>NC_137278.1:210390000-211590000 GCF_054371585.1 Giraffa tippelskirchi | reverse complement strand
CCAGAAGGGTGGGGCACTCCCAGAGTGGGTAGGCAGTGGCTCTGAGCCCGGGGCCCTGATCTCAGGAGGACGTAATCACGGGGCCCATCAGGAGGGTCAAGGTGCTGAAAGATGAGGCTTGTGTGGTGTGCAGGACCCTGGGCGGGGGCAGAGGGACTCTGGTCTCTGAGGCCTGGGGCAGGGCCTGAGAGGGGGCCGGCCTCATCCTTGTGGGGTGAAGCCCCTCAGGGGCAGGTCTCTGCCTCGGCCACAGCCGACCCCAACAAGGGTGGCCTGGAGCAGCTCTGGATAAAGGCTTTCAAAGCAAGCTCTGGAATGAGGTCCTTTGGAAGTTACTGGCCGGTAGATTCCTGAGCTGTGGGAAGAAGAACAGCTGACAGCTGGGGACCCCGTGCATGGCAGGGGCCTTGCGGAGGTGGGTGGGGCACTGCTCCAGGGAGGTTTCAGGAGGCACGTTCGTTACAGAGTTAGAGACGGAGCATGGAATTTCTGCACGTGGCTGGGGAGCCTGGCCGATTCTGAGCTCCTGGGATGAAGTTAAGGGTGCTTTCTTGAAAATCAGCATGCTCTTTCTTTCTCCTCCAACCCCTCCCCTGCATACACGAGCATGCACACGCGCACACTGAAGGCAGTAGCCGACAGGGTCTCTGGGGACGTGTCGCATCCTAAACCTGCCTGGACGGACTGCGACTTGGTGCTGATGTCTGTTTGCAGGTCCCTCTGGGTGAGTAGGAACGTTGGGGGTGGGAAGAGGTGGTTCTTCGGGCGGGTGTTTAGGGCGAGCTGCCTTCCTGATGTTGAGTGGGCAGCATTCCCATGGGACCCGGGGTGGTTTGCCTGCAAAGCGACGAGTCTGAAGCTTGCCCTTGCCCAGAGTCCTCCATGCTCCTGGGGCAACAGCAGAGTTTGTACGAAAGCCACGCCTCTTGGACAGGCAGATGTCCAGATATTGTCCCGTCACTGGTTATAGCAACCGTGCCTGGACATTACCGCCACACCTCGCAGCTTTGTTGACCTTCCCATGCAAGTCATCAGCTTTCTCTCAACCCGAATCCTGCTCCAATGGGCGCAAAGGCTCTATTTTCAAGGTTTTGTGGGCCTTGCCGTGACACCTTCTGCTGACCCACCGCATGGCGCCCCGACAGGGAAGCACTCAGCATCTTGTGCAGGCATGGGGGTGCGTGGTCCCTCCAGACCCCGAAACCTGTTTACATCGCAGGCTCCACCTGTACTGGGGAACCACCTGCCCAGGATGCACAGGGCGGCCGGAGCCCGGGGCCGTTTCCCAGCAGAGCTGGCTCCTCGTGAGCAGGAGCCCAGCACAGGCAGCACTTTGGCTGTGACCGGAGGTGGCTGGTGGTGGCCTGGCGTGGTCCCACGTGCGGGTCCGACCCTGTCCTCAGCCCGCCTGGCGCATCCTCAGGGCCTCGGCCGCCACCCTGCCGCCAGCCCCCCGAGGGCCCGGGCTCGGCATCCTCGGCTCTCGCAGCCACGCGGGAACACAGGGGTCGCTCTGAGTGCCATCAAGACCGCGCTGCAGTTTCACGGACCATTAACGATTCTCTAATATTGTTTTAGTTTGCAAATTAGTGCAGCTCCGTGGGTGAGGGGAGGGTCCGTGGCTGCCATCAATCAGCCAGGAGCTCCTCAAGCATGAGATCAAAGCGATTTCCAGGCTTTGAGGCTCAACAGCAATTACTGTGACCAAGGCGGGAGGGGGGCTGCAGAGTGCTTCCCACGGTTCTGCGGACTCCATTCCTGACTCGGGAGTGAAACGCACAAGGATTGCAGGTGATGGCGCTCGATTCCCTCGGGCCCTATAAACACGGCCATCGGAGCAGAGCCCCACGATGGTGCTGATCCCAGAGGGCGGGGACATGGAGCCCTGAGGACGCCAGGCCCCTCCGCCCAGCTCCCGGCTCCAGGCACCAGCTGAGGCACTGCGTTTGCTGAGAATTCAGACAGCTCTCCCTGGGGACCACGTTGTCTCCATTCTTCCCAGCCTGAAGCACCAGCTTGTCTTGCTGTTACATGCTTAGATGAGATGCTCACGAAAGCCTCGACGATTCTGTGATGTTTTAGTTTGGAAGGCAGTTCAGAGACGTGCTGGGAGCAGGTGCAGGTCTGAACGCTGATTGGATGCATCTGAGCAGATCCCTGTTATTGTTATTATCATCAAACCTCCCGTAATGACTGTGATATCTGCCCACCAGGAGGACTGGTGGAGGCCGGGTGGCTGAGCCTGACACCAAGTCAGGGCACTCAGCGCCTCCCAGCTGCTTATTACACAGCCGGCAAACATTAGCTCACTCGGGCCTCTTGGTCACCCCATGAAGCCGGTCTTCCAGCTACGGATTAACTGCGTTCCCCATAATTCATGTGTTCAAGTCCTACCCCCAGGACTGCAGAATGTGTGTCTGTGTCTTGATCTCCTCTCCCTATAGGACACCAGGTCCTCTGGACCAGGGACCTCACTTAATGTAACAGCCTCTATAAAGACCCTGGGTCACACTCTGTCGGGTTAGGACTCTAACATATGAATTGTGGGTGGACACAGTTCATCTGTAGCAGGGACACCTGCTTTGTGGAGTGACCAAGAGCCCTGGGGGAGTTAATATGTGCTGGCTGTCGGTTTTGTTAAGATCAGAGCAAGCAGCCAAACCTGAATAAACTGGCAGTGACCCACCAGTTAAGGAGAAGGAGTGAATTATGCTGGAAAGCGGAGTAAGACGTGCATGGTTTAATGCCCTCAGGGGAGCCAAACCGATACAGCTCCCTCAAAAATCCCTAAAGGCAAAAACTAATTAGCAAAAGTGATGTGCTGGAAAAACTATTAATCATACCCTTTCAAAAAACGTAAAATGTGACCCCAATGAAAATATTTCAATATAATCAAACAAATGTAAGTCGAGAGTACCTTATCTGCCCAAGTATTGACATTTGAAGAAAGAATTAAATTGGTTCAATAGATTTTCAAAAATTCAGATTCAAGGAATGTTTGTCAGAGCTGGCATAATTTCGATGAAAATATTTGTGTTAAAATATCTTTTTGGGTGAAGCTGCTGGTTCCAGGACTGTGGCGGTGATGGTCAGCAGGACAAGCTCGGACATGGTAGCACAGTCACTCTAGAAGTTGGTGGTTTGGGTAAGATGATGAATGGATGCTAAAATTAGAGGGCAGAGTTAAACTTCCTTATTTAAAATTGCATTTTCAAATAATTTCAGACTTAAAAATGCAAGAAGAGAAAAATAAGAGTATATAAATTTTTTAAAAGAGAAACATTGAGGAAAAGGGAATCATAAAATATCTTAAATAAACAAAAAAGAGTAAAGAATTAAGTTATAGAGAGGACAAATAGAAAGCAAATAATGAAAATATTCCACTAAAAACATTACCAGTATTTACATTATTTGCAAATGGTATAAAGACAGCAATTAGGTTTTAATACAACCTGACTTTTTCTCCTAATTGAGAAAAAGTCAGGTTGTATTAAAACAGCAACTATTTACAAAGGATGTATGTTAAATAAGCATAGGGGAAATTTGAGCATTGATATTATTGAAGGCGGGAGGAGAAGGGGACGAGAGAGGATGAGATGGTTGGATGGCATCACCGACTCAATGGACATGAGTTTGAGTAAACTCCGGGAGTTGGTGATGGACAGGGAGGCCTGACGTGCTGCAGTTGATGGGGTCGCAAAGAGTCGGACATGACTCAGCAACTGAAATGAACTGAATACCAATAAAAACAAATACATATCACATTAGCCCAGACCAAAGGAAAACAGAGGCTTTACAAATATCAGATCGACTAGACTTTGAGGCTGAACGTATTTTTAGAGAGAAAGAACGTTTCTTTATGATCAAAGGGCCAATTCGACAGGAAGTATGACAATTATACACTTTTAAGCAGTTACAGGCTTGCAAATTGGCAGGGAAGAGTAAACAAATTGACATTTATACATTGAAATTTTCTCACTTCTCTCTCAATAACTCCTAAATGGAGGAAAAAATAGTAGGATATAGAAAAGCTGAACATGATTCACCCATGTCACCTAATAGATTTATGGAAATGTGGTACCCAAGTAATGCAGAATATGTATTCTTCTCATGGCCAAAAGGAAGGTGTATTGCTGGTCATAAAGCATGTGAATGCAGTAAAATGCTGTGTATGTGTGTGTGTGCGCGCGTGCGCTAACGTGCACGTTCGGTTGCTCAGTTGTGTCCGACTATTTGCGACCCCACGGACTGTAGCCCACCAGGTTCCTCTGTCCATGGGATTCTCCAGGCAAGAGTACTGGAGTGGATTGCCATTTCCTCCTCCAGGGGCTATTCACAACCCAGGGATAAATGCTGTGGTTAATAGTAAAAGGCATTTTGAATTAATTCAGTTTTAATTCAATTTTCCTATTTTTTTTTAAGGAATGAAGTTTATAAACTAGTTATACAACTAAAGGGAAATAGTATCATCATACCTAAGCATTTTGTTAAACAAGACTTAAAAATGTTCAAATCAGAAAGTGTTTAAATTCTTCCCAACGGTCAAACAACAACAAAAACAGGCTGCACAGCCTCCACGATACAGTGTGTCCTGGCACACGTGTCCCATGCCCCAGGCACCTTGAACCTGGAGAGGTGTTTCAAGTCTGAGGGGCAGAGGCACTCAAGGGTAGGTGGAGGTCAAAGGCTAGGATTCAGGTCGCATTCTCAGATCAGCGGGGACGTAAATGGGAAATCAATAACAGAAAATCAGAAATTCTGCACAGCACCTGACCAGTAAGCAAACCCTTTTCTATAGCTCATGGGTTAAAGGAGTCACGAAGGAAACCTCAGGACATCTTGAGTATCTGAGGCGACACTGAAGATGCGGCGTCCTTCGCAGGCTGCCCAGCCCCCTCCTGCAGGCTCTCCTCCGCTGGGGGGTCAGGAAGGTCTGTGACCCGGGCCCCCCACTCCCCGCGCTGTTCCCTGCCCTCCCCCCTCCCCCCGCAGGCTCTTCCCAGGTCAGGGCCCTGGCGGTGGGCCGGCAGGCACCCCAGTGCCCGTCTGCCCACTGCGCTGTTCTTGCCTTGGGCTTCAGCGATTGGCACACGGTGTGGTTCTCTCTCTTTGCATGTTCTATTTCAGGAAGAGCCGTTTTTCTGCATATTTAGCCGGTAACAGAGGTTGCTATGTCTTTTTCCAATTATCCCTGTAGTCCACTTACTTGTAAGGCCCTCGTCCCTCCAACGCGGGCTAAGCCCCCATCCCCTCTCTGCTGGACCACAAAGGTCTCCTAGGAAGCCCAAGTCCTTCCTCATGTCCTATCCCAGCATCCACACCACAACCAGACTGGTGTTCGTAAACACAAGCGGATCCTGCTATGCCCCCTGCGGCTTCTTCATGTACTTGGGGTAAAACCCACACACGTCCCCGTGACCTTCGAGGCCAGGTGGTCCAGCCCCTGCACCCCCACCCTACCTCCTTCAGTTCCTGCCTCCACAGGGAGCCGCCTGCGGCCGTGGCTCCAGACACACCAGGCTCCTCCACAGCTGGCCACCCATCTCCATGCTGGGGGCCACCTAGATGTCACCTCTCAAGGCCCGCTCCCCCATGACCCCTGCTTAGAGTTCATGAAATTTTAACATTTCAGATCAGAAATGTTAAAACCTTCCACCAGTTTTGGAAGATTCCTGGGCATCTTCTCTGTAAGTTTTCAGCTCTGATCTCTGCTCCCCTCCTCCTGAGACCCCACTCACACACCAGGTAGATCTTCAGTCCTTCCAGTGTTTCCTGAATATTTCCACCCTTGTTTCACTGAGGACATCTTCTCACGCCTTTAGGACTGAAGGACCATCGGGAGGTGGATGGAGGAGTGTAAACACACCGCCTGGCGGGGCAGTGGGTGTCACGGGCACTGTTGCCGCCGTCACGGCCCTGCCCGTCTCTGTACACTAGAAGCCTCACCCCTCCCGAGCTCCGCTGTCTCTCCCCCCCCCGCCCACCCGGACGCTGACTTTATTTTATTTAGGCTCCTCCACAGCTGGCCACCCATCCCCGTGCTGGGGGCCTCCCGCGTCTCTGGGTGCTCTAGATGTCACACCCGGAGATGACAGGTTGGAGTTTCAGCCCAGCAGCTCACTGATCCTGTGCACAGGGTCATCCACAGCCTTCTCGCCAGAGAAGTGGGGCGTCTGCCTCGAGGATGAAGGAGCTGAAATGTGGGGAGGCCCCAAAGCAGCAGCTGGCAGGTAACAACCAGGATGCGGGCGTCAGCTGCCGTCCTGACTGCAGTTCACCACAGGCTGTTGTGACCGGTGGCGCTCGGGGCAGGTGGGGCGTTAAAGGGCCATACATGGTATCAGAGGTGCAGTAAGATAATGCGTATAAATCCCATTATTCACTATTTTTTGTAAAGTTGTATATAATTGATATTCAAGGTACACATCTCCTATCTCCTGATTAAAAACCTCTGGGGCTTTGCCGTGGTCCAGTGGTGAAGAATCGGCCAGTGCAGGGGACGCGAGTTTGACCCCTTGTGGGAAAAGAAGATTCCACACTCCTCGGGACCACCGAGCCCACCGCACCGCTGAGGCTTGACGCGGCCAATGAGGCTTGACGCTGCCAATGAATGAATGAGAAACGTTTGCGACTATGACTCCCGCACCTGAACCGAGCACTCAGACGGGGTCGCGATGCTTGGACTTGAATCTGTCAGCAGTTCAGGGGGACCTCGTGGAGACGCAGCCTCTTTGAACAGATACCCGACCCCCCCTCCAACTCCCAGAGGCCCAGACTCCAAGCAGGAGTGGTCGTGGGCAGCTTGGAGCCACATGTGCCCTGGCCCGGAGACTTGTTCAGAATGTGCTGTGTCCGGGGTGTTCACAGTCCAGACATTTCCACACCAGGAAGCAAAGCCCAGTTACGGCTCTCAAGTCATCTTCTTGCAACATGTAATGAGGGCGTTCTCCCTGCGGAACGTTGGAAATGCGCATGAATGGAAAGATGCGAACTGCCATCATGCACGGTTCTCTCTCCGGGGGACAAATCGTGGCTAAACGATCGCACTCATTCTTCATTCATGTATTTTACATCTTTGAGGGTATAATGTACGTGGGGCTTTAAACCTGCTCTTCATCTTAAAATAAAGAAAACATTTAATGCTCTCCTTGAGCCTCACACGTGTCTCAACCTGACATCAAAACACGGACACGACCCACTCTGATCACACCACCCCTGTCTCACTGGCTCCCACGCAGGCCCCTACTCACCACCTCCTTGACCCTTCGCCAGGCCCCGCGTCCTGGACACTGATGCCCCTCTCGGTGCTGGGGTTCTGGGCAGGGAAGCGGTATTGAGCCAGGTCAGAGCCTGGGGCCCTGGGGGTCCTGCACGGCCAGCCAAGGTCTCTCCTGCTCTTTGCTTCCCTGAGAAGCTGCCCCGCTGGAGCAGGAGAGGCTGTGCGGGCAGGGCCTGGTCGTCACGGGCAGCGGAGGTCAGACCCACACAGCTGACCCACCGACGTGCAGCAAGTAACAGGTCTCAGGGGGATGGTTTGTGCGGCAGAGATGGTGGCAGGGACGGCCACTCGCTAGTACGTGACCCTGGGTTCGTGGGGCTTTGACTTCTTGGCCTCCTTGTTTGTGAAATCTATAGAAGGTGGCCTCCAGTTAATCAGATTGCTACGAGGTGTGAGTGTGTGAGTAACGTCAAATGTAGAAAGCAGTGACGGCAGAAAAATTCAGTGCTGTGCAAACGTCAGCTGCTGCCCTTACAGTCCTCACAAGGTTCCATCCTGACCCGTGTCTGAGTCTCCACCGTTTCCAGCTCGGGCGCAGAGGTTGGTCACTGGACTCCATATGCTCACCTAGAAGATCCCAGTGTGCACACCTGCTCGCAGCCCCCGGTCTCAGGGGAAATCATGGATCTGGGGGCTGGGGCCCTGGGGATCCTGACGGCCGGCTGTGCCCCAGGCCTACGGGTGCTCAGTCCTCACACGTCTTTCCGGTTCTGCGCCTACATGGAGCCACAACCCTCCCGGAGCTTCCGGTCCTCTAGCCCCCCACCTCTGTCTCCATCACCGCACGTTTCCTAATCGCTGTCCTGGGACGCACTGGCGGGAGGCAGGCTCTCACACCTGGAGTGGCGGGGAGTCCTGGAGGGCCCAGGGCCACCAGGACCACGTCGAGATCGAGGTAATGACCGTCCCCACTGTAACACACCATGAGCTACAAAAAACGCACGGTGTGGTGTTGGCATCCGCAAGCCTGGGTTGAGAGACTGCGCCTCTGGGCTCCGCATTGAGCGTCTTTCAAACCCCTTAGAACACCATGCACGACAGTTCCCGGGTGGGTGAGCGAGGCTGGGCCCGTGCTACGCTCGGCTCCTCTGGCTCCGCTTCCAGCTGCCTGGAGCCGAGGTCCAACCAAGGTCATGCCCACAGAGGTGGCTGCGGCACCACCCTCTCATCACGGTCCCGCTCTGCTGGTGGTCGACAGTCCCTGACTGCGAGCTCCTGGTCCTCACGGGTCCCCGCCAGTTTGGGAAGGACGTGTGTTTAACGCAGGAAAACCTCATGAACTCTTGGTAGGGATGGAACGTGGGAAACGCCCGCCCTCCCCTCCCGTGAGAATCCAAGGTCTCAGCAGGGGAGCAGGGCCGGGCGTCCATGAAACCAGAGGTCGGAGCACTGTCCACGGGGAGCGCGAGACCCTCCGCTGGAGGCCCAGCTATTGATGAGGAACCGCCTCTGACATTCAATTGAAAAGTGCAGCTCAGCCCCGTTTTGTCACCAGGCCCCGTGTGTGTGGAAAGTGGGGTCTGTTTCCATTCCTGCCTCAGCACCGAGGTCTCTGGGGTACTGGGGAATCGGGGGGTCGGGGGTCTGGGGTGAAGGCGCCTGTGAGCAGGAACCCCCCCCACCTTCACACCTAAGGCGCTTCCGGATCCAGAGCCCCTCGAAGTCCATCGCTGGTCCCACAAGACCAGTGACCCCAGTCCCGGGACAGAGGGGCAGGACTGTCCACTAGAGCTGGCTGGACGGGAGGGGCCGTGCTCTGAATGCGGAGACTAAATTTCCTCCTCTAAATGAAGATACCATGGCGTTCACTGTAATTTTGACGAATCCACTTCAGTTTCCGATGATCTCCTGCAGGACGACAAACTGATCCAGAGGACGGGATGTTCTGGATCCTGGGAGGACCAGGTCTGGATCCCGTGTCTGTCACAGCACAAGCTCAGGCAGGGTGGTGCCCCACCAGCCTCAGCATCCCCGTCTGTAGAATGAGGCACTCACGCTGGGGCCCCACAAAGGCCCCCGTGGTCATCCTCAAGGGGTCTGAGCCCCTAAGCGGTGCTCCGAGGCCGAAACGTGGGAGAATGTGATGGTCGCCCAGCGCAGACACCCCGCCCCCGTTAGGGCTCTGTGACTGGACAATCCCACAGTGGGGTACCCTACGGTGATGTATTTATACCCCTCTGTATCTGAGCAACAGAATGCAACCATCAGTCAAAAAAGTAATCATCCATTTCTGTTTCTTTCCATTAAAAGGCGCATTTCTCATCTGCTTGACAAAATGAGTTACGAGCTCCATTTCCAAACTTCACCTTCTGTTACGAGCTCATCTGGGAGCATCCGTGCTGCAAAGGGAGGCGCGGGAGGGGTGCGATGGCCACCCTGGCTCCACCCCGACGCACCGTTACTCATCTCGAGAATCTTCTGATATTAATACCTGTGGCTCCCCTGGGGGTTCTGGGCCTTTGGAGGACGATTTAAGTGACTCTGGAGGAGAGTCTCTTCCTGTTGGTCTCGTCATACGACTAATGTTTTCTGATGCCTTTACAGGACCAAATATAAAAAAAAAGGTAAAAAATATGAGTCATATTATAGATTTGCAGATTGTGAATATTTTACAGTTGAATTCATCAAAAATTCAGGTGGGAGGCCACTGACTCTGCCGTATGAAGTGTTCACCTGTGGGGCTGACTCTTGATTCATGGGAAAAAGGAACAAGATTGTTTCTGGAGCTGGGCGATAGGAATCCACTTTAACTATTATTTCCTCTCTCTCTCTGCATTATTTATAGGAAACCTAGGGCCAGCATGGAGCTCTAGGAAAGTCCATTTTGAACAAAGTTTGAGAATATTCGTGACCGTGGTAAGCTTGGCTTTGAAGACATCTTGTTACCTGGGGAATAAAATGTGTCTGTAGGACACAGTGTGCAGTTGGCGGGGACGCGGCTGCATGGACGTCCCGGAGGCAGCCCTGCCCTTTCCTGCACATGCCCCTTGGAGGTGCCCTCAGCCCCAGAGCCCGAGAGGCCACACTCCCTCTGCTGTGGGTGCCAGCTTGGGGCCACTACCCGTCTGCTGCAGGGGCCCCTAAGCATCAGTGGTTCCACTTCGCCTGCTGGTCTGTGACGGCCCCTCAGTCACGACACTGTCCTCACTCCCCCTGTGTCTCCATCCACTCCTCCCGCAGGCCTGCTCCTCCGACCACCTGGGACATAGACACAGAGCTGTCTCTACACGAATCCTGTCTCCAGCGTGAAAGTCAGCTTTCCCTTCTTTGTGCTTTGATATCTTGTTGTTTGGGGCTTCCCTGGTGGCTCAGGGTAAAGAATCTGTCTGCAGTTCAGAAGACCTGGGTTTGATCCCTGGATTGGAAAGACGCCCTGGAGGAGGGCATGGCTACCCACTGCAGTGTTCTTGCCTGGAGAATCCCATGGACAGAGGAGCCTGGTGGGCTGCAGTCCCTGGGGTCGCACAGAGTCAGACACGACTGAGCAGCTGAGCAGCAGCAGCAGCAGCAGCATCCTGTTGTCTGTTTTCCCTAAAGCTGCGCCTCGGGGCCTGAGGCATTGAGTGTGAGGGCGTGTGTGCATGTATGCGCCTGTGTGTTCTTGTGATATGACGGGTTTCCAGGGTTCATGGTCCATACCTTCTCCTTCGGCTGCTCTTCTCGACACCTTTGTAGCACAGGTGTGTGTTTTAAAGCGCGTCCCGGGGACTCAGGGGTCCTTGAGGTTCCATCTGGGGGTCCTTGGGACCCTGTGTTCCTGATGAGGAGGGGATGCTCCTGGCCATCTTCACTCGTCCTCCCATGAGAAGCACCCATGGTGTTTCCAGAAGCTCCGTGAGGTGTGATGTCACAGCAGACTGGATGCAGAAGCAGCTGTGAGTGTCCAGAGATCTAGGAAGCCAGGTACCTGAGAGAGGGGCGACGTAGCATGTGGTGCCTCTGATGGCTAAAGGCTTGGGAGAAGGTGGTCTTTGTCCATTAAAATATGTTGTCTGCACCAACTTTTCGTGCATTTAGTGCTGATACTTTAAAACAAAGTCATGAAAATATCAGCTTCCTGCTTTAATTTCTAATAAACATCGATAGACGTAGTCCTTGTTAAGAAGCTCTGTTGGCCGTGATGTTCAAATGTGTCAAGGTGTCTCAAGACCAGAACCTTTCACAACCAGCGCTCCACACAGCGTGTCCCGGAGCTGAAGCCCTCCTGGACTTCACATGGGCAGACTCACCCCGTGAGTCTTGAGATGTCATCGACGGACATTCACGGCCCCTGTGCAGCTGAGACATACTGGTCTTCCCGCGCGTGCAGCACCTAATGGGCAGACAGAGCAAACACCGTTCAGTCACTCGGCTGCGGACGCAGGCATGCGATTCATCCAGGCCACGCACCCCTCACCTGCCCCGGGCTCCCGCCCTGCACCCCCAGGGCGTGTGTAAGGTTGAGCTTGATGGTGGACGGCTGTGCGCACGTGCTCCCGGGCACAGGGCTGCCTGCTTGTCTCCCATAGCCGTTGTGCCCGTGTGTCCTGCCTGCTGAGGCTGGGCCACGGAGGGGCACCCGTGTCCTGAGCCAGGAGCTGGCCCCCATCGTCACGGGGAAGGCTTGGGGCTCGGCAGTGGCCAGCATGCCAGGGAGCGGACCTCATCGGGGCACCTGCTGGGGAGGGGTTGCTGCCGGTGGTCCTGGCTTAAGCTTCACGTTAGGGGCCCGTGAGTAGGAGGGCAGCCAGGCCAGCGGATGGGCGACATCCCGGGCTCTGGGCCTCCTCCCCCTGCCACCCTTCCCTCTCTGCTTCTGGCACAGGGACTTGGCTTCCTTTTTTGTGTGCGAGTTGATTCTTGATGTTTATTTTGAATGAATGAGAGTATTATATAAACCTGTTTTAAATGCTGAGTAGACTTGTCCTAGGAAATTAAAAAAATTACTGAGATACAGTTGATTTACAATGTTGCGTTGATTTCAGGTGTAGAGTAAAGTGATGTAGTTATATATATATTCTTTTTTTAACATTCTCTTCCATTATAGGTTATCACAAGATGGTGCATGGAGCTCCTTATGCTACACAGGAGGACCTTCTTGGTTATCTATTTTATATGTGAAAGTGAAAGCATTAGTTGCTCAGTCAAGTCCGACTCTTTGTGACCCCATGGACTGTAGCCCACCAGGCTCCTCTGTCCATGGGATTCTCCAGGCAAGAATACTGGAGTGGGTTGCCATTTCCTTCTCCAGGGGATCTTCCCAACTCAGGGATTGAAACTGCACCTCTTACATCTCCTGCATTGGCAGGTGGGTTCCTTACCACGGAGCCACCTGGGAAGCCATACAAGCATATCATGTGATATTTGTCTTTAGAATTAGCTTCCTTGATTTAGAGCTTAGCCAGGGCTTTACCTTTTGGCTTGTATCTTCCACTATTGCTTTGTGTCTGGAGCAGCATGCTCCCTGACAATGTCCCCTTCCACCTCCGTCCTCAGGGCCACTCTGCTCACTCCCCGGGGGACTGGGGTTAAGTTTGCCTGGTGGTGACCAGGAAATTGATATCTTCATATACTGCAAATTATTTTTTAGTTAGACAGTACACTATTTAAAATATAAGGAAAACATGATGCTTTGGGAGATTCTCAAGGACCCCATTTCCATTTCAACTGCAGAGGTTTTCAGTTTGATATTGAATATTCCGGGTGAATATTTCCTCTGTTTCCTCAGCTATAAATGCGTCCGTAAATCAGTCAAATGTTCAATTTTCCTACTCTGCACAAAGAATTTCAAAAAAGTTCTCTTTGAATTGAAGGGATAGCTGAGCTAATAAATGTTAAAATATATTTCTGAAATCACCCAAAATGAAGAATTCCACTAGTCTCCGGTTCAGACTGTAATGTCCAGCACTGAAGGACCAGAGGGACATGGATGTTTGTTCATGTGAATGTGAGGATGCGGTGACCTTGAACCCTGCAACCGGCCGGGTGAAAGCCTTGCGTGTTGCACTCATGACTCGGATGGCTAAATATTTTATAGATACCATCACAAGTTCAATTAAAATAACGCATCTGTTGCCAGACAAACCGCGCACGGAACACCCGGGCTTGGCATCTGGCCCTGGCTGCCGAACACAGAGGCTCCTTCAAGGCCCACCTCACGGCACAGTGGCCCTGGAGGGTGATGGGTGTGACCCTGGTTATCTGAATGGACAGGGCTCTCCTAGCATGTGGGTGTCTGCGAAGGTAAACAGCTGACAGTGCAGTTAAATTCCCTGCTCTTAGAGAACCCGACAGAGAGATGGGCAGTCCACACCCCGAAAAGGAGACAGGCATGTGGGCAAGAAACACAGGGGAGATGCTTGACCTTGTGAGAGACCAGATGCCAGTGACAGCCTTGGGGACACTCCCCTGGACCTCCCATCCCCGCTGACCCTGCGGGCTTCTGCAAAACTGATTAAAAGCCACTCAGATAATATTTTGTGATGAGAACACAAAATATCACATTGAAACAAGATATGTAAGAGCCGTGTAGCATTCAGTCATTCGTTTTTGGATGTTGGTGCCCTTGTGATGAGCTCTTCCTTTATTCACCATCAGGACAGAGCCTGTGACCCGTGTCCCCAAGGGGCCTCGGTGACAAGTTGCTCGGGTGAGCTCATAGAGGCTGAGATCCTGCTGGGCCCTGGAGTGTTCATGAAGCTGGGAACCCGTGCCCCCACTTCCTTCCAGCACTAACGCACTTCATGCTGCTGCTGCTGCTGCTAAGTCGCTTCAGTCGTGTCCGACTCTGTGCGACCCCATAGACGGCAGCCCACCAGGCTCTGCCGTCCCTGGGATTCCCCAGGAAAGAACACTGGAGTGGGTTGCCATTTCCTTCTCCAGTGCATGAAAGGGAAAAGTGAAAGTGAAGTCATTCAGTCGTGTCCGACTCTTAGCGACCCCATGGACTGTAGCCTACCGGGCTGTGTCCATGGGATGTTCCAGGCAAGAGTACTGGAGTGGGGTGCCATTGCCTTCTCTGCTTTAAAGAATGACCTGAATCTCTGGTCTTCACAGGCAGACTATGGGCCTGGCAGCACAAGGTGAGGACCTTTTCTTCCCTGTTTAGGTGTTGAGTCCACATATTTTCTGGATTTCGCATGTTATAAAATAAAATCACTCTCTTAATGTGATGTCAGTAGAATTCTACTTTGACCAATTCTTTCTTCCTCTGTCTCTCCCTCCCTTTCTTTCTTTCTTTTTTCCTCCCCATTTGCTCAAAAGAGGAAAACCAGCCAGTGTTCCCGGGGGATGGGGGCAGAGAGGAGGCGGGAGGTCACATGGCCATGCCAGGTCCCCGCGAGGCAGAGGAGCTCCGTCTGAACCGAGTCGCACCCTGGAGTCCTGTCCGCACTGTCAGTGGCCACGGGGTCTCAGGAAGGGGGAGGTGTGTGTTCCGTGTGCAGTGTGGTCCCTGCACCCGCAGTGGTGACATAACTGATAGGCTCTGGCATCCTGCGCCTTGACATCCTAAAGCTTTCTTCTTTAACTCCTATAAATTAAAAAAAAATATGCCTCTTCCTGCTTTTTTCCTTTTTTGTGTCCGTGCTGTTTCATGGATTCTCCATCGTCTGCCCTCTGTACTGTACTTTATGTGACGCAGAATTCGCTATTCATTTGGAAGTATCTTACTCTTTCATTCTTCTTGCGGCCATCCTTAGTGAGACACACACGCCCCTGCACTGACGCTTCTGTAGTGACTAACATGCCCCCTGCCGTCGCTGTGCAATACCGTCCACTGGACCCTGCGGGACGTGCCTTATTCTAACCTCCCCGTCCATGTGCTGGGATCACAGGAACAATCTCACCATTTGTACTTGATTGTTCTAAGTCTGTGTCACTGGCATTTGCTTTTGTCTCAGGAACGATTTCTAATAATCGTGCTGGCTTTGTGTCTGTCATGGAAGCACGTGGACGCCCTCTGTGGTCAGATGGTCAGATGCTCGGTGAGGGGGCGGGGCCTGTGGGTGCCCTCTCTGCCCTCGCGGCTCTGCGCCCGGGACCAGTTTGCCCTCCCCATGGGGGCTGTGTCTGCCCCGCCCTGCAGGGCCGTCACGGAAGCACATGGGGCAGGGGAGAGGGGGAGAGTCGGGGGCAGGATGGGCGGGGCTGCTGGACACAAGGACTCGGACGGGTCCTGGTGGGTGGCACAGCTTTCTGCTGACGTGATGTGATTCCAGTAGAGGCTCCAGAGCATCCTTCCAGAAGCTGTGGGGTGGGGGAGGGGTTGGGGGGTGCATGGTTGTGAGGGGCGTGGTGGTGGGGACCGGCTAGGCCATCACCGTGGTTCAGTGGGAGATGCTGAGTTTGAGCAAACGGAGGTAGATGGGCAGAGAGAAGGCAGGGGGTCCAGGAACCAAAGAGCCGTTAGTGGGTGTGAGGTCGGGAAGACAGAAGGGTCCGGGTGATGTTCCCACCGGGCAGTCCCCAACCTGTTTGACACCAGGGACAGGTTTCATGGAAGACATTTTTCCACAGATGGGGCGGGAGGACGGTTTTGAGATGATCCAAGCACATGACATTTGCTGTCTACTTTCTTTCTATCATTATTACATCAGCTCCACTCACATCAGCAGGCAATAGATCCTGGAGGCTGAGGACCCGCTTCCAGACCACTGCCCGCTTCTTGGCTTTGCCTGGAGCTGGTGACCAGAGCATGGTGGACTGCGGGAATAACTCTTGAGAAGTGTTCCATCATGTGCCGCCCTCACTGACGAGTGTGAGACATGGTGTGGAGGACCCACGTCCACACTCACTGACGAGTGTGAGACACGGTGTGGAGGACCCACATCCACACTCGCTGACGAGTGTGCGACACGGTGTGGAGGACCCACGGCCACACTCGCTGACGGGTGTGAGGCACGGTGTGGAGGACCCACGTGCACACTCACTGACGAGTGTGAGACACGGTGTGGAGGACCCACATTCACCCTCGCTGACGAGTGTGAGACACGGTGTGGAGGACCCACGGCCACACTCACTGACGGGTATGAGACACGGTGTCGAGGACCCACGTTCACAGTCGCTGACGGGTGTGAGACACGGTGTGGAGGCCCCACAGTGGGGATGTCAGGGGTGACAGTGGGCAAGCAGACCGCAGGACAGACCTGGGGAGCACGGCGCTGTGCGGGAGGAGCCAGTCACCCAGGACTCGGCCTGATATGCAGCCCACGGGCGAATCTCAAACGCACGTCACGTACAGCAAACGAGCGGGACAAAAACATTTACACACCCACGGTGTGTTCCCACTGGGATAAACCCACATACAGGCAGACTAGTCGATGGTGACAGAAAACAGTTCCTACTTGGGGGTGGGAAAGGGAGAAAACTTGAGAAGGGCTGAGATGCCGTGCTGGGGGACGGTCACAAAGAAGGCGACGGCTGGAACTCGCCCAACTGAAGATTTCAGATCTTGCAGTTTTCTGTGTTGATTATATCTTAATCAGAAAAAACAAGAATTCATATAATTCACCACATTGCTAGAAGAAACTCAGAAAAAAAAGGTCACCTCCATATGGTCAAATGAGAGATTTGAAAAACATCAATATTTGTTCATTAAAAAACTCTTAGCAAAGTGGAAATTGATTGAGCTTCCTTAATCTGCTAAAGAAACAACTTAACGCTGAAAAAGTGAACTGAGGACAAGGAAAGTATGCTTATGCCACTGTTCTCAGCACAGAACTGGAAGTTTTTCGATGTTACATTTGGGCAAAGGGAAAAAATGAAAGTCCGAGAATCGCAGTATAACAAATCAAAGTTCCTTGAATACAACATAATTGATCATGCAAAACTTTGGAAAGGTCAGAGAATAATTATCAGAATTAATAAGCTACATTTATCATGGTTGCTGAAACAAAGTAAATATCAATTTTGTTTTTACATAAAAGCCAACAATTAGAGATGGAATTTTAAAAGAGGTTATATAAATATGATCAAAAATATTAAACACAGAGGAATAAAATTAATGAGGAGTATGCATGACCTCAGAATAAAAAATCCCTCTGAGAGAAATTAGAGGTCATTTGACGCAGGTGGGAGACAGCGCAAGGCAGGGGTGCCAGCTTGGTGCTCACTTGGGGGGCTTTGGGGCAGAACGATCTTGGGGCTGGAGGTAAGGAGACACCCTGGGAGCTCTGACATCCAGGCACCAAGAGACGAGGAGGCCAACCCCACCCCTGGCCTTGGCCTTCAGGAAGACGGCACGCCACCCTGCGGCTTCAGAGCTGCCTCTGAGCTGAGCGGCTCCGAATCCTGCTGAGAATCCCATCTGTGGAGTAGAACGCGGCCTTTCTCTTCTGTGGCATCTCCACCACCACGCTCACGCGGAGGTCCGATGTCTTTGGTCTTGACCCAGGCCCTCCCCAGACCTGGCAAACAGTAATGGATACGAACGTTCCTAGTGAGCTGATGGGTCCCAGCCTGACTCCAGGCAGGAGAGAGTAGGGGTGACAGGGGTTGAGGACGACTCACAGACTCCTCAACACGCAGTGAGGGTTCACAGATGTTGAGAAGATGAGCAGGCATATTTGACAGGGAGGAGATGTACCCGTGGAATTGGAGATTTGCCTGACACACCAGGTGGAGATGTGACCGGAGACAGGGTCTGGGGCTCCTTACTCCATACAGTGAGGCGGTGCCTGGATTTGGGTCCACCATGGGGACGGCAGAGCTGGTTGTCCCTGTCACTGGGTGGGAAACTCAGGAGGAGTACTGATGTGCAGAAGATGGCAGCCACTTTGTGTTTGGAGGTGCATCTGTCACACACCCCAAGCGGAGGTGACTCAAGAAGAGTGGTCCTTGGTCAGATCTCTCCGCTTTTATGTCTGTGATTGGAGACTGCGTTCTGCTACTGTAACTGACGGTTTGGACTCTTGAAACCCCAAAGGTTCTGGTCTTCGAGGAGATCAAAGTTGTGCTTTTGAGAACCGTCCTGCTTCTCAGCGCCTGACCCCTCCACTTTCCGCCTCATTCTACTCCTCAGAGTCTCAGAGAATCAGCCAAGAGCTCTGTTGGGGGCCACGTTCGCACTCCGTGTGGTACTTTGGTGGGGACGCAAGTCGACCGGGAGCTTCTCTGCTTCCCAGGCTCGAGACTGGCTTTTAAGTGGTTGCTATTACACATGCTCAATTATTTAGCAGATTGTTTAGCTGAAAGTGTTGAAACGATTTGAAGTCTGTTATACTGCAAATGCCCTACTATGAAATTCTCCAGGTCCCCTGAGGCCTTTTGGCAACTGACACAATAAGGGTGTGAAATAAATTTTTGTCCCCTGTTAATAATGTTGGGGAGATACAGAACCGATGCTTTTAAATATTTCAAGGCCTCCTACTCGGAGATGGGTAAGCAGAGCAGGAGCAAATTGCAAGACTTGTGCTGGTGGTTGGTGGAGACCAAGGACATGGTGCATCAGCTCATCATCAAATTGGGCTGGATCTTCCCCCGCGGAGGCCCCACCCCCGTGCGTGGCTCAGACTGGGTTCACTGAAGCTGTGGTGGACGCTGAACCAACCACAGCAGAGAGGAGAGGAGGACTCGGGTCCTGGCGTCATTCGCTGCCCACCCAGCCCGGTGTTGGAATCCTCTCCTGTGACTAGAGGAAGACCAGGGAGACACACCTGGTAATGCCCAGTCAGATGCCCAAACAGTATGGAATTCAGCCATCAGACACGCGTTTCCACTTTGCTTGTTTTAGGTGTCAAGGGAACCCATCCAGCACCTGGCATTTTTCACTGATCAGACATAAGGTGGGTGACACTTTTCAAGGATGTGAAGTGAGTGAAGTCGCTCAGTCGTGTCTGACTCTTTGTGAACCCATGGACTGTAGCCTCCCAGGCTCCTCTGTCTGTGGGATTCTCCAGGCGAGAATCCTGGAGTGGGCTGCCATTTCCTTCTCCAGGGGATCTTCCTGACCCAGGGATCGAACCCAGGTCTTCTACATTGTAGACAGATGCTTTACCATCTGAGCCACCAGGGAAGTCCTTTCAAGAATAGTGTTCCCTGAAATTTTGCTCATCCAACTGGTCAACCAAACTGAAGTCTTCAGGAGCTGCCTGGTCCCTCCTTTCTCAGCCAGACATCTGCTCCATCCCCGTCAATCTCACTTCAACCCCTTGGAAGCTGGATGGCGTCCCTGGGTTTACACTGGAGACACCACCCTCCTTGTCCTGTTGTCAAATCCCAGGCTCCCTCTGGTGAGCGCTCTGCTCCGGTTGATTCTATGCAGTGATGCTTTGCCAGCTCTTCTCTGTCTCCCTCTTCCCGCGGCTTGTCCCTCAGAGTGTGTGTTTCACTGCTTTGACTCTGTCCATCTCCCGAGCCCTCTGCTCCTGGAGTGTCCACTCTGTTCTCCTTTCTGTCTCTACTCCTCTCAGGAAAGTCTGAGTAGGAACAGGTCTGCACACACTGACTTCTGTAACTGAATTCCAGATCATTCGAAAGGAAGGCCGGTGGGTTTGTGCTTCTGGGAGGAGGCTGTGACTGAAGGGTGGGGAGCGCGGTGGCCCTCACACCCGATGGTCTCAGTTCACTGGCTTCAGTCTTGGTGTTCATGAGTCGGAGGGTGGCATCCAGGCTGGACCATGCTCTGGAACTCTCTGTCTGATGGCAGGTTCTACTCGTGCGTCTGGAGGAGGCACCCGGGACTCAAGTACGTCATCCTCCTCACGGTGTCCACCATCTTTTCCTGCATTCTGTGTATCAGCTGCCACCTCCCATCCCCAAAGGGAAAACTTAGAATCCTTTAAATGTCTAGAATTTAAACAACTGGTTCCCTCCTGGCTTTAGGGACATCTCTGTCGTTCCCAGAACGTCCCCTCTGATGGCCTCTGCACCTTCCCATCCGGGTCCTGTCCCCGTGGAGCCCATGCCCACGCCTGCTCTGGTGGGCCTCCCCCAAGGTCGTGGGCTGTGACACGCTCCCCCGGCCGTATCTTCATGTTGGGTGTTACTGGGTCATCTTCTGAAGCTGCTGAAGAAAACGACAACGTCATCCAGTGTGAAGGGCTTCTCAGGTGGCTCAGCGGTGAGGAATCCTCCTGCCAAGCAGGGGACCCAGGTTCAATCCCTGGGTCGGGAAGATCCTCTGGAGAAGGAAATGGCAATGCACTCCAGTATTCTTGCCTGGAAATTCCATGGACAGAGGAGCCTGGTGGACCACAGTCCACGGGGTCACAGAGAGTCGGACACGTCTGAGTGACGAACACACGCGCAAACCCAGTGCGCCAGCAGGACGCTTACAGCCAGGGTCTCCCGCAGCCGGTGCCTCTCAGGTCTGCTTCCCCCTCTCCCCACGGTGCGACTCTGAGCCTTCGCCTCTGTCTTTGGTCCCTCCCCCGCCATCTGCTGCCCTGGTGGGCACCCTCTGCCCTCCCACACTCCCAGGCCGGGGTCACAGCTACACGTCCCCTCTGAATCATCCGGGCCACTCTCCATCACCCCTCCTCTCCCTGGTATCTGTCACCATAGCTTTCCCCCCAGCAATTCAAACATCCTTCAGCTGTCACCACGGTAGTGAAGAACAGATACAGAGATAAAGGGTGAAGAGAAACTCCTCTGTTGCAGTGGGGCCTCCAGGCGTCCCTCCCTGTGCGTCTGGGGGCTGTCTCTTCTCGAGCCCGAGCCTCTGTGTCTGCCTGACCCACCGCACTGTGTCCCCCGCCGTCCCCTGGGAACTCCTGTTGTGGGGTGACCTCCAGGCGCTGGGCCCCGCGGCTCCTTCTGATGCTTCACCTTCTTGGGCTCTGGAAGGAGTAGGAGGGACGGGGGAGGGGAGGATTCTACGTGTGACAGTTTGAATTACGTAAACTTTACTCGGCACTGAGAGATGTGAAGTAATTCATTGTGTGCACATTTTGTAAAAGAGAAATTCACAGGCACTCATTGTGGGATACGGGAACGTGGGAACGTGGGAATGTGGGACTGCTTTGTGGAGGCGGCCCCAAGTCAGGATGTTTATTTGGAAATAAAAATCCAAGGTAATTCCATCTCTCAGGAAGGAGGAATTGCTAAATAGCGTCCATTCTGGAAGTGAGCGCTCTCACGCATGAAGCTGGACGTCTTCTCTTCACGGTTTCTGTTCTGCTTTTTTTCACTGACTGCACCTCTTATACTGCCCTTGATGTCAATAACAATGAACATGTAAGAAAATATGTGTAATTTCACGACAATTATTGAATCAGAGTAATATGAAATCTCATTTTATATTCACCAAATTGAGAAAATGGAATGGAACGTGCTTGATATATTAAGTTGCAATGAATTGTTTTTCTTAAATGGGGCGTTGAGTTGTTGGTAATTAAATTAGTCAGTCTACATAATGCACTTGTGGCAAGACCTGGCCAGGTCCAGGCAGCGCAGACGTTAGCCTCTATCGTTATTATGATGCTGATAATATTTGTTCTTTATGCTGTTACTTGCTGAGTGGGTCACAATGAATGACAGTGAACTACAATTTAAAAATAAATCAATAAAAGCAAAAGAGCGAACGGAATGTCAATAAAGACCGAACTGGAGGCACACTTGGATGACCCCAGAATGTCGGGGTGTCCCGGGCCCCGCGGCCCCTGCCTCTGGTTCCTCTCAGCTGCCCGGCGTCCCTGTGAAGGTTAAACAGTGCCCAGGGACACCCCTCGGTGCACGCCATCCGGTTGCTTTTTAGTGAAAGGACATTGACTCAGTTGTGGAAAACCGCTTGGGATTTTCCCCCTTTCCTTGCATTTTCTCACTTGCCGTTTATCCGGTCAGTGTGTGTTAAGCTGTAGCAACGAACAGCTCCAGAAGGCTGGTGGGGCCGTCCCACCCAGGTTCTCTGACCTCCCAGGCTGCTCGGTCCCCCGCACCGGGAGGAGCTGATGACATTTTAGCCCCAAGCTTCCTGGCTCCCTGCTGCAGAGGAGGGTGAGCGCTCCTTGACAGGGGTGCCCTCAGCCACCTTTACCCCTACCGCAGCAGCTGGTGACATGGGCCATGCCTACTTTAAAGCTGAGGGGAAGCTCTTAGCGCATCCAGATCAAGAAGAAAACTGGAAATCGGCAGACAGGTTCACCCGGGGCGTCTGCAGGTTGGCGCTTCCTGGGGCAGAGGGAAAGGGGCTGCGGCAGGTGGGGGCCCACAGCCGCGCAGGGCCCGTCCCCGTCCAGCTGCCGTCAGCATCCCGGGTAAGTCTCCTGCAGCTGCTGATCTGGCCCAGACCTAGCGGTGCACTCGGAGAAACTCACTGATCGGCCCTGAGCCTGTCTTTTGAGAGGCCCCACCAGGCCCCAGGGAGAGGAAGCTTCTGGGCTCAGCTGAGGGTCAGCACCGCCCCTGGAAAGGTGGGAGACAGGACCATCTCTGGACAGGTGGGGGACAGTACCACCTCTGGACAGGTGAGGGTCAGGACTGCCTCTGGACAGGTGGGGGACATCACTGCCTCTGGACATGTGGGGGACAGCACTGCCTCTGGACAGGTGAGGATCAGCACCGCCTCTGGACAGGTGAGGACAGCAACATCTCTGGACAGGTGAGGGTCAGCACCATCCCTGGACAGGTGAGTGATAGCACCGCCTCTGGACAGGTGAGGGTCAGCACCACCCCTGGACAGGTTGGGGACAGGACCACTTCTGCACAGGTGAGTGATAGCACCACCTCTGGACAGGTGAGGGTCAGGACCACCTCTGGGCAGGTGTGGACGAATCTGCTCAGAGAGAGTCTTGCTCTCACCAGCCCCACGCCCCGACTCCTCCATGTCCCGGCATCACCTTGAGGCTCCGGGGAGCGGGGCACCTGGTCTCCGGATGTTGGTATTGGAACTCGGCTGGCACGGGGCCAACAACATGGCCGCTGGGGCGGGGTCGCCTCCGTCCTCTCCAATCATGTCCTGTGGGGCCTGGGCAGTGTCCTCAAGAAGCCAAGTGGGGAGCCACGTGCTGCCAGGTGGGGCTCCCCAAGGCCCATCACTGGGGTCTGATGAATGTGAGGGTCCGAACCACAGCCAGGGGGATGGAGACCGTGAGGTGGGGTGCGGAACCTCCCCTCGTCTCAGCGTCTCCCTCGGAGGTGGCTGAGCCCGAGGGAGCTGTGTACTGGCTGTGCCCGGGGCCTCTTGCTAACAAGGCACCCAGGTGGGCTCCCGAGGCAGGTGACCTGGGGCCGACCTGTCCCCGCCGGTCCTGCTTTCTGTCCATTGTCCCTCGAGATTCTTGGTGGCCCTCCACGCCGTGGGGCATTGCACGGCTGCACTTGCCTCTGTTTCCCAGGTCCTTTCAGGGTTTCAGACACGACTGGAGAAACCCATCCAGAACGTCTTCCTGCTCGTGAGCCTCACGGAGATGTCGGTGGACTTCACAGAGCTCGCACACAGTGCTCCCCGCGACCCTGAGCCTTCCTGGCCCCAGAGAGAGACCCCAGAGACGTCAGGGCTGGTGCCACGGGGCGGGGCTGAGCCCCAGAGCAGGCGCCTTTGGGTCCAGCTCCAGGGAGGGACTTACGCCTAATTAATGCAGAGAAGACTCTTGCGAGTCCCTTGAACTGCAAGGAGATCAAACCAGTCAATCCTAAAGGAGATCGACCCTGAATATTCATTTGAAGGACGGACGCTGAAGCTGAAGCTCCAATACTTTGGCCACTTGATGTGAAGAACTGACTCCTTGGAAAAGACCCTGATGCTGGGGAAGACTGAAGGCAGGAGGAGAAGGGGACGACAGAGGATGAGATGGTTGGATGGCATCAGCGACTCGATGGACGTAAACGTGGGTGAGTGGGTGAAGGACGGGGAAGCCTGGCGTGCTGTAGTCCATGGGGTGGCAAAGGGTCAAACACGACCCAGCAGCTGAACAACAATGAACAACAAATGTGGAATCAGGTGGTGCCTTCATTTCCATACAAAGCAGGTTCCCTTCTCTGCTCCTCCTTGGGGGCCTTTCGACCCTCAGGCCCTGCTGGGAGGGAGCCTCCTGCTGGGACAGAGAAGGTGTGGCTGGGAGGGCCCTGGGCCAAGTGAGAAGTTGCCCCAAAAGTGGATTCATTCTGAGTCAAGTGAATCCACCAGTAACGTGTGTGCCCAGGGCACAGGGTGTGTGGTACACCTGGGGCAGGTGTGCACGAGAGCGCCTCCACTTTCCCTGAAAGTCACCCCGATGGCCAGGATTTAGCCCAGGGACCTCGTCACAAGCAGAAGCCATCAGTAGAATGAATGGCCAGGCACCCCTTGCCATCTCGGGGCGAGCGGCAGGGCTCAGCCTCACTTAGGAACTGAGAAGAAGCTGCTCCGTCTGGAGGAGCAGCTGATCCTGTGCTGTGAGATCAGAGGCAGGCGCCCGGGTCACCCGCTGCTCTCCGGAAACAATATGCTTTGAAACATGGCATCTGCTTCTCCATCCACAATGTGAGGCTTGCATTATTGAACAGTCTGCTTAATAATTTAGGCTGAAATAAACTTGCCACGAAGAAGAAAGGGCTCCATCCCCCAGCACAGTAATGAAGTGCTATTGAGCTTGAGTTTGGAGGGAGGTGGACGTCCAGTTGACCTGAATTATGAGGCCTTGTGGGCACTGGGAGGAGCTGGAGACAGATGCCCGAAGCGCGTGCCTGGGCGCTGCCCCCTCGGGGCCCCCGGAGCAGACGGCACCAGCCTGGCCTGGGGTCTCCCTTCCAAGCCCACCCCCAGCCCAGGGCAGGCTCTGGGCAGGGCCTGCCTGCAGCCCCGGGTCACCCCTGGGGACCGTCATCTCTCCCCAGCCAAGCTGGAGCCAGAGCCAGGGGCAGGGGCCCGCCCTCTCTCCTTTCTGGATGAGGGGCTCCCCGCGGGGGCAGCTGCAGCCACAGCCCCACCCTTCCTGGATTCGATGCCTGTCCTGCTCCTGCCCTGCTGTTCCTACCCCTCGCTTGGCCCATGGACTTCCCTGAGTGTCCAGGAGACACCGGATCACCCCCCGCCCTGCTCTGACCCCTGTCCTGCTCTGACCCCTGCTCTGACCCCTGACCTGCTCTGACCCGTGACCTGCTCTGACCCCAGCCCTGCTCTGACCCCTGACCTGTTCTGACCCCTGCTCTGACCCAGCCCTGCTCTGACCCCAGCCCTGCTCTGACCCCTGTCCTGCTCTGACCCTGCCCTGACCCCTGCCCTGCTCTGACCCCTGCTCTGACCCTGCCCTGCTCTGACCCCAGCCCTGCTCTGACCCCTGACCTACTCTGACCCCTGACCTGCTCTGACCCCTGCTCTGACCCCTGCTCTGACCCTGCCCTGCTCTGACCCCTGCCCTGCTCTGACCCCTGCTCTGACCCTGCCCTGCTCTGACCCCTGTCCTGCTCTGACCCCTGCTCTGACCCCTGCCCTGCTCTGACTCAGCCCTGCTCTGACCCCAGCCCTGCTCTGACCCCTGTCCTGCTCTGACCCCAGCCCTGCTCTGACCTCTGTCCTGCTCTGACCCCTGCTCTGACCCTGCCCTGCTCTGACCCCTGTCCTGCTCTGACCCCTGCTCTGACCCCTGCTCTGACCCTGCCCTGCTCTGACCCCTGTCCTGCTCTGACCCCTGCTCTGACCCTGCCCTGCTCTGACCCCTGCTCTGACCCCTGAGCTGCTCTGACCCCTGCTCTGACCCTGCCCTGCTCTGACCCCTGACCTGCTCTGACCCGTGACCTGCTCTGACCCTGCCCTGCTCTGACCCCTGCCCTGCTCTGACCCCTGTCCTGCTCTGACCCCTGCTCTGACCCCAGCCCTGCTCTGACCCTTGACCTGCTCTGACCCCTGCTCTGACCCCTGCTCTGACCCTGCCCTGCTCTGACCCCTGTCCTGCTCTGACCCCTGCTCTGACCCTGCCCTGCTCTGACCCCTGCTCTGACCCCTGAGCTGCTCTGACCCCTGCTCTGACCCTGCCCTGCTCTGACCCCTGACCTGCTCTGACCCGTGACCTGCTCTGACCCTGCCCTGCTCTGACTCCTGCCCTGCTCTGACCCCTGACCTGCTCTGACCCCTGCTCTGACCCAGCCCTGCTCTGACCCCTGCTCTGACCTCTGACCTGCTCTTTCCCCTGCTCTGACCTCGCCCTGCTCTGACCCCTGCCCTGCTCTGACCCATCTTATTGACCCATCACCTGTTGATGGTCACCTGGGCTGTTTCCACCGTTTGACTGTTGTGGTTAATGCTCTCGTGAACACGTGTTTGAACTCGATGGAACACTATTCAGCCATAACTAGGATGAAAGCCCGGCACAGGCTGGAACACGGCTGAACCCAGAGAGCACCGTGCTCAGCACAGACGGTCACAGTGAACACGTGTCCTGTGATTCCACTTGCATGAAATGCCCAGGACAGGTCAGCTCCGAGGACAGAAGGCTCATTGGTAGCTTCGTGGGGGGGGACAGTGGGGGACGGGGGTGACGGCCGGCGTGTGTGGGGTTCCCTTTGCAGTGACACCAGATATAGCTGTGGTTACACAACACTGTGAATACACCAGGTATATCTTATCACAATAACAAAAATACATGCTACAGGGCTTGAGTTCCCATGTGTGGGTTCAGCCACGTTCAAGCTGTTATTATGGTTCTTTTGAATTTGTGATTCAGGAACGGGCTCTGGTTGTATCCCTGACAGATGACCGGGAGCCCCTCCAGTCTTCACTGCCCGTTTGTACCTGAGTGGATGCAGGGCGCGTCACACTCAATTACCTCTAAACGCCACCCTCCCTGTGTGGACAGGCAGGCCGGCTCCCAGGGCAGACCTGCTTGCCCGGCGCCTGCAGGTCCGTGTCCAGCTGATTATGAGCTTAGATGAGCTCCAGGGCTGCAGATGGCAGGTCCTCGCAGGAGCATATGGGCACCCTGGCTTGCTGGGTGGGTGTGTTGCTTCTGTTGAAACCAATCCACCTGAAGTATCCCTGAGTGTTTTGATCAAAGGCACGCAACCCCAGGGCTCATGAATATAAAGTCAAAGCACATTATTCAACCAATTATCCGTCACCCCTGGGCAGGGACGGGAAGGGTGGGTGGGCTCCAGCTCGTTCAGAGGCTGAGAAACTGCGGCTGGCGGCTGCCGTGGGCCATCGTCCCGGGGACACGCGGCCGGCCGTGCGGGCTGCACGCCGAGCTTTCTCGTGGAGCACCCCCAGGGGTTGTAAGTTCCCCAGCCCTCCACCCATATGGTCTTCTCACCTGGCCTCCCCGCCTTCCTTCTGAGTCCTCGACACCCACCTTTGCGTCTCTTTCCAGAAGCTTCTCCCCTGAGGTCCACTGGTCCCTCTTCTTTAGCCTGTGGTCAAGCTCAGCACCCCCTGCTCCAACGCCCGCTCCAGCAGGAAAGTTACAGGTGCTGGCACCTCCCACCGCTCGCTGCCTGAGGCCTCAGTCGGCTCCCGCGGCGACCGTGGCTCTGAAGATGACCCAGGACAACCCTGGTCTTAAGGTTGGCTGATGGCGTTAGCAGCCCCCTTCCCTCGGCTGCGTGACACTCAGGGTCCCGCGCTGGGTGGGGAACGGCTCTGGGGCCGCTAATCTGACCGCCACGTGTCTACCGATCATTGTCATCCACATCTTCATCCACCTTCGACCACAGACTCAGCGCTTGGATGAAACATGATTTTTTGAAAATATCATTAGGAGTTTCCCCAGTGCCATAGTTTTATGGGAAACAGTGCAAGAAAACCTGAATTGTATGTGAACGCTGGCCCACACTTGGGCTCGGCACAGCCAGGACTTTGTAATGATGTGATGATGTACTCTGCAGTCGTTTCGGCTTCCCTGGTGGCTCAGATGGTAAAGACTCTGTAATGCAGGAGATCCGGCTTTGATCCCTGGGTCAGGAAGATCCCCTGGAGGAGGGCGTGGCTATCACTTCGTAAAATTACAGGAATAATTTCATAGAAAAACAAAGTCTCCTTCCACTACCGCCCTTGACGCGCTGGTTCCCCTCTTCTATTGAAATTCTGGTGCGGGGGCCAACGCTGTGCTCCACCCCGAGGCTGCTCCTGTGACCTGTGACCCGCAGAGTGGATGATAGGGAAAGCTGTTTAAGCCGCTGAGTCCGGGGTGACCTGTCACGGCAGCCGCAGGTCTCTCATCCCCAGCCTCCCCGAGGTTCAGGCCAGGACGGCTGCCCCGGCACGCACGGATGGAGCGGTGGTCCACGCTGCCCCAGGGCCCCCGTCTGCCCCGCTCAGGGAGCCGGGAGTCTGAGGGCTAGGGGGTCAGCTCCCAGTGGGTGCCTTGCAATCCTGGCATTTCGTGAGGAGCGGCAGCGCCCTAGGGTGTGGAGGGACAAAGAGGGGCCGGACGCGCAGGCTCCCGGGAAGGAGGGACCGGGGACCATGGGGAGAGGTCAGGATTCGGTAGTGGAGGTTGGGGACGTGGCTGGGCGGTAATCGCAGTGGCCTTGACCCTCCTCCTGTGTCCACAAGCTCACAGGTGGCCTTAGGCTGACCGTCTGCACGGGGTCCACCTCCAGAGGCTCGGCCCTGGCCTGGCGCTGTCCGGCAGGGGGGGTGGGTGCTTACGGTGGGAACTTCTCATGGGCCCCCCAGACCCCCCTTACCCGAGCTTCAGATCCACGCACACACGTGAAGCCTGTTACGACTCCCCTGCTTTATGAACAGTTTAATTATTTGCTCTGGGCACGAGCGTTTGATTTATGGTGTGCATGGGTCACAGAGATGAGCAAGCTGATGAATGCTGCGCGTGGTCCTCCTGGTGGAGGCCGTCTTTCACTGGTTTCGCCCAATAATTGAAGATTAATTAACTATGACAGCTGCTAATGGGAGCCGCTTACCTGCGATTTTCCTCACTGAGCCAGGAAACACCAAGCAGAACCACCTAAGTGCCTTCCGGGGTCCAGATGAGGCCACGTGAATCAGGGTGTGTCTGCCTGCACTATGAGCCCCAGAAGATGCACCCAGGGGTGTGATCCTAGGGGCCGGAGGGCTGACCCATGCCCCCACATGGCCACATGTCCTGATTAACCCTACAGTCAACACCTGAGGTGTGTCCTATTTTAAGGTTTCATTGAAAACCTCTGTGGTGGAAAGCCATGCTCATATTTATGTAAAATAACATACTCACTGTAAGTAACCTGGATGATGGAAAGGATACATGGAAAGAGTCAGGATCACAGTCTTCCTCTGGGGAGAAAACCGCTGAAAATCCTTTGGCCTGTGCATTCTTTAAGACACTGACATCTATCTATCTAGAAATTATATGTGAACAAAGATGCAATGTAGCATAGCACAGAACACCATAATGTAATATAGTATAACACAGCATAGACTAGCATGTGTGTGTGTGTGCTCAGTTGTGTCCAACTTTCTGTGACTCCATGGACTGGAGCCCACCAGGTTACTCGGTCTATGTATTTTTTCAGGCAAGAATACTGGAGTGGGTTGCCATTTCCTATTCCAATACTATAGCTATATCATAATACAACATAATACAATATAAACTAAAATGCAATGAGGACAGAATAAAACCCTCTCCAAAGACATCCATATAATAACCCTCAAAACCTGTGGATGTGTTCCCTTGCACAGCATGGGGGTGGGGGCGGGGGCGGGGTGAAGGCTGCACATGGAATCAAGTCTGCTAACGAGCTGACCTTAAATTTGGGAGACTGTCTGGGTTCTGTCAGCAAGGACCCCAAAAGTTAGAGAGGGGGCCCGGAGAGGAGGAGATGGTGATGCAACGTGAGATCTGGATCTGACATCGCTGGCTTTGGGGAGAGAAGGGCCCCCTCTGGAGGTGCCAAGGAAGGTGGCAGGAGAATGGGTTCCCCCCCTGAAGCCCCTGAAGGACCAGCCCTGTCCACGCCAGGACTCCCGAGCTCTAGAAATGTCCATTAATACACCTGTGTGGTGGTTATTCGTTACAGCAGCCACAGGAAAGTAAAACAAGGTGAGCAGGATCAAAACGTGATTGGTTTGAGGTCTCCTGGTCTGCGCTCTCCCTGGGTGGAAAACCATGCGTTTCTGCACTTTAGCTGTTAACGTCGTGGTCTCCTCTCCTGCAGTCGGGCCTGCCCTTGCACTTGTCAGACGAGGGGGCTGTTCTGCTTTCCGACCAGTCGTGGGCCCTCTGGACGCCCCGCTGTCTCCCTACCTGGATCTCCCTGCAGGTGACGCCCGGCGCACGAAGCCGTCTCTGACTCCTGGTCCACACGGGCCCCCGCGTGGTGCATCATAACACGCGCTCAAGTTAAAAAAGTCATTTACTGGAACCACGTGAGAACATTTATTCATCCACAGAAAATTTTAAATAATTCTGTTTTTTATCCCCACAGCTCCGATTAGAAATGTAATTCAGATTGTACTGAATGTACAGATTAATTTGTAGAGGGTTGGTATCTTTAAAATAAACAAGTATGTCTTCAATGATGGCTCACTTGTTCATTTATTCAGATCGCCCTCTTTATCTGTTATTAGAATTTTAAAATCTCTGGGAGGGCCTCTGCATGTTTGGTTAAGTTTAGTCCCAGATGTAGTGAAAGACATTTTGTTTTTATCGTATGTTCTATTGATTATTGCAGGTCCGGGTGATGCAGTTAGTAGTATATGTGCTTAGTCGCTCAGTCGTGTCTGACTCTTGCAACCCCGTGGACTGTAGCCCGCCAGGCTCCTCTGTCTCTGGGATTCTCCAGGCGAGAACACTGGAGTGGGTAGCCTGTCCCTTCTCCAGCGGATCTTCCTGACCCAGGAATCAAACCGGGGTCTCCTGCACTGCAGCCGGATTCTTTACCAACGGAGCTACCAGGGAAGCCCAGTGGTGAAGAACCTGCCTGCCAGTGCAGGAGACTTCAGAGACACAGGTTCAGTCCTTGGGTCGGGAAGATCCCCTGGAGGAGGAAACGGCAACCCCTTCCAGGATCCTTGCCTGGAGAATCCCACGGACAGAGGAGCCTGGCGGGCTGCAGTCCACGGGGCCGCACAGAGTCGGACGCGACTGAGCTTCTGCCATTTTGTTTTCTGTTTTCCATTCATCATTTTATGCGTTACTGACCCACTTACTTGCTTCCCCTTCATATCTTTCTCGTCTTGTCTCTGCTGTTACGTGCTGTTTTACTCTACGAGTGACCGTATTGAGGTCACATCTTGTCTCCTTGCTGCCGTTCACTTCCGCCTTGTCAGTGTTCATGTTGTTCCTCTAGGAAGGCACCAGGTTTGACAAGTCTGTGTTCTGCCCTGAGTTGTCATGCATATTCTTTCTCTTCTCCCTTGCTTTGGCTTAATTTATTTTTCATGTGTTAAGACAAAAATAGACCCTAGATATTAGGTCAACCTATTCCTCATACGGCTTGTGAATTCCCTGGGTTTGCTGATCTTATTTGAGGAATTTAAGAGTTTACTTCTTTGTACAAGGACATACTGTATAGCACAAGGAACCATATTTAATATTTTATAACAATCTATAAGGAAAAAAGTTGTTAAAATAACATATATATATGTATATATGTATTCATATTTGAATCACTCTGCTGTATACCTGAAACTAACACAGCATGGTAAGTCAACTACACTTCAATAAAAAGCCAGAGTTTATTTATTTTTTTTGTTCGCACATCAGTACTATGACAGGGTGATGAATGTGTGGACTGAAGCCTCTTTTCTCTGACCCTCACTGTGCTGCGGGCAGAGAGTTCTGCCGGGTCCCGTGCGGCCGTCTGAACAGCTCCTCACTCCTGGCAGCCCTGCAGCCTCTCTCTGCCCGTGGTGCCCTCATGGTCACGGGGCCGTCCGATTCTGGGAGTTCTCTCCGAAGGACATGAGTTTCTCGTGGGCACCGCTGCCCTCCTGCTCGAGGAAGGTCAGGGGGCGCCTCTCCGCTTCAGTGTCCGAGGCTGAGAAAGACGAGGGGAGGTGGCCCCAACAAGGACCGCCCGCGGTCACCCTCGCTCGCCGCCTGGTCAGCCCGCACCTGCTCCTCCTCCCTCTGCAGGCTCTCCAGTGCCCCCACCCAAGCCCCGGGGGAGGCGGGTAGCAGCCCAGAGCTCTAACTACTGCCCTGCAGAGGTGATGCGTCCTTGACAGGATCAGCGAATGTTAAACAGAACCAAACTGTTAGACCCTTAAGGCTTCCCTGGATTAACAACCCCCCCTCTCTCCTTCATAAATATACACATTTCAAATCAAAAGCAACACAAATGCAACTAACAAAGAGCGGGAAAAAAATGTGTTGTTCAGTCGCTCAGTTGGGTCCAACTCTTTGCGACCCCATGGACACAGCACACCAGGCTGCCCTGTCCTTCACCATCTCCCAGAGTTTGCTCACATTCGTGTGCTTTGAGTTGGTGATGCCATCTTACCACCTCATCCTCTGCCTCCAGGTAATTCAAGTAAGCTTTCCTGAATGACAAATGCATATAAAATACCCTTAAGCTCACAGGTCTGAACCTTAATAAAAACATTAAAGATCTCTGCTGAAGAGAAGAAGCATCCTTTGTTCTTCAATTGCAGGGTGTACGTCATTTTTAGTTAAAGTTTTGTTTGCAAATGTTCCCTATTATTATTTTGACATCATCGGAGAATACTCTCCATATAATTTCTGATTTTGCATGTTCTTGAACTGTGTTTTATTTGTATATATAGTGTATTGTTATTTATTTTTTGTAATTTTTTCAGTACAATTAAAATGAGTTAATTATTTCTCATGTATATTGTTAGAACGTTTATAATCTGACATCTGTTTGTTGTACCAAATACAGAAATATATGGGTTAGTGTCACCCATAATACTGTGCTTGTGTATATCCTCTTTTATCTTCTTCTATTTAGTTGCCTATTAATCTTGGTAATTAAAAATGCTTATATTTTGTTTTAGGCATTTCCCTTATAAGTAGCAAATAAATGAATGAACTTTGTTTTCTTATACTATGAACAAATTTTCACTTTAATGAGAACAGTTGTTTAAATCTTAAAACAATATTGTAAATTGTAAAACATAGGATGTGTTTTATGTTGTTGCTTAGTCACTAAGTTGTGTCTGACTCTTAGTGACCCCGTGGACTGTAGCCCACCAGGCTCTTCTGTCTTTGGGATTTCCCAGGCAAGAATACTGGAGTGGGTTGCCATTTCCTTCTCCAGGGGATTTTCCCAACACAGGGATCAAACCCACGTCTCCTGTACTGGCAGGAAAATTCTTTACCACTGAGCCATCAGGGAAGCCTGTGTTCATATATGTTCACAATAGAAACAGATTTTATGTAGACAGTAAGACCTTAAAGCTATGGTTTTTTCAGTAGTCATGTATGGATGTGAGAGTTGAACCATAAAGAAAGCTGAGTGTCGAAGAATTGATGCTTTTGAAGTGTGGTGTTGCAGAAGACTCTTGAGAGTCCCTTGGACTGTAAGAAGATCCAACCAGTCCATCCTAAAGGAAATCAGTCCTGAATATTCATTGGAAGGATGGATACTGAAGCTGAAGCTCCAGTACTTTGGCTACCTGATGCGAAGAACTGACTCATTGGAAAAGAACTTGATCCTGGGAAAGATTGAAGGCAGGAGGAGAAGGGGACGACAGAGGATGAGATGGTTGGATGGCATCACCGACTTGATGGACATGAGTCTGAACAATCTCTGGGAGGTGGTGAAGGACAGGGAGGCCTGGCGTGCTATAGTCCATGGAGTTGCAAAGAGTCGGACACGACTGAGCAACTGAACAACGAAAGATCGTAGTCATCGAGTTCCTACCGACGCAGTGCGTCGCCCAGCTTGGCAGATGCTGGGCTCCCTGGACCACATTTGCCTCCTCTGTGTCCCTCTTACTCCAACGCCTGCTCCCACCTGGAGGAGATTCCCTCTTGAATTGTGCGTTCACCATTTTCTTGTTTTTTCTTTATGGGCTCCCCTACCAGTGAATCCCTAACAAGATATTTCTTCATTTTATCTACTCTGAACGTTAAATGGAGCAGTTCTGTATTTATCATTCTTTGATTGATCCTTAGTGCGATACTGTCTTTTGAGATTCATTCACAGTGAAGCACAGAAGTTATTTTCACTGCTGTCTGGTAGCGGTTGTTGCGTGTCTATGCACTAAGTCACTTCAGTTGTGTCTGACTCTTTGCCAGCTCTACGGACTGTAGCCTACCAGACTCCTCTGGCTGTGGGATTTTCAAGGCAAGAATACTGGAGTGGGTTGCCATGCCCTTTTCTAAGGGATCTTCCCAACCCAAGGATCGAAACTGCGTCTCTTGTGTCTCCAGCATTGGCAGGCGGGTTCTTTACCGCTGGCACCGTGTGGGAAGCCCCAGCGGTTGTTAAGGGCACTGTACTTTTACATTCTGCTTTTGATGGGCATTTAGGTTGTTTTCAGACATTTTTCATATTAAAAACTGTACTCAACCAAGATGGAAGAGAGACTAGATTTACTTTCATGCTTGAACATAAATAAAGAACACAAAGCAGAAGCCATCTATGAAACGATGCTTTTCAAGAAGCTGGACCCCAGGCAACGAAGTGTGGTTTCTGCTCAGAGCTGAGCTGGATTCCAAGACAGCCCCAGATATATGCCTGGGAGACTGCAGGCTGCGGAGGCAGACTGCGGGGCAGGAGGTCGGGGGGGGAAACTGGCAGCCCCCCCGAGCTGAGGAAGTGGGGTGAAGGTCTGAAGAGACCACTGCGTCTGAATTTCACCAGACATGATGCCCTAAGAGACGAGAGGAGAGAGACGGGCAGAGAGAAGCCTGGAGATTCACGGGGGTCCCCCAGGTACTTACCGGAGACAGACGCTGAGTGAAGAACTTTTTGGAAGAGCTGGAGGGAACCATGCCTGGTGCTCAGGCAGGGTCAGCGAGCTCGTGTCATCACCAGCCGGACCCGACAGTCTCACAGACCACGGTGCTGGGCCGAGGACTCGGAGGTCTTGCCGCCTTAAGAAGAGGGCTGACCAATCCGAGACCAAGTGTGACTGCTGTCCTGTGAACAGAGCTTAAAGCAAAATGCAAGGGGCAGACTGTCCCCAAGTGTCTTGTCTGCATCTCAGAACAGAACTGGGAACACACGGGCCCCTGGGACCCAGCAAGATAACATGCAGCGTCCAGTTAAACAAAATAAGTGCATGCAAATAAAATCGAAAAATATGACACACGGGAAGAAAAATCAATCAACAACCAGACAGTTTTAAAAAGAACAAAACTAGAAGCTAAAATTACCTGATTTTGGGACACTATAATGTTACAGTAATAAGGGTGATGTGATCCCAGTATAAACATATACAAATGGATCAGTGGAACAGAAGAAAGCCCTGACATAAAGACAGACAGACAGACCAAAGGGGGCAGGGAAGACCCTGCAAAGATACTAACTGGTTTTTCCTAGAGGTGCAAAGATAATTCAGCAGACTGAAAACAGCTTTCTGAACAAACGGTGTTGAATACACAGCTGAATACACATCAGTGTTGCCCAAATGAACGTCTACGTGTAACTCACACCCAGACCTAAATGGAAGGTCTGAATGGAACCATAAAACTCTTATACGAAGGAGAAAATATTCATGCCTGGGTTTGGCAAACATTTCTTAGACCTAAAACCAAAAGAAAATGTCATAAAAATTCATCAAAAACAAACCTTCCAGCCTTTGAAATATACTATTAGCAGTATGAGTATGTGACCCACAGACAGGGAGAAAATACTCACAAATCAGCTTCTCATACAAAACCTGAATTCCCAAAGTGCAAAGAACCCTCTCAAGTCAATAATAAAAACCCAGAATCTCACAGAGACGGACAGTGGATTCAGCCAGACGTCACCAAGACTGTACAGAAGGCAGATAGCCACCCGAAGATGAGCTCGAGGACCTCGGTCGCTGGGGAGCATGAACTGAAGCGCAGCACACACCGCGACACAAGGTTAGAACTGCGACCAGGGCCTCCCCGGGGGCTCAGGGGTAAAGAATCCGCCTGCCAGGGCAGGAGGCTTGGGTTTGATCCCTGATCCGGGAAGATGCCACGGAGCAACTAAGCCTGTGCTCTAGAGCCCCGCGCTGCAACGACTGCGCCCACGTGCCCAGAGCCTGCACATCGCAATGATGGGAGCCAGAGCAACGAGAAGGCGGTGCATGGAGACTGGAGAGCAGCCCCCGCAGCAACAAAGACCAGCACAGCCAATTAACAAATGATACGGCAAAAAGGGACTTCCCTATGGCTCAGACGGTAAAGAATCTGCCTGCAATGCAGGATCCTGGGTTCGATCTCTCTGTGGGGAAGATCCCCTGGAGAAGGAAATGGCAACCCAGTCCAGGATTCTCGTCTGGAGAATCCCATGGACAGAGGAGCCTGGTGGGCTACAGTCCATGGGGTCGCAAAGAGTCGAACACGACTGAGCGACTAACATACACATATGAAAAAAACAGTGATCATAGTGGATGGTCAAGAAATAGAGGACCCCACACAGCAGGAGCCTGTCAGCATCAAAAAGGAGTGGACCACCGACGGGGGAAGCCACACGAACGGTCTCAGAGTGATGGAGCCGAAGGAGAGGGGCCAGAGGAAAGCGAGGGTGCACCGTGCGATTCCGTCCATGCGAAATTCTGGGAGATGCAGCCTCACTCGCAGTGAAGGCGGACGGGCCAGAGTGTGCTCGGGAGGGGAGGGGGCGGGGCCGAGCAGGGGCGGGGGCCCCGGGGCTCGGCGTCTGAACGCCGTCCACAGGCAGGCACGTGTCAAACCGCACTGCTTAAGTTTGTGCCCTTTATTGCGTTTTAGCTAGACCCCAAGGAAGCTGCCAACAACTCGCACTCCTGGCTGGGTTGTCGGGTCTGCGGAGACTTTTCAGAGTCATTTTCCTGGGAGTGGAATTGCTTGTTTAGCACTATTCCCTTTAGCTTCAGGTATTCGTGTCCTATTGCTTTAACAGCTCGCCACAAACTCAGTGGCTTAAAATACCACGCATTTATTCCCTCACAGTCCTGGAAGTCTGGAGTTTGAGATGCATCCTACTGGCTGGGGTCAAGGTGCGGGCAGGAACGCACTGCTTCCGGAGGTTCTAGTGGAGAAGACGTTTTCTTGCCATTTTCAGCTTCTGGAAGCGCTTGCATCCCCGGATGCATGAACCTTTTCTTCATCTTCAAACCGGAGATGGCCAGGGCTGGGGCTGCCCTCACTGCACACTGACTTTCTCACCGCGCTTCAGGACCGACCTGGGGAATCCAGGGCTGGTCATCTCCCCATTTTAATGTCAGCTGACTCTCCACCTACAGTCCAACCTCTGTGCGAATTCGCCTCTGTGTTGACATAACCCATCAACAGCTTTTGGGGGTTCATCCGTGGACATATAGAGGGGCCATCACCCCGTTCCACACTGCATCAAGTGACAGCATCAATTTCCATTCACTGGCTCAATGAGTGAAAATGCCCTTTACTTTTGGACAGTCTTTTTTTGTCAGTCGACTGCGTGTGAAATGATATCTCATTTTGAGTTTCATTTGCCTTTCTTCAACTAATTAGAAAGAAAACAGGTTTTTAAGAATTTAGGAGCCCATCTCATTTTTTCTTTTGAATATGTGCATTGCAAATGTTTCTATTGACTGTGTCATATTTTCAGAACATTTATACTTTTTTTTGATGCAGGAAATTTTAATTTTATTATTGCCAACTTTATTTGTCTTCAGAGTTTTCTGTCTTAAGAAATGCTATCATAACCCTAAATCATAAGATATTCTTCAGTCTTATTTCTGCATTTTGCCTTTTACATTTAAGGTTTTATGTATCAGAAATGGATTTTTATGGGTGATATAGAGTGGGAGCTTAATGTTAGTTAAATTTTACCCGTTACCATTTGACTGAGTTGCATGAAATCCTCAAAAACTGCTTTAGACGAATGCCTCTTCATGCGTTTGGATCCCCCTGTAAAATAACACACAAGTGGTATCTGGCGACGCGGCCTCGTCTCACGGACTGTAAAGAAGAGGCACGGTACTGCCTGTGGGCTCACCTTCTGCTCTCCCACGTGTCCTTACAGGCACGTGTTCATGCAAACACACACACACACAGTTGCACACAGACACACACAGTCACTCACACACATGTGCACATGGCTCGGTCTCGCCCCAGTGCACACACTTCCTTTCTGTTGCTTTTTCTTTCCCACGGTCAAAGTCTAAAACACACCGACGTCTGTGCACACACAGACACACAATCCCCGTGGTCTGTCTCTCCCGGGATCTGGTGAAGGCACATGGTCATGGGCATCCAGAACTCTGCTAACAACTGGGCTGGAATACAGGCCGCTCACAAGGACGCACAGGTCCTGAAAGTCTCTTTAACTCACGTTCTTCGAGGGTCTGTGTTCCCTTGTGATAAATGCGACGTCCTGACTTCCTGAGCCTGATCATTGCTTGATGATCAGTTGTGAGCTTCCTCAGTGCATTAAAGTCTTATCTCTGAATTGGAAAAATATGTCGTTTTCTTACAGACAAAATACAAAGGAGTCCAGCTGTTGATAAAATTATCTGGAGCTGAGCCCCTCCGCCCAGGTATTGCGGCTGAGGATTGCGCTGGTCATGGACTGGATGAAAGGGACAGGGCATCACCCTGTGACCTACCTCCCGACAGTCACCATCACCCACCAGCTCCAGCCGGGGTCCCTAGCCCTCCTCTAAGCCGATGGTCAAGCATTCATAAACATTTACAGAACATGGAACGCTTGCCTAATTGGGCACAAGAGTCCAGGTCTCTGTAAATAAGCTTATATTCCACGCATCTTGCCTGCTACAGCACAGCCCAGGCCTGAAGCGGCAGCCACACCCATCCGTACTCGTGATGCAGGTGATAACACCGTCAGCTCAGAAACGTGACCAGGCTGGGGTCCCCCGGGAGGACGCTGCGGTTTCCACGCTTCGGGGGTCTGCTCGGCTCATTGCTCTGACGGCGACGCCTTTCCTGCCTCTGACTTTCTTACGTTTATGATCTCCCCGCATGGCTTGTGTGTGAGAGAAATGAGCTGCAAGAGGGGGGAGGAGAAGGAGGGAGGCGGGAGCCCAACGAACACGTCTCTGTTTCCCTGGGCTCTTCCTCCCTGAGCGTTTATCAGGGATTCCTCCCAGCAGTCACCACCTGAGAAGGTGCCTCAGGTCCTGCGCGAATCTTCAGGCTTCAGGACTCGCCTGGATGCACCGGGTGGCCAGGATGACGCGGGACCCTCAGCCGCCCCACGTGGGACCCCCAGAGTAGACGCCCTCATGATTCCCTGAAATGATCCTCCAAGGTTTAACCTCACCCTGTGAGTAGAGAGACTGAGAAACAGCCTCGTGACTTGCCACTCAATGGCCTTGCTGGGGGGGGGCCTCAACTCTGCCGTGGTGTCAGGCCAGGCCCCGATGCCCTTTGACCTCTCCCAGGGAAGGGTCTGTGCGTGGATCCTGCTGAGGTCCCGCCTCCTGCATGTGGAGCCCCCGGGGAGGCACACGTGTCAACCAAGGTCTGATCCTTGCTGGCACGTCGGGGCTCCACGACTCGGCTTTGCGCTCACATCCCTCGCGTGGAAGCTCCTGTGTGCCCCCCGCTGCCGCCCCTTAATGACGAGCCTCTGAAGGTGCTGTTTGGTGAGCCATGACGCAGCGCTTGTGTCTTCCTGGCTGAACTTGGGTCCCTTCAGGAGCGCGGGGCGTGGGAGCGAGCTCGTCACGACTTCCCTGTTGTGTCCTCCTGGGGCAGCGGCTCAGTGACCTCAACTCCCACTTGTGCGGGCCACCCTGACCCCGAGGGCACTTAGGAACAGACTGGGCTGAATGATGTCTCAGAGGGATGGCAGGGTCTGGATACAGACTCTCCCCTTCGATGCTTGGGGGAGGACATCCCAACAACACCCCCTGAAAACTGAAAGCACGGGCTGGAAACGTGCCTGACACACCCGAGCTGCCCAGCGCCACAGCCTCGCCACGCCTGGGGCCGCCTCCCACGTGGTCAGACACTCGCGTTGCCCGCAGGTGGGTGAAGCCGTGCTCACAGAGCCTGTCTTATGATAACATGCTGAGTAGCTCATGTAATGAGTTTAATTCTCACTCAAAGTGGAAAACAGATGGTTGTCTGGGTCCAGAGTGGGTCTGAGTGTCGGCTGTTGACGGGCTGTGGCCCCGTGGGCCCCCAGAGAGAGAGGACTGGCCCGTGGACGGCTAGCCCGGAAAAGATCTGGATTCCAAAGGCAAGTGCGGTTTCTACTCGTTCCCTTTCGCACCATCGTAGAGTCAAAGAACCCTAAGTTCAAGCATCCTAAGTCTGCGCCATCAGCATTAACGACCTGCTAGTAATTTCACATAAGAAGACGGCGACCATTAAAAATGCTGCCTTAAAAGCTGCCTTGTCGCTGGCCGTGGCTGTGGCACCTGGGCGCTGGCTGCAAACCCCCAGGAGGACGAGGCTTGGTCCCTGTAGGGAAGTGGCTGTGTGGTCTGTCCGTTACAGACGTGATGCACATTGCCAAATGCAATCTCAAAACAAACCTCTTGCGTTTGGACCTGGGAAAAATTTCCAGTTTGTAGTAGAATCAGCTGGTTCACAGGGGTTTCCTGAGACCAGATGACAATCCAAAGGGGGCTACAATTATTGGGGTGTTGCTTCAATTCCTTCCAGTCTGGCTGGAGATCTCCCGTCGATGATAAACAACCGTATGGGATTGTGACGTGGCAGCTTGTTTCCTGAACAGAAGCAGAACCTCCTCCTCTGCCCCAGCCTGGCAGCCGCCCCTGCCCCCACCCCTGCTTACAGCTCCACTCCAGGTCCCCCCAGGCTGCCTCCTCGGGGTGTTGAGGATGGTCCTCTGCACAGCCGGGGCAGACACCCACCTGCTTCTGCTCACACAGCCCAGACGCCTGCACCCCAGACTCAAGGTTCTTAATAACGTTTTCCAGAGAACTGCTGCTTTTATGGATGTATGGAGAAAATACAGTGTGGGTTTTGTATTGCATTATGAGCCTCTAAGGATTTTAAAATATGTTTATGCATGAATCTATAAAATGGGCAGACGCTGCAGTAAAGTTTCACTGTTGGACGTAAAGTCTATTATAATAAGAGCTGTAAAGTTAGCCCTTAGTGGAGGGTTGGAAAATGGAGACAAGAAAATGCTCATGGCCAGAGGGAATGAAAGCGGCCAGTATGGTCTCCCTTCCACCCGGGAAAGACGCTTGCTCCCGCTCCAGTCTTTGCAGAGGAGTCAAGAAGACAGGAGTGACGGGCCGGCTGGTGCGTGGGGATCGGAACTGCTCAGAGCAGCTCAAGCCCAAGCCAACGGCAGCTGCAAATTTGCCCCAGAAATCCATTTGGAACAAAATCCTAGACCCGTGATTCCCAGTGCTCCTAGAACGCTTCCGGGGAAACACACGAGACGTTTCCAAGCGTGGATGCTGAGGCTTTTCCAGGTGGACCAGCTGAGGAGTGTGCGCTGGAGTCAGGCCCCCTGGATCCCGTGAGCCCAGCGGGACAGGCTGGGGCACCCACGAGCAGGCCTTCTCCTGGCTGGGGCCACCCACCTGGCCAGGCTCACAGACTGCCTGGTCTTAGAGTCACGCGGGAGGCAGCGACAGGCAGCTAGGTGAGTAATGGAGTTTATTCTTGCCAAACTCATCGGATTAAGTGGAAGATGTTTTGTGCCCTGTGGTCCTCAGGCAGGTGGGCAGGAGAGGGCAGCGTGGGGGCCACGGGCTCTGGAGGAGGGTGGCAGCAGAGGCAGGGCCCGACCTGGCCCCGGGCGGGAGGTCGGTCTAGGGGCTGACGGGACGGTCTGGGGGGACGGGGAGCAGAGGAGGACGGCTCGTGGTACGGGCGGGGTCGGGCTGAGTCACCGGATAACACACGTCCCACTCGGACGATCAGGGCCCGACGAGTCGTTACGTCTCTGTCTCGGAGAGAGAAGACTCAGAGGAGGGAGCCGAAGGGAAAGGAGATAACGGTGGAGAAGAAAGAGGAAGAGGGTGGGGAGGGGAGAAAAAGCAGCCTGATAAGCAAGGGGGAGTCTTTACTAGTTTTGGGGTGAGGACTTCTGTTCCAGAAAAGTGGGGTAAATAGGACCATGGAAGCCGCTACATAAAGCAGCATAAAAGTGAAACAGTGATTTTTAAGACCGTGTGGGTGAGACACATCATGGTCATGAAGGAAGTGGTTGCTAAGAGATAGAGCCAGACCAGGGGACCCAGCAGTGCCCCACCCAGAGGGGACCCCAGGCAGCACATGGGTTGAGGGGAGGTGGCTGGAGCTTAGGGAGGCTAGGAAGGGTTCCTGGGCGGGGACGTTTTCAGAGCAGGAGGGTCACACGGATCTGCACCTGAGTCCTGGCTGCCACCTGAATGGGGACAGAGTGCTGGAGGGCAGGGAGAGACCCCCAGGCAGGACCACAGGCGTGTGTTCACCCAGGGCTGGGACCTGCGCCCACCAGCCAGACAGGAACCAGGGAGACAGACTGCAGACCAGTAGGTGCTGGGCAGGGTGCTCCTGGGAGCTGCCCTGGTGGGGACACAGCCCACAGGTCAGACACTGGCTCAGTTCTGCTCAGTTCAGTTCAGTTCAGTCGCTCAGTCGTTTCCGACTCTTTACGACCCCATAAATCGCAGCACGCCAGGCCTCCCTGTCCATCACCAACTCCCGGAGCTTGCTCAAACTCATGTCCATTGAGTCAGTGATGCCATCCAACCATCTCATCCTCTGTCGTCCCCTTCTCCTCCTGCCCCCAATCCTTCCCAGCATCAGGGTCTTTTCCAATGAGTCAACTCTTCACATGAGGTGGCCAAAGGATTGGAGTTTCAGCTTCAACATCAGTCCTTCCAATGAATACCCAGGAGTTTATCTCCTTTAGGATGGACTGGTTGAATCTCCTTGCAGTCCAAGGGACTTTCAAGAGTCTTCTCCAACACTACAGTTCAAAAGCATCAATTCTTTGGCGCTCAGCTTTCTTCACAGTCCAACTCTCACATCCATACATGACTACTGGAAAAACCATAGCCTTGACTAGATGGACCTTTGTTGGCAAAGTAATGTCTCTGCTTTTAAATATGCTATCTAGGTTGGTCATAACCTTCCTTCCAAGGAGTAAGCGCCTTTTAATTTCATGGCTGCAATCATCATCAGCAGTGATTTTGGAGCCCCCCCCCAAAAGAAAGTCAGCCACTGTTTCCACTGTTTCCCCATCTGTTTCCCATGAAGTGATGGGACCAGATGCTATGATCTTAGTTTTCTGAATGTTGAGCTTTAAGCCAACTTTTTCACTCTCCTCTTTCACTTTCATCAAGAGGCTCTTTAGTTCTTCTTCACTTCCTGCCATAAGGGTGGTGTCATCTGCATATCTGAGGTTATTGATATTTCTCCCGGCAATCTTGATTCCAGCTTGTGCTTCATCCACCCCAGCGTTTCTCATGATGTACTCTGCATATAAGTTAAATAGGCAGGGTGACAATATACAGCCTTGACGTACTCCTTTTCCTATTTGGAACCAGTCTGTTGTTCCATGTCCAGTTCTAACTGTTGCTTCCTGACCTGCATACAGGTTTCTCAAGAGACAGGTCAGATGGTCTGGTATTCCCATCTCTTTCAGAATTTTCCACAGTTTATTGTGATCCACACAGTCAAAGGCTTTGGCATAGTCAATAAAGCAGAAATAGATGTTTTTCTGGAACTCTCTTGCTTTTTCGATGATCCAGCAGATGTTGGGCAATTTGATCTCTGGTTCCTCTGCCTTTTCTAAAACCAGCTTGAACATCTGGAAGTTAATGGTTCACATATTGCCGAAGCCTGGCTTGGACAATTTTGAGCATTACTTTGCTAGTGTGTGAGATGAGTGCAATTGTGCGGTAGTTTGAGCATTCTTTGGCATTGCCTTGTTTGGCATTGGAAAGAAAACTGACCTTTTCCAGTCCTGTGGCCACTGCTGAGTTTTCCAAATTTGCTGGCATATCGAGTGCAGCACTTTCACAGTGTCATCTTTTAGGATTTGAAATAGCTCGACTGGAATTCCATCCCCTCCACTAGCTTTGTTCGTAGTGATGCTTTCTAAGGCCCACTTGACTTCACAAACCCTAAAAACAAGATCTGAAGGGATAAGAAACTTAAGTGCACTTCAGAACAAAGCTCGGTAATGAGTTGAGGAATAAAGAATATTCATCACGCTACAAGGAAAACTTCACAATGTCTGATGCCCAGAAAAGATTACGAGACACAAGAAAATAGGGCCCATGGTGAGAAAAGCAAACCGAAACTCCCCCAAAATACACATTGTTAGAGTCAGTAGAAAAGGACATTCAAAGGTCACTTTGTGAAGAGAAACGGGTTAATGCCCCTGGAGAACATGACACCTGTAAACACACGTGCCCAAAAATGGAACCACAGACCCAACCTCAGAGTTCTGTCAACACACAGAAATCCATGGTTATAACTAGTGATCTAAATAGGCCTCTCTCAATAATTTACAGAACAAGTGGATAGAAAATCATCAAAGATACAGAAAACTTAACGCTACCAGCTAAGTTGACCTAATTGACATTTATAGAACACACCAAATTAAAAGCAAAACGCACATTCTTTTCCACACTGAATAGACTATTTCCCCAAGTGGACCATATTCTGGGTTGTACAAGAAGTCTCAATAAGTTTTAAAGGATTCAAGTTGTACAAAGTATGTGTATGCATTCTTATCCCAATGGGGTTAAATTAAAAATTAATAATATATATCTTTAGAAAATTTCCAATTATTTGGAAACTAAATAACACTTCTAAATAATCCATGGATCAAAGAATGAATCAAAAGGGAATTTAGAAAGTCTTTTGAACTGAACAAAAATGGGAAAAACATCAAAACGCATGGGCTATTGCCAAAGGAGTACTTAGGAGAAAATTTTACAGCCTTAAACGCCTATATTAGGAAAAAAGAAAAGTCATAAATCAGTGATCACCCTCTCCACATTAAGAAAAAATGAAGAGAAGAAAGAAAATTATAATCAGAGTATAAATCAGTGAAACAGAAGAAAACAGAAAAATGACAGAAAATAACTGGAACAAAAAGCTTTGGAAAAAATCAAGGCAGTTGTTGAACTTCTAGCCCCAATACCAGGATAGAAAGAGAGAAGACATGAAGGATCACCATCAGAAATTAAAGAGGAGTCGTTACAGAGACTACAAATAGGAAAATGTAATCAACAACCTTACGCCAATAAATTAACCCCCTCAGACAAAATGGACAAATTCCTTAAAAGACAACATGCTGAAGATCCCTTTAGAAGGACAGGTAATACAAACATCCCTACAGCTATTTCAGAAACCTAATCTGAGTTTAGAAACTTTCCCACAAAGGGAACCTCAGGCCCAAATGACTCCAACAGTGAAATCTCCCAAACACGTAAGGAAGAATTCGTCATGTTTCCATAGAAATTCTTTCAAAATATTAAAAAGGAGACAATACTTCCCAATTAATTCCATGAGGCCAGTATTGCCCTGGGACAAAAAACAATAGTGTCACAGTAAAACTAAAAACCAGCATCCCTCATGACCACAGAGGCAAGAATTCTAAAAACAAATTTAGCCAATTAATCCCAACAATATATGAAGAGGACACCGTGTGCTTTTTAAAAAGTTAAAGATTTTAACCTTCTGAGCATTTTCAGTCATTTCTCCCACTCCGACTCTTGTCTGAAGCCATGACCAATGTGTTCTCTGTATTTATGAGCTTTTTGCTTTTAATTTTTTTCAGATTCCACATAAGTGAAATCGTACACTATTTGTCTTTCTCTGTTTGACTTATTTCACTGAGCATAATACTTTGAGGTTCTATCCATGTTATGCCAATGGCAGCATTCATTCCTTTTCATGGCTGAGTAATACTCCACCGCGCATATGTACCCCATCTTCCTTATCCATTCATCCATCAGCAGACGCAGGTGGCCTCCATGTTTGGCTACTGTAAGCAGCACTGACGCAAACCATGGGGCTCATGTATCCTCTTGAGTTAGTTTTCTCTTCCTCATCTAGACGAGACCACTTCTGGGATTAAGACAACAGGTGTCACCCGAGGCTGTCCTAGCAGTCTGGACAGGTGGCCACTCTGGTCACGGCCAAGTCTCAGCTCCATCAGGTTCCCCAGGACCTCTGGGACTCCATGCACACAGGTCGTCCCTTGTGACCTGCTTTCTGACCCCACACAACCTCGTGGGGCCCATGGCCGCCACCTTCCAGGCTCCACCAAGACCCCAGAAAGAGGCCGGGGCTTCCCCGAGTTTGTGCGGCTCCTGGCAGGTTACAGCTGGTCCTCGGGAAATGTTGGGGAACAAACGTGGACCAGCAGTGTCCTTGCTGGATGTGCCCTGGGAGCACCTGCCAGTTTCCTTACATGGGTGTCAGCGACACGGGAGTCCTCCTCCACCCTCACCACCCCTACGTTCACTCGGGGGACGTCCCCGCATCCCCTGTGGCTGGTGTGGCTACCAAACGGGTGTTCCTGATACAGGGGGGCTCCTGACAAGGGGGGCTCCTGACAAGGTGCCGTCCCACCCCTCTGCCCCCTGACGCTGCATGTGGACAGAGCAGCTTGTCCCACGAGCAGTGACCGCTGTCTCCTTCCCGAGGGCCTGACCCTGGCTGAGGTCACAGGTCTGCATGCCCCTGTCCTGGCTTTGCCCCTTCCCTCCTCCCCGCCCCAGAATCAAGTCTTCAAAGAATATTTCTCTGATTTGTAAATGGAAGCAAAGCTCTTTCCAAACAGAAGATGATTTTGCTTGAGTATTTACTGGTGATTCCCAGCTTAAAATTAAACAGTAGGGGAATTCTCCATGAAGCCTGCAGGGTTTCCATGGCAACTCTGGCCTGAGAAAGGACCAGCCGCCCCGCGTCCCTCCGTGCTCCCATCTGGGGGCCTAAGAGCTCTGCTGGCGGCTGAAAAGGGGTGCGGAGCCCTGACATCAGTGTTTTATTTGGGTCTCTGACCGGAGGTCCTGCTTCCTAGGAGAGTTACAAAGGGGCTTCGCGGCCCCCAGCCGTAGCCGGGAGCACATGTGCACAGACTTGCAAGGCTGGTCTGCAGGGGTCACGCCCCTGCTTCTGTTAGGAGCACCGTCATCCTGAGCAGTAGCCCGGGTCGCCCTCCTCGAGGGCCTTTCAAGCGTCGGGCACCACATGCAGGCCAGGTGCCCTGACCCTTGTCTCAGATCTGTGTGCCAGGGCCCTGGGTGGGCAAGGGCCCCCAGGTCAGGAGCCCCATCTGCTCTCTTGCCCCTCTTCACTTTTCTCTTAGATAATTAGAGGGAAAAAATAAACTGTGTCGCCCTTGGAAGGATTCAAATTCCAGCTAGTGTTTCAGAAGTTAAATAGAAATGTCCTCAGGGAACGAGAGAGGTTGGGAGCCCTTCTCAGCTCGGTGGGACTCAGATCAGAGATTTGTTTCGCAGGTTGTGGAAGGCTTGGGGAGCCGTGAGATTTTGACAAGTCTGAGCTGAACAGAGAGCCGTCAGCACGGGGCTCGGGGTAGCGGGATGCTCTCCCGGGGACGCTCCAGTGGCGGGGGAACACGGGGGGCACCTGCAGGGTGGGGGGATGCAGGCAGCCCCGCCCAGAGGGAGCCCCAGGCCAGACCAGAAAGTCCAGGGCTCCCTGCGAATCTGTTAATTAATCGGCATCGAAGTGCCCACGAGTGCACGGAGAGGCCCAGCCTGGCGGCCCTGCACCCCAGATGCTATTCCTGGACCGCGTGGGCTGGCGCTGGGCAGTGCTGGATCCACAGGAGCAGAGCCAGGCCGGACTCTGCACCCACCAGCCCGCCCCTTCCCTGCGGAGCCAGACCAAGGCCCTGCTTCTGCAACGGGAGCAGAGGTGGCAGTCTTCCTGCAAAACGTCAGACGGGGAGTCCACCCATTATTTCCTCAGCTCGGCTGAGTAATTTCAAAATTTGAAATACTTGAGTTTTCCCCCCATTTGAGAGCTTGCTGTTTTTATTTCTGCCTGAATCAGCCAACAGTGTTGCAGGTTTTCTGAGATGTGGGGCCTTCTGGTCAAACATCCTGTGTCTAAATCCTGCCCCCTCCCCTCCCGCCGCCGAGGTTGCAGGGGAAACAACTCGCTGATGAACCGACCTGGTGATGAGACGCACTGGCGCCTGAGAAATGGCGACCGTGAAGCGGAGGGAGGGTTCCCTGAAGTGGAGGGAAGGGACGCTGGCTGGGACGGACGGCCTTGAGGAGGAGCTCAGGAGCCCCATGGGGCTTGGGCCTGGACAGAGGGGCTCCGGCCGGGATCAGTGAGGCCGCCTGGGAACATCTGCACAAACGCTCTTACTGACCGTGTCGCAAACACCAGGTGTGACATCAGGAGAGTCTTTTTGTCCTTTCACGCACTTGGTTAAAAGCAAAACCTGCATCTGGTTCCTGTTTGTCTAGTCCGAGCATCACATCATCTTATGGCTCCAATTACAACTACCGTGGTCTAAGGAGAAGATAAAATGAATGCACCTTCAAAGCTGTTTGTTTTATTCTTAAAGATCAGATGGAAATCAAAGGTCTGTACCCTCCAGCCCTGGCCCGCAGCCTGCTTTTGAAAATGCCCATTTGTTTGGATGCCTCGTGTTGTCTATGGCCTCCCTGGGGGCTCAGTGGTAAAGAATCCGCCTGCAATGCAGGAGACCCGGCTTTGAACCCTGGTTAGGAAGATCCCCCGGAAGAGGAAATGGCAACCCACTCCAGTATTCTTGCCTGGAGAATCCCATGAACAGAGGAGTCTGAAGGGCTACAGTTCACTATAGTTGTGCTGTGTGTGCGAGGGGCTGGGGGTGGGGGCTTCCCAGGTGGCACTAGTGTAAAGAGGCTGCCTGCCAGAGCTGGAGAGGTAAGAGCCCCGGGTTCAGCCCCTGGGTTGGGAAGACCCCCGGAGGAGGAAATGGCTACCCACTCCAGTATTCTTGCCTGGAGAATCCCATAGACAGAGGAGCCTGGTGGGCCATGGTCCATAGAGTCGCAAAGAGTTGGCGAGACTGAAGTGACCGACTTAGCACACACGTGCTGTGTGTGGACAGACCTCATGGTCTCTGGCTACGGGGCCTTCACACCTTCTCCCCCGGGTGGGGTGGGGACAGTGACTAGCCAGTTGTGGATGGGCCCTGGGGAGGGGAAGCTGTCCCCGCTGTGACTGGGTGACGTTATCCCAGGCGCTGTCTTGCTGTGTTTCCGCTGCTGGCCTGGAAGGGCTTAGAAGGCCACGCAGCCAAGGGGCCGCAGCCACGTAGCCGGAAGTTGGGGAGGCTTTGAGGGGCTGAGAGTGACCGGTAGGGAGCGGGGGCCTCAGTCCTAAGTCAGGAGGAAACAGATCATTCCCGAAACCCCGGGGAGCCTGGGGGCAGGTCCTTGTCCGGCAGATCCCCGATGGGACCTGGCTAAACTGGACCTGGACTCCAACCTGCAGAATCGTGAGGCCCTGAGTGGGGGCTGAGTGAAGCCTGCAACTCTGGGGCAAGGCTGAGCGCAACGGAAAGCAAACGTCCCCTCCAGCAGCAGAGATTCGTCCTTGCAACGGAGACCACGTGGCTGGCAAAGTGAAATGGTAAATATTTGTTATCCGTACTTTGGCAGGAAGTTTACAAAAGCCTAGACTCAGGTGCTTTTCTCTAAGCCCTGCTCACGGGTCAACCAGGCTCCGGAGACGTGTGACTTGGGTCAGGTCCTGGGATGGCCGGGCCTCCCCGTGGTCACTGCAGGATTGGCAGTCGGAGCAGTGGCCCTGGGGGCACAGCCTGGCTACTTTCGGGGCAAACCAGCAGTGAATCAGGGCGTTTGTTTCGGCTGCCGTGTGTCCTCGGAGCTGACTGCTTGCTGATGAGACTGGTGTGTCAGTGTGCAGGCAGTGACCCGCTGAGGGCGGTCCACCCGCCCTGCCCAAGTGCCTGGCTGTTCACAGCAGGAGCTGCACATAGGGATCAGGACGAGCCGGGTGGAGGCCTGAGCCCTGGCGGCTGTTAGGTGGGCAGTGAGATGTGAAGGGTGACTTCAGAGTTGACAGCTCTGATTAGAACTTTCATTCCCACGGTGGAGGGAAGCAGCTTTGTTTTATGTCTTGACTGCTTGTCAGTAGCTTCGGGAGGCATATTTCACCCTCTGGAGCTGCCCGGCTGTGACCCCAGAGTGCTCACACCTGCCCTCGAGACCACCGGCCCCGCCAGGCCCCCAGCAGCTCCACGGGGACTCTCCTCGACACACAGGCTTCATCAGCGAGACTGCGACTCCCGGTTCTCTTATTTCTGTATGTCTTAAGTGTCAGTCCCTCAGTCATGTCCGACTCTTTGCGACCCCTCTGTCCATGGAATTTTCCAGGCAAGAATACTGGTGTGGGTTGCCATTTCCCCCTCCAGGGGATCTTCCTGACCCAGGGATTGAGCCCACCCTTGTGTTTCCTGCGTTGGCAGGTGGACTCTTTACTATGTGAGCCACCAGGTCAGCCCATACATCCATGCGTGAAAGCCGAGGATGTGACTCTGTCCAGGGCCCAGGGCGTGGCTGTCACCCTACCTGGAGTTCCAGCCCGGCCACACAAGCCCAGCCAGGCCCCGCCTCCCTTCCTCGGTCCTCAGATGGCCTTGGCCCTGCAGCTGGAGGACGTTCTGGCAGGCAGGCTGCTCCTGCCACTGGCATCAGAGCAAGACTTGAACGCAGGACTCCCTCCTGGTGGGGAGAGCCCGGGTGTGGTGGGGGCCTCACTCCCCCCAGAGACTCCAAGGAGAGTCCTTCCTGCCTGGTGGTGGCTGTGGACACCCCCTCCAGCCTCTGGGGTGTGGGCTTCGCCGGGTCCTGTGCTGGGAGCCTTTCCCCCCACAGGGATGCTCCACCACCGCAGACACGCTGGGCCTTGGGACATATGGCCGGGACTTTAATTTTCTAGTTGAAAAGGGACTTGCATTTCAAGTCAACCCCTCACAGTGTTCCGGCGTCACCGTGAGGCTCGGGTGGTTTTGCGGTCATTTCATTCACCCCCACGTGACCCGCGAGCCCCCTGGGGGGTCCCACCACACAGGGCCGCCTTGCTCCCAGGAGCCCCTTTCTCCTTGTTTCACTGTGCGGACTCGTCCTGTCTCCCGTGGGGGTCGCGGACTTTCCCTTCAGCTCTCCCACAGAGAGAGACCCCTGGGGTCTCCTCCTCTGATAAGGACACTCCTCCTACCGGGCCAGACCCCACCCTCACGACAACATCAACCTTGTCATGTCCTCAGGGACCCCACCTGGAAACACGGTCACCCCAGGGCTCAACACGAGAATCTCAGGGACAGAATTCCATCCCTGAAGATGACCTTTGCCCTGTTCCATTCATGTCTTTCTAGGACTTCTCCTCACCTCTGGTCTTCTTCTGAAGACAGTCACACTTTTCTCACCCAGGTGAGAAGAGCCGATGGGCTTCCCGGCAGGCGGTCTGGAAGCCAGCTGTGAGTCGAGATGGAGCCACAAGGCCATCTCGCTTCTGGACACGTGCTATTAACTCGGCAATTAATTTTCTCTTCTCACTAAATTCTTGTCCCCATCGCCTTAATAGGACTGATTATTCATCAATATTAAAGTGGCAAATTCATTATATTCTAATAATCTGACATCAAATATTAAATCTCATTATGCGATTGGCCAGGGATTTATGGCCACCATTAGTTAACTCAGGTAAGCAGCTCGTGCCCCATGGAGACAGGGATGGGGCCAGGCGGGGGTCTCGCCTCCGGTAAACTGGCCAACGGGGGGTCATGAGGACCCCACGTGGTCTGCAGGCTGGAGGAAGGGGACCAGGGAGAAACACGCTCGCCTGGCACATTGCCCGAGTGTGGGGGATGCCCTGTCCTCTTGGAGGCTGACCGTCCATGTGGTGAGCAGGAGCACAGGCTGTGATCCAGGAGGGCTTCTAGAAGTTTCCAGAGCACATCGTTTTCCTCCTGGCTGATGTGCCACGTCCTCCCCCAGGACTGTGGATGCCCGGATAGACAGTCACCTCGTGGGCCGCACACCAGCAGCAGCGGCAGGGAGGAAGAGGGTGTTCAGGAAACACTGTCTGCAGTAGGGGCCCCGCAGGCGGCCGTGCCCAGCCCCACACATCTCTTGCCCCGTCCCCACCGCGTCCACTGTGCCTGTCCAGCATCTCCGCCTCTCCCACTGAGCCCTGAGGTGGGGTCACTGAGCCTCTCCTGGACTAAGATGTCCTGGCTCCAGTCCAGGCAGTGGTGTGCATCCTGGGTGTGGGGTGACTTCACCCCATTGCCCAGCCTGAGAAGATGCAGTCCAGGTGTCCAGGTGAGGCTCCTGAGGCCCAGGCGGCCCTGTCCGAGGGCTGAGGGGAGGGGGAGGAGGAGTGGGGGAGGAGGAGAAAGCGCCCCTGAGCATCACGACTTCATGACCGGGATTTTTAAGATTTTCTGCAAGTGTCTGAGAAGCTCAGGGTTAGAAGCGTCTCTTAATTTGAGCCCCAGTGCTCCTGAGCTTCTTGTATTATTGGACACACACTATGAGTGATTCTCCAGGGATGACCTTTGCCTTGAGGCCCCACTGAAGGCCCTCAGTGAACTTGGGGTGGAATCCAGCCCTGGGGGCTGTGGTCCAGGGGCAGGACTCCCCTGTCCAGCCTGCTGTCTGATCACCCCTATGGGGTTGGGACCCTCCCCTGGGGCCTGACGCTCTGTCTCTAATTCCCAACCTCTGTCCATCAGGTCAGGCTCGTCCTGTGGCCTCAGCTGGAGGGCTGCTCCTCCAGGCCCATCTGTGGCTTCACGTGCTCTTGGGAGAAGCCCACTTGGAGTGTTCATTCATTCATTTATTCATAGGAAGACCCCCAGGGGCCTACATGTGCCCGACATTGTGCTCAGCTCTGGGGAGGGGCAGACAAGATTCAGACTCTGCTAATGATTTCTGATGTGTCCTGTGTCACCCACCACATTCAGAGACTCCAAACTTCCACTACCATACACCTCTGGAAAAAAACTGCTAAAACTAAGCCAAGTCTCTTAAATTCTGGTTTACTAGGCATGTTTCTTGTTTTCAAGGAGGACCTGAGAACAGCTGTGTTTGAAGAGGAGACACCTTAGCAGCCAGGCTCATCCCCGTGGATGAGAGGGACACAAGTGCCGTGTCCCCCAGACTTTCCATCATCACCGCACGTCCTGAGGAGGAAAGCAAGCCCAGACCCCCTCAGTAGACACACCCCAGGATTTAGGACCTGCAGACCAGTCCCCCAGGCAAGAGCTGTTGTTATTCAGGTGCAAAGTCGTGTCCGACTCTTTGCTGTCTCACTGACTGCAGCATGCCAGGCATCCCTGCCCTCCACTGTCTCCTGGAGCTTGGTCAAGCTCATGTCCATTGAGTAGGTGATGTTATCCAACCATCTCATCCTCTGTGGCCCCCTTCCCCTCCTGGCTTCAATCTTTCCCAGCATCAGAGACTTTTCCAATAAGTCGGCTCTTCCCATCAATTGGTCAAAGTATTGGAGTTTCAGCTTCAGCATCGGTCCTTCCAATGAATATTCAGGGTCCCAGGCAAGGAGCCTCTATCTTAAATGAGGTGCTGATGCGGTGAGTGGTCCCCATGGTCCTCCAGGGCAGGCTGAATAATAACTTATTATTATTATAATTATTGCTATTATCAGGAAAGCTGATAATAACTCAGGCTTTGCCATGGGGAGCACAGCTTCTTAGAGAAGATCCACCCTGAATCCCAGGCTAGCACACTGGAAGTGAGGAAATAGGGTTTGTCATGGAATTACCAGCATGAAGCAGCGGTGAGGCTGTGCATTGTCTGCCAGCCCTGCTGCTGGGAGCCATGGGGGGCCTCGGTGTCAATCAGCTCTGAGAACAGAGACAGAGGTGGGGGTGGCTGCTGAGGGCCTGGGGAGGCTGAGCCGGCCCTGCCGCTGGGCGCTGCCCGGAAGCTGCACCCTGCAATGAGCCCTGCCCTGCAGTCCACTTCAGATGATGAGCTGTGAAAGGCAGCGCTCAGCGATCATGAAAAGAAAGCATAGAGAGAGAGGAAACACAGAAGCGAGCAGAGATGGAGTGCTCCAGACCTTAATGGATGGTTTGAAGGAACTGGCTTTATTCCCCACGGGGACTGAGTGTTGAGGTCCTGGCGGGTGAGGGACACCATCGGGAGCCCAACGCAGCTGGCTGGCAGTTGGAAAGAAAGCGGCCTGAACAAAGGCAGATGTGGCCTCGCTCCATCCCACGGGGCAGAGTAGCTGTGCGCACGTTCTGCCTGAAGCCCCGCACCACTCACGGTTCAGAGCGAGTGAACTTGAGGAAAACCGCCTCCACATCAGCCCCTCCAGCCCCGAGGGAGCTGGGGAGGCTGTGGCCCAGACATCAGGTGAGAGGTGGCCTGGCTGCCCCTCTGCTTGCAGGGCCCTGCGTCGCCTGACCCCACACCCTCTCCCTCCAGGGAGGCTGGTCTAAACTGAGAAGAAGGCGTCTTTTCCTGCAGCAGCTCTCTGGGCCTCAGGCTTGCCTGCCCAGATGGGACTCTGATTTCCCCCGAGGCTCTCACCAGGACCTACCCTCCACTGAAGGTCGAGGCTCTGGAAACGTCTGACCCGAGGTTCTGCTCAGTGTGAGGTGGAGGTAATTCCTTCAGCGAGTCTGCGTTCTGGCAGCGCCCCTCGGACACCACGTGTGGCCCAGCATGGATGCTTCTCTGCTCCCTCCCGCAGACCCCTGTGTGCTCGCAGCGTGTCCAGCCACCAACGCTCATGGCCTTTTCTCCAAGCCAGTGAAGATCCAGCATCTTCACTTGGCCCTCAACGACCATAACAAAATGCCTCCTGACCCTGGGTCCCCCGCCTATGCAGAGCCCTGAAGCTTCAGGTTTGGAGTCAGGCTCCCTAGGAAGCTTTGGGATGGGGGTTGAAGCCCCTGGGAAGCCCACCCCCTGGGAATGTGCATTTTTACAGCACCATTGGTAAGAAGTGGGTGTGTCCTCTCTGGGTAAGCCCGAATACTGCCTGGTCGATGCAGAGAAGGTCCCCAGGCTCTCATAAGCCAAGTCTCTCAAATGTTCACTAAACATTAGCTCATTGTGCAAGAAATCTTAGGCTGTGCCAGGAATGAGCAGAACGCATTCCCCCCAGGTGTCTGTGTGTGCGTGTGTGCGTGTGCGTGTGTGTGCGTGTGCGCGTGTGTGTGCGCGCGCGTGTGTGCGTGCGTCTGTGTGCGTGCGTCTGTGTGCGTGCGTGCGTGTGCATGCGTGTGCGTGTGTGCGTGTGTGTGCGTGTGTGCGTGTGTGCGTGTGTGTGCGTGTGTGTGCGTGTGTGTGCGCGCACACATATGTGTTTATGCTTGGGTAAGTATGTTTACCATCAGAAGACAGCTGTTTCAGGAATGGTTATGAATATGACTATTTTAAAAATCAGGTTACTCAAAATAGCAGACCGCAAACTGTATTAAGCAACATATACTGTCAACTTTTATTACTTTTAAAAATCCAAGTTTTTACCATGTTTGACAATAATGTTCTACTTTTTCATCTTTCAAGATCATAAAGTATTAAGTAGAACACTTGTATCCCATAACTAAGAGTGGTTTATGATAAACCTAGTGTATCATCAGTTACTAAAGCAGACACAATCTTTGGAGAACTATTGAATAACATATGATTTTTAACATAAAAATTTAAAAGATGTGAGGTTTTTGCATGTCAGTTATTATATTTCAACTCCAGAATTTTTATTTGATTCGTTTCACTTTTCTGTCCTTACTGATACTTTTTATTTGTTGAGACATAATTCTCATGCTTTTATTTAATTTTCTGAGACAAGTTTTCCATTATTGCTCTGAACAACATAACAGGTGATCTAAAGTCTTTTTCCAGTAAGTCCAACATCTGCGTTTCCTCAAGGGCCGTTGCTATTAACCGCTTTCCCTCTGTTTCTTTGTGTGCCTCATACTTTGTTGACAATGGAATATTTTAGATGATGTAATGTAACAAGTCTAGAATCAGATTTTTCTCTCCCCTCTCTCAACATAGAGATTACTAGGTGTCAGTTTAGGGATTTTCTGCACTAATCCTGTGAGGTTTGCATTCTTTATTGTATGCGGACACGGGGTTAGCCTAAGAGCAGCTAGTGACTGGATGGAGAGTCACTGACGTCCTGGAACCAGCGTCTTCCAGGGGTTGCTGAGGGCTCATCCGTGTTGGGGCTCCCCTCCTCCATCTCGGTGGGCAGGTGAAAACTCGGCCTCAGCCTCCTCCTTCTGTGCAAAGCCTCCAGGTGAGCCAGAGGCAGAGGTCAGGGCGTTATCAAGCCCTGCACATGCGCGTGCTCTTCCAGACTCCCAGGACCGTGTTGGAGCTTTCCCAATCTTCCTACAGGCATCTTATCCCCCAGCTTTCCCTTTTCAGCTTTTGGCTGGCTTCTTGAAGGTGGCTGCAATGTTTAACAATTGCTGTTGATTGTTTTCAACAAATGTGTTAGACATAGGATTGTTTAAGCAGATTGAGCTCTAAGTCAAGCCACATGCAGACACATCTTCAGAGTGCAGCTCTTCAGAAATTGACCAGTGGATCAAACAGTGACATTTCTTGGGGGATGGAGCTTTTGGAGTTTTAGGCTAATTTTGCCCCTACTGGCTGCCAGGTTGCTGGTGTCTACAGCTTTCAGTTGTGAGGCTGTTGGTTTTTAACTCTACCCAGGAGTTGGGCAGAGGAAGATGGGAATAAATTAAAATCCCATGAAGTTTACTGTTTTTCCGAGATTTAACCAATTTTCTTGTATCAATACTCCTCAGTAGCAATGTGGACGCTGCCCCCAACATCAGCAGCAGAGCCAGCGTGGCCATCAGGGTCACGGCCAGGAGCCACCATCCAAACACGGTCTTCCTGGGAGTGAGGCAGCAGCCTGCTGTGCGCTGCTCAGCTGATAAAACAGATGAACAATTAGATGGAAATGGAGATCTCACAAGTAGCTGGTGAGGTCGGCTCCACGGTGGAAAGTCACCACCCCTCTCCAGGAGCACACGTCTTAGTCAGGTCCTAAGTCCAGGGCCAGCTGCCTAGAAAGGCCTTCTCCTTGAGCAAGGATTCTAGTGCCCATTTCGAGCATACCTTGGGAACAAATTCCTAAGGTCCTGTAGGTACTTCTCAGGGTTTTTCTGCAATAAGGAGAAAAATATCTGTTCTTTTCAAAGACCGCTAGTGGGGGACTGTGTGTGGACTGTGTTAGTCGCTCAGTCGTGTCCGACTCTTTGTGACCCCACAGACTGTAGCCTGCCAGGCTTTTCTGCCCATGGGATTCTCCAGGAAAGAATACTCATTCCCTTCTCCAAAGGAACTTCCCAACCCAGGGATCGAACCTTGGTCTCCTGCCTCGCAGGCAGATTCTTTACCATTTGAGCTACCGAGAAGTCTCTCTAGTGGGGGAATCTGAGATTAAATAGATGTAAATGGACTTGAAATGCCATTGTGGTCTTCCAGCTGTGGCGGTGGGGGGTTGAGGTGGTTCAAGGGGGAAATGGAGTTGGTGCACTTCCATCCTAGAGATGCTCAGGAGGCCCATGGACCTCACTTCTTGATCTGTCCCTGTGTGTGACTGGAGGAAGGAGCCTCGGTTCCATGAATCCAGTTACCTTGGTTCTTCTTCCTTGAAGAACAAAGGTATTATGAAAGGAAGGACTTAGAGGGGACCTGTAACTGCCGCCCCCCTCAACCAAGATACAGAGCTAGTACCAGGATGCCCACTACTACGTCAGTAAGCCTGGTTCCAGGAGGACTGCAGAGATTAGGGCCACCATGCTGGCTCCCCACTTGCTCACGCTCTGTCCTCAGCTGAAGCTGCGGGTCGTGGCCAAGCCACGCACTTCACTCAACAGCAGCCCCAGATGCCGAGTTTCCCAGAGCTGTGTTTACTGGGGCAGATCCACTGTCTCTGGCATCAGCCTCAGCATCTTCTCCGTGACAGCACTGCCTGCTGACAAGGGCATTTACTTGGTTTGGGGCTATAGATATGGAAAATGCAACTTCTCTCCAATCTTCATCAGTAGGGAGGCTCAAGACACTCTGTCTTTACAAGACAAGCCTTTATTTTGTACTGTTTGGTGTCTTACACCTACTGTCAAAATAGATTCCGTAGGTACTTTGACTATCTGGAGTCTCTGCAGAACATCCACTCATTTTATCAAGTGGACCCGGAGAATGGGATGCGCATTTGGTCATAACATGTTATGATTATTATTATTGATCCTCTGATGGATGCATGAATGCATGTTCATTTGTCCAGTCGTGTCTGACTCTCTGCAATCCCGCGGACTGGAGCCAGCAGGCTCCTCTGTCCATGGGATTCTCCAGGCAAGAATCCTGGAGTGGGTTGCCATGTCCTCCTCCAGGGGATATTCCCGACTCAGGGATTGAACCCACGTCTCCTAAATTGGCAGGTAGATTCTTTACCACTGTACCACCTAGGAAGCCTCTCTTGATAGATACTGATTTTAAATAGAATTTGTATCTATGTTCATAAATGATATTGGTAGTTTCAATCATTTTGCTATATCTTTATGCAATTTTGTTTTTGGAGTTATACTAATTACATAAAATTCAGAGGATAGTTATTCTTTTAAAATATTTTCTATGTTCTGGAATATTTTAAGTGACATAGATGAATCTTTTTCTACTTTAGTAGATTGGTTGAAATTCAGTTTGAATGCATCTAATCTTGGTGATTTTCTTTCACTGGTAGGTGTCTAATCAGTTTTCCAATTTTTTTTTTTTATGATAATTGGCCTATTCAAGTTTCTCCACTTCTTCCTGGATACAGTTAGGTAATTTTTTTACACTTCTAAGAAATTATCTTTTTTCCCTAAATTTGTAAATATGTTTGTACCGAGTTAGATGCATTATTACCTCATGATCCTAATTCCCCCGTTTTTTCCTTCATGGGTGATGGTTCCCTCTTGACCCTCCATCCCGCCTTCCCCTTTCACTGTTTCTCTCCCCGTCTTTCTCTGTCTTTCTCTCCCGTAATTAGCTTCTAAAGATTTAACTTCAAAGAATTGTATTTGGAGTAAAGTCATACTTTCCACTTGTTTGTTTACTATATCATTATTTTAACTTTCATGTTTATTAAATTCATTCCCCCTAATTTCTTTGAGTTCATTTTGTTATTTTCCTAATATGTTTAGCGCAGTACCAAATGCCTTCATCTTTATTTTTCCTCGAAAATAATGAAATTCTTTAGAGGTAACGTACTTTTTTCTTTTAACAGACCACTTCCTGTGTCCAGCTGGTTTTGGCACAAAGCATTCTCCTTTTCAAACCTTCTGAGGTACTCCATCATTTTTTCCTAACTCTTTGATCCAAGGACTATCTTAAGTAAATTTCTTATTGTTCAAGCCCTTAAGATACTGTTGGTCATCTCTGCAGTACTGTTTCCAATTTTACTGTTTCCTAATCAAATTATATTAGATTATATCAGACCCGCCAAGTTTTGACTTTTCATTTTAATTTGTGTTGAAAGGTTTTATTCGAGGCCAAGCACATCACTGATTTTTGTCAACAGTTTCAGCAAGCAGCTCTCTGTCCGTGAGGGCGGCTGGTGAGCGAACCGCTGGCCCTGCTGGTGTGGACTCTGCTCAGGCCTCTTGAATCTGCGTGATCAAGTCTAGCGGCTGCTCAGTGAGATTTCCCCTCGTCTCCGTTTGCTGTTGTTTTCGTCCTGTACTCGAGCCGCACCACCATGAAGCGGGTGTGGGGGTGGCTCACTGTGGGGCCAGTTTTACCAAGTTCCCCTGGGTTTCTAGCAGCTTTTGCAAGAATCATGCACATCTGTCATGTGCTAGGGCTTTCCAGAGCGTCTGCTGTGGTCCTCACAGGAGCCCCGTGCGCTGGGGGCCCCGTGCGCTGGGGGCCTGAAGGTGGGATTCACGCCCAGCCCTCCCTGGTCCCCGGCTTCACGGCAGGATTCCTGGTGGATCCTCACTGTAAGTGCAGCAACCATGGCCACCCTTCTGATGCACAGACTGAAAAGCCTGACTTCTTCACAAAGTTTGCCTCTTACCAAGAGAGTCCATCCTTCTTTACGCCCCTGGATGACTCAGCTTTAACTGCCTTTGCCGAGTAACGTTTGCCTCGTACGTATCTTCCTGCTATTCGTAATTTGCCCGTGTTTTTGTGGCTGCGTTTTCTTGATGCCCCTGCTTCCTTTTCTGTGGCCTCGAGGCTCTGTTTCCTTCCTTTGTTTCCACCGCTAGCTTATTGGTTTGCTTCTGTCCCTCTCGTGTCCACAAAACTTAGGTGATCAAAACTGAGAGTCGTGGTTCCTTAACGGGGAAGATGGTCCAGTCACGCTAACGGGATGACTTACACATTGGAGTTTATTGTTTGCTACGTGTGTTACATTTTCTATGCATTTTACTTTTTTTTTTTTTGCAGGTTTGATCAAATTATTGTTTACTACATTTTTTCCCCCAATAGTTACATTTTTTGTCTGAAAGTTCTACTGCAAATTACATTTTCCTATAGGGGATTTTTTTTTTCTGAAATGGGAATCCACGATGCTAATGTTTAACTCCTTGGTGCTCCTTGGGAGCTGGCATGGTTCAGACCTGTATTTCCCTCCAAGACTTTTCTCCCACAAATGAGACTTTTCAGTTTTCCTTTTTCCTCCACTCCTCCTCAACCTTCTCAGTTATGCTGAGATGTGGAAAATCTTTTTATTTCTAGACTTTATTAGAATTTCCATTTTAGTTAGCAGTTGTGTTTCTATTCTTTTTAGCCTGCAGATACACTGACATATAAGAAGTGATACAGGAACAAAGATGCTCATTGCAGCGTGGTTAGTAAAAGTTAATTACAGGAAACAGCCTAGTGTCCGCCAATAGGAGATGATGATGTAAATTAGGGGCATTCATGACATTGAACTCTATGCAGCTGTTAAACACAACTAGGAAGCTTTTTATATCCTGCTATAGAGAGACCTTCAGTGAAGAAAGCCAAGTACAGCACAGTGTATATAACGCGCCGCTATTTTATTTCCTTTGTAAGGGCTGCCCTCGGTCTCCCACTCACATGGGATTGTGAGCTTGCTTCTGCAAGGACACGCAGCTGATGAGTTGTCTCCAGCCTCCCTGCAGAGGAGCTGGTGTTGGCTCTCTTCTTAATGTTTCAGATCCGTTCATCTGTGGCCGACTTCAGTGCCCCTGAGTTTTCTTCAGATGCAGCGAGTAGGTGGTACCCGCTGTGTGACCCACGCATCCACAGACTGCCTTTTTTTGTGTGCTGATGTGACGTTCTCTGTGCGGGCTTGGGTCCTGGTCTTTCACGCCTGGAGTCTGGAGACGCTCTGGTGTGGCCCGTGGGAAGCACGATCAAAGCGCGAGCTCTCAGGGCTTGTCGGAACTTTGTTCTTTCCACCCCAGAGTACACCGCTTTCCCGTCCCTGGTACTTGGGGATGGTGGGGCACAGCTGCAAGCCCGGCCGCTGTGACCTTCCTGGGTCCTGAGCGCTCCAGGTCGGCCGTCTCCTTTCACAGCAGCGGTCCCCTGTTATTTATTCCGCTGTGGCTTCTGTCCTGCTTTCTGCCCTGGAATTCGGAAGGCTCGGACCCCGGGTTTCCTGCCTCCCCTCCCAATCCTCACCCTTCTTCACCTGGTCTCCCTGGCTTCCTGGCTTCACGGCTCCTGCCCTGAGTTTGCACCTCGTGGCGTGGGTGTGGCATCCACAGCGTTCAGCCCCGTTTTATTCTCTTGTGTTTTTATTTTGAAAATCTTTCTTTTTGCGGGAAAGCCTTTTTCAGGTTTGGCCCCACTGTCCTTGTTTGGGCGGGAGGTGTGTCACTGCAGGTCTCCCTCCCCCAAGGCCGGCCCTTTGCACGGGTCCTCTCATCCTTGGCTTCTGTCCTCGGCTCCCTTAGAAGTGCGATGTGGGGTCACGCAGAGGTGGGGTGGAGGGCGGAGGAGCGCTGGCAGCTCAGGTCCTGAGCTGCCAGCGCAGGTGGGCGGGGCCCCCATCTTTTCACACCGCTGCCCTCTGCCTGCGGCTGGGTGGGGGCCGGGATGTCAGGAGGCAATTCTGGGTCTGATGCTGCCCGGCGCTGGGAGGCTTGGTTCTGCCCGATGCCCTCTGCTGCCTCGGCGGCCTCTCATAGCCGTTTCCAGACCCCACTCAGCCCACCTCCCGGGACCCCCGGACCCCAGGGCCGAGCTCCCTCTGGGTCCCGAGGGCTCACAGTGTCAAGCTGAGCCCCGCCAGCTCATTAGAGGGGGGCAGAGGAGAAGCTGCAATAGGCGGACATGGGCCTCCACAGCCCTCCGGGGGCCCCTCCCCGGGGCCATCGCTGAGCGCTGCGGACCAAGGGCCTGGCTGAGCTCTTCTGGCCTCGTCACACAGTCTTCACGACACGACTGTCACAGCCACCCACCTTGGGTCAGCCCCAGGCGGTGGAGGGGGACCCTGGACCCGGCTGAGTGGCGAGGGGCGGCTTTCACAGCGTGGTCCCCGCTGTGCCCTGCAGTCAGAGCTTTCCAGGAGGGACAGACAGGCACTTGCTGGCTCCCATCAGGCCTCTTCGCTGGCCGTGGCCCTGAGTAAGATCACCAGGGCCGCCAAATGCATCTCGGTGGCTCTGCCAAGATGCGTTTTATTACTGACCCAGAGCACAGCCCGGGTCCCTGAACAGAAGTCTCCAGCCGTGCCGGGCTGATCCTTTACTGCTGCTATTAAACATTTATTAAATGCTCTGCATCCAGCCAAACCAGGGAGATGGGAACACGGGGGTGAGTGAGTGCTTTCGGCAAGTCACTCCATGAATCACCTTCTCTCTGCAGCCTGGGGTCGAGCGCGTGGCCCCTGGAGCCCTGGGCTGGGTTTTCGGGCTGTAGACAGTGTTTGGAGGAGCTTGAGTCTGGAGGGGCCCCGTGTGGCCGGGAGAGGGGGGCTTTGGGGACCCTGGGTGGAGGGAGAGAAGTGTGGGGACAGGAGTCGGGGGGCAGTATGTGGTGGATTAGGGGCGTGCACTCAGGAGGAAGAAAGAAAGGGAAAAAGTGCCTTCATGGGCCCCTGGCAGTGGGCTGTGGGGAGGGGCCGGGATGGAGCCAGAGGCAGCGGAGGAGGGGGGTGGGGAGGGAAAAGGGGCTGGAGGGGGGCAGGGAGCGGGCGGCTGTGCGAGTCCACTCTGTCCCCCACGGCCTGCCCCTCTGCAGGCACCCGGTTCTCCCTTCTCTGCCGTCCTGCCCCCCGACCTCCCGAGAGGCCACGGACCGTACGGATCAGCCCCGTTAGGAAAGGGGCCCCACGCGCGTGCTGGACCCCTCACAACCAAGGGCACCCAGGCCAGGCCTTCTGTCTCAGGCAGAGCCCAGCGTCGCCAGCCTCTCCCAGCGGCTGCGGGCATGCACGGGGCAGCGACCTCGGCGTCGGGCCCGGAGCCCTGGGCTGCAACGTGCGGCCGCGTGACCCCAGGGAACGTCACTTCTCCAGTCTCGTCTCCTTCCGCAGGGGGGGACGCAGCCGGGAAGGAAAGATGCCGGGGACCCAGCCACGTCCTGCAGACTGGGGGCCCCGACACGGTGACCAGGCCACGTCCTGCAGGCTGGGGGCCCCGACATGGTGACCAGGCCACGTCCTGTCTCTTGTGTGTCCCTCTAGGCTGAGGGCCCCCAATACGGTGACCAGGCCACTTCCTATCCAGAGAGCTCCAAGCTGGCCTGGATGCCTGACTGGACGGTGCCCAGGAGAGGCCTGGCTGAGGCAAGGGCAGGGGCCCATCCCGGCCACGCTGTGTCGTCGTCCATGCGTATCAGGCGGGCCACCCCGGGGTCACAGTGCTGGCCCCACCACCTCTGAAGGCTCAGCACCTTCTCCCTGGATGAAGCAGTGGGCGTGCCTGGGCTCAAACAGAGTTCAGGGAATTTCAGACCTTCCAGGGGAGCCGCTGTTGCACCATCGCGGGGACTCAGCTCACAGCTCCACCCTCTCACCTGGGTGGCTGGTGTGCTGTTTTCCTCGCCGTCTATACCACAGCTGAGTGGGGCAGCTCTGGGCCCAGGGCTGACCCTCTGAGGCCACTCAGAGTCAGGTGGATTTAGCCTGGCTGTGCCCATGAGTCACCAATGAATTATCGGACATCTTCTGACATTAAAGTGAGTTGATGGCTTACACTTTCCTGCCTAAATTCCAGTAAGATCGAGTAGGTTTCCTGCGGCCAGTTGCTTCATTTGGAATTTGTTCTGAATATTTTCTTTCTACACAGAGGTCACAGCATCACTGAACACACTAATGCCTGGATGAACTCCCGGGGGATCACGGGCATCTCTCTGGTGACAGGTGGTTCCTGTTGTTCTAACGGAAGGACCCGGAGTTGGGCACGTCCCCCTGGGTCACCCATGGGAGCTGCCCGGGGCTCAGGGCACATCCTTGTGGGAGAATCAGAGAGACCCCTCCCCCTAGAGGCGATAGCGCTAAAGCCGTCGTTTTGCTGGGGAGGGGGTGAGAGTGCAGGTAGATTTAAAAAAATAACACTTCTTACTTTAGAATAATTTTAGATTTAAAGAAAACGTACAGAAAGGGCTCAGAAAGTCCCTGCTCCTCCCCGCAGGTCCCCCTTCACCACACCTCACGCCCTGCCAGGCACCTTGGACAGGGAGACTCGGGCAGACCGGGAGACGCCGATGTGGGCGTTCCGCCGCGAGCCCAGCTCCGGCCGCCTCACTTGGTCCCCGTTAACGCTCCGCGGAGGGGCTTCTTCCCAGCTCGACTGGGACACAACTAACATCGGCCTTGTGTGAGTTCCAGGTGTGGGGAGTGCTGGGGGGCACACTTGTGACCTGCAAGGCCGCGAGGACGCAGCCTGAGCTGGCCCCTCACCCCCGCCCCCTCCTCCAGAGACCTGTCCTGCCCACGCTGCCCCTTCTCTGGCTCAGCCTCGCCTCCCCTTCCCCCACTGATTCCCCTCGAGTTAGGCACCTGGGAGCCTCCAGCTCATTCTTAGCAGAGCAGTGCCACCTCCTCCAGGAAGCCCTCCCTGAACTTATCCATCAGGCCAGGCTAGATGCCCCTCGGGGGTGCCCCCAGGACAGGAGGGCGTCTCTGGAGCTGCTGTGGCCAGGCAGCAAGACTGACAAGGGACACACAGACGCTCTGCTAAACAACCAGTCTCCACGTAGGCCTGACCGGGACAGAGGGCGTCTGCTGCCCAGTGTCCACCCTGAGGCCGAACTTGGGAAGGCAGCCTGGCACGGCAAAGGCGACAGTGGCCACCGGGGGGCACTGTTGGCCAGCTCTCCCTGAGCTCTCGAGGCGCTGCTGCGGCTCTGGGGCTCTGATTGTCTGGGAGCTGCGGGAGACGCCTGACCGGGGCTCTGTGGGGGTCAGGGCCAGGGAGCTGGAAGCTTCCAGAAAAGCAGCTGGGGCCCCTCTGGGCTGCAAGCTGACTCACGGGAGCCGGTCGGCCAGCAGGCCGTGAAGGGGCTTCGTGCTCCTTCTGGCTGCACCTGCCAGCCCAGACCTGCCCCTGCGTCCCCCTGACCCACCCGGCCATCTGCAGTCCTGAGACCCTGCCCCTGGGGCCCCTGCTCTCGAGGGGGCAGGAGCAGAGAGACCCCCACACCTCTTGCCTCCCCCAGCACAGAGGGCAAGTTGCAGGAGTCCGTCCATGGAGCAGGGTGACTGGTCGGGTCCCTGTAGTGCTCCTCGGAGGGGGAGCTGAGGTCAGAGCCCCGGCCTTCCCCCTGCCCTGCTTGTCTGAGCCATCTTCCCCGGGGCGCCGTGCCCTTGACTGTGCCACTCAGCCCCTCCCGTGGACTCTGGTTCTGGTTCACTCTGAGGCTTCTTCCCCTTTTCTCCAAGTGAAATCATGATGTCCTTCCTCTCTGAGATGCCGACTTTAATTTTCCCCAACCTGGGACTCTGGCTGGCTGGCTCCTTCCTAATCGTCAGCAGGGAAGTCGGCTTCCCTCCCAGGGACCCTGTGCCTCTTGAGGCCCCTAAGTGTGGGATCGGGGAGCCCTCAGCATTGCCCTTCCCGTCCAGACGGCTCGTGCCTGATGCAGCCACTGCAAGGCCCGGTCGGGTGAAGCCTCTTCTGGCCACTCTGCAGCCCCAGCAGAGACGGCGTCCAATCTGCAGAAAGTCAGTCCTAGCTCCCCATGCGTCCTCGCTGAAATGGACCTCTCAGTGGGAAGGAATCGCTCATCCCAGCATATCCGTGTGCCAAGCCGGCTCCCTCTCCAGGACGCTGCGCCCACAGTCTCCTGTGAGCCGTTCTCTGGCCTCTTCTCTGCTGGGGCAAAGTGCTCTCAGCTCATGGTTCCTAAAATAAACCCGCATGGGCCGCTCCATGCTGGGTGGCTTCCTCGCAGCAGCCTTGCCTCACTCTCCAAACGGCAAACCAGACGCGGTGAAGGCAGGTCACCTGCCAAGGAGGGGGAGGAAGACCCGACGTGAGGCCGGGGAGGGCTCTCCACCTCGGGTGGACGGTGAGGGGCTCCCGGCCCCCCAGCCGCTGCCTCGAGATGCCCTCGCTCAGCGCCAGCCCTGCCCCACGCCCTGACTCCATCTGTAGGCTGGGCCCCGAAGGCCTTGTTCCCACTGCACGCCCTCCTGAGACCCTGTCCCAGCCTGCACCGGCGATGGTGCCGTGTGCACAGGACCTGGTGGGGGAGATGCAGGGAGCTCAGGTGACCACGGTCGTCCCGGGGTCCCTGCTGCACTGCTGGCCTTCTGTCCTTCGCGTGACCCCTCCTGCCTCTGGGCCCACGCCGCCCCTCCCCAGGCCCCACGGGACCACCTTCCAAGAGTGACAATGTCTGGACAACTAGGTGGACACAGCATTAGACAAACAGGTTTATTATTAACATTTAATACGAGTGAACTCGCTTTTTGAAAAAGTGACACAAGATTTATTCTTATTGAGATCATTTTAATTTAAGTGCTTTGCTTGTTGTGAGAATTAAGTGAACAGTGACTGAAGTGTGATAAGCACTCAGCAAGAATTGTTGGTAAAAATTAAAACTTTATGGCGGCGTGTTTTGTGTTCTTTGAATCACCTGAGATTTTCTTTGGGACAAATAATAGTACTTTTATTGTTCTAGTGTTTTCCCATGGCATTCATTATTATAATTTACATTTTGCCTTTTGCCTTTAATAGATAACCCTTAATAGTTTGAAATAAAATAACTTTTTTGGGAAAAATATAGAAAATATTTTTATTTCTATGTCTTAAACTTTCACTTTGCATTTTTATGAAAATGTGTCTATAGTCTGTATAATTTCAATACACGTTTTGTTATTTAAACCTTAAATTTATTATTTTTAGTTTAGCATATAGTAGATGAATCGATTAAAATCTAGCGATTTTGATGACATGTAAAGAGAAATACATGTGTGAATTGTGCTGGTGTTTTTTTTAAAAAAAGCCTGTATATTTATTTATCTCCGCCAGGTCTTTTGAGGCACGAGGGGCCTTCGGTCTTTGCTGCAGCCTGAAGGAGCTTCTGTCTCGGCGTGAGGGCTCTGGTCCTCTGACCAGGGATCAAAGCCAGGCCCTGCCCTGGGACCGTGGGGTCTTAGCCACTGGACTACCAGAAAAGTCCCTGTTTTATCTAGTTACTCAGCTCCACATCACAGCCCACCCAGAGGCTGCCCGGACAGGTGGTGATGACGCTTCGTTATCGTTGATATTTTAGAGACTTTTCCTCATTTAAAAACCCAAGGAGCCCGTGTGTTTGAACTGCGCTGCTTCTCAAAGCGGGTGACGGGATGTCTGGGTCTGTTTGTCGTGTGACCTGCAGCTTCAAGGATTTGTGTGAAGGGGGCGCTGGGTCCCGCCTCCTCACCGTCTCTCCCGGCCCCCGACCTCACTCGGGGTGGTTATCCTGGCCTGTTCCCGCCAGCAGTTCCCCTTGTTTGTCACTGAAGGAATCTGCGACTGTGGGCGCCCGCGTCTCGCCCTCTCTCCCTGGGAGCCCCGTGAGCCTAGAGCTTGGAACGACCGCTGGAGATGCCAGAGTCCAGAGGCCCAGACGTGAGGGAAAAAGTGAGCAGGAGGAACGCAGAGACCACGGGGATGCGAGGGGGCCCGATGGAGCGGGCCCAGGGGGCTGGTCAGGGGGCTGACCCGATGGAGCGGGCCCAGGGGGGCTGGTCAGGGGGCTGACCCGATGGGGCTGGTCCGGGGGGCTGGTCAGGGGGCTGACCCGATGGAGCGGGCCCAGGAGGGCTGGTCAGGGGGCTGACCCGATGGGGCTGGTCCAGGGGGGCTGGTCAGGGGGCTGACCCGATGGAGCGGGCCCAGGAGGGCTGGTCAGGGGGCTGACCCGATGGGGCTGGTCCGGGGGGCTGGTCAGGGGGCTGACCCGATGGAGCGGGCCCAGGGGGGCTGGTCAGGGGGCTGACCCGATGGGGCTGGTCCAGGGGTGCTGGTCAGGGGGCTGACCCGATGGGGCTGGTCAGGGGGCTGGTCAGGGGGCTGACCCGTTGGGGCTGGTCCAGGGGGGCTGGTCAGGGGGCTGACCCGATGGAGCGGGCCCAGGAGGGCTGGTCAGGGGGCTGACCCGATGGGGCTGGTCCAGGGGGGCTGGTCAGGGGGCTGACCCGATGGGCTGGTCCAGTGGGGCTGACCCGATGGGGCTGGTCCAGTGGGGCTGGCCCGATGGGGCTGGTCCAGTGGGCTGACCTGATGGGGCTGACCCGATGGGGCTGATCCAGTCGGGCTGGCCCAATGGGGCTGGTCCAGTGGGCTGACCTGATGGGGCTGGTCCAGTAGGGCTGGCCCGATGGGGCTGACCTGATGGGGCTGACTCAATGGGGCTGATCCAGTCGGGCTGGCCCGATGGGGCTGGTCCAGTGGGCTGACCCGATGGGGCTGGTCCAGTGGGGCTGGCCCGATGGGGCTGGTCCAGTGGGCTGACCCGATGGGGCTGGTTCAGTAGGGCTGGCCCGATGGGGCTGGTCCAGTGGGCTGACCCAATGGGGCTGGCCCAGGGGGGGTGGCCTGATGGGGCTGGTCCAGTGGGCTGGCCCGATGGGGCTGTGTGGGCCCGCAGGCTGGTCTGGCCGCCCCGCCCTGTCCCTGGGGGCCCCTCCGGAGTCTGCGTTGGGGGGGCCGTGGGGTGGGGCTCGGTGGCTCTCTGGGTGGAGGCGAGCTCCTCTGCGGGCCCCGCCAGGGGCTGGCCCTCGCTTCCGGCCGGGGGTGGGCGGAGGGCCTGCTCCCTCTCAGGCGCAGTTTCCAGTTTCTCTTCAGGGGCTGCTACTTGTTTACGTGAAAAGGAAGCAAAAGCAGATAATTTTAAGGGTCCGTTTCCCGCTCGTTTCTTTGAGATCCCAGAGCAAGCGCCCCGAGGGGGCCCGCCTTCTCACACCCTCACACCCACCTCAGAAGCTTGCCCGACCCCTGCCTCCCCGGGGGCCACCCAGGGCCCCAGGCTTGGGGGCCAGGGCAGCTGAGGTTGTGCCGGCTGGGAGGCAGCTGCCCGCCCCGCCCCGTGTCCTGGGTCCATGATTCTCCTTCCCGGGAGGGGCCCCGGGGGCCCAGGTGGTGTTGGCTTGTTTATCTGGGTCTGTTTCAGGTTCGAGCCTCCCAGGACATGGGGGCTCAGCTGGGAGCCCCTCCTCATCCTCAGGAAGCCTCTCCCGAGGTTTTAGGGGAACAGCACCCCGTCGGGTGCTCCAGGAAGCCCTGGGGGGCAGTCTTTGTGCTCAAGCAACTGGACACCACGTCCAGGGTGCTGGACGCCTCCTCTGTCTGCCTTCCCAGCTTGGACAGAGCTGGGGAGGGGGCCGCCCTGTGCCCACGCAGGCCTGGATTAAGACCCTCTTCCTGCGGGTCTCACTCTGTCTTTAACCCCTGACAGGAAACAGATGGGGAGCCCGTCTGGGCAAAATTCGTCCCGAGGTCATCCCTCCTCCCTGACAAGCAGAGCATGTAATTTGGAGGTTCATTTAGTTTGACCTGCTCTCACCTGCTGAATTAACAGGAAAAAGTTACAAATTGCTAGAAGACAGGGACCGTGGACTGTGGGCGCGTCGCCTTATGCAGGTTTGATAAGCGGAAGGCATATTAAAAATGGAAGAGGCGGCTCTAGGTAGACCAGTCAGCCTGAAATTTTAATGATCAGCAGCTTGGGGCAGAAGCAGTGTCTGGAGGGAGGGGAGAGCTGGGCCAGGCGGCCGAAGGCCAGAGCCCCGAAGGAGGGGGGGTCATACCCAGCCTGCCCCGAGCCCTCCAGCAGCCTCCTTGGGCCGTCGGGGGTCACCGCTCCCTGGGTCCCCTCCTCCCCGGGGGCTCTGTGGGTGGGGCGTTTGCCCAGGTCCTCTTAGTGCCTTAGATGCCCTGGCACACGTGAGGGGGGTTTAATGTTCCCTTTGTAAGTAGTCAAGTAACTAAATACCTGCCGAATTCATAGAAATAGCAGGAGCACGATGCAGCACTAAATTCCTTGCAAGTGCCCTTGTGGCCCTTGTGAGAGCATGTCTGGGGGGTCCTGGGTCCCCCCAGGATGGAGGCCGGGCTCTGGGTCTGACTCTGCATGGCCAGTCCCTCGGGGAAGGCGCTGAAGGGCCTGTGGTGCCCGCCGCACGTCCCCTCTTGTGGGGGTCCCGGCGCGGAGCTGTGGCTGCCTGAGCCCCCTGAGGACAGTGGCCCTGCTCACGGCCGCTGCTCCACCATCGGGGAGCGGACACCCCGGGACGGTCCAGCCAGGAAGCAGCAGGGCCCCTCCACGCTCCTGCCCCGGGGTAGGGGGGGCAGGTTTCCCCTCAGTGCTGCTCCGCTTCTACCTGCAGGTGACGCTCCCTGGGGGGTGGCAGACATGCAGAGCGAGGTGTGGGCAGGAGCCGCCGGGCGGGCGGAGTGAACCCCCTGACTGTGCGCCCCGCATCGTACTGGGCCTGCGGTGGCCCCTGGAGACCCCTCCCTCCCTTCCTGGTCCTGCAGCCCCCGCAGCTGTGTCGTCCCTGTGGTCCTGTCGTCTTGGGTCCCTCTGCTCGTGTCCTCACGGCCCCTCAGTCCACCTGGTGGGGATCCTGCATCCCCTCCTCGGGGTGGGGGTCTCCACCACCTGTCTGGAGGGAGTGAGCCCCGTCCGGCCCCTCTGACTCCTGAGCACCTACCTGCAGCGCCTCCTGCCCTGGGGGGACTGCCTCCGTCTCTTCATCACCGTGAGTCCCTCAGGGGAAGCACGCCGTCCACCGCCTCGGGAGGGGGAGCAGGCCGCCCAGCCCCTTGGCTCCCAGGCCCCTCCGGTCCCTAACGCTGCCCTGTCGGGGGCAGCAGGGGCCGCCGTTGGTGCTCTGGGAAGATGGGAGACGGCGGGGAGGGATAGCCCAGCCCGCGCTGGGAGGGGCTGGCCTGCTGTAGGGTCAGCGGGGCGCAGGGGTGCAGTGGGAAGGTGGGGAGGTGGTCAGCGGAGGCTGTGTGGATGGGAGACGCAGGGGGCAGACTCTTCCCTGGATGCTCAGAAGGTGTGGGAAGTCAGACTTGCTGGGGTGGATGTTCCTGTGGGCAGCAAGGGGCCCCAGGATTCTGCGGTTAGTACCCAGGGAATGGTAGCCGTCTACTGACCTGGGGAGGTCTGAGCGCGGCAGTGGGGCTGGACTGCGGGGAAGTAAGGGCTCTGTTGGAACGTGGTGTGTGGTGGCTAACTCACGTGCCATCTTGCCGGGGCCGGCAGTGCCCAGGTATGTGGTTGAACTTGACCCTGGGTGTGTCTGAGGGTGTGTTGGGAAGAGATCAGCATCTGAACCAGAGGACGGAGTGAAGTGGGCTCCTGGCCAGCGTGGGGGCCTCGTCCTGCCTGCGGAGCCTGAGCAGAACAGCGAGGTGGCAGGGGCCAGGCTGACGGGACTCACTGATCATTCGGGAGGTCGGGTGGGTGCGAGGCGGCTTGGTCTCTGTCCGCAGCCCCGATTCCGAGGTCTGGACGAGGAGGTGGACAGGGTGAGGGAGCTCTCCTGCCAGTTGCCTTCCCAGGAGCCATGGGAGGAGCCCTGGACATGACCTTCCATGCCCACCGACAGTCAGGTCCACGGAAGCTGTGCCGCCAAGCTGGCATTTGGCCCCGAGGGGCTGGCACCCAGAGGGCATTGGGCTTGTCTGTTCCGTAATCTGTGGCCGAGCGGATGCACGTTGGGTGCGACCCCAAGAGCCTCACAGTCCTTCCTCCTGGACTGTCCGCACCTGCGGGGCTGGGATCCCCCGGTCTCAGACCCGATTCTGGGGACCCTCCCTCTGCTCCAGCTCCCTGTCCTGGCTCGTCCGCTTCCAAGTCCTCCGGACCTGCCCCTGGCCTCCTGGTGGGGCTGCCTCCTCCCACACCTTCCTCCTGTGGACACTCGGGGTCCACGTTTCAGGTGTCCCTTCGGGAGCAATGCAAGGGTGTCCCCGGAACCAGGAGCCGGACTTCCGTCTCTCTTCCAGGCTCCTCTTGGCATCTCTGCGTCCCCACAGAGACAAGCGCACTCATGGCGAACGGGCCCCGCACCAGATGGACGTGAAGGTCGGACGGCTCTCTCCTCTCCTGCTCCTTGCTGCTCACACACCCACCAACTTGGTCTAACCATGCGGTTGCCAAACACACTGGCCCCCACGCTCTCTTCTCTGGGAAACTCGCTCGTGGCCAGAAACAGGGCAGGGAGCTGCGGCCCTGACTGTGCGCTTCTCTTTGGAGCCCGTTCCTCGCCCAGAGGGACCAGGCGCGCAGGTGTCCAGGGACCTTACCGCCTGGGATTGTGATCAAAGAACTCAGTGGACCTAAAACCACGGAGTAACCAGGACAGGCTCCTCAAACCGCCCCCTCCCTGCCTGGGCCCTGCCCCGGGGGGATTTCAGGCTGGGACCCTCCTCCCTGGGGGGCCCTGGCTCAAGCACTCAGCAGACCCTCAGCTGCTCCCGGCATCAGAGCTGATCAAAAGCAAGGCAGGGAGAGGCGTCCCGCAATCACGAGGTTGACGAGCACAGCTGCAGGCGCCAACAGACGAGGGGCGCGTTTTGATCAATGATTCACGAGTTCTGTGAGGAAGGAGCGATAACACGTCCCCTCCCCGCGAGGGCTGGAGGAGGCAGGCCCAGCGGGTCGGGTCCTTGGGCCTCTGTGTGGGGAAGGGGCTCTGGACTTGCGCAGAGCAGCAGAGAGGCCCGTATGTGGGGAGCCCTGGAGTCAGGACGTGGTGCCCAGCATGACGCACTGAGGTTGCCAGCCCCTGAGCGCCCCCTCCTGCACCTGGTCCCCGACGTCCAGGTGTCTGGGTCCCGGCGGCCACGCCCTCAGGGGAGCAAGAGGCATCCCTGACTCCGGGAGAGTGCAGTGAAAATCTGCACGTAAGGATACTTCTCTTTATAATCACATTTATCCATATTAAATGTTTAGTCAAAGTGTAGAAAGTTATGAAGGAAGTGATGCTTTATTTTGCAGGTGGGCACTTGGGTGCCTTTGGCTCTGGGCAGAGGACACACAGGGTGAGGGAAGACTCCTGAGTTGCACCAGCCACACACGTTCTAGTGGCTTCTGCAGACGTTTTGATCAGAAAGAAGCGGCCTTTGTCTCCTTCGTCCAAGAAGCAGGAAGGCGTCTTGCCTTCTGGACTAGGACAGGGGTTGTTCCCACCCTGGTCTGTGTGTCTGGTGCCTCTGAGGAAACCCCCCTGAGCACTGAAGGTCCCTGGTGATTTGTCTTTCACAGGCACGGCCCCGACACCCGGTCCAGCTCTCCTGTCCTGGAAGCCTGGAGCCACCCCAGGCAGGTGGGGACTTACACAGTCGGATCTGCGCCTTGGAGGCACTGAAGTCATGGGAGAATGAAAGCTACGCAGGCCATGTCCCTCCCTGCTGACCCTTTAAACCAGAACCTGGGAAGGGGTGGCAGAGGTGGGAGACGGGCCGAAAGCAGTTCCCGATGGGAGAGTTTCCAGCGTCTCCTTCAGAAGGAGAGGGTGAGGAGAAGGGGAGGAGCCTGCGGGGCTCCAGGGCGGCTGGGTCGCGTCCTGATCCCTGGCACTGCCCAGACCCGGGAGGCTGGCTGAGCCCCGGGGGAGGAGGCCAGGGGTGGGGACTGAAGCTGACGTCCCCGCCACCGTGCCTGGGTCTGCAGTCAGGAGAGGCCCCAGGGTGCGGCTGGACAGCAGGACCCACGTCGTCCCGGTCACTGCTTTATTCCATCCATCATTCTAGGGGCTACAGAGCGCTGAAGGTCAGGCCCTGGTGATTTGTGGGGGACACTGCATGCTTCCCCAAAGGTCGGTCTAAACCTCTTCTTTGCTTCCACGTCTGCTCAGTGGAATGGAAGACATGCCCTTGTCAGCCAGAACTGCCCACCCCGGAGCCACGTGGATCAGCCGGGGTCTCTGGTCCTTCATGCCCATATCACCTGGGGACTGGTAAGAAAAACAGGCTCTCTCTGCAGACCAGCCAGCATCCCGTGTTTTGCCTCCCTGGCCCTGCGGAGCCGGCTGGAACCACTAATACTCACGTGGGTTATGCCTCCATCACCCACCAAGCCTGGGCCATCTGACGGGCAGCGGGGAGGAAGCCTCAGTGGCCCCTCGCGGGAGGCCCTGTCCACCCGACGGTCCCTCAGCCTCCGTGCTGGACATCACCCTTCTTTCCTCTGAGCACCGCTGCTGTCTCCAGCTGTAATTCCTCCCTCACCTCCCTCCCCACAGTTATTCCAAAACCTGTTTCCTCTTATTTCCCAAAGGCCCCCTTGAAATCAACTCTCTCCACTTTCCAAATCGGCAGAGACAGAGAGAAAATGCATGTTTTTCTTCCTCGATTGAGATTGAATTGCTGCTTCTGTAGACGCGGTTCCTGGACGCCTGGTCCCCTGCGTCCTCAGGATTTCGGAGGAGCCGACTGGGGGCGGGGTTCCCCCTACCTGGGGGCAGAGGGAAGTGCCTCGGGGGGAAGGTCCTGACTCAACTGCACCTGCCTCCCTGGGCGTCAGAGGAAAGGGGCAGGAATTAGGGTCTAAATGAAGCGGTTAGCAGTCTGACTCCCGCAAGGTGAGGCTGAGACGTGTGTGAGTTCCTGGCGGAGTGTTCCGGAATTACATGCAGGGCAGATTCTCCTGCCCCAGCGCTGGGAGAAGGGGCTGAACCCGGCTCTCCTGTTGGACGGAAAATGACTGAGGGGACGTGGGGACCCATGTGACTGTTACTTCAGCATGGTTTGCAGTTAAAAAAAAAACACTGCAAAATGACAAACCGCCCACCTAGAGGAATTGGGTAAATAAACAATGGCGATACTATGCGGCCGTGATAAAGACCGAGACAGGGAGTAATCCCCAGATGCACCGTTAAGTGAAAACATTAACCTGCGTAAAGGCAGCGTGGTGGCAGCGCGAGTGTGAAGCAGGCTTGGGACTGGGGGTGGGGGTGCGGACTGCCGGTCCTGTGACCTCAAGCAGCACGCGTTTGTTATCTCACGGTTCTGTGGCTGAAACCAAGACAACGGCAGGTTTCCTCTCCCGACCCTGATGCCCTGGAGGTGAACCTAGACGTGTTCCGCCGCCTCTGCCAGCATTCCCGGGCTCCAGGAAGCTTCCTTACCTTCAGAGTCAGTACTGAAGCCTAACCCTAACCCTGAAGATTTTCTATTGTAATTTTGGTTCCCACTAAATTTTTCTACAAAAACACATGCTTCTGGGAGAGCACTTGGCTTGATGGCTCCAGGCCCAGTGAGTAGTTATTGAATATAATTTAAGTCTGTGACATTTCATCTCTAATTTCTACACGTAGCGCCCCCCCCCCCGCCCCAACTCTCTAAGGCCAGCAACTTCTGGCAGGATGTGGTTCTATTTGGTCAGATCGAGTTTTAAGAAGCTGAGACGGAAGATCCTGTTTCAATGAGATTACAGGCTGGTTCATCATCAGACAGGCCTGATGCCCCTCCCCAGCCAAGGTCACCTGGGGAAGGCAGGCAAGAAGCCCTCATGCGACCAAGGAGAACTTGGTCCTTCCAACGTGTGGCCACAGTAATGGACTTGAAGACTCATCCCTCGTTTGATGCCAACGATAGCTAAAACCACTGTGAAAATTAGAGAAAAGGTGGAAGATAGTCCCCATCACATGAAGGAGATCTCCCCGAACTCCTGCGTTGTTCTTTGTGATTTGCAAAGACTTTCACCTCCATTTCTTCACTGACTCCAACCGCAGTCCTGAGAGATGAAGCCTCGATGGAATTCATCATACCCAATGTATGCCAGTTCTCCAGAGCAGCAGAACCAGTAGGATATTTATATATAACCAATTTATTTCAAGGAATTGGCTTAGGCAGTCATGAGACGTGGCAAGCCCCGCATCTATAAGGCAACTGCATTTTCCCCTCCTTGCATTCATTTACCTGGACTGCTGTAACAAAATACCATGGACTGGTTTTTAAACAACGAAATTTATTTCTCATCATGTTCTAGAGGGTAGACCTCCAAGACGAGGGTGCTGGAATGGCTGGGTTCTGGTGAGAGCCAGTCCTGGAAGCCAGTCCCTCAGGCTGGCACAGGTTAGTTACTGGTGAGGAGAGGGAAGGGCCACGTCTATGGGGGAGACCTTCACGGTTGGCCCCGTAGGCTGTGCAGAAGGCGACGACCCAGGGCGCACCCGAGCTGGGGGCTCTGTGCGTTCAGACCTGCTGTGGGTCTCCCTTTGAGATGGAGCGCAAGACAATAAAAGTCAAGCTGAATGAGGTCAGTGGAGATGGCAGAGTATAAACCTCCCCCAATTCTCTCTTCCATGGAGCAATGAGAAAGTTGCAAAAGTTGTCAGAATCAATTTTTTTCAGAAACTTGAAATGAATCAAATCTTTTCAGCAATCTGGAGAACAATTTATTCAATAAAACAACTGCATCTCAATCAGAACAGTAAGCTTTGGAGCATTTTATTTTGTCCTATTCTCATACTCTCTTTTTGCAGCTCCGCAGTAGCCTTAAAAGCCAACAGCTTCCAATTATAGTGAAGTCCAGCAGGTCAGCACTCATCAGAAAGGGTAGAACAGGGCTGAAGTTCCTCCCAAGCCTTATCTGCAGAGGACTGTCGTGGCTGGGCTTGTCTGGTGGTTCCCTGGAGGACCCCACATGCAAGGTTGTCTTTATTTAACCTAACTCAGAGCTTGCACAATGCAAAACGCCTTTTCCTGGAAAGTGTTTGTCAAAAACAACTAGAGGAAATAGATGACTTTGCAGCTACCTGGTGGTAGATAATAGGTGAGACAAACATTAGACAAACTAACAAGCTTTAAATCTGGGGAATGAGATGTCTACCAGGGTTATTCCTGAAATCTTGGAAGTACCTGCATGTATAGGGCAGAGGGGACACTTAGGAAGACCTGAGAAGTCCCTGAACTCTCACCTCTTGCTGACCTTAAGGCTTTGCACAGAAGGAAGTGGAGGCTGACAGCTGTCAGCTGCCTGGCTGAGTGTTGAAGATGTGTCTCAGCGTGCTCAGAGAACCCCTTGGCAAAGACCGGGAGAGTTATGAATTCCAATCGTTTTAGAAATCTCTGCCAAATTATTAAATAATTGCTCAGTTAACCAAGCAGAAACTTTAGTGTCCAAACATGACAAAGAATACTAAATCTAGAGAATTAATTAAGAAAATACTAAATAAACAACGACAGCAGCAACAAGCAAAGCAAACAACGACATCAAACCCTGGGGAGGGTGGGGGGAGAATCTACTCCCAGAATTGCCTTGTTATGTTGCTTAGAATGTCCAGTTTCTACAAAGATTATGAGACAAGCAAAACAAGAAAAAAGTATGACCCATATACAGGGAAAAAAACGATCAATAGAAATGGTCCCTAACGAAGCCCAGACTTTGGACTTAATAAACAAAGATTTAAAATCAGCTATTTTAAATAAGCTCAAGCAAAGAGAAATCAAGTATTAAAACTACAGGAAAGTATGAGAATCACGTCTCACCAAAGAGATAGCAACGGTGAAGATATAGGAACTGTGAAAAAAAAGAAGGAAATGCAGTTTCTGGAGTTGACAAGTGCAATAGCTGAAGTGAAAATTTCACCAGAGTTGTTCAACAGCGTATTTGAACAGGCAGAAGAAAGAATGAGGAAACTTAAAAGGAGGTAGATAGTAAAGAAAGAAAAAAATGAAAGACTCAAAGACTTGTGGCAAACCATGAAATATACCAAAACATTCACAATGGGAGTCCCAGAAGGAGAGAAGAGAGGTAAAGGGTCAGAGAGGATATTTGACAAAATCATGCCTGCACACTTCTCAAATTTGATGAAAAACGTTAATCTACAGAACTGACTTGAAAGACAATTGCATCAAGCATTAATTATTAATCTTTGTTGACAGCGATCCGTGTATAAAGGTGTAAAGTATATGACTATAAAAGCACAAAGCAGGGGAGATGGCTTATAGGAGCAGACTTTTTAATACTCCTGAAATTGAAGTGGTGTCATTCTGAACCAGAGTCGAGTAAGCTAAGATCACCGATCGTAATCTTCAGGGAGGCAACTAAGAGTGCAACTCAAACAACAGAATGAGAAAAACGACAAGGAATCTCACTCAACAGAATGTGCATCAGACACTCTGGGCATGTGGGACCCTCTCCGGCACAGACCGCCTCTTGGACCATAAAACAATGCTCGGTATGTTGGTAAGTTTGGGATGTACAAAGTGTGTTCTCAAGCCACAGCAGAGTAAAGTCAGAAGTCAGTGACAAGGAAATGTGCAAAATTCACAGTTACCTGGAAATTAAATGGCACATCTTTAAATATCCAACAGTTCAATGAAGGAACAGCAAGTGAAATCAGAAAATGTTTTGAGATGAATCAAAGCAAAAACTCAAATACTGAAACTTAAGGGACGCATCTTGTCCATTTCTTCAAAGACGTCTTCTAAGCATTGGCAGTTCAAGCATCATTTAGAGGAAAATTTATAGCTGTAAGTGTCTATATTGCAAGAAGAAAGATCTCAAGTCAATAATGTAATCTTCCACTCTAAGATGAGGTTATAACCAAAATAAGCAGAGGGAAGGAAATAGTATTAGAGAGAAATATGTGAAAAGGTAGAAAAATAATGGAGAAAATCAATTAAGATAATCTCCAAAATCTTCCCAACCGATTGACAGATTCAACGCAATTCCTGTTAGATCTCAGCTGATTTCTTTGAAGAAATAGACACCTGATTCTAAAATTCTTGTAAAAATTCAAGTTATCAGAGAATCCCAGTCAATCCTGACAAAGATGAACAAAGTTGGAAGACTAAAACGTCCCAGTTTCTAAACTTACTGTGACGCTGCAGTGATCAAGACTGAGCTTTATGATGTGTGAATTATATTTTGCAGAAAAAACATTTCAAGTTAATTGATGTTTTTGACTTCGGATCATTTCAGCGATACCATGTCTGCATGTGAGAGGATTAATCTTTCTCATAATTAGTCACTCTATGGTGTCTGGCTTCCCAGGTGGCTCAGTGGTAAAGAATCCGCCTGCCGATGCAGGGGACACGGATTTGATCCCTGGGTCGGGAAGATCCCCTGGAGGAGGAAATGGCAACCCACTCCAGTATTCTTGCCCGGAGAATTCCACGGACAGGTGAGTCTGGCGGGCTACAGTCCACAGGGTTGCAAACAGTCAAACACGAATTAGTGCCTAAACAACAACAGCAGCAGCAAAGGGTCTCTGGCCAACGAGCGTCTTCACCTGGAAACACGCTGGTGCCCCGCGGGGAGGTCTGCCGACCCCGTGTGTGTCCGCTCCCTTCTCACACACGGTGATGTCAGCAGGGTTCCTTGGGCACGTTTCTGAATTCAAAATGAAGGTTTGAAAGTGTGCTTATAAAAATACTTGCTGCCTGCTAGTTGACGGAAAGCATTTCTATTTTAGGAAACTCAGTCTTCCTCCTGAGTGCCCTGTATTCTCATACGCGGGGCACCCACACGCTTCTGACACCTGACATGCTCGAGGTTTTCCCCGCGGGCAGCTCCGTGACATCAGCTGGGCGTCCTGCAGGTGACTCGGTTCTGACCTCGTCTCCGTGGAGTTAGTGTCTGATCCCATGGGCTGAGGACTCAGCCCCACCTGAACTTCAGACGCCGGTCCCAGGTTACTCACAACCTCTGCTTCTAAGTCAGAGCTTCCCACGCCCCCTCCTTGGGTTCCATAATTTGCTAGGGTGGCTCCCACAGCTCAGGGCACACTCACATTTACTGGTTTATTATGTGGAAAGGACGTGATCAGGGACCCAGATGAAGAGCCAGATCACGGGGACTGGGAGGGTCCTGAGTGCAGGGGTGTCTGTCCTCATGGAGTTGGTGTGTGTTCACTAGTCTAGCAGTTCCCTGAACTCCGAACCATTGGGAATCTATGGAGGTTTCATCACGCGGGCGTGATCAATATTAACTCAGTCTCCAGCCCATCCTGGGGGTGAGGGAGGGTCTGAAAGTTCAAGTTCCTAACCGTGGCTTGGTCTTTCTTGTGAAGAGCCCACATCAGGAAGCCCACCCAGAGTTGCCTCACTAGAACAAAAAATGCGCTAATCACTCAGGAAATTCGAGAGAATTCGGAGCCCTGTGCCAGCAAGCAGGGGCAGAGATCCCAGGTGTTTTTCTATTATGTTCTATTATTTTACAGTATATATTTTTTGCTTTCTTAATGAAGGATTCAAGCATGTGCGTACTAAATCTGCTGTTCAGGGCTTGGCAGCTGCATTTAAGCACTGGGCACTCTGTTTATATGTGCTGCCCAGGGAGGACGCTGGGGCCCAGGCACCTGTGTGCCCAATAGATGCCCACGCTCATCCAGGCTTGAGGACCTGGGTCTCTGGGCAGCCAACGGCCTCGGAAACGGTGAGGGATGATCGCGGCACAGCGTGCACCCTTGTGAGGGCTTGGAGGCCCTGGTGGAAGGGAGGGGGGCCACAGCAATTCCCTGGCTCCCGCCCCCCCGCGGCCTGCAGCCCCTGTCTTGTTAATGGACAGTGATGCCTCCTTGACCCTAGTTTCTCTGTTACGGCTTGAAAAGACACCTCTCTCTCCTCCTATTGGATTTGCCTGAGGCCTGTAATTATCATGGGATGTTTTTCCAGAAAGTTTTTAGGGACCAAAAAAGCCCTTTCACTAAAATGAATCACCCAGTTTTCCATTCTCATGGTGAATATTTAATAAATGAAGCAGTTTAGAAGCCATTTAAAGTGTTATTGATGAGGCAGGGCCACAGAAATCAGCCCAGGGATGTGACGGACTCCACGGGCCAGCACCGGGTCGGGGTCCACCTGGCACCACTTCAGAGCCAGAAATAAACCCACGCAGGATGCCTGGTGCAAGGAGGCGTTTGAAACTTGGGAGAGAACGTGAGGCTGTGGACAGCGCCTCGGGTCACCGTGTCCTCCCCTGCCACCACACGGCCCTCTCTCCACGTCCCTCTCCCCAGGCCGGCAGAGAGCACGCCTCTCGTATTTAACCTGGTTTTGTCATCCAGACCCATAGCAGGTGTGGGTATAACTTTATTAAGTGAATGTACCGATGTCTGACCTCTTCCATGAGCCATCATCTCTGGTCCCTCCTTTTAACTCACTCACATGCTATTGGTACCACCCAGGCTCCGTCACACCAGCTATACCAGAAACGCTACCTCCACGTGCTGGGGTTGGGTCAGGTCAGTGCTGAGCCATCACTCTAGAATGTCTGCTCAAGACATCAAGTGGGTGAGTCTGAATGGAGACCCTCCAGTCCCTCATGCTGGAATCTCTGCAGGTAACTGACCATTTATGTCTGCTGATTGGAGCTGCGTTGCAATGCCTTGTCCTTGGCATGACCTTGGACTTGCTGAGGAGAGCCTGCCTGCCAGGGCCAAGAACCTTTGGGACAGCTCAAACCCCTGGGAGACCCTGAAAGTGAAAGTGATACTATCTCAGTCATGTCCAACTCTCTGCGACCCCAAGGACTGGAGCCCGCCAGGCTCCTCTGTCCATGGGATTCTCCAGGCAAGAAGTCTGGAGCGGGTAGCCATTCTCTTCTCCAAAGGAGGTTCCCAACATAGAGACTGAACCCAGGTCTCCCATACTGCAGGCAGATTCGTTACTGTCTGGGCACCAGGAAAGTTTTGCAAGAAAGACTCCTATGTCCCTTAAAATACTTGACAGTTTTAGGGAGACGCAACAAGCTTGAGAGTGCTCACCCATGGAGGCAAATCTGGGTTGATGATGAATTCCTGTCCTGCATGTGTTACGTCATTCCTGGAGAAGGTCTCCTGGAGAAGGGGTAGGCTACCCACTCCAGTATTCTTGAGCTTCCCTTGTGACTCAGATGGTAAAGAATCTGCCTGCAATGTGGGAGACCTGGGTTCAGTCCCTGAGTTTGGAAGATTCCCTGGAGGAGGGCATGGCAATCCACTCCAGTATTCCTGCCTGGTGAATCCCCATGGACAGAGGAGCCTAGAGGGCGACAGTCTATGGGGTTGCAAAGAGTGGGTTATGACTGACCTACTAAGCACAGCACAGCACACGTGTTAGTTCGTCGACATTGGGAGCTGTTCTTGTATCAGTGCAGGGTTGGTGTCTGTACTTTGCCTTTGGCAAGGTGGGTGGCCGGGAGGTGGGATCGCACCGTCTCTGCCAAGTGTGGGGCTGGACTGGTCCTCATGTAAGGTCCTGACCCACACCTTCCTCAGACAAATACCTGTGCATCGGCCCTGCATGGGGCTCAGAGGAAAGGCTACGAAATGGCTTGCTTTGGAAATGAAACAGCCAGAAAGTGATGAAAGGGAAGGGAAAAACATGGGTGAGCTTTTGGGAGGTAGAAACCCAAGCCCGGAGGATCAAACAAAATTGAACATCCCCTAGGAATTAGGAACTAGGGAACTTCCCCTCTTATGTGGCAGATAAATTGATAAGGTGGAGAAGTCACGTGGGGAAACCAGAAAAGTGACACAGTGTGTGAAGCAGGTAACAATCAGCCCAGATCACGCTCACAAACAGTGGTCATGCTGTTGGTTTCTGTTTAGTTTTTGTAGTTTTATCATTTATGCGTTTGTGTGTTTGCTTGTTGGTCCGTGTTTTCCTAGAGATTGACCCAGTTTCCAGAGATCTCTGTTGCATAAGATGTGAATGTACAAACCCTGGATTAGAACGAAGAGGGTTCATAGACAGGGAGATGACGGTGGGCTTTAGGTCTCCAAGAGAGAAACAAATAAAGAGCCAGTCACAGTAGGTAATGAGCCTGCTGAGCGAGCTCATCCAGTCCTTCTCTGTCACGAGCACCAGATGGAAATGGCTTGGCCTCCCCGGAGCAGGCAGGTGGGGCAGCGGGGGCAGGTCCCCGGCCGTGAGCTACAGACCAGGTCCACCCTCCCCTGCAGGCAGCACCCCTGGCCTGAATCCCTGTGGGGGCCCCCACACCAACTCAAAAGGCAGTTGTTGGAGATTAAAACTTTGCTACATTGGTGAGAAGCCACCTATGGTTTGGCTTAAACCCAGAAGCCTGTCATCCTTGAGACAGACATGGGCGGTCTGTCTAAGGCAGGACTTCTGTTCCCTGAGGTGGGTGGCGGATCAGTCCACCAAACGGGAGGCTCTTGGAGACAATGGGACAGTTTTGGCAGCACGGGAGAATCATTTTTAAATTTTGATAATTTTATTTTCAGATGCATTATAAAATATATAACTAGGTCATCCAACCTGCAACTTCACAGTGATACAAGCTTCCCTTCGAAATACAAGTGTCCAAGGAACACGTGAGTGATTTGAACGGGAAAATGTAAGTGTGAAGACGCTAGTGTGTGCGGGGCTCCTGGCTCCAGAGTGAGCAGCCTGGGACAGCTGTTCCTGGTGACTCACTGAGCTGACCTGCCAGGTCGCGCTGCCCGAGAGAGTCCAGTTTAATACTGAGGGAATCACACCCCGAATGCCTGCTTTTATTTAGTGTAGTTGCACTCAGACTCTCACTCCCGACTGATGTAGAGAGCGGGCGAGCTGACTTCTGAGATGGGCCCATTAGTGACAATAAAACCGGGCTGTCAGGGTGCAGGAGGGTGAAGCCCTCAGTTAGTGACGGACCCAGACCCTGCGAACTGCAGGACGGCTTCCAATAACTCAGGAACAAGGGTCTGCTGGCCTGAGCTCAGCCCTGGCATTTCCTGAAAATTATGAGGGATTCATATGTGACTTTTGCCAGAATGTTTTCATATAGGATTGTTGGCTTTGGAACAAAATTTGTTCCAAAGTTTTTGGAAATCCTCTTGTTTTTGACAAGAGGAATTAAGAGCGTTTTGATGAAAGTGAAAGAGGAGAGTGAAAAAGCTGGCTTAAAACTCAACATTCAAAAAACTAAGAGCATGGCGTCCAGTCCTATTCAGTTCATTTCAGTTCTGTTCAGTCGCTCAGTCCTGTCCGACTCTCTGCATCCCCATGGCTGCAGCATGCCAGGCTTCCCCATTCATCACCAACTCCCAGAGCTTGCTTAAACTCATGTCCATTGAGTCGGTGATGCCATCCAACCACCTCATCTTCTGTTGTCCCCTTCTCCTCCCACCTTCAATCTCTCCCAGCATCAGGGTCTTTTCCAATGAGTCAGTTCTTCACATCAAGTGGCCAAAGTATTGGAGTTTCAGCTTCAGCATCAGCCCTTCCAGTGAATATTCAGGACTAATTTCCTTTAGGATGGACTGGTTGGATCTCCTTGCAATCCAAGGGACTCTCAAGAGTCTTCTCCAAAACCACAGTTCAAAATCATGAATCCTTAGGCACTCAGCTTTCTCTATGATGCAAATTTCACATTAATACATGACTACAGGAAAAACCAAAGCTTTAAGTAGATGGACCTTTGTTGGCAAAGTAATGTCTCTGCTTTTTAATATGCTGTCTAAGTTGGTCATAGCTTTTTTCCAAGGAGCAAACATCTTTTAATTTCATGGCTGCAGTCACCATCTGCAGTGATGTTTGAGCCCAAGAAAATAAAGTCTGTCACTGTTTCCACTGTTTCCCCATCTATTTGCCATGAAGTGATGGGACCAATGTCATAATCTTAGTTTTTTGAATGATGAGTGTTAAGCCAACTTTTTCACACTCCTCTTTCACTTTCATCAAGAGGCTCTTTAGTTCCTCTTCACTTTCTGCCATAAGGGTGGTGTCATCCGCATATCTGAGGTTATTGATATTTCTCCCAGCAATCTTGATTCCAGCTTGTGCTTCATCCAGCCCAGCATTTCTCATGATGTACTCTGCATACAAGTTAAATAAGCAGGGTGACAATATACAGCCTTGACGTACTCCTTTCCCAATTTGGAACCAGTCTGTTGTTCCACTTCTGGTCCTATTATTTCATGGCAAATAGATGGGGAAACAATGGAAACAGTGAGAGACTTTATTTTCTTGGGCTCAAAAGTCACTGCAGATGGTGACTGCAGCCATGATATTAAAAGATGCTTGCTCCTTGGAAGAAAAGCTATGACTAACTTAGACAGCATATTAAAAAGCAGAGACATTATTTTGCCCACAAAGGTCCATCTAGTCAAAGCTATGGTTTTTTCAGTTGTCAGGTATGGATGTGAGAGTTGGACCATAAAGAAAGCTGAGTGCTGAAGAATTGATGCTTTTGAACTGTGGTGTTGGAGAAGACTCTTGAGAGTCCCTTGGACTGCAAGGAGATCCAACCAGTCCATCCTAAAGGAAATCAGTCCTGAATATTCATTGGAAGGACTGATGCTAGAGCTGAAACTCCAATACTTTGGCCACCTGATGCAAAGAACTGACTCATTGGAAAAGACCCTGATGCTGGGAAAGATTGAAGGCGGGCGGAGAAGTGGGACGACAGAGGATGAGGTGGTTGGATGGCATCACCGACTCGATGGACATGAGTTTAAGCAAACTTCAAGAGATGGTGAAGGACTGGGAAGCCTGGTGTGCTGCAGCTCATGGGGCCACATGGAGTCAGACACGACTTAGTGACTGAACAACAACAACAGTTTGCATTTGAATCCACTGTTTTCCTTGCAAAGCTGGTAACTGGGGTCCTTGATCTATTTTCAATGGTCCATGGGCCTGAAGTAACTCCTATGCTAGCCTGTATCGAAGCACAGGAATGGGCCCTTTTCAAGGTCCCCTGGCTGGTCCCTCGGCCCAGGGGTCTTCCCACCAGATGCCATGTCCCTGCTGATGGTGTGACAAGCTTGCATCTCCCCGGGAGGGGAACAGACAGAGGGGAACACGTGACTCACACTCTCCGGGCTCACCGGCTCTAGGGCAGCTTCGCGGTTTGCCTGCACACATGGCCGCCCGGCATTTCCCAGCCGCGCCGCAAACAAGCCCTTGGCAGGGACTTCCCGCTCACCGGACGCCCGGCCCCTGTGACCAGCCGAGACCGCGGCCGGTCCATCTGTCGGAGCAGCAGCCCTCGCGGCTAATGGGCTCTGGGGAGAGCGGCCCGCCCCGTCGGGCACAGCCCCCTCATTCCTGCTGGGCCTCGGTCTGCTCAGCTTCCACGGGCCAGAGCCGGGGCAGCGCCCACACCGCGGGAAGCGCCCCCTCCCCCGACGAGCGACTCCACCATCACGGGAGAACCGGGGGCAGGGGGCGGGGGCGAATGCGAGAGCAACGTCCAAGCCACGATCCTGTGAAGCTCGGCCTCATGGAAACTCCAGGTGCCAGAGGAGGGCTGGCCCTGGGTGTCGGCGCATACAGGACGGAGGGGCCCCGGGAGTCCGGTGCCCTGAGGGTGCCCGGGTGGCCTGGTCTCCAGAGCCACAGTTCTGGGGTGGCCCTGCTCTTGGCTGGTCTGGGAGGGACTAGGGGTCCCTTGCTTGCGTAAGCGGAGTGAGATGCTGGAGGTGGCGTGATTAGGCCCACTCACACACGGGGGCGCCACGGGGGGATGCTGAGGGGCTGTGGGCAGTGACCCCTCCCTCCCGCAGCAGGCCCCATCCTGCTGCTCTGGGAGCTCTGAGAGGAGCAGAGGCCCTCACTGCCAGGCAGGCGCTTCCGACTCTTGGTTCCTTCTGTCTGTGCTTCTGGTGACAAGTCATTGCTACTTGAGCCTCATTGTGATTGATGAGGCTGTTTGGGGTATTTGTGTAACCCTACGACAGCAGCTGGATGATGCATATTTTGGGGGAATATTTCTGACTTAGAATGTCCCCACAATTTTATTGTTAGATGCACTCACAACAGTTCAAATACAAACAATCCATTCGTTCATTTATGACAGATCCGTGAACGATGTCGCCGGGTCTGCCTTCTCAGAGACGTTCTGAGTTATCTCTGAGTTCCAGGTCCTGGGGAGGGTCATGCAGGTGTGCGAGGCCTCCCTCTGTCCTTCCCCAGGTGGCCTCGGTCAGCACGTCCATGAGCTCTCATGCGACGGCTCAGACACGGGCCCGGGGCGGCCCCTGGCCAGCACATCAGAGCCAAGCGCCCCATGGGGCTCACCCACTCTCAGCGTCCCCCCGGGGGCCTCTTGGTCTGGTCTGACTCCCCCGACCCCCATCAGCTGCTGGCTCTGGGCTTCTGGGCCTCCGGGCCCCCGACCCTGGGGCACGTGCTCGCCCTCACCCTGCACAGAGGCAAACGAGCATCTCCGGCGGGGTTTCTGGCAGCCTGCTACATGCTGGGGTCTTCCGGGAGCTTTCCCAGGAAAGGGGTGTGTGTACTCCATGGGAGCGACCACATAGCTTGCTTTAAATGGTAAAGGTTAATTTCCAGGTATTGAATTCAACCCGGCCAGGTTCCTAGACCATCTTTGAAAGGGATGAAGACCCACCACAAAAGGGAGAAACACACCAGAGTCTGGAAAACAAGTTTCCAAGTCTGTTCCCCTGAGGGTTTCGCCTGATGTGCCAGAGCAGGAAAGTAGGGGGACCCTCCACCCGACGGCCAGCTTCTAGGGAAGCCCCTCCCCCTGGCCCAGGGAGGCTCCTTGCTGGTCTCTGGGTCTTCGTGAGAGAAGACAGGCTCTCTGGGGGCAGGTGGCTGCTGCATTTTCAGCTGCCCGTGTGCTCTGTAGTTTGAGATGAAAGGGCCACACAAGGACCGCAGGGGGCATCGGCTTGGCGTCCAGGTTCCCGGGGCAGCTGGGAGATTCACTGACCACTGTGTTCTGATAGGTGGGGTAGGGGCCACCACCTGCAGACACACAGGGTCCCAGAGGAGCAGAGACCTGGAGCCTGGCCGTGGGCAGGGGTGGACATGGAGGGTCCGACCGGCTGGGGAAAGGGGGTGCTCCTGGGGCTTCCTCGCTGGACCTGCTCTGCCGGGAGGTGTGGAGGAGCTGCAGAGACGACCGGGCAGAGCGAACGGATCCAATTAAACTCAGGAAGGAGCAGTCACCCCTGCTCTGGATCCCGAGCAAATCCCAACAGGATTAACGATTTTGCTGTAAACAGAGAAAGCAGAAGAAAAGACAGGGCTGTTGGCACAACCTTTGTGGTGGCAACTCGGTGTTAAGAAGGGAGCCAGAGGCAGAAAGCAGTAAATCTTTCTGTCTGTTGACTGAAAACAGTAAATATGACTCTGGCTTACAAATAAGTAAAGTTTAAAGACCCCTAAAATAATCTGACTGCAGACAACGAGGAAGAAATGGCTCTGCCACAGCTGGGAAAGGGTTAACACGGAGAAGGCAACGCCTGTACAACTCAAAAGAAAGGGAGACATTTTAATGCTCTAACGGAAAAGCAGAAGGGCTGGCCAAGGGGCCTTCGTCCACTCACTCACCCAGGCACCTGGCGAGCCATCGGGAGCCCCCACCTGGCACCAGCAGGTGTGTAACTGACACGTGGCACCTGCCTCACTGGAGCCTGTTCTCCAGGCGGGGTGGGGAGCGGGTCCCACAAGGACTCTCTGAAATAGGTTTGGCTGTGTGGGGGTTGAGGCCAGTCAAACACCTGACATGCAGACCCCACCTCTGAGCGGGTGGGTGGAGAGAGGGCTGGGCGGGGGGCAGTGGGCAGGGGGGTGAGGACTCCCAGCACCAAGAGGTCTGAGCAGAGACCCTAGGGGCTGAGCTGGGGCCGCCGGTGAGCCTGGAGCAGAAGCGGGGAGAGCCCAGGGAGGGGGGCACGGTTGGGAAGGCCGGCTGGGTCTGTCCCAGCTGGGAGGTGTCTCCTCTGGCTGCTGCACTGAAGGGCAGAAAGGATTAACCGCTCAGTCATGTCTGACTCTCTGAGACCCCATGGACTGTAGCCTGCCAGGCACCTCTGTCCATGAAATTCTCCAGGCAGGAATACTGGATTGGGTAGCCGTTCCCTTCTCCAGGGGATCTTCCAGACCCGGGGATCATACCCAAGTCTCCTGCATCACAGGCAGATTCTTCACCATCTGAGCCACCAGGGAAGCCCTGAGGGATTGGGAGCCCCACAAAGACCTTGAGTGCACCAGCCCTGGGGAGCAATCAACCATCACGCCGGCTATTTTCCTCCTATTTTCTTTCAAACTCAGCAATGGCGTGGCTTTCAGAAAAGTGCAGACTCACACAGTGCTGTTTAAATTCACATTTTTTTCAGGGAGGAGATCTGAAAATGTGCAAGGAAAGTCTTAAAAGTCTCAGGCCATTAGCGGTTCTCCTTATGTGATGCTCAAGACATTCAATCCTGAGGAAGTATTGATGGATCTTCTAATGGGTTCTGCAAAGATGAGGCTGTAAGAATGTTCATGGCAGTGTTGTTTATAATAATGGAAATTAAAAGCCACCTGAGGATTCTATTAGACTCATTCACAAACCCATATTCATCAAGTGGGAATATGGGCCCATATAAACATGACGTGGGGGACCGTATCTCATATGATGGAAGGCGGGCTGCTTGTGAAGATGGAAAGCGGCTTATGAAACGACGTGTAATGGAAAGGGCTAACGACGGTGGGATCGTCTCCACTTGGAGGTCCAGCCTCGTTTCCTGTTGCCACAGGAGGGGGAGCGGGGAGGGGATGGTGAAGCCTGCATGGCAGTCACCGACAGAGGCGCCCAGCCACCTGGCTGGAGGGCCCCCGTCCTGGTGCAGTCACTGGGACTCTGCGCTCATCAGCCCAGACCTGTCCCAGCTTCTGCCCCAAGTTTTGCTCCTGCTTCCAAGTCAGGACCCGTAAGAGGAAAGCAAATCTCCCCCCTGCCCAGTCCCCGCAGATGCCCTGCCTCCGATGAGCATTCAGGAGTAGAAGAGGGAGCTGAAGGGATACGCCTGTCTTCTCGTCTGTTAATGAAATAAAACCTGGCATCTGAGCCCTAATTCAAACACAGAAATCAGAAGGAGAAACAGACTCTGCCTAAACGACAACATTTGGCAGGAGATTTTTGAAAGAGCTGTAGGGAAAAGAGAGAAAGAGGTCAGGAGCGCAAATAAACACACAGTCATGCAGATCAGGCAGCTGAAGGCTCACTTCCTGACACGCACGTACTGACAAGGACACTTGTCGATGTTGTAAACAGAAGGGACCCTAAAAAAAGGAAACAAGACAGTGAAAAACATCTCATCAGATTCACGAGGCCAGCAGCTCTAAATATGGGTGGTAAGCGTCATCAGTTCCTGTTAGTTCTGGAGCTGGTAAACTAAAACCCCCGACTCGCTCAACCTCTTCCCCAGAGTAGCCATGCCGTACAAGTAGGAGGTGTTCTAGATAACCTGTAGGCTTCCTCTGTCTCCCCGGCCTTGATTGGGACCCTGGGCGCCTTGATATAAGGCATCCTGGGCGATTACGCCCAGGGTTCGTCTAAACATTGTCCTGTTTCCTCGGGTCCTAGATTGAGACAAAGACGGCAAAATAAAGTGGAGAGCCGATTGTGGGGTGGGTTTAGGAAGGGGTGTGGGTAGGATGGCGGTGAACGCGCGTGTGAAAGGACAAAGCGAGGACCCGTCGGGGGGTATTCTGTGTCCTGACCAGGTTGATGTTAGCATGTTGACTCTGATAGACTCAGCGCCTCAAGGCACTCCTGCCGTGTGGGGAGGGAGCCCAGGAGAGGGTGTGAGGATCGCCCTGTATTACTTCTTACAACTCCAGGTGAATCTATAAGTACTTTCCAGTAAAACAATTAAAGAATGACCAGTCATGTTGGCCAAGAAGATCTACCTTTGGATTTTATTAATATAGAACGATTTTATCCTTTTTAAAGTTTTCTTTATTTCTGGCTGCGCTGGGTCTTCATGGCTTTGGGAGGGTTTCTCACTAGCTGCGGCGAGTGGGGGCTGCTCATGCCTGTGGTCCAGGGTGTCTCACTGCAGTGACCTCCTCGTTGTGGACCGCAGGCTTGGTTGCTCCACGGCATATGGAATCTTCCCAGGGATTGAACCCATGTCTCCTGCAGTGGCAGGCGGACTCTTTATCACTGAGCCACCAGGGAAGCCTCCATCTTTGGATTTAAAACAATCGTTCATTCAATTGGAGTATGGTTGATCTCCAATGCTGTGTTAATTTCTGCCGTGCAGCTCGGTGACTCAGTTATACACGCGTGCTTCGTCACTCAGTCACGTCTGACTCTTTGCGACCCTATGGACTGTAGCCCGCTACATTCCTCTGTCCATGGGATTCTCCAGACAAGAACACTGGAGTGGGTAGCAATTCCCTCCTCCAGGGGATCTTCCTGACCCAGGGATCGAACCTGGGTCTCCCGCACTGCAGGCGATTCTTTACCATCTGAGCCGCCAGGACTACTTACACACATTCTTTTTCGTATTTTCTCCCATGATGCTTTACCCCAGGAGACTGGGTGTGTTTCCCTGTGCTGGGCAGTAGGGCCACGCTGTTTGTCCGTTCTGTATGTCATAGCTTGCATCTACCAACCCCAAGGTCCCAACCTTCCCCTCCCCACCCCATCTCTGGGTTTCTGAAGCCACTCTGCTCCAAGCCGTGGCCGTGTCTCATGGCCTCGCTGGGTGAGAAAGCGCCGGAGGAGACGCCGGGGCCCGGGAGAGCTCCGAGAGGGACGGGGCAAAGGCATCGCTCTGGGGTGACGTGGGGAGCTGGGCTCCTTCCTGTTCTGGCCCTTCCCTATTTACCCCCTTAAATCAGAGGCACCAGAAGTCTGGAGCTCAGTCTTCTCCCCTGTGACGTAGGGAGGCCTCGGAGAAGGGGTGGGGGTGACTGAAACATCGAGAAGGAGCATCCCAGCAGGTCAGACGCAAAGTGCCCTGGAGTGAGGGCGTCATGGATAGAGTCCAGTAGCCACCTCCTGAGGTGCCAGGAAGAGATGGGAGGGTGTCCCCCCGAGGTGGCCCAGTGCACGCCCTGGAGGTGGCCCATTGCACAGAGGAGTAAGTCCACCCCCGGCTCCAGAGACCAGCACAGGAGGTGGGGGGCTTCCTGGAGCACCGCTCCTGTCAGGGCCAAAGTCACCTGCAGCTCCATGTGGGGAGGGCTGCCAGCTTCAGAGAAAAGACCAAATGGATGAAAGTGACCCCCAGCAGAGGGTCACACAGTTGCCAGGAGCTTAAGCTTCTCTTAAGCTTTTCTGTGTCTTTAGGATCAAGGTTAGTACCCAAGTGTAGACAAGAATACCGCCTTCTGTATCACTGAACAAAGGATGCTGTGGCCGTGAAGTCCCCGGTCTCGACGGCCGCTCAGGTTGGTGAGCCCTGGGGGACTCAGGGTGACAAGGTACAGGGCACCGGCCTGGGGAGCTGAGACGCAGATCGAAGGAGTGATTAATTCACTAGTCTTATCACGAGCTCACCGAGGTTACATCTCCACACTGCCTAGTAAACAGTGGGGATAAGGTGTAGAATTCCGCCTTTAAAATAATAAAAATAACTTTATTTTCCTGCTGTTAAACCCAAATTGGTTTACAATCGGTGCATTATGAGTTGATTTCTAAAATAAGCCGAGCTTGGTCCGCGCGCGTGCTGTTTGCTGAGCTCGTTCCACCAGACAAGCCGAGGCCCAGTAGCTCTACTCACGTCTACCTTCTCGGCGAAGTCACGGGGCAGCTCTCTGACGGAACCGTGAGGGGCCTGCCCGGGTCCCGCACCTTCCGGGTCCTCCTCTGTCTCCTCGGGGCTCTTGCCTGCCCCTCTCGATGCTGGGGATCAGGGTCCCTCCAGGAGCGAGCGTGTCTTCCCGGTTTCGCCGACAGGAATGCAGACTCGGGGGGCTCTGATCTCTGTCCAGCGTCGCTGTCTGACTCCAGGCCCCTATCTGCCCCGCAGCCGGCGGGTGTCCAGGAGGCGCCTAGGGTTCCCGTGGCCGTATCCGAGCTCTGTTCTTTCCTGCTTACAGCCGCCTCCCCCGTCCTTTTCCATCTTCACAGAGGACATTCCCAGCCATTCCTGTACCTTTCAGGTCCTCTCATCTCCAGGCCCGACCCTGCCCACCCCTCAGGAGCATCTGCCGCTTGTCTGCAAAGCTGTGGGGGCCTCTCGATTCCTCTCCATCATCGCCCGGGTCAGGAACCCAGGAACGTAGACCCCGAGATCTCTGGGCCCCAAGCCCTTCTCATGAAGTCCACCCTCCACTCAGCTCACGGCTCCCGCCTTTGCCTGCCGCGTGCGCGGCCCCCAGGTGTCCCCTGCCCCCCACTGCACCTCTGCATCTGCTCCCAGGGTGGCCGCCATGGGGGGCTCCTAGCGCAGAGCCCATGAGCCCCCATTCGCTCCAGGCTGAGAGCAGATGGGCGCCCTGTGCTCGGCTCTGGGGCTCACCGCCCGCCAGAGCTGGGCATCTCCCAGCAGCCCTCTGCTCCCTCTACTTGGGGCACCAAGGCTTCCTGTCTGTTCTCACTTCCCTGCTGCCTCCACTGCCAGGCATGAAATCACACCCTCCTCTGCTGGGCTCTCCCTGCCTTCCTCCCACGTTAACTACGGCGTGTAAAACAACTAGCGAGCGGGAGCTGCTCCACAGCACAGGGAGCTCCGCTGGGTGCTCCGCGACGCCCTAGAGACATGCGATGGGGAGAGAGGCAGGCTCAAGGCGGGGATATGTGGATCCACGGAGCTGACTCACACTGCTGGGCGGCAGAAACCAACACAACACTGTAAAATGACTAGACTTCAATACAAGTGAAAGAAAGTGTGCTTTGTGTCTGCGTCTGCCCTGCAGGACTGCAGACTCCGTGATGGCAGGACCACGGCTCCGCAAGGCGTGCACAGGGCTCTGAGACAGACGGGCGTCCAGGAGGCATCACGGTCCTGTGAGGATGGAAGGAACGAGCGGACTGGAGCATAAATGAACGGAGGCCCTGCATGCACGTCAGGAAGCCTCCCAAGGCCAACACGTAGCCGGCCAGGCAGTGTGGACCCCTGAGCAGAGCGTGTGCCTCATGCAGCGTCCCAGCCAGGGCTGACGGCGGGGGCTGAAGGGGGCCAGCCAGGCCCCGGAGACCCGCTGGCCGGCAGGTGTAACTGACGGCGGGGACTGAAGGGGGCCAGCCAGGCCCCGGAGACCCGCTGGCTGGCAGGTGTAACTGACGGCGGGGGCTGAAGGGGGCCAGCCAGGCCCTGGAGACCCGCTGGCCGGCAGGTGTAACTGGCGGTGGGTAATTGGGCTCCGTGTTTCAGGGCTCTGTCATCAATTCTTGTAAATGTCACTTTGCACTCTGCTTTTTCCTGGAGCCAATGTTGTTTTTCCCCCGAGCAGCATTTGGGAATTCAGAGATTTCCTATGCATTTGATTTAACGTCCCACACCTTCAGGTCCTGATTAAGCCTGACATTGTCTTTATAGAGTGAGTTGTTAATAGAGGCGAAAAACTGTTTTCACGATGATTCCTTCTAGCATCCCACGAGGTGCCTGGGAAGAAGTGCCCTTGTTAAGACGAGGGCTTTGCTTCCAGTGTTCTGCAGGGGGACACACAACCCGAGATCCGGGAGGCTGCCTTGGTAATTACAGATACTTAGATCACATCACAGAGATGTGGAATTATGCCTGATTAACTGTGGAATCTATTTAAGAACATTACAGATTTTTAAGTGACATTTAAGATACTCCTCGCATGCTGGCGCTGAGTGAGAGAACAGGATCGTGCTGTTTTGACTCATATGCAACTATTTCCTGAACGCATGAAAAAAAAAATCCCTTCATGTAAACTAGAGAGCTGAGCCCATAGGTTGGCACCGCTTTGAGCCCATAGGTAGGCACCGCTTTGAGAGTCGGGACTAGAAATGATCCCCCAGGTTTCTCAGGGTCGCGGGCGACTTCAGTGCTGGGGGTGTCTTCCCCAGGCATGATGCCTGCAGCATAAGCAGCCCCCGGGGCTGTCTGTGGCCTTAAACCTTTCAGGGGGCAGGCGGGCATGCCCCCCACTCCTACGGCAGACCCCACCCTCAGTGCAGAGTAAGATGCGGCTCCGAGACTCAGGCCCAAAAAGGAGGCAAAATCGCTCTATGCTCAGTGATGAGAGTCGAGGCTAATTTTATCCCCCTGTGTGCCAGGGCACTCGGAATTTTTCATGAGAAAGTAATGACTTCCAGGAATGAAATAAACTCTATACACATTTTCATGGGAAATGGATCATTTCTGGAAAATAATTAAAATGAATCGGATGAAGTCTTTTCTGGCCATGAGATAGCAATGGATCATCCACAACCACGGGAGAAGACTTTGGGGGCCGACCGATGACTGTGCTCGGGCTCTTAGTAAACTCTCTTAACAGGGCCAGAAACGGACGATTTCCTTGTTGTCTTAGCGCCCTGAGCCCCGCTCGTCTGGAAACCACGGGCTGACCACGCTGGCAGGGGAAAACGCTGGAGCAGCGAGCAACAGAGGGTGGCTAAGCAGAAAGAGACAGCTCTTTGCTCAAAACTTGTTGGGAATCTCAACAACGTGTGACTGACTCCTCGCCGCGGAACCGCGCCGAGGCTTCCCCTTGAGAGCCGTCAGCGGTGGGGCCGTGTTTGGGCGCGTCTGGCGCCTCCGGGGGCGGGCGGGCTGTTGGCAGCGGGTGAGGCTGGGCTGGGGCTCCCGTCTGAGACAGTGTCTGCCTGCCATTCCCCAAGCAGCTGCTCCAGTTTCTCACTGAATTCCTGGAACACGGACCTGCGGCGCGCAGGGCAGCCTGGCTGGAGAAGGACAGCCTCTGAGTGCAGGGGCTGCCCTAAGGGACTAGGACTGGTCACTCAGGGTATGGGTGGAGGACTTTCGGGGGGGACTCCAACTTGAGGGTGGGTGGCCGTTCTGACGCCTGTGTCTTTCTTCACATCTTAAAACCCCACGAGTTCCTGTAGCTTTTGCTGCAATCCACTGATACGACTTTTACTTGGATTTTTCCTCCCAAATCACCAGTGGCTCAGTGTGGTGTCCTGCAGCCCGAGGGTCCAGGCTCACAGGCCCTCAGCCTGTGGTTCTGCTGCAAAGTCTGGGACTACATCTCGTTGTCTGAAGCTAATCTAAACGCTTTGCAGCTTTTTTCTCATATTCTAGGGTAACATTCTCCTTTATTGCTATGGTTTTTTGCTTCCGGGTGAAATTTCAAATCGGCGCATTAAGCTCCAGGAAGGTTCCTGCTGGGAGCTTGTCCGGGCCCTCCCCGCTTCCCTCGTGCACCCCCACTGGGCTCCTGCTTTACTCCAGCTTCCAGGACTCCGGTGGGAATCTGGAGACAATGAGCTTCTTCCAGGAAGTGTGACCGAGCTCACATCCACCCCCGCCCCCAGCCACGGCTCAGGTGGCTGAACCCCACTGACCGGGTGGTGTGGATAGCAGACGCTTATTTCTCAGTTCCGGGGGCTGGGAGCCCAAGATCAGGATGCCGGCAGATCCAGTGTCTCCAGGACCCTGTCTTCCTGGCTGGACGGCGGCCACTGTCTCCACATGTCCCCACAGGTGGAGAGAGACGGGTCCGGGTTCTCCTCCTCCTCATATAAGGGCTCTAATCCCACCAGGGGTCCCACCCTGGTGACCTCACCTGAACCCCCTAATTCCAGCCCATCAGAGGACGGGGCTTCAACAGATGGACTTGGGGGGAGGCAGGCAGTCCACGCACACCCCATTCCCTCCCTTTGGCTTCACCTTCTGCAGCATGATGCCTTTCTTTACAGAACTCTTGCTCCTTCTTTTTAAAAACATTTTCGTTTTAATCGGAGAGTAATTGCTTTACGAGGTTGTGCTGGTTTCTGCCGTGCAGCGACGTGAGTCAGCGGTGAGCACACGTACGCCCCTCCCTCGCGGACCTTCCTCTCCCCTCGTCCTGCTGCTCCAGGCCATCGCAGAGCACGGGGGCTCCCTGTGCTACCCAGCAGCTTCCCACCAGCGCCTGCTCTACCCAGGACAGCGTATGTGCGTCAATGCTCCGCTCCCAAATCGTCCCAGCCTTCCCTTCCCCCGCTGTGTCCACACGGTCATTCTCCACGTCACTATCCCTGCTTCGATATTGACACACACTTAGTTTTGAGACTGTTGTCGATGTAAAAAGCGATGACAGCTGTTTATGTCTCAGAGGGCTCTGCCTATGTTTTCCTCTAAGGGTTTTAGAGTGTCCGACCTTACCTTTAGGTCTTTAATCCACACGAACCTGTTTGCAAAGCAGAAAGGAGAGACATAGATGCAGAGGACGAACATGTGGACGTCGAGGGGGGACGGGGTGGGGGGGACGGGAGTGGGGTTGACATATATACACGATCACGTGTAAGACAGAACCAATGAGAACCTACTGTGTACAGCACTGGGGACTCTTCTCAATGAACTGTGGTAACTTAAATGGGAAGGAAATCCAAGAAAGAGGGGGTATATGTATACGTATGGCTGATTCCCTTTGCTGTACAGCAGAAACTGACACAGCAGTGTAAAGAAGCTGTATCCAATAAAAATTTGTTTAAAAACGCGATTACATTTCCTAACGTGTTTTTGCTTGATTAGAGAGCTATTGATTACACGGGCTGATACAAAGGGTTGAACTTTCTCATTACTTCTGGTCATTTCACAATTTTCCTATTGAATTTCCAGGTGACGAAACGTCTTCTTTCCAAACAAGGATCCTTTTTTCTGATGCTCATTTCTTTCTGCGTCTTGTCACCAACAGGGCAGCGCAGAGAGAGTGTGTCTGGGTTCTGGACACCGATTCAGCTCCCGGGTCTGTGTTCACCCACCGGTCGCTGGGCCTTAGCCCTAGATTCTCATCTTGGAGGGGGGCCCTTACTGTCCTTGTGTCAGAGGTCATTAGACCCCTGCCCGGGGGACCCCAGGAGAGGCGTGGGGACACGCGGTGCAAAAGACCAGCCACGTGTGACCCTCTGCTTTCCCGCTTGAGTAAGGGTCCCGGAGGAAGGTGAAGGGCAGAGGGAGCTTGGTGGCCTGGCTCGAACAGCTCCGAAGTGCTGCTCCGAGGGGGGTCTCTCCAAGCACTCTGAGAACACAGCCTGTCAGACCGAGGAAGTCTCCCTCTCCAGTCCCCGTTTGCTCTGTTTTTTAAGCAGAAATTGATGTGGAGTTTTGTCAACCGCTTCTTCCCTGTGGCTCTTGTCTGATGACGGGGAGAATTCCATTAACGGGTTTTATTAATGGCACTCATCTGTGAATCCACCCAGAGGGTGCCGGCGAAGAGGTTTCTGGTGCGAGTGTGGAGGAGGGACCCATTGAAGGGAGCCGCCTGCAGGGACCCACTGAGACAGAAGGAAAGAAAAAGGACACCCCTCCTTCTACCCCCGAGGAGAGCCGGCCTGCGAGGCTTGACAGGTGAGCTCAGCAGAAGGGCCTGGTCAGGGGTCCCCAGGAAGCTTGTGATTGGGCCGAGCTTCACAAGGACCTGCTTCTTAGGAAGCTGGCAGAGTCTGGGGCACCTGACAAGGGAAGCTGAAGACCCAAGGAGTGGCCGCTGAGACCTGAGTGTTATTCTGCGCTGGCCCAGAGCAGGGTCTTCAGAGGAGCCGAGCAGTCAGCCCAGGACCACGGGGGCCCAGGCCTCCCCCCCCTCACTTCCTGCCCTGTCCTCACTGGACTGAACTCTGCCGGCCAGGAAAAGACAGGGGCTGAGATGGGTGACCGCACAGAGGACCCCCCAGGTAGGAGAGGCTGAGGGGAGTATCTGGAAAGGCAGGTGGAAGATGCCCAGCCCGCCCGAGGCATGGCTGTGTTTTCAAAGGAGAAGGGGATATTTCCATAAAATCCAGAAGAGACTTATGGCTTTAATTCAGCTTTCAATGGTCAGTGAGCTCGTGGAAGGAAAGCAGATGTGAGTGAGGCTCCTTACTTGTTCAAATCATAAGATTGCGCCTTACGGATGCAGCGAAAGTACCAAATGGAGGGTCTGATTTAGATGAGTCCAGCTGTATACACACTTCAGGATGGGAGGGTGTGAACAGCTGTTCCTTTGGCCCAGAAGGTGGTTGCTGTTCAGTCACTCAGTCGTGTCCGACTCTTTGCGACCCCGTGAACTCTAGCACCCCAGGCTTCCTTGTCCGTCACTATCTCCTGGAGTTTGCTCTCATGTCCATTGAGTTTAAGATGCCACCCAACCATCTCATCCTCTGTCGTCCCCTTCTCCTCCTGCCTTCAATCTTTCCCAGCATCAGGGTCTTTTCAAATGAGTCAGCTCTTTATATCAGGTGGCAAAGTATCGGAGTTTCAGCTTCAGCATGAGTCCTTCCAATGAATATTCAGGATTGGATCCCTTAAGGATAGACTGGTTGGATTTCCTTGCAGTCCAAGGGACGCTCAAGAGTCTTCTCCAGCACCAGAGTTCAAAGGCATCAACCTTCAATGCTCAGCCTTTTTTATGGTCCAACTCTCACATTCATACATGGTTACCGGAAAAACCATAGCTTTGACCTTGTGAGACCTTTGTTGGCAAAATGATGCCTTTGCTTTTTAATATGCTGTCTAGGTTTGTCATAGCTTTTCTGCCCAGAATTTTGAAGCCCAAAAACCTTCCTCTTTTGGCTGACCACCTGCTGGCCTCCAGGCCTTAGTCCAGGGTTCCCCACAGCTCTGTCAAGTTGACACATAAAATCAACCATCACAGGCCTTTCCAGCTTCCTGCTATTATAACTAAAAATGCCCCTGTGACACCCTTGCCGTCTCTTTGGTGACAGTTTACTCACTGCCTTGGGTGGGAGACAGGCTGACCCAGGGCAGTGGGAGCCACTGCAAGACTGGGCCCAGAAGCTGTTTGCTCTCCCAGCAGTGCTGTGCATTGCAGGCACTGTTTCCGCTTCAGCTGAGCTGCTGGGCGGCCGACCCCACGCTCTGAGCACAGCTGCCCTCGTCCTGCCTGAGCCAAGGCCGCGGCCACTGGGGAGCAGCGTGTGCTCTGCGCCTGCAAGACGAACCGGGTAAAGGCGGCTTCCTCCCAGCTGCACTGGCTCTGATTCTTTGTCTAACTCAGCATCTGACCTCGGAGAAGGCCCTTTATCTCTTTGGGTCTCAGTCAGCTCCTCTCTGGGCTGAGGGACCACTGGTTCCAGACTCCTCACCAGGGTCACCAGGCCAGGGGGATACACACCTCTCCCCGTGGGGACTGTGGCCTCATAAGCAGTGAAGTCCATCCTGGCGTGGGAGCCCTGGATCAGAGGGCCCCGAGCCCCTTCCTGCTCCAGCATTGCCTGTCCCTAATTGATTACCGTAGATGCAAGGATGGGGTAACTTATATTTACTCATGGATGAGATATGCCTTCCTGGTGGGTCCTTGGGGCAGGAGATGCAGGGGGAAGCAGGATGCTCACACTTTCATGTCTTTGGACAGAGTCAGCTTGTCCTGGGCATTAGGAACGTGAGCAAGCGTTCCTGTTCTGCTCTGAGTCCTGAGGTGGGCTTGGCAGCCAGAGGCTGGCGTCCTGGCAGGAACTGTGTTGCTTCCCTGGGCTCACCGTCTTCCTTCCCGCTTCTTTCTTTCTGCCTCTCTGTTCCTCCCCTGCCTCCCTCCTCTCTGCCCCTGTCATTATGGAGTATCTCACACATGTGAGACAGAATAACCTTCTGGACTCCCTCTGCCCATTGCCCAGCTCCAAAGCTCACCAACATGCTGATTTCCCTCCACCGTCAACAGTGGATCAGACAGCAACGTGTATCATATGATGCAACGTGTGGACTGGCTCCTAAGCAGCTGTCACAATCTACTTGAATCTACTCCCGTTCCCGTCTTGACTGACTCATTGGACAGAAATAATGCATTTGCACAATACCTGTTTTGACACGTGATTATGCCTCAACAGTACGCGCCTTATATCAAGTCTTTATGTTAACAAGCAGCGTGAGAACCACAACTTTTCTTTTTGCCTTACTTTTATGGCAACATATATTGGATAAGTCTGGATACTTGAGTAATATGTACAGACTGAAAATTGCAAAGATAGTATAGAGAAGAGGACAGTATTTTAAGAACAGAAAAATAGAGAAGTGTTTTGAAATGTGCTGACCCTCAGACTGAGGGCTCCTTGTTCCTGCTGATTCAGTTCAATCCATATTTATGACAGGGTGAAGGTCATCCCATGATGCAGTTGGACACTATGATATTTATATATATATTTGTTCCCCTCTTACTCCTTCATGAACCTGCAGCATTTCAATCACTCTCCAGCCATGGATGGAACTGGTGAGCCTGGACTTTCCTGCTCACTGCAAGTAGTAGAGGTTGCTATGGTCACTTTCAGTTGAAAACATAATTTTTTGCTCAAAAAATAAAAATGACCATTCCCTGAATTTGATTTTCTATCAAATTTTTCTCCTACTAAAGTAAGTCAGAAAAAGACTAAAAAAGGAACAAAAATCACATAGGACAAATAGACAGCAATTTGCAAGATGATAGACATAAAGAACAGCAATATTCACATTAAATATAAATGATGTAAATGTTCTAATTAAAATATGGAAATAGGTTAGTTCAAAAAGACTCAAATATATGCTAGTCATAAGAAATTTAAATAAAAAGACATATAAGTTCAAATGAAAATAGTTAACAAGTATATTCCATGCTCACCTTCACATATAATTTACTATATTTTAATAATTATCAGATCGGCATGTTCTAGAGCTACATAGACTGTCACTTGATAATGATGGTAGAAGGGTAAACTCACCAAGGTCATGCGGCACCCTAAACTCCTACACACCTATAAGCTTGAAAACATATAAAGCAAAAAATGATACAATAAAGTTAAAAATTAATTATAGTCTGAGTTTTAAAAATTGCTGTCTCAAAAATTAACAGCACAAGTAGATAGAAAATAATCATATATAAGGAGAAAATTCTATCAACAAACTTGAAATAATTGACATTTGTAAAATCCTCTACCTAACAACAACAAAACACAGTTTCTTTTAAAATGCACATGGAACATTTACCGAGACAGACCATTATGAGTCATAAAAAGTCACAATATACTGAGAAATATTTAAGTCATACAAAGTTGTTTCTGAATACAATAGAATTAAATTAGAAATCGATAAAAAAAATCTTTGAAAAATCTCCCAATATTTAAAAACTAACATATTCCTAAATAACCAGTAATTCAAAAAATTAAGAAATATGGAAAATATTTAGAATTGACAGAAAACTGAAATATAATAGATCAAAATTTGTTTGATGCTATTAAAGTAGTTATTGGTGGCTCAGACGGTAAAGAATCTGCCCACAGTGTGGGATACCTGGGTTAGATCGCTGGGTCAGGAAGATCCCCTGGTGAAGGCAATGGCTACCAACTCCAGTATTCTTGGCTGGAGAATTTCATGCACAGAGGAGCCTGGTGGTCTACAATCCATGGGGTCACAAAGAATTGGACACGACTGAGCTATTAACACTTTCACTTTCACTTTCACTTGCTATAGCAGTGAATGGTTATATTAGGGAAAAAATATCTTAATCAAGATCTCTTGCAGACTAAAATAAAATCAAATTAAACCAAAATTAAGTAGAAGAAAATAAATCATAGACTAAGAACAGAAAGCAATGAAAGATGAAAGGGACAAACAATAGAGAAAATCAACAAAACCAAAATCTGCTTTTTTGGAAAGATTTAAATATTGATAAATCTCTTGTAAGGAAGACTCCAAGTTCGGACGACTTCACCAGCGACTCTCTCAGACGTTTAAGGAAGCGACAGGGCCAATTCTGTAGGCACTGTTCCTTGCAGTTGGAGAGAAGGGCGTGCTTCTCATGCCATTTTATAGGCCAGGGGTGACTACAATGCAAAACAAAACCAAGAGCTCACAGAGCCATCACAAGGATTCTTAGGGACTTAAGTATAAAAATGCTCAACAAAGTTTAGCAGGTTGACTTCAACAAAGCATGAAAAAACAAATAAATCATTACCAAGTGGGATTTATCTCAGGAATGCCAGGCTTCTTTTAACATCTGAAAATCCATTAAGGTAGCCAAACATAATAGAAATCCAGAAGAGTACAAACACGCAATCTTCTCAACAGATGCCAACAAACCAACAGAGCCCTTGATAAAGCCAAATGTGGCTCCATGAAAAAGTGCTCAATAAACTAGGGTGAGGAGGGACTTCCTCAACCTGAGTAAGGGCGTCTGCAGCAGAGTAACCTTGTACTCAATGGTGAAAGACTGCATGTCCCCTCAAGGACGAGACAAGGATGCTTGTTCTCACCATCACTATTCATCGGAGTGTTGGAGTTTCTGACCAGTATCATGTTTCTACATAAAATTGGGCAAGAATGCATCCAGAAGTACATAGATTTAAGACACTTGGTACATAGTATCTAGAAGGAAGGAAATAAAACTATCTCTATTCAGAGAGAGCATGATAATCTATTTGGAAAATCCAGAGACTTGCCTGGTGGTGCAGTGGTAAGGAGACCGTACTCCCAACGCAGGGGCCCTGGATTTGCTCCCTGCTCAGAGAGCTGGACTCCATGTGCCACAACTGAGAGTTCGCATCCTGCAAGGAAGGTCAAAAATCTCAAGTCCCACAGTCAGACCCAGCGTGTGCTGTGCGCTTGGCTGCTTCAGTCGTGTCTGACTCCACGACTCTACGGACTGCAGCCCGCCAGGCTCCTCTGTCCATGGGAGTCTCCAGGCAAGAACAGTGGAGCGGGTGCCCTGCCCTCCTCCAGGGGATCTTCCTGACCCAGGGACTGAACCCGCGTCTCTCATGTCTCTTGCTTTGGCAGGCGGGTTCTTTAGCGCTAGCGCCACCTGGGAAGCCCAAGACCCAGCACAGCCAAGTAAATAAATAAACAAATCAAACAAACAAAACAGAAAATCCAGCGGAATATACATAACAGCTACTAGAAATCATAAGTGAGTTTAGCATTATTTCAGGATAATGTATATACTTGTAACTAGCAATCAGAAAATACAAACAGTATTCTTTACAATAGTATAAGAAAATGAAATGCTTATAGACAACTTTGATGACAGATGTAGAAGACCTAGACACAAACATCCATAAGTCATCGCTTGGAGAAACCACGAAAGGCCTGAATGAATAGAGACTTCATGTGTCCAAAGACTCGGTGCTGTTGGGATATAATTCTCCTCAACTGATGTGTACATTCAACACAATCCCAATCAAAATTTCATCCAGCGTTTTATATAAATTAACAAACTGATTCAGAAATTCACATGAAATTGCAAAGAGCCTAGACTAACTGAAAAACTTTGAGCAAAAGAACGAAGTCGGAAGACTTGTGCTACCTGGTTTTATGACTGAAAAGCCGCAGCGATCCAGGCAGGGAGGGTTAGAAACAAATGCATAGGTGAATGAAATGGGGTAGAAAGTTCAGAGATAGATCTATATGTGCATGAACAGCTGATTTGGAGAGTTGTGAAAGCAATTCAGTAAAGAAAATATGATATTTTCCCCACATTGTTCTGGGACATTCAGATATAACTATAAAAAAAACCCCAAACTTTAACCATACCTCTCACCATATGCAAAAACTAATTCGGAGTGGGTCATAATCCTAAATACAAAAATCTAAACTCTAGCACTGCAAATAATCTACATAGAAAAGATCTTTGAGACCTTGGTTTAGGCAAATAATTCATAGATATGCCACCAAAATTAATATCTTTAAAACAAAAAATTGATAAATCAGACTTCTTCTAATTTAAAAACCCCTGGTCTCTGAAGGACTGTTAACAGAGTAAAAGGGCAAGTGGCAGACTGGGAGAAAGAGGTCCTTATAAAGTGCAAATTTAATGAAGGACACGTGTCCAGAATTTATAAAGAACTCTCAAAGCTCACTAAGAAATAACCAAGTAAAAAATGCACAAAATATACAAACAGTCCATTCAGCAAAGATGTATGGGTACCAAATAAGTGCATGAAAAAATGGTCATCAGGGAAATGCAAATAAAAGAGTGACGAGACATGACCGTGCGTCTATCAGAATGAAGACCTGATCCTGCTCAGGGGGTGGGCGGGGGAACCAGAGGGATTGTGCGCGGCTGGCGGGGACAGGGCCTCTGGGAGCACTGGCCGTTTCCTAAAGCAGGTTAATGGAATCTTCAGCCCCCTTGTCCACTCAGGCCTTTTGTCCAGGGAGGACATCTCTCCTCCTCGGGTCTCCCTGGGGGTGCAGGCTGGCCGGAGGGCGCAGTCCCATCGCGGGCATCATGGGAAGACAGTCGCAAAAATGGCACCGCGAGCCAGTGTGCACAGGAGGGGCCGTGTCTCCCCACCGGGGCCCCTGCGGTCAGCCCGGACGCGCATGTTTTCTTCTGGCCTCAGGACCCGGTCTTAGGGCCAGTCCTGTGGGCTTCCACGGCACACTGACCATTCTTAGAGACCCTGTTAATCCTACTAGCGAAAAGCTCTAGGAAGACCCTGCAGAGTGTTAAGCCGTGTTGCTGGGTGGGGTGACTGCCTCTGAGCTCCATCCCTTATTCCCTGGGCATCCTCCCTTTCAGAGAAGCAGTTAACTTGGGGCTGCCGGTAATACCTTAAAATATTTCTCTTTTTAATCTCCTGAACCTTGACCACCAAGCCCCAGTCAGCGTCTGTGCTTCTGGAGGAGGGTCTCGTGGGCACTGCCGCATCCGAGCCAATGACACAGGGGCACTGCCCCTGAAACACTTCCTGAAGACCCTTCATTTTGTGTTGGGGTCGAGCCGATTCACCACGTGGTGGTAGTTCCGGAGAACAGCGAAGGGACTCAGCCACCCACGTACCTGGATCCATTCTCCCCCAGACGCCTCTCCCGCCCAGGCTGGCACGTGGCGTTGAGCAGATTCCCTGTGCTCTGTGGCAGGTCCTTGTGGATTACCCATTTTGCACACAGCAGTGTGTACATGTCCCCCCCAAACTCCCCAACTATCCCTTCCCCCAGCTCCCCCCCCGAAAGCCATAAGTTCATTTTCTGACTGCAAGTCCCTTTCTGCTTTGTAAGTTCGTTTGTGTCATTTCTTCGTTGTCGGGTGGAGCTGCTCACATCTTCGTGCCCAAGTCTCCTCCTCCCTGAAACGCTCATCATCACGAAGTTCAGACTCAGTACAAACTCCGCTCACCCCCTCTTCTTTCACGGGGTGCTTTATCCTTCTCCAGGGTGATAAAATGGTGGATTAATCACATGTTTTGACTCAGAGAAGAGTCGCACTACTGAGTATCTATTTTCTGAATCCAAGTTCCTGATTAGCATGAGACTTTTTTTGCAGTCCAGTAAAGATAATCAAAATGATGTCTGTTTAAACTGAGAATGCTTTCTCAGTCAACCATAATTTGATCAGATTTCAGGGAGAATTTTTTTTGTCCATACTTGTGGAAATGTGAAATAACTAAGCAGTTAAAATTCATGATCTACACTTTTGTGTCATTATTATTGCATTAGCATGAAATTATACTTCTAGTTAGTCATAATTATACTCATAATTATTCAATTTATCACTATAGGTCCTCTTGGAAGTTTTATTGGAGGATTTATTAACATTAATAAATTGTTTTTCTTCATCTCCATATTATGAATTCTTCTCATGTATGATATGATCTATTATCCGTAAAATTATAACAGACCCCAAGTATTGGTGGGTTCTCAGCATGCAAGGCAGCCTTTGTCACTCGGTCCAGTATGTGACCCAACCATCAGTGTCCCGGGGGTCTAGCTTAACGCCACCAAAGCTGCTGCAGTCGGAAGGCTGTCCAGCCACAGAGAAGCTCAAAGTGGACGGGACTGGGTGTTTCCTCCCAGGCCACTGGCGTCTGGAGCCACCGTCTGTCGCTCACAGGAGGTGGGGGCAGTGAACACGCAACCAGCTGGTCCTTCTGCCTTCAGACATACCACTGCCAGACACAGTGCCGTTTCCACATCTTGCTCAGACTAGCTTTCCCCCTTTAACTCTCCTCCTTGGTCCCTTTTCATGAGGCTGTCACTGACCACTGCCCATCCACCATCCCCCGCCTCTCTCTTTGAATTCTTGGGGCGTCTTCCTGCCTTTCTTTTTGTCTAAAGACTTACTTTTTGGATGTGGACCATATTTAAAGTCTGTGTTGAATTTGTTACATATTGCTTCTGCTTTACATTTTGGGGTTTTGGCCACTAGGCATGTGGGATCCTAGCCTCCCCCAACCAGGGATGGAGCCCACACGCTCTGCACTGGAAGGTGAAGTCTTAGCCACTGGGCCAGGAGGGAGGTCCTGCTTCCTGCCTTTTAATCAGCAGGCCTTTATCACAAAGTTTTAGAATGTTTGTAACCTCCTGTGAGTGTTATGGACTGAATATTCATGTCCTTCCAAATTCACACTTGGCAGCCCTAACCCCCAGTGTGGCTGTATTTGGAGATGGCGGCTCAGGAAGTAATTAAGGTTTAATGAGGCCATGAGGGTGGGGCCCTGATCCAATAGGGTTAGTGTCTTTATCAGAAGACACCAGAAGGTCGGTGCATGTGACCACAGAGCAAGAAGGCACCATCCACCCCTGGAGGGGAGAGCCCGGCCCTGGACAGCCGACCTCTGAAGCCGTGAGAGAATAAAGTCCTGCCATTTAAGGCACCCGGTCTGTGGTGTTCTGGTTGGAGCTGAGTAATACAGTGAGGAGCTGGGTAGGAGTCACTAGTGTTTGGGCTTCCCAGGTGTCTCAGTGGGTGAAGAATCTGCCTGCAATGCAGGAGACCCGGGTTTGATCCCTAGCTCGGGAAGAGCCCCCGGAGAAGGAAATGGCAACCCACTCCAGTATTCTTGCCTGGAGAATCCCATGGACAGAGGAGCCTGGAGGGCTACAGCCCACGGGGTTGCAAAGGGTTGGACACGACTGAGTGACTGAGCAGGCACGCACACTTGTATCTATTGCATTCTTGTGCCGCGCGCTGCACCGTGATGCACACAGACTGCTTTACACTAAGGTCGTGTGAAGCGGCTTATTTAATCCTCGTAGTACTCCTATGGAGGAAGTTCTATCATTGTCTCCCTTTCCCAGATAAGACGCCTGAGACGGGACCTAGTGGCCCAGGCAGCAGCTGGTGAGCAGGTGAGGACCCATGCCAGTCCCTTCCCAGCTTCCACACGTGGGTTTTGTCTGTACATTCTCACAACAGGCCATACTCCCCAAGATCTGGGCTGGCCCAGCTCTTGCGTCTGGTTGACCCTGCACCAAGGCAGGCGCTGATGCACAGAAGACCGGGGCCTTGCTGATGACCAGCCCCACTCCACGGGACTGTCATCCGAGGGCCACTCCCTCCCTGGTTGGGGTTAAAGGGACCTTGAGCAGCTCTGGGGTCTCCTCCACGTGACAGGGGTTGACGTTCCCCAGCCTTGCAGTTGGTGCCCCCTGTTATGCACTTGGTTCAGAGACTGGAGGCGGGGTTGACTGGGCACCTGTCAGGGGCCCTGGGCAGTGCTGGATGCTGAAGCCACGTGGTCCAGGGGGCCCTCTGGTCTTGGGACTCATAACAGCCTGCAGGGGCTCAGCCTGGTGCGAACCCATCACGGAGCAAAGACGGCAGGTAGGGTGAGGGGGCACCCACCCCAGGACACTCGGGGCTCCTTAAGAAGCCTCAAAGCTCTCAAGGGTGAGGACTTCTGTCTTCACTGCCCACCAGCAAGGGCTGAGGCAGGGTGGACCCCACTGAGGGGTCAGCAAGTGCGTGGGAGAGGGGCCCAGGGGATGCGGGGTTGACGAGATGTCCTTCCCTTCTGTTCTAATCCTGGGCCTGGTGGCCGTGGGACAGGGCGAGCTTCCAGCTCCGTCTCCTCTTCATCCACCCCCCGCTCCCCTTCCCCAAGGGAGGACGAGGGGGCCGGAAGCTCCACAAGCCCCGGCTCAGGTCTGGCCTGGCCTAGAGAGCCCTCCTGTTGGCATTAGCTAAGGATCCCTCATCCATTCCTCAGGAAATTATTCCATAATTCATTTTGCTGCAGGAATAGTATCACTCTGCATTTATTTACATAGCTGTGGGTAAGGAGGTAAATAAAAATAATGAATATCCATTAAACAAAAATACATAATGAGCAGCCCCTCCCCTGGCTGTTCCTCAGGGCTCTGCTCCTGCGTGGGGGAGGGTCCCGTTTCCCGCCTGAGTGGCCTGAGCATCGTGGTGGTCTCCGAGGAGGCACCCACCTCCAGTGAGCTGAGCTGCCTGCTGGGTCCTGCTCGGGGGGCCTTGGGGCTCAGGTCAGCTCTGCCGATGGGGTTGAAAGCCCCCCGTCCATCCAGCCCAGCCCAAGGGGCTTGTCCAGCACGGCCCAGGGCACCCGCCCCTGTGGATGGTTCCAGAGAGCAGGCTTCTCACAGCTTTGAGCACAGAACCGGGCAGAGTCTGGGGTTGAGGAGCTGGGCTGGCCATGGCAATACGATCAGCAGAGCCCTTGACCCACCGACCCCTGCCTTTCCTCACCCACCCAGGTGAGTCTGCAGGACCCGAGCCTGGCGGCAGGTGGAGTGCAGAGGGCCAGGAGCTCTGTGTCCGCCTCCGGTCTGAGCAGAGGCCCCCATGGCATGACGGGTCCTGGGAAGTGAGAAGGCCGGCTCGCTCTCCACAGCAGGCGTGCTCCACGCAACTGCCCCACGTGGTCAGTGACTGCTGAGCCACTGGCTCCTGGGGACACAGGGCTGGATCCAGGGGCCTCCGTCCCCAGCATCCCATCCCCAGTCAGTGCAAAAGACTCCTTATTTCGTATATACTGTGGACGCATTAACACTGGATTCAGCCGACACTGCAATTCACGCCTGACACAAGGGTCGTCCAATCCAGCCCCTCGTACAGGGGGCCACGCTGCCCACCAGGCCACTAGGACCCCCACCCCAGGGGGCCACGCTGCCCACCAGGCCACCAGAACCCCCACCCCAGGGGGCCACACTGCCCACCAGGCCACTGGGACCCCCACCCCACAACCAGCATCACTCACTACTTTCCCAGATGGACGAGCTGGCCAAGGTGCCCCCATCTTGCCGCCCCTCACTCTGGCACAAGGGCCTCAGGGCTTCGCCTGCCAAAGCCTCACTCTGGAGTCATGCCTGCCCCACGACTGATGGAGACCTAGCCCAGAGCAAAGATGGGGCTGGGAGCCTAACCCCAGTTTATCCCCTCAGCCTCACGCTGGGGGAAGATGTCTTGGACATCTTGGAATCACAAACGGACAGACAAGTGGAGGCTAATTGGAGTCGTTGTGGTTTAAATACAAAGCTTTTAATTCATTTCAAATGTGCAGGGTCCGAGAATCACATGAAAATAAAGGCAAATAAACTCAACTGTGTTGCCAAAAATGGCACCACCATATTCATTACATGATTAATGTAATACTCTGATTTACAGTTGTCCACCAATTGTGAGCTGCTTTAAAACACATCCCAGATTGAAAATGCATTTCAAATATTGATGTATTATCACAGATCAGGGCAAAGTAACCCCAGCTGCACTTAACAAGCAGAGCGAGCCTCTTAATGGCGGATTTTGCCAGATAATGTGTGCAGAGCCCCATTGATGGCGAGGTACCCGGCCTCCTCCGTGGGCCCTCATCTCCCAGCCTTCAATAAAGAATTTAAAGGGCCAAGATCTTTACGGGTGGTTGTGGAGAGATGGGCGGCATTCATTACTTCTTACTTAATTTTTCTCCTAAATGTGGAATGTGAGGTGCAGACCACTTTTAAATTACATTCTTACATGATAAACCAGCGGCCCAGAAATACGCGCGCTGTAATTGAATCGAGATGAAAACGTTAATGCAGAAGCAATGACCAGCAGGCAGCTATTTCGGGACGTCGCAGAAGAGGACGGGGAGGAAGCCTCGGGCCCCGTTTTCGTCCCAGTAACAAATGGGCTAATTTGGGGATGGCGCTGGTGACCATTCCTATCCCGGGTGACGCAGCTGTCAACGCCCGGCCAGCAGGCTGTCTCTTTTTATCTGCACCCCCAGCAGGACAGTGATTCCCTGGGGCACCAGGAAGGGCCCTGGCCCCTCGACCCTGAACAAGGCATCTCTGAATTCACACCAGGTTCTGTGAGCCACCATGACCACCCCTAGAAGGGCTGGCAGTCCACTGGGGCATCCTGGGTGGAAGCCAGGAGAAAAGCTACGTCCTTCTCGTAAGACCGGTTCCTGGCGTGCTGGATAGGAAGACACACATGTGCGTGCTAAGTTGCTCCGTCGTGTCCAGCTCTGTGCGGCCCTACAGACCACAGCCCGCCAGGCTCCTCTGTCCATGGGCTTCTCCAGGCAAGAACACTGCAGTGGGTTGCATGCCCCGCTCCAGGGGATCTTCCCGACCCAGGGAGTGAAGCCGGGCCTCTTATGTCTCCTGCATTGGCAGGCGAGTTCTTCACCACTAGCGCCACCTGGGAAGCTTGGATATATTTACACACATATATAAAATACACATATTGTCTATAATTATCTGGATTTCTGCTGTAATTTTTACTGAGATTTCTTGTACTAGATGGGAGACCTCTGAGGTAAAATGATATTTCTCAATTCGTAGAATACGGAGGGTTCAAGGTGGAAAGGCTGTTTTATGAAACTGAAGACCGAGAAGGAATCAGACACAGGTGATTACGTTTCCCTCTGGGGTTCAGAGCATCCTACGTCCTATCGGCTGGGTCTTTACAAAGCTGAGCACAGCCGTGAAACGGACGTTCTAAGACCCCCGGACAAGCCTGGGGAGCCTGCAGATGTGTTGGGGTCTCCTCTGCACTCACGAAGCCGAGATAAGATGCCGGCAGCGAAGGCCTGTCTGCCCTGGGGCTGGGCTGCCGGGGGGGTGGGCTGCTCCCTTCCAAGCCACAGCCCTTCCCCTCTGTGGGTGCTCAGACCCCAAGACAGCGTGCCCACAGTGGGTCCCAGTGATTCAGTAAATGTCCCGTAGACCTTACAGAGGGCAGGCCCTGGGCGGTGAGCCCTGCACCCTGAGGCCTCACAGACGCACCCAGACAACCAGGCTCGCCGTGGAGCCGTCAAGCTGATGCATGAGATTAATCATCACCGCTCCCCCCACCCCCTCACCACCGTGAGGGCACAGGAAGGCAGGGCCAAGCCCCGGGGCCCCTTCCTCTGAGTGTATTTGGTGCAGCTGTGTGGCCTTCACAGGGTCGCCCCTTGCCAAGCACGAGCGTCCCTGGAGTAGAGGGTTTTCTTGACTTGGAGCAAGAGAACGAAGTTCCAGAGGCTCAGAGAGGGAGGCCACGAGGCCATCAGTCGGTCATGGGCCGGAGAATGGACCAGGTTCCCCCCGGGAGCCCACCTGGGCCATAGGAGCTGGATTCGGTCAGCAGCCCATGAGTATTGAGGAGGATTCCCTCCAGACAAGGACCTGCCCGACACTTGGGTTCCCGCCCTGTGAGGCCGCGTGGAGAAGGCACCTCGGCCGCCAGACCCTGACCTGGTAGCTGATGATTTTCAGGGGCTTGTTTGCAGCGGCGGAAACCAATGCCCTCTGCCTCCCCTTGGTGCTGGAGAGGGAGCTGGGCGTGGGCATGGCCGGCAGGAAGCCTCCGGAAAGTTCCAACAGGATCCCCAGGGGTGGCAGAAAGGGCGGCCGGGTCCCTGACAGGGCCTTCGAGAGGCTGGCCCAGGCACAGTGACCCCCGCTGCGAAGGGGATGAAGGTGATGCTCACGGTGTGTTGGGGACCCCTGGAGCCCCCAGCTGTGTGTCAGGCCAGCCTTGGGGATGGGGCCAGGCCGCCCCCCGGGTCCTCATCATCTGCAGGGCCTATGCTAGCCCACGTCGCGGGCACTCCCCGTGGGGACCGAGTCGGGCCGGCAGGTCCAGGGAGGAGGGCCCACCCTGCCTGGGGAGCGTGTGGGGAGCCTGCCTGCCAACCGGCCAGGCTGAGCAGGAGGAGCTCACCACTCAGGCCCCGACAGCCTCCAACAGGGCTGGGCCGCAAGGCCCTGGCAACCCCGGGTGCCCTGACAGGATCCGGCTGGGGGCTGGCACCCCCGAGGGGCCTTGCCAGCATTTGAGTGTGATGGAGGGAGGCTGCGAGGGAAGGTGCCCGAGAGGAAGGTGCAGGGAGGGCAGAGCCCCGCTCCGCAGAGACCCTGCAGCGCCCGTCTGTGCGGAAGTCTGTGAGCGCCTCCTGCGTCTCCTTCTCATTCCTGCCCCCACCCGCCAGGTCCCCACGCTGGAGTCCTAAGCCCCCCTCAGGAGGTGACGGTGTTTAAAGACAGGGTCTGGAAAGAGGTGCTGAGGTAGAATTAGGTCAGTAGAACCGCGAGAGGATAAATTTCTTTTGTTCAACCTGCCCGGTTTGTGGGACTTTGTTAAGACAACCCCAGAAAACTGGTAGGACTGCATCTGGCTGAGATGCTGAAGAATCTGCCTTCAGTGCAGGAGGATCCTCTGGAGGAGGACGTGGCCACCCACTCCGGTGTTCTTGCCTGGAGAAGCCCAAGGACAGAGGAGCCTGGCGGGCTGCAGTCCATGGGGTCACAGAGAGTCGGACACGACTGAGCATCTGAGCAGCTAAAAGAAAACCAAAAAGCAGTCAGAGGAGCACGGACGAAAAACACAGGGATTTATAAATCACTGAATTCCACTCAAAGTGTCCCTGCAGGCGGGGGGACTGGGCGGGGGACGTGAAAGCATCGCTGTGGAGCGCTGAGGTGTCACGGTGATTTGGGGCTGTTTGTCCTTCGGGCGTGTGATTTCCCTCCCTTTCATCGAGGTTCTCACGTTTTTATAGATGTGGTGAGATGCCTGCCCCATCGCCTCTCACTTCGCTCCTCATTTAAGTCAAAATTTAGTCTCGTCTGCAGATAAGCCCCGATAAAGGCAATTAGCATAGCAGTTCGTGATCGGCAACAGGTCAAACCCAGCCTCTGGAGGGTCCCTGACACGCCCTGTCTTCTCGGGGATGTGCACGTGTATTTAGTCAGAGAACCGTGCAAGTGGCTTGGCTTGTCACACAGTGATTAGAACATTCAGAACCCAATCCTTTGCAGGTGTTAAAATTCATGAAGTCCTCTGCATTTGCAGTCCCTGAGTAGGAGTTGGCGGGGGAGTAGAAGAGTCCAGAAGAGCAGGGCAGAAAGTGCTGGGCTTTCCGGGGCCCGCCACTGGGCCCTGGGCCCCGCCCACCGGGACTGTGAAGGGCCTCCCCCTGGCTGGACAGCTTCAGCTTCTGCTGGATCAGCAGGGCTGGCATGTGGGTGACGCTTGCTGTGAGAGGTGGCCCTGGATGGAGGGATCTCACAGGGCCCCAGGCCAGGGGCAACCCAGGATGTCATCTGTCTCGGTCAGCTTCCCCGAGACACAGGACCAGTGGGGTGTAGATGCGGAGACAGACGTGGTTACAGATAGAGACCCAGATGCAGTTAGAGCTAGAGAGATGTAGACACAGCTTCAGATACAGGTATGGAAACAGATGTAGAGACAGAGACAGATAGTTACTCACATCGAGGCCAACTGAGCGAGTGAGCGCGACGCAGCAGCACATACACGGCTGCAGATGCAGACTCAGTACAGATGCGGATACATCACGGCTGCAGGTACAGACACAGTACAGATGCGGATACATCACGGCTGCAGGTACAGACACAGTACAGATGCGGATACATCACAGATGCAGATGCAGACTCAGTACAGATGCGGATACATCACGGATGCAGGTACAGACTCAGTACAGATACGGATACATCACAGCTGCAGGTACAGACACAGTACAGATGCGGATACATCACAGATGCAGATACAGACACAGTACAGATGCGGATACATCACGGCTGCAGATACAGACTCAGTACAGATGCGGATACATCACGGCTGCAGGTACAGACACAGTACAGATGCGGATACATCACGGATGCAGATACAGACACAGTACGGATACGGATACATCACGGATGCAGATACAGACTCAGTACAGATGCGGATACATCACGGCTGCAGGTACAGACACAGTACAGATGCGGATACATCACAGATGCAGATACAGACACAGTACAGATGCGGATACATCACGGATGCAGATACAGACACAGTACAGATACGGATACATCACAGATGCAGATACAGACACAATACAGATGCGGATACATCACGGATGCAGATACAGACTCAGTACAGATGCGGATACATCACAGATGCAGATACAGACACAGTACAGATGCGGATACATCACGGATGCAGATACAGACACAGTAGAGATGCGGATACATCACGGATGCAGATACAGACACAGTACAGATGCGGATACATCACGGATGCAGATACAGACACAGTACAGATGCGGATACATCACGGATGCAGATACAGACACAGTACAGATGCGGATACATCACGGATGCAGATACAGACACAGTACAGATGCGGATACATCACAGATGCAGATACAGACACAGTACAGATGCGGATACATCACGGATGCAGATACAGACACAGTACAGATGCGGATACATCACGGATGCAGATACAGACACAGTACAGATACGGATACATCACAGATGCAGATACAGACACAGTACTGATACGGATACATCACGGATGCAGATACAGACGCAGTACAGATGCGGATACATCACGGATGCAGATGCAGACGCAGTACAGATGCGGATACATCACGGATGCAGATACAGACGCAGTACAGATGCGGATACATCACAGATGCAGATACAGACACAATACAGATGCGGATACATCACAGATGCAGATACAGACACAATACAGATACGGATACATCACGGATGCAGATACAGACACAGTACAGATGCGGATACATCACAGATGCAGATACAGACACAGTACAGATACGGATACATCACGGATGCAGATACAGACACAGTACAGATACGGATACATCACAGATGCAGATACAGACACAGTACAGATACGGATACATCACGGATGCAGATACAGACACAATACAGATGCGGATACATCACAGATGCAGATACAGACACAGTACAGATGCGGATACATCACGGATGCAGATACAGACACAGTACAGATGCGGATACATCACGGATGCAGATACAGACACAGTACAGATACGGATACATCACGGATGCAGATACAGACACAGTACAGATACGGATACATCACAGATGCAGATACAGACACAGTACAGATGCGGATACATCACAGATGCAGATACAGACACAGTACAGATGCGGATACATCACGGATGCAGATACAGACACAGTACAGATACGGATACATCACGGATGCAGATACAGACACAGTACAGATGCGGATACATCACAGATGCAGATACAGACACAGTACAGATACGGATACATCACGGATGCAGATACAGACACAGTACAGATACGGATACATCACGGATGCAGATACAGACACAGTACAGATACGGATACATCACGGATGCAGATACAGACACAATACAGATGCGGATACATCACAGATGCAGATACAGACACAGTACAGATGCGGATACATCACGGATGCAGATACAGACACAGTACAGATGCGGATACATCACGGATGCAGATACAGACACAGTACAGATACGGATACATCACGGATGCAGATACAGACACAGTACAGATACGGATACATCACGGATGCAGATACAGACACAATACAGATGCGGATACATCACGGATGCAGATACAGACACAGTACAGATACGGATACATCACGGATGCAGATACAGACACAATACAGATGCGGATACATCACGGATGCAGATACAGACACAGTACAGATACGGATACATCACGGATGCAGATACAGACACAGTACAGATACGGATACATCACGGATGCAGATACAGACACAGTACAGATACGGATACATCACGGATGCAGATACAGACACAGTACAGATACGGATACATCACGGATGCAGATACAGACACAATACAGATGCGGATACATCACAGATGCAGATACAGACACAGTACAGATGCGGATACATCACGGATGCAGATACAGACACAGTACAGATGCGGATACATCACGGATGCAGATACAGACACAGTACAGATACGGATACATCACGGATGCAGATACAGACACAGTACAGATACGGATACATCACGGATGCAGATACAGACACAATACAGATGCGGATACATCACGGATGCAGATACAGACACAGTACAGATACGGATACATCACGGATGCAGATACAGACACAATACAGATGCGGATACATCACGGATGCAGATACAGACACAGTACAGATACGGATACATCACGGATGCAGATACAGACACAGTACAGATACGGATACATCACGGATGCAGATACAGACACAGTACAGATGCGGATACATCACGGATGCAGATACAGACACAGTACAGATACGGATACATCACAGATGCAGATACAGACACAGTACAGATGCGGATACATCACGGATGCAGATACAGACACAGTACGGATACGGATACATCACAGATGCAGATACAGACACAGTACGGATACGGATACATCACAGATGCAGATACAGACTCAGTACAGATGCGGATACATCACGGCTGCAGGTACAGACACAGTACAGATGCGGATACATCACGGCTGCAGATACAGACACAGTATAGATGCGGATACATCACGGCTGCAGATGCAGACACAGTACAGATACGGATACATCACGGATGCAGATACAGACACAGTACAGATACGGATACATCACGGATGCAGATATAGACACATGTACAGATATGGATGTATCACAGATGCAGATATGGTTATGGATACATTACAGATACAGATATAGCTGTAAATACTGATATAGACATAGTACAGATACAGATATAGACACATGTACAGATACGGATACATCACAGATGCAGATAAGGATATGGATACATTACAGATATAAATATAGATACAGATGCAGTTGCAGACATAGCTGTAGCTGTGGATACAGATATAGACATAGACACAGATGTAGTTATAGATACAGTTGCATATACACTTACATATACAGGTATATTTATTGTAGGAATTGCCTCAAACCATCACAGAAGCTGAGAAGCCCCGGCATCTGCCCTCCTTCAATGGAGACCCAGCACCGCCAGAGGTGTGGCCCCAGGCCCGTGGCAGGAGAGGAACCCTGTCCCAGCTCCGACAGTCAGGCCGAGAGCGCCCACTCCCTTCCACCCCCGTGTTCTGTTCTGTTCAGTGGGTTGGCGGAGCTCCTCCCAGCACATGCGCACGCACACACATACTGAGGTATGCACACACATGTACACACCAAGTACACAAGTGCACACACATGCACACTCAGGGCTGAGGCTTAGCCACACATCCGGGCACCCGGTGACCCAGACAAGTCCACGCATAAGATGAAGCGTCACAGCACTGCAGCCCAGGAGGAGGCCTGAAGAGCCGGCTCAGTGCCAGCCTCACCCGCCGACCTCCCTTGCTTGCCCCCTCCTCCTGGAGCTGCCCCCTACCCAGGCCTGGGGGAGAGAGACAGGCTGAAGGGGATGCCCCTTCCCTCCCACCCAGGCAGGTGCACGAATAAGGCCAGCCCAGCACGTGCTCCCCAAAGTGGAGGGGAACCTGAGGAGCTGTCCCCTTCACAACCACAGGAAGTGGCCCTTCACAGAGACACACCGTCCTCCGCCTTGCTCATCCAAACCCTGCTCTTGGGGTCATGAAGCCAGAGCCCCCACTGCGTGGGGTGGTGGTGGCAAGGTTCAGAGTGGTTTCTGGGTCTCGGGGAGGCCCTGGTGGGGTTAACAGGTGGGTGTGCAAGATGCAGGCCAGGCACCCCTGGGTGGGTTGGGGTCGGAGGAGACCAGGTGTCTGGGGCATTGACGGCCAGGCTGACCAGGTCAGGAACAGGGGACACTTACTTCATTTAAGCCTATTCCTTTTTTCATTGATTAAAGTGTTTGGTCTGCTCACCCTGATCTTGGTTTTGCTGTTGAAATTGATGCTGCTTCTGGTAATTCAGGTGTTGGATCCATTTCTGATTTCACATTTTCCAGTGTTCACACCCTCTGACAGCTTCCCTCCCTCAGAGCGTTTAGGGGAGCGAAGCTCCGTGGTGAGTAAGCAAACCCTGGAGCTCCCCATCCCAGCTGGGGCGGCAGCGCGGGGTCACAGGTCCGGATTGCCCTTTGAAGGATGTGCTCTGCTTCCAGACTCATTCCTGGGACCACTCGCAGGGGTGCGTACAATGCACATTTTGTACACAATTATACTCAAGTGTATCTTTTTTGCAGGGATGACACTGTTAGCAGAAGACAGGGCTGTGAACACGCACTGGCAGGGCTCTCTGGATGGCCTTCCCAGAACCTCTGATCCAGACCCTGGACTGTCCCCCGGACCTCTGACCCGGAGGCCCTCCTGTCCGTCTCTGGCTCCTTCTCGCTGGGATCCTTCCCACTCGTCCCTGTGCTAATGCCTCACTTTGACTCTCGCAGGGGAATTACAGGACACCCCCCTCCATGCCCCAGGTCTCAACTCACTGTTTTGGGATCTGAAGTACAGAGAACTACAAACTTCCCATGGAATGCCGAGAGGAAGCGCCATGCCTAGGTCTCCAGGCACCTCTGGGCCTCTTGGCTCTGGAGAGGAAGTCTCTACGCGGGGGAAGATGTCCTGGCGTCCACTTACCACCCTCATGGGATGCTGCCCCACACGGAGCCAACTCCCCTTCCCCCATAGAGCAGGCTCCCCCCTGCACCACCCTTGTGCTGTTTCCAGTGGAGAATCTTGCCACTTGGCGGTCATGGCTCTGCCACCCCGGGACCCCCAGCTTTCCTGAGGTGCTCCATGTTCCCCCACATTCCCCATCGACCCCGCCAACCATTCAACATCCAACCTTTACAAAGCACTGCTTTTCCCAGAGCAAAGGCAGACGCCTGGATGTAGGAACTTGCCCAGCTCCCCGGGGGGTCAAGGAGACGTGTCCTGACAACTCTCCTCGCACCCCTGACAACTCTCCTCGCACCCCTGACAAGTCTCTCTGCTCAGGGAACCTGGGAAGTCCCCTCCTCCCCACCAGGAAGCCTGAGGAGTTCCCAAGCGCCTCTTGTTCAGTCACTCAGTTCTGTCTGACTGTTTGTGACCCCGTGGACTGTAGCCTGTCAGGCTCCTCTGTCCATGGGATTCTCCAGGCAGGAATACTGAAGTGGGTTGCCCATGCCCTTCTCCAGGGGATCTTCCTGACCCAGGGATAGAACCCGTGTCTCTTATGTCTCCTGCATCGGCAGGTGGGTTCTGTACCAAATAGCACCACCTGGGAAGCCCTAAGGGCTAAGCTTCTGTTAATGGCTCAGCAGACCCACCGGCCTGGCCTGCCAGGGGCTCCGGAGACCCCAGGAAGTGTGAAGCCGGGTGTGTGAGCCCCATTGGCGAGAGACACGCTGTTTACAGACAGCGCCTGGTGGAGGAGAGGACGCTCGGGTGGTCCTGCTGGAATGTCGTTTTACTCCATCTGGTCCACAGGAATGAATGCTGAGCAGAGACAGCACTGGAGGGGACGGTGATCTCAGGGTCTGAGACGCGGGGACCCCAGCACAGTGTCCGCGTCACCTGCCATGTGTAGTCGGCACTGATTGTGCCTTTCACACACTGGGTGAGAGGGGAGTGGTAGGCCAGCCCACACCAGCCCCAACCCCCGCCCCGGCTTTTATTTGTACAAATGATTAAGAAGGAACCAGATCCTGACCCTCCTGGTCTCAGGAGGTGGTGGGCAGGCCTGGGCGAGCCAGGAGGGCTCATCCCCTGCAGGAAGCCCGATTCGTCTCTCACTGTGCTCACACAGCTTCCTGGAGGAGGACGCCTTCAGACACCGTGATGCTGGCCAGTGAGAGTGATGGAGGGGCTTCTGTGTTCTCGGCACAGTGGCTGACTTCCGGGGCCCTGGGTGCAGACCCAGAGGAGGAGACACAGCCTCTGTGTCCACATCATCAGCTCCGAAGGTGCTGGCACAGCTGACCACGTGGAGACAGCGGCACTGATCTTGTCCACAGGGATGCCTGGCCCCTCCGCCCTGCCCTCCCGGGGCTCCTCTGGCCCCTGGCGGTTTCTCCCCGGGTCCTCCCACTGATATGCTTTCCAGGGTCACCTCCTGCTGTCAGGGTTCCTCAGAGCAGCCTTTGGGAAACACCACCAGGCCCTGAACTTGCACGCACACGGCTCCTCACTGAAAGCCTGCGGGCCCTTTCTGTCTCCAGCAAGCGCAGGGCAGAGGACGGAGGGCGGTGCTGGGGCTCTGGCCGCCTGGATCCACATCACCGGTCCTGGTGCCTGGCCTGTCTCTCTCTCTCTGTGTTTTAAAAGCTATTTATTTTTGGCTGGGTTGGGTCCCAGTTGCCGTGCAAGCGCTCTTCTCTCGCTGTAGCGAGCGGGAGGTCTTTCTAGTTGTGGTCTGGTCTCCTCTGCGGTAGCGTCTCTTGTCGTGGAGCAGGGGCTCAGGGTGCGTGGGCTTCAGCAGTTGTGGCTCCTGGGTTGTAGAGAACTGGCTTTGCAGCCCCCAGGCAAGTGAAAGCTTCCCAAATCAGGGATCGAGCCCCTGTGTCCTGCGTCGGCCGGCGGGTTCTTTAAATCTGAGCCATCAGGGAAGCCCTCTCTCTGTCTCTCGGTCTCTCCTGTGTTGCCAGGTGTGAGTGGGTCTCTGCTCTGCCCATGTGGGCACCAGCTGACCGTCACCTGCCTGGAGCCTGGGCATCACCCAGGAGCAGGTGGGCACGGTGGACAAGCCCATGAGGGCCGTGTTCCATTTTTTGCGGGTCACAAAGGGTGACGTTTTAAGGACAGCTTCTACGGGCATGTCCTCCAGTGAGGAGAAGCCTTGGAGCCTTGCCCAGCACTGACCGTGGTCCTGGCCAGCTGCTCCCCTGAGCTCACTGAGGAGGGTGGATGGTGAAGTTCTGCCTGTTAGGACAGCACCCAGCCTCTCATAAATGCCCCTTAGAGCTGCTAGAAGTGACTGGGAGCTGACAATTTTTTGGCAAAAAATTCCAGCCACTACAGAGGCCTTTCTGGACTGGGGCATCTAGGCAACGCTGCAGACGGTGGTTCGTTTGCCCTAGTTCATCTCCCTCAAGTCGCTCCAGCCCCAGTGCAGCCTGTGGCCCACATCTAGCTTCTCGGCCACCAGGAGTTGAGGTGGCTTCCCCCAAGGAGGAGGGAGGGGCAGGTCCTGACGTCTCCGCATGACCCGGCCTGGCACCAGACAGTGGCTGAGCACTGGAGGTCAGACAGTTAACAACCTCCGACTCAGACATCGTCTCACCTTCTATTTGAGTGATTTTGAAGGAATGACTTTCATTCACATCAGGGAACTGCGTGCTTTTCTGAGGAGGTGTTAGATGCTGAGGCTTTTCCTGAATAAGCAAAACAGGAGGCACAGCCCGGCGTTTCTGGGTGGCTCTGGAGCCGAGCATCCCTCTTGGACCGCTGGTTGGCGGCGAGGCGGGAGAATGAGGTGGGCTCAGGGGACCAGGACTTGTGCCAGCGTCCGTGTCATCACAGGAGACGTGGGAAGTGGGAAGGTGAACCCTGCTGGGGTTTCTGAGTAGAGAGAGGACAGAACACCCTCAGGCTTCTGCATCGCTCTGTCCCACCCCCCCGCCCGTGCACAGCCTGATCCCGAGGAAGGTGCATTCAAAGGGGTTTCCCAAGGCCCAGACCCTCCTCCCTCCACCGTTGCTGGCACCGCGTGGACCCACAGAAGAGTGGGCACTGCAAGGGGACGGGAAATGGGAGGGCAGGGTTGAACTGACTGGCCTGGATCTGTGGAAGTCCCGAAGCTGAGCTGGGGGCCAGCTGCTCTCTCCCCCACGGCACGATGTTCAGATCCTGGCTCTGCTGACCCAGTCCCTCTCCAGAGGGAAGCACCCCCGACCTCTGACTGGGAGCCCCTCCCTCTCCCAGCTGGACCCCAAGCTGGGCTGACTCTGGGCCCACCTCCCTGACCCTCCATCAGAGAAACCTTGCCCAGTGTGTTCAGCTGAGATCTCACACTTTGATGATGGATTTGAAAGGTTTTCAGTAAACAAAATGAGAAGACTGTGTATTTGAATAAAAATAAAGTCATGACATCTTGGTTCTTCATAAATAAAGTCATTATTCACATAATTGAATTTGTCCATTTAACATCTCAGGGTGAAGGACCTGTGGGGTCTCTGTGGCCTGTGCTCCAAGAGGGAGGCAAGGGGACAGAACTTGTCACAACTCCCTCCCGGTGACAAATGCAGGACAGAAGGACATGATGTCCCAGAAGACAGCATCTGCACCCACTGCCCCCATTGCCTCTGTGAAGCAATGAGTTGCAGAGAGGCCTGGGGGTTCTGGGTGGTCCAGCCCTGTAAGGGACATTGTCCGGCTGTGTGTGGACACAGAGGTCAGCCGGACATTGCCATGCTCCCGGTTACCATGCTAACCCAGGTGCCTTACAGTCCTTGACAAAGAGGCTGGGAAGGGTGAGTCTCCACCTCTTAGCTGACAAAGGAGAGCGTGGGAGAGAAGGTGGGAGAGGAGAAGGCCTGATGTGGGGCTGGGACAATGGGGGGGGGGGCCGAAGAAAATTAACACAGCTCAGCTGGAGACCACAGCATCCCCACACCATGCCCATTGCTTTTCGTGTATAAAATATAACTGCACATGTTTAAATTTTATACAATTCATTAAAGCAAAGGTGGGAAGTGCTTTCTGATAATTAAAATTCAGACAAGCCCATTCTCGGATTTGAGGCCATGAATAAAAGTGACACTTTGCCGATTGCACCTTGCCAGGTCACCGTTTACCCACAGCTGACAACACCTCTCAGGTAATTGATTGCTCCTTGCCGGGGAAAAACAAATGCAGGATGAGCCGATTTTATTGCTACTTATTACGCTTCACTTTAACATGGAAATTGGGGCTCCAGATGAGACAACAAGTTAACCCAGAGGTGGTGGAAATAAACAGAATCTTTTCAGAAGACAGAGTCCAGGTTTGCTGAGACCCTCTCTGAGCAGGGGAGGTCCTTGTAGCTCAGCCCCTTCTTGTTATAACAGAGGCAGGGAGCTGTCCATCCCCGCGGTGCTGAAGGGCTGGGCAGGTCTACCTCTGCCTGGGCCCCACCCCCTCCAGGGGACCTCGCTTCTTTGCCTTGGCTGACCCCCACCCCGACCTTGCCTGATGTGGTCAGAAGGGTCAGACTTTGGCTCTCTTTGGGCTGCTGACCCTGAGGAGATCTGAGTGGGCAGCTGGATACACTTGGTCCTCGGAAAGGTCAGCCCAATCTCCATCCATTGTTCCATCCATGGCGTCTAGCTGCCACCCTGCCCCACCTGCTCTTGCCTCTGGGCGTGGAAGAGTGGAGACTCGGTGGTGGGCTTTGAGGAAAGCCCTCGGCCTGCCCCTCCCCTGGCCTGAGCCCTGCGGGGATGAGGGGCTCACCTCAGGGTGCAGGCAGGAGGGTCCTGGCACCCAGGGCTCCTCACTGAGGAACAGGGCGGGGCTCCCGCTGCAAGCTGCTGCTCTCCCGCCTGGGGCGGAACAGAGTGCCTCTCACGAAGCAGCTGAGCATGAAGCCATCAGGCCAAGAAGCCAGAGTGGTGTCCGGAGGTGACCAGTGCTGCTGAGGGAACAGAGCGGGCTCTCCTTCCTCTGAGCCAGGGGTTGAAGAAGGACTCAGCTGCAGGTAAGGGGCAGCTGAGCGGAGGCTAGGAGGATGGCGGGGGGCACTCCAGGAAGAGAGAAGAGTGAGGACAGAGCCTGCCCGGAGCATCTGGGGGACAGTAACGAGGCCCCCGCACGCTGGGGTCCAGTTCCATTCACTGACAGAACGCTGTGCCAAACAGTTATTTCACACAGCTTGTAAGAAACATCTCTATATATCTAATATGGGGACAAGTCCTTACCTGCAGACAGAAAGGCTTGCAATCCGTTTGCGGTTAGAACACTAACAGCTCTGGGAAGCTGCTAAGTAGGCCTGGAAACACCAGAGTTACCGATCTGTTAAACAATTCCCTACAGTCACCATATACTGGGCATAAGTTCCATTCTGTGAAAGAATATTGCCATGAATTCGCCTTGCAAGTAGCTTGTTTAAAACATCTCATTGTTTGTATGGAAACCATTTCAGTGTAAGCATTTCTAAAAGGCTTTTTCTTCCATTCATAGACACAGCAGTGAGCTGAGAGCAGCTTAAAAGCAGCTTCTAGAAACTCAGGTACGGCAGGTCTGTGGCAGGTCTGTGAGACAATGCCCTGTATATGTCAGGCAGTGAATCGAGGGGTGAGCGGGGCTTCTGAGGACAGTGAGCGCAATGCAGACCCGAGGCAGAGAGACTAGAGAGAGCTGCGTGAGAAGTCCAGGCTGGCCGTCAGTGTCCTGGGTTCCTGCACAGACTGCGTCTTTTATGTCAAGTGAGATGAGAGCCTCTGGAGTGTTCTGAGCTAAGAACTGGGCTTAAATGCAATGTTCAAGACAGGCTTCAGGTGCTGGGGGCAGAGTTAGGAATCCAGGAGGGGAGCAAGTCCATTGGTTCAGGAAAAGGTGATGGTTTGATCAGGTGATCCTCAGAGAGGGTTGAGATGTGCTTGGATTCCAGATGCACATCTAAGGCAGAGCTAAACAGAGCTGGCTGATGGACCCGATATGGAGGGTGTGTGTGTGTGTGTGAGAGAGAGAGAGAGAGAGAGCGAGAGAGAGAAGGAGGAGGGAGGGAGGGAGGGAGAGAGAGGTACCAAGAATGCTCCAAGCCTTTTTCCCTGAGACCCTGGAAGGGGAGTAGCTGAGAAAGTGATGAATTAGGTGATGAGTTAGACTCTGTAGGGGCAGTTTGATGGTGGAAAGGGGGGAGTGGGACCTGAGACTCTGAAATTTAGTTTTCAACATTTTTTAAGGAAAGAACCTAGCAGAGATGCTCACACATTGTTTAGAGAACCATCCATATTTGAGGGGAGCAGCTGGGCTGGACACATGCGTGGAGGGTTATAGGCCCAGCAGATGTGATACATAAAGCTGTGAGATGGGTCAGGTCCCTAGGGAGTGGCTAGGTGGGCAGAGAGAACACCTATCCCATCCTTGGTCCCCTGAAGTCCAGGACTGAGAGTGATGCTGTCTGACTCCAATCCTGAGAACCTTTGGCCTCACCATTCCTTCCCAGATCACCTGCTCCAGAGACATCTAGGACCAGTTAACATGTAGGTGCCTGAGCAGATTGAACCAGGATTTTACAGATGTGGCCTGGGAGTCTGAACTCTTTTTTTAAAAAAAGCCCCCATTCCCATCCCCTTGTCCCTGCTGAATGCTGTGCCAATTAAAGTTTGAGAAGCACCCCTCTCGAGGCAGGGCAGACTATTTAGGCTGGCAGCTCCTTGGAGCCCACTCAGGGCATCTGAAAAATGACCCCTTTTGCACTGAAGTGAAAACCCCTCAGATCAGAAAGACACTTTCCCACCATTTTACCCAGCTTCTCAGAATTCCCCAGTGGGGTTGGAGGAAGTACTCACGTTCCATCACAGGAGTCGACAGGTGGGATCTGCTAATCTGGACTGGAGGCGGAGGAGGGGTGAGGGGCACACAGCAAGGACGGGAGAGCTGCTCTCAGGAGTCAGCTAGCTCTCCATGGAGGATGCAGAGGGAGCATCTCATCTGAGATGACGAGTGTATTTTGGTGGGGAGGGTGAATTTGAGCCCAAAGCACATTCCCTCGGCTGTAACTTCAACCCTGAAGTTCCAGCCTGAGGTTCATGCCTTCGATGATGTCTTTTCTTCTGTGCTGTGGAAGGAAAACTCTCCAGAGGAACAAAACAATCATCTTAATAGTTTTTTTTTTTTAAAGTAATGCCTTTATGAACATAAAATTCACATACCATACAATTCACCCATTTAAACTATGAAGTTCAAAGTTTTTGTATCACAGTTATACAACCATTACTACAATCAATTCTGAACATTTCAATCATCCTAAAAAGAAACCTCACAGCCATTGGCAACCACTCTCCATTTTACCAACCCTCCTCCCAGATCTAGATCACTAATCTACATTCTGTCCCATCTAGACATTTCATATAAATGCAATTATGTTATGTGGCCTTTGTGATTGACTTCTTTCACATAGGATAAGGTTTTGAAGGTTCACTGATGCTGTAGTGTGCATCAGCATATCATTTCTATTTATATAGCATGAATAATAACCTGTTGTATGGATATACTGCATCTTATTTATTTGTTCAATAATTGATGGACACTTTCCCTCTTTGGGGCTATTATAAATAATGTTGCCATGAACATTTGTCTGCAAGTTTTCCTTTCTCTTGAGTAGGTACCCAGGAGTGGAGATGTGGTCAGATGGTATTATGATGCTTAACGTTTAGAGGAAATTCTAGAGTAGCTACATTTTACATTTTCATTTCTGTTTCTTTCCTCATCAACAAGGCCTGAGGTTTGCAATTTCCCCACAACCTCACCGACACTTGTTATTATCTGTCTTTTTATTGTAGTCATCCTGGTGGGTGTGAAGTTGTATCTCATTGTGTTTTGTTTGCATTTCCCTGATAACTAATGGTACCAAGTATATTTTCATGTGCTTATTGGCCATTTAGATGTCTTTTATGGGGAAATGTCTATTCAAATACTTGGCCTGTTTTAATTTGCGTTCTCTTTTTGTTCTTGAGTTTTAAGAGTCTTTTTTATATTCTAGGCAAACATCTCTAGGTTACATATGTAACCTAGAAAAAATTCTCCCAGTCTGAGGATTCGCTTTTTACTTTTCTTGATGGTGTTTTTGAAGCACAAAAGTTTTAAATTTTGATGATCTTTTTTTTTTTTTTGGTTTGGTTTGAATGTATTTGAATGTATACTTTGAATGTATTATCTAAGAAACTGTTGCCTGACCTAACTGAGGTCACAAAAATTTATGCTTATATTATTTTCTAAGAGCTTTATAGTTTTGATACTAAATTTAACTATTAGCTCCATTTTGAGTTAATTTTTTTATATCATGTAAGGTAGGCTGGAAATTACTTCATTTGGGCCATTTATTGAAAAGATTATTTCTTCCATTGAATTGTCTTGGCACCCATGTCAAAATTCAACTGACCAGAAAAGCTTATTTTCTGGGTTCTATTTTATTTTATTCTACTCTATTCTATTTCATCCCAACCAGTTCCACTGAACTATCTGTCTATCCTTATGTAAACACTACACTACACTGTCTTAATTGCAGTAGCCTTGTAGTAAGTTTTAAAATCAGGAAGTATGAGTCCTCTAATTTTTTCTTTTTCATGATTATTTGACTATTCTTGAATTTCTATATGAATTTTAGGATCAGCATATGGGCTTCCCTTGTGGCTCAGCTGGTAAAGAATCCACCTGCAATGTGGGAGTCCTGGCTCTAATCCCTGGGTTGGGAAGATCCCCTGGAGAAGGGAAAGGCTGCTCGCTCCAGTATTCTGACCTGGAGAATTCCGTGGAGTCCATGGGGTCAGAAAGAGTCAGACACGACTGAGCGACTTTCACAAACTCCTACAAGAAGTCAGCTGAGATTTTTGTTAGGAATTGCATTAAATCTCTATACCAATTTGGCAAGTAATGCCATCTTAACACTTGTAAATCTTCTGATTCATAATCATGGGGCATCTTTCTATTTATTTGGGTATTGGGCTTTTTTTCAGCACGATTTTTTCTTTTTAAATATGTGTTTTGAATTTCTTTTGCTAACTTTATTCCTATATATTTTATTATTTTAATACTACTGTACAGAGCTGCTTTTTTTTTAATTTCAACTTTAGATTGTTCACAAGTGTATAGAAATATAATTTATTGTTTATATTGATTTTGTGTCCTAGAACTTGCTGAATTTGTTTTGTTAGTTCTAATAACTATAATAACTTTGTGGGTTCCTTAGGATTTTTTATACGCAGTGTCATGTTATCTGCAAATAGAGATAGATTATTCTTCCCTTCCAATCTTCAGACCTTGTGTTTATTTTTCCATTTTCGCCCTGGAGAGGACCTCCAGCACATAACTAGACAGTAGGATGGGAATGGATGTTCTTGTCTTATTTCTGATCTTAAGAGAAAAACATTCAGTCTTTCGCCATTAAGTGTGATGTTAGCTGTGAGTTTTCTTGTAACTTTCCTTTATCAGGCTGAGGAAGTTCCTTTTATTCCTAGTATGCTGCATTCTTCTTCTCTTTTACCATGAAATATTGGTGAGCTTTCTCATATACAATTTTTTGTATATAGTAAAGCTATCATGAGGTTTTTGTTTTTCATTTTATTGATCAGTTCAGTTCGGTAGCTCAGTCGTGTCTGACTCTTTGTGACCCCATGGACTGCAGCACACCAGGCTTCCCTGTCCATCACCAACTCCCGGAGTTCGCTCAAACTCATGTCCATTGAGTTGGTGATGCCATCCAACCATCTCATCCTCTGTCGTCCCCTTCTCCTCCCACCTTCAATCCTTCCCAGCATCAGGGTCTTTTCAAATGAGTCAGCTCTTTGCATCAGGTGGCCAAAGGATTGGAGTTTCAGCTTCAGCATCAGTCCTTCCAATGAACATTCAGTACTGATTTCCTTTAGGATGGACTGGTTGGATCTCCTTGCAGTCCAAGGGACTCTTGAGAGTCTTCTCCAACATCACAGTTCAAAAGCATCAATTCTTTGGCGCTCAGCTTTCTTTATGGTCCAACTCTCACATCCATACATGACCACTGGAAAAACCATAGCCTTGACTAGACAGACCTTTGTTGGCAAAGTAATGTCTCTGCTTTTTAATATGCTGTCTAGTTTGGTCATAGCTTTTCTTCCAAGGAGCAAGTGTCTTTGAATTTCATGGCTGCAGTCATCATCTGCAGTGATTTTGGAGCCCCCCAAAATCAAGTCTGTCACTGTTTCCACTGTTTCTCCATCTGTTTGCCATGAAGTGATGGGACCAGGTGCCATGACCTTAGTTTTCTGAACGTTGAGCTTTAAGCCAACTTATTCACTCTCCTCCTTCACTTTCATCAAGAGGCTCTTTAGTTCTTCTTCACGTTCTGCCATAAGGGTGGTGTCATCTGCATATCTGAGGTTATTGATATTTCTCCTGGCAATCTTGATTCCAGCTTGTGTTTCTTTCAGCCCAGCGTTTCTCATGATGATCTTATTGATACGGTACATCATATTAACTTATATTTGGATGTTCAAACAACCTCGCATTTTCAGGAATCCTTTTCGTATGCTGCTATGTTCAGTTTGCTGGTATTTTGTTAAGGATTTTTACATGTATGTTCAAAAGGAGTGTTGGTCTGTAGTTTCTGGTGATGTCTTTGGTACCAAAGTGATACAGGCCTCCCGGGAAGACTTGGGATGTCCTCTCTTGTACCTTTTAAAGGAACCTGTGAAGAACCTGTATTAATTGTTCTTAAAGTACTTGATAGAATTGACCAGTGAAGACATCTGGTCCACTAAGTTTCTTTCTTAGAAGTTTTTTTTTCCTCCTAAAAAAGAGCTTTTAATTGTGGTGAAATACACATAACAAAAGTTGCCATCTTAAACATTTTTAAATGCACAGTTCAGTAGTGTTAAGCAGCAGTGGGCCTCACTGTGGCCCATGGAGGGAGGCTGAGGGGGGTATGGTGGATTCGTCTGGATGGACAGAGAGGTTGGCACACCAGTAGCACCAACATGGGGCAGGTCCGCTTCCTCCTGAGCAGGCCTGGATGGGTGGATTAGGGTGGTAACAAGGTCCTGCGTCCAGCACAGGGAACTCTGTTCAATGCTACATGACAGCCTGGATGGGGCGGGGGTCTGGGGCAGAATGGGGACACATGTGTGTATGGCAGAGTCCCATTGCTGTTCACTCGAAGCTGTCACAGCATTGCTGACTGGCTACACCCCAGTACAAAACAAAAAGTTAAAAAAAAAAAAGCCAGAGAGAAGCAGGTGGTGCTGCTAACCAGGTGGTCCTGGGCCCTGCTCAGGCGCAGCGGCTGGGCTGGCTCCGCCCCTGTGGTGGGAGTGGCCATCCTACTCTCCCAGGCCCACTCCCACACTGCTGATGACCAGAATGGCTCTGGACGCTGGCGGACGACCTCTTTCCAGAGGGGGTGCAACTGCCCCTCTGGAGAACCGCGATGAATAGAGGTGTAGTTGACACATGTCAGGTTTACACACTCTCCCAACATCTGGCTCAGCGTCTAGAACATGCAGTTAATGGCTGAGAGTAAATAAACTTGTGGGTGGATGAACATGAGTGAGGCAGTTCGGACCACTTGAAGAGCTTCATCCGTCCCCAGGTTTGGCACAAACCCGGGCCTAGAATAGCAACAGTCATGTGCAGGGTGTGGGAACAGAATGAGTGTACTCCAGGTAAAGGGCTGGGCCAACTTGGACTCACTGGCTCACGGTCTTGGCAAATTCCCTCACCTTACACCTCTATTTCCTTGTCTATAAAATGGGGTCCATTGTTACTTCTTTGCTTGGTTCTTGTAGGAGTGGAGGTGTGTGAACCCTCACAGAGGTGTCACCCTGGGTGGAGGTGTGTGAACCCTCACAGAGGTGTCACCCTGGGTGGCGGTGTGTGAGCCCTCACAGAGGTGTCACCCTGGGTGCAGGTGTGTGAACCCTCACAGAGGTGTCACCCTGGGTGGAGGTGTGTGAGCCCTCACAGAGGTGTCACCCTGGGTGGAGGTGTGTGAGCCCTCACAGAGGTGTCACCCTGGGTGGAGGTGTGTGAACCCTCACAGAGGTGTCACCCTGGGTGGAGGTGTGTGAACCCTCACAGAGGTGTCACCCTGGGTGGAGGTGTGTGAACCCTCACAGAGGTGTCACCCTGGGTGCAGGTGTGTGAGCCCTCATAGAGGTGTCACCCTGGGTGGAGGTATGTGAACCCTCACAGAGGTGTCACCCTGGGTGGCGGTGTGTGAGCCCTCACAGAGGTGTCACCCTGGGTGGAGGTGTGTGAGCCCTCACCAAGGTGTCACCCTGGGTGGCGGTGTGTGAACCCTCACAGAGGCGTCACCCTGGGTGGAGGTGTGTGAACCCTCACAGAGGTGTCACCCTGGGTGGCGGTGTGTGAGCCCTCACAGAGGCGTCACCCTGACTGGAGGTGTGTGAGCCCTCACAGAGGCGTCACCCTGACTGGAGGTGTGTGAACCCTCACAGAGGCGTCACCCTGGGTGGAGGTGTGTGAACCCTTACAGAGGTGTCACCCTGGGTGCAGGTGTGTGAACCCTCACAGAGGTGTCACCCTGGGTGGCGGTGTGTGAACCCTCACCAAGGTGTCACCCTGGGTGGCGGTGTGTGAGCCCTCACAGAGGTGTCACCCTGGGTGGAGGTGTGTGAACCCTCACCAAGGTGTCACCCTGGGTGGCGGTGTGTGAGCCCTCACAGAGGCGTCACCCTGACTGGAGGTGTGTGAGCCCTCACAGAGGCGTCACCCTGACTGGAGGTGTGTGAACCCTCACAGAGGCGTCACCCTGGGTGGAGGTGTGTGAGCCCTCACAGAGGCGTCACCCTGGGTGCAGGTGTGTGAGCCCTCACAGAGGCGTCACCCTGGGTGGCGGTGTGTGAACCCTCACAGAGGCGTCACCCTGGGTGGCGGTGTGTGAACCCTCACAGAGGCGTCACCCTGGGTGGCGGTGTGTGAACCCTCACAGAGGCGTCACCCTGGGTGCAGGTGTGTGAGCCCTCACAGAGGCGTCACCCTGGGTGGCGGTGTGTGAACCCTCACAGAGGCGTCACCCTGGGTGGCGGTGTGTGAACCCTCACAGAGGCGTCACCCTGGGTGGCGGTGTGTGAACCCTCACAGAGGCGTCACCCTGGGTGCAGGTGTGTGCACCCTCACAGAGGTGTCACCCTGGGTGGCGGTGTGTGAGCCCTCACAGAGGTGTCACCCTGGGTGGCGGTGTGTGAGCCCTCACCGAGGTGTCACCCTGGGTGGAGGTGTGTGAACCCTCACAGAGGTGTCACCCTGGGTGGAGGTGTGTGAACCCTCACAGAGGTGTCACCCTGGGTGGAGGTGTGTGAGCCCTCACAGAGGTGTCACCCTGGGTGGCGGTGTGTGAGCCCTCACCGAGGTGTCACCCTGGGTGGAGGTGTGTGAGCCCTCACAGAGGCGTCACCGTGGGTGGAGGTGTGTGAGCCCTCACAGAGGCGTCACCCTGGGTGCAGGTGTGTGAGCCCTCACAGAGGTGTCACCCTGAGTGGAGGTGTGTGAGCCCTCACAGAGGTGTCACCCTGGGTGGCGGTGTGTGAGCCCTCACAGAGGTGTCACCCTGGGTGGCGGTGTGTGAACCCTCACAGAGGTGTCACCCTGGGTGGAGGTGTGTGAGCCCTCACAGAGGCGTCACCCTTGGTGGAGGTGTGTGAACCCTCACAGAGGTGTCACCCTGACTGGAGGTGTGTGAACCCTCACAGAGGTGTCACCCTGGGTGGAGGTGTGTGAGCCCTCACAGAGGTGTCACCCTGGGTGGAGGTGTGTGAACCCTCACAGAGGCGTCACCCTGGGTGGAGGTGTGTGAGCCCTCACAGAGGCGTCACCCTGGGTGCAGGTGTGTGAGCCCTCACAGAGGCGTCACCCTGGGTGCAGGTGTGTGAGCCCTCACAGAGGCGTCACCCTGGGTGGAGGTGTGTGAGCCCTCACAGAGGTGTCACCTTGGGTGCAGGTGTGTGAGCCCTCACAGAGGTGTCACCCTGGGTGGAGGTGTGTGAGCCCTCACAGAGGTGTCACACTGACTGGAGGTGTGTGAGCCCTCACAGAGGTGTCACACTGACTGGAGGTGTGTGAGCCCTCACAGAGGTGTCACCCTGGGTGCAGGTGTGTGAGCCCTCACAGAGGCGTCACCCTGGGTGCAGGTGTGTGAGCCCTCACAGAGGCGTCACCCTGGGTGCAGGTGTGTGAGCCCTCACAGAGGCGTCACCCTGGGTGGAGGTGTGTGAGCCCTCACAGAGGTGTCACACTGACTGGAGGTGTGTGAGCCCTCACAGAGGTGTCACACTGACTGGAGGTGTGTGAGCCCTCACAGAGGTGTCACCCTGGGTGGAGGTGTGTGAGCCCTCACAGAGGTGTCACACTGACTGGAGGTGTGTGAGCCCTCACAGAGGTGTCACACTGACTGGAGGTGTGTGAGCCCTCACAGAGGTGTCACCCTGGGTGCAGGTGTGTGAGCCCTCACAGAGGTGTCACCCTGGGTGGAGGTGTGTGAGCCCTCACAGAGGTGTCACCCTGGGTGGAGGTGTGTGAGCCCTCACAGAGGTGTCACCCTGGGTGGAGGTGTGTGTGAGCCCTCACAGAGGTGTCACCCTCCACTCCACATTTGCCTGATTATTGCCAGTTACCAAGATTACTTGGGGGCACCCTCATGTCATGTGCAAGAATCACAAATTTCACTCATTTCATTCCATTCCAGAGTTTTGATGGAGGGAAATTTCCTTTCGTGTGTTGAGATGTATTATCATTTCCTCCCAAGGTTACCTTAAGCTAAAAATTAAGCCTGGATATTGACTAACATGGGTTGAAGGCCCTGCCCAGTATTCTACACCGGCTTTTGTCTTGTTCTTCACTAAATCCATTCAAGCATTGAGCCAGCAAAGCTCCGGGTCCTCTGCAGGGCTTGAGTGTGACAGTGGTTGGGACCTGGCACCCCCACCCTCCCACCCCCAGCCCATAGATCCTCAGGGAGGCAGAAATCTCACTCCACTGACAGGTTACTGTGAGAAGAGCAGGAACACAAAGACTGTGGCACATCCCTTGAGTCTTCTCAGAAACCACAAGTTGTCTGAGGTTAAGAAAATGTAGACAATATCCTATTGCATTAAAATATATACCATATATGGCACTCAGATATCAAGAATGAATTGTCTTTCAGAAAAATATCTTGACTGTTGTTGCTTCTCTGTTCATTCTAGGAAAGTATGAGTGCAAATACATCAAATTTGGGAGGAGATTCCTGGTGCAGAAGGCAGCATGTTGTCTTCCCAATGAAGGGGCAAGGACCCCTAGTTGGCAGGGACCCTTCTCCCTTACACATGTGCTCCAGGGGCTGCCAAATGGCCACTGGCATCCAGCCCAGAAAAGCTCAGCTCCTTTCAATGGCTTGAGCAGATGAACATTTAAGATGCTGCAATATTCTAGTAATTTATTAATGATATCGCGTAGCAGATGCTGGCAGCATTTCTGTGGGGGTGTTTTTTGTTTTTTTTTTTTTAACAAGAGTAGAGCTTGTTTCCTTCCAAAGTTGATAAGCTTAAAATAAAAATGGGAGAGGAAATGATTCCAAGGAAGAAGCAACCCTGCCTTCCCAAGTAAGGGGATTTTCTAGAGGCAAAAGTATAATGGGAAAGAATGGGAGAGAAGGGACTCCTCTCTCTCCAGAAAGTCAGCTGGGGACAGGGAGGGTCTGTGCCAAAGTGAGGGGGCAGTGCTTGTCAGGCGGAGCCTGGGATTCATTTTGCAGCTGCATGCTGAGTGCCTGCTGCGTGCGGGGCGCTGTTCTAGGGCACATGGTAAAATGGACAAAGCTGCTGGCCTGGTAGGTGTTTCATTTTAGTGGGGGAGTAAATGAGTCATTTTTGAGTCATGAATTGAGTGGAGCACTCTGGACGCAGAGAGGAAATTACAGCGGGCCCCAGCTGCTGTGCTCAGCCTTGGTAGGTACAGGTATATGCTGATTCGCCGGCGCCGCACTTAGCATGTGGAGCACAGGTTTCCAATCATTTGTGACCATTAGTTTATTTGATCTTCAGAAACATCTTATGCAATCATACCTCATCACCTTGGGTCACAGAGCATCACATAACTGCCACAGGGTTTCACTGCTGGCAGTGGCGGACCTCAGATTGGAACCCAGATGCCAGGTGCCAGGGCTAATGCTCTGTCTATGGAGAAACTCAGGGAGAGGCACAGAGGTGGTCACTCCTGGTGGTGCCGTGTGGTGAGCTTTCCTGGCAACTAGAGAGGTGAGGTCACAGCAAGGCCTGGAAGGATGGGGGGCCCTGGAGGCTGAGCCAGAGGCATCTGGGAGGGCGAGTGATGGACAGATGGTGAATAATGGAGCAGAAACCCATGAGGGATTCCCTAGTGGACAGACAAGAGTGTTCTGCCTGCACACCTGCACCATGGACTCTGTCTGGGATTCTGTTCAGCACCTGCCTGCTCAGGGGGCCTTCAGAACCTGGGACAGCTCCTAACACATGGCCGCTCCCAGCCTGTGCGGCTCCTAGGACAGTTTACTATCTCCGGAAGGCAGAAGTGCTCAGGATTCTGTCTTTGCAACGATCTTTCCCACAACCTTGACTTTTAGTCCACTCAATTCTCACAACAGCCCTGGGAAGCAAAGGATGTTCCCCATTCAACATATAATTACACTCATTATTTTATTAACACAATTTTATTTTGTAAACCTCTTTAGATAAGTCATCTTCTAGAAAGAGCAATTATTTTGCTGAGAAAGGTTCATGTAGTCAAAGCTATGGTTTTTCCAGGAGTCATGTACAGATGTGAGAGTTGGACCATAAAGAAGGCTGAATGCTGAAGAATTGATGCTTTCAAACTATGGTGCTAGACAAGACTGTTGAGAGTCCTTTGGACTGCAAGGAGATCAAACTGCAAGAAAATCAACCCTGAATTTTCTTTGGAAGGATTGATGCTGAAGCTGAAGCTCTAATACTTTGGCCAACTGTTGCAAAGAGCCAAATCATTAGAAAATACCCTGATGCTGGGAATGATTGCAGGCAAAAGGAGTAGAGGGTGGCAGAGGGTGAGATGGTTAGAGAGTGGCATAGACTTAATGGACATGAATTTGAGCAAACAATTGGAAGCAAACAATGGAAGATGGTGGAGAAGGAAATAGCAACCCACTGCAGTATTCTTACCTGGGAAATCCCATGGACAGAAGAGCCTGGCAGGCTATAGTCCATAGGATTGCAAAGAGCTGGATAAGACTGAGTGACTGAACGACAACAAAATTAAGAGCAATAAAAGAGAACACGTGTGGTAAACATTTAGGAGACAAAAGTTTGGGGCATGAACTTTGTTTTTATTACAATTATGGAAAAGTTAAAACAGAGTCTTAAATGAAACCTGCGCCCACAGTTTTTTGTGTCGTGGGAGTGGCCAACATACCCCTGGGGACTCCCAGGGCACTGAGTGGGAGCTCCCTGCCTGTACTGTGTCCCTCTTGCCAGATAGAATCTTCCATCAGGATGCAGGAAAAAGAAGGAAGAAGAACTTTGAGACTGGAGGTGGGCACGGGGCAAAGGGGAGGGGAGGAGACAGGACTGACTACGGGGCGGAGAGCATCGCAGGGTCAGGGTTTGGGTGCTCGGTCCCAGGGTGTCTTAATGTCCTTTCCTCAATCACAATTCCAGAACTGGGATGCATCCCATGGGGCAGGCCCTTTGGAGTGGCTGATGGGCCCCCAGAAGGGCCAGGCCACTGAGAAGCATTCACACAGAAGGAGGCTGGCGAGCAGAGACCTCAGTGTTGAGGTCACCGGTTTCAGGATCTACACCCACACCAGAGCCCAGAGAGGAACTTGGCTACTGTGGGACGGCACGGGACCCGGGCATCTGTAAGGGACACAGGACCTCGCGGTGCCCTGGACAGTGGCTGTCACCTGCGTGTGTCTGGTCTTCCCCTCGTGGGGTCACTCGTGCAGAGATCAGCCTGGAATAACTCCTTTTCTCCCTCCAACTGACTGTGGCCACCAGCCACATTGCTTACCTGAGGCTTTTCCTAAGTGGGACAGCTTTGAACGAGGGCCCCTAAGGCCCCAATATCCCCCGGTTTGCTCAGCGTTGTCCAGAGTCTTCAGTTATGGCCCAGAGAAGCCCGCAAGCCTGGTTCTGCAGCCTTGGGGTTTGGGGAGCTGACAGACAATTTTTGGTTACCAGGCAACCGCTGATTTTTCATAACCAACAAGTACAATGCCACACATGATGCATTCATCAGATAATAACGCAGCTCTCCCACATCGCCACACACTGATCGAACCCCAAAGAGCTGCTTGGCAGAGACTTGAGAGCCTGGGAGCTTGAGGAAAACAAGACCCGAGAGGCACAACTCAGGAGGAAGAGAGTCCCAGGAGGGGATGTGGGCTGCCCTGCTGCTGGCTAGGTCCAGGGGCTGAGCCTCCGTGCGGTGAGGCTCTACAGGGCCAGCGTCAGCTGACTAGAGGCCTGAGAGCACTGGTATCAGAACATCCCCAGGTCAGCCTCAAATAGTGGCTCTGCTTTTGTGAGAGCCCATCTGTCCCGAGAACCTCTTCCCTCTCCTCCTGCTTTTGGGAGAAGAAAATCACATAACCTTTGGGGTACAGAGCCTCCTCCAGGCAAGGAGAACCACAGTTTGTGATGCTGATGCATAGTTACTTGGCGGATGAGTGAGCTCCCCTTGACCGCCGGCAGCTCACTGGTAGTGGCTCGGCTGGAGGCTGAGGAATTTGGCCTGTTTTATATCTGGACAGAATTGGGTTGTCAGAGTGGCTGCTAGTCCAGGAGCAGGGGAGACCACTGTATACGGATACTGACTGCAGCCTCCTGACCATACAGCCGGCCGCTCTCTGGAGCGCCCACCTCTGCATGGGTGTCCAGGGCCTGGCCTGCTGTGGGCTCTGCATTTCCTCCTGATACTTGAAGGGCGGTGGGGAAGAAAGAGCGGCGCCTCCCCCAGGGGGAGGCCCTGCTGCCCGCCCAGCACCGGCGGCTCCTCTCTAGGAATAGCGGCCACTTTCAGGCTGCCCCGGGCAGCTCTCCTCCTAATCACCAGTATGCCCAGGATGTTCCCGAACAGCCGGATGATGCTGGGGATGCCTTGCTATTTATAACCTCTGCTAACATTTACATGGGCTGCCCCGGGGATTCCATGGCTGCTTGGCAAATTCCTTCTGGAGAGACGACAGGGCAGTGGAGGGAAGTGAAAACACCCAGGCTGCCGTAAACACTCAAGCGTCACCCACACCAAAACCCTTTGTGAGTGTTGTCTGTTTCTCATAAGTCCTTCCACATCAGCTCTGAGATGGTGGCACATGCCTGTCTCCCTGAGGGAGAGCTGTTGTTGAAATGCTTGGTCAATATGAGTCGGGCATTTCCATGTAGAGAAATGGACGTGGTGGAGGGTGAGGGTTAACGGAGGTGGTGCCTGTCCAGGGACTCAGGCCACTGCCTGCCACACAGCCCCGGATGCTCCAGACCCTTTGTGCTGGAGGTGACGGGCTGACTGAGGACACAGGGGCTGGGAAACTTTGCTGAAGCTTGACAGCCACCTCCGTGACTTGTGACATCACAAGGGGATAAGTGGATTTTGCTCAGCAGGCATTTATGGAGCCCTGCTCACAGGTGATGGGGCAATCAAAAGTAAGTCAGAACCTGGTCCTCTCTGGCTGTCTCAGTCAGCTCAGGCTGTGTAACAAGCAGCATGGGCATTTATTGTCTCACATTCTGGAGGTCGGAGGTGGAGAAACTGCAGCGCTGGTTCCTCCTGAGGCCTCTCTCCTGGGGAAGAGAACACCGCCTTCTCCCCGGGTCCCCACACAGTCCTCTCCCGTGTATGTCTGTGTCCCAATCTCTCCCTGTAAGGACCCCAGTTGTGTTTGCACCGGGGCCCATCCTGGTGATCTTATTTAACTGGGTCAGCTCTGTGAAGACCCCTCCCCAAACAGAGCCTCGGGTCAGGGCTTAGACATGGGTTTGGGGGCACACTCCCCAGCTCTGGGCGGCAGTCAGCCCCTTCCCTGGCTCGCCATGGGGGTGACTCTGTGGCCACACTGTGACCCTTCTCTCCTGCTCAGCTCTGGACGCCTCCCATTCCCTCTCATCCTATGGCCTCCTGTCTACTCTGCCTCGCCCCCCGACTCCAAGGACGGTGACAGGAACCCCTCGGCCCAGAAACAGCCTTGATTCCTTGCAGCTTGGCGCCCCAGCTGCACAGGGCGCTCTGCCCCCTCCCCCAGCCTTGGCCTTCCCTGCCCTCTGACCGAGCTGTGTCCCCAGAGGCAGGTGTCGAGGCCCCACCACTGTGGCTACATCTGGAGAAGGGCCTGTATAAGCTTTCCTTCTTGAGTACCTCTGAGAAAAATTCCAGGGGAAGTGCCTGGTGTCCAGTTATGAGTGACTGCGGGACCCACACCAGCTGCCTGGCACTGACCTTCACACTGTGTCCAGAGGGAAACCAGACAGGAGGGAAGGGGGCCGGCCCGGCCCCTCATCACCCCTCCAGGGCCTCTCCAGACATGCAAAGCCGTCACATGGTCATGAGGTTAAACTAATCTCCAGCAACACCGCGTGGCTTGTCTTATGCCGAACGAAAGTCACTTTGGGAAGTTCGCTTTGACAGCCGGGGAAGAAGGGCCGAGATCAATACGCCAAGCCGGCTCTGGGCAGCGCCGTGGTGACCGGCCGCCAGCGGTCAATAGCACACAATTAAGATAATAAAAACTGAGCGCCGGCGGAGACCTCGGGGTCCCGCGGCCCAGCCCCGGCATCGAGCACACCAGGAGATGAGTCTCCACCAGGGCAGCGGCCTGGCCGAGGTCGCCGCCGCCCGCGCTCAGAGGCGCACCCCTTCCTGGGGGAGCCAGCTCACCGGCCCGAGTCCACCAGGCTCCGTCCGCCTGGGGAGCCCTTGAGGCCCTGCCGCTACCGCACACTCCTGTTGAGGGACTGATTCACGGAGAAGGCGGCTCCGGCGGCTCTAGATCTACAGCCGCAGACAGACAGACATGTGCAGAGTGGTTCTCCTCCTCCACGAGAGGCGCCTGAGGGCCTGGGCGCTGATCCCAGGGACTCGCAGAGCACACAGACCCCCGCGCTGGGAGCTCTGCCGGACACGCTGGGGCGATGGGGCGGCTCCTTCCCCCGTTTGCAGGCACTGCTTCATCGCTGATCTGCCCCAGGACCCGCGCGGAAGAATCCGTCTGGTGCCTGAGGCCTTCGGGATCCTCAGCGGTGCTTGGAGCAGAGCTGGGCGTGTCTGAAGCCAGCTGTACCGCGCGTGTGCGTTTCATCCATCATAAACGAGGCCCCCGGAGCTTAATCACCCGCGATTCCCTGTGACACAGAGCAGGGTGAATTGAATATTGTTGCTTTTGTTCGGGGAGATAGCAGAGGCTGAAGCACCTGTCAGCAGCTGATAGTGACTCAAATCGCGCCCCTGTGAAATGGAAATGGCTGGAGAGACAGAGGAGGCGTCGGGAGAGGTCAGGCCGAGCAGGAGGAGGAGAGCGGCGGTAAACAGGGCCAGGGAGGGTGCCCCTCTGGAGTTCCAACCGAGCTGACTTTTGGAGGTGGCTGAAACGTGCAGAGCCTGGCGGGCTCCACCCCCGGGGATCGCCGGCTCCGTTCCCCACGGGATGACAATGTTTGATCACATTTTATCGCAGTGACAACCAACAGAAGCTTGTAAAACCCGCAGCACAAAATGATTTATTATCTCAGATTGACTCCGCCCTCCCTCCCTCCGCATTCTGAGAAGCCTCGTGGCTGGAGACGCGCCTGGGCAGTCGGCAGCAAAGGGGACCCGGGGGTCCGGGGGTGGGCAGGGGGTGCCGAGGCTCCAGGCTGGGTGTGCCAGCTCCGTTCTGTCAGCGCTGGGGCTCAGCACGCGCTCCCACCCGCAGCGCGTGGACCTGCCCTTTGGGGGTAAAGCTTGGGCATCTTTGCTTTCTCAGGGGCTCATCGTCATGGAGCTCATGCAGACCATGTGAGCAGCAAGTTACATAAACAGGAAAACAACAGAACCAGCTCCGGTGGCAGCAGGGGGAGACTTGCCTGGAGTCACTTGTCAGGAGGAGGCGGGGTCTGCAGACCTGCTTAATCCTCCCTCTGAGGATGGGGTGTAGCATGTCTCTGAGCCCCGCCCAGCACCCCTGTGTGGCCACGAGGAAGCAGAGTGCCCAGAAAGGGTCAGCCAGAGATGTGTGGTTGGTGGGTGCGTCCTGCAGGGATCCGGGAAACTCTGGGGCTCCCCCTACAGAGCGAGGGCAAGGGGGAGCGCCCTGCGAGCTGCAGGGACACAGAGTCAGGGGGGTGCCCAGGGCCCGTGAGGCCTGACCTTCCAGGCACAGAGTCTTGGGTCAAGAACCAGCTGGGGGCTCTGTGCCCCCTCGGTCCATTCCATCCTGCTGTGGATCTCCGGGGGGCCAGGCAGACCGGGGCCGTGAGGCCAGGCTGCGTGTTCAACCTTCTCAGAGTCTAGAGCTCAGAACGAGTGGGAGGCACACCAGACCAGAGGCCCCCGCGAAGCCCCCTCGGGGTCTCTCCTGCCCCACTGGGGGCCCCAGGATGGGGCCTGGTGATGCCTGTGTGGACCTGCCTTCTCAGTTTCAGGCATCGGTCTAGGTGGCCCCTGTCTGCTCTCACGTAAACACACATCTGTTTCTGCTTCTGGAAATGACACGGAGAGAAGGTCTCTGGAGCTGATGAAGCGTGGAGGGCGGCAGGGTGACCTGCAGCGGCCTCTGTAAACGGTCAGCCCCAGCTCCGGGGATACACCCCCACGCACGGACAGGGCGGGGAAGGGGGGCCTCAGGAAGGGTCACCGCAGGCTGGACGCTCAGAAACCAGAGGCTAACTCCTGCAGTTTTGGGGGCGGGGAGTCCGGGACCAGGTGCCGGCAGGCCGGGTTCCGGTGAGCACGCCCGTCCAGGCTGCAGGGGGCTCTCGTCTCGTATCCTCACACAGGACAGCCCTCGGGCCTTTTATGAGGACGAGGATGCCACCGCGAGGGCCTCGCCTCCGCGCACCCTCATGCTGGGGCTCCATGGCGGCCTCTTTCCGGTGGGCCTCCCACCCACCTGAGTTCTAGCTCCTGAGACGGCTGAGCGCCCACCTTGGTACCGCGGGCCTCAGGGCCCCAGTCCCCCCGGCTCGCCGGGGATCCGCGGAGGACGGGATGGATGGAGCGAGCATGGAGCCCCCGGCTGCCTCTGCGCCACAGACTCTGTGATTAGACGGTCAGGCCTCACCTGGCCCGGTTCCCTCCTGACTCTGCTCTGCAGCCTGGCAAGCACTCCAGGGCGGCAGCTCCAGCAGATGTGGGAGTCCCTGGAGGGGCGCCTGCAGGAGCTCCTTGTGGGGGGACTCAGAGCCCGGCTTACCAAAGGTGACGAGGCCGTTTGCCGTTTATATTCTGCAGGTTATTTGTGATCGATTGTGTGATCCTATTAGTACAAGGCTTCCCTGGTAGCTCAGTTGGTGAAGACTCCGTCTGCGATGCAGGAGACCCTGGTTTGATTCCTGGGTCGGGAAGATCCACTGGAGAAGGGACAGGCTACCCACTCCTGTATTCTTGGGCTTCCCTGGTGGCTCAGCTGATAAAGAATCCGCCTGCAATGCAGGAGACCTGGGTTCGATCCCTGGGTTGGGAAGATCCCCTGCAGAAGGGAAAGGCTACCCACTCCAGTATTTTGGCCTGGAGAATTCCACGGACTGTATAGTCCATGGGGTTGCAAAGAGTCAGACACGACTGAGCGACTTTCATCATCATCATCATCAAGTAGACCTCAAGCAAACACAACAAAAGGAAAACAATGATTATTTCACACTAATAGGAGACAGACTCTGTAAAAGTAAAAAAAAAATTTACACAACAGATGATCAAATATCAAAACACACAGAACAACTAGGAAAGCCACTTGGAAAAGCAGATGTCAATGAAGCTGTAGTAAAACCCTTGGCATCTGAGCATGACTGTGCAGTGTAAGTAAATGTTTATGTCATGTCACAGGGGTGATTCTCTGACACGCGCCCCTGAACACATGAGTATCTGTGTTTACACAGGGACACGTGAAGACACAGGCTCTCACCCGCAATCACAGCGGGTGCGGGCAGATGTCGACAGAACAGTCAGAGAAGTGTAGACCCGGCCACAGCGATCACAGGCGGTACCCAAACAGATTCATCATCGTGTCTGACACTCAGTAAAATAAACCGGAAGTTAGTTACGATCCCAGAGACGGCAGATGGACTGAACTCTGGTCTCTGGAGTGTGGGGTATCAGTGACGTTTGCTTACAGCGCTGGCCGAGGAGATTTTGCCATTGTCGCTTTTGTATCCAGACTCCAGACCTTCTGAATAGTTATCCTGACGACACTCTAGACACAACTTGAAGGTTCTTTCAACCAAGGAAGTTAAGAAAATAATGGAGTATCCTGAATAACGCATGACCAATTACTATTAGGGAAAAATAATAAGAAGGAATATATGAATTGGAAAAGAGTAGACTTTATGAACATTCCTCATGCTGTATACTTCAGAAATTAAAAATTTTAAATTCTTAAGGATTCTAACCAGAAAGGGGACTAAAGCATAATTACGGCATAGACAAGGGTTGCATTTGTGCACTTAAGCTGGATACGGCTGTGAATGTAAACTGGTAAACTGGAGGACAGACCTCTGGTTAGTGGATGCGATTTCAGAAACACGCGCTGCCGGGTTGACTCTAAGAGGGGAGCCCCAGGGTTCTGCGCCCACCTCCCCGGGCTCAGGAGATGAGGACCGACTGTGGGTCTTGTCATAGGCGGGAACGCTAGAGAGGAGGGAAACACCTCGTTAGAACTGCCGGGCGGATGACGGGAAGGCCAGTGCCCAGCAAGTGGACCGTCTGATAACCATTTGTTGGACGGAATGGATGAATCAATAGGAGGTGAGTGACTTCGGAAAAGTCCAGAGCTAATACTGATGTGTGGCTCTCAATCCCATCAACTGCTTCTGTGCTTCTAGGAGGCTCAGCTGCTGTGGAAGGAGTCTTTTTTTCCCCCGAAATACTGTTACCTGGTGGGTACTGCGCGCGTCCTCGTTCTCAGGAGAGCCCTCTCAGAGGAGCCCGCCTGCTCAGGTATGAAGCCCTGACAGCCGGTGGCACCCGGGGAGCCCTCAGGTGGCAGCGGCAGCGAGGCCCGCTGTCCTGTCCACCTCTGCCCAGGCACTCCATGTCACGGCCTGTGACCCGTTGGGCCCCCGCTGCCCGTGGATGACAGGCGAGCCTGCCTTCCCGAGTGCTGGGGCCTGAGCTCGCTCTTCCCCCACTCTGGCCGCTCAGACCACGGCCCAGCTAAGTCACCTGGCCACCCAGGAGAGTCGTGGGCGCTGCTGGGTTTGCTCCATCCGCGCAAGCGGGCCGCGCATCTGCCTGGGGCTGCCCCCACCCTCCAGCTAGGAGCGTGCTCCCCGGGAGCGTCCGCCCAGCCCAGGCCTGTCCTGCCCGCGAAGCACCCAGGGCTGCACGTCCACACTCACGGGCTTCATTTTCCCTGTTTGTCATCCCTGTGTCGGCTCCTTGGGGACCATCCTCTCTGGCCGAGGGCTGAGCGAGGGGGCTGAGTCAGGGAGATAAGGAGAGACCACCTTCCCTCCTCTGTCCTTGTTTGCGCTTTCACTTAATGATAAAGGAAACTATCTCCGACAGGACTCCAGAGGGAACAGCCAACAAAGCCCAGCCTGGATCAGCAGCTCAGACAGGAAGTGCTCCCAGGGAGGACGTGCGGCTGGGTGGCTTGACGGAGGCTGTGCTGGGGGACCAGCTCCCGGCTCCCGTCTGAGAGAGGACAGTCCTGATGCTCTGAAGCGCCCAGACACCCTTGTCATGTCCTGGGGTCTGCACTAGCGCTGTGACTGACCACGTGGGGTCCTCACAGTGCTGGGGTTTCTACGTCAGGATGAGGAGGCTTCTGGAAGAATCATGGGGGCCCCAGGCAGTGTCCCAGGTATAGCCAGAGATGCTCTGGAGGCCCAGTTCCTGGAGACGGTGAGGGGGCTGGATCCACAGGTCCTGACCCTGTCTCAGGGTGACAGGCTCGCAGCTCATCACCCCCAAATCTCTAAAGTGGACCAGATGCCCCTTTTCTGTTGCTCATCTGGCAAGTGAAAGCTGTTGCTGAGTCTAAGGTTCACGGCCCTCTCACCTGGAGGTAACTGCTGTCCCTCCTCCTCACCCCCTCCTCCCATCCCGACCACGGTGCCTCCTGGATCCGGACACGGATGTCTCTGGAGCCCCCATGTCCCTCCCCGCTCCCCTCCAGAGAAGCTGAAAAGCAGAGAGATCCTTCACAAAGTGCAGGGCCAACCATATTCCTCTCTCCTCTTGACGCTCCAGCAGCCTCTGTCCTGGTCTGGAACCCATGGACCTCCCCTCCTGGACGCAGTCCACCTCTCCAGCCTCAGCGCTGGCCACTCACCTCCTTTGTCCAGGCATCTGTGCTCTATGGATCTGCTCACAGGCGCTGTTTCCTGTCTCTGGAAGCCAGCGGTTGTAGGGGAGACTAGATTCCTACGAGCTAGGCTGGGGCAGCCCCAGGCTCAGTCGAAGGAGCCCATCCACCCCCGGCGGGCCCCAGAGAGCAGCCCTGGGCATCCCCTGGACGTGAGCAGCCATGGAGGAGGTGGACGTGGACGAGGCTGGGCCACTGCCCCAGAGGCTGCTCAACAGGCTTGGATAAAGGAGGGGGCGGGGTGGAGTCATCCATGGTCAGGGGTTTGGGTGAGGCTGGAGCCAAGCTGGCACTCAGCCAGGAGCTGGACAGCCCTGCGCGGGGCAAAGGCTCCCCAGCATGGGTGCCTCTCGTGGGCACAGGAAGGATCCGTCCCCAGCTTCCCACTGAAGCGCTGAGCACACAGAGCTGAATGGCGCTCCACGTCCAGGCTTCTTCCTGGGGCTGGAGTGAAGGACAGCGCCGGTCAGGGTCGGCATCCGGCTCAGGGGCGCCAAGCCCTCACCCTGGGAGACGGGGCTGCGGTGGGGCCCCAGGACGCAAGGACACTGCCATGTGAGCAGGAGGAGGCTGGGACAGCGGGAGGCTCCCGGGCCGGATGGTCCACCATCCTAGGAAACTGGGCTCCAGGTGTTGGGCCCCTCAAGCCCCGGGGAATGTGCCGTGGCATCCGTTTAAGAGAAAAAAATACGAGTTTACAGAACACTGGGAGATGTTTCGCACAGAGCGCGTGCAGATGCCGTCCAGACAGGCAGCGGGAAGCGTGTCTCAGGAGGAGACAGGACAGCGAGGCCCTGGCTGGCCCGGTGCCTCGGCTGACCCAGGCCACGGGGACCTGGGGGCCAGACGTGTTAACAAGGCAGAGAGGCCGCCGGCGCCAGGGGAGGGAGGCCGTCAGCAAGGAGATGGCTCAGGCACCTGCGACCCTCGGCCGGCCCTGCACGTCACCGCTCTGTGTCTGCAGCTGCAGGACAGCGGCCTCCAGCTAACGAGCCGCTGCTGCTGCTTTAATGTTGCCACGAGTGGACGTGCAGATCTAATGCAGGGGCTGAGCCTGGCCGTGGCCGGGAGAGCGCGCGTGGCTCCTTCCAGCCCATCGGAAGGTCAGACCTGGGAGTCACAGCACCAGGGACACCTTCCAGGCCTGCCCTCCCTGCCTGGCGGTTTGCTTTGACCTTTTTGCGAAGAGCTGACTCACTGGAAAGACCCTGCTGCTGGGAAAGATTGAAGGCAGGAGGAGAAGGGGACGACAGAGGATGAGATGGTTGGATGGCATCACCGACTCGATGGACATGAGTTTGAGTAAACTCCGGGAGATGGTGATGGACAGGGAGGCCTAGCGTGCTGCAGTCCATGTGGTCCTGAAGAGCTGGACACGACTTAGCAACTGAACAACAACAACAAATTCCTTTTTAAACATAAGAAAGGGAATGCCCCTGCCTTCTGGATGGAAGGTCTTCACTTGCAGGTCTGGAGGCGGTGGCTATGACCCCTGTCCTCACTGCCCATCTACCCACCTGGGGGCCTGTATGCCCCTCGCTCCGTTCAGCACATGAAGGGGCCACCCCGGCCGCATTTGTCCCAGCGGCCCCCGTGTCCCCACAAGGTCATGAGTTGAAGCCTTGGCCCCACGGTGACGGTGTCAGGAGACGGGGCCTCTGGAGGTGATCGGGGTCGATGAGAGGGCCCCGAGCCCTGGATGGGACCAGGGCTTCCTAAGAAGAGGAGGGACCAGATCCCCTTCCCCCAGGTGAGGATGTTGAAGAAGGTGGCGTCTACACCCAGGAGAGACTGTCTCGGGGCAGATCGCCCGGCACCCTGATCTCGGGCTTCCTGTGGCCCGAGCAGCGTGAGATGGCACTTCTCCTCCGTCCTGTCTGCTCATCCAGCTGCCACCTGAACCCACGCGTGCAGGGTGGCTGGGACCCCTGGCACGCCTCACCCGGAACACGGCTCCCTGCACAGCAGAGCAGGAAAGAACGCAATCATCCCCGTGGGCCGCGCTGCCCCCCGGGAAGAGAGGCTGGAAGTGCTGGTGTGCGGGAGGGCACGCCCCAGAGGCCCCCTCCCTGCTGAAACCACCCACCCACTGCCGGGGGCTCCAGAGTGCTTTTAAGTCAGTTCGGTCCCTTTGCTTGAAGCAGATCTGAGGGCAGTTAGCATCTCCGATATTGCTGCCTGCTGCTGAGAGCAAATGCCAACCGGAGCAAATTTCTGCCTTCAAAGGCTTGCGGGGGTGGCCATAGCCCCAGGCTCCTCCCGGGCCTGTGACTTCTCTCCTCTGATCTGTCCCTTGGCTGGTGAAGGCTGTGCCCAGGGCGGGTTCCCGGGCTGATGCGGTGCTGAGAGGACAGGGAGCTGCCAGGCTGGGCCCGACTGCCAGAGACGGCCGCATCGGGGGGGCGTCCGCTGGCCGGCGCGTGGCTCGGTCCCACCCCGCCCCCCGTGTGGGGTGTGGGCGTCTGGCTATGGGGCTGCCCACCCCCCAGTAAGAGGCCCATCTGCCCAGGACAGCGGGAGCTTGGCTGGGGCTCAGGGGCTGCTCCCCTGAATTCCCAACCAGGCAATGTTCCCAGAAGCAAGACTGAAAAGAGATGGGGTGGGGGGTGGTGAAGGGAGCACAGGGAGCTGGCGGGAGGTCCACGTCCAGGGCAGGACGGCCTCAGGGTGGGTGGGCGGCCTCAGGGTGGGTGGGCGGCCTCAGGGTGGGTGGGCCCAGGGCAGCCCCCAGCCCTCACACAGGCTCCTGACCCTGCTCGTCCCGCCCTCCTGCCTCCTCCATCTGACCGGGACGAGAGCCTGCCTGGGAGGTCCACGCAGAAGCCCAGGCCGTGGTCGTGGGGTCTCCCCCATCCCCTCCCTGGCTTTCCCGACACCCGCAGTGTGGAGTTGCAGCCTCTCTGACAGCTGGGAGCCTGCACACCCTCTGCCTTTGCAAGGCCGGTACTCTCTACTCCCTGGACCCCCTGAGGCCCCCAGTGAGCCCCTCCGAGTCCCTCACGGCTGCTCCCGAGCTGCCTCCTCCCTGAAGCCCACCTGTCCGGTCAGGGTAGCCCTGTCTCACTGCTGTGTCCCCAGGGCCCCCACAGCGCCTGGCACTTGGGCGCTCGATCAGGGTCCCTGGGCAGCACCTCTTTCGTGGCCATGGGTTCACTGAACTTCCAGCAGTCAGACCAGACTTCTCCGGTGGGGGGGGGTGCTGCTGGCCCCGCAGAGGTCTCTGAGGACCTGGGGAGGCTGGTGATGCAGCCTCTGAGCTGCCTGGGGCCTGGGACGAGCCCCTGTTCTGTGCTGACCTGGCCAGTGGGCCCAGGACAGCCTCTGCCTCAGTGTCCCCCTGCACAGGTCAGCACAGAGCTGGTTCCCATCCAGCCGGCCACCCCTCGAAGGTTCTGCCGCTCTCACCGTGGAGGAGAGTGGGGCAAACCGAGGCCAGGGCGGCCCACACGATAACCCAGAGGCCCAGTGGCAGGTCTGCCCTGCGCAGGGTTGGCTGTGCCCACACCCCCAGCCGTGGCTTACACAGCAGACTTTTAGTGCCTCAGGGCTCTGGGGCCCAAGGCTTTCTTCCTGAGTGACTTGGGCCCAGCCCCCGGCCCGTGAATGGCCGCGATGTGTAGCCCACCCGTGAGGGGCTGCGTGGTCCACGTGCTGTGTCTTTTAAGGGCTGGCTAGGCAGGGGGGCAGAGAGAGGAGAGGCAGCAGGGCAGAGCTCCTCACCCGCCCGGTCCTGGGATGGGAGGCCCCGGCTTCACGTGGGGCCAGACTCGGGGGCTCTCGGCCTGCACGTCCCTGCCCGCCATTGCTCCCAGGCAGTGAGAGAATCAGGCACACAAGGGCCCCGGTGCTCCGAGCTTCACCCGACGCTGAAGGCCGCCAGGAGGTCCCAGGACGCCGGGCCATCGAATGTGGGGTCCTAACAGGTGCCCGGGGTAGAGGGGGACATTGGGAGCCAGCAGGGGCCTGACCCTGTGGGGATGCGAGCTGGAAGCAAGGCCAGGGGGTCTCTCTGTGAGTCCTGTGGTCTCCGGTGGGCAGACGGGAAAGGCAGCGGCTGCTGGGAGGGGAAAGCAGAGGTAATGGGCCGCGGTGGCCCCTGGAAGTGGCCGAATTAATGGCTGGAAATGCTCAGACAGTGGGCATTAAACAAACTCATAAAATCCCAAACCAAAAACCATGCTGAGCTTCCAAAGTGACTCAAATGCGTAGCAAATAAAAGTCTAAAATTATCGAAAACCTTTTAAGAAGATTACTCTGGAGACCCGGTCAGACCACTCTAGCTCTTCGTAAAGATATTATAGCATTTTTTTTTAAAAAAAAAAACATCAGGGTTTTTAACAAGAAAACATTTGGCAGCATTTCCCCCACTGAGCTCATCATTCGAGATCACTTTTGAAATGGAAGGCTGATTTTTTAATAATTTACCAAGCAGCTGAAGAATAGATGTGTCCCTTTCATAATATGGCACATTCAGCGCTGTGGGTGAGGCTCCTCTGTGGGGGCCAACCCCTCGGGGGCCCACCTGCTCATCAGCGCTGAGTAGGGGCCGCCGCAGCCCACACCCGCCGCACGAGATCTCCGCAGAAATGCCTGACCCCTTGGAACAGGAGCTGCTGTCTCGACGGGAAGGTAAGCCCCACCCATGCTCTACCGATGGGCGACAGGCAGGGAGCTGCTCCTTGACCTTGCTGGGTTCAAGGGCAAAGGGCTTGAGGAAAGCCAGCCAGGGTGGGCTCCCAAGCCCCTGGCCCAGAGGGCACTGAGCCCCCCGTGTCCGCTCCCCGAGGCTGCGGCACGTTTGGGGCCAGTGAATCTGGGGGAAGACCGGAACATTCCATCTAAACGCGCCTGTTCTCCATCTCACCCACAGGATTCGATCCCCTGCAAAGCTGGGGAACAAGCTGTGTTTCTCTCTCTGTTTTATATTGAATGATTCTATCTGTATTTTCCTTCATTAGAAAACTAAGTGTCTTAGTTGCTCAGTCGTGTCTGACTCTGTAACCCCATGGACTGGAGCTCACCAGTCTCCTCTGTCCATGTTATTCTCCAGGCAGAAATATGGGACTGGGTAGCCATTCCCTTCTCCAGGGGATTTTCTGGACCCAGGAACTGAACCTGGATCTTCTGCACTGCAGGTGGATTCTTTACCATTACCATCTGAGCCACCAGCGAAGCCCAGAGGTGCATCGCTGAAAAGGAAAAGAGAGTTGGTACTGAAGACTATTTATTGGAGGGCTGGGGCTGCCTGTGAGTCTCTGGGGATGAGCTGGATGGAATCAGCGTGCTCCCCGTCAGTCACCTCCCTTCCACGGGACACAGCCCGCGTGGCCGGGCCCGTGCAAGCCTCACAAAGGAAAGTCAAAGTGAATGTCGGGTTGGAAAGAAAGAAGCACAGCGACCGTTTCTGATGACGTGAGCGCAGACCTAGAAAGTCCAGAAAGATCTACAAACTGTTTAATTTAACTAGTGGTTTCACTGAAGTCACTGGACTCAAGGCCATTTCTTTAGAAAAGCAGCAGACAGACAGGACAATACTTCAGGGGCTGCTAGCCCTGACGTTCAGAGACCCAGGACCAAGCCTGACAGTGTGGGCCGTGCAGACGGCACAGCAGCAGGGACACCCGGGGGCGGCCAGACGGAAAGGCCGAGCCCAGGGCAGGCTCGCCCCGGTGACGCAGGCCAGTTCTCCCTCATGCAACACACACATTCCAGTCCAGCCTCCACTGTACGCTGGGGAGTTTCCTCCCCCAGAGGTCGATAAGCTGATTCTAAATCACCTGACGATCTACCGACTGGAAGGACAGAGCTGAGGGTGACGCTGCAGGCGCCGGGGCTGCCCGCCGGCGTGATTATATTATTATTATACTATATTGTATTATTATCACCGTGAACCTGAAGGAAAGAGACGGCGCGACCTCGGGGCAAAGATGCACACCCCGACCCACGGGTCATGAGCGATCCCAGAAGCAGACGCGTTTATGGCCAAAGTGAAAGGGAAGTCGCTCAGTCATGTCCGACTCTTTGCGACCCCATGGACTGTGGCCCACCAGGCTCCTCTGTTCATGGGATTCTCCAGGCAAGGATACTGGAGTGGGTTTCCATTTCCTTCTCCAGGGCACCTTCCCAACACCGGGATCGAACCTGGGTCTCCTGCATCGCAGGCGGACTGTTTGCTGTCTGAGCCACCAGGGAAGTCCATTTCTTTGTGTATGGTGAAGAAGTCACCACTGCAGCGGACGGGACAGTCTTCTGTAAAGGGTCACTCACTGCACACAACGTTTCATTTCGTCCTGCCCCAGATAGTTTACTGGGAACAAACGCAGGGGCGGGTGGCTTCATGGAGCTTAGAGGGGTGTGACTCGGTTACCTAGGAAACCCTGCAGGTGGTCACTCTCCCTGGAGGAGGACAGTCAAGGCTCATGCCAGTCTCTCCCAGTTTACAAGCCCAGGGTCTCCGAGGAAGCGCCGTGGCGATGTCTGATACTGACTCTCCCCCGGCTCCTGAGTCTAGGCAGAGACATGGGCCTCCTATGAGAACTGGGGCAACCAGCCCCTTCCCCCGATTTGAAGACTCAGGTGAGAACCCAGGGGCTGTTCCACTCAGGGCTGTGCTCCTTGGGGAGGTGATCCAGGAGGAGCCAGTTAAGTGTGGGGACCTCTGACCCCTTCTTTCTCTCCCAGAAGTCGTCTCCCAGCTTTCTTATTTATGTATGCATGTATGAATTGATTTGTATTTCTTTTCTAAGTTTTCTTCCACGCTTTGCTAGCATCCTCTGAAGGGCGCTCTGCTGTGGGGGAGGGGGAGATGGCTGAACCCTCACCCTGCACCTTCCTTCTCTCCTCTTTCTGCAAATTCCACCTGTACCCGCCTCCTCCAGGATGCCATCAGATGACTCAGACCACGGGCGCCACTGCGCCTCAGCAGAGTGCCCATACCACTGGCTGGTCAAGGCGTGGACGCTGCCCAGGGCCTCTGACCATGCCCACTGGGCCATCTCCTCAAGCAGGGAGGAGTCCTCGACCTGGGACCTGGCGGCCATAGTCCTGCCCAAGGCCTGGCCGTGGAGTCAACCGTCACAGAGGGGCTGGGCTGTCTTCAATGTGGACGGTGGGCGGGAACCAGGTCCCCGCGGGAAGGTGGGGAAGTCCGAGTCTGTGCTCTCAGATGGCTGTTTGTCAGAAGCCCACATCTTTCAGTGCTGGTGAGGCCAGAGAAAGTCACACCCAGTGGCCCGGCCCTCCCCTTCCTGACCCCCCTCGATCTAGTGGGCTTAGTGTCCCCTGCACCCTGGAGAGCGGCTGCCCACCCCTCCCGATGCTGCTCCCTCCACAAGCCCTCGCCAAGGTCGGTCTGCCCTCCCTCCAGCATGGCCCTGACCATCTGTGTCCAGGTGCACTCTAGCTGCTGGTCAGTAAAAGGTGCCAAAGTGGGGGGTCCAGAGGGAAGATGGGGGGCTGGTCTTGGGGCCAGGGGGACCCGTGTGGTCTGACTTAGCGCTTGGCTGGGATGTGAGTGCCCTGCCTCCTGCCTCCAGCTCCCTTTGTGCCTGGGTAGCAGCACCTCCAGGCTCAGCCTCGGCGGACAGTCAGGATGCCCCACGAGGGAGGCAGCACCGCTGGTCGGCTTGGGGGTCAGGAGCCTTGCTGGGTGCCGGGTACAAGCTGAGGTCTGTCTAAGCCTGAGTTTGCACGTTGGGTGCTCACTCCACCACATGAGCATCGTCCGGGCCTGGCCTCACTCGGAAACCTGTTATGATCCCTTAAGTTTGCAGGCGAATGGCCCGGCCTGTTGGTTACACCGGGGGTTCCCTGATGCGCGGAGCGTCCTTGCACACACACAGGAAAGGACACAGGTGGTGCCGTGAGTGTGGGTTCTTTCGTCCAAAGCTCTGGTCCTAACTCGTGGCCGTGTGGGAAAGGTTTGGCTTCCAGCCTGTCAGGCCCAGAGGGTGAGTCCTTCAAGGCCACAGCTGCTGGGGGGACCACAGCTGGGTGAGGCCATCGGTCACTAAGAAGGCAGAACCCGGCCTGAGCCCTGCTGCCCGTGAGGGATGCAGGCAGCCTGCTTCCCCCCCTGCCTTGGGGTGTCTCTGTGCCGACACCCCCAGCCAGAGGGAGCAGGAGAAAGGAGCTTTGTGGGCATGCGGCCTCAGGCAGGGCCCTCTCTCCAGGACGGGGTGCTGTCTGTGGGGGCCAGGGCTCTCTCTGGGGGGATCTCACAAGCAGGAGGAGGCCTGCTCCATCACGAGGCCCCAGGCAGCCTTCCCCGAGGCCCCACGTTTTCTCACAAGACATAGCACGACATGGGGAGACGTGTGGCCCCCATTCCGGACGAGCCTGCCTGCTCCCGGGAGATTCCGAGAAGGCAAATACATGGTTTTACATGGAGAGCGCTGTGGGTGGCACCAGGGGCTGTGTGATCCATGGAGAGTGCTGTGGGTGGCACCAGGGGCTGTGTGATCCATGGAGAGCGCTGTGGGTGGCACCAGGGGCTGTGTGATCCATGGAGAGTGCTGTGGGTGGCACCAGGGGCTGTGTGATCCATGGAGAGCGCTGTGGGTGGCACCAGGGGCTGTGTGATCCATGGAGAGTGCTGTGGGTGGCACCAGGGGCTGTGTGATCCGCTCTCGGACGCAGGAGGAGCTGCCAGGCACACGGAAGGGATCCCAGAGAAGCCCCCACAGCAGGTCCGAGGACTGTTCCCTGAGGGATGGAAGCCGGGTTCTGGAAGAAGCTTCCTGGTGAACTTGGAGAGGCAGTGGGAGCCCTGGATCAAGTCCCTGGACACTGCGTGGAGCTGGGCGATCCCTGGAGCCAAGGCTGTTCCATCTTCACCCGGAAACGTGTGAGGGCCTCGCCTTGGAAGGCTCCAGCCTGCGTCTCGGTTTTGTCGATCTGGAGCACGTCCTGTGCCCTGCACCCTATGACCTACGCGTTTGCACCTGGTCAACATGAGGCTGTGCTCTGTCTTGTCACTTGTCCTAAATAACACTTTCTGTCTTTCAGTCCAAAGCAAGTTTTGAAAGTCTGAGCAAAGAGAAGTACAAATATTCACTCACAGTCCTCAAACACTGAAAAATACGTGATACATACATGAAACATACATATACACAAAGACACATGTATATCTGCACATACAGAGAGATGCATCTATCTACATCTATTTAACTTGTCATCAATATCTGCTAATCTATCGTCTCTCTCTTCTCTTACCAGTCTGCCCCTCTTTCTCTGTCTACCCAGCTGCTCACACATTCTTTCCTGGGGAGGGGCAGAGTCTGGGAAAGGGGCGGGGCCTTGGGAGGGGCAGGGTCTATGAAAGGGGCGGGGTTCCCTGGTGGCTCAGACGGTAAAGCGTCTGCCTACAATGTGGGAGACCCGGGTTCAATCCCTGGGTCGGGAAGAGCTCCTGGAGAAGAAAATGGCAACCTCCTCCAGTATTCTTGCCTGGAAAATCCCATGGACCGAGAAGCCTGTGGGCTACAGTCCAAGGGGTCGCAAAGAGTCGGACGAGACTGAGCGACTTCACTTTCACTTGGGAAAGGGGCAGGGTCTATGAAAGGGGCGGGGCCTTGGGGCGTGGTCTGGGAAAGGGGCGGGGTCTGTGGGGTGAGGCCTTGGGGGGCAAGGTCTATGAAAGGAGTGGGGCGTTGGGCGGGGCAGGGTCTGGGAAAGGGGTGGGGCGTTAGGGGACAGGGTCTGGGAAAGGGGCGGGGTCTGGGAAAGGGGCGGGGTCTGTGGGGTGGGGCCTTGGGGGCAAGGTCTATGAAAGGGGTGGGGCGTTGGGCGGGGCAGGGTCTGGGAAAGGGGCGGGGTCTTGCAGGGGCTGGGTCTGGGAAAGGGGCGGGGCCTTGGGAGGGGCAGGGTCTATGAAAGGGACAGGGTCTGTGGAGGGCGGGGTCTGGGAAAGGGGCGGGGCCTGCCTTGGATGGGGCGGGGCCTGCCTTGGATGGGGCAGGATGGTGGATGGGGTCTGGAGCCAGCACCTGCGGGATGCAGGCTGACAGGTGAAGAGGTCAGTGGGAGAAGGTGAGGGGCGTGGTTGAGAGAACAGCACTGAAATGTGTGCGTCACCATGTGTAAAACATGACCAGCGCCAGTTCCATGCCTGAAGCAGGGCACCCAAAGCTGGTGCGCTGGGACAACCCAGCCGGATGGGGTGGGGAGGGAGGGGGGTCCAGGGTGGGGGGACACATGTATACCGGTGGCTGATTCATGTTGATGTATGGCAAAAACCATCACAATGTTGTAATTATCCTCCAATTGAAATAAATATTTTAAAAACAGAATGCACAGGAAATGGTGCGTCACTAGGCAAAGCCAAGGTCCCCAGACTGCGCCTCACCCCTGGGCTCCTGGTGGCCACAGAGAGGGCTGTCAGACCCCATTCTGCCCCCCACTCTGTTCCCTCGCCCCCCACCCCGAGTTTCCACTTTTCCTGGCGTCCCCTTCTGGAAGTTTCACGTTTGACCCCAGGCCCCCGCCCATCTTTCCTGTGCAGGGGTTGCAGCTCCTCCCTGTCCACCTTGCCTCTGCCCTTGGTGTCCAAACAAGGGGGGCCCTTGTCTGTTCTCACTTCTATGGAGAGGCTGCTGAGGTCTGAGGCGTCCAGTGCTGGCCCCAAACCTGGACACACACCAGCCTTCTATCTTCTCATCTGAAAACCCACCGATCGCCCCCACAGGGGTGCCCTGTTCTGGCCCCTGGATTCTCTTCATGTTGGGGAAGCCTGGACTCTGATGCCCTGTAGCAACATCAGTGTTCAAAATCCACATGTGCTCACACTGGGGGCCACTGCCAGCCTGCTGTGTGGCCCTCGGAGCCCCGTGTGAGGCTTCCAGGACAGGGCTGATCCTCTGCGGACCTTTAAATGCTGCTCTGATGGAGACCCGGGGGGTGAACCTGCCTGCTGCCACAACACTCAGACTTGAGGAGACCCCTGCCCAAAGCCAAGCGGGGGGCGAGGATGACCCCACTGGGCTGGGGAGGGGCCTGCCGACCAGGGGGGCCTGCCGACCGGGGGTCCTGCCCCAGGCAGGCATGCCCATGGCCTCATGAAGGGGTGACGGAGGGGCCAGGAGGGTGAGCCCCTCTTGTCCAGGGGTGTCCACGTTGGCTCCCCCGCCCGCCCAGCAGCTCACCACCTGGAGGGAGCACGCTTCTGGGAGGAGGGCTCAGCAGTTACGGCAGCCGCTGCAGCATGTTATCCTGTTACAACCAAGCACAAAAGTTTCTGAGCTTTGGCTTCCAGAATGTCATGTCAGACAAGACCTGGATTCACTCCCGAAATTTTTAATCTTCTGAGCAGAGCAGCCGCGCCTCCTAATACGATGGGTAGCTCTTTGTCGGCCGCGGCGGCTTCGCTGCCCTTGCCCGGCAGAGCGACAAAGCCAGGCGGCATCTGGACGGTGTCCAGTCCAAATTCCATTCTCGGGGCCTAGATGGTCACACTCTGCTCTGCACACCCACAGTTCGAGAGGCCATGTGTTTAGCAAAATGAGGCCAGAGGATTTACAGCTTTGGTGGCACGGGCGATAAATACAGAAGCCACTGTAGCTCAGCACCTGGTGTTATGCCTACTGTGCTCCTGAAATAATAAGTCCCGTCCAGGGAGCGCCGGGAGCCCTGCCCGAGCTGGCCCACTGTGCTCCTGAAAGAATAAGTCCCGTCCAGGGAGCGCCGGGAGCCCTGCCCGAGCTGGCCCACTGTGCTCCTGAAAGAATAAGGCCCGTCCAGGGATCACCGGGAGCTCTGCCCGAGCTACCCACTCTGCTCTTGTGTGCACCCACTCCTCAGCAAAGCGGCTCCTGGTCCCTGGAGAGCCCACGGTCCCACCTCCAGGAAAGCGCTCTGGGCACTTGTTGGGACTCCTCTTCCAACCATTTTCCTTGCAGTATTTTTGTAGAGTTGTGATCCTGTCTTTACAGAATTTAATTCTCTGTTTTTCCAGCTAACATTAAAGTCTGACCTTTTTGGATGTAGCTGAGCTCCCCGCCGTCCTTTTCCAGGACTGTGTAGTATTTCATTGCATGGACATCTCATCCTTTACAGAGCCATCCCCTTGTCACGAGTGACATTTCTGTAGCCATATCTGCGCATGGACCTTTTAAAATTAACATTTTGTTTTAAAACAGTTTTAGACTTATAGGAAAAACTGTGAGAGCACAAAGTTCCCCTGTACCCCTAGTTTCCCCTGTTATTAACGTGTTGCACTAATATAGTACATTTGTTACAGTTAATGAACAGTATTTATACACTGTGGTTAACTGAAGAAGCCTGTGTGTTACTTTTGTTACCAAACCAAACTTGGGTTCCCACCATAGCAAAGCCCATCCAGTGACACCACACGGTGGTGAAGGCTAAGTACAGCATTTATTGCTGGGCCAAGGAAGGAGAAGGGGCAGCTCATGCTCAAAAGACCCAGATTCCCCTTGGCTTTCAGGGAAGGGCTTTTAAAGACCACGTGAAGGAGAGGGTCGCAGGGTGTGATCAGCTCATGGACAGTCCTCTGGTTGGATGGTGAGGAGGTAGCCGGTGATGTCTCAGGAATCTTGGGGCATCAGCCTGCTGGTTCTTCCAGGTCTGTGGTCTATGTGCTGGTGGGCAGCCTGCAGTTAACGTCTCCACCTGGAGGGGTTTTCAGTATCTGCAAAACTATCAGCACAACAGCACAAGGACACGACTCATGATATTATCTAGAGGTTTTGTCTGTGTGTGCTAAGTCACTTCAGTCGTGTCTGACTCTTTGCAGCCCCATGGACTGTAGCCCACCAGGCTCCTCTGTCCGTGGGATTCTCCAGACGAGAATACTGGAGGCACATGGAGACCCATGGTGACCAAGGCATGAGGTAGGTACCATCCTGGTCAATAGGCCGGTTCCCTTGGTAGCTCCCTCAGGGCCCTCTGGGCACAGGACACACTGTTCCAGGGGTAGGGAGGAGGCAGGCTGAGGTCTCCGTTGCCATGGTGACACAGGGATGTCCCGGGTGCTCAGGTCCCAGTGACAGGGACAGCGCAGGCATTTTGAGGCCCCCCTCAGCCACGTGTGGTCCAGGCATGTAACACATATTGCATCACTCCATCTAATCCTCCCGGCTGCCTTGCAAGGCAGTTAAGACTCTTCCCGAATTTCAGGTACAGAAACTGTGGCTTGGAGTCTGAGGCGGTGGAACCAGGATTCCAGGGCAGGAGTGCTGCTGCCAGTAGAGCCTGTGTGTCCACACGGTGGGTGTGACCCCTTCTCCCTCAGGGTGGAGAGCGTGCATTTTGATCCAGGGATGTTCTACAGGAAAGGGACCCTCCTCTCACCAGGAAGCTGCGGGGGACTGTCCTCGGGTTTGGAGAGGGAACGCACAGACCATGTCCCACCCTGGTGATGCAGCCAGAGATCTGATGTTGCTGCTGGCAGAGCAGCCTCCTCTGTGAGCCCAGGTGGGCGCTCTCATCGGCCACATGGTTGGGAGGCTCATGGGCCCCCAGGTTCAGTACAAACCCGACTGCATTTTTTCATTTTAAAAGTTGCCTCTTGTCATGTAGAGTCAGCATCAGAGTACACTGGAGACAAGGCAGACACAGCCCCTGAGCTCATGAACTTACAGCCCAAGGAGAATCAGTCACCTTCCCCAGGAAATCAGCAGCTCTTTGTGTCCCCTATTCCCGCCGAGGGCCCACGTCCTCCGTTCTTCCAAGCCTGGTGCCAGAGCCCTCCAGCATCCACTCACCTGGGCTCTGATGGGTCTCTGCACGTCTCCCCCCTCCCCGCTTCCCCATGCTGCCCCCTGGTCCGAGTCACCACCTCCTCTCCCGGACTTCTTAACCCCTTGTCCCGGCAGGCAAATCACTCCAGCACCCTGGAGAGCTCCGCGGCAGGGGCAGGAGGCGGGGCACCAGGCAGAGGCAGCAGCATGGCCTCTCTGGTCCCCACACCTTGGGTGGGAGCCTCTGGATGTGAGGTCTAGAGAAAATTGGGAGATCCAGAGTATTCCAAACCACAAGGCCCTTGGGTGGCTGGAGGCTGACAGTGAGGAGGCACCAGGGAGGGGGCAAGGGAGGAGGGAAGAAAGCAGGGAGGGGTGGAGGGAGGAAGGGAGGATTGCGTGTGTGTGTGTGTGTATGCATGCATGCATGCATGCATGTATGTAGGCATGTATGTATGCATGGGTAGATGGGTGGGTGGGTGGGTGGATGGATGGATGGGTGGATGAACAGGTGGATGGATGGATGGATGGATGGATGGAAGGATGGATGGATGGGTGGATGAGCTAAGAATAAAATTGGGGGAAATGAATGAAGGCCAGCTGCACTGCCCACCTTTCCCATACTGACCTTCCATACCTTGGTATGCTTTGTTATGATCCAAGTTAAATGGGTTTCAATCAATCTCTCCTACTCTTTTGAACTTGGAAACAATTGATAAAAACCTCTCAGTAAATAGATTCTTTTTTGTGGCTTTTCCTGGAACTTTTGATTCTGTGAGTGGGCAGAGGTCTTGGGCACAGGGGCACTGGGGCTGCCTGCCTTCTGGATCCTGCGGGTGAGGACCCACGCACACTTTGCTGTCTTCACTGCCTGCAAAGCATTTTGCATTGGGGCCCCTCTCCTAGTGCTGCTGGGTGACGCTGAAGACCTGAGGGTGTATCTCACTTGGGAAGAAGCAGCTTGTCCAGGCCATGGGCACAGTGGGGGCGGCTGGAGCCTCAGGCTTCATTGAGACCCAGGTGATGAAGGGCTGGCGTCCCAGGGATGGGGCAGGGACACCGGCCAGCCGTGAGCCAGCTCACCAGCCAGCCACCTCCTCCTCAGCTTGGGCTCATTTACTAAAGAACTACCCACAATGCAAATGGGAGCTTTAAGTTGGAGCCAAAGCAGGTTCCTGGGTTTGGACGCAGGCCAGACCGCCCTAAGCAGCAGCTGGGAACAAAGGGCTGGGTGTGAGGAGCCACCACAGCCGCCCCTGCAGGGACGCGGTGGGAGCCGTGTGCTGGATGGCAGGGAAAATTAGTTGTTTACGGTCATTTAGGCTGGGAATGATTCTTTAAAAAATCTGCCCTTGTTTTGTTTGTCTGTGAATGCATATTGGTGAGACGGTGGACAACTTCCTCCAGGTGCCCCAAATGAATCCTTTTATTGGAAAGGGCTCGCGGGAGATGGAGATGATTAATGGTTGGCAAACACAAACTTCGAAGGGTGAGGACGGGGACCTGCTTAGCATGGAGCTAACAGGACAGAGAAATAAATTAATGTCCTCAATTACAAAGGGGCTTGTGATATAGAAAACTTGTCAACAGACCTCCCTGGAGGAGGAGGAGGACGGAGCTTTACAAAGTCATCCATCACTCCAAGGGCATCCTGGACACGGGGAAGGGCCGTGGGTGACCTCGGCCTTGGAGCTGAGGCTGCGGAGGGTGTGGGGACACGCCCGGCCAAGTGGAAAGGGCAGCAGGTTGCCCCCTCCAACGGTCAGAGCTGCTCTCGACCCCCTTGCAGGGCATCGTGGCCGAGAACCTTGGAGGGAGGGGCCTCCCCGGAGGGGCCTGGCCCTCACCCCTGCCCTGCTGGTTCTCCACTGGGGTTTGGACAGGAGGCCAGTCACAGCCAGAGGGAGGGCGGCCGTCTGGAAACCAGATCTGCCCCGCTCTGCTCCTGTGGTGTAGCTGCCCCAGGACCTCCTAGAGGACCCCGCACTTCCCTTGGGGCTGCAAGAACCACAGTTGGTGGAGGGTTCGAGCTCTATTATCCTGCGCCTCCCCCCACCCACTCCAATTCCACTGGAATCAGAGATTGGATTTCTTAATGACAGAAGAATTAAGTAATAGGCCTGAGCAGGGCTGCGGGCAGCCGTGTGAAGCCATGTGCAAAATTGATATTTCAACAAGCCTGATAACGTATTAGGGCACTGGCCGACCCGTGTCGCAGCGTCCCGCGATAAATCTCCCGTCAAACGCCCACGGGTGCCCGTCAGCCACACTCACACGTGTGCCGGCCTTTTGAGAAGGCCGTCTGTCTGTCCCCGATGTGTTCTGGGAGCTAGACATCTATGTGCAGGGTGTTCAGTTGCCCCGAGGGCCCCGCTGCCCCACCGGGCCACACAGACCGCGGTGGTGTCGCTGGACATGGCTTCTTGTGGGGGCCCTGCTGATGAACTGGGGGGGCCGCCCTGGGCTCCGGACACAAGGTCATCGGCAGCCTGTCTCCCTCTTTGATTTGCAGCCTCGAGTGAAGTGCGGGGCCCAAGACAAGATGCTCGGCGACAATTTTATGAAGATCAATGTTATTAGGGACTGAATTCTTGTCCGAAATAATTTGTATAAAATATAGTCACATTAGATGAGAATCTGTGCTGAATTATCAGCTAATGGGGGTGTTGAGTTAGAGGCGCCCCTGGCCTCGTTTCACGGGATAATTGAGGATGACGTCTTCTGCCTGGGTCTGTGAGGCTCCGAGCGCAGGGGATCTCGGACTCTGTCTGGGGCGTCCAGAAGGCAAGGTGCTCCACTCTGCCCCCCACGAGTGCTCAGAACCCGACCAAGGTCATGAGCACCCCACCTCTGTGGACCCTCCCCTCGCCAGAAAGTGCCTAGGGCTCCTGCTTCCAGAGGCTGCCAAGACCCCCAGCATGACCCGGCCCCTCGCTGGAGCTTCCCGCCGGCTAAATCACGGTGACACGTGTCCCTTTAGTCCTGAGCTGCTCCCCTCTCCATGGCAGACACCTCCTGAGAAGTGAGCCCCCTCGGGAGGTGCCCCCCGGTAGCACTCCCACCGGTTCTGCAAGAGGGGGAGCAGACGGCCGAGGATGGTGAGCTTGCTGTGGCCCCTCCTGCCTTCCTGGGGGGCTCAGGCTCCTGATCCCTGGGGTCCTCCTGGGCCACAGGTTCCCCGGGGGCAGTGAGCGGGCAGGGTCAGTGAGGGTGGTGTCCACCTGAGCGTTCCCTGAGACCCTGACCCCAATGCTGAGCCCACCTCCTTTCTGGCATCCAGCGAAGGGGGTCCCTGGGGTCCACCCAGCCAGCGGGGCGGGGTGCCTGGCAGTCCTGGGGGCCAGGCCGTGCCTTGGCTCTGGGGCTCCCCTGCCGGGCCCGTGTCCCCTTTGCAGGCAGACTCCTCCTGGATGCTGGGGTCCTGCTCTGGGCCTGGCCCCCTGCTCACAGCTGCTGAACCAGCCCCGGAATCTGAGGCTGGGGACCGGGGGGGCTGGGGGCAGAGGACGCCCCCCCTGCCGTCTGGGCACCCCCTGACCCCGGGCTCCTGGCTTGTGGCTGGGCTCACCCTGGGACAGCTGAGCTGAGCTTGCTAGGGGTTAAAGCTTCAGGAAGAGCAGCCCCCCCCCACAAGTGCCTCCCACTCCTGGGAGCTCAGCCATCATCCTGTCAAGGCCGAGGGCTGCACACAGGTCCAGGGCGCAGGGGCCAGGCCCTGTAGGTGCAGCTCAGGCCATTGGCCGACTGACTCGAGGCTTGTGGGCAGCGGGTGGCCCTCTCCCGGTAGAGGCCTTGAGGGCTCCCCCAACGGGACCCAGGGAGAGAAACCAGCCAGGTGCTGGGACGTGAGGTCACGGAGATGCAAAACCACCTGAAGCTGGGGGCAGAGCTGTCCGGGGGAGGTGGGGGTGCAGACACAACCCCCTCCCCTGGAGCCCACAGCGGGGGCCGAGGGGCTCGGTGCCTGCTCCCCGGTCAGCACCTGTCAAGACCCCCCACCCCCACCCTGACAGGAGGGCCCAGCCAGGGGCACCTGAGGCTGGAGGGCCCTGTGTCTGCATCCCAGACCCTTGACCTGGCAGAAGTCACACTGAAAGCAGTCAGTGGAGGAGAAACAAGACTGCAAATAAAACTTTATTGACAAAGAGCCCTGGGAGAGGCATGGGGCCCCGCATGAGACGTGAACTGTGAGCAGCACTGGCCAGGGGGCGTGGGCGGCCGAGTCGCACGCAGCCCTGTCTGCTGTCTGCTATTTGGCCTCGTGCATACATGACTTTGATGCATCTCTTATGATGATACAGGATGCAGGACATAATGTTCGCACTCCAGCCCCAAGGCACCTGGTTTGCGGGCACTGAGTCCACTCACGGTGCTGTGACCCTCTCCACCATCGTCTCCAGAGCTCCTTCCCTGAGTCACACAGAACCTTGGATCAATTTTAAAGGAGAAATGACAGTTGCCATGAAAGAAAAGAGTAGCCATTGGCCCCTGAAGCCAGCGGGTGTTGGCGTTCACAGGAGACGCAGGGGCCCCCGTGGACCGAAGGAGTCCACCTGGCCCGCTTCACACTCAGCCACGCGGCTTCAGCTGGGGGACCTCACACCAGCATTTGGCTACAAGTGGGCTTGTGACCCAAGGCGGCTGGTGAGGACCAGGCCGGGGTCCCCGCAGGTGGCCTCCTCGCTCCCTACATGGCTTGACCTTAGGGGAAGCCCACCTGTCTGGGCTTGGCAACTGAGTCTCAGGCTGGCCTGGCCTGTGTGGGGGCTCTTCTGTAGGACAGTCAGTGTGCGGACAGCAGACCTCAGGGGCCATGGGTGAGCTTCCTGGGGCTGCCAGTAAATTACTGTGGGCTGTAAAGGAAATCAACCCCAAATATTCATTGGAAGGACTGATGCTGAAGCTGAAACTCCAATACTTTGACCACCTGATGCAAAGAACAGACTCATTTGAAAAGATCCTGATGCTGGGAAAGATTAAATGTGGGAGGAGAAGGGGATGACAGAGGATGAGATGGTTGGATGGCATCACTGACTCAATGGACATGAGTTTGAGTAAACTCCGGGAGTTGGTGATGGACAGGGAGGCCTGGCGTGCTGCAGTCCATGGGGTCACAAAGAGTTAGACACAACTGAGCAACTGAACTGAACTGAACTGGGGGCTTAGGATGGCAGACACTCATCCTCTCACTGCCAGGATCCCGGAAGCCTGAAGCTGAGGGCAGAGGGGAAGGCGCTCCCGGTGGCCCTGGGCTCCGAGGCCGTGTCATCCGTCTCTGCCCTGCCTCCTCTGGGCCACCCCCTCTGAGCCCGAGTCTCCCCTCCGTCCCCAGCCCGGCCCCCCGCGGCCTCCATCCACAGCTCCATCCGGGCAGTAGCTGGAGGAGATGACCACTGAGCCCGAGTGAGCCTGAGTAAGCCCGAGACCCTGCCCCTGGCCCATGGTCCACAGCAGCCTCTCCTTCGCTGGGACCTGCCTGCCCCTTCTGGGAGGAGGCTGGACTCGGAGAACATCCAGGAGGCAGCAGTCCCTCGGTGCCCAGGGGCCAGGCAGCTGGAAGCAGAGACGGGCGTTTCTGGGGGCAGAAGAAGCTCACAGCTCAGAAGGTCTGGTGGTACCAGGCTCTGAAGCGGCCTGCAGCCACCCCCTCTGGTGACCTTTCTGGCCTTCTGGCCTCCACTGCCGTCTCCCCTGATTAATGAAGCCATAGATCACCCTGCTCCCCGGCTTAGGCAACTCATTCTGCCACATAATGGAATGTGAGCACTGTCTAATCTCCAAATTAAAACTCAGACGGATGGCTCTGCTCCTGACTTCGCGGGTGGGTGGGGCTGTGCTGACCTGCCGGGGGCTCGGCCCAGGAGCTCAGCCTGGGGTCGGCCTCGTGGAGCCTGTGACCCTTCCTTCCTCCAGGCTTCGACCACAGTTTCCAGATCTGTGAGAGCCGGACGCCGGGGGCAGAAGGCGGAGGCCGCCATGAGCCACAGACCCACCGCCTGTGTCCCTGGCCTGGTCCCCCTTCCAGGCTCCAGGCTGTACTGGGCACTGCACTTGGGAATCAGTCCTCCTGGGGTTGGGGTCAGGGCCCAGCTGCCAACTCCTGCGTACCCTGTACCCCAACGGCCTCCCCCGCGACCTTGACCCTCCCTGAGAGAGGAGGGGTCAGGGGGCTGGCAGCACGTGCTCAGCTTCACCCGGACAGCAGGTGGCACGTGGGCAGAGCCCTCGGGCGGCGAGGCCACAGAGCTCGGGCGCAGCCTCCTGGGCCGGCGGCCCTGGGGTGATGAGCCGGAGATGAAAGGGGAGGAGAGTCCAGGGACCCCGCGTCTCGCCCAGCCCCCCACCTGCCCACGCCGGATGCGTGTGGAGAGCTGGGGAGGAAGCCGGCCGTGTCCCATTGCCCCGGTTACTCTCTGCGGTTCTCGGCCCCGTGCCCCCTCTGGCGGCCTACAGTCAGGCAGTAGGGCTGAGCCGGGCAGATGGGCCCTCCGTCCCCCCAGGGCACGGGGTCCAGGCCGTGTTGCACCATCGGGGCTCGGCGTCAGGACCTAACGGTCTGCAGGCCCCCAGGCTCTTCCTCCTCCAGGCCACCCTCTGCTCTCTCCTTCCCTGACTCTCCCTGGCCCCGGGGCCCTTCAGACCTGCTCCCCGCACCCCGCCGTCTCCCCTAGTTCCACACCAAAGCCTCCTCCACCAGAGGATGTGCTGACACTCCCTGAGGCACCCACGTTCCCGTCTGACTGCAGATCTGGCCTGAGTCCCTGGTCCCCACCAGGGCGGTCGCCACGTGGCCAGGCCCCCACCCCCCCACCCGTTCCCCTCAGTGCCTAGTGCACGGCTCCCAGGAGGCCCGCAGGAAGGGCTGGTCTCACGTTTCAGGGTTGACAGTGCTCAGTCCCTTCAGCTGTGTCCGAGTCTGTGACCCCATGGATTGCAGCCCACCAGGCTCCTCTGTCCGTGGGAGAGGGCTGCCATCTCCTCCTCCAGGGGATCCTCCTGACCCAGGGATGGAACCTGTATCTCTTAGTCTCCTGCATTGGCAGGTGGATTCTTTGCAGCCAGTGCCACCTGGGAAGCCCAGGGTTAAAGATCTATGTGTACTGATCCTGGACTGTGACAAGCAGCTGCTGCTGACCCACTGTGTGTAGGCATGGGGCCAGCGGAAGGACAGGGAACCGGCGGCCGCCACCGTCACCACGATTACGTCCAAGACGAGGCCTCCCCCGTCTGGGTCTCTGCTTCCAGCCTCACAATCTGCGGTGTCCCTCCCTCTAAATGTGGGGGCGGGAGTCCCTACGTGGGAGAGTCAGAGAAGGACGGCCAGATGGATGGAGGCAGCACAGGCCATGTGCCTTGTTGTCCTAGAAAGGCTCCCTGAGCCCTGGGCTGGGCCCGGTGGGTGATGGTGCTAGGGAACCAGGCGACCCGAGGGCCCAGGACTGCAGGCCGCTGCTCAGGATGCCCAGGCTCAGTGGGAGGACATGCGAGGCCCCCCTATGGTGTGGTGTCCCTGGCAGGGCTCTGCAGGCCCAATTCATCATCTCTAGGCCCGAGTTTGTAACAGGAAATAAAGCTGTAAATTGCACTGAGCTACTGCTGTCAGCAGGGGCCTGCGCCCGGAATGCTAACCGGTCCTGCTGGCTCTCACACTCCTGCAGAGGGCGGGGCCTGGGGAAGTGCTGGGCTCCCGGGCTCCAAACCCGGGCCAGGGCTCTGCGTGGTGGGGCTAGACCTCATGGGCTGGAGGGGAGATTGCGGGTCCCTTAGGTGGCACAGGAGGCCCGCCTGTGGGTGAAGCAGTGTCTGTACCCGGCAGGCCGTGGGCAGGGTTCTGTGTGCCCCCAGGGGAAGTGGGTTGGGGGACGGCAGGTAGAGGGCGACACACGCAAGGTCCCCAAGACCAAGAGGTCACATGGATGGCCCGGACATCCGGACCTGACACCAGGAGCCTAGGTGGGAGCCGTGAGGGAGAGCCTCGGGGGAAAGGGCCCGATCACAGCCGGGCCCGGGGCGTGCGGGGCTCCCTGCAGTGTGGGTGGGGGTCCTGACTCCCCTCTTGGGAGGCTCAGGGGACAGTTCTCTGTGCACCTTCTCCCCGGCCAGCCAGACGGCTCCTCAGCAGGAGGGGCCCTCTGGGATCCTCTCTCCACGTCCCAGCTGGAGGCTCAGCAGTGTGCATAGGAGACTTTCACATCTGTGTCCAGCATCACATGGCTGGACGGAGAGAGGGCCTAGGGTGGAGGGGGTCTTCCCAGACACGTGGTCTTCTTTGTTCAGCTCTCAGACCACTAACATGGCAAGGGGTCTCCTCCCACGTCCTTAAAGGGACTCAGCTTCTCCCCTGGACAGAGCTGGGCCCCTGGAGACTCAGGAGGGGCCTGGGTGGTTTATTGTATACCGAGTGGCCTCTCTCAGCGCTGCACAGCCATCCGAGGTTAAACAGGATTTGACGCGGCCTCCTCCTTAAAATGGTCCCCACGGCCATACGCATGGGGAGAAGGATGCAATTATCCACCTGCCCCCATCGGCTCGCCCCGAGGCGCCAGGCAGTGGGGAGGCGGGGAGGCAGGTGCAACTCTGCATGTGGAGCACGTCCCCCGCCCCCGCCCCGCACCCAGATCGCTGTTGGTGTAAACAAAAAATGTAGGGATTTATTAAATCCATCATTTCTCAATTTGCTCCTGCGCGTTGCCGGTAATTAGCCGCGTGCCGCCTGACATCTGCATTTGCTGCTGTGAACATCCCTGCCGCCTGCTGTGGTCCCCACCTCGCAGTCCTGTCCCTGAGCTGGGAGAGCACTCGGGAGGGACAGGGCAGGGCCGCGGGCACCATGCCATCCGGGCACCTCAGGTAGGTTGGTCCTGCCCCTGAAGCTAAAGGACAAGCCAGGAAGACCTGGGCTGGAGGAGGAGGAACCTCGGGCTGGACGTGGCTTTCTCCACGCCCGGCGGGGAAGTGACCCTGCCCTGCTGCGTCCCAGACCCAGACTCCAGCCTGGGAGGTGGCCCTGTCCCCCGTGTCGGCCGCCCGATCCTGCACAGATTATTCTAAGAACTGCCCAGGGGCCTGGAGTTTTGAACTTTAACGATGGGGTGACCAGGCCAGAGGCAGCCCAGCAGAGGCAAAACCGGCCTCTGCCACTGTAGTTGTTCCCAGGAGAGCTGGGGGAAGCGCTCTGCTGCCGCCACTCTTGACCTCCCTCCTCCCCCGGGGGAACACTGCGTCCTGCGGCCACATCACGTGACCACGTGCCCCCTGGGACCAAGCGCCTCTGTCCTCCCACGCCCAGGCCTTAGGCTCCACCCCTCCTGCTGGGACGTGGACCTGGTCCGGCCTGGGCACATGGTGCCTGACTGTGGGAGTCGCCCCTTCATCCCTGCTTGACCCCCAGCCTCATGGTGGGGCTGGATCCAAGAAGAGGGCTCAGCCTGCGCTGGCCTGGGGAGGGTTGTCCAGGGCCTGCGTGGGCACAGGGTCTCCCACTGCCTCCCCCGCCTACTAGCAGGAGGGGCCACTGCCCTGGCCTTGGGATGGTTTCCTGTCTTCTGTTGTCAGCTCCTAGTAGAGACGCATTGTCTGTCACCAAGACCTGGACCTCCAGGGACTCAGGTGACCAGACCCGCATCTCATATGCTCTGACTCACAGGAGGACCGGGGGACGCCCTGACGCCCGAGTCCTCCTTGAGCCCCAAAGCTACCAGCTCTCCTCCGATTTCCTTTTCTTCTTTTTAAAATGCCTCTTTGCTTGCATGTGCATTTGAGGGGCCTTTTGACTATGCCTGTCTGGCCAGCACTCATTTGGGTGTGTTCTTAGGCCTCGAATCTGGGTCTCCTGCATTGCAGGCAGACGCTTTACCATGAGCCATGAGGGAAGCTTCAACTACGTAGCTTAAGCCTCTGCATACGGGCCGCAAAGTATGTGTACATGTCAGGGTAGCAGAGAAGCCTGAGAGTTGCCCCAAGTGCTGGTGCCAATTCCGGCCCCGCCCAGCGGAGTGGAGAGGCCCCGCGCCCCCACACCCCATGCCCGGACCCTGCTTCCCGGTGGGCACATGCGGCCCTCGGCCTGGCCGACGAGCTCTCTGCATGAGGTGCCAGCTCCGTCCGCCCCGCGGTCCAGGTGCCGCGTGTCTGCGTGCTGGAGCCTTGCACACCCTGGCTGACCCCGCCTCACCTTTCGGATGCTGTCCCTGACCTATCCAGGCAGGACCCCTGGCTGTTCCCTGAGTCTACCATCCTTCACAGAACTGGCCGCCCGCCCTGCCTGGAAGCCTGTCCTTTCTCAGGGCCTGGGGCCCTGGGCGCTCGGGCTAGTGGAGGACTCTGGTTTTGCGACACTGATCGGAGAGTGTGGACTTCCCTGTAGAAACGAGCTTCCCTCCGGTCCCCCGGGGGCTGCGGGAGGCCCGTCCCCTGACCTGACCCTGGACACGAGCATCGGTGCCGGAAGGGACACGGAGCAGGTCCCGCGGCGGGGAGGAGGATCCCCGGCACTTGCCCCCAAGTCAGCAGATGTGGACGGGGTTCAGCTGGACCTGCGGGGACGAAGGGGCCGGCATGGCAGGGGCAGAGCTGGATGCCCGTGCAGCACAGGAGGGGCCTGGCGGAGGGACTCGGACAGGGCTGGACCGTCACAGGCCAGCAGGGGTGGAGGTGCCCAGAGGGTGCTCAGAGCCACCTTGCCCCTTCCAGCCAGACGGGGGTGGGTGAAAACCATCGGCAGGAGCTCTGGGGTCTTGGGAGACAGGACGTAGATCACAGGTAATTGCCTCCAGCCTCAGACTCTCCTCCTGACTCCCCTCCCTCCGCCCCCATCTTTGTTACCATGGCAGCAGGAACGGGTCATTTTCTCCTGTTTCTTGAGGTCTGCTTTCCGTCTCTAAATCAAGTCCCTGTCTCGCCGGGAACGCCTGTCCACGAGGACGTGCTTCCAACCTACTTGGGTCCCTGGACATCCAGGCACGGTCAGGATGACCCCCCAGAGCCAGCCCCGTAACCTTGTTCCCCCTGGGACCTTCCCCTCCTCAGGCCTCAACTTGTGGGGGCTGAAAGGACAAGGTGGGGCAGGAACGGGGACTTCCCCAGCTTCCCCCAGGCTAGGGTCTGGGGCAGAGACACCTGTTTGCTGAGCACCAGGTGTCTAAGCTTCACGATGCTGACGGTACACATGGCCCCTGGATCACCTTTCCCTGGACGGGGCTCAAAGTGTCCTGCTCAGATGCGTCTCACACCCCGGCCACTCTTCTGTCCCCAGAAGGCCAGCTCCATGGTTTCCCTCAGCCCAGAGGCCACCTCTGCCCCCAGAACCTCATCCCAGGGGACCTGCCCAAACCACAGACCTCAGCTCCTGCCCTCCTGACCTCTGTATCCCTCACCTGCTCATCACCAGGACTCTTGGGAGCCCAGACCCCAGTCTGGCATCCTTCCTCTGGACAACTTCTCCCTGCTTGAATGGGGGACAGCTGTCCTCAGGCGCCCAGTGTGGACCCCAGGCCAGCTCTTGGGGGGCCTAGGATGACGATGGTTAAGTCAGCAGATGGACAAGGGCCCCTGAGCTCTGAGCCTGCCCGTGCAAGGAACGCAGCAGAGCTGTAATTATTGAGACCCTTGTTTTTGATGCAGGTTATTTTGCAGAAGCTTTGATACTTCGTAAGTATATAGGCAGGAAAGGAGCATATTTTAGCATAATGTCTACACCAGGCAGAGTCTAGATTATGCCCAAGGTCCCCACCCCCACTACAGTGTACACCGTTTGAGTCATCTCTTCCCTGTGTGTGTGTGTGTGTGTGTGTGAGGGAACGGCCAGCATGCTGTCCCTCCAGTGATTGGTTTCTGACAAGCTGACTTGAGTTGATCAAAGGGAGGTGACCTGGGTTGGCCTGATCAGGTGGCCCCTGAAAAGAAAGTGAAGCCGCAGATGCTCAGCCGGCGCCAAAGGAGGAGGCCTACGGCCAGGCCCTGAGCAAAGCCTGGCCCACACCCAGCGAGAGAGAAGGGACCGAGCTCTATATTCACAAGGAGCTGAACTCTGCCAATCCCTGACGGGACGTGAAGCAGATCCCAGGCTCCAGGTGGACCACAGCCTGCTGACACAGCGCCTTTGGCCTCTTGAGACCCCAGCAGAGACCCCGGCCTTGTGACCTAGGAAGCCGTGGGTAGTAAGTGTGCTCATGAAGTCACTGTGTTTGTGGAAGTTCCTTACGCAGAACCAGTGTAGCGTCTGTTTGACAAGGTGACCGGCTTTGAAAGTACATGTTTAGGGGACACGTGTGCATCTGGATCACACTTATCTTAATTGAATCTGATTTTTCAAAACATGAAAATGAAAACAGATCTTGATTACAAGGCATCAACTCATATAAACATGCATGTCTATATATGCCCACTGGTATACAGGTCAGGAAGCAACAGTTAGAACTGGACATGCAACAACACACTGGTTCCAAATTGGGAAAGGAGTCCGTCAAGACTGTATATTGTCACCCTGCTTATTTAACTTCTGTGCAGAGTACATCATGAGAAACGCTGGGCTGGATGAAGCACAAGCTGGAATCAAGATTTCCGGGAGAAATATCAATAACCTCAGATATACAGATGACCCACCCTTATGGCAGAAAGTGAAGAAGAACTAAAGAGCCTCTTGATGAAAGTGAAAGAGGAGAGCGAAAAAGTTGGCTTAAAGCTCAACATTCAGAAAACTAAGATCATGGCATCTGGTCCCACCACTTCATGGCAAATGGATGGGGAAACCATGGAAACAGTGGCTGACTTTATTTTCTTGGACTCCAAAACCACTGCAGATGATGACTGCAGCCATGAAATTAAAAGACACTTCCAAGTATGGAAGAAAAGCTATGACCAACCTAGGCAGCATATTAAAAAGCAGAGACATTACTTTGCCAACAAAAGTCCGTCTAGTCAAGGCTATGGTTTTTCCAGTGGTCATGTATGGATGTGAGAGTTGGACCATAAAGAAAGCTGAGTGCCAAAGAACCGATGCTTTTGAACTGTGGTGTTGGAGAAGACTCTTGAGAGTCCCTTGGACTGCAAGGAGATCCAACCAGTCCATCCTAAAGAAATCAGTACTGAATATTCATTGGAAGGACTGATGCTGAAGCTGAAACTCCAATACTTTGGCCACCTGATGTGAAGAACTGACTCATTTGAAAAGAGCCTGATGCTGGGAAAGATTGAGAGCAGGAGGAGAAGGGGATGACAGAGGATGACACGGTTGGATGGCATCACCGACTGGATGGACATGGGTTTGAGTAAACTCTGGGAGCTGGTGATGGACAGGGAGGCCTGGCGTGCTGTGGTCCATGGAGTCGCAAAGAGTTGGACACGACTGAGTGACTGAACTGAGCTCTTTTTTCTTAATTTCAAAACTTAAGGGGATGTTTTGAAAGGCAGGGGAGTTTTCTCTGCAAAATGCAATCATTAAAGGAAAATTGGGAAAAAAAAGAAAATTGGAAGATAGAGATAAGTAGAAAGAAGACAACATTTCCCTAATTCAACTAATGTTACAATTAACATCTGAGTCATGTTTGACATTGACCTTCTGCATAAAGAAAACAAGAATATTTTGGTCCATTTACAGGCTACCATCTCTTTTTAAAATAGAAGTATGTTTTTGCACCCCGAGTTGATTGCAGCACCATTTACAATATCCAAGACATGGAAGCAACGCAAATGTGCATCGACAGATGAATGGGTAAAGACGGTGTGGGGCATGTGCACAATGGAATACTACTCAGCCACGAAAAAGAACAAAATAATGCCATTCGCAGCAACGTGGACAGATCTAGAGACTATCACATGGCACCTGACAGCAGCTGACCCCCATCTGAGCAGGGAAGTAAGTCAAAGACATACTACATGAGGAATCCAAAAAACGAACTTGTTTACAAGGCAGAAATAGACCCACCGACATCGAACACAAAGGCATGGTCACCAAAAGCGAAAGGGGAGGAGGGACCCCGGCTCCTCCACAGCCTTGTCGGCATCAAGCCAGTCTCGTGAGTGACTCATGATTTTCAGTTTAATTTTTCTGACTGGTATTAATTCTGAGCACTAGCTGTATGCTCCTCCACTACGTGTGTACCTTCCTTTGTGACGAGCTTGTAGGACCTTTTGTCCGTAATCTCAGTGGACTGTCTTTTCCCCAGACGTGCACGCTCCCTTCGCGTGGTGAGAGTGTGTTCGCTTCATCCAGAGTAGGCTCAAAACTGTCCAGAGCTTGTGGGAGACGGCTCACATTTTTAATGAGAAGAGAGTTCTTTTTAAAAAATAAAGTCCAGTTTATCAACTACAAGGAAACTTGCATGATCACATTACCTACAAATAAAGATAATTTCACTTCCTTTATTTCAATTTCTATGTATCTTTTTCTTTTCTTTCTCTGTTGAGGATTTCCAGGACACAGAATTTTAGTGTTCTGTTTAAGAAACTGTTGCCTACCCAAGGTCATAACAACATCTTGTAAGTTTTCTTCTGAAAGATGGAATAGATTTTGCCTTTATGTTTAGGAAATCAGTCCTTTACATCAACGGTGTGAGGTAGAAACAAGATTCGTTCTCTTCAAAGGGATCAAATCCTGTAAAACAAAGACCCTCGCTTGCTCCGTGGCATCCCTGCGGTCTGTCAGCCTCGGGTGACCACACTGATGGCATCTGTCGGCCCCTTCGTCCTCTGGTTGCTCACATTGCCAGGTGCCCACAACATAGCTGTTTTATGGAAAGTCTTGGAGTTTGGGGGGTCTGCCCTCAGAGGTGGTGTTTCCCCCTCTGTATCCTTTGATCTTCTCTATCAATTTTAACATCAGTTTGTACATTTTGTTAAGAAATGACAATAGAAGGTGAGATGGACTTGGAATGAATCTATGGCTCAATGAAAGTTCAGTTCAGTTGCTCAGTCGTGTCCGACTCTTCGCGACCCCATGAATCGCAGCACGCCAGGCCTCCCTGTCCATCACCAACTCCCAGAGTCCACCCAAACCCACGTCCATTGATTCAGTGATGCCATCCAGCCATCTCATCCTCTGTCGTCCCCTTCTTCTCCTGCCCCCAATCCTTCCCAGCATTAGGGTCTTTTCCAATGAGTCAGCTCTTCACATGAGGTGGCCAAAGTATTGGAGTTTCAGCTTCAACATCAGACCTACCAATGAACACCCAGGATTGATCTCTTTTAGGATGGATTGATTGGATCTCCTTGCAGTCCAAGGGACTCTCAAGAGTCTTCTCCAACACCACAGTTCAAAAGCATCAATTCTTCGACGCTCAGCTTTCTTCACTGTCCAACTCTCACATCCATACATGACCACTGGAAAAACCATAGCCTTGAATAGACGGACCTTTGTTGGCAAAGTAATGTCTCTGCTTTTTAATATGCTATCTAGGTTGGTCATAACCTTCCTTCCAAGGAGTAAGCGTCTTTTAATTTCATGGCTGCAACCACCATCAGCAGTGATTTTGGAGCCCAAAAAAATAAAGTCAGCCACTGTTTCCACTGTTTCCCCATCCATTTGCCATGAAGTGGTGGGACCAGATGCCATGATCTTAGTTTTCTGAATGTTGAGCTTTAAGCCAACTTTTTCACTCTCCTCTTTCACTTCAATGCAAGGGGACCTGGCAATACGGAGTCTTCACTTCATGTTTATTTAGACTCTCTTTAATTCCTCTCAGCCACGTTTTCTGGTTTCCAGTGCAGATGTCACGTACATCTGTCATTAAGTATTCAATTTGCTGGTGCTGTTATAAATGGTATTTTAAAGATTCAGTGTTTAATTGTTTGTTACTAGCATATGGAAATACTATATGCACTTTGCTAAATTTACTAGTTAATTCTAAAGATTTGTTTGTAGATTCCTTTAGTTTCTTCTTGTACACAATCACGTTATCAACAAATAAAGATGTTTGCATTTCCTTACTTTCAATTTCTATGTATTTTTGCTTTTACTTGCACTGTTGAGGATCTCCAGGACAACGTTTATTATTATTATTGTTATTTTAGATTTATTTTATTGAAGTATAGTTGATTTACAATGTTGTGCTAATCTCTACTATAAAGTAATGACTTGTAGAAACTTATGACTCAGTTATACATAAACATACATTCTTTTTCATGTTCTTTTCCATTGTGGTTTATCACAGGATACTGAATGTATGAATAGTTCCCTGTGCTCTGCAGTAGTGCCTAATCCTTTATCTAGCCTGTATATAACAGGACAGCATCTAAATATAAGTGGTGATGGTGGAACACTGTTTCTCATGACTGATTTTAGGGGGAAATCTTTCATGTTTGACCAGTAAGTGGGCTTCCCTGGTGGCTCAGCTGGTAAAGAATCCACCTGCAATGCAGGAGACCCTGGTTCAATTCCTGGGTCGGGAAGATTCCCTGGAGAGGGGATAGGCTACCAACTCCAGGATTCTTGGGCTTCCCTTGTGGGTCAGCTGGTAAAGAATCTGCCTGCAATGCGGGAGCGGAGAAGGCAATGGCAACCCACTCCAGTACTCTTGCCTGGAAAATCCCATGGCTGGAGGAGCCTGGTAGGCTGCAGTCCATGGGGTCACGAAGAATCAGACACGACTGAGCAACTTCACTTTCACTTTTCACTTTCATGCATTGGAGAAGGAACTGGCAGCCCACTCCAGTGTTCTTGCCTGGAGAATCCCAAGGATGGCGGAGCCTGGTGGGCTGCCGTCTATGGGGTCGCACAGAGTCGGACACGACTGAAGCGACCCAGCAGCAGCAGCAGCAGTGCGGGAGACCTGGCTTCGATCTCTGGGTTAGGAAGATCCCCTGGAGAAGGGTATGGCTAACCACTCCAGTATTCTGGCCTGAAGAATTCCATGGACTGTATAATCCATGGGGTCACAAAGAGTCTAACACAACTGAGTGACTTTCACTTTCATAATCTCTGCAGCTGATTTTTTAGTAGCTGCCGTTTGTGATATTAAGGAAGTTCTATTTCTAGTTTGTTCCTACTTTTCGTCATATACAGGCTGAATTTCATTGAGCAAGTTTTTATGAAATACTAGTACAATCATTGGTTTTCTTTTTTATTCTGTTAAGGTGGTGAATTACATGGGTCGATTTTTAAAAATATTAAACCAATTTTTCATTCCTGGGATAAACTTAACTCGGTTGAAATATACGATCCTTTCACCGTGACCCTGATATTGAGAGTTTTGTCTCCCACCACATCACTCTCCACAGGCGTGAGCCATAGCCTTGCCCACCTGCACGGATGGGAAGTTGGGGTTCTCCCCTCTACACGATGGGGGAGGGGAGGACTTTGTCCCACCAGGACCCACAGGAGCGAATCCCATGAGAGTTACAGATATGGAAGCAAAAGTCAAATAAAAGTGTCCTCTCCCTGAGAAACAGAGTCAAGTGTTTACACCACATCACCTTTCTATATTTTGTGGATATTTAGGTTATTTCAATTTTTATACTTTAAATAGCGCTTTGAATAAAGATTAAGCTGGCCCTAGAGTTATAACTTTAGTGTTTATTACTGGAGTAACATGACTCAGGCAAAAGGTATGAATGTTCTAGAACTTCGCCCCAACCCCTCCCCACCACGTATGACGTGGCAGTGGCCACCGGACTATCATCAGAGCTGCGCGGGGTGTTCATGCACGTGAAGACCGCACCCACAGGCGAGACACGAAGAAGCAGAAGCCCCTCTCTGCCCCGAGGTCATGTTTCCTGCCCAAGTGACCGCTGGCACGAGCGGGCTGATGTATTGCCTTTTTTCTGGACGATGCTGTCATCCATATGTGATTATCAACCCCTGCACAGGTTCTCCATGGATGGAATGGCTTATTTTTCATCTTATACTGGCTGTCTTCATTTCATATACAGATTGCATTTTACATTTTTGTGTCTTCTGATCATTTCTTCAATTCTCATTTCCTTGATCCCAACTCAGTGGAGGGAACAAAGTGTGAGTGTGATGAATGTGGGGTCGCCCAGCAGTGCCCTAGGAGCACGCATGACAATGCCCAGGTCGGAGAGGTCTTCCTGCAGGAGCGGGTGGAGCTGAGACCGGATGGCTGGGCACACGGGGCATGAAGACAGGAGGAGCCAGGCCATTGGCAGGCGAGCAGAACCTGAGCAAAGGCGCGAAGGCCAGGACAGGGAGTTCGGGCGTCTCACGCCCACGGGCTGCGGCTGGAGGGGTCACAGCGGGTTTCCCGGGGATGATGAAATACATGTGTCCATGTTAGAAAGTTACTGAGGAGGCGAGATACGAGGGAAGCAGACCAGTGGGGCGCTCGTGTGGTCAGCGTCACCGTGGATCACAGACACCACCAGGGCGGGATGATAAAGTTGAGGAGCAGTTGGGAGGTAAAATTGGCAGGACCGGGGGGGAAGGGAGCCTATTTGATCAGTTTCTGGTCTGAGCAGCAGGGAGACAGTGGTTCCGTCCGCCAAGGTGGACTGGTTGCAAAGGGTCAAACGGATGGAGCATTTGCTCCGTCCCAGAGGAGAGAGGCAGGCGGGTTGCGCCAGTGCTAAGCGTGGAGATGGAGAGGAATCACTGCTGTTGGGAGGCGTGGAGGAGGCGAAACAGAGAAGACTCATTGATGGATGGGGTCGGGGAGAGATGCAGGGTCACGTTGCTGACGCGGTTGCCAGACTGAGGGATGGATGACATCACGGAAACACCTGCAAGACGGAAGAGCCCCCCAGGTTCCCTCACGTTGTCTCAGATGATGGTTTTAGTTCTTGGCTCATGACCTACAGCGAGCATGATGTCAGGGACAGTCCCACAGCCCCCGAGCAGGACCCGAGTGCCACCGAGACTTGGGGGCAGGGGCCGCGTCCCCGAAGGGCTGCCCCGGGGCTCAGATGCTCTGTGAGTGTGCGCTGGCGTGTTCTGGCTTCAAAGCGTGGACAGTGGGTTCTGCAAACACCCGCCCGTCCTCTGCGTCTGCTGTTTGATTCCAGAGGCCAGGCTGCCGAGCCAGAGCAGCTGGAGAGGGTCTGCGCTGACGGAAGGCACACGCGGCCATCAGCAAACAGCAGAGTCAGACGGCTTCTTCCCATGGTGTCCCTGCAAACAATTCTTTCAAGAGGACAGAAGCACCCAGGCCGGCACGGTAGGCTCTCCTCTTGCAGAGACGACTTGTGCCTGACAAACACTTGAGATGAGAAGTGTCTTCATCTCCATCTGAGAAGTGCCAGCCTGGCTGGATGGGCTGCAGTGGGGGTGGGGGTGGGCGCATTTGTGCCAAGAAAATAGTTCAGTGTAATCCGAGGCATAACAGGGGTGTGGATGATACATCTTCTCCTGTCAAGACACAGTCTCAGTGCTATTTTTGAAGGAAGCTGAGGAATTAAAGAAAAACCTGAGAGGAAACTCTGAAACATAATAAAATTGGACTCAAATCAAAGCCTCTCCAAGGCTGGAAAGTTAATTACATCATCTGAGATGTGTAGTTGGCAGAGACTGAGAAGGTAAAGTCTATTTTTCCTTCCAGAGCGGATCTCAGGCAGCCAACTCAACCGGGACTACTGGTACAGGATAATAGTTCTTTTTTTATTGACAAAATTGGGGAAATTAAACAAAAAAACGTATTGAATCACATGACTCCTTGCAGACACTGCTTGCTGCCAAGATGAGTCTGATCATGGCCCCCTGATCTCAGGGATCACGTGTCCCTGAGATTGAGACATGAGGTCAAGGCCATCCGCTGTCGGGGGCTCTGAGATGTAGCAGCCCAGAATCAGAGGCACCAAGGGCAGGGGAGTCAAGGGGGGCTTCCTGGAGGAGGAGTCCCCAAAGTCAGCATGGGGGCAGAGGGCACAGGAGGGCCCAGAGGGAGGTAAGGCAGAGTGGAGACGGCACAACACGATGAAATGGCCCCTCGCCTGCTCCCTGCAGGGCATCGCAGAGACAGGGGACATTGTTCGGGGTTCGTGATGGGGAATGGGGTCAGCGTCCAGGCATGTGCGGCCAGCTTCCGGGAGCTATGCTGTGTCCCCAGCCCTGAGCCGTGGCTGTGGTCCACTGGTCAAGCCTCTGACCGCCCCTCCTCAGAGGCAGTCCACTCGTGCAGTAAGAGGCTGCAGGAGACCCTCACCAACCCTGAGGCTGGTCACTGCCTCCAGACCTGCGTCCCATGGGCTGGACTGGACAGCGTCTTCAGGGGATGGGGTGAGAGGCGGGGTCTGGGCCCAGGGCTCTGCAGTCCTTCCTGAAGCCCAGCCTGGGATGCCCCCACCCGCTCCAGGGAGTTCTGGGGGCCCGGTGCTTCCTGCGGGCCTCAGCCAGCAAGGGTTTGCTGGCCACCTGCCTCCTGCTCATTTATACTGTGTGCTCACGTGTGAATGTACATGTATACACACACACACACCTAACAACACGTATACACACATGTATACACACAACACACATACACTCACATACATAACAAACATATACACATTTATAACACACACATACACATACAGATACACACGTAGATACACATATAGATACACACAAACACAAACATGCACGAATATACACATACACATACATAACACACACATACACATACATATACACACATATAGATACATAGATATATAGATACACACATAACACACATATGAACACATACAAATGCATAAACATCACATATTCACAAATATACACATACATATACGTACATATAGATACACACATAGATATATATAAATACACATATGCTGCTGCTGCTGCTGCTACTAAGTCGCTTCAGTCGTGTCCGACTCTGTGCAACCCCATAGACGGCAGCCACCAGGCTCCCCCGTCCCTGGGATTCTCCAGGCAAGAACACTGGAGTGGGTTGCCATTTCCTTCTCCAGTGCACGAAAGGGAAAAGTGAAAGTGAAGTCGCTCAGTCGTGTCCGACTCCCAGCGACTCCATGGACTGCAGCCCACCAGGCTCTCCCGTCCCTGGGATTCTCCAGGCAAGAGTACTGGAGTGGGTTGCCAGTGCCTTCTCCGAAATACACATATAAACACATATAAATGCATAAACACACCCATATGCACAAATATACACACACATAACACACACACATATGCACACACAACACACATATATAGATACACACATACACACACATAAACACATACAGATACATAACATATGCACATATACACATATATGCATAACACAGACACATACACAACACACATACATAGCATGTATACACATGCACACATACATAGCACACACATACATGCTACACAAATAACACACATATACACATACACACACATACACACATGCACACACATACTGAGCTGCCAGGTTGCGTACAAATCGTGCGTGTGAAAGCTCATATGCACGTCTCTCTCTCCCTCTATCCGCTCACACTACCCACCCCTGCTATCTTCTTACCTCCCCTCTGCCCACTGTCCATGCGTCCACGTCTCTGTCTGCATGTCTGTGGTCCTGCTGCAACTGGGAAAGACAGCAGGAGACCCGCGGGACCTGGGGTCACCCCGAGCCCTCCAGGCCTCGGGTCCTGAGCGCACGTCTCACCTGCCGGCTCTTCCCTCTCTCTCGCTCTCTGCCCTGACAGTTACCATCACAGGTCACACCCGCCGACTTGTCCACAGCTGACCCGGGAGGGCCTGGCCCCTGGGTTCACACAGTGCTGGCCGGCAGAGGGCGGGGGGCGGGCGCTCACAGAGGCCCCGCCGGGGGCACGGACGGAGGACACTCGGACGGCGGAGACCCCTCCCGCCTCCTTCTTCCACCGCCCCGCTGAGAGTTGAGGCTCAGCGTCCCAGCTGTGCCAGAGCTCTGGGCCCAGCTCCCCCAGGCACGACCCCTGCCTCCTGGAGAGGGTCCCCAGCCCCCTCGTCCTGGGGAATCCGAGAAGCAGAGGCTGAGGACGGGTTTCTGTGCGTCCACTGGAACCGTCTGGACAGGAGGGAGGAGTTTATTTTAAGAAACAAGGGGCTGAAGTGACCCCACTGTGAACACATTTGTTCTCATGGATAACACTTAGATTCAAAGGCTCTCAGAGCTAGAAGTGGCTTTGGACGTAATCGCCACACGAGCTCACTGTGCCCATAAAAGGCGGCGGTCCCCAGATCTGAGAGGGTGAGCGGGGCCTGTGAGGTGCTCCCGACACTGATGCCTTTGGCCCCCGCGCCCCATGCCCCTCCTGGCTCCTCGGCCACAGTGTGGACACGCAGCCCTGATGCATGGTCGTCAGTCCCCCGTGAGGCCCACAGAGACGGGGACCAGGCCCAGGGGGGCGCCATCCTGCCTTGGGCTTGGGAAGGGGCGAGTTCCACCCCCGACGGGGGAGCCGCCAGGGCTCACTCTGTGCCTCAGGAAGCGAGGAGGTGGGGAGTGACTGGGGTCCAGCCTGCCTTCCTCATCTCCCTCTGGACTCCGGCCACTGCTGGGCTCACACAGAACCTCGTCCAGGTGGGGGCCCCTCCACCACGAGGGGCTGCAGGGCAGGGTCGTGGGTCCCAGGCGACGACGCCTTGGGCTGTGACTCAGGGTCTCCAGGTAGCTGGGGAGGGGCAGCCGCGGGAGGGGCGGTGGTGGGGACCCTGTGGAGACCAGATCACCTGTCCAGGTGGGCCTGAGTGCAGAGGCGTCACTCGCCTGGGAGGCCGCCCCCTTCCCTGCCCCCGACTGGGACCTCGCAGCAGGCAGAAGCCCTGGAACCTTCTCTCCCTGGAAGGCAGGTGAGTCTGTGTCCCCCCTGCCAGATTACCAACACCTGCCTCAGGAGAGCTTGCGGGGATGTCTTCCATGGGCCCTCCCCTGGGCCAGACCCAGCGTCACCCCACGGCCAGCTCACGCACCCATTCATTCATTCTGCCGAGTTTGCCTTCAGTCAACGCATTGACTGCATTGTTCAGAAGGCATTGGTGGGGCTGGGGTGGGCGGGCCAGTCAGCGCACCCCCTGTCAGAACACCCAGGTCTGTGTGGGGGGCTGGGAGCCAACAGCTGAGACACTCCCTGCCCAGCGGGACGTGCTGCAGTGGCCCCCACGGCCAGCATCCCCTCACTTTGCTCCTGGGGCCCCCGCGCTTTGTAGACTCACAGCCTCACCATCACCTGAGAGGCACACGCTCTCTCTGGGCCTGATTTCCAGATGGATAAAGAGTCGAAAGGAGCAGAATGGGCTGCTTCAGGCCCAGACTGTCGAGGGCGGGTGATGGTTGCGGGGATGCTGGGGTGCCGTGAGGAGGTCTCTGAGAGCTCCAGCCTGGTGACCCCTTGGCCCGCAGAGGTCCTGCCCTTAGCCCCGGGGGAGCCCACGACGTAGTCTCTCCGCTTTCCTGGGGGGTCCTCGGACCCCTTCCAGCTCCCCGCCCACACAGGAGCTGCGGTTGTGGCTGGACCGGGAGAGAAGGGGGCTGAGGCGGGAGGGATGCGAGACCGTCCCTGCAGGCAGGGTGGGCTCTGCCCAGGGGCTGCGGGCTGGAAGACGCTGGAGACGGACACAGGGGGTCTGGGGCAGGGTGCGCACAGCTGCCTGACGAAATGCGTGTGGCCCCCTCCCCATCCCCCCTCCTGCCCATCCGTTCGTTCCCTCGGCCAGGACGGCCCCTTCCGCTGCTCCGGGACGTCAGGGTGGAAGGCTTCCCAGGGCTGAGCCCACCACCCACCCCAGACAGCTTCTGCAGGCCGACAGTAGACAGGACCCTTCATCGGCTCCGAGGGGATGGAGGAGCTGGGAAGACAGATGGAACTGGAACAGAAAGACAGTGAGAGCACCCAGGGGCCAAGTGCACTAGGAAGGCGCCTTCCTAGAAATGCAAAGCAAGGTTTTCTTACCAACAGCCCATCAGACAGAGAGCAGGGCCCCGCGGAGCCTCGGGGGTTGTCCTAGGAGACATCGTGGAGGAAACAGTGAAAAAAGTTAGGAAGAAAGTCTCAGGTGAAAAATCTGACTCCAGTTTACGAGACAGGACAGTCAGACGGTAAGAGGCTCCAGGGGAGGAGCAGGGTCTGTAATTGAATCAGAGGCAGTGCCTCCGCTGATGAGGAGCTGGGCTGGCTGGCTCGTTCTCACCGAGTCCCAGGTGGGACCCTGAAGAAAGGGTAAACACTTGTATGTGTTCTGGAAAAGTTCCTAGAATCTGAGGGTAAACGGAGAGTCTCGGAGGCTCACAGAGACCCGGGGGTGGGTGGGGGCAGGGGAACAGCTGACCGGCAGGGAGTGGCGTCTGCACCGGCTAGAGAAGACACCCCAAGAACCCGCAAAGGCCCCATGCGGAGGGGACGGAGGAGGGGGGATGGGAGAAAGGACTCTGGCCCGCAGCACTGAGCTGGGGTGAGGTAATAATTACAAGTAAAATAAGTACAAGATAATAACTACATGCTCAGTTATGTTCAGCTCTTTGCGACCTCATGGACTGCAGCACGCCAGGCCTCCCTGTCCTTCACTATCTCCCAGAGTTTGCTCAAATTCATGTCCATTGAGTCAGTGATGCCATCCAATCACCTCATTCTCTGTCATGCCTTCTCCTCCTGCCTTCAATCTTTCCCAGCTTCAGGGTCTTTTCCAAGTTGGTTCTTTCCATCAGGTGGCTCTTTGCAAAGTACTGGAGCTTCAGTTTCAGCATCAGTCCTTCTAATGAACATTCAGGACTGATTTCCTTTAGGATGGACTGGTTTGATCTCCCAGCAGTCCAGGGCACTCTCAAGAGTCTTCTCCAAGACCACAGTTTGAAAGCATCAGTTACAAACATAACAAATTATAATTTTCATTTTATTCAATTATTGTATTACTTACAAATCTCATTATTTAATTACAACAATCAGGAAAAGCACAGAAGAGATCAGGATTATCAATAAAGATGCAGAAAGGGGGACAATCAAGTCTGCCCTGTGTTCACGTCAAGTGTTAGACTGAATTCTCCTCTGAAACAGGTCAAGGGAAAACAGCAACCAAACCAAAAACTAGTGACCTGCAGTTTGCATAAACCTATTCAAGAAAAATTGATGCTGAACAGAAATTCCTGGTAAATACAAATGTAAAAAAAATCAGACATCCATATTAATATCCATGTGCTATGCGGAATTTTTAGAATTTGAAATAAAAAACAGTAAACAGTCACAGACATATTATGTGATTTAATTATAAGAAGCACAATTTCTGAATAAATTTTAAGTCTCAGACTTGTATGTATCAAAAACTGTGTAGCAGCAAAATAAATAAATAAAAACAGCAGAAAATGGTTACAGATAAGAGACCCGAATAAAGAAGCCTGTGAGGGAGAAATTCCATCTTTCCAAAACTGAGTACATATCTTGGATGAAAGCTAAACAGACCAAAAACTGAATTACACCATAAATTAACTGAATTCAGCAGATATATACTGAAGCTTTATTAACAGCCTGCTTTTTCATGTTTGGGAATTATCTTGAAAATCAATCATATATTTCACAGGCGACGTCGGTAAGAGTACAGCTTACGATGTCACAGACGTTTTCGTCCAATCCTAAGCCAATGGGATTAAAATCAGGTAATGAGGGGCTTCCCAGCTGGCGCTAGTGGTAAAGAACCCTCCTGCCAATGCAGGAGACACATGAGATGTGGGTTCGATCCCTGGATCAGGAAGACCCCTGGAGGAGGACATGGCAACCCACTCCAGTATTCTTGCCTGGGGAATCCCATGGACAGAGGAGCCTGGTGGGCTACAGTCCATGGGGTCGCAAAGAGTCGGACACGACTGAGTGACTAACGCACACGCGCTACGTAGTTCAGTGTTCGTAGGGAATAAACCAAGTGAACAGACCACAGAACACAACCCTACCCTCCCCCCTCAGCAAAACCCCTTCCTGCCAACTAGAACAGGCTCAGCTCAGACGCCCGAGACCAGCCAGTGCTGCCCAACGCACGGCGGGGCAGCCAGTGGGCATCCGGGTTCTGCCCAGACACTCCGTCCTGCTCCAAGGGCTCTGCCCAGATACCGCGGGAACTCCAGCGGCTGAGGCCCCGGTCTCTGCAAACTGCACATGGCTGCCCTGTGACCACGCGGCAGCTCGGGGCGGGGAGGCTGCGCATCTCAGCCCACATCCTCTGGAGAAGACCGCCAAAGCCCGCCAAAGCCCGCCAAAGACCGCCAAAGAAAGCTCGCCAAAGACCGCCAAAGAAAGCTCGCCAAAGACCGCCAAAGCCCGCCAAAGACCGCCAAAGCCCGCCAAAGCCCCAGAAGTTGGACATTTGCTGGGGACCCTGGGGTCCTGGGGACCTGGAAAGGATCTCCCCACCTCCTCCATGCACACAGAGATTGAAGACAGGAGGAGGAGGGGAGGTGGGGGACACCACAGTCCTGGATGGACAGGTGCTGTGACCTGGGGCCCCTGGAGGTGGGAGGAGCCACGGTGGGCAGGGGTGGGTGGGAGGAGCCATAGTGGGCGGGATTGCAGGGGTGGGGAGGAGGGGTGCGGGGGTCAGGGCGGTGGGACATTAACTGTGATGACCTGGGGCCCCTGGGCGTGGGAGGAGCCACTGTGGGCAGGGGTAGGGGAGGGGATGCAGGGGGGGGGAGGGGTGCAGGGGTCAGGGCGGTGTGAGATAAAATTTGAGCCACCAAGGAAACACTTGCCTTTGAGAATCCTGAAATCCTGAAGTGGGTTTATTAACTCTGCCAGCAGTCTAATAACCGCTGTGCAATACAGGAATGCAAACAGATGTGAACCATCAACCTCAGCCCACAAAGCAAGCAGAGACCCTGGAAACTGGCTTAAAAATACCACTTTCAGTAAGGCCCTAGGGTCAAATGGTTTTGCAGCTGCAATCTACTTAATCACTGGTTATTAATCACCACCATGTCATAGAAAACTGTAAGAAATGCCAGATTACATGTTTAGAAACAAGTGTAATACCCACGCCTTAAAATATAGTACACTAATTGTGATATCGATGTCAGAAATTCTAAGCGATGGGTTAGCAAATAGAATATGGAACTGCATGGAAAGACTGGAACAATGTAACAATATAGGGTTTATTGTAGAAACTAAATATCATTTAATGTCGGAGTACTCATCAAATTCACCCGTTCTATAGGGAAATTAGATGAAAAATAAAATTTTATCCGAAAGACTTGCAAAGAATTTTATTATATCTGAAAGCATCCTTAATAATTGCTCTATAATATACAAATTCAAAGAAATTTTTGAATGCAATTAAAAGTACTTACCAAAAGCAACAGCAAATATGATTTTAACAGAAAAACCTTAAAGTCACTTCAATAAATGTCAGGAACCAGTTATTAATCCGGGAGTCACAGTGCTTTGTGAGTGAGTTCGGTGTGAGTGAGTCTGGTGTGAGTGAATCTGGTGTGAGTGAGTTTGGTGTGAGTGAGTTCAGTGTGAGTTCGGTGTGAGTGAGTCTGGTGTGAGTGAATCTGGTGTGAGTGAGTCCGGTGTGAGTGAGTTCCGTGTGAGTGAGTCTGGTGTGAGTGAATCTGGTGTGAGTGAGTCTGGTGTGAGTGAGTTCGGTGTGAACACAGAAGTACGTTTTGTGTGTGTGCTCAGTTGCTAAGTCATGGTCAACTCTTTGCCACCTGGTGGACTGTATCCCACGGCTCCTCTGTCCACGGGAGTCTCCAGGCAAGAATACTGGAGTGGGTTGCCATTGCCTTCTCCAGGGGGTCTTCCTGACCCAGGGATCCAACCCACATCTCCTCTGTCTCCTGCTTTGGCAGCCAGATTCTTTAGCACTGAGCCACCTGGGAAGCCCAGAAGTACATTTCAGGAGTGCTTTAAACAATAGGAAGGGAAAATTCTTAACAGCAACAACAAAAGTGCTTGCTGATTTTACAATTGCCTGCTTAGAAAACCAAGAAAATAGAAGAATATCTTCTAGAATTAAGGTAAGCTAATGACTTGAATTGATTATACACACAGGCCCCTACAAATGGATAACTCATCTGATTCAGAATTTGGTAGAAAATAAAAACTCCTCAGGAATCTATTCAGAAACAGTATCACAGGGCCAGCAGGAATGACATTTAAAATTTTGAGGAAAGATTTGGGGCTTCTGACCTGGGTCAAGGTGGACTAATCATCTACAGCCTATCCCTCTAAACACTGTTCTAAAATCCCAACACAGTGCCTGGTCCACCACCTGAAGACTCTGAATGTCCGAGTCTGCAGGCAGACTGGGGAAGGAAACCAGGATGCAAAGGACGGCCAGGGCGGCGGGAGCCCAGACGGGAGCCCAGGGCGGCGGTGAGCCCAGATGGGAGCCCAGGGCGGCGGGAGCCCAGGCGGGAGCCCAGGCGGGAGCCCAGACAGGAGCCCAGGGCGGCGGTGAGCCCTCCCCAGACCCTGTGTGTCCTTCAGTGACTGCAGGCCTGACCCCAGGGCAGGCGGGAGCCCAGACGAGGCTCGGGTGCTGACGGAGGGTCCAGGAGAGCTTGCCAATTCTTCTTCAAGGGGAAACAAGGACATGGACGAGGCTTCCTCCCACTTTGGTTCTGAAGGTGGGTATGGCCGGGGGCCACGTGCAGCCTTGGGCCTCAGGGCTGAGTACACAAGGGAGCCTCCGGGAACCAGAAAGGCCTGGGGACCCTGCAGAAAGAGATGGAATTAAAATGGTTCAAATAACTCCAGGGAAGGAGGAAAGGAGAAACAGAGGAAAGCAAGATAGCTGGAACAAACAGAAAACCAACAGTAAAATGGCAGATAGACATCTACAAACATATATCCTTTTTTGAATGGCAAATTGTTTAAACAGCCTGACAGACGTTACTGAAATGGAAAGGAAAGTTTGACCCAACTGTACATGATCCACAAGCAATTCACTTCAAACGAAATGCCACCTTCAGTTCCGAAGTGAAAGGACAGAGAACGTATAACATGGAAACAAATCAAAAGAAAGCCAAACAAAGTAGTTCCATTAACGTCAAACAAGGTGAACTTCAAAAGCCACAGAAGCAAGACAGCAATGAAGAGGCACCTTACGTGAGGACAGAGGTCAGCTCGCCAAGAAGAAGTGACGGCAGCGTGAAGCATGTGTGCACCTGAAAATACGCTTCAAGATAAGCGGAATTAAGGGGGTAAGTGGACTAAGTCACAGCTCTAATTGGAAGCTTCAGCAGCCTCCTCTCAGGAGGGTGTGGACAGACCTTGAAGGACCGGGGGAGACGGGAATCACAGCGCCAGCCCGCTGGGCTTGGCTGACGGGCGCAGAACAGCCCCCCGCCCCCAGCAGAACACACACTCCCTCCCGCTGTTCACGGAACATTCACCATGGCAGACTGCGTCCTGCCTTATGAAACAAACCTTAACACGATGTGAGCAGAGGCAGACATGCAACCTATACTCTCTGACCATAAAGGAATTAAATTTTCAGTAGCAGAAAAGTAACAGGCATGTATCTAAATGTTTGGAAACTAAATAACCCACTTCTAAGTAATCTGTAGGTCAGGAGACAGCCCCAGTGGAAGTTTGAAAATATTTGAACTGAACAAATGTGAAAATACGTCATATCACAATTTGTAGAACACAGCTAAAGGAGCTCTTAGGAGGAGATTTATGGAATTAATCACTTACACTGAGAAGGAAATGAGTCTAATGTTAATGTTTTTACTCTAAGAAATTAGAAAAAAATGAGCAAAGGTATCAAAAGCAATAAAATGAAGGAAATAATAAGGATAAGTGATATTTCGGTATTCTGGCAATAAACAACCGATATCCAAAATTAATAAAGCAATGCCATTTACAATAGCTTAAAAATGAGATACTTAGGGGAAAAGCTAACAAAACACATATAGAATCCTTGTGCTGAAAATTGCAAAATGCTGATGATAGTAATCAAAGAAGATCTAGTAAACAGAGAGACATGTCATGTCAACGGATTGAAAGTTTCAGAAAAGTGCCAGATTTCCCCGAATTTATCTACAAATTTAAATTAAGTCCAGTTAAAACTCCAGCACAATTGTTTTGTAGACATGGAGAAGCTGATTCCAAAATTTATTTAGAAAGACAAAGAAAGTTGAACTAGCCTAAACAAAAAAAATTAACTTGGCAGCATTGTACTAACATATTGTACGACCAGCTTTAAGCCACAGTAATCAAGACCTTATATTCATGGAGAGATAAGTATGTAGATCAATGGGCCGCCTGGTGTGAAGAGCCCACTCACTGGAAAAGACTCTCATGCAGGAAGTGATTGAGGGTAAGAGGAGGAGGGGGCGGTATAGGGTGAAGGGTTAGCTGGCACTACCAGCTCAGGAGGCATGAATTTGAACAGACTCCGGGAGACAGCGAAGGAGTGGAAATCCTGGCACACTGGAGACCGTAGGGTCACAGAGAGTAGGACACAGTTTAGCCACTGAACACCAGCGAGAGAGGACCAGAACCCAGAACAAGACTTAGCAGAGGTGGCCACGTGATTTTAACAAGGTCACAGAGACAGTTCAGTGGAAGAGAAGAGTCTTTCCACAAAAGATGTTGGGAAATTGGATCTCCATTTACCAAAAAAGTCAACTTTGGCTTAAATCTCACTGCTTACGCAAAAGCTAACCCTGAATGAGCCTCAGTTCTGAATGTGACGTGTAAGTTACACAGTTTTTAGGAAGCATTGCAGAAAATCTTGTGACCTGGCACCAAGAGCACAATACATAAATGGGAAAAAACCCACTAAAAATTGGAAATGATTAAGTTAATACTTGTATTTACAGGTATTCACCCGAGAGACATGGAACTCATGGTCTGTGCAGAGTCTACACTAATGTGAAGGCTGACTCTGCTCACAGCCAAACTCGGGGAACGATCCAAACGTCTTTTGGCAGAAGCACTGGGATCCATACTGGATGCAGCTGAGCCATAGGGTGGCAGGATGGGCCACGACAGCATCCACGCCACGGAGTTGCCCTGCGGGAGAGGACTCGGCACGAGCACGACCAGAACACTGACGCGCACGCCAGGGGCCTGGGGTCTCCAAGGACTGTGCGGGTGAAGGGGGCCGGCCTCGACAGGCCCCCACGCGGCGATCAGGGGCCAGTCTCGACAGGCCCCCACGCGGCGATCCTCTCTTTATGGTGGGTGAAGGGGGCCGGCCTCGACAGGCCCCAACACAGCGATCCTTTCTTCATGGTGGGTGAAGCGGGCCGGCCTCTACAGGCCCCCACGCGGCGATCAGGGGCCGGCCTCGACAGACCCCCACGCGGCGATCCTCTCTTCATGGTGGGTGAAGGGGGCCGGCCTCGACAGACCCCTACTTGGCGATCAGGGGCCGGCCTCGACAGGCCCCCATGTGGTGATCCTCTCTTAATGACGTTCCGGAAGGAATGTCAGAACAGGGGAGTGGCCACCTGTTCAGGAGACAGACGGGGCATGACTGACCAGTGGAATCCCAGGAGGGACATGGTGGGGACCGATTGGATCCCAACCTGTGTTGAAACTCATGACTGTCCACACATGCCTTCTAAAGTCCATTGTACCATATGGGAACTTTAAAAAGAATAAAATAAAACAGAAGCACCGGCCCACAAACTGTTTTTAAAATGTCTAAACAAACCGAGAGAGCAAGCTCTCCATAGAATAGTTCAATATCATCTCATTACATAAATTAATAGCTTAATTAAAATGTCAGTAAACCAAAAAGTGGGGCTTCGCAGGTAGCTCAGCAGTAAAGAACCGGCCTGAGATGCAGATTTGGGTTCAGTTCCTGGGTTGGGAAGGTCCCCTGGAGGAGGGCATGGCCACCCACTCCAGTGTTCATGCCTGGAGAACCCCATGGACAGAGGAGCCTGGAGGACTATGGTCCATGGGGTGGCAAAGAGTCAGACACCGCTGAAGTGACTTAGCACACACTCAAATCAAAAAGTAATGTCAAAAGGGAGAAATTTAAAAATAGAATAATGACTGAAGGAGCTTGAAGGAAATAAGACACAGAAATTAATGAACTTGAAAATGAAAATCAACGGAATCAAATGGCAGTTCTTAGAGAAGATCATTAGGACTGCAAATTTCATCAAGATGGATGAAGACAAAAGGGCTAAACCACAGTATACATTTAGGAGTGAAAAAAAAGATCGTAACTTCAAGAAGCAGCCAAGATGAAAAAGATAATAGTATGAATAATTTAGCACCAATAAATTTTAAAAATTAGGTGAAATAGACAAATTACAAGAAAGACAACAGATCTAATTGAAGCCGAGGAAAGAAAAAAAATGTTAATTCTCATATTGCCATTTAGGGAACACAGATGAAAAATTCTTCCATCAAAGAAAGCACAACACCCAACCTTTTAAAAGGCAAATCCTACCAAATTTTTGTGGAACAAAATACAAATTTTCCATCCCATACACAGTGGGCATTCACTAAATCATTTTAAGAGGCTTATATGATCTTAATAGTAGAAAAACTCTGATCTCAAACAAGAAAATCATGAGAAAAATATGAACAGGACAAAGTCACACATAAATAGAGGCACAAAGGTCTTAATTAATAACAAGAAGAATGCAACAGCATATGAAAAAGAAAATATTACTTATTAAATTGGGCTTATCCAGGGATGAAAGAGAATTTTAGCTGTAGAAATCAGCTTCTGTATTTCTTCACATGAATAAATTAAAGGAGCAAAATGACACCTTTTCTCAATTGATTCAGTTAAACTGTCTGATAAAGTTAAATATTTAAATAATAAAACCACCTAACAATATTAAAAATGATAGTACCAGCAATAATCTAAGAAAATACACATAAGATAGTTTTGGAAAAAATTATAAAAATTATAAAATCTCTGAAAAAATTAGTAAGAGCTAAAAATCAGGAAAGATAAACCATATACATAGACTGTGGGATATTATTATAAAAATATTGATTTCCCTGGAAGTAAATTATAAAATAGATTCAATTCCAGTGAAAATCCTGGCAAATTTTTCCATTCTTTCTTTTTCTTTTCTTTCTAACGAGAAGAGTTCTGACCAACTGCTCTTTGCTGCTACTACTGCTAAGTCGCTTCAGTCGTGTCCGACTCTGCGACCCCACAGACGGCAGCCCACCAGGCTCCGCCGTCCCTGGGATTCTCCAGGCAAGAATACTGGAGTGGGTTGCCATTTCCTTCTCCAGTGCACGAAAGGGAAAAGTGAAAGTGAAGTCGCTCAGTCGTGTCCGACTCCCAGCGACCCCATGGACTGCAGCCCACCAGGCTTCTCCGTCCATGGGATTTCCCAGGCAAGGGCACTGGAGTGGGGTGCCATTGCCTTCTCCGGGCCTGGTCTCTAGTAAACACTTAATAATAGCTGTTCAGATAATCATTATCAATTTTGAAAGTCTGAGATGACATAAAATCTGTTTCCATAGCTGGGATTTGCTTATCCCGTATGGTTCTTGTTCGCACTAAATACCCTGGAGATGCTGATTGGCCAGAATTGTCCTTGCACCTTGGTGGAGACTTTCCATTTGGGCCAGGAAGACCAAGCACCCTGGAAATACTCCACCCAGGACACACTTGGCCTGCGCTTGTTCTTGGGGAGCAACTGCTCTTAAATAGAACCAAATAGAGTCTCAAAACAGAGCCTGGGTGCGTCTCTTAATACAACAGGAAGGAGCAGAAACGTCAGACATTCCAGCAAATAATCCTGCTTATTCTCATCCCCAAAAGGTGGAGTTTGACCCCAATTCATACCAGGTACAAAAATGAATTCTGTTTGAATTAAAGACCAAAATATCAAAGCTAAACTAACACATTTTAGATGTCAATACAGGGGAATGATTTTATGCCCTTGGGGTAGGAAAGTATTTCTTAAACAAAACAGAGACAGCAACAATGAAGAAGCAAGAGACTGACGATTTTAACTCTGATGAAACAAAGCAGCATCCAGCAGCTGATACCACAGTCAGGGCGGAAACGAGCTGCAAAGGTGGAGAAAATCATTGCGAAACACATGCCTGGCGCTGCGTTAGTGCTCAGGATGCAAGAACCTCCCCACGTCTGGGAGGAGAGAAGGAAGTGGGGAAAACCCAGGGCAGGGAAAGCCTGGGAGATGCGTACATGCCCGAGATGACACTCACCGTCCCATAAGCAGGAAATGCAAAGTGAGATGAGATCCCAACACACCTGTGCATGCACACACAGGCACACACACGTGGCACGCAAAGGCACGTGGACACGCACACCAGGAGGGCACCTGTGGGCATAGGTAACCAGGTGGAGCTCCCTTAGGCTGTTGACAAGAGGGAGGCATCAGGTCCCCGAGCCAGCCCAGCTTCACTGTGCGCCTGGATCACGCATCTCCTGCAGGCCGGCAGGTCCACTTCTCCGACTGGAGCATCTAGACTGTGCAGCGTTCACACGTACAACTAGAGACGCTTGTGAGAACGCACACGGCTCTGCTGTTCATGGCACCAAAGCCCGAGAGGATTTCACCGCCGCCGGCAGGAGGCGGATGTGTCACATGGAGCACACCCATAAACGTAACATCACATTGTGCTGAAAATTAGTGCATTTCAGCTGCACACATTGAACACGGATGGTTCTCAAAAGCATGCTCTTGGAACAACAACAAAATAAGGCATAGAATACATTAAGTATCATTCCATTTATAGAAAGTTCAAAACAAGGTAAATCTAAATTATATGTTATTTACAGACGTGAGTTATGTGTGTCAAACAATCTCATCTCAAAAGTGAGATGATTAAGGCAACAGTTAGGATAGATTTTATTTTTGTAAAGAGGCAGCAGCAGCTGTGATCACCGAGGGCTTCGGAAGGCATACAATGCTGGGGATGTTCTCTTTTCTGGGCCTGGAGGTGGGTGCGGTGCAGCGTGACATCATGATCAGCGCTTAGCTCTGAAAGCCCCTGACCAGAGGCGGAGTCTCAGAGGAGAAGAGGAGGTCCTGAGCCCCCAGGCTGGACGTGGAGCGGGAGGGCAGTGAGGCCGCAGGGAGGCCGTGGAGCCGTGGGAGGAGGAGGGTCTAGGGCCTGGGCCACCACCTGCGCTAACACCCCACCGTGGTGGTCGTCCCAGCGCAAACGTAGCGAGACCCAGCTTTCCTGAGTTGAAACCGTGATGGTTTATTTAGACATGCAAGGGGGAGTCAGATCAAGCCTCGTGGTCTGGCTGTCCTGGTGGGTGTGGAGCCTGGTCACTGCCTCGGCCGGACAGGCAGAGCCCCGGCCATCCGTGCTCCTGCGAGGGGCCCGGGGCAGGCGGGGTACGGACGGCTGCGGGCAAGACGCCGAGTGCCACGTCCAGAACCTGGTGGGTACCCGCTGTCCTCACTGCCGGCTGAGAGTCAGAGGGCTGGTCCGGGTGGGTGGGAGGCGGCCACCCACACCTGGTCTCCTTCCACAGCACCTTCTGGAATCGCGTCTTGATGAGCGCGTGACTGCAGAGCTGTACTGAGGGAGCCACCCTGCGGGTCTCGCCGGGGCTGTGGGCCGTTCTCTCATTCCCCGAGGTGTTTGGAGGCGGCAGGGAGATGGTCAGCAGGGGTCTCTTGGGTGGCCTCGCTGGACCTGGCCGCAGAGGCAGGGCAGCAGGAGCAGGCAGGTCTAAGGAGGGCCCGCCGGCTGTGCCTCGAGACCCGGGGGCCCCGGAGGCCCAGGTGGGGGCCGCAGGCCGTGGGCAGACGGGAGGAGGGCTGCGGGTCCCGTCCGTGTGCCTGCGTCCTGGTCACCGGGCGCTCGTGGGAGGGGCCGCAGAGCCGGGCGTGCGCACAGTCAGGAAGCCCAGGCATGTGTGTGCGCAGCTGTGTGGGCCTGTGCCCTCCCTGGACGCACGCCTGCAGATGTGGGCTGGAGAGGCAGACATACCCTAAAAATAAGAGGTGCAATGCTTGCACCCGGAGTGCTCACAGCCCTGTGAGCCTCTCGCCCCCCACAGCTCAGGAGTCTCCTCCAGGACCTGGCCCCTGGCTCTGTGAAACGCAGCGTCCAGGAACATGGGGCCCACCCAGGCTCCCACGGGGGGCCCGTTTTGGCAGATGTCTCTCTCCAGTTCACCAAGTTATCTCGAGGGGGAGGAGCCCACCTCACCCTGATCAATCAGGACTGACTGGGACGGGGACAGAGACCCTGTCGCTTGCCGCCGGCTGTTTTCCTGAGATGCGGATGGAGTGAGTGTATCTGGGCGGCCGAGGCTGGTCTCCCTGCAACAGAAGGCCTGAGATGCCTGGCACATCCTGGTTTAGTGCTTATTCAATGGCAAACCTGCTTCCTTTCTCTAGAACCGATTTGGAGAGGTTTCCTGGGTTGGGGAAAGATTTTGATTTTTTAAAAAAATATTTCCCCAACAACCTGGGTGCCTGCGTGTGTGCACACACATGTGTGCCCGTGTGTAAGTAAGTGTGCACGTGAGGGCAGGTTAAGGGGTGGAGCAGCCACGCTGGCCCCCGCACACCCTCACTGGCCTTGTGACTCGGTCCCAGGAGGAAGGCGGCGCTGAAAGCCTCAGGGGCCCAAGTGGGGAGCAGGTTTGCAGGGGAGGCTGGCAGGGGAGGCCCCGCTTGCCCAGCAGCTCCTGGAAGGTGAGCCAGGGAGAGACTCCAGCACCCGACGTCTGTGTCAAACCCGGGCCTGACCCAGCGTTCTCAGTAGTGAGTGTTATTTAATGAACTCTCGAGAGCGTGCCCTCAAACACAGTGCATTTTATTGTGAATATCTCACTGTTTGCTTATATTCATTCAGCTTAGAGTATTCAGTGCCTCAAGAAAAGCAATTTCAAAATAGATCAGGAAAAAAAAAAATGATAGCCCTGATCCTGGGCCTGAGAGGATAAAAGGGAAGAAGAATAAAGACCTCAGAAGCAGCTCTGAATTCACGGCTCTGTTTGCAGCGTCAGTCAGGGTTTTGGGAGAAATTACCACCTATTTCAAGCACACAAGAAAGAATCAAGACAAATGTAACAGGTACGTCGGTGTTCCCTGCCACAGGAAGCTTTTGGTCATATTTGCTTCTGGTTCTTAGGATGAGAGCTGTTTTTAGAGTAAAGAAACTCCTGTGAAGTTGACTCGTGTCTTTTGCTCTGAGCTTTATACTCTACCACATCTCTACAAACAACGTTTGTTACCTGTTAATGCTTCACGTTTTAGAATGACTTCCTCGGGACCTCTCTTTCGTTAAACGCCACGTGGCGTGTGGTTGTTTTAGTCCCCATGTGCTGTATCTCACAGATCAATGAACAGTCCTTTATTTGTCCATTCTTGCATTTGCTCCCAGCTATCCTTTGCCGTTGTTGTTCAGTCGCTCAGTTGTGTCCGACTCTTTGCGACCCCATGGACCGCAGCACTTCAGGCTCACTGTCCTGCATTATCTCCCAGAGTTTGTGCAGATTCATGATCGTTGAGCCAGTGATGCCATCCAACCATCTCATCCTCTGTCGTCCCCTTCTCCTCCAGGCTTCAATCTTTCCCAGCATCAGGGTCTTTTCCAATGAGTCATCTCTTCTCATCAGGTGGCCAACGTACTGGAGCTTCAGCTTCAGCTTCAGTCCTTCCAGTGAATATTCAGGGTTGATTTCCTTTAGGATGGACTGGTATTTATGCCAGAAGGAATCCTGCTTGTGTTTCCATGTGACAGTACTTTTAGATCAGTGGTCTTTAAATTTTTAGTTCTTCTTCCTTCAGAATGACTTCGAAAATGTGTGAAATGTCTCCAAAGTTTTCAGTTGAAATCCATATTTGTTACGGTCTGTCTAATAACTACATAGAATCTAAACTATGATGCTGGATTTTGTTCACAGGCAACCTCAGAGAAAATATGGTTTTGGTTCCAGACTGTTGCAATCAAGTGAATATTAAAATGAAGTGAGTCACATGAATCCTTTTGTTTCCCAGTGTATATAAAAGTTACATTTACACTCTACTGTAGTCTACTAGAAATTTTGTAATAGCATTAAGGCTAAAAAAAACCCTGTGTATTCTTTAATTAAAAATACTTTATTGCTGAAAAATGCTAACCGTCGTTTCACAGTGCAGGGTGGCCACTAGCCTTCAACTTATTAAAAAAAGTAATATCTGTGAAGCACAATAAAGAAAGCCCCATATAAAGAGGTGTGCCTGTGTGTACTCTCAACGTGCTTTCTCAGAGCCGCGTTTGTCATTTGTTGGGTTTTAGGAAAATATCATAATTGGCGAGGGCAGTCATCATTCTCCAACTTACCAGGCAAATCAAACTAAGCTTATGTCAGAAAAATCTGACTTCAAGTCAGACTTTCAAGGCAAACTTCCTCCGTATGCATTCTGATTCTAAGACGCGTAGTCTGAAAGAGAGAAAGAGATGGAGACAGAGATGAGACAGAGACAGAGGTAGAAAAGGGGATGAAGATGGACAAGGAGATGGAGGGGAGGAGACTGAAGCCTGCCATCTTTGTCACCTGGGGGACTTGGGTGAATCAAGTGTTGACACTTGAAAGATCTCTTCCCGCTGCTCTCAGGGGAATCCACCACAGTGAGACTGAGATTCACGCTGGGTGGTGCTTCTGTTCTGCTTTGTTAGGAAGCAGCTGCGACAGGAAAGGAGAAGAGGAGGAGGGTGTCCTCACCAGGCGGCGGGCTCAGCATCAGCGGGGACAGAGGATGTACGCACGGACGGACCAGGACTCCTGCTGACAGTGTGCTGAGGATCTAAGGCTGGAAGATGCTTACAAAGGAAAAATAAATAACAAATACAGAGACTGGAAGGGAAGGGAGACCACTGTTCACATGACTGCATATCTAAAGAATCTTTAATGAAAGTATTATCAAAATCCCAGCAAGAGTTTTAATAGATATAAAAATGTTATTTCAAAATGGATAAGAAAAACCAAGGAACAACTAAAATAGCTAAAAGCAGTTTTGAAAAGGAAGAGGGAAATGGAAGGACTGAGGTGATCTGACTTCAAGACTGTGATCACAGTCATGAGACAGTGTGGTCCCCACAGACAGACAGACACATAGTTAATGGGGCTGAAGAGAGAGCCTGGGAAGAGACCCACAAAAGTACAGCCAACTTATTTTTGCGAAGGTGCAAAAGCAGTTCAAGAGGAGAGTTTATCTTTTTAACAAGCGGTGCTGAAGCAATGAATGACTAGATACCCAAAATGAACTTGACCGAAACCACACATTTTGTACAAAATTAACCTTAAATGAATGGCCACCCACCCCAGTGTTCCTGCTGGAGACTCTCCGTGGACAGAGGAGCCTGGCGGGCTATGGTCCGTGGGGTTGCAAAGAGTTGGGCACAATTGTGAGACTAAGCACACAGCAGCCCAAAAGGCATCATGGATTTACAAGTAAAATAGAAACCATCAAACTTTTAGGAAGAAGAAGATAAAGTATCTGGAACCTAGGACTAGCTTCCTAGGGAAACACATTCTTCGATTGACACCAAAAATACAATCTATAAGAAAAAAACGACAAATTGGATGTCTTCAAGATTTACAATTTCACTATTCGAAACACCCTGTTAAGAGGATGAAACCATTAGCTACAGACTGGGAGAAAATATTTGCAAATCACATACCTAATGAAGTACTAGCATCTAGAATATAAACAAACTCTTAAAACTCAACACTAAAATACAGACCAACCAATCAAGTTAGAACATCGGCAAAGACATGAAGAGACATCTCACCAGAAAGGATGTACAAGTGCCAAGTAAGAACATGAAAGGGTTTTCAACATCGTTAACCAGAAGGGAAACGCAAGTTAAAGCCACAGTGAGATAGCGGATCTGTCAGAATGGCTAAAGACTTCCAAAGTGCTGTAAGGACGCCGAGAATCCCGAGCACATGGCTGGTGTTAATTTAGGGCAGTCCAGCCACTCTGGGAAGCAGCATGGCTGTCTCCGTTTCTTTTTTGTTGAGGTTCAGTTGGTTTACAACATGTTAGTTTCAGGTGTGCAGCATCGCAATTCAAATATTTTATTGATTACACTCCAGCACCAGTGTCCACGCAGTGGAAGGAGATCCCAAGCATGGCTCCCACCAGGGTCCATGTCCCCCAGGGGAGCTACAGCTGGCCCTGCCCTGGCCACTCCGGGAGACCCTGCAGGACCAGCAGGTGGATCTGGCCCTGACTCTCGTCAAATTACTCCTTCTGCCCTGGGTCCTGGAATGTGTAAGATTTTGTGTGCACCTTTCAAGCATGGAGTCTTATAACCCCATGACTTTGTTGAAAGTAAACCCTGCTGGCTTCAAAGACAAACAGTCTGGGGGCTCAGCTTCCCAGCGCAGGACCCCGGGGCCGAGGAGCCCAATGTGGAGATGAGACCCCTTGCTCAGAGGGGAGAGCCTCTGTAATCGTGATTATTCTCTGGATTTGGGGTTGCTCACCCAGGGCTCTGGAACTTGACTCTACCGCGACTCCACCCCTCCCACCCGCCTTGTTGTGGTTCTTTCTTTATACCTTTAGTTGTAGAAGACCTGTCCTGGTAGGTTCCAGTCTTTTCATCAACGGTTGTTCTGTAAATAGTGTATTTGTTGTGTGCCCGTGAGAGCAGGTGAATTTAGCGTCTTTCTACACCACCATCTTGGAAACAGTTCAGTTCAGTTCAGTCACTCAGTCGTGTCCAACTCTTTGCGACCCCATGAATTGCAGCACGCCAGGCCTCTCTGTCCATCACCAACTCCCAGAGTCTACCCAAACCCATGTCCATTGAGTCGGTGATGCCATCTCATCCTCTGTCATCCCCTTCTCCTCCCGCCCCCAATCCTACCCAGCATTAGGGTCTTTTCCAATGAGTCAACCCTTCGCATGAGGTGGCCAAAGTATTGGAGTTTCAGGTTCAACATCAGACCTTCCAATGAACACCCAGGATTGATCTCTTTTAGGATGGATTGATTGGATCTCCTTGCAGTCCAAGGGACTCTTAAGAGTCTTCTCCAACACCACAGTTCAAAAGCATCAATTCTTTGGCACTCAGCTTTCTTCACCGTCCAACTCTCACATCCATACATGACCACTGAAAAAACCATAGCCTTGACTAGACGGACTTTTGTTGGCAAAGTAATGTCTCTGCTTTTAAATATGCTATCTAGGTTGGCCATAACCTTCCTTCCAAGGAGTAAGTGTCTTTTAATTTCATGGCTACAATCACCATCAGCAGTGATTTTGGAGCCCCAAAAAATAAAGTCTGACACTGTTTCCACTGATTCCCCATCTATTTCCCGTGAAGTGATGGGACCAGATGCCATGATCTTAGTTTTCTGAACGTTGAGCTTTAAGCCAACTTTTTCACTCTCCTCTTTCACCTTCATCAAGAGGCTCTTTAGTTCCTCTTCACTTTCTGCCATAAGGGTGGTGTCATCTGCATATCTGAGGTTATTGATATTTCTCCCGGCAATCTTGATTCCAGCTTGTGTTTCTTCCAGCCCAGCGTTTCTCATGATGTACTCTGCATAGAAGTTAAATAAGCAGGGTGACAATATACAGCCTTGACGTACTCCTTGTCCTATTTGGAACCAGTCTGTTGTTCCATGTCCGGTCCTAACTGTTGCTTCCTGACCTGCATACAGGTTTCTCAAGAGACAGGTCAGATGGTCTGGTATTCCCATCTCTTTCAGAGTTTTCCACAGTTTATTGTGATCCACACAGTCAAAGGGTTTGGCATAGTCAATAAAGCAGAAATAGATGTTTTTCTGGAACTCTCTTGCTTTTTCGATGATCCAGCGGATATTGGCAATTTGATCTCTGGTTCCTCTGCCTTTTCTAAAACCAGCTTGAACATCTGGAAGTTCACGGTTCACGTATTGCTGAAGCCTGGCTTGGAGAATTTTGAGCATTACTTTACTAGCATGTGAGACGAGTGCAATTGTGCGGTAGTTTGAGCATTCTTTGGCATTGCCTTTCTTTGGGATTGGAATGAAGACTGACCTCTTCCAGTCCTGTGGCCACTGCTGAGTTTTCCAAATTTGCTGGCATATCGAGTGCAGCACTTTCAGAGTATCATCTTTGAGGATTTGAAATAGCTCAACTGGAATTCCATCACCTCCACCTGCTTTGTTCGTAGTGATGCTTTCTAAGGCCCACTTGACTTCACATTCCAGGATGTCTGGCTCTAGGTGAGTGATCACACCATCGTGATTATCTGGGTCGTGAAGATCTTTTTTGTACAGTTCTTCTGTGTATTCTTGCCACCTTTTCTTAATATCTTCTGCTTCTGTTAGGTCCATACCTTTTCTGTCCTTTATCGAGCCTATCTTTGCATGAAATGTTCCTTTTGTATCTCTAATTTTCTTGAAGAGATCTCTAGTCTTTCCCAATCTGTTGTTTTCCTCTATTTCCTTGCACTGATCGCTGAGGAAGGCTTTCTTATCTCTCCTTGCTATTCTTTGGGACTCTGCATTCAGATGGGAATATCTTTCCTTTTCTCCTTTGCTTTTCACTTCTCTTCTCTTCCCAGCTGTCTGTAAGGCCTCCTCAGACAGCCATTTTGCTTTTTTACATTTCTTTTCCATGGGGATTTTCTTGATCCCTGTCTCCTGTACAATGTCACGAACCTCTGTCCATAGTTCATCAGGCACTCTGTCTATCAGGTCTAGTCCCTTAAATCTATTTGTCACTTCCACTGTATACTCATAAGGGATTTGATCTAGGTCATACCTGAATGGTCTTGTGGTTTTCTCTACTTTCTTCAATTTAAGTCTGAATTTGGCAATAAGCAGTTCATGATCTGAGCCACAGTCTGCTCCCGGTCTTGTTTTTGCTGACTATATAGAGCTTCTCCATCTTTGGCTGCAAAGAATATAATCAATCTGATTTCGGTGTTGACCATCTGGTGATGTCCACGTGTAGAGTCTTCTCTTGTGTTGTTGGAATAGGGTGTTTGCTATGACCAGTGCATTCTCTTGGCAAAACTCTATTAGCCTTTGCCCTGCTTCATTCTGTACTCCAAGGCCAAATTTGCCTGTTACGCCAGGTGTTTCTTGACTTCCTACTTTTGCATTCCAGTCCCCTATAATGAAAAGGACCTCTTTTTTGGGTGTTAGTTCTAGAAGATCTTGTAGGTCTTCATAGAATCGTTCAACTTCAGCTTCTTCGGCGTTACTGGTCGGGGCATAGACTTGGATTACCGTGATATTGAATGGTTTGCCTTGGAAACGAACAGAGATCATTCTATCGTTTTTGAGATTGCATCCAAGTACTGCATTTCGGACTCTTTTGTTGACCATGATGGCTACTCCATTTCTTCTAAGGGATTTTTGCCCACAGTAATAGATATAATGGTCATCTGAGTTAAATTCACCCATTCCAGTCCATCTTAGTTCGCTGATTCCTAGAATGTCGATGTTCACTCTTGCCATCTCCTGTTTGACCACTTCCAATTTGCCTCGATTCATGGACCTAACATTCCAGGTTCCTATGCCATATTGCTCTTTACAGCATCGGACTTTGCGTCTGTCACCAGTCACATCCACAGTTGGGTATCGTTTTTGCTTTGGTTCCATCCCATCATTCTTTCTGGAGTTATTTCTCCACTGATCTCCATTAGTATATTGGGCACCTACTGACCTGGGGAGTTCATCTTTCAGTGTCCTATCTTTTTGCCTTTTCATACTGTTCATGGGGTTCTCAAGGCAAGAATACTGAAGTGGTTTGCCATGCCCTTCTCCAGTGGACCACATTCTGAAACTCAGCCTCATGAAAGAACTGAACGTACAATTATCCTAGGACCTCAAGTTTGCATCCCTGGACATTTATCCCAGAGAAATAAAGACTTCACACCTAAACCTGTGCACAAATGGTCACAGAAACTCTATTTACTGAAAACCATCTGAACGCCTCTCTACCTTCTTGAGCAAAGCTGAAGGTCTTTTGGGATCAAGCCAGAAGAGCAACCCAGACATCCCTCACTCAACCACTTCCTTGAACTCATCAAGGTGGAAGTGAGAACACTTGGGGTCTGATCTCACCTCGATAATACTGGCCACGAGCATTTGATGACATCGTAACCCCTCTGGGACCAGCTTCCTCATCTGTAAAACCGCGCTGTGTGTGTGCCCAGTTGCTCAGGCATGTGTGACTCTGTGCGACCCGTGGACTGTAGCCCGCCAGGCTCCTCTGTCCATGGGATCTCCCAGGCAAGAATACTGGAGTGGGTTGTCATTTCCTCCTCTAGGGGAGCTTCCCAGGCCAGGGACCCAACCCTCATCTCTTCGCCGCCTGCTTTGGCAGTCAGCTTCTTTACCACTGAGCCATTGGAAGCCCCAGTGTTGCTTAAGTCTCACAAGTGAAGGTAACTGGTAAGCAAGTCTTTTGTGAACTTGGAAGGGCCCCATGTCTGTAGCTTCCTCCCTCAAGGTGAGGACGATGCAATGACCCTTGCAGGCTGGGTCACTGGACACGGGATGTGTCACGTGATGCTTGCTTTGTCTTTTCAGAGCTCCTCTCCACTCGTGGCTCCTGACCCACCCCCTGGACCGTCACTGTCACCATCTCAGAGTGACCTTTGTTAGAAATCTTCAGAGCCTTCCTCGACCTTCTCTCAACTGTCGTCCGCCCATGTAATTTATCAGAAAATTCAGGTCAACTCTGCCTTGAACATACATCAAGGTTCGGGCTGTTTCTCACTCTTCTGTCACTGCACCCCCCCCAGGGCCCCTCCATTCTTGTCTGGAGTGCAATGGGCCTCCTGACTGCTGTCCACAGCCCCTCCCTGAGACCGTGTGACCCTCAGCATTTTGCTCCCTGTAACGGCAGAAACAGTCCCCATTTCAGGTCCTGGAGCTCCCCACCTGCCCACAGGAGGTACCCTGGCTTTGCTGAGTGGAGCCGTGGGGGTGTCAGCTGGTCTCTGTGAATAGAACATTCCGGGAAGACCGGCCTCTTTTCAGAAGAAGCGACGTCCGTGTTCCTTGAGGCCAGGATGATGGTCTAACTTCACCCCACCTTCATCCCCATGTTAGTCTGGATTTACAGAGTGGTGAGGAGCTGTCTGCGGATGTTTGCAGGTGGCAGCCGGGAGGGTGGAGACACCCTACCCCCGGGTCTCATCTGCAGTGTGGACGGAGGACGGACCGGAGCAGACTCCAGGCTGAGCGCAGACCCGAGGGACGGGGGGCTTCAGTGTAGCTTGTCCGCTCCATCGTGTCCGACTCTGTGTCCCCAAACCTGAGGCGCGGGGGTGGGCTGTTGTGATGGCCGTGTCCCTGCAGCTGTCTGCCTGGGGTCTGCCTGGGTGGGGAGCAGCCACACTCCAGCAGGGAGCTGGGGGCCAGGAAAGGTCACGGGGAGGGACTGCAGGAGATTCAGCCCCAGCCTCACCGCGGGCCCTCCTACCTGGGCTGACCCGACTCTTCAGGGGACGGAGCAGCGGGGCCCTCTGGAGCCAGGTCAGGGGGTGGCTGCACCTCTCCTGGGCGGGTCCTCAGCCTGGCCCTGCCCGGCAGCTGCCCTGCATCCCTCCCTGGGTGGCTCTTTCTCTCTGCTGTCAGAGCCAGGCTTCCCACAGTGGAGTCACAACATGACAGGCTGTACCCGTTGTCCCCCTAAAGTCACAGCTGAGGCCAGGCCTTGGGGAGCCCCGGCTGAGCTGCAGCTGGGCTCCCTGGTCCCGCGTCCCTGTGGCTGGGATGCCTAGTCCCAGGGCACCTGCCGAGTCTCAGCGGGACCTCCCCTCGGCCTGGGCTCGCTTCTTGCAGGCGTCGCATCTGTCTGGAGGTCCCGGGGCCGAGAGGCCGGGCAGGTGCTGCCCACCACCTGTGTCTCACCTGATATGCTGACTGAGGCTCTTAAGTGCCCAGCTGATAACATCCTATTTCGGATGCTGATGACATGTCCTGCTGGGGCGGGGTGCGGAGTCAGGCAGGACAGGCCTCTCCAAACTGCCCAAGGCAAGTGGGGTTCAGAGTGTGGCAGATCAGAGAAGCCTGATCACCTGGCTCCCAGCCTGTCCATGCATGTTCATGCACACACGTGTCACACACACACACGTGAGTGCTCCCAGACATTCACACTATAGGCACTCACCCGTGTGCACACACAGACTCACACTCATGGGGCGTGAAGCTTGCATTCTGAAGAAGGCGCGAGACGGAGGAGGGAGAGGAAAGGAGGTCGGCCCCCGAGAGGTCCCAGGACAGCGGACACCAGAGGACAGGGTGACCGAAGTCAAAGAAACCTCTTGGGCCCAGACTCGCGGGAGACAGGACTGTGAGGCAGGCGGGTTCCTACAGGGGCCGGAGCCCCAGGACAAGGCGAGGAGGGGCCTGATCGCTCCACGCAGGGAGCATCTCCTAATGGTCAGCAGCCAGTGTCGCGCCACTGGACTCGGGGATGCCGGACGTGGGGGCCTTGGGCTCAGGGAGAGCGCGAGCGGGATGCTGCGGGGTGGGCTGCAGTCTGCGTTTGGTCCAGACGGCAGGTGCCAGGGACGAAGGGGGCTCCGGCTCAAGCCGCCATCCGCAGTCTTGCAGCCGGCCGGGGCGGAGGCGGGTCGCCCCCGTTCCTGGTGACTGTCCTCGGCCTGCGCTCACTATGCATGCGGCCCGCTCCCGCCACTTAGCAGGCATTTGAGAAGCCGATTGAAAAATCCACTTGTGCGGCTTCTCTGTGAATCTTCATTTTCCCCTTTGTCGTGGGGGCCCCTGGGGGCAGAGAGTCTGCATTGATTATGGGCGTCTGGGCGCGGGGGACCGTTTCAAGGTCAGAAGAGCCTGCCCGCCACCCCGTCTCCCCGGGCTCGTCGCGAGAGTCAATCTCCGGGCCTCACATCCCCACTTGGGAGCTCTCTCAAGCATGAACTATCAAATTATTGTCAATTCCGGCTGATTTTCTAACAGACGATGGGAAAAATTTGCCATCGACTTCATATGTGACTTTTACCCACTTTCTTATTTATTCAGAAATAACAGGGAAAGGTCATGAGCCTGGCACAGGCAGTTAGCTCTTTGCTGTTTATTGAGTTTTTATGCTTCGTTTAAAACTGAATTACTGGGGCATCAAGTGAAAACGCATTTATGCCCTTCAGAAAACTCTACACAAAAATTAAATTGTATTATGAGAAGCAGAGAGGGCTGTCTGGGAAGCTCAGATGGGTAGATTAGGAGATCAGCGTCTGGGAGGGCACGTGCTAACTGTCCACCTGGTCACCGCCTGTGAGCTTGCGCCTTTGCAGTCATCACCTCTTTAGCCCCTTCCCGAGGCATGTCCCCGAGGAGCCCCACTTAGAGGGGCTGGCAGGCTGGATGCTAATTAAGGGGGCGGGGGGACCACAGGTGAGGCCCAGAGCAGTTCTCAGGTTCACCGGTCGCTGGGCTGATGTCAGCCTGGGCCCGCCTGCGGGTCCCCTTCTGTGGGCCGGGAAGGGGGTGTCTCTGGGAGCAGGCACCCCAGAGGCGACCGTGGCGATTCCAGCTGAACTGGGAAACCTCAGGCGCAGATGGGCTCCCAGGGGAATGTGGCTCTGGGCGAGGGGTCAGGCAGGGCTGATATGCAGGGAAGCCAAGTAAAGTGTGATTTTACCCCAAGCTGGTGTTTGGGAGGAGACGATCAACTTCTGATGGCCTCTGAAAGTGAGAGAGGAGACAGTCCCTCCCACTGAGGATGTCGTGGTGTAGACAGTGTGTGTGCCTCCTGGCTTCCAGCCCCGGGGCAGCCCGCTCCCTCTGGCTCTGATGGGGAGGGGCCAGATGGGGCCCTGGGGCTCCGGGAGCCTTGGCCTGGCAGGGAGGACGCTGACTCAGACTCATCATCACATCATCACCTCTGCTTCTGTTTCCAGAGCCCTGAATGTAGACGCCCGAGCTCCCAGACACCAGAGCCCGTCTCCAGAGTGGACGAGCCCCCTTCTGCTGGGCGACCGGGCCCACTGTCCTGGTGCATGTTTGCCGCACCATCCCCAGTTCTTTGTGTGAAATGTTAAGAAATGTAAGCAAAGTTAACACCCAAACAGGTCCACCCCGTCTGCATGGCGCCTGCCTCATCCTCCTCGGTCAGCTAGAAGGACCTCAAAGACACACCTGGCCAGACGGTGTGACTTTATTTTTCCTTCCAGGAAAGCTTACTATCTCCCAGTAATAGGGTGCCTCTGAAGCTGAAGCACTTTTCCAGCCAGGGCAAAGCTGCAGCTCCCAGGCTCACTGTTGGGTATAATGGCAGGAAACAAGCTGCTGCTAATGAACCGTCCTGGCTCTGACAGGCTGGCTCCCTCCCGGGCGTCAGTTGATGGAACACGCTCCATCCCTCGCTGGGGAAGTAACAGGTCCTGGTCTGGCCTTTCCAAGGAGCTGTGACTCGGGGTGGTTGGGCCGTGTCTGCCCTGCACTCACGCCCTGGAGCAGAGACCGGCTTGTGTGAGGTGCTTGGTCCCCGGCTTCTCAGAGGCTGACGGGGTGACAAGTTCTCCCCCTTACCTGGCAGACTGGACAGGTGTGAACACCGTGGGCAGAATCGCTTTTAATCTTGGGATCAGGATGACTAACTAGACGTTCAAGACAGCCCCCTTTCAGACAGGGAAGTAGTTACTCACACACATAGAACTCTGGTTCATGCTGTGCACAGAGCAAGCTCAGCAGGAAAACGTAGGATGACTGTGGATGTTGCTGATGACGACGATGGAGACGAAGGTGACGACGATGATGATGAAGAGGAGGAGGACTTCATTTCTGCCACCTTGGATTCCACTGGTGGGGAGATGAGTCCCTGAGTCCATCACTTCATGCCCATTCAGACATTATTAAAACTGGCTTTGCTTCTCTTGGGCTTCCCTGGTGGCTCAGCTGGTAAAGAATCCGCCTGCAGTGCGGGAGACCTGGGTTCTCTCCCTGAGTAGGGAAGACTCCCTGGAGAAGGGAACGGCTACCCACTCCAGTATTCTGGCCTGGAGAATCCCATGGACTGTATAGTTCATGGGGTTGCAAAGAGTCGGACATGACTGAGCAACTTTCACTTGCTTTCCTTGAGGAAATTCAGATACACGAGACCGTGGCCTTGACACTCATCTAGTTTGTTTAAATTAAAAACCGACTCCATGTCACCTGATGTCAAACCAGACAAAGATAGTACAAAAAATAAGAAAGAATACTAAAGACCAATGTGTCTCTTGAACTTGGGTGTAAGTCTTCCACAAACACCAGCAAATTGAATCCAGTGGTGTGTAAGGAGAGCTATGCACTCTGACCAAGCAGGCTTTATTCCGGGATGCAAGGCTGGTTTGATATTAAAAAATCAATCAGTGTAATCCCCCACTAGGCCAACTGAAGGAGAAAAATCATATGAGCACATCAATTGCTACATAATTGCATTTGACAAAATGTAACACCTGCTCAACTCATCCACCTTCTTCCTTTTTCCTCCCCTCCCCTCTCCCTCCCCCTCCCCCTTCTCCTCCCCCTCCCCTCGCCCTCCCCTCCCCCTCCCTTCTCCCTCCCCCTCTCACTCCCCCTCCCTCTACCCCTCTCCTCCCCTCCCCCTCCCCTCCCCTCTCCCTCCCCCTCCCCCTTCTCCTCCCCCTCCCCTCCCCCTCCCCTCCCCCTCCCTTCCCCTCTTCCTCCCCGTTTCCCCCCTTCCATCCCCTCCCCCTCCCCCTCCCCTCCCCCTCCCCCCCTCTCTCCCCCTTCTCCTCCTCTCCCCTCTCCCTCCCCCTGCCTCCCCCTCTCCCTCCCCCTCCCTCTCCCCCTACCCTCCCCTCCCCCTCCCCCAGCCTCTGCACCCTGACACCACCTCCCGGGGGCCACAGGCCCCCTCCCCACCCTCTCCAAGTCCCAGGGCTCTTCCACTCTCCCAGGTGGAGGTTGTAAATGTCACCTCTGCTCTGTCTTCCTGGCAGGAGTTCCTGCCATCCCGTAGTCAGTATAGCTTTCATCAGACATTTTCTGTCTTTCCACTAGAATCTTAGGTCCTTGAGAGCAGAGTCTGTGGGGTTTTGCTGCCGCATTCCCAGTGCTGGGAAGGTGCTGCACAGAGTGAGTGCCTCCTGCGTGCTTGAGCGTCCGCAGGCGTGGTCGCTGGCCTGTTTCCTTGCTTTCGTCCACCCCACGAGCCCCAACGAAGAGCTTTCTCTTCACTTGAAAGGTGTCAGAGCTTCAAAGCCGAACCGCCCCACCCTGCCGAGGCTGCTGTTAGCATCTATTAGGGGCGGCCTCCAACTGGGAGAAGGGCTTCTCCTGGAGGAGCTGGGCGTTCACTCCCCCGGACTGTGCCTCGGATTTTAATTATGTGGCTTTAATTCATGTGTCAGGGACGAGAGGAGAGGATGGGAGGGACAGGCAGGCACCGTCCTTCCACCCTTTCAAAGAGCAAGTAACCTCCTCGCGCCAACACACCGCTCAACAAGGGCGAAGCTGGTGGGTACACAGTCGAAACGGGAGGGGCTGTGGCTTCAGCCTGTTGACCCCCTTTGGTTCCTGCTCAGGCAGATGTGGCTGGAGCAGGATCTGGGCTGCGGCGATGGGGGACTGGCCACCGCTTCGGGGACAGGGGACAGGCTGTGGACCCTGGGTGTCAGCTGGCCCTGCAGGCAGGATGCACGCTGGCGGCCCCTCTTTGAATCCGCCCTCAGCAGACAGATGCTGGGGTCAGAGGCACCTCCATACCCCACCCTCCACCTTCTTGCCCTGTATAGCCCGCCCAGCACTGACCCTCCGCATGCACCCAGGGCCCCGTCACCTCGCTGGGGTCCTCCCCACACACATTCCCCTCACACAGGCCCGGGGATCCACCCCATGTGTGTGAGGTCTGGGACCCCGCTCGGCAGGAATGGGGAGGAACAGAAATGGGGGGACCCCGCCCACAGAGGATGGAGAGCAGGGAGGAGGCTGCTCACCCCACCTTGTGCAAAGCACAGGAGGACTCGTGAGCGGGTCTGAACTGGACTCCCATCACGGACTGCGGTGGGCAGGGGGTGGGATCTCAGGCCCCTTCCCCACGTCACACCAGCCCGTCTGTGAGAGACCTCACTGGTGGGGCCTCACCTGTGTGACCTCCGCACCGTGGCAGGTTTGGGGACCAAGTTCTTGCTCTTTCTCTGGGTTTAGGTCAAGAACTGTTATGTCATCCCAGAGCTGCTGCCAGAGGGAAAGAACCGCGTACAGTGTTTTATGAAATGACTGAGCTGCTGGATCAAACCGATCCTGAAGCTCTTCACTCAGACTATTTTACTTTTCTGGGATGACACCTTCTTGATTGTTTCGTTGGGATTTCAGTAACTTGGAAAGTCAAGTGCCCTTCTCGTTACACCAGGTTCTGGCCGGGAACCCGTGTTCCCTCTGTGGCTGCCGTGGCCTCATCTTGGGATTCTACCACGATTGAGGAGAAGATGGGTGTGAATTTCTCGGTCAGGTCCTGGCTCTCTGCACTGGAACTCTGTTTATTGATTCAAGGGTCACTTTACTGCAGTGCTAGGCTTCTGAGACGTTTCTTGTATATCTTGCTTTGTTGTTATTGTTTTTATTGGGTAATTAGATTTTATTAGCACTGCCCAAAGGAAACCGCTCCTTTCTGTCTTGTGAAGCGAGTGTCTTGTGAACACCAGGCTCTGGACGGGCCTCTCTCCTTGATTACTCCCTTGTCCAGGGTCAACTTCGACCCCCACCGCGTGCAGGGCAATCAAGCTGACATTTTCACACATGTTTCAAGGGCTCCTGTTTAGGGAGGTTTTCTTCTTACACGTGTATTTTTCATTTGCTGTAATTACTTTGCTGTTTAGAGTCTGTTCTTACCATCTCTGTGGGCAGTGCTGACCTTGAAGTCTGCCCCGGGCCCTCCTATGACACCATCAAGCCTTGGACACGGCTCTCTGCCCGGCGCCTGGCCTCCCGCCCCGTGTGCAGAGTGGGTAGGGGCACCGCGGCCCCCAGGCCTTGAGGCCACACTCCGTGTCCCCTCGTCCTGTCCCCCGCCTGCTCATCACCCATCACATCACCGGCCGGGCTCCTGGGATGCAGTGGGCACCCTTGGGGCCCAGCTAGATGGCAGGCTGACCTGTGTGTCTCTGGGGCCCCCTGTTCGCCCCTTCTCCCAGGGAGTCTCTATCTGGCTCCTCTCACTCCCGCGTGTGTATTTAGGTTTTGTGAATAACTTGCCTAGTCTGTTACCTGCTTTCAAACGAGCCCATGGTGGCTTCACGGACGGCAGTCCCAAGGAGACCGCAGAGGCGCTCACAGTGTGGCTCCTGCGTCTCACATACGTGCTGGAGAGCGTGGTTTCTGAGGAAGTGGGGGGCGCAGGATGGAACTGAGCTGTTTCCCGGCGGTGGAGAGTGGCGAGTGAACGCGGCTGGGCCCGGTCCTCGCTTTGGACCCTCGGGGGAACGCGGCCTTCGCTACAGACCCTTGCTGGGACCGCAAGCCCTGAAGGCTGGTTTGGCCCCAGGGGCTCCTGGCTGGCTCCTGACCTGTTCCTGCCGCTGCCCTCAGGTCTTGGGAGCCCGGCTCCTGCCTGGCGTCCTGTCTCAGTCCACCCCGCAGCTTTCACCCTGCGACGGCTCAGCCCACGCCCGGCTGGGGGCAGCTGACCGCTCTGGCTGCTGTGCGGGCAGAGGACACTGATTTCTGGGGCGAATCTGGGCAGAACCAGACTCTCTGATGCACAGAGTGACTCCAGCTGGAGCAGCCGCAGGCCACTCAGAAAGGGGGCCTGAGGGGGAGGGTCAGGGGTCTGCAAGCAGAAGAGGGGGCCAGGGAGGGGGAGAGGGCTGCGGGGGAGGGCAGGGGCCGCGGGGGCTGGGGGTGTGCTCCACTGGCCCAGAGAAGCTGGTGCTGATCCTCCTTAGGCCCGTGAGAAATCAGATGCTGGGGTGAGGCGTGAGCTCAGAGAACCTGTGCTGACAATGAGGCTCCGGGTCTGATGGTCAGAGGGGGCTAGCTGTCAGAGGTGGGCTCCGGCCTGGCCGGGGGGCAGCGGCCACCGCCCTTCCTATTTCAGCCCAGAGGCCTGGGCACTGCTCGGTATGGGATGGGGGCAGATCCCAAGGGCCCCTGTAAACGAGGCCGTGGGGACGGCTGGGGAGGGTCCTCAGGGCAGAGAAGGCTCACGCGTGCCCTTGAGGGTGGCTTCCACCCCTGCACAGTTGAGGACGCAGTCCTGCCGTTTCCTGAGTGTCCACTCTGTCCCCGCACGCTTCCCGGCCCCTGGCGGGGGCAGAAACAAGGCGGCCGAGGCCCTGCTGGACGGAGCTGGACTCCAAGTAGGGAAGGTCCGACTGTGTGATTGGATGTCCGGTAGTGACACTGGGTCTGGGGAGAAAAGTAAAGCAGGAGCAGAGGAGGGGCTCTCCTCGAAGGACGGCCAGCGCTGCTCTGATGACATGACCGGAGCAGAGCTGGGCCGGGTGGGGGAGACGCCGGGGGCGAGGGCAAGCTGAGCGCAGGAGGACCTCACGTCACTCGGAAGCCCCAGAGGAGCCATGGGGAACGCAGGGCTCAGGGGAAAGCGGGAGACAGGGGGGTCGGGGGTCCTGGGGCTGGACTGGGGGCAGTGGCTGGACACGGGTCTGCACGTGGTAGGCAGAGCTGGGAGGAGCTGAGCTCCAGGGGGAGTGGGCATGGGGCAAGAAGAAAAAATGCTGAGTTTGCACCTGGATGATGGGTCTCGGGGGACAGAACGCAAGGAGGGGGGCCCTGGTGGCGGGACTTTGGGATGCAGGGGCAGGACGTGGGGACGCAGGGGCGGGACGTGGGGACGCAGGGGTGGGACGTGGGGACGCAGGGACACAGGACGGAGGTGCCTTTAATGGCAGGAGGGACCCAGAGCCTGTATACCGGGAGCCCTGCGGAGCTGCTGTGGAATCCAGTTTCTCTTTTTGTGTTTTTTGAGGATGTACATGAGTCTACATGGTTAAGAGATTTCAAACCTGTTAAACTCAGAATAATTAGAAGCAAAAAGAGCCTGTTTTATAACTGTATTCTGAATTGAGGAAAGTAAGTCAGTGAAATACAGAAGCAAAGACAATTCTTCCAGGACATTTTTCTGTCTAATTCCTGCACCTGGGATTCTCAGTGACCCAGTTTCTTGGAAACAGGGATATGTGTTTGCATCTTAAACTTGCAGCCGGCCTGACGGAGCGTCCCCAGTGTTCCCAGGACTGGGGGTGGGGTCTCTCTCCCACCCCTGATTCTAGGAGAGGCCAAGTGAGAAAGAAGTTTGGCCGCTGTTTCCAGCTGGGGCCGCCTTGTTCTCCTCTGAGCAGGACTGTGTCCTGGGGCCCGGGACTGCCGTCCCCGCTCAGCTGCAGTCCAGGCCTTGGTGAGGTTGGGGGATGGAGGTCCCAGGCAGGACGGCCAAGCAGACACAGCAGCTGCCCTGGGTGGCAAGGAGGTCTGCGGTCCTGGAAGTTCTGGGGCCCGGCTGTCTCCTGCCCCGGCTGGAGACTTTGTCAAGAGATGACTCAGCACCAGCACTGTGTGAAGACCCTGGAGGCCCAGCTGTGGCTGCTCCCGCCCTGCCGCTTCCTCCAGGACCCCCTCCTGACCTCTCCAGATTCCTGCACCTGCCAGGCGGGTCAGGCCGAGCCCTCAGCCCGGTGTGGCCTTGCGGCCAGCACTCTCCCACCCGCGCCCAACTCCAGGGGCTTGGTCCACGACAGCCGCAGTGGCCGGCGGGGAGGGGCCTGCGGCCCCTGTTCCACCCTCGCATCCACAGCCGGGGCCCCTTACTGGGCTCTGAGCTCGGCGCCCACACCGGCCTTGGGACAGCCAGCTCCCCCCAGGGAGAGGGACTCCCGAGCCCATGTACGTGTCTTCTCTGCACCCTCGGGCCCAGCGTCCAGTGGAGCCCAGAGGACCCCGTCCTTCCACACCCATCATCCAGGGAAGCAGCCTCTCGGAGTCCTGGACTGGGGAGGGGCTTGTCGTCCTGACCCACCCGCCTCTGTCCACAGCTGTCCCCCGACATGCAGTGGCCAGAATGTGGTCACCTCCCTGGAATGGACCCCAGCTAGTCAATCTTCACGCACATGAATTTCTAGAAGCTACTGTTTCCCCACTTGCCAGAAACAAAACAAAACAAAAAAACAAACTAAATGGAAATGATCACACGGGCTTCAGCCAAGCCATGTTTTCCAAGCCCGAAGCTCGGGGATGGTCCTGATGCTGGTCAGCAGCCGCCCAGGCGCCGGCTCCTCCCCGCGGGGCACGTCCTCTGTCCATCTCACCGACAGGCCCTCTCCATTGGTGTCCCAGCCCTTCACTGGGGGACGGTGCCAGGTCCACGGAGCCAGCCCCCAGACGGAAGGAGGTGGACGTCCATCATGACTCGGGGTGGGGGCAGGGGCTTGCAGTCCACCCGGCCCGTGGTGCCCATGCGTCTTCTGTATAAGACCACGACCGGCCTGGTCAGGACAGGGCTGCAAACTGGAGGTGCTGGCCTTGCAGGGTCCCCAGGCACCTCTGTACCTGGCCAGTTACAGGCCTGGGCGCGGTAGAGGCTGACTCCCGGACTCCCAGGCCATCTCCTCCAGGTGGAGGGGTGACTCCTGAAGCCTCCAGGTGGGGGGTGACTCCTGGACCCCCAAGGCCGTCTCCTCCAGGTGGGGGGGTGACTCCTGGACCCCCAAGGCCATCTCCTCCAGGTAGGAGGTGACACCTGGACCCCCCAGGCTGTCTCCTCCAGGTGGGGCGGGGGTGACTCCTAGACCCCCAAGGCCATCTCCTCCAGGTAGGGGGTGATGCCTGGACCCCCAAGGCCGTCTCCTCCAGGTGGGGGGTGACACCTGGACCCCTCAGGCTGTCTCCTCCAGGTGGGGCGGGGGTGACTCCTAGACCCCCAAGGCCATCTCCTCCAGGTAGGGGGTGATGCCTGGACCCCCAAGGCCGTCTCCTCCAGGTGGGGCGGTGACTCCTGGACCCCCAAGGCCATCTTCTCCAGGTGGGGGGTGACGCCTGGACCCCTCAGGCTGTCTCCTCCAGGAGGGGGCTGACTCCTGGACTCCCAGACCATCTCCTCTAGGTGGGGGGTGACTCCTGGACCCCTAGGCCGTCTCCTCCAGGTGGGGAGGGGGCTGTAGATGCGGGCAGATCCCACAGCTGTGGGAGGACTGGAAGGGGTGCCCCTGAGTCCTGCTGCCCCTCTTGTGGGCGCTGGACAGACCGGAGGCTGCAGTGAGGCCGAGGCCAGGCCAGGGGCAGGAGGGCCTCTGGGGCTGGGCCCGGCGCTCAGGCTCCAGGTGTCAGAATTCAGTTCTGCTGTAGGAGGCCCAGCCAGGCTCACAGACCCAGACGGCGGGAAGGAGCCCCACGAGTCTGCTGTCAGCAGTGCTGAGTGAGTGTGAGTGCCCGAGAGAAGCCACAGAAGAAAGCTCTCGGGTCCTGGCCGTCAGCGCGTCTGTCAGAGGCTCAGCCCCCGGACCCGCGGCCCCTTGGGGTCTGTGGAACAAGGAGCAGAGCCGCCCGTGAGTCCGCCGGGGACGGGGCAGGGCTGTGCATCCGCGGAGTTCATTAGCACAGGGCCCTGTCCACTCTGCCCAGCATGCCTCCGGCTCTGCCCGGGTCGTGAACGGGGGTCAGGGAGCAGAGATGATGACCACCCGGGCGCTCCGCCTCCCAGGCCCCTGCCAGCTCTCAGGTCGTTAGCGAGGGGCCGCTCCTCCCTGGAGGTCAGGAGGCGAGGGCGCGGGTAGGGCTGAGGGCCCAGGGAGGGCACAGGGTCTGCACAGAGGCCACGAACAACCCTGCTGAGGCTCATCTCAGGACCATGTGCACACAGCCCCGAGGGCCTGCGGGCAGGCCAGACGTGGTGCAGCACCACTTAACAAGCGCTGATTAAGCGTCTCTCTGCAGACACCCGACTAATCACGGGGTTAAGAGGATGGGAAGATGCTGCCACCGCAAGCAACCACAGTCTGTCACTGGCCGTCTGCCACCGCGTGAGCAGTCATCTGCAAGATCTGTCTAAACTGGCGAGATCCCCACAGCGGTTCCAGGGGGAGGCAGCTGGGGAGGGTTAGGGTGTCCTGTCTAAACTAGCAAGACCCCTATGGTGGTTCCTGGGGGAGGCTGCTGGGAGGGTTGGGGTGTCCCGTCTAAACTGGAGAGACCTCCATGGTGGTTCCTGGGGGAGGCTGCTGGGAGGGTTGGGGTGTCCCGTCTAAACTGGCGAGACCCCCACAGTGGTTCATGGGGGAGGCGGCTGGGAGGGTTGGGGTGTCCCGTTTAAACAGGAGAGACCCCCAAGGCGGTTCCTGGGGGAGGCGGCTGGGAGGGTTGGGGTGTCCCGTCTAAACAGGAGAGACCCCCATGGCGGTTCCTGGGGGAGGCGGCTGGGAGGGTTGGGGTGTCCCGTCTAAACAGGAGAGACCCCCATGGTGGTTCCTGGGGGAGGCAGCTGGGAGGGTTGGGGTGTCCCGTCTAAACAGGAGAGACCCCCATGGCGGTTCCTGGGGGAGGCAGCTGGGAGGGTTGGGGTGTCCCGTCTAAACAGGAGAGACCCCCATGGCGGTTCCTGGGGGAGGCAGCTGGGAGGGTTGGGGTGTCCCGTCTAAACAGGAGAGACCCCCATGGTGGTTCCTTGGGGAGGCGGCTGGGAGGGTTGGGGTGTCCCGTCTAAACAGGAGAGACCCCCATGGCGGTTCCTGGGGGAGGCTGCTGGGAGGGTTGGGGTGTCCCGTCTAAACAGGAGAGACCCCCATGGCGGTTCCTGGGGGAGGCTGCTGGGAGGGTTGGGGTGTCCACATGTTCTTTGCAAGTGGGTGGGGGTGGCTTTGCTCCTGTTTCTCCTGGTCAAGCCCACTCCCCCTGGCCAGCCTCAAGGGGAGGGGAGCTGAGGTTGCCTCTGGTGCATCTGCACTGTCCTGGTCATCGTCGGTCCCGTTTGACCATCACCCGCCCCCACCCCGCCCACGGCCATTCCCGCAGCCCGCCCACGGCCATTCCCCCAGCCCCCTGGCAGTCTGTCCCAGGGAGCCTCCTGCAGACCCCTCCCGGGAGCCTCAGCCTACGGCCTGTGTGAAGGTTAAATTGTGAAACAACAGGACACCACTCACAAGGGAGCTCATGCAGGGCCCCCGAGAGTCTCAATATTATTTATGAAAGATTTTTTTCACTCTGTGTTCCCTAAATACTGTTTCCTAAGCAATCTGCTAATTTTTCACTGGGGTCTTACACGTTCCCTGCCTCTCGCCATATTGACTCATCAGATTTTTCAACTGAGTAACTGATGAATTAATAATTCCAAATAATGGATGGTGTTACAGAATGTTAATGCATCTCTGCGGGGTACATGAAAGGCAGTGCGTAGTCGGAGAAGAGGAGCGGGCTCCACGCTTATTAATTTAGCCATCTAAATGAGAATCAGAATTTCAGCCTGAGTAAATACCGGGAGTTTGTTTAGGTCCCAGAGGTCTTTGAAAAAGTCAGTTATTGAAAGGCTTGCTCGGAAAGCTTTTAACCTCGGCATAATTACCATGGAGCTCGGCACCATTTGACTTCCATTAATACAGAATGGGAGCAATTCTCCTGCTGTCATTAGCCCAGGTTAAGTGAGTTTGTTTTTTATAATTGTGTCCTGCTGCGGTGCACACAGATAAAGGCACTACCATGTCGGCCGGGAGCCCTCATGCTACAGACAGGCTTCCTCCAGGGCCTCGTCCTTCTGGGTCACTGGCCATCACTGCAGCATCTTCTCAGTGAAAAGCAAAGTGTTGACACGGAGCTAAATAAACATCCCCCCACCCACACACAAGTAAATGTGGGGGAGTCTGAATAAAGTTGGTGAATTGTATCAGTATTAATGCCCTGGACTTGATATGAAATTACAGTTTTGGGGAAATGGGTAAACTTAAATGGGATTTCCCCATGGTATTGCTCCTTATAATTGTGTGCCTATTCACAACGATCTCAATAGAAAAATCTAATTACAAACGTTGGTTCCTACCACCCTAATTGGGATTCTGATGGACCCACTGCATTACAAATTTCCCTTGAAATCCTTCCAAAAGTAACTTCAATGGGCCCGCTGAAATACAAAGCATTTAATAGACATAAGTAAAACAAATAAAAGCCTTGCTTTGGGCTGTTTGCTCTCTTATTTCCACTTGACTTTGTGTAAGATTAACCAAACAGAAGTCTGTTTTTGAGACATTCCAGATGTTGCTAGGAAATGACGTTGAACTCTTGCCTCATATGTACACAGTCTGTGTGCAAAGCCGTCCGTGACTTCCTGCTCAAGCTCACGTTGGCATTCAGAGTCAGAAGCGTGAGGACAGGCCTTGGCAGAGCACGTCTTTCAGCTGGAGTCAGTCCCTGCCTGCTTTGTCAGTGAGATTCCCTGGAGCGTGGACATGCACACTCGTGGGAGCTAAGTAGTGGCTACAGAGACCCTCACTGACCACGAAGCAGAAAATATTTACTATCTAGTCATTTACAGAAACAGTTTGATGACCTTGCATTGGGGCACCTGCTCTCACCAGCCCTCCCAGAATGAGATTGCCTAGCTGGCCCACTGTTCTGGGCGGATGAGACTTTAGCACTGGCAGCACCCCAAGGAATGCGGGTGAGGGGTTAGGATCCCCTGCCCACGGGGAACTCACCATCTGCCGCCAGCCCCACCTGGGCCGGGTGTGGAGCCCGGCCACTGGCCAGCTCAGCCCATTGCATCTTGCCCCCCTCCACCGCCCCCCCCAGGCAGGACCTCCCAGGCAGGGCCACTGCTCTTCCTTAGGAAACCTGGATCTGGGCAGGGTCTCCGAGGTTGAGGGGTGGGGAGCAAGAAAGAAAAAGAGGAAAGAGGGAGAAATAAAACAAATCAACACTCTTCCCTCCAAATGGGGTTTTTCCAAAATACATAAAGAAAAACTAATATTGAGAAAGAGTCAACAAAACAAATCCATCAACACATTAGAAGACTTCAGCTGCAAGTGGTGTTTAGAACCATCTGTCAAACATTTAAAATAACTGTGTTCAGGATGTTCAAAGAGGCTAATGAAGGCAAAACTTTTATTTAAAAGAATGAAAACCAACAAGGTATCTTATGGAGAAGTTGTAACTGGAAATATTGGAAAAATTAGAAATTCCAAGTATTAGGAATGGAATGTAGACATTGATGGGGAAGAACCTGCAGGCCAGACATGGCCTCGGGAGTCAGACGGCGAAGCGGGGCGGGAGTCCTGCTTGGCTCTGACGCGGCGTCTGCACAGACTGGAGCCTGAAGGATGAAGGAAACAGTTACGACGCACCAAGGGGTTTGCCGAGTCCAGTGTCCTTCCGATGAGACATGCAGGAGAAGATGAAGGGAGAGTGATGGAGAAGCAGACTTTGCGGAGGGAGTGGCTGAGCACCTTATGAAACGGAAGAAGGTCGTGGCTCTTCAGATGGAGCGTGTGCTCCGCGTAAGCGTGAGGACGAATGGAACAGGTGCCCCAACGCCCGTGAAGGCGACTCCAGAGCCAGAGGCAGAAGGACAGCCTGGAGCGCCGCAGGGGAGGAAAAGGCAGCCGGAGCTCGGGGGCGGGCGGAGACTGATGGAGCCTCTTTCCCCAGGTCACAGGAGACGGGGAGGGGGCCGCGTCTCCTAAGAGTCGGGGGGAGTAACCGTTGCCCTAAGATTTAGACCCACCCACGTTGTAATTTTTATTTGAGGCAAAATTAGGTCAGTGCTGGTCCTTCAGGACTAAAGAATTTACCACCTTACAGCTTTATTAAAAAGAACTATCAAAAAGATGTTCTTTAAAGAAACATTGCAAAAGTGAATGCAGAAGGAACAGTGTAAATTTTTAAAAAATCAAGGAAATATAAAGAATAGTAATCAGAAAATACAAAATAAGCTCATCAGTATTCACCATGAACATAATCAACTGCTGCTGCTGCTGCTAAGTCGCTTCAGTCGTGTCCGACTCTGTGCGACCCCACAGACGGCAGCCCACCGGGCTCCACCGTCCCTGGGATTCTCCAGGCAAGAACACTGGAGTGGGTTGCCATTGCCTTCTCCAGTGCACGAAAGGGAAAAATGAAAGTGAAGTCGCTCAGTCGTGTCCGACTCTTCGAGACCTCATGGACTGTAGCCTACCAGGCACCTCCGTCCATGGGATTTTCCAGGCAAGAGTACTGGAGTGGGGTGCCATTGCCTTCTCCGAATATAATCAAACTCTACTGTAAATAGGCAGACGTTACATGACTGAATGTCTTCAAAACTCATACAAAGCGTGAGAAAAGCAAAACTACAAACAGTTGAAAAACAGAGATTGGAAAGATGTGCCAGGTAAATATTAAAGTAGTAATATTAATATTAGACAAATCCAAATTTAAGATATATAGTACTAGAGTTAAGGAGGTATATTAGGTAATGAAGTAAAATATAAGAAGATATAAGAATTGTAAACTCATGTTCACTTAATAAAAGCATCAAAATATATACAAAAACCTAAAAGAATTATAAGAAGAAACAGATATACCCAGTATGATAAAAGATGAGTTTAACACACATTAATTTTTTAGGATGAATAAAAATTAATTGTGCCTCTAAGGATTTACATGGCAAAATCAACACATTTGACAAAATATATATATTTATCTATATCTATTTGGTGCATATATGTGTTTATTTATATATAGGATTATGTCTGCAGGAATATATTTATACATACTGTATATACACATGTATAATCAATGCATAAAATGTATATGAAACATATATAAAATTAGCACAGTAATAAATACTAGTGAAATCTGAATATTTTAATTGACATAATTTTTCTCTGCTTACTATAAATGAATAAAACTTAAGTCTAGGAAAGCATAATTTTTGAAACTTAAAAATGTGCTTCTAAATGATGCAGATGTGATGGAAAAGCAATATCACTGTAACTGGGAGACCAGGTGTGTTCACCATATCAACCCATATGGTTCCAGCTCAACAATACTTTGAGGGAAGTCACAGTCTTACACAGATTTATTAATGAAAACAAATGTTCAACTCTAGGATAGAGTAAAATGAATATAAATCTAAAGGAAGTGAAAAGAAATAATAAAGACAAGAGAATGAATCAATACACCACCTTATAAAGAAATAATGAGGTTCTACAAATGCATTTTTCAATTCAAGAAAACAAACCTTCTTAATACGACTGATAAGAAGAAACATGCAGTAATAATAAAAAGTGAACATGACTTAAAAAAAACTAGAGATATTTAAAACTCAAAAAGAACACTGTGAATGACTTTAGATTATGAAATAAATATGTTTGTCTCAAATCAGAAAATAAACTAAGATCAGATCAGAAATGTCATTAGCTGTTCTCAGTGCATGCAGGTCAGAAGCACGTGACAAAATTGAACACTCACAAGTGATAGCAAAGCTGGGAGCAACCAGAAACATACAGACATCACACATAAAGAAGGGACTAAAGAAGCACTTCCATCTCTGTTAAGAACAGAAGGCTGCTTGCTAGGAGTCCTTGAATTTCACATGGCAGTGGAGGGGAGAGAGGTCCTAGCTGCAGTAATAAGACAAGAAAAAACCAAGTTTTGACTTGGAAAGAAAGCATTGAATCACCACGCTTGCAGGTAATGAACAATAGAAAATCAGTATCAATAAAGGACCCAGGCCCGGGAATAAACCTACCCCCAAAATGTATGCAGTTTCTATGGAAATAAAAGCAAAATTTATGACAGACAGAAAAGAAGGTCTGAAAACACGGAGACAGAAGCAGTTGGCAGATTAGAAATCTCGATATTTTAAAGCTGCAAAATCAAAACATAATCCCCACAGTGCTCTTCCTGGACTTGATGATTTTACTCTAAAGTGCCTGAGACAAGAGTGAAAGGTAGAAGTAGACAGAGGCGGGGCAGAGGGCTTCTGTACCAGCCCCACCCAGGGCAGGGTGGAGACTCAGAAGGAAGCAAAGGCGGGCGGGCGGGTGGTCTGTCTGGGGACTGAGGGAGGGGGCTGGGCTGGGGCAGGCCGGGGCCCAGGCCTGGTGTTTTCCTTCTTTCAAGAGAGATGCCTGGAGCAAAAGTGGCAAACCTAATCTTGATGTGAGTCATGGATGTGCTCTTCTTGATCTCGGCAGTGTTTCCGTCATTCAACGGTACTTTTAAAGACAGACCCTGCTCATCCAGGGCTGTTGACCTTTGCATCCTTACCGGTCAGCCTGCAGACTCAGGATGCCCCCAGCCCGTATCTCCCCCCTCCCCACCCCACAGGCTCTGGTCTGCTTCACCTCCTTGCCCCAGCCTTTCGGCTGTGGGAGCCACTGTGGTTCCCCAGGGCCCCAGAGTGCGTGGGGCCATCCGCATGCCCTGGGCATGTGGACCTCTGCTGTCCCTTAGAGGCACTGCCTCCTGGGGGCAGCCTTGAACTCTTCTCCATGGTGGGGCTTTGCAGAGGAGGTCAGTTCAGGAGAAAACTGCTTGCCAGACAGCAAGCTGGTGCATTGCTTCACTCACAGAGCAGTTAGCATCAAACACTTGCCGCGCCTGGTTGAAGGCTTCTAAAATCTCCATGGCGACATGAACGGTGCGACCCACCTTCCAGAAGCTCACGGCCGCCGTCAGGAAGATGCTCTCCTTTACGCTCCCCTGGAGCCTACAAACAGGAGAGGGTTTTGCGTGGTGTCCGTGAACACGGCACAGCACAAACAACGCGGGAGACTTCTGAGACCCCTCCAGACCTGAGTGAGCCAGGCTTCGGGGCCAGCTCCTGCCCCGTGAGTCGCCCGGACAGATGGCACCAAGAGTGGGGACAAGACGTCCCAGCTGGACCTCAGAACCCTGAGCAAGATGAGCGGCACCCCCGCCCAGCGTTAAGAAGCTGAGCTGTATCTTAGCAGTACAGATTCAGCTCCTGCGTTTTGGAAAGTCCGCTCCTGCAGCGTGCAGCTGTGACACCTGTAGGGGTCGGGGGTCGCCCCCGTCCTGGGGGTGGGGTTGGGCAGAGGGGTGGCCACACCTGAGAGACCTTCCGGGTGATAACAGCACAAAGGGCTCCAGCCGCTTGTCATTGGCGCCCCTCAGCCCCGGGAGGCCGTCGGTGAGGTCCACAGCCATCCTTCAGCACAGCAGACCAGACCAGGGCCTCGCGGGCGCCTGCGAGGGGCCGGGCTGCCCACAGGAGGCAGGCTCAGAGGGGTTAGTCTGCCGTGGCTGACTCACCGGGCGTGGGGTCGCCGCTCTGACGGAGTGCCCGGTCTTCACGCCTGAAGGTGCCGCTTTCTGCTCCCCCAGCTGCGTCAGTAGGACTCGGGCTTTGTCAGCAACGTGCCCCAGACGCCCTGCGTGAACCTCTCTCTTTCATCCCCACCGCGGGGCTGTAGCACCTGCCCCTCTCTTTGGGGCTGGCTCCGTCTCCCACGACAAGGTGACCACGTTTATATTTACAGCTGCTCCCTCTGAGCCAACTGATTAGTAAACCAAGCCAGTCTCGGGACTAAAATCATCAGGAGAAGATTACATTTGAGAATTTCTCTGAAGACTTAGGGTTCCCTGACACGTGCGTCTGGCACCTCCCTGAGCTCTCCAGGGGTGGGAACCCTAACCCTGCGCTTGGAAAATCTACGTGAATTAGCTAAACAAAGCCCGTGCCCGGAGCCGAATCCACCGCACACAGTCCCTGACCTCCTCACGCTCGCCGGGAGGGGCGGCGAGAAGTGGACAGGTGTCCGAGTGGACGCGGCGTTTGAGCCGAGGGTCCTGACGCACTCAGAGCAGGTGGTGTGTCTGGCAATGCCCGACTTCTCGCCACGTGGCAGCCTTGGCGCGGGGGACTCTAGCCTCAAGTCCGGCTGACTCCGGGTGGGAACCGGCTGCCCTGATGTTGGCGGATGAGGCTGCCGAGCATCACAGCCCCCCATCTTCACGGCGTGAGGACCCCTGTTCTGATCATCTCCCTGCCAACGCGAGGGGGAGGGAGGGGGCAGGCACCGGCCCCCGGGCAGATGAGGTCGACAACCGGTTGTCGGTCACACACGCTCACAGCCCACCACACGGGGTCACTCAGAGGAGGACGTGGCGGGCTCACGGGATAATTCCAAGGCCAGGCAGGGAGCGGGAGCCCTCTGCCCAGGGACAGCGCCCCCGGGTCAGGGTGGCCTGGATGGAGACCTGCTCCCAGGGGCAGAGGGGGGCCCTGAGGATGCGTCATCTGTTTGTTGTGAAATCTCCTCACTCTGCCCTCTTCCTGTCCCTGTCTGAGAAACGGGAGCAGGTTCTGGGACGGCCTCAGTCTGAGGGCCATTTGTGCTCACGGGAGAGTTCCCGCCCCTGGCCCTCCCGTCACGGGGACAGCTGGGTGTGTGGGGGTCCGATGTCCCCTCTGAGGTCTGAGGATGGGTGACGAGAGAGGACCTGAGCAGAGGCAGGCTGTGTCCCCGGATGGGGAGGGGTGGGAGTGTCTACCTGGGAATTCGCGTGGGGCCGCTGGCCTGCAGGACGCCCAGCGCATGACCCGTCCTCCAGCGCGCCGGAGACCTTCCTGACGAGAGCCGCTCCCCAGGCCCGGGGTCCTGGAGGTGCTGCTGCCAGAGGGAGCTGGGTGCAGCCCTGGGGGCGCCGGCCTGCAGGTCGCAGTCTCTGCCCGCCCCCTCGTCCAGAAGTCCGCAGCTTGGCCTCCTGCCCAACGAGAGGCACACGGAGGGCAGGGCCGCAGCAGGTGCTCCTGGTCTGCAGACGGAGGCCCAGGTGGGAGCCGGGACCCCGTGTCCGAGGGTCAGGGGAGCGGGAGTGGGGAGGCGGTGGGGGAGGGGCAGGGACACCCTAGCCGGGCAGTCACAGGGCTCAGGCCTCAGCTGTGCTTAGGCGTCGAGGGCCCATCCATCCACTCGCAGGCCGCCAAGGGCAGCCTCGCAAGAGGGCGGCTGGTGACTTCGGAGGATGCTCGCGCCCACACACCTACCACCGCGGAAAGATGCGCTGAGCCCCGGCCCCCTCCCGGTCAGGTCAGCGCGCACCCGGCCCCAGCATGCTCACCACCTTGAAGGATTTGCACGGCAGCCCCGCCTTGCTTCTCTGTGCGGGGACCTGGCAGTCTTCCTCTTATGAATGAGGCCACCGCGGACACTTCCAGACGGGGCTGCGAGGGGACAGGAGCGCCGCTGCTCCTGGTCAGGGGATGCTGGTCCTGGGGGAGGGGGTGTGCCCACCTTCAGTGACCACCCCTCCCGCTTCCCTTCCCTCCTGCTGCGGGCGGGCGGTCTGGTCAGGCCACGGTTTTGCCAACACTTGGAATGGTCCTTTTATAAAATTTTTGCTGTTGAACTTGATGCCTGATGCTCCTTCCTTGGGGTTTAAGCTGCAAACCTCCAGTGACTGAAGGTGTGAGCGTCTTTTCACAGGCTTAACTGGCTGGTTGTGTATCTTCTTCTGCCAAGTTCCTGTGCATTTAGAAACCTTTATATTTCATGGAGTTAAAAGGCAGCTTTGTTCGTTTCCCGCGTCTGCCGAGCACAGCCCACAGGCCGGTGGCTTACAGAGCAGACCTTCCCTGTCAGGCTCTGGAGGCTGGAAGCCCAGACCCAGGTGTCGCAGGGCGGGCTCCCGCTGCGGGAGCGACCGCTCCAGGCCCATCTGTCTGCGCATTGTCCTTCCCGCGAGTCTGTGTCCTCACCTCCTCTTCTCCGGTTGGACCAGGGCCCACCTGTGTGACCTCACTTGACCACCGGCCGCCTCTCCCCAGGCCCTCCCCACCCAGGGTCACACTCTGAGATGCTGGCCATGAGGACTCAGCATGTGAATCTAGGGGCACAGTTCAGCCCATAAACAACTGAGCCCCAAGTCCTGGGCTGGGGAGTCCAGGGTTGCAGACCTAGGCTCAGCCGCGCTGGTTCACCCGATGCATGGCATGTAGGCTCTCGGGGCACAGGGCACAGGCTAGGGTGCCCCTCCCCCTGCCTGCCCATGCAGACGGCTGTGTGCAGGCGTCTCTCGAGGCAGGCACCCTTCCCATCACCCACACCTTCAGGGGCAGCCAGGTGCCTCCCATGAAGGTGAGCAGCTCAGGAGTGAAAGCATCTGGGAAATCTGATTTGGGGCGGAACTGAGGGTTTTGGCTGCTGTAAACAGCTCATTTCTGCCCAGGCGATCGGATCAGCTCCCGGGATAATCTAATCCGGGAGGACATTTGTCATCCGGCCGCTCTGATTGCTGCAAGCCTGTGGGTCCCCAAGGCCTGAGTGCGGGTCCCCTTCCTGGAGTGTTCAGACAGCAGTGGGGGTGGAGGACAGGCCCCCTGAGCCCCGAAGGGTGCTCTGCGGCTGCCCCAGGTGATGGGCAGCACAGACCCACCCCCCGAGGCCCGCAGACCCCGCTGCTGACCTGTGGCGAAGATCCGGCCTGGATTTTAAATAATCCAATTAAAAATTCCACCTCTGAAACATGGTAATTGTAATCTGTCTCATCTCTAAGTGTAATTATATTAAACTCCAATTTTCCCTCAAATATGCATTCTAATTCAATTTTCCTTTTTTCCCCCTTCTTAACTAAATCTATTATCATTCCCTCAGTTAAATTATGCTTATTTAATCTTTGATGAGACCTTTCTCTGGCAATCAGCTGTTTTAAATTAATGCCCCCAATCTCGGGGACAGTGGGACTCAGTTCAGACAGACTCTGGGGAGGTGCAGGGGACAGGGTGGCTCTGGGTCCCCGGCTGAGGGCTCTGCTGGGCCTCAGTGCCCCCAGATCGACAGAGAGGGCAGTGCCCAGGCCCCCACAGTTCTGCTACCCCAGCAGGTGGCAGCCCCTGAGGACTTCAGCAGCGCCCTCACTGACAGGGAACGTGGTCGTCCTCGGCTTGACAGGATCTCACAGGCAGACCTTCCTCAGAGGAGCGAATAATTGTGGCCAAACGCCAGTGTTGACCTCGGTGATTCTCATTGTATGAATTAAGCATAAATCCCATAGGTTTACAGCTTTGATGCAACCATTATACAAAATTAACATACGAATTAAGTGCAAAAAAAATCAACAAAACACAACAGTCCAATGCTGTCCCTTGGTTTGGAGATGGGCGATGTTTGAATGACATGGTCGTGCCATCTCAGGGCTGGCTTTAGGTCCACTCGCCCTGGGGAGATGCCCACCTCCCTGGGTTCACCCCACCTCCCTGGGTTCCCTCCACCTCCCTGGGTTCCCCCCTCCTCCCTGGACTCCCCCTCCTCCCTGGATTCCCCCCTCCTCCCTGGGCTCCCCCCTCCTCCCTGGGCTCCCCCCTCCTCCCTGGGTTCCTCTAAATGAGCCTTCCTGCTCCCAGCAGGCTGGACTGGGGGCCCCTGGCCCCATCTCCAGTCACGTGTGGGAGCCACAGCAGGTGAAGTCACGTGTTGGTCCCCAGGTAACCACAGCACAGGTGAGAGGGGTGTTTGTACCCTGGGCCGTCAGGGAGGGAGGATAATTTCACACCGGAATGGGGAGGCCTTCTGAGCTCCTCAGGCCCTGCTCCCCAGCAAGACAGGCTGATGGGAAGCAGGTCGCAGGTGAGCTTGTGCCCCTCTCCCCATGGCTCCCACAGGACCGGGCAACCCTGCTCATCACCTGGTGCGTACATGGTGGGAACCTGGCAAAACCAGCGGGTCCCTCAACCATGGGCTGGCGCCCCACCTCCATTTCCCTGCTGTGGTTTCCTTGGTCAGAAGCAGTGCTGTTGGGAGATCGTGTAGGGGGTAAGGCCTCCTTAAGTCCAGGAATGGGGGCTCCCAATGAACCCCCCAGGTTCAGCTCCCTGCTCACGTGCACAGAGCACGGGGCCCAGGGCTCCTTCTGCCCGACACCCCAGCCTCAAATGGCCGAGGCCTCGGTCATGGAGGTGCAGTAAGTCCGGGGATGGGCTGCCCCAAACACAGCGGGTGTTAGACCTGAACACTCCTGAGGAGACCTGCCTGGGGAGCAGCAGGGCCAGGCCCCCACTGGAGAAGGATGAGAACGGGCTCCACCCACAGTCAAGGGAAGATGCAGGGGACGTGCTGGACAGAGGCCGCGTCTGAGCTCGAGCGGCGCTTTTTTGCTGCCTCGGTGCCCTGTGTGTCGGGAACTGGAGGCGTGGAAAGTGCAAACCTTGTAATCAAGTTTTAATGTCCACATCATGGCAAAACGCACATGTGGGTATTATTTTTAATTGCACAAACGTACTCACTGGCATGTAATTTTTTCAAATAATTAAAAACGCTTTGTAAACTGTGACATTTCACTGCCGCACTGAGAAAGCTGACTATTTAACTCTTGAGTCTCATTGTCCTGTGCTTCACAACCAAGAGTCGGCCAGACATTTTCCAAGTGAGTGAAGATGTTCCATAAAATCACTCATCACGTAAGATTGCGTGTCAGGAAGCTACTGTCACAATAGCATCACTCAGATGGGAGAAGCTGGGATGAGAACCCCACGGCCTGAGACCACCCGCCTCAAACGTGCACAGACTGGCTTTCCTCCGAGGTGAGTGGGGGCTCCCTTCCCAGGAGCACAGGACCCCTGGGTCTGCTGGCAGGAAGGCCCTGGACACTTCCCGCTTACCTTTCTGCAGCAGCAGGAGAGACTGAGTAGTTGGTGGGGCCCTGGAAAAACGGAACATGAGGGGCTCTTGTCCAAAAGCGAGGAAGCGTCTAGGGTGCGCCAGTACCCAGCCCGTGAGAGAGCGGGCCCCCCGAGCCAGGCTGTGAGCCTGTGCGCTGAGCTCAGTCCTCCTCGACGGCGGCCTGGGGGTCGGACTGTCGCCGTCACCCAGTCTCCCAGCTGCGAGGCTTCTCCCCATTAGGGCCCAAGTGGCCGGTGCAGCTTGTTGCACAAAACGCCTGTGAAGTCTGTACTTGTGTTTGTGTGCATGCATGTGTACATGTCTGTGTGTGTGCACACATGTGGTTGCATGTGTGTGCCTGTGTTTGCATCTCAGTGTGTGCACAGGTGTGCAGGCATACACATCTGAGTGTGCCCACACGTGCAGGCTCACATGAGTGTGAGCTGAGTGTGTGCACGCCTGTTAAGGAGCCACGTCACCCACACCCCAAGGTCACCTCGCATTGAGGATGTTTCCTTCCAGACACTGTCCCCGGGCCCCGCTGGTCCCACCTGGACCCCATCTCCCCCCAGATGCAGCCATCTTTCAGGGGAGCCCCCCTCTCTCACTGGGCTTCTTGGCCCCCACTGATTCTTGGGGGCTGCTGGTCCCAGGACTTCACTCTTCACATGGCTTGTTTCACAAGGTCGGTGCCTCGTTTAAAAAGCAGACCTTCGTGACTACTCCTCAGCTGTCTGCCTCCTGCGGACCCCGCCAGGACTGAGTTCCCTATCCAAGTTCAGGGTCTAGGGAGGGGGCAGTGGATTCCACAGCCATCTCCGTCTGCTGGGAGAGGAGGTTGCACCTTAGCTGGATGAGGGGGGAGCCTTGCGCATCCCCAGAGGCCACACCCCGAAAGATGCTGCTGGAGCCCCGTGTGCGCCCCCAGGGCATTGGGAAGGTCAGGACTAGGAAGAGGAAGCGGGGACCGGGCCTGACACTGATGCAGCCTGGGGACGAGGGCCAGCCCTGACCCGGCTGAGCCTCGGTTTCCAGCCCGAGTGAGCGGCTGGGCACGCTGTTACCCCGCACAGAGGCCCTCCCGCCAAGGCTGCGGGCGCATCTGTCTCGTCCTCAGGTCCCCGAGCTGTGAGGGGGTGCAGGGGGCTCCCTGCCTCCAGTCAGCATCCCAGGACTCCAGACCCTCACTGGGCGCTTCTGCCTGCCTCCAACAAGCCCTTTTAAAACAATTACCATCACGTGAACAGAAGTGAAATATGCCCATCTAATTTATTAAACTTCCACCCAAACTTAGACATCAAATGTTTTATTAATATTTTCTATCATCCTTACAAGTTAAACCAGCCATGAAAATTACCTTCAACAGAAAAAAAAAAAATGTTGAAAATGTATTCATTTATAGGAGTCACCAAGCAGCCCTTCTTGGGTAATTTAATCAGAAATAGCTGAGGTCTGCTCCAATATTCTCTCTCTGATACAAATATTGAAATATTTAATTAATGTCAATCAGGCCCGGAGGACTGATTCATACGCCTGGCAGCAAGTAACCCAGAGCTGCCACCAGGCCAGAGTCAGGCCTAGGCCTTGGGCCCCATGTCCCAGCAGGGAGGCCGAGATGAGGGCCTCCCCAGGCGCCATGCACGCCAGGGAAAGGACGAGGTGTCCCCGCTGTGCTGGAGGGGGCCACTGACAATGCAGCCTGCCCACCCCCTCCCCCCTCACTCTCTCCTCCCTCCCCCTCACTTTCTCCCCCCCACTCTCTCCTCCCCTCTCTCCCCCTCCCCCTCTCTCCCCCTCCCCCCTCCCCCTCTCTCCCCCTCCCCCCTCCCCCTCTCTCCCCCTCCCCCCTCCCTCCCCCTCTCCCCTCACTCTCCCCTCCCCCTCACTCTCCCCTCCCCCTCACTCTCCCCTCCCCCTCACTCTCCACTCCCCCTCACTCTCCCCTCCCCCCCACTCTCCCCTCCCCCTCACTTCCCCTCCCCTTCACTCTCTCCCCCCCACTCTCTCCCCCTCACTCTCCCCCTCCCCCTCACTCTCTCCCCTCCCCCTCACTCTCTCCCCTCCCGCTCACTCTCCCCTCCCCCTCACTCTCCCCTCCCCCTCACTCTCCCCTCCCCCCCACTCTCCCCTCCCCCTCACTTCCCCTCCCCTTCACTCTCTCCCCCCCACTCTCTCCCCCTCACTCTCCCCCTCCCCCTCACTCTCCCCCTCCCCCTCACTCTCCCCTCCCCCTCACTCTCCCCTCCCCCTCACTCTCCCCCCTCCCCCTCACTCTCCTCCCCCCACTCTCCCCTCCCCCTCACTCTCCTCCCTCCCCCTCACTCTCCCCTCCTCCTCACTCTCCCCTCCCCCTCACTCTCCCCTCCCCCTCACTCTCCCCTCCCCCTCACTCTCCCCTCCCCCTCACTCTCCCCCTTCCCCTCACTCTCCCTTTCCCCCCTCACTCTTCCCCTCCCCCTCACTCTCCCCCCCTTCCTTCCTGTTTCCTTTTTTCTCACTAAAGTCTTGTTGGCTTTATTCTTTCACAGGCTACAGAAAACCGAATATAGGGTGACTGGATGCTTTCTGAAGAATATAAGGATGTTCTCTTGGGGAGTGGATTGGGCTGCACATGCGCTGCAGGAAGGCCCCGCTGAGTGCCCTGTGAGGCCTGACCTTGTGTCCCAGTGGCTCCACCCGCCCCGCAGGTGGGCGTGGTCGGGAGGGCAGGCGGGGAGGAGAGGCTCAGCAGCGTCCACTGAAGGGCTGTGCCCCAGGGGGCTGCTGACGGGGAGCTACAGTGGTCAGCGACATGTGGTCTTGAGAGGGGCAGGTGTCCACAGACTGTCAAGTCCTACCTTCGACCTTGAAACTGGCCCCACCGTGATGCTCTTAGATGAGCTGGTCCTACTGTGCACTGAGGACCACCGGCTGATGCCTGGGCTGAGCATTGGCGGGGCAGCCCCCCCAGGCCTCTGCTCTTCATCTGGGAAATGGAGCTATGCCTGCAGCTCCATCAGGCTCTATAAGGCTCCGAGGACTCCACTGGACGGACGGCCGCCCCTTACAGCCCCGTGCTGAGCTCAGGGTGCGAGAGCCTCGGGGGCCTCTGTTCTCCTGAGCTGCACCCCTGGGGCGAGGCTCACCGTGAGGGGCTCCGGGTCCAGGATTAGACCTGTCGGAATCGTCATGGTGGGCCTGGCAGGCAAGGGCTTGTGGGCGACTGCGGGTAACGGTTACAGCCAAGATCTCAGGGACGAGGAGGCCGGAGCCACCCCACCCCAGGTCCCGGGAACTTCTCCTCCAGGGGATGTGGACCAGGAGGTGGGAGGCGACCACGGCCTTCAGGCAGAACTTTAAGGGAACCATCGTTTTCCTTCTCTCCACCGTCCTGTGTGTGGTGTGAACGCGGTTCCTCTGCTGGAAAGCCACAAGAAGGCACACGTCCACGCTGCGGTCGTTTCACGGCCATCCTCTGAGGCGGCGTCTTCAGCCCTGCAGTCGGTAGACAGACTAGCTCGTGTCTCATGAGCACATGGAGGGGCAACCTGGGGAGGGGCTGGGAAACCCCCTTCTTCTCCTGACGGTCCCCTGGCTGGGTTCCTGGAGGAGACGGGAGCCTCCCTCATGGCGGCAGCAGGGGACAGAGGTCAGCGCCACCTGGGCTGAGGGGCTGGGCTGGCACACCCGCCGCCCGGAGTGGGACCCGCCCCCCACGAAGCCGCCTGGCCTCGGTGCCCAAACGCCCATCCCGCCCCTGTGTCAGGAGGCCCCATTACAGACCAGGAAGCTGGGGCCCAGGTCAGTGGGGGCCCCCTCCGAGACCCTCAGACAGTCGGCCGGGAGCCTGACCCTGGCCAGCGCGCTGAGCCCGGAGCCTGCGAGGAGGGTCCTGCCGCTCTGTGTCCCGTGTGTGTTGCACCTGTGAGGGCGCGGACATCCAGCCGGGGCGGTGCCATCCTGGATGGGGCTCTGGAGGGCCTGGAGGCCTTGGTCTGGGTGGGAGTGATGCCCAGAGGCTGCGGTGGGCTCTGCCCGGGCCCACCCTGCAGGCCGGGGTCCAAATGGGCGTCCAGGCCCCCTGATCCTGGGGCGGGGAGAAGACGAGTGTGACGATGATGACGCCGGGGCCACCAGGCAGAGGGACTCGGCTGGAACCAGAGGCCGGGTGGCCGTGCCCCCCCTGCACACGCTCTTGCACCTGCTTTCCGGGGTCCGAGGGCTCGTCTCACCTTCCTGCCCACCGCCCACCCCCTGCCCCTGAACGAACTCCCGCCTCCTGCAAGACGACAGATGTCACACTGTGAAGATGTTGCTTCATTCATAAACACTTTGATTTCAGGTCAACGTACAACCTTGTGACCATCAAAGCTGAAGCCAGCTCACACCCCAGACCTGGGGTTATGGTTATGGTGGGAGGGCTCACTGGCCCCAGGCAGGCGGGTCTCCAGAGCCCTGCCGCCGGGCACAGATGCGCCGGGGCCGTCTCTCTGTCCGCCCTGCAGCCACTGGCCTCCCCGCCTTGGACTCCCGGAGCCCCGTGTGGCCCTCCGGACTTGTGCATAATTTGCGAATGTGCGTCGGGGGCTGGAGCCTGCGAACAGCCGTCCAGCTCCCCCATGAGCCCGTCCAGACTGGAACCCCCGGCAGCTGCCATCCATCACGCTTGCCCCAGGCCCCACTCTCCGGTGACGGCTGTCCACGCGTGGGGACCAGCAGGGCTGGAGCCTCAGCGAGGGCAGTGATGGATGAGCGAGCCCAGCCGGACTGCGCGCCGTAATGGTGATGAATACGGCTTGGACCTTTCTGGCAATAATGGTTGTTTATCCATTTCCAGACCCAGGAACAGCAATCAAGTTCCTTCAGCTGGCTATTAATTACCGCGTGGCCCTGCGGTGGTGGTGGGCGGGTGCAGGCTTTCTTTCCAGGGGTCCCATCTGTCACGGGAAGGCAGTGGGGCAGGCCCACTCTGCGTCTCTCCTGTGAAGAGAGCTCTTCCAACAAAAGCTCTCCTGCACCAGATGGGCTGGCGTGTGGGCTCCGAGCTGGACCACACAGGCCCTTCTGGAGGAAACCAGCTGTGTCCTGATACTTCCTGCATCAGGGGGCCTCAGTCCCTGGTTTTGAGAGGCAATTGCAAAGAGCCTTGAAATCATAGCATCCTCCTTTCTCTTTTGGTAACGATGAGTTCGTTGTCTGTCTGTGGGTCTGTTTCTGTTTCATGTATATAAGTTCATTTGTGCCTTTTTTTTTTTAGTTAATTAGGAGTTTCGGGTTAACATATACATACTATCATATATAAAATGGGCTTCCCTGGTGGTTCAGATGGTAAAGAATCTGCCTGCAGTACAGGAGATCTGGGCTTGATCCCTGGGTTGGGAAGATCCCCTGGAAAAGAGCGTGGCTACCCACTCCAGTATTCTTGCCTGGAAAATCCATGGACAGAGGAGCCTGGTGGGCTACAATCCATGGGGTTGCAAAGAGTCAGACACGATGGAGTGACTTTCACACATACACACACACACACATATATAAAATAGATAAACAAGGTCCTATTGAATAGCATAGGGAACTCTGCTCCATATTTTGTAATAATCTATAAGAGAAATGAATCTGAAAAGAATATCTATCTCTCTGTCTATAAAACTGAATCATTTTGCTGTATACCTGGAACTAATACAACTCTGCAAATCAACTGTATTTTGATTTAAAAACCCCAGAGCATCAAGACTGGACGGTATCTTGGTGGTCTGGAATGTGGGGTGTGGGATTCGAGGTCCTGTGTGGGGCTGTTGAGGGACCAGCCCCGTCTCCCCAGACCTGAGCATCCAGGCCACTGTCCAGGCTTCGTGCCGGATTCTGCTTAGGGCCACGTTTACCAAAAACCTGTTTTCAGCTCCTGCAGCTTCCGGAGAGACAAGCAGAGCCCAGTGAAGAGGGTGTCCACACAAGGGGTCTGTACTAACCCCCCTGAATTATTAGTCTCATTAAAACCTCTGTTAACAGATGGGGAAGCTGAGTCCCATGCCGAGGGTGGCCCCCCACATTCTAGGTTGATCCTGGCCGCTGGGAAGCTCGGGGGTGGGCTCCATCGCCTCCTCCCTGTTTGGTCACTACTCCTGATGCGACCCCCGTTTGCCTCCCGGGCAGCGCGGATGTGGGTGCAGTTTGTTGCCGGCACGTGGTGGTTTGGAGACCTTTTAGGGTCTCCCTGGCTCCCTTTCACTGGGTGACAGGTCTGAGGTCTCCAAGGTCTGTGCACAGGACTCAGGGGTCACACAGGAGGACGGATTTAAAAGGTAAAGCCGGCGGAGACGATCAGCGTGCGGGGAGCGCTGGGCCCTGCAGTGCTCCTGATGCAGTCTTTGTTCGGGGCCTGTGTCCAGGTCCTATCAGGAGGAGCACTAAAAGCCCTCATCTATGTGTTGTAAATGGTTCTCCTTCAAAAGATGTATTTCCTTCTTAGAGCATCATCCTCGAGGAGGAGAGGAGGAATAAGGGCCATCGACTTATCTCCAAGCTACAGTCCAGGAGCACGTGATGTATGGAAACCTGGGTTTACAAAGGAGATGCATTTAGGGACATTATTTATCTGCAAAGGAGCAGGAAAATCTATAAAATCTGTGTTTGAAAGAGGACACGCAGAGGCTTTCTTCAAGTGGCAGTTGTCACGTGCACACAAGTATTTACTGACAGTTCACAGACGCCCGGGAGAAGCCGTGAGGGAGGGGCAGACGGGAGATTTGTGTAGATCCATCGGGGAAGCGTCAATCCATCAGCAGGAGAGTGGAAACTGCATAAAAATTCTCAACCACGCATGGGGCACGTAACGGAGATCAAACCTGATAGGACCTCGCGGGGCTCAGAGAGCCACGTGGGGGCTGAGGTGGTTCCTCAGGGAGGGGCGGGGGGTGCGGAGGGGCCCGCGCTCACCCAGGGTCCCGGAGGGCGGAATCAGACACATGGACTTGTCGCCCACATGCCCCGGCCTGCGGTTTCCAGGAAGGGTGCCGCCCTGCCGACTGGCGGCCCTGGGGCGTGTGCCCCCTCGTGGAGCAGGTGTCGCGGCCAGCAGGTGCCAGAGCGGTCACCACCCTCTCTGAGCGTCCTCGGGCTGTGGAATGAAGACTTGAGGCCCGGGAGGACCGGCGGGGCTGCTCTGCGACGTCACCAGCGGGAGGGAGGGGGCCTGGGGCCGGCAGCACCGCCAGCGGTTAACCGCACCTGGGTCGGTGTATCCACGTCGCACCTTCAGTCCGTGTTTGTGAAGCAAACCGCCAGGGAAGGCGGCTCACGCCGAGCACTGGGACGGAGCAGGCGCAGAGTGAGGGGGTCCGCCCATCAGGCGTCCGTCCTGGCCCGGGGGGGCAGCTGACCCAGACACCTGCTCAGTGACACCCGCGGGGCCCTGGGCTCACCCGGGAGGAGCTCTGTCCGCGTGGGGTCAGGGCGGCCTCACTCCGCGTGCCCAGCAGAGCAGATCAGATCACGGGGCGTGGGGACCCCACAGGGGAGGCCCGGCTCAGGATGGGGGCCCTGGGGGCTGCGCTGTGGGGCTCCCAGCAGGAGGGGTGCCTGTGGTCTGAGGCCTTCAGGGGTCTCTGAGGCTGCTGTGGTCAGGACTGGCCCCAGCAGGTTGGGTCGGGGGGCTCCGGAGGAAGGCGTCCATCGGCAGAGAGACTGGAGGGGTCTGCAGCCGGAGCTGGAAGAATCCAGGGCAGCCAGGGTGGGGGGGTACTTGGAGATGGGTCTTGAAGGTGGGAGGTGGGTGTGATGGGCCTGGGACCCAGGGGAAGGAGCAGCTCTGTCCTGCCTTCCTGGAAATGTGGGGCAGAGAGAAAGACCGAGAGGTCCAGTCTGGACAGCCCCTGGTCCCCCAAGTGGCGGGCAGACGGGGCGAGGATGTCGCCAGCCACGGACATTTGGTTCCTTGCTCTAGCGGACGCTCGAGCTGCGGAGGGAAGCGCCTCCAGGTTATGGAAGCCAAAGCCATGGGAGACGTTCACACGAGAACCAAGGAGGGGGAGACGCCCAGCCTGCAGGCTCCCCACGCGGATGCCAGGCTCCCGCAGTGGACGCCCCAGAGCCTCTACTGGGATTGGAAGATCCGCGGGAGCTGACCCTGGAGAGAGTGTCCCCCGCCCGCAGCCCCCAGAGCTGTCTAGAGTGTCCCTCTAGAGGAAGCAACTCCGTGCAGCCCTGCGGGGAGGTCCGTGCCTCCTGGACGGGACTCCAGGGCCATGGGCAGGTCCTGGCGTAACTCCACTGAGCAAGGAGTTGTGGGGGGTGTGGGTGGGAGGGGACCCGGGTCGGGAGGGGACCCAGGACCTGGAGTCAGGCACGCGAGGACACACTGGGGCGTGCCCGGCGGGGCTGGGCTGGGGCTGTGCTCCCTAACCCCAGCGTTACAGAGACCGTGCTTTTCAGAGAACCGTAGTTACTGTTATTCGTTACGTATTTTATCTTTATCAAAATAATGTAGATAATTATTTTAAACCTTCCAATAGGCCAGTGCATCCAAGACCCACCCCTCAGAGTAACCTTCCCCCCGCCTCGGCCGACTGACCCCACTCATCCTGCCGACATCCTGCGGTCACTTCCATCTGTTTAGGGAACAGATCTGGGCCGATTTCTCATTTACCAGCTCTGACATGGAATATTGACTTTCTGCTACAAAGTAACTCTGCTCACTTATGTCTCCCCTCTGTGAGATTAGGTTACAAGTCTAAGCCCTCACAGCCATCTCCTTTGTGGATGGTGCTCCCTTACTTCCTGGGTCATGGACTCAGATGGACCATCTAACAGCCGTGCTGCACCCCCTTGACGCCCTTCCCCGGGGGCCCCGCTGGCTGTCAGCCTAGCGCTCCTCTGTTCTGTGTTATTAAGCTTTCAGGTGGGCTGAGTCAGAACTCAGGTGTTGGGCCAGCATCATAGATGAACCAGCAGATTTCCAGGCCCGGAGCCAAGGCACGGGTTAGAATCGCATTGCCTTCCTCACAAGGCTGTTTTGGGTTTTCTCAGCAGGTTTTTCTCTTTTCCCACTGTTCTTTCCTTTTATAATGCCGGAAAGTGCTTTGAACACCTTAAGGGCTCCTTGCTTCCTCTTGGCCAGCAGACCCTGCTCATCCTGCAGATGCCCGTCTCCCGGGACCCTCCTCCACTAGGACCCTTGTGATCCCTCAGGGGACCCCTGCACATTCGTGGACTTAAAGACTCTCCCCCTGGGGGATGGTCAGCATGCGTCCGTCCCCCCACGCACTCAGCATGTAGAAGTTCAGGGGGCAGAGCATGCATCTCAGGTTTGACTCCAGGTGTAGGGGCTTGGGGGAGGGCAAAGGAGCTGACGGGAAAGGGGATGAGGGAGGAAGCACCCCAAACAGATGGGCGGGAAGCCTCACGGCAGGGGCCTCTGAGGCCAGACTCGGCCCTGTGGCCCCTGCAGGGCCCTGAGGGCAGGTGGCCAGGCCTCTGCTCCTGGCGCCTAGGACTCAGCCAAGCAGGTGGAGCCAGGATGCGCTCGAGGGGGCCTTGCCCGTCCCTGCCTGTGCTGGTCCCTCTGGCGCCTCAGCCCTCTCCACGCAGCCTCCCCGGGGCCCCCAAGGTCGCCTCGGGGACCCCCGATCCTCGGGCACTGCCCTTTGGGCCTTTCCCCGCCCCCACCTCTGCTGGATGTCCAGTGCCCACAGCCGTGGTCTTCCTGCAGAAGCCCTTCTTGTCACTGCGCTCACTCACCCTGCCCGCTGTTTGGGGAACTGGACAAAGAAATTGGTAAAACTTTAAACAAATTCTGAGCAGCTCCCCCTCCTTCATTGCCCTGATCCTGCAGCGGTCCACATCCCGGGGCAGTCTGCCCGAGGATACGCAGCCCCCTCGGCAGGATTCTCTGTGTGCACACACGCACGCACCCACAGGGGTGCCCACCAGGCCTCCTCCGGCCGTCTGATGCTCAGCTGTGCGATGGGCTTTCTCTCCCGGGAGGCGTCGAGGGGCCTTTCAGGACAAACGCTTTCCTCTCTCTGTGTGCCTTATTTAAATGAGAGCCCAGCAGTCCTTGGGAGGGACGTGTCCTAGTTTAAGCTCCTTGGGCCGCGTCTTCGCAGAGGGCCGCTGTCGGTGTCCATCAGCTCTCGCGAGCGTGGCCCACAGATGCCCCGGCTGAGTCCGCAGCTGCACCTCCCGCCTCCTAATTTGGTTCTGAGAGGAATTAGCCCTTGTGTTGTCACTTTCTACATCAACACTGACGGTTTCCAAGATGACTTTGCCAGTCGCTACTTACACCAACTGTTTCTCGCTGCTCGGTTCCCCTGAAAGCTCCCCCAACTTAATTACTTGGAGTCAGAAAGCCCCGTGGACGTGCGGGCGCTCACGACACGCTGCGGCCTTGCGGGCCCTGTGTCTGTGGCCGTGGAGCCCCGTCTTCTCTGCAGACGCCTCTGCACGTGGCTGATCTTTCTTTCATTGATTTCTAGAAGGCTTTTTTAAAAAATTTGTTTTGAATATTAAACTGGCTTCTGTTTTATATCTGAGATATTTTCCCCTGCGTGTAACCTGTCTTTCCCACTTCATTTATGGAAACTTTGTTACGTAGCCAACTTTGTTTTTGTGACTTCTGGGTTTCAGGTTTTGGTTCAGAAAGCAGCGTGTTCCATGATTACAGCTTGTCTGTCAGCATCTCCTGACCTTTGTGTGCAATGATTCGTTCCCCTTTGCGGGAACATCGCCGGCCTGAATTGGATGTTGGGGTGTCATCTCCTGACAGCCTCAGGTAGAGAGGACAGGTCCCCCTCTTCTCCGGATATGGGGACTGCAGCTCAGAGAATGCTTTCCCTTTTTCCCCACCAATGGCTTCAACTGAACAACTGGAAACAGCCTATACAGACACATGCTGGAGGAGGACTCGGCGCCCGCACTCTGCAGCCCGAGACGGGGTGGAGGGGCCACGCCCTGGTCTTGCGGTCACGAGGCATCTCTGATCACTGCTGCCCACCCCGCTGGTCTGGGGTGCACGTGATGCTTCCCTTTCCCGCTGACAGCTCAGGGTCCCCTCTGATCCCCAGGGGAGGCTCACACTTCCCGCCTGCTGGGGCCTCCTCGACCCGACCTCCCACCCCAGCGCTGCACGGAGAGCCCTCTGCATGTGTGTGTGCTACATTCGGGTCTGCAAGGCCCACGGCTCGGGAGACGACAGCCACCGAGAAGATGGCTCAGTGCCCACTGCCCCAGAGAAGGGGCCGCCATGCCCTGGGGCCACGGGGATGCACGGGTCAGTCCTGGGCCGAGAGGGAGGCAGCTGCGGGGACGTGTTGTCCAAAGCGGCTGGTGGGGGCAGGGAGGGCTGGGCTGTGGGCTCGGGCCCGTTCCTCGAGTGTGGGCTCACAGGAGGGGGGTCGGCTGTTTACAGAGCCTGGGTGCTCTGAGAGGGGCCATCGTCCCTGGTCAGCAGGGCCCCGGATCACAGCCTCAGATGCAGAAATGGGCCAGGAGGCTAGCGCAGCACCACGGTGGGCCCTCCTGCAGCTCCTGCTACCCTCCGCAAGTGCTCTGTCCTGCTTTGTGCCCACGGGCGCCTCTGCCAGCGCACATCCAGGGCGCGGCTCTGTCCGTCCCTGCGACCCCGCTCCTGCTGCTGGACAGGGCTCAGGAAGGCCGCGCTGGCGGCCGGTCCTCCTGTCTCCGTCACCCGTGTGCGTCTGCAGGAGCCCATCCGCTCCAGGGACACAGACCGCAGATGGAGCTGGGGCCCCGGGGGCGCCCGGGGGCCAAACCATGGCCGAGCGGGGTCCCCGAGGCTCTGCCCTGACCTGCACGTCGGGGAGCCGCCAGCCCTGCATGGAGTCAAAACCGAACGATTTTCATCAGCTCCAGCAGACTCCCTCTCATCTGGACTAATTAGCAAGACTTCCCTGTTTATGGAAGAAAAATTGCCTTTCACGCCTGACTGTGTTTCTTTGCCATTAATTATGTCTGGGTGTGTCAGCTCCAGGGCCCCTGGGCACGCTGACTTGGAGGCAGGTGACAGGGACCACCTCCCCCCCAAACTACACTCTGTGGCCCCTGAGTAAACACTCCTCCCCTGTGGGGAGGAAGGGATGGGAGGACAGAGAGAAAGCCCCAGGGATGCATCCACCTCATCACAGATTCCTCAGGAAGACTTGGGGCCAAGGCCAGGCACCCGGCCACCAGGGCTTCTTGGGGACACACGTTCTCCACTAGTGGGGAGTGGCCAGGGGCTGGGGATCCCAGGCATGAGGGTCTAACGTCTTCAAGGCCATTCTGCTGTTTCCTGTGGACAAGGCTAGGATCAAAGATAACCCAGGAGACACAGGATCTTTGAATGACCCCGAGGTCCCACTGTCCAGCCACTTCCCTGCAGACTGGTCTCCTCCTTGGAGCGGGGGTCAGACAGGGAGGAGATGGGGCCCTCAGCACCTTGGACTCCAGGGGGCCCCCACCTCTACCTTGGGTCCTGGCTCCCCAGGGACCCCTGGCCTGTTGTGGAGAGGCTGCAGGTCAGCCTGGCGACCACTCCCCAGCCTTGGGTGACCTGGGGGAGGGGCTGCTCATTTGTGGAACCTTCTCAGAGGAGTGTTGATTGAGTTAAAATTGGATTTCTGCTCAGATTGATTATCTAATGTGATAGAAAAATATACAGTCTGGGAGCAAATTTAGATTTCAGTGAAAAATTAAACTGTTATACCAAGCTGCCCACTGAAGCATTAAACGCATTCTCTCTGTAATTATATATGCAGACAGCCACCGAGGACTGTCACTGCAGCCGCCGGGCCCCGAGGACCACGGGCTGGCACACTCCACCTCCGAGGCATCCGGAAGAGAGGCCGTAATTGATTTCCTGGGGTCTCCAAGTTGGCAGGAGGCAGCTCTCTGGTTCGTGGGAAGGAACACACAGCATCCCCTGCTCCCAGATACTGGACCGTGGAGAGCAAAGCCGCTCAGGCGTCACGGGGGCGCCTGGAGGAAAGCTGAGGTGGCAGAGACTCGGCAGCCATGTGTGTCAGGGGGACTGCCCGGCACCATTATTGACCTCAACGGCTGGGACCACAGCCCTGCCTGGGCACACCCCGGGCGCCCACACAGAGGCTTATGAAAGTGAACTCACGGTCCGCAGCCCCGCCCCGCCTTGATGTGTCCTCTCAGCCACCCATGGGGAGGTCCTTGGGTTTCTCAGGTCCTGGGGCGTAGGCTCTCACAGCACAGAGAAGCCAGCATCACTGGACTGGACTCTGGGAGGGTGGTCTTTTCCCCCCTTCCCTGGTCAGCACCCTCTGTCTCGGCTGGGTTGACTCCCTGCCCTCACCCTGGCCTCCCTCCTGACCCTCCCAGAGCATCATGCCCACTTCATAGATGGTGCTGGGTCCAACGTGGCCTTCACGAGTGAACACTCGGAGAGAGGGAAGCACAGGGCAGTCAAGCGTGGCTCAGAGTGATTTGAAACCCCCTGTGCAGAGAACCACGGGGCGGAGCGGCCAGCACAGCCATCCTCGGCGCCCGCTTTGGCCTGCTCGTGGACCGCGGGCCTCCAGGACTCTCCCTCCGCGGGTGGGAAGCAGGGCCTGGCGGCTCCCACGAGGCCTCTTTCTAAGCTGTGCAGGGCTCTGCTGCCTGTCACCCTCCGGGTGATCGGATGGTAAAGAATCGGGAGTGCTTATGTTGTAGGACGCAGTGCGCTCTCCGCGCCCCTGCCACGCTCACGCACACGCGCCCGCGCCATCCGGGGGCAGAGCTGTCCACGCCGAGGACGCCCGCCCCCTTGCCCGTGCCTGCGGGTGTCCCCTGGTTCAGCATCGCCAGACCCCCCGGGCCTGGGGACGCAGGTGTGGTGGGGGCTGCGCTGATCCTCCTGTGAAGGTCGTACACGGTTCACCAGGGTCGGGGGTCCTTTCTCCTCGTCTTTTGTCATTCCTCCGCTGGTGCCCGCGGACAAACCGCTCTGACGGGGTCACAGGGGTTTGGGATCTCTGAGCGGCTCTCAGAGTTGGGGCCTCGGTCTGAAGACTTTCCCAAAAGAACTGAGCTTGTAAGAACCTGGAGTCACGGGGGAGCCACCTGGAAGAGTGAAATGCGACAAAGGTCCCTGGAGCTCAGCTCAGGGCTGGAGAAGGACGTGGAGGGACCAGCACGACGTGGGCCCGGCCTCCCCCTGGTCCAGGAAGCGCGGGGCTGGACGTGGGCTCTCGGCCATGCCTGCTGTTCCCCACAACCACAGCCCTGATCTACCGTTTTATCCAGAGGAGGGTCAGTCTCTATTTAGTCAGGGTTCTCCAGAGAAACAGAACCAATGGGAGATGGATACATAGATAATAGATAGATGAGATGACAGATAGATAACAGATTGATGATAGATAACAGATAGATACAGATAAGTAGATAACAGATAACTGACAGATAGAGAGATGATAGATATGGAGACATAGATGCATCAAGAGATTTAAGCAACGGGAATACCAGCCTGACTTCACCTGCCTGACCTGCCTCCCGAGAAACCCACGTGCAGGTCAAGAAGCAACAGTTATAACCAGACATGGAACAATGGGCTGGTCCCAAATTGGGAAAGGAGTCCATCAAGGCTGTATATTGGACCCTGCTTATTCAACTTATATGCAGAGTACATCATGAGAAACGCTGGGCTGGATGAAGCACAAGCTGGAATCAAGATTGCCAGGAGAAATATCAATAACCTCAGATACGCAGATGACACCACCCTTGTGGCAGAGAGTGAAGAGGAACTAAAGAACCTCTTGATGAAGGTGAAAGAGGAGAGTGAAAAAGCTGGCTTAAAACTCAACATTAAGAAAAAAAACGAAGATCATGGCATCCAGTCCCATTATTTCATGGCAGATAGCTGCGGAAACAATGGAAACAGAGACTTTGTTTGGCTCCAAAATCATTGCAGATGGTGACTGCAGCCATGAAATTAAAAGACACTTACTCCTTTGAAGAAAAGCTATGACCAACCTAGACAGCATAATAAAAAGCAGAGACATTACTTTGTCAACAAAGGTCCATGTAGTCAAAGCTATGGTTTTTCCAGTAGTCATGTATGGATGTGAGAGTTGGACTATAAAGAAAGCTGAGCACCACAGAACTGACATTTTTGAACTGTGGTGTTGGAGAAGACTTTTGAGAGTCCCTTGGACTGCAAGGAGATCCAACCAGTCCATCCTAAAGGAAATCAGTCCTGGGTGTTCATTGGAAGGACTGAAGCTGAAGCTAAAACTCCAATAATTTGGCCACCTGAGGTGAAGAACTGACTCATTTGAAAAGACCCTGATGCTGGGAAAGATTGAAGGCAGGAGAATTGGACGACAGAGGATGAGATGGTTGGACGGCATCACTGACTCAATGGACATGAGCTTGAGTAAGCTCCGGGAGTTGGTGATGGACACGGAGGCCTGGCGTGCTGCAGTCCATGGGGTCGCAAAGAGTCAGACGTGACTGAATGACTGAACAAAAACAACAAAGAGATTTCCTGTGAGGAACGTGTTCCCATCACTATGGAGTCTGAGGAGGTCCATCATCTTCCAGCTGGAGCCCCAGGACAGCTAGGGGTGCAGCTCCAGTCTGCTCCCAAAGGCCTGAGACCCGTGGGATGCGGAGGTGAACGTCCCGGCCTGAGGGCAGTGGGCTCATGTCCCAGCTCAGCAGTGAGGCAGAGAAGGTGACTTCCTTTCATTTCTTAGTTCTGTTCGGACCCTCAGTGGATCAGATGAGGCTCCCCAATATCCTTACTCCATTTACCCTTTCAAATGCTCACTCACCTTGTCCAGGATCCCCCGCCCCCCCACCACGGACACACCCAGAATCGTGCTTAACCCCGTCAGGTTGACCCATAAAGTTACCGTCGAGGTCCCGGGTTGAAGGATGAGGGTGATGACGGTGGGCAGTAGTGATGACACGGAGCCAGCCTGTGACAGCTGTGACCATGGCAAGCCCTTCTAACCCCCCTCACCCGTGTCCCATGGCGCAGCCCTGGTGGCCAGTGTGCTCCGCATCACGGTCACGGGGAGCAACCAGGGCCTCTGCTCAGGGGCTCTTCTGATGGTCACAGTGATGCTCTCGCACCCAAGACCTTCCTCCGGACGACACCCCGGCCTCCAGGCTGCCCCAGGCAGTACCAGTGGCCTACTCCTTTCACCACGTCAGTCACTCTTCTCAGAGCAAGCCCCACCCCAAGCTCCTGGTCACTCACTCATTCATCCGTTCAATTAACACCAGGGGTCAGAGGGGAGAGTGCTGCAGGTTTGGCCAAGACAGGGCGGGGCCGGGAGGATGTGGCCTTTCTGGCCCAGGTGTGATGATTCCATCCAGAGGCAGGTCAGTGCATGACGACCACATCACAGAGGGTGCTTTGGGGCTTCAGGCCAGCTCTCCTGCCCTCTCCGGAGTTGGCCAGCAGCAGAGCCTCAGTGTTCCCAATTTATGGCTGGACGGTGGCTTCTGGCCTGGCAGACCCCACATGGGATCGGCTTGCAGAGTCTCAGCACTCCTCCTTTCTGAGCAGAAGGAGCACGCGCAGAGATGTAGCACCAGCAAACGCAAGCCTTCCAAACCCTCAGGGCCACTCCCAAGAACATCTCCAAGACATGGGAGGCTGGCCTGAAGGTCCCTCCAGTCCGGGATCTACTCCCCAAGCCAGCATGAAGTTACCAGTTGCCTGCCTGGCTTCACTGTAATGTCCCCAGGCACTCACCAAGCCTCCCCAGAAGATCTACCAGAGACTCCATCTCAGGGGCCACAGGACCTAAAGAGCAGGAGCAGACAGACTCTGACTCTGCTTCCTGGGACAGACTGACTTACAGGAGACCGCTGGCATCAGCCCCCTACTGAAATGCCCACCACGACTTGTGAATAAAGTATGTTCACATATATTCAATTGGTAATAAAATAAAATGGCTAGCAATAGTGATTGTTGGAGAGAAGGAGAATTTCCAGGATCTCTCACTTTATTCTTAGAAGCACAAACTTTTAGAAACGTTGGGAAAACTTAGGCATCCTTCTCCAGCGTCAGCAATCGTGTGACTTGCAATCACATTTCTAGGTATTTGTCTGAAGGAGCCTCTTGAATGTGGACCGGAAGACACACGCAAGAACATCCACATATTTGTCATGGCAACAAAGCTTGGAAACAACCATGCGGTTATCTGCAAACTTTGCATAAAAGTAAAGAAACAAGCTGAAAATATTTTAGGATGTTATCAGCAAGACGGAGGAGTAGGAGTTTCCAGCCCTCATTCCCCCAGAGACAGACGAATTTTAACAACCAGCCATGAACAGGACCACCTTCATGGGCAATCAGGAGTACAGCTGAAAGTCTCCAGCAGCCTAGTGAGCAAAACAATCTCAGATACACAGGAGATAAGGAAACTGATTCATGCCACTGCCTGCCCCTGCCCCAGGTGGCAGGTCCCCCTGAGAGGCACCCTCAGTCCAGGTCCTCTCACAGAGGACAGTGAGCATCCAGTGAGCACCTGGCTACCCCATCCTTGTGGGATCTGCCCAGGCGCCCACTTCAGTCTCACCCCCCCACCCCCCACCCAGAACGCTGAGATGATCAGCACGGGTGAATCATCTAGGGGCAGAGGAGGGAAGGGGCCAGCAGTTCACAGCACCAGGGCGCAGATCTGAATCCGCTGTGGATCCTGTTAACTGGGGTCAGACTCCACCAAGAACCGCATAAGACACTTGCCTGCTGATCCCCAAATTGCTGCCATGTGCTCCAGACCCCCATGTTCCCGCCCCTGTAGCTGGTGCCCTGACCCCCCACGAATGACACGCACAAGCCTTTGCACACGGAGCAGAGATGGCAGCCGCCAGCTTGGAGGTGATACTCGGGGAGGAGGTGCAGAGCCTTGAACACTCAGGGCACGTCCCCTGGGAAAATGAATGAGAGGCTCTCAGCCCGCAGCCTGGCTTTTGACATCCAGAGAAGGAAAACAATCATAAGACTTCCCCCCAACAGAAAACAAGCAGAAAGAAGCAGGCACATGCACTGAAACGTTTAGAGACCCTCAGGATTTCTAGCCAGACTGAATGGTCTTTCTCTCCCAAAGCCCGTAAGTAAAGCATGGAGGAGATAATCGTTTCTTCAGATGTGTTGGCAGCAACACAATTCTTTGAGGAACACACACAAAAATTAAGAAAACATGACATCAGAGAAGAAACAAATCAAATTCCTGTATCTGGTATTTCAAAGAGAAGTCTGCCAGAGACTTCAACAGAATCATCTTACAGCTCAGTGAGCTATGAGATAAGTAAAGAAAATTAGGAAAACAACCCGAGAACAAAATAAGACGTTCAATAAAGTAACCATAGAAAGGAACCAAACAAGTTTTAAAGCTGAAGACTATGACCGAACTAAAAAAAAAAAAATTCAACAGAGAGCTTCAACATCAGGGGTGATCAAGCAGAAAAAAGAATCAGCGAACTTGGAATCAGATCATCTGAAGTTATGTAGACAGGGGAACAAAGAGAGAAAGCAATGAAGAAGCGTGAAGACAGCCTACGGGACTTACGGGCACCACCAAGAAGTCACGTAAGAATGTGGGGGTCCAGAGGTTGCAGAGAAAGAGAAAGAGCTGGAAAACTTACTCAAAGAAAGAATGAGAGAAAACTTTCCAAACTGAGGGAAGAAAATGAATAACCGGATCCAGGAAGCCTCAAATAACTCCAAATAGATTGAAACGTATCTTTACTGAGATACGTTTTATTCATGTTGCCAAAAGTCAATAACAGAGACAATCTTGAAAGCAAGAAGAGAAGAATGGTTTGTCATATACACAAGACTGACTATCAGTGTATTTCTCAGCAGAAGCCTTGTGGGACCTGAGAGACTGCAATGATATGCTCAAAGGACTGAAGTAACAGCAGCAGCAAAATAAACAAATAATACAAAATTAAAGCACCCACGCCAACCAAGAATGCTTTACTCAGCGAAGCTGTGCTTCGGGAATGAAATAAAGACTTTCAGAAAAACAAAAGCTATGGGAGTTCATTGCCACTAGACCTGCCTTCAAGAAATTCTAAGGGAGTTCTTCAAATTGAAACAGCAGGATATTAGACAACAACAGGAAAGCACATGAAAGTCTAAATCCCACTGGTAAATATAAGGTCAATGTTTCTCAAAAGAAGACATACAGATGGCTGACATGTACATGTTCAACATCACTAATCCTCAGGGAAAAACAAATCAAAACCACAATGATAAATCACCCTACTTCTGTTAGGATGCTTATTATTTTTTTTTTTTAAAAAAAGATAGCAAGTGTTGATGAGGATGTAGAGAGCCAGGAACTCCAGTGCACTGTTGGTGGGAATGCAAGCTGGAGCAGCGGCTGTGGAAAACCACACGGAGGTTCCTCGAAACGCAGAGAGGTACTACCGCAAGATCAGCGATCCCTCTCCTGCGTGTTTATCCAGAGGAAATGCAGTGAGGCTCTCAAAGTGATCTCTGCAGCCCCACACTCATTGTACCATCATTCACAACATCCAAGTTACGGAAACAACCTAAACGTCCCTTGATGGAAGAATGGATAAAGAAAATGTGATCTATACACACAGTGGAATATTACTCAGCCAGAAACAAAAGTGAAATGCTGACATTTGCAGCAACATGGACGGACTTGGAGGGCATTATGATAACGGAAATAAATCAGACACAGAAAGACAAATATTGTATAGACACTTGTATACACATATTGTATATTGTACATATTGTATACATATTGTATAGACGTGTACATATTGTAAAGACAAATACTGTATAGATATTTGTATATACATATTGAATATGGTACATATGGTATAAAGATATGCATACTGTATAGACATACTGTAAAGACAAATAATATATAATCTCACTTACATGTGGAATCTAAAATAGTCAAACTCACAGAAGCAGAGAGCAGAGCATTATTTGCCGCGGGGGGTGGGGTATGTGCTGGTGATGGTCAAAGGGTACAAAGTTTCAGTCGTACAAGCTGAGTAAACCCCACCAGACACAGCCCAACACCTCTAGCTCACAGTATTGCCTCGTATACTTAGCATTTGCTGAGGGTATAACTTGTGTTACGTGTTCTTACCCCATGCACACATACTGATGGTAATAATGTGAATAATATCAGTGGTGGGAGGAAACCTCCAAAGGAGGTGGAATATCTACGCCCTTGACCTTGGCGATGATCTCATGGGTGCACACTTACCCCCAGATGTGCGGAATCCTCAACTTTAAATATGTGCAGTTTTTTACATGCCAATCCTATCTCAATAAAATGGTTAAAAAAAGAAAATGCAGTCGTTAAAACTCTTTCAGGCTTTGCAGACCACAGGACTCTGCACGGACACTCCAGTCTGCCCCAGTATCACCAAAGGGGCCACGGACAACAGGTAAGGGAGTCGGCGAGGCTGTGTCCCACTCAAGCCTCATCTCCAAACGCAGGAGGCAGTGGGACCGGCCCTGCAGTCCTGGGCTGGCCCTGGGACAGGAGGACTCGGCTGTCAAGACAAATGAACTGCAATGCAACGGGACTGATGGACGTGCGGCCTCTAAGCGAAGAAGTCAGATTTCCTCCACGTGCTCTTCTCCTGTAAAGCTGAGAGCCACACACCTCGCAGTCCATTTAAATGTGGCGAAACAGACGTGACGGAGAGGAAGTGTGACCAGGAAGAGCGTGTCTGCCTCCATCTTAGACCTGATCCTCCTCCTCGGCTGAGCCCTGCCGGCTCCGCACCTTTTGTGACAGCGCGCCGCTGCAGCCTGAAACGTGCAGGAGCGCCCCTTCTCGGGGCTCTGACCCGGGAGAGTCTGTTCTTATAGGGACTCAAGTTTGCAGAACAGAGAGCGGCTGGGGTCTTGTTGGAGATTTGTAGGAACACTATGACCTGACCTACACGGGCAGCTACAAAAATAAAGGATTCTGACACCAAGAAGTTTGCAGCACCCATCCACACGCCTCCCTCACCCGGCCTGTAGAAGTGCTTTGCTGAAACCCTTGGGGGAATTTGGGGTGTTTGGGCACCAGCTGTCCGTCTCCTTGCGTGGTCTGCAACACACCTTTCTCTGCTCTGAGCGCTGCTGTTCGGGTTTGTTTGGCATCAGTGTGCCCAGTGTGCCCAGCCACGGGAACCTGCATTTGGTAACAGAAGGGATGGGCGAACCCTGGATCCAGACCCCGCTCACCTCAGGTGCATGGAGGCGCCCTGGGTGTGTTAGATGGACCCTGTTTTCAGACACAGGCTGTGATTGAGGCGCTGAGAGCTACTTTGGGAGGTGGGTCCACGACACCCTCCGAGACAACTGAAAAGTGATGGACCGGATCTTCGCACCTGAGAGGCGCTGAGAGAAAAGGGGGGGGGGGATGAGGAAGCAAGGGAGGGAAAGAGAAGAAAGATGGGGGAGCCGAGAAGGAGGGAGGGAGGGGACGCTTCCAACACGGAGCCCCACCGCCCTCAGCCGCAGGGGCCGGCACGGCTTCCTCACGCTAGGTTTGGAGCGGCCCCTCTGCTTTGCCTTGGGTTCCTGTCCATCCCGGTCTCTCTACTTGGAGCACAGAAGGAAGAGGGGAACTGCAGAGAATCGCAGCCCCGCGAGGGGTGGCCTGGCGGGTGGCAGAGCTGAGCGCAGTGATGGAGTCCTGAGCTCTGAGTGGCAGGAACTCTCGCCAGACACTGTCTAAATGGGATGTGCTCTTCAGAGAGCCTGGCTTTTATTTATTGGAGAGGTTTTATCTGCTAAGTGCTTTTCAAGGGTTTGAAACACCCTGAGAGCCTTCGAAGGTGGTGGGAGGAACACCTGTTCGCCTTCTTGTTTGTCAGCCGCCCAGGGCACCGCTGGCAGGGAGGGCGTCCACCCCTGGTGACCCTGGCCCATCGCTGTCCCCCACTCCAGCCTCCTTGCCACCAAAGCTCCGCCCACCGGGAAGATGAATTAACACAAGGGCATGACTTGGGCTTCTGTGTTGAGTCACAGAAACAGCCATACATAGTAATGATGGTTCCTCCTTACATTAGGAAAACACTTTGGATTTTTTGAAAACTCCTGCATTAAACATTTTCTTCTTTCATCCTAGCAAAATCCAGGGAGGTGAAACAGTGGGCTTCTGGACTTGGCTCCTGGGAATGCCTGAGCACTGACCATGGACTTCTCAGGAATTCTGTGAGCTTGGGGGAAAGCACGACATTTTAAGCCTTCAATTATATTAACTGATAATTAACGGCATTATAGTAATAACAAAAGCAATGGAATATATAAAGAGTCCTATAACTCTACAACAAAGAGCAATGCAGTTCACAAATGGGTAAGGGACTGGAATAGACATTTTTCCCAAGAAGATAATTGGATTGCCAATAACCGTGTGAAAAGATGTTCAGTGTCATTAGCCATCACGGAAGTGCAAACCAGTCTTGGTGAAACAGCACCTCACGTCCATGAGGGCGGCTGTGACCGAAAAAAGGGCACCAGCAAGTGTTGACAAGGACACGGAGAAGTCCGAGCGTTCACACTTCTCTGGTGGGAACGCGACGTGGAGAAACCTCTGTGCGGAATAGTCTGGGTGCTCCTGCGCGCTCAGGCGCTTCAGCCGTGTCCGACCCTTTGTGACCTCCGGGACCGCAGCCCACCAGGCTCCTCCGTCCGTGGGGTTCTCCAGGCAGGAACACTGGACTGGGTTGTCATGTCAGCCTCCAGGGGATCTTCCCAACCCCGGGGTTGAACCCCCGACTCCTGTGTCTTCCGCATCACAGACGCTTACTGCTGAGCCACTGGGGAAGCCCGGAGACTAGATTACTGGCTCCTCGAAAAGGTGAACAAGCGTCACACAATCCAGCAAGTCCACCCGAGGCCCGCACTCAGACAGAGCAGGGACTCAGACAGACTCCCGCGCACTCGATTCACAGCACAGCAACCAAAAGTGGACATGACCAGGAGCCCATCAGTGGATGGATGGAGAATATTCTTCAGCCTTAAAAATTCTGACACCTGCTATAACACGGACAAACCTAGAGGACATCACGGTCAGTGAAATAAGCGAGTCACAAAAGGGCAAGCACTGTGTGACCCCACTCATATGAGGTCCCCAAAGAAGTGAAGTTCAGAGACAGAAAGCAGAGGGGTGCTTGCCGGGGCAGGGGAGGGTGGGGGAGGGCAGGGGAAGTCAGTGTCTAAGGGGGACAGGGTCTCAGTTTGGGGAGATGAGAAAGCTCTGCAGATGGATAGTGGGGAGGGTTGAACAACGATGTGAATGTACTTAATGCCCCTAAATTATGCACTTAAAATGACTAAACTGATATTGTATTTCATATTATACGTGTGTGTTACCCTGAAGCCAAAGCTCCAGTACTCTGGCCACCTGATGTGAAGAACTGACTCACTGGAAAAGACCCTGACGCTGGGAAAGATTGAAGGCGGGAGAAGGGACGACAGAGGATGAGACGGTTGGATGGCATCACCGACTCGATGGACGTGAGTTTGAGTAAGCTCCGGGAGATGGTGAAGGACCGGGAGGCCTGGCGTGCTGCAGTCCATGGGGCTGCAAAGAGTCGGACGTGACTGAGCGACTGAATAACAACAAATGTTATCCTAACTAAATAAATTTAAGAGAAATCAAACCCATCACCTCCAGTGCTTTTTCCTGTCACCTGTGTTCTTGGGGTATTTGCCTTGGCCAGTCCTACTGGTCATCCGTGGTATCTGTACTGGGTCCTTGTGAAAACGGTTGTCCTCACCAGCCCCACAGAGAAGCCACAGCTGGACTCAGGGACCCAGCCCACTCAGAACCCTCCTTACACAAGCCAGGTGTGCTTTAAGGAACTGTTGGAAAGTCAGCAGGGGTCAGACTCAGAGCGGAGGGGAGGCCCCCGAGATCCCTGTCTTCAGACCAGCTCCGTGGAGGGCCCCTCCGCCCTGGGGGCTCTCACACAGCTGTGGGGCCACGGGAGGTTTCCTAGGGGGCTTCCTAACCCGCCCCCGCCCCGGTCCCCCGGTCCCGCCTCCCCCTGGTCCCCCGCCCCCAGCCCCAGATCACCCTCCCCAACCCGGTCCCCCCGCCCCCTCCCCCGCCCGGCGCCCGGATCACCCTCCCCCGCCTCCCCCTGGTCCCCCCGCCCCCGCCCCCGCCCGCAGGGATGACAGGGGCGGGTCTGGGTGACCAGCGTCTCCCCTCTCCTGTGTCCACTTTGGGGCCCAGCCACTTGCTAGTGCCCTCACGTGACCCTGACTGAGCTCCTCGGGTGCTGGTTTCAGCGATTACATCCCCCACAGGGTGCGTGCGCGCTAGGTCGCTTCAGTCGCGTCCGACTCTGTGACCCGTGGACTGTAGCCCACAGGCTCCTCTGTCCGTGGGGTCCTCCAGGCAGGAATCCTGGAGCGGGTTGCCCTGCTCTCCTCCAGGGGACCTTCCCGACGCAGGGATCGAACCGAGTCTCCTGTGTCTCCTGCAGTGGCCGGCGGGTTCTTTACCACCAGCACCATCTGGGAAGCCCATTTTAAAGAAATAGATAGGGATAGGTTCCTGATTGGGGAAGAATCACATATATATTCTAGAAAAGATTTGAAATGCAGAACTGTGCACAAAATGAACATAAACCAATTGTAACTCAGCAGTTTCTTAATACCTCCTACAATAGTCTCTGAGGCTCTTCTATGACAATACATCATTTCCCCCGAAATTGGGATTACACTTTCTATATTGTTTACAAACAGATTTTATTGAATTTTAAAAAGTTAATATATAATAAATCATCTGACTCTTTACAAAATGTGTTAGTCATGGTTCTCCAGGCAAGTAGAACCAACAGTGTGCGCGCGTGTGTGTGTGTATGCATGTGTGTAAGAGATTTACTATCTGGAATCAGCTCACGTGATTACAAGGGGTGAGAGGTGGACAGCTGAGCTATGCTCGCCTGTCCAGTCCAGTCCCAAGGCTGGAGGAGACTTCTGTCCCCTTGGAGGACAGTCAGGCAGAGAGAGAACTCTCTTACTCAGCCTTGCCTTCTGTGCAGGCTCTGGAAGGATTCAACCAGGCCCCCACCCTGCGGGGGGGCGTTTGCATCAGGAGCCCAACACTCCAAATACAAACCTCACCAGGAAACACCAGGATAAAATCGGACCTCAGCTATCTGGGCACCCCACAGCCAGTCAGGTTGACACATAAATTAACTGTCACACAGATTACGTATTTCTTAGGGAGAATATGGAAAAATTAAATGAACTAAAAAAATGATTCTCAAGAGTATTTGAAAGAATGTGTGTGGGAGGAAATTTGGGGGGCAAAACAGTGAGTAGATGGTCCAAAGGTTAGATGTAAAAAATATAAATAGAAACACACAGAGAAACTTAAATATATACTCGTGCAGCCTCAGGGGCCATTTTATTCCAGGAGAAAAAGGAATTCCACGCACTGTCCTAAAGTGAGGGTCAGTGTAATAGGAGGTATTACACCCATGTAAATTTCATACAGATTCAATGTATAAATATGGAAAGCAAATCCACATAAGTTTCAGAAGGACGTGTAGGCAAAAATTCTTGCAATAGTGGGGAGCCGTAAAGAAGACTTATAATAAGCAGAAATAATTGATAGAAATATTAGAAGATATACACATGTAAGAAAGTAGACACATTTGGCCCCAAAAGTGTTCCTCCAGCACCTGTCAAGATGACCATTGAGATCAAAGCTTCATTTGGTAGTGGTGGGATATTTTTATTATGCTATAGAATTTATATTACTATGTATGAAGTATTCACATCTGTGTTCATAAATGAGAGTGCCTGTTCCTTTATTTTACTGTCCTTTTCTGATTTTTGAATAACACCTGTCTATGCTTTCTGCCTTAATCAAACAAGCAAACAAGACAATTCATTGCCTGATAATGAAAACAATTTTTTTTCTCTAAGGTCTTAATGTTGTTAAGGTAGAAATGCCATGATTTCGTCCCTCATTTCCTCCTTATTTGCCTGGCCAGAGCATCCTGATTTGGGTTATTTTGTATCTGTGTGTGTGTGTGTTCAGGGAAAGAGAAGTGGAGGAAGCAGATAAACCCAGACAGAGACTGGGTGAGCCTGGGAAGTCAGTCCGTCCATGAGAGACCCATTTTCCTTGGGACTTAGAACATTCCTTTCTCTCTTTAGAACCTCTGTGCTGTTTCCTTTCTTAGTCCTTTCATTCTGCCTTGTATAGATTTGAATTGGCAAGAAATCTGTTTATTTTAATTTTATTTTTTCTCAAAAAGAATTAATTTTTCTAATGTCCTTAGAAATTAAAGGTGTTTTTTATTCATTTTCCAATTTTCACATGTTGAATATTTAGTTCACTTCTTTTCTTCCTGTCCTTTATGTGAAAAAAAAGCAATTAACCTCTAGATATAACTTTGGCCACCTCAGCTATAGTTTGTATGTATACCATTCTTTTTTATTATTTAAAAAATATGATTATTATTCTAATGCTTCATCTCCAATGTCTCTCGCTTGTGATTTAAATTTTATTGTATCTTGGAAAATGGATGTTTGTGTGATTTCTGTTTTCATAATTTACTGAAGTTTTCTTGAACATTTTTTAACACTGAAAAGGAATAGGCACTGATTCCTTCTATTATTTGACAAATATTAACCAGGCACTTGCTGGGTGCTTGTGGGAACCCTCCTCTTTAGAGCCCAAGCTGGTCTCTCCATCGTGTCACTGCAGTGGTTCCCAACTGGGGTAATTTTGTGCCCAGGGCACACTGGGCAAAGATGGCGACATTTCATTGCATAACAGGGAGATGCTGCTGGAATCCGTGGGTGGAGGCCAGGGGGGCCCCCACACACCCCTCTAGAGCTGGGAGCATCCGCCCACCCCAGCCCTGACACGGACTCTGCGATCAGGAAGGTTCCACACCAAGACCCCAGTGTCCTTAACATCATTTTCGTTTTTGGTCTCTATGATCCGACATCAATTATTATGATAATAATGTGTTAGCATCTCTCCTCATGGTTTCTGCAGGTGTTTAAAATAGAACTTGATTTTGGGGGAGGGGGGACCGGACGATGTGTTAATTGTGGCGGAGGAAACTCTTACATAAAGTCTGATCTGGGAGCTTGTCATGAGCCAGCTCTGGCGCTTTTCTTTGCGTGTGCAGTCGCTTCGGTCGTGTCCGCCTCTTTGCGACCCCATGGACTGTAGCCCACCGGGCTCCTCTGTCCATGGGATTCTCCAGGCTAGAATACTGGAGTGGGTTGACATGCTCTCCTCCAGGGGACCTTCCTGACTGAACCCATGCCTCTTGTGTCTCCTGCATTGGCAGCTGGGTTCTTTACCACTTGTGCCACCTGGGAAATCTGGGTGGCTTTGTTTAATGCAAGATAATGCTGACTCTCACGTCTGTCACAGGCGCACACGTTATAACTGTCCACCTGTCTTATTTCTAACCTGTGTCATTTTGCCTAATTCTCTATTTTCTAAATATAGACTATATATTTATATATTTTCTATATATTTACTATATTTTCTAAATATTCCACTTGGAATCTGTGTGAACCTGAGTTTATCAGCTGGGGAGTTTGAAGCACCTGGATTCTGGGCACAGCTGCTCTGGGTCGTATTTCTGTGACATCTGCTCTTACATCTTTGTTTCTCTAAGGTTCCTTTTGTTTTCTATACGTGGTACACAGCAGCGCTTTCCTTCCAGACCCTTACCTTGCCCTCTGCGTCCCCGCCCCGGGCTCCTATCCTGGGCCCCCTCCCGGCTCCACTCGCAGGCCCCAGGTGTCCGTGGCTGCTCCCCTCCAGCCCCTTGGTCCTCCCCCCGTTTTCATCCTGTTTTCTTCGTGTTTTATGGTGACGCTCACAGTCATCCGCTGCGCCCGTGACCGTGTCTGTTTAGCGCTCATTTCCATCGCCTCCACAATGGCAAGATTTCAGACGTAACTTGCAAACCCTGCATCTGCTCTGGGGCAGGCTCTGTATTATGTGATTTACCTAAATACTGTCATCACATCAGGAACTCGGTGCCTTTATGATCCCGACTCTCTTCTGGGGAAACCGAGGCAAGGGCAGGGTCAGGAGCAGGCAGTGTGGTCAGGAAGTTGGGAATCCGGGCAGTTTGCCTCTTGGCGCCATAGCACAGCCCCTCCCCACCGTGCACTGGGTGTGTTTACTCCTGGGGAAGGGGCCGCTTTAGACCGCCTCGCGTTTTTGCCTCTGTCCTTGGGGACAAGATGCTCATCTGTCCACCCAGGAGGCTGTGAGGGGCCTCCGCACGCTCCCCAAGCTTCCCACGGTAGAAGATTTATTCACCTCTTGATCCAAGCCTGGGACTCACTGCCCTGACCCTCTGAGCTGGGGTCATCGGAGCTGGTGGATCCGTGAGCCTCATCTCCCGGGTGGAGTCCCCGGTCCCTGCGCCGATGTGCAAAGTGGTGCCTGGACCGGAGGAGGAAGCAGCAGGTCCTCCCAGAGCCGAGCTGAGCCCCCAGCACTGAGTTTGGAGGTGAGGACACGGAACCAGATGTGGACTCCAGTTCATCATCACTCCCTGTGCCCATGATCCCCAGACATGAAGCACAGAAGAAGCAGGCAACGTTTATGGGATCCAGGTGATTCCTCCACCAAGAACCCCCGGTCGGAGGACCCACCCCCACCCCACGCTCCCCAACATTTCCTTCTTAGATGCTCCTTCCAACCTCCATTAACATCAAACTGTGTCAGGAAACAACGTCTAAGCTTCGGAAAAAGGCAAACTGGGGGCCCAGGCACCTTTTCATCGGGATGTGGACCTTGTCTAGAGGACCTTCTGGGAACAACAGATTCTGATGGACGCCTCTACTCATCCCGAGTCCAGGGACCTTTCACCACTTCTGCCTTAACACGGACTCACGCCTTCGCTCCTGGAGGCAGAGAGTGCTCTGATGATAAAATCCTTAGACGTCTTCCCTCCGACCTTCCTTTAAGACACGGCGTGCACGCGTGCTCAGTCACTAAGTCGTATCTGACCCTTTCACACCCAGTGGACGGAAGATCTCCAGGCTCCTCTGTCCACGGGAATTCCCAGGCTGGTACACTGGCGTGGGTTGCCATTTCCTCCTCTAGGTGACCATCCCAACCCTGGATCAAACCTGTGTCTCCTGCATTGGCAGGCATGTTCTTTACCCCTGAGGCACAGAATCTATTAATAGTATTACCATGCCCTTAAGTAAAATTTAAAATTAAATAAGACAAATCATCAAATTCTCCTTTTCTCTTTATTTTATGTTGCTTCTATTCATGTACTCCAATCAATTACTTGAGGAGGAAAAACCTTCCAAAATAAAGTGTACTGAAGGTTTTTTTTACTGGACTCGTTTATCTAAAACCATTAAAATCATTGAGTTCACAATCGCCACCTCCTAATGGTTATTGAGCCTGATTCTGCCCTGTGTCCTCCTCCAGTCTCACTGAAGCCCAAGGTCAATGCTAGTCGGCTCCCTCATAGGACAGGAGCCATACCCAAACTGGCCTTGAGCTTACATTCAGGCAACAAATGGCCTAATTAATAGAAATCGTTATTGAGACACACAATTAACACCTTAGAGCCAAACAACCTTTGCATGAAACTCCTGACATGCCAGTGGGTAGATTCAGCAAACATTTGCTGAGTTTCCACTGTGTTTGCTCTTACCATCCAGATAAAAGCACTCACTACAAACTGCCTTGGGCTTCCATGGTGGCTCAAATGGTAGGGAATCCGCCTGCAGTGCAGGAGATGAGGGCTCAGTCCCTGGGTCAGGCAGATCCCCTGGAGAAGGGAATGGCAACCCACTCCAGTGTTCTTGCTTAGAGAATCCCATGGACGGAGGAGTCTGGTGGACTACAGTCCATAGTGTCACAAAGAGTTGGACACGACTGAGTGGCTAACGCTTTCACTTTCACGCTTTCATAAACCACCTTTGTCTCCAAAGGGGTAACTAAGAATATCCTTAAAGAAAGGGAATCAGCAATTCGCAAGAGGAGAAATGTAAGTGAAAATACGCACATTAACTATGCCCCTGTGTCAAAGCCACACGCAAAAGCTACCATCTCCAGCATAAGGTCATCGATGATGCCACGCGTGGTCCCCAAGCAGGTGACCGCCCCGCATGCTGCTCCTGGTGGCTCTGGGCCTGAGCCCAGCCAGCTCCCCTGAGCATCTCTGGAGACACAGCATCCGGCGCCCACTCAGCCACTTATCCCGAGGAAGCAATCAGATAAGCGTCAAGAGATGGGTTTACAAGCGTATGTTTCCTCAGCGAAAAGTTAGAAAACAATGAACTAGCCAGCAATAGTGGAGTGGGCACACCAATGACGGAGCGCCCACATAATCCAGCCCCACGTGGGTACTAAAAACGACGGGGCAGGGCAGTCACTGATACCAACGTGCGTTTCTGTAAGTGAAGTGAATCGCTCAGTCGTGTCTGACTCTTTGCGACCCCATGGACTATACAGTCCATGGAATTCTCCAGGCCAGAATACTGGAGTGGGGAGCCCATCCCTTCTCCAGCAGATATTCCCAGCCCAGGGATCAAACCAGGGTCTCCTGCAGGGGTCTCCTGCATTGCAGGCGCATTCTTTACCGACTGAGGCACCAGGGAAGCCCATGTTTCTGATACAGCCAATGAGAGTGAACACGATCGGAATATAGTCAACGCCTCACAGAAACTCTCCCTGAGCTGCCACAAGTGTGCATGCACAAACCCTAAGCCTGAGGTTTATGTAGCAAAGAAATTACCTTCTTGGATCTATTCTAGAGCAGAGAGGCGGAGGTGAGTGGACAAAGAATAAACTCCACGAGGCAAGTGCTAGAGGGTGGAGGAGGGGAGGAACGGAGACCCCACAACCTGGATGTCCGCCCACCAGAGGTGCTGGAGCAAGTCAAAGGCGGAGGGAGCCCTTCTGAAAACACACACCCGCTCTCTGAGCTGCTCAGCGGTGAGCACTGTCCGTCTCCACGGTGCTGAATCCAACTGCAGTGTCCTGTTCCTCTGTCCACCCATTTCATGCCAAGGTCATTACCATCTCCACACAGCGTTCGAGGCTAGAGGGCAAGAGGCACCCAGGTACCTGGAGCCAAGTCCAGGGTGTCCTCCCCGGGGTCTCCACCAGGCCCTTCATCTCTACTCTGAGTAAAGCCAGTCTTGCCGCTGCTTTATATCTGGTTGCATCTCTTGGAAATTCTCTTTTTTAGTTTTCTTTTGCTACACATATGATGGGGAAATTTTGCGGAAAGGTGGAATTAAAGTTTGCCCCCTGCCAAAAGATCATTGCTCAGGGTCCTCAGTCCTCAGAGGACGAAGTCCACTGTCCACTGCTGAGACTTCTCACCCGCGGCGCTGTGTGCAAAACTTCTGGAGGAAGCTCTGCCCTCCCCGAGCACGGCAAGGAGTGAGGGAGCAGTGCAATCAATCCGATTGTTTGTTCTGTCTGAAACAACTAAGTTCTCAACAATCTCAGCTGCTCCTTCTGTGACCATTTCTGCACTATTGAAATACACGCACCAGGCCAGCTGAGTTCTTTTATTACAGCTGTAGGGTCAGCGGGAACAGGCCCTCCCAGGAGTGTGCTCTCTGCCCAGGGAGTGCCCGCAGTGGACCTCTCTCTCCGTGGGCATCTTCGCTTTGTGGAAGACAGAGTGCTTTCCAGAACTCATAGGCAGACACCACGGGTAGGTCGCAGGTCTCCATTTGACACTTACGCCTTCCAAACACTTGGCCTGCCCCTACCATGTCCTATATCCTGAAATTCTGCCATTCAATCTGGCCACAGGGAGTCCAGCAGATGCTATTAGTGGTGGTCGTGTGATTCCCTGAATACAATCATGGTCTAAAGTCTTTCCAGAAGTTTCTCAAGGTCACTCCCATCTATCACAGAGCTGTGGTTCACAGGCTCTCAGGAAACTTTCAGTAAATTGTGCGTGTAAATCATCCTATGACATGTCTTCTGCCCACCTTTTTCATGACGTCTTTTCTCAGATCAGGAACCTGGTGCTGTTTCTCCTCTGGCCCTACTGTGTCCAGCCTTTAGGAGAGACTGGAGGTTGATCAGTCACTGGCCCCTAAGTGTGAGTTTAGGAAAATGTCTCAGCCTTTCATTTACTGCTCATTGTGTATTTCAGCACAATGGTAACACTGCTCCTCAGCTCTGAGAATCTTCATATAAAAGCACCCAAATCTAGCTGCATTTTAGTGGATTGTGGCCTCAGATGAGAACAATCCCTTGAAATGTTCTGATTGGTTTTAAAATCATGACCTGATCTCAGAAAAGCTAAATTGTTTTTGAAAACAGGATCTGAAATGGAGGATGCCTGGAAATGAGAGGCATTTCCAAGTACTTGGTAGTTCCTGTGTGAAGCCTTGTGTTGAATCTGACAGACGCCAGCAGACTTAGCGATCACACAGACCCCGGGGGTGGGTGTTGTTTTCTCTGAGGGGGCTCAGAAGCCTCATTTCTCACCCTTCCTAATGTCTGATGCGATGCAAGACACTAAGAGGAACTGGAATTCCCTTTCGAAAGCTTGCCCAGATGGACGTAAGCATTCATCCCAGCCACGTCCTCACAGGTGTGTGATGGCGACATCGGGAGGTCATCCGGCCCAACTTCTGAGCCGAGCATGGACTCCTGCCAGCGTCACTCACCCAAGGACTGTGTCTTGAGCATCTTACACCTGCAGTGTCCTGGGCCAGACCCCGAGGAGCCCTGTCCTCACGGGAGGACCACCCAGGGCCACGTGCTCGGGCCGCCACCCTGCCCTCCACCGCATCTTTGCTGAGTGATCTGGGCTTTGACACTCTTTCCTCCGCCAGGTTCTCGAGTCTTCTTCCCCGAAAGAATGAATCTCTTGAGAAGGTCCGGGGCTCGAGCCCCAGACTGCACAGCGGAAGGAGGCGCAGAGGACGGAGTGGACGGGGTTGGCTGGGAGAGGACAGCGTGTTCAGGGCTGGCTTCTCTGAAAGCCCAAGTAGGGATACCAGCCCAGGGCTCTCACCTAACCCTCGGGGTGAGTCAGGCCCGAGCGTCCATGTCCTCAGGAAATGCTCTTCTGTGATGAGAAATTGCCCCTCGAAGCCGCAGGGAGGGGTTCAGAAGTCGCTTACTGCTCGGTGAGACTCAGGACAATGACAGAAAGGCGCGTCCTCTGGCGGCTTCCTGGTGCAGGGGGAGCCCCCCACCACTGCTCCCCTAAGGCGCCCGGCCGCCTCCCGCCAAAGAGACGCTGGATCTGCGCCTCCGTTGTTGGGGAGAGTCTCCCCCAGACCCGGGCTGGGCAGGGACGCTGCCTGACCCTGGTCTCGACCCCACGTATCCACCCTGGGGCTCTCACAGACCTGCCCCGTCAGGGTCCACAGCCTTCCCTCGAGGGAACTGAAGCTCACGGCCCAGAAACGCTTCACTGCACAAGCAGAGTCACCGGTACGCACCGCCGTGAGGGGCGTCTCCACCGGGAGGAGACCGGAGCCCCGCGCCTGCGCATCGCAGACTAAACCCTGCACCCCGCTCTCTCGCCAACTGGACAGGAGGCCCGGCTGTTGCAGGCAGGGAGACGGGTTCAGTGAGCTGTCGATGGGAATTTATATCTCAGGGGATGAGCTTCTGAGTTAGCGAATGAATGTGTCTGCAGAGGCTCCGTCCCGGGGCTCTCCCAGGACCCTCAGGCACCAGCACGAAGCTGGGCGGCAGGTCTGAAAGGGGCAGTGTCTCCTCGTCCACTGAATTCACGATCCCTCAGAAGATGGGAAAGGAATTTGCAGCCTGGGCATTAGATTATCATCGCTTCTACAACAGAGCTGACTTTGGGAGAACCTGCTTTGAGAACACAGTCCCTTAGTCCATCTGTAGGTCAGCTCCCTGCCTTCCGCCCCGACCAAGACCGCGGAGGGCACTGCAGACCTGCGTCTGTGGCTCCCACCCCCACACTTGCTCTTTCCCGAGGAGCGAAGCAAAGCACAAGCCGACTTGATGAGGAAAACCATAAACATTCTGTGGCGGGACAATCAAACTAGGACAGAAAGAGAAAACCAGAAGACAAGTCCCATGCCCCTTGGTGGCTGGCTCTGCCCACCTGCATCCAGATTCTGCCCGAGCCGGACCCCCTCAGAACAGCACAGTGTCAACAGCAGGGAGGAGAAGGTGGCCCCTCTCTTTGGACGCCAGCATTGTAACATGATAATTCTGGCTGACATGTTTCTTTTTCATCTCATCAAGGATACAGGAGGTCACATCGACCAAAGGCTTGTCTGTACATGTCTAATTGAAAAGAAAGAAAAAAGCAGAAAAATCTCTGTTGATAGAACTATGGATATACTGCTAACCTGTCAATATGGTACACAAATTCTTTGTCTCAAAAATGTGCAAAACTACATCTCTAATTCCTGATCAATGGCTCAGTTCTCAGAGCTTCTGAGAATCTGTTTCTCAGGTTATAATCTTCAGTCTGGCTCAGATAAAATTCCCTTTTCTTTCTCCTTAGCTTGATTATTATTTGATTTTTGTCGACACACCAGTCACTAAAGTGGAAACAGAGCAGAAGGCTGGGCTGCATGAGCCCAGGGGCATCAGGAGTGATGCAGCCCCCACCCCACCTAGGTCACAGCCGACCCTCCAGACATCTGCTGGTTGGCCTGAATCGGGCAGGACGTGGCAGGACATGGTGGCCGGCAGAGGGTGAGATTCGGAGAGGAGTCCCCGGTCTCCCACTTTCCCTCCTTAGTTGTTAGTGAGACCCCGGGAGACCGTTCAGACAGCCAGCCCCAGCCACGCCCTGTGCCCAGTGGGCAGATCTCATAGCAGGCAGCGATAGAGGGCAATTCCCCTTTACTTATAATGCACACCCCAGGTCCCCACCCACAGGAAAGGGCCACAGCCATGAATCAAGGAAGCTGGCTTGCAGAACCATGGGTCTTAAGGGGCATCTCCAATGCAGGAGATGCAGGTTTGATCCCTGGTTCGGGAAGACTCCCTGGAGGAGGAAATGGCAACCCACTCCAGTATTCTTGCCTGGAGAATCCCATGGACAGAGGAGTCTCAGGGGTTACAATCCATGGGGTCGCAAAGAGTCAGACACTACTGAGTGACAGCATGCACGCTCTTATTTACAGGTGGCTTGTTTAAAACTTCACAAAAGGCTTCTGAGAGATCTAGAGAAATGCCCACTCTGTGCACTAAAGGCAGCAAGTGCCAACTCACTGTTTGGGGTCAGAGGACATAATCAGCCACTGGCCCAGGCAGCTGCAGGAACAGCTGGATCCAGGCGCTGGCCAGCCTGGCCTCCCACCTGCCTTGTCCCTCCTTGGCTCCATGGCCGGTGTCCTGATTCAGACAAGGTGTAGCTGACATTTCCTAGGTTTATCTCTTGAGTTTCAGCTGCTGGAACAGTAATGCTCATTCCAAGCCCAAAACAAGCAAGTCGGATGCTAGTGCTGGGCAAGCGAAGGTTGGCAGGGAAGGCGTTCCAGGGGACTCTCAGCTGGCCCCCAGAGCAGCTTTCAGGAGCGCAGTGCCCCCAGCAGCCCCTGGACACCGCCTTCCAGCCTTTCACCCTGACCCCACATGGTTCTGATGAGCTGCACTTCTGCTCCCAGGAGAAGACAGTGAGAGGAGGGGTGAGGCAAACCGTCGGTTTTTAAAATCATTTGTGAAGGGCCATAAAAGAAAAGTGTGCTAGAGTTATATGTCCTGGGGAGGGGCTCACACACTCAGTGAGCACGCCCTGTGGGGTCACCTCCTCAGCCTGGGGCTGGCTGCATGGGGGTCCCCGAGGTCCTGACCGAGCACGCAGAGTAGAATGAGCTCCGACCCACAGTGTACGGACGGGAAGGCGGAACCACCCAGGGTCACCACCCCCCCGGTATTCCATCCAGATCTGTAGTTGGAGCTGCATCAAGCAAGGGGTGGGCGAGAGGAGGGAGACGGTCCACAGCCACACTTAGTGCCCAGCCTGGCCCGTCTGTCTGAGCGGAGCTCGGCGACGAGGTAACTCTCTTCCTACCTTTGCTTAAGGAGAGGTTCAGTTTACACACCGTCACCCTGATTGATGATGTTGACTTGCCATCCATGAAATCCAATCAACGAAAGCCTGCTTCCTGGACCCCCTGCATATGTTCCGTCTCTCAGTCGGGAGAGCTCACGCTGGCAGCAGCCCCGAGCACTCACTCCCTCTGCTCAGGTGGTGAGACCGAGGAGACCTGAATACCGCAGGTGCCACCGCCGCTCCGGGTGGGGGGAGTCCTGGGGACAGGCTCCCACAGGCCGAGGGGCCCAGGTCCAGCAGGACGCGAGGCAGCCCCTGTTTGGATGCTTCTGTCTGGAGAGCTGCAGGATCCGTTGGAGGGTGTGCCTCGCCCCGGCCTGTGGCCACACAGCATCCCTGTAACCCAGGCTCCCGGGAGAGAGGACGGGACCTCCTGCTCACCACCCTGTCCTGAGCACCCAGGGGCACACGGAGCAAAGCAGACATTTACTAAAAGAAGCGGGAACTTAATAAAGAGAGCAGGGAGGGTCCTTTCCTTCACCCCTTCTCAATTCCTCCTCTGACACTCACCCACCCCTCACCTCAATCCTTTAACCTTCGCCAAATCCATTGTAATCTCTCCAGGGAGGCCCCCAAGCTTTATCTTAATATACCTAATTTCATCTCACTTTGTGGTTGGTTCAGCTCTTGCTTGGGGTAGAGGGGATTATTTATTGGGTCTCCGTGAGACCTCCACAAGCAGATCTTGTGAAATAGGGAGGAGATAGCGGGAGTTGATATCCTGTACAGTTTTTCTTGTTTTAGAGGAAGTTAAAGATCCTCAGTACATTTATACCATGTTAGTTTTAGTGCAGATGCGACTCAATTTAGATAACATTCTTTAAAGAATAGAAATGATGCATTATATTTAAGCCAGTAAAAAGATCAAATCCACCGAATGAGAGAGAAGAAGAGGGTGAGGAGTGAGAAGGTAGTTAATGCAAAACCTTCAAACAGATGATCTAACTGATAATTTACTGTATCATGGATTAAAATACAGGTAAGCAAATACACTTGCTAGAGAAAATCTCCCTCAGTATATAGATGGATAGATAGATGGAATGATAGATAGCTGACAGATGCATAGATTGACAATAGATAGGCAGGTAACAGATAGGTACTATGAGCAGTGACGGATTTTATTTTTCTGGGCTCCAAGATCACTGCAGATGGTGACTGGAGCCACGAAGTTAAAAGACACTTGCTCCGTGGAATGATAGCTATGACAAACCTATACAGCATGTTAGGAAGCAGGGACATTACTTGGCTGACAAAGGTCCAGATAGTCAAAGATATGGTTTTTCCAGAGGTTATGTACAGATGTGAGAGTTGGACCATAAAGAAGGCTGAGCACTGAAGAATTGATGCCTTCGAATTGTGGTGCTGGAGAAGACTCTTGAGAGTCCCTTGGACTGCAAGGAGATCAAACCTGTCAATCTTAGAGAAAATCAACCCTGAATATTCATTGGAAAGACTAATGCTGAAGTTGAAACTCCAATACTTTGGCCACCTGTTGCGAAGAGCTGACTCATTGGAAAAGACCCTGATGCTGGGAAAGATTGAAGGCAGGAGGTGAAGGGGACGACAGAGGATGAGATGGTTGGATGGCATCACCGACTCAATGGACCTGTGAGTTTGAGCAAGCTCCGGGAGATACTGAAGAACAGGGAAGCCTGGTGTGCTGCAGTCCATGGGGTCACAAAGAGTCACATCATAAGGAAAGGAGCTGTGTCTGAGAAATCTTGAGGTGAAATGGACAAATACAGGAACACAGTGAGCAGCTTCACACAACGTTCAGTAGCTGAGAGGCTGCAGAGGGTAAAGATTAGTAGCGAAGGCTCTTGACAGCATAATTAATAAGCTTGATATAATAACTATCTAGAAACTGCACACCTAAAATGTCAAGAATACATTAGCGTTCATGGGATATTAGATAAATTTCAACAATTACTGATGAATCAGTATTTACAGAATACTTTCTGCAAACATCACACATCAAAATTAGATGTAATTGGAGAAGAGTCCCATTCTCCCATAAACATGGAACTATCGAAACCTTTTTCTAGAGGAATTTTTAATAAGATGGCAGCATAAATGCTCTACATCAAGACCGTGGTGTGAAGACGAGGCAAGCAGCTTTCTGCACGGGGCCAGATGGGACCTACTCTTGATGTTGCGGGCTAGTCTCTGCTCCTGTGCAGATAAGGCTGCCACAGGCCATACCCGAGTGGACAGGTGTCTGGACACCAGTGAACCTGGTCTGTAAAACCATGTGTGAGCTGGGGCTGGCCCCTGGGCTCTAGTCTCCAGAAAGGCTTCGCTTAGAAGAAAAACCTTTTATATATAGCATATATATCTTTTATACAGCATATATATAAAGTAAAGCAAATAAGAATTTAACTAAAATGTTTGAGAATTACAAAGTAAACTCAGCAAAACTAGGCAAATAACATAAACAGTTATGTGCTTAAACTAATAAAGCAGGAAACAAAGGCATAGACAGGGTCATGAATTCTGAAAGCTGCTTTATCAAGACAACAGAATAGATGCTGCTCTGGCAGGACTGATGAGAGGAGGGGGAGAGGGACAAACAAACACTATTAAAAGGGAAAATTAGTCCAACCATGAAGTAAAACAGAAGCTTAAAGATGAGGTAATACCATGAACAACTGTAACTCAATAATTTAAAAAATATAATGAGTGGATAATACAAAATACAATGTTCTAAAACCATTTCAAACACATGTTAAGTGCATAGATTTATCATCATTAAACAGAGGTAAAAAGTGATTTAAAATTAACCAAAATTTCTGCCTCTCAATAAAAAAAACCCTCAAGTTTCTTGTCAAGGATCAGAAAATTCCTGTCTTATATCAATTCCTGTCTTATATCAATTTTCAAGAAAATAGGAAAAAAAGGAAATACTATGAACTCTCTTTATGAGGCTACAGTATCCAGTCAAAATTAGATGTCAATTATATTTAACTTATATGCAGAGTACATCATGCAAAATACTGGGCTGGATGAAGCACAAGCTGGAATCAAGATTGTCGGGAGAAATATCAATAACCTCAGATATGCAGATGACACCACCCTTATGGCAGAAAGTGAAGAAGAACTAAAGAGCCTCTTGATGAAAATGAGAGAGGAGAGTGAAAAAGCTGGCTTAAAGCTCAACAATCAAAAAACGAAGATCAGGCATCTGGTCCCATCACTTCATGGAAAAAAGATGGGGAAACAATGGAGACAGTGACAGACTTTCTTTTCTTGGGCTCTGAAATCACTGTGGAGAGTGGCTGCAGCCATGAAATAAAAAGACGCTTCCAAGGATGGAAGAAAAGCTATGACCAACCTAGACAGCATATTAAAAAGCAGAGACATTACTTTGCTAACAAAGGTCTGTCTAGTCAAGGCTATGGTTTTTCCAGTGGTCATGTATGGATGTGAGAGTTGGACCGAAAAAAGGTTGAGCGCTGAAGAATTGATGCTTTTGAACTGTGGTGTTGGAGAAGACTCTTGAGAGTCCCTTAGACTGCAAGGAGATCCAACCAGTCCATCCTAAAGGAGATCAGTCCTGGGTGTTCATTGGAAGGACTGATGGTGAAGCTGAAACTCCAATACTTTGGCCACCTCATGCGAAGAGTTGACTCATTGGAAAAGACCCTGATGCTGGGAAAGATTGAAGGTGGGAGGAGAAGGGGACGACAGAGGATGAGATGGTTGGATGGCATCACCGATTTGAGGGACATGAGTTTGAGCAAGCTCTGGGAGTTGGTGATGGACAGGGAAGCCTAGCGTGCTGCAGTCCATAGGGTCACAAAGGGTTGGACATGACTAAGCGACTGAACTGATATATGGCAAAGAAACAATTTAATTTACTTATGAACATGAATTCAAAATTCATAAGTAAAATATCAACAAACCAAATATACAATATTCAGGAAAGTTTAATGCCAGGAATGCAGAGATGGTTTAATTTTACCTCCTCACCTTATTAATAACAGGAGAGAATGTTTACCTGGCATTTACCCTGGGCTCGGCCTGGGCTGCCTACTTCACGGCTCAAAGCTTCCAAAGCCCTCAGTCCCTGCGCTGCTTCTTCCTTAAGGGATGAAATGGGTAGTCATGTGATTGACCTTGTCCATGCAGGGAACTACTGGGATGAGTTTATCCTCATATCATGATAACAGGAAAGGAAAGAGGATCCTTGGTCAACTCATTCAGAAAATATTCCCTTGGCTGAAGAGAGGGTGAATACTCAGTTTTAGCTAATGTGCTGTTGTTATTCAGTCACTCAGTCATGTCCAACCCTTTGCAACCCCATGGACTGCAGCCAGGCCAGGCTTCCCTGTCCGTCACCATCTCCCAGAGCTTACCCAAACTCATGTCTGTTGAGTCGGTGATGCCATCCAACCATCTCATCCTTTGTCAACCCCTTCCTCTCGCGCCTTCAATCTTTCCCAGCATCAGGGTCTTTTCTAATGAGTCAACTCTTCCCATCGGGTGGCCAGAGTATTGGAGTTTCAGCTCTTCCAACGAGTATTCAGAGTTGATCTCCTTTAGGATGGACTGGTAGGATCTCCTTGCAGTCCAAGGGACTCTTACGAGTCTTCTCCAGCACCACACTTCAAAAACATCAGTTCTTCAGTTCTCAGCCTTCTTTATGGTCAAACTCTCACATCCATACATGAGTACTGGAAAAACCATAGCTTTGTCTATACAGACCTTTGTTGGCATTGTAATGTCTCTGCTTTTTAATATGCTGTCTAGGTTGGTCATAGCTTTTCTTCCAAGGAGCAAGCAGCATTTAATTTCATGGCTGCAGCCACCGTCTACAGTGATTTTGGAGCCCCCCAAAATAAAGTCTCTCACTGTTTCCATTGTTCCCCTATGTTTTTTCCATGAACTGATGTGACCAGATGCCGTGATCTTCATTTTTTGAAAGTTGAGCTTCAAGCTAGCTTTTTCACTATCCCTTTTTCACCTTTGGAATCAAAAGACTCTGTAGTTCCTCTTTGCTCTCTGCCTTAAGGGTGGTGTCATCTGCATATCTTAGGTTATTGACGTTTCTCCCTGCAGTCTTGATTCCAGCTTGTGCTTCATCCAGCCTGGAATTTCACATGATATACTCTGCATATAAGTTAAATAAGCAGGGTGACAATATACAGCCTTGATGGACTCCTTTTCCTATTTGGAACCAGTCTGTTGTTCCATGTCCTGTTCTAACTGTTGCTTCTTGACCTGCATACAGATTTCTCAGGAGGCAGGTCAGGTGGTCTAGTATTCCCATCTCTTTTAAGAATCTTCCACGGTTTGTTTTGATCCACACAGTCAAGGCTTTGGCATAGTCAATAAAGCAAAAGTAGATGTTTTTTCTGGAATTCTCTTGCTTTTTCGATGATCCAGTGGATATTGGCAATTTGATCTCTGGTTTGTCTGCCTTTTCTAAATCCAGCTTGAACATCTGGAACTTCTTGATTCACATACTGTTGAAGCCTGGCTTGGAGAATTTTGAGCATTACTTTACTAGCATGTGAGATGAGTGCAATTCTTTGGCATTGCCTTTCCTTGGGATTAGAATGAAAACTGGCTTTTCCAGTCCTGTGGTCACTGCTGAGTTTTCCAAATTTGCTGGCATATTGAGTGCAGAACTTTTACAGTGTTATCTTTTAGGATTTGAAATAGCTCAACTGGAATTCCATCACCTCCACTAGCTTTGTTTGTAGTGATACTTCCTAAGGCCCACTTGACTTCACACTCCAGGATGTCTGGCTCTAGGTGAGCGATCACACCATCGTGGTTATCTGGGTCATGAAGATCTTTTTTGTACAGTTCTTCTGTGTATTCTTGCCACTTCTTCTTAATATCTTCTGCTTCTGTTAGGTCCATACCATTTCTGCCCTTTATCGAGCCCATCTTTGCATGAAACATTCCCTTGGTATCTCTAATTTTCTTGAAGAGATCTCTAGTCTTTCCCATTCTGTTGTTTTCCTCTATTTCTTTGCACTGATCACTGAGGAAGGCTTTCTTATCTCTCCTTGCTATTCTTTGGAACTCTGCATTCAAATGGGTATATCTTTCCCTTCCTCCTTTGCCTTTCACTTCTCATCTTTTCTCAGCTATTTTTAAGGTTTCCTCAGAGATCCATTTTGCCTTTTTGCATTTCTTTCTTGGGGATGGTTTTGATCACTGCCTCCTGTACAATGTTATGAAACTCTGTCCATGTTTCTTCAGGCACTCTGTCTATCAGGTCTAATCTCTTGAGTCCATTTGATGATGTGTTAGAAATATGTTTTAATTAAATACAAAAAAAGGATATCAACAGAAGCCATTTTTGGTCAAAACTCTACTAAAAATAGTAGCCAACACATTAAAACAAGTAGAATAAACAATGTGCAGAGGTTTGTAAAATCATGGAAGGCAGCCTAGTGACCTTCTTAGAGGGTCCAAAAGCATCCATGGAAAAATGATCAAAACTAGTGTAGCAGGTTGATGTACGTATTAGCCTTTTCCAGAGCCCTTCCGCTAGGAAGTGAGCGTCATGCATCTGCTCCCTTTGTTCACAGATGTCTCTCCAGCACTTTTGAGAATGCCTGACACAAAGTAGTACTCAGTGAGTATTTGTTGAAAAAATAATGAGCAAATTCTCAACTGCGCAAGATATAGATTAATAGACAGAAACCAATGATGTCTCTATAAACAAACCACAAAAATAGAACATGTAACTTTGGACAGGCATCATTTATCACAAGGGGAAAATCTCTAATTCGTGACAGAGATTTATACCCAACGAAAGGAGCAGAGAAGATTGCAATAACTGTCAGAAAATGTACTGAAATAAATATTCCACAGATTGGATGAATCAACACCAAAAGTCCTGCATTTCTCCCCCAAATGAATCTGTAAGTAGACAACGGTGAACATCCGAGTAGGGGTTTTCATGAAATTTGGGAAAGACATGTTACATTTAAGTTAGAAAAGCGAGGCGAAAGAACCATGATGAACAGACACAGCAGATGGTAGGGCTGTTACAAGCTTTCTCCTGCTGAGTGGTGAGTGGTGGGTGATGGGGCAGCCTCCCTGTGGGGGGTGGGGGGCTGGTGCCCAGGGCTCAGACCCTGTGGGGAGGGAGCTGGTGCCGGGGGCTCGGACCCTGTGGGGAGGGAGCTGGTGCCCAGGGCTTGGACCCTGTTGTAGGGGAGCTGGTGCCCGGGACTTGGACCCTGTGCGGGGGGGAGCTGGAATCCGGGGCTCGGACCCTGTGGGGAGGGAGCTGGAGCCCAGGGCTCAGAGTGGGCAGGTGCGTGACTGAGTCAGCTTTCCTGAGGAAAGTGGAGTTTCCTTGAGTGCATGTGTGCCTGTGTGTGTGAAGGAGGGGTTGTGTGGTGTGTGGGGTGTGTTACGTGTGGTCTATGTGTGGTGTGTGCCTGTAAGTGTGGAAAGGATACTGTGAACACGTGGCCTCTCTCAGCACACACATTGAGAAGAGAACAATGTTATTATCATAGTCGTTTCAAGCCTCCTAATGACACAGTACACAGATGTACAATTTAGGTAGATTAGAATAAAGATCTAAGTGGGCAAGGGAACATAATTATAATTTTAGAGAAAATATCTAGGAGACTCTTTTTAAGATGGTGGGGAGGTAAGAGTTTTTTCCGACAAGTCACAGTAAGCATCAACCAAACGGAAATATTTTGTGAATCTGGAATTTACACCTTTTGAAGGGCAAAAGGTACCACGAACGGGGCAGACACGGGGACGAACGGCGTCAGCCTGAAAAGTGAAGCCTCATAAACTGGAAGGAACCAGAGACCATCTTCATGACTGAGATTGTGGGGAAGTTTTCTTACAGAAGGTCTGAGAAATGAAAATGACCACCTTATAGATGAAACTCCCACACCGCGTGCCTGCATGACTTCATGTTCTGTTGCTCAGCCACGTCTGATTCTTGGCCACTCTGTGGACTGTAGCCCACCAGGCTCCTCAGTCCACGGGATTTTTCTTGGCAAGAATCCTGGAGTGGGTGGCCATTTCCTCCTCCAGGGGATCTTCCAGACCCAGGGATCAACCCTGCATCTCTTGAATCTCCTGCATTGCAGGCGGATTCTTAACCACTGAGCCACTGGGGAAGCCCCCCTGCACCAGACAACATGCAAATGAAAATATAGGATGTTTGCAGCACATACGGTAACCATCAAACTTATTCTAAACATGCAGAGGATGCCTACAAATTATTAAGCAAAAGCCAGCCATCCCAACAGGTACCTGTGGAAAGGATAAGGGTTGACCCTTACAAGGGAGGGAGCTTGCAGATCTAGCACAGAGAACGTTTGTTCATCTAGGAAAGTGAAACTGTGAGATGAGCCGCTTAGCTGGGAATTAGCAGAGCGCGTGTCTCTGCGCCCAGTGCTGGCTGAGTCCAGGGAAGCAGGCGGCCTCAGCGGAGTGAGCCTCCTGGGAAGACGTGGGGGGCATCTCCTCATGAGGGCGGGGTGACTGGCTGGAGGATGTTCCTGCAGGACCCGTTGTCATAAAGCAAACAGAGACCAATGTGAGTGTGGTTTATTCCTCAAACGGAAAGTTACACAGAAGTTAAAATCAATGAACTGCGAATATGGATATAACAACTGCGATAAATCTTAAAGGCAGGGTGGTATTTTTTTAAAAAGCCAAGTATACAATAAACGTATAAAATGAAACCATTTATCTGGTTTGTAAAACACAAAAGCCCTATCTCCACCTGGGGTAGAGACACAAGAATATATCAACACGACACAGGGAAGTGGAGAGATGAGGCCACGCTTACTTCGGGACAGTCTTGGTCCCTGGGGGTCTCTGGGCTCCAGGCGGGGGTCACGGAGGCAGTCAGGGACTCGGGACAAGGATCCCCTCTCACTGTAAGATTTGACTTCTTAGGAAAATATTTAAAGCAAATATTTCAAAAATGACTAAATCGGAATGATAGGAAACAGCTGTTTGGTGAATTATTGACTTTTCTCCAGGCTTGAAGTACTTTGTTTTTAAAAGAGTCAAATGAGATAGAGTTTATATACTGAATAAGACTGACTGCCTCCTCTTTTAGCACAGAGCGGGGTCCTCACTCCCACCTGGCACAGCTTGGGCAACAGGGCTGGGGTGCACATTCTTCCTCAGTTCTCGCTTTATCTCATATGCGTGTGTATGGGGGTGTGTATGTGTGTGTGTGTGTGTGCATGTGCCTGTGTGCATGCACACTCATGCATGTGTGCACACGTGTGTGCACCTGTGTGTGTTTGTGTGTGCACGTGTGTACCTGTGTGTGCATGTGTGTACGTACCTGTGTATGCCTGTGTGTGCCTGTGTGTGCGTGCCTGTGTGTACGCGTGCATGTGTGTGTGCCTGCATGTGCATACCTGTGAGCGCGTGTGTACGCGTGCATGTGTGTGCGCGTGCATGTACCTGTGTGCGCACGTGCGTGCGTGTGTGCATGCCTGCGTGTGCATGTGTGTATGTGCGTGCCTGCGTGTGCATACCTGTGTGCGCATGTGTACGCGTGCGTGTGTGTGTGTTCACTTTATAGGTCCACCTGAAGGGGCGCAGGTAGCTACACAGCTCTGTCCCTAAGGCCCTGAGTGTGCTCACGGGTCCCCGCCCGCCTCCCCTCTGGCCTGAGACCCACACGAAGAGGACTGTCTGTGGCTGGTGCTTGCTGCTCACTCCCGGGGCCAGGAACACGCCTGACACTCGGGAGCCGAGTGATCTGTGTGCAAACCTGCACGTGTTCATCCTGCTCTGCGTGCCGGCTTGCTTGGGTCTCCGCAGCCAGGCTCTCCAGTCTGTCTCGTGACCGGGTTTCCTGGAGACTTGCCCGTGACCGTGCAGCCCTCCTGACAAGGGGCACCTGGCCACCAGGCGTGTCCTCACGGCGCGCTCTCTGCTGGCCTGGGGCTCCGGGGACACTCCAGGGGCCCCAGCCACTTGCAAATGCCTCCTGCCCACCTGTGGGTCCTGTGACACGGCTCCAGGCTGCTGATGTGGCCGGCGGGTCTGCCAAGGCTCCGCTCCAGACAGGGCGGCCACAGAGCAAAGCAGTGTCACCCAGGGAGGAGGCGGGGAGGAGTCTGCAGGAGCAGGAAATGGGGTGGCATGGCCAGCTCTCCTGCTTGAGCTTCTTAAACCCCAGATAAATCAGTGATGTTTATATTCTAGAATCTTAGGCTGAACCAGGTCTAAGGGCTGGTGACATCAGGATGAATTAGACACACAGTGAGGTGCTGGCTAAGGCTCGCTGAGCCAACGGGCACATACAGAGCTGGGGAGACTGAAGGTCAGAAACACCGCCCAGAGGCCTGGGGCAGGCAGAGCGGGACTGACGGGGGCACAGCAGCAGGTGCCAATGTCATGAGGTGAGGGGCGTGTGCACTGCCCGGGTGCACGGACAGGGCAGAGGTGTCGGGAAGGCAATGGGGATCCCCGGGGGGTGCAGGAGGGGTCCCACCCTGAGACAGCACAAGAGTGCAGAACAGCGAGGCTGGGGAGGAGTCAAGGAAACCAGGAGACAAGGAGACAGACGTGCGCATCTAGAGACGCTCGACCGTCTCTGAAGGGATGCTCTACCCGGCGAGGACGTCACTGCGGAACAGGGGCGCCATCTGAACGGGAATCAGACGGGGCTGAAGGGAAACCATGCAGGCTGAGTGGGAGCATCCCGCCCCTTCCTCTCCCACTCCACGCCGCCCTTTCCTGCCCACGCTGCTCTCAGTTCACCAGGAGGCCCCGGGCAGGCGCAGGGATGCTCAAAACCTGGAGATGCAGCAACTAAGATGGTGATGAGGTTTTCAGAGAGGCTGATGCAAACCACGGTGACTAACAGCATCAGGCAAAGGGCTGCAGATTCAGCTAGCTGCACATTTCCACTGAAGCCTCAGGAAATCTACCCAGGATGCCCGGGATGTCCCTGTGGACTCCTGTTCACGAGGATGGTAGCAGCAGCTCAGATGTGTTCCCCAGAACAGGCTCCCGCCGTGTACGCCGGGCATCGGGGGTCCACATGTGTGCACCGCAGCCCCCAAGGCCACCCCACAAGGATGCCCAGGTCTGGATGAGCTGGTTCCACCAGCATCAGGGGAGGCTTTGTGTTACCGAATTGAGGATACTTCAATATTTAACTTGGTAAGTCTATGCCTGGGTGCTCAGGATGAAAATGACTTGAGTTTCGTTCATTCCATTAAAAATGTATGTGCTGTCCATCCGCGTGGGCCGTCGCCACAGACGGAATGTCTTTGCTTCCCTCAAAATGAGTGTGCTGGAACCTAACCCCCATGTGATGGCCTTAGGAAGCGGGGCTGAGGGGGTCGTGAGGCTGGGCCCCTTTGGGTGTGATTTGTGGGAGGGCAGGCAGGAAGCCGAAGTGTGAACCACCAGCTGCGGTAGAAAGGACCGGGTGGCCGGGGGCAGCGGGGCCACCTGCTGTCTGCGGGGGTCCTGGGGGGCAGCTCTGGTTTCTCCCCTGGCCCCTGTGGGGAGGGGGGACATTTCTCTGAGGGAGAGGGCGGCATGTGGGAAGCGGCACACCTGAGAAGGGGCGAGAGCTTGACCCCCGAGCAGCCTGACGGAAGGGGGACCCCGCCTGCACCCCCAGGGGCTCCTCATTGCCTTCCGGACACCCCAGCCCAGTCCGCGCACCCAGGCAGCCCCCCGAGCGGATTCCCGGGCAGTGCACACACCCTCGCCTCAGGACCTTGGCGCCTGCCGCCGTGTCCTCCGTCAGACCTGTGCAGAGGTCTGCTCTTGGGTGAGAGGCACAGGGCCTGGCGGGCCCCCGACGGTTCTCCGCGCAGCCCCGACGGTGCTCCGCGCAGCCCCGACGGTGCTCTGCGCGTCCTGGAGGGTGATCTGCATGCCCCCGACGGTGCTCCGCGCGTCCCCTCTTGCCTCTCCTGACTCACGGGGCAACCGTCCGAGCGCCTGGCCCGCTGGTCTGTGTGATCCCCACGGCTGAACCTGCTGGGTGCCCGTCCCGCTGCAGGGCCAAGCAGCCCAGCTGCGCACAGTCGTGTCTGCTTCTCTAAGTGGGGGCCAAGGCTTCCCGAGCCCCCAGTGGACGGCTGCCCACCTGGCCATCCCACCTCTGGGCGGTCCGCCTCTCTAAGCGTGTTCAAAGATCCACTGTCTGGGAGCTCTGGCCAGGCTGGGCCCAGGGAAGCCTTGGGCACACCCTGCGTTGCTGGACTCCACAGGACCTTCTTCTCCAGCCTCAGGCCCGGGGGGTGACCAGGGGCCTGAGGTCAGCGTCCTGCTCCCGGATGGCAAGACCTCTTCTTCCCTCACAGTGTGTGTGGGCTTCCAGGAAGCGGAAACTAGAGCAGGGAGTTTTTAGAGGAGTTATTTTTAAAGCGCTTCAATTTATTTATATTTATCAAATATGTACGCGTCGCTAAAATCTCTTTGGAGGGTTTTCAAAAATTAAAGGATTGCATCTAAAAATACTGACCCTGATACTCAGTGTGCATGGATAAGTCCCGGCCCCAGAGACGTCAGGACGGAGCCAGGACAGCGAGTGTGTGGCGGGCGGGGACCGCGGAAGGGGCGCTGCCTCCTCCCTCAGGGAGGAGTGGTGGTGATTGAACGTGCCCGAGTCTGGAGTCCACTCCTTCCTCTCCATGTTCTCATCTGTTTGTCGGTTCATTCAACACACACTGAAGGAGCGTCCGCTGATTCAACTGATTCTGGGGGCAGCTGCACCCTGGCTCTGGCAGGCTCTGGGGCTGGGCGGCGGCCCCCACCTGCACTCGGCCCTGGCCACATCGCCCTGTGTTCTGAGCAGATGACCGGGCTTCCCGGAGGCCGGCGCCCTTGTCTCCAGAAAGGCCAGAGCACTGTCCCTGGGCAGAGAGCAGGGAAGCCGGGTGCTGGCCTGGACCCAGGAGTCCTCAGAGCTGGGGGTGGCCCACTGGGGAAGGCCAGCATCTCAGCCCAGGGAAGCCACGGGGTCCCCATGGCTGAGTGCGGCCCCTGAAGAGCTGCCAGCTCTCCACTGGCCCAGGGTCATGGCCAGGTCTCCAGTGGCCCAGCTCACAGCCAGGTCTCCACTGGCCCAGGGTCATGGCCAGGTCTCCAGTGGCCCCACTCACAGCCAGGTCTCCACTGGCCCCACTCACAGCCAGGTCTCCAGTGGCCCCGCTCACAGCCAGGTCTCCAGTGGCTCTGCTCACAGCCAGGTCTCCGCTGGCCCAGGGTCACGGCCAAGCCTCCACTGGCCCAGCTGGCCCTACGCTCCTGTTCGCGCTTCCTGCCCGGTCCTAAGGGCCTCGAGGGCAGCTCACCTGTGTCCCCCTGGTGTCCATACCAGGGACAAAAAGCAGACGCCTGAGCCCAGGAAGCCCCCAGGTGGGCAGAGGATGCAGGCCTGCAGGACTGCGGCCTGGGGTTCCCTGGGCCCCGCAGAGCAGAGACCGGCCCTCGGGAGGGGGTCTCGGGAGACCTCTGGGCTCTCCCCAGCCCTTGCCTCCCTGGGGCCTTCCCCTGCACGTGCAGAGGGCAGAGGGGACCCCAGATCTGGGTAGAGCCCTGGCATCTGGGTGGAACCTCGTGGGAGGCAGGGGGCAGGCCGGGACTACTCGGCCATCATGGGAGTGACGGTCCTGCTGTCTGGCCCCTCAGCCTATCCTGTTCCTGGCGCTCGGTCCCCAGGGAGCCTCGATGGGGCGTGCAGGCAGGTGTATCGACCCCGGCTCCCACCTCAGCACCAGCAGCCACACCTGCTCATCCAAGGACACGGGCGTCGCTGTGAAGAGCTGTGCAGGCGGAGCGGCGCGGGCCAGGGGAGGGGACGCAGGCTACCCTGTGCCGAGGGATCCTGGGTGTCCTCTGGGGCCACTGCTTCCCTGGGGGAGGGAGACAGCAGGGCCTCTGCACTTCTGCTCTGTTCATTCCTGAAATCTGTAAGTCTCGGTGTGTGTGTGCGTGTGGTTCTCAGCATCCTCCGTCTTGCCATCTCTCTCCCTGGGGGTCTCTCTCTCCCTGGGGGTCTCTCTCCCCCTGGGGGTCTCACTCCCTGGGGTTCTCTCTCTCTCCCTAGGGGTCTCTCTCCCTAGGGGTCTCTCTCTCTGGGGGTCTCTCTCCCCCTGGGGGTCTCACTCCCTGGGGTTCTCTCTCTCTCCCTAGGGGTCTCTCTCCCTGGGGGTCTCTCTCTCCCTGGGTATCTCTCTCCCTGGGGGTCTCTGTCTCCCTGGGGATCTCTCTCCCTGGGGGTCTCTCTCTCCCTGGGGATCTCTCTCCCTGGGGGTCTCTCTCTCCCTGGGGATCTCTCCCCCTGGGGGTCTCTCTCTCCCTGGGGATCTCTCCCCCTGGGGGTCTCTCTCTCCCTGGGGATTTCTCTTCCTGGGGTCTCTCCCCCTGGGGGTCTCACTCCCTGGGGGTCTCTCTCTCTCCCTAGGGGTCTCTCTCCCTGGGGGTCTCTCTCCCTGGGGATCTCACTCCCTGGGGGTCTCTCTCTCTCCCTAGGGATCTCTCTCCCTGGGGGTCTCTCTCACTCCCCATCCTCTGGGTCACCGCATGGGCGTCTGCAGAGTCCAGCCCAGGACTGCTGTCCTCCTCTCACCGTCATCCCCCTCCTCTCCTTTGCTCCCAGACTTCACGCCAGAGTGTCCCGCGCCCCCATCCCCCAGACCCTTTTTATGTCATTTGCATCCAAGCTACAGAATCGAAAGAGCTTTGTTCACTGTGACCTGGTCTCCAATCCCGCCTCCCTCACCAGGTCCCCGAGGCCCCCTCCCCACCATCTCAGAGACAGAGCTCACCCCCAGGCACCTCCATGCTGAAGGGAGTTTCCCCACGTCTCCTGCTTTTCTGCAGACAGAGGCTCTGTAGATAATATTCTTCTTAAATATTCAGCAATTATGTATTTAGTTGCTACCAACCACAGAGAAAAATATGCATATTAAAGCATCCATAATTACATAATAAGCACTTACTGTCAATTGCATTTTGCTGCCATGTACTCTCTGTCTCCTTTATATTAAAAAAATTTCAGAGACCATTACCATAAAGTCTGAAATAAATCAGGTGACAGGCAGCAGGCTAATGTGAAATGAGGGGTTTCTTTGTGGGGAGGAGTCGACTCAAATAGCGCAGGTCTGGTCATGTGGGGCGCGTGGCTCCGCCATGGATGGTGACGCTCTCCGGGGGAAGGTTGGGGGCAGAGGCTGCAGAAGGATGCGTCTGGGAAGGCCTGCTGGCCAGGCCTGTCCCTCGCTCCTGGCCCTTCTGGGTCCGCAGGTCCCCTGACAGCCTCTGACTTTGTAAAACCCCAGTTCCCGATTCTCGGTGCCCCAGCCCAAGGAAGGTGGCCGGGGGTCCCCAGAGGCACTGGGGCTGCCAGCATTTGAGTTCATCTGCCCGCAGCCCCTCACTCAGCCCCTGCCGGGGCTCCCATCACCTGACCTCTGACCGCGGCCAGCACCTAGCCAGGGTCCTTGTTGAGTGAACAGATGAGTCAATAATCAATAAACAACAAATATTACAATCAAACTCAAGTTGCTTAAAATCCAACCAGAGAAGTGATTTCTTAAAAGAATCTGAGAGCCGAAGCCAGGACCAGAAAAACAATAAATAAGCAAACAAATCTGCGTTTTGATTTCTCTTCCCTGGAGGCAGGGAGCTGGGTCTTCTGCAAATAGTCTTCCCCCACTGCTGAGAGGCTCCGGCCGCAGCGACGGCCCAGGTCTGCATCCCTGACCCCACCTCCGGCCCCGGCAGTGGGCATGCTGAGCGTGTGTGTGTCCCCTGAGCATCTGACTTTTCCCCACGAGGAGGCGCTTCTGTCCTCGGTGCTCACTGGACCGTGTTAGAATTTCACGTTCACGGCGACCGAGTGTGACTTTGCAACAAGCTCTTTTCTTCTGGATTTTTCTCTGCATGTGGTCTGAGATTCGCTGGAATTGGTGCACACAGCTCACGTTCATTCTTTTTAACTGATAAAGTTGCTCTGCGTGCCAATGGGCCTCGAGGCAAGAGACCCATGTGCTGAACAGTGTGGGGTCCGGGCCCCAGCCCGGGGGGCGGCTCCGGCCATGCAGGTGGACGTGGGGCTGCGAGGTGGAGCCCTGGGTCCCGTGATACCTCATCATTCCCCTCCTGAGTTCCTATGGCAACTGCTGGGGGAGGGAGCACGGCTGATCTCTTTCCCTGGGTCTCTCCGTCTCCCCTTGGCTTCTCTGAGCAGATCGCGTGCGGCCTTGTTGATTCCGTGTCTATCTGCGGGAATTCTTCTCATACTTTGGGTTTTTCCTCTGCGTTTGTTCGCGTCTCTTGAGCCTTGTCCCCGTCCTGCACTATGTCATCACACTCTTACTGCCTGAATCTCTCTTCAGAGAAAAAAGTAACCATTCACTGCCGTCCTGACAACTCAGATATCTGCCTTGTTGCGGATGTTTTATTTCTCCACTTGAGTACTGCTTCTTGTTTTCCTGTTATGTGTTCATTTTCTTCTGGACTATTCCCGTTCCCTTTGGTCCCTGTGATGATCTGACCGTTCTCCATCCTCTTTCGAACCCACCACCGTGGCCTTCCCACGTGCAGAGACGCCCTGGCAGAGCCAGTTTCTCGCTGTCGATGGAAGCATGTCACAGCCGCTGTCTCGGGTCCCGGGGGGACGAGACGTGGGAGGCTTTATCTCCCTCCTCTGCTTCATTTCTCAGTTTTGTCAAAATCGTTTGGGATTGTAGAGCTATTGTTTACTTTTCAAAAGGGCCATTCTCTTGAGTCTGGAAAATCAGTCCCTTCCAGCTGGGCTGATGGCTTTACACAGGAACAAGCCAGGCTTGTCTGCAAGAAATCCGAGGGCATTTGTTTAGCGTGATTACATACAGGTGTCTGGCAAGAGAAAGATTTATTGAATTTTTAACTGTCAGTTAAAATAGAGAGTATTGAACTTTCTATTTTGGTACCTTTCTGAGCAAGGTCAATACCGAGACGTCTGTCACCTGTCACCCCGAGCTGATATTCATAATCCAAACAACTCTCTGCCTGTCAGGGAATCAAAGAACCGAGGCCGCTCTGACTCCCTGTCACCGAGGGTGGCAGGACAGACGCCCCAGACTCCTGGAGGAACCAGAGGGTGGGCTGTCCAGCCAGGGTTTCCCTTCGTGTCCTGGAGCCGGGACCCCGGGCCAGCCTGCAGGGCCAGCGACACACGGGTCACGTCCCTCCCCCCGCAGCGTCCCCGCTAGGCTGACCCATCAGAGCCGGGCACTGAGCAGGCCTGCTAGCTGGACCGACCCGGTGTGGGGCCCCTGCCTCCACCCCAACTGGTTCAGACAACCGCGTGACTCCACAGCATCGCTTCCTCATTGGAAATGTAGGAATGATAGTAATAACAGCAACGGACACGTTGCACAGCGTGGGCTTAAAAAGCGCCGACACTCCAGAACCTGTCACGTATCCAAGGCAGGCATGGCACCCGGCTTCTGCATCCGGGAAGGCTCACAGGAGGAGGTGTTCGAACAGGGCCCAGGTGGGATTCCAGGAGGACGGGGTGGAGGACGCCAGAAAGCCTGGCTCTCCTGTCCTAGGTGCTCGCTGATTGGCCAGCGGGGTTGGGGTAAAGGATGCTCTCTCTAGGGGAACACGGAGGGCGGATCCGCACCTGGGGAGCAGGGGAGCGTGGCCTCGGGTATCAGATACGGGTGGACTTGAGCCCAGGAACAGGGCTGCCCTAGAGGGTCCTGCTCGGGGGCCAGGTGGGGCAGGGAGGTCTGGGTGCCCGGAGGTTCTCCCGGAACCCTGGAGAGTTCTGCGGAGTCCTTGAAGGAGCGACGTCCGCCTGGCCCAGACCCAGAGCCCCGGGCTAGTGTCCATTCTCCGTCTTGACCAGCCATCCCCGTGGCCAAGAAGTTTCCAGAGGAGCGGAGGGGGGCCCTGGGGGGCTGCCTCTGTGCCCACTACGCTGGCCTCGTCAGCATCTGGAGCTGGGCTGCTGTCCGCCCAGGACCAGGCGGGGCAGGTGCTGTTGTCACCCACAGGCTGAGGGCGGGCGGCTGGCGGGGCCGACCACGTGTGGGCCCCGCACCAGGCCCCGGGGACAGTGTGTGCCCGGCTCTGGCTCTGCCTCGCCCGCACCTCCGTGGAATCCGGTTGGTCCTAAGGGGAGCGGGCGGAGCCGGGACCCCTGACTTGTTTCCCTTCTGGTCTAAATTACACTTCAGCCTCTTAATCCTGGGCTTGAGCCACAGTGGTTCCCGGGCCGTGGCCCTGCCCCTTGCTGCCCGCAAACCGCAGAGCCCCGGGCCGCTCTGCCCGCAAGCCGCAGAGCCCTGGGCCCGGCTCACTGGCGCTGCTGGGAGGGGCAGGCGCATACGCTGAAAACAGGCCACAGCAGAAGAGCCGCCCGGAACCTTCCGCTTCAACGTTTCACTCACTTTTGAGTCAAATTGAGCTGAATGACGACACAGGCCGAAGCTCCCTGTGGGAGGCCGCCGCCGGGGCCTTGCTGGGCCTGGACTCCGCCCTGAGGATGGCGCGGGCTCACGCCCCGGAGACGGACAAAGCTCCAGCGGTGGGCAGGACACACGGACGCCACCCTGGGCTCACCCACCCAGGACCCTCCCATGACTCCGGGGGCGTGGGCTCCAGGCAGATGGCCCCAGTGGCCCCTCCAGAGCCTCCCGAGGCCCCTCAGCGGCTCACCTCCCCAGCTCTGAGCCCCCAGCTCAGCCAGAGAGAAGGAAGCCACGGGGCCAAGAGCAGGAATCAGATGGGCCCCAGGGGCGGGGTGAGGCGGCCCAGCCTTGCCCCACTCGGCTGTGGAGCTCATCCGCGCTGTCCTGGGCTCTCTGCCAGCCCTGGGCCCCAAGGTGGGGGTGGTCAGGCCCGGGGCGCCCATGCCCACTGTCGGCTGCAGGGCCTGCTCGGGGCAGCCAGGGCAGGAGCAGGGCTGCAGACCAGGGGTGTGCCCGGGCGCTGAGTCACCACCCGTCACCACCTGGGTGTGGGAGAGGGGCGCAGAGAGGGCATCCCTGGGGAGCCAGAGCAGGTGGGTGACCGGTCATCGTCACGGGCGCCCCCGGCACCCTGAGGCCCCTTCATGTGGGTGTCCTCATTTCACAGAAGACAAAGCGGAGGACCGGGGCGGCCCACTGGAGCCCGAGGCCGCCGAGACGGGACTGACGCCTCCTCTGGGGTCTCCCCGCCCTGACCCTCCAGCCCCAGCCTCCTCCGGGGTCTCCCCGCCCTGACCCTCCAACCCCCACCTCCTCCGGGGTCTCCCCGCTCTGACCCTCCAGCCCCTGCCTCCTTCCTCCTGCCTCAGGGCCGTCTCTTCAGCCGGACAGTCTCTGCAGGTCACAGGGCAGGCTTCCTCCCGGCCCCAGGCTTGACCCTCTCTGGCGGTCCCTCCCCAGGGCTCCCCCCACCGCACCCGTGGCTGGCTCGGCTGATCCTCGCAGAGGCCTTTCTTCCGCCTCTGCAGGTGAGACTGGCCTTCGGCCCCTGTTTCTGGAGCTCCCGGAACGGCCTCTCGAATGTACCAGCGTCCCCAGGCCCACTTGGCAGGTCGGCACGGCGGTGACCTGGGTGTCAGGTGCCTGGGAGAGGATTTGGGAGGAGAGGCCTTTGTTCGCGAAAGGTCACGAGGAGCTGACCTTTACAGCACTCGGAGAAGACACAGTCTGTGGCCCATGTCCTGTCCACGGCCTCCCGTCTCTCCGGCCAGCATCTGGGACAGAGCCTCGGAAGTGCAGACCCGCAGCTCCAGACTACTTCTCAGAGTCACTCTTGAGGACAGTCTCGCGGCATCCACTGAGGCCCTCCCTGCAGCCCGGCTTGAAAAACCCCAACCAGCAAGGGCGATGGGTTGAGGCGCCGTCTCCTGTGATGATGGACAGCTGGGCGCGGGGCAGGGCACCCGGCCATCCAGCCTCCCCCAGGCTCCGCCCAGCCCAGCCCTGCAAGCGCTCGAGCTCCCGCTGCAGCCTCTTGGGCCCCTGCCCGGAGAGCCCCACTGCTTGGAGCCCCAGCCTCTGCCCTGCTCTCCACGTGCGGCCCCGCATCCTCACAGCTCGGGCCGGGGTGGAGCCCTGGGAGTCCTCCTGACACTGCTGCCCACTCCTCCGTCACTGCTGATCCGCTCTGCCTGCCTGGGCCGTGTGGGTCTCCTCCCCTCCCCGCTCCAGGTCCTCGCCCGCCCGGCTCCCCCCAGGAGTCAGCACAAGACCAGCCCAGTCCAGACAGCGGATGGATGGATGGACACGGGGCAGAACCCCTGCGCTCAGCCTCGGGTGGCAGCCTCGGGGTTTCCTAGTTAAGGGAAATGTGTCTTCACGATCCTAACAAACTGTCTGATTGCTCCCAAAAATGTCACTGTGATTCTCATTTTCACCATCAATGTTAGGAGCGCCTGGCACCTTGCATCCTCACTGACAATTATTTAAGTGTTGCTGTCAAATAGTTGCAAAATAATAAAACAATCAGTGACATAATTACGAGTAGAATAAAGTGAATTTGAGCACTATTAATGTTTCTTCCCCCTTAAATTTCCTGTTTATTTACGCCCTTCATCCATGTTGTGTTTTGCTGTGTTGTGTTATTGTGTGTCCTGCTCATGTGTTATGTTGTGGACATTTGACTCCGGAGTTTCTGATCCCAGGCCCTTCCTGCAGCTGCACTCAGACTGACCATCCCTGCAAATGGCTTCTGAATATATGGGTGTTTGGAACTGTATAATCTGTTTACTCCAGGGGTATCTGAGGGCTGGTTTTGTGTGCACGAGGGTACACACACACACACACACACACACATGTACATACACATACACACATACATACACATACACACATACACATATATACATACACACACTCACATACACACACATATACATACACATACCCATTCATACACATATACACCTTCACACACACACACACACACACACACGTGCACATTCCAGACCAGAGGCTTGGGAAGAAATCGAGATCGTTGAAGACCACATGTAGAATCAGAGATACAGACACATCACAAAATTCTGTTTCAATGGCTTTTTTTGGTGGAAAGAAAAAATGTTAGTGGCTCAGTCGTGTCCGACTCTTTGCACCCCCATGGACAGTAGATCGTCAGGCTCCTCTGTCCATGGAGTTCTCCAGGCAAGAGTACTGGAGTGGGTAGCCATTCCCTTCTCCAGAGGATCTTCCTGACCCAGGGATCAAACCCAGGTTTCCCACATTGGCAGGGGAGCTCGTTACCATCTGAGCCACTTACTATTTTTTAAAACTCTAGTTTTCAAAAATATACCACCCCACACCAAACCGTCTTAGCCAGGATTCAAAGATAAGGCCCTCATCAACTCAGGAGATGCTGAATTTTTTTCCTCCTTACCCCACTTGTAATTGTGCAGAATAAACATGTTATTGTAAGAAAATGTGATGCTTAGACTGGTTGGATACGAAGTAAATAAACAAAAATGAATAGCTTTTTTCTACCCCAGCAGCAAGTCCTCAGAGATGGAAATGGGAAACGTGCTCGAGACGGGGCTCCTCAGCCCCACGGAGCTCACTGCGGCTGAGCGACAAGAGCTCAGACCAACGTGAAGAGAAACACGCAGCTGCCCGGGAGAGACCGGGAGAGACGCAGGCAAAGAAAAGGGAGCCTTTGCTCAACCAGGAAAACTGAAGCAATAAAACGGGATTTCATCCTTGGTACTTCATCATTCATTTACAGTATGAGAGAAAGCCAGCCCAACTAGAGTCAGCCTGGAGCTGTCTTTGACTCTGCACAAGCAGTGTGACATTCACAGAGGAGAACTCTCTTTATCTGAGGGTACTCTGAGAAAGACCAACAGCGCGCACGCACCTCACCCGACATCACGGCTCAGCACGGCTCCGCTGAAGTCACACCTCTGTGGCTCTGGGCCAGCTCAGAAAACAGAAGACGGAACAAAACAGTGTCCAGACGCAGTTCATCCTGTTACGGGAACTCGGCCAATCGTGGGCGCTCAAGTTCGAGGGGAAGGAATAGTTTATTTCATTGGCACTAACATATGAGGCTGTCCGTTGTCAATAAAGAGGCATTCCTATGTCATACCTAATTATGCTAAACTCAAGATAGATCAGTTCTCTAAAAGGAAAATACAGAAAAAATTTAGAGCAAGATTTAGACTAACATTTTTGTAACCTTGAACAATTTTCTTATATTGGAAAATCAGGGAGCTACATTTTAGAATATAGATACATCTGACTATACAAAGATTTAAAAAGGCTGAGTGTCAAACAAGTCTATAGACAACTTCAAGGGACAGGAAGTCAATTTGTAACATACTTGACCATAATGGGGCTTCCCTGGTGGCTCAGCTGGTAAAGAATCCTCCTGCAATGCGGGAGACCTGGGTTCGATCCCTGGGTTGGGAAGATTCCCTGGAGAAGGGAAAGGCTACCCACTCCAGTATTCTGGCTTGGAGTCAAAAAGAGTCGGACACAACTGAGCAACTTTCACTTTCACTTTCTTTCATTGGCCATAAGGAGTTAATATCCATAATGGACAAGACAGTCGTACACAGGAATTGGACATGTGATAGACAAATACAAAATTAATAAAGGGTGTAAATAAATAAATAGGGAACTTAAGGAAGAGGAAAAGTTAGCTGGTCAGACTCTACTTTATTCAGAATTACATTACTGAGGGCACCTATTGAATAGGTTACATTACATTAGGTTAAATTACATTACTGAGGGCACCACTGAATAGCAACACTTAAAATAATTGTCAGTGAGATTGTAGGGTGTCAGGCACTCCTAATGTTGATGGTGAAAATTAGAACTGCAGCAACCTTCTTTGGAAGTAATCTGCAGCCTGTTAACGTTAAGAAGACAGGCCCGTCAAACCCCATCACGTGAGCCCCGTGGTCCCAGCCGTCGAGGACCCACCTCCCTCCCGTCCGTCATCTTCCAGTGGGGCGGCTCCACCAGGAGAGGGGGTGCAGCCTGTAGCCAGGCTTCTGGAACAGCCTCAGAGGCTGAGTGTGTGAAGGCAGCAAAGGAGACGCCCGGGGACTGGGAGGGTCGGGGGCAGTCTGGGGGGACCAGCGTGAGGAGTGAGGCAGAGAGAGAGAGCGGGGCCCGTGGGGGAGGTGATGTGCCCAGCAGTGGACAAAGGAGTCAAGGATGGGGACGACCCCTGACACTGCTCCTGGTCAGCCTCTCACGTGTCCACCACAGGGTGGAAGGGTTTTCCTGGATGCTGGGGACAGAAGCCAGATGGCGGGGGGACTCGGGTCCAGTGGAGATACGCTAGGGGGGCCAGCTTCCAGGAGCTGGGGAGGGAGGGAGATGGGCATGAGAGACTCAGTTGCCAGGCAAGTTGATAAGAAGTCCAGGCTCCCCGAGGAGGAGAGAGGGGTTGGGGGTTCTCAAGGAGGAGGAAAGGACAGACGTCTTTCTTTTTTCTCTACATTCCTTAGTCTTAGTCACATAAACCCAGAAGCGACGATTACACAACAAACTTAGTTTAAACTCTGTACTAAGGGTTATATAACAAACAACAGTGTACCCTGCTTGAGGACAGTTTCTCCTTCCTGAGAACCTCTGACTAATCCTGGTGTCTTCAGGTCAGTTCAGTTCAGTCGCTCAGTCGTGTCTGACTCTTTGCGACCCCGTGGACGGCAGCACGCCAGGCCTCCCAGTCCATCACCAACTCCTGGAGTTTATTCAAAATCCTGTCCATCGAGTCAGTGATGCCATCCAACCATCTCATCCTCTGTCGTCCCCTTCTCCTCCCACCTTCAATCTTTCCCAGCATCGGGGTCTTTTCCAATGAGTCAGTTCTTCACATCAGGTGGCCAAAGTATTGGAGCTTCAGCCTCAACATCAGTCCTTCCGATGAACACCCAGGACTGATCTCCTTTAGGATGGACTGGTTGGACCTCCTTGCAGTCCAAGGGACTCTCAAGAGTCTTCTCCAACACCACAGTTCAAAAGCATCAATTCTTTGGTGCTCAGCTTTTTTCACCGTCCAACTCTCACATCCATACATGACCACAGGAAAAAGCATAGCCTTGACTAGATGGACCTTTGTTGGCAAAGCAATGTCTCTGCTTTTTAATATGCTGTCTACGTTGGTCATAACTTTCCTTCCAAGGAGTAAGCGTCTTTTAATTTCATGGCTGCAATCACCATCTGCAGTGATTTTGGAGCCCAAAAAAATAAAGTCTGACACTGTTTCCACTGTTTCCCCATCTATCTGCCATGAAGTGATGGGACCGGATGCCATGACCTTAGTTTTCTGAACGTTGAGCTTTAAGCCAACTTTTTCATTCTCCTCTTTCAGTTTCTTTTTTTTTTTAATTAGTTTATTTATCTACTTTTTAACTTTACAATATTGTATTGGTTTCGCTACACATTGAGATGATTCTGCCATGGGTGTACATGTGTTCCCCTTCCATCAAGAGGCTCTTTAGTTCTTCACTTTCTGCTATAAGGGTGGTGTCATCTGCATATCTGAGGTTATTGATATTTCTCCCGGCAATCTTGATTCCAGCTTGTGCTTCATCCAGCCCAGTGTTTCTCATGATGTACTCTGCATATAAGTTAAATAAGCAGGGTGACAATATACAGGCTTGCTGCTGCTTCTGCTGCTAAGTCGCTTCAGTCGTGTCCGACTCTGTGCGACCCCATAGACGGCAGCCCACCAGGCTCCTCTGTCCCTGGGATTCTCCAGGCAAGAATACTAGAGTGGGTTGCCATTTCCTTCTCCAGTGCATGAAAGTGAAAAGTGAAATGAAGACGCTCAGTCGTGTCCGACTCTGTGTGACCCCATGGACTGTAGCCCACCAGGCTCCTCCATCCATGGGATTCTTCAGGCAAGAGTACTGGAATGGGTTGTCATTTACAGGCTTGACGTACTTCTTTTCCTATTTGGAACTAGTCTGTTGTTCCATGTCCAGTTCTAACTGTTTGTTCATGACCTGCATACAGGCTTCTCAGGAGGCAGGTCAGGTGGTCTGGTATTCCCATCTCTTTCAGAATTTTCCACAGTTTATTGTGATCCACACAGTCAAAGACTTTGGCATAGTCAATAAAGCAGCAGATGTTTTTCTGGAACTCTCTTGCTTTTTCGATGATCCAGCGGATGTTGGCAATTTGACCTCTGGTTCCTCTGCCTTTTCTAAAACCAGCTTGGACTCCTGGAAATTCACGGTTTACGTATTGCTGAAGCCCACATCATGGGAGTGGGTCTGGTAAAATCTTTCTATTGTTAAGTTCTAATCCTGTTAAAATGTAAATTGTGGGAGTGGGTCTGGTAAAATTTGTATAAGTTTGAGATATTCTTTTGGTTTATCGTAATAACTAATTTAAAAAGTATATAACCCTTTCGGTTAGAGAGTGGGGCGCTCTCTGCCCCCTCTGACGTCTGTGTCAGAAGCTCTCTCTGCCCCTTTTCACTGTAATAAACTTCTGCCACACAAGAGCCCGGTGTGGTCAAGCCTGGTCTCTGGTCCCGAAGCTAAATCTTCTTCGGAGATCACGAATCCGACATCGTTCACCGTAAGCTCCCAGGCAGAGTGGTGACCAGGGCCTGGAGACGCTGTCCTTAGTTTGGTTTCGTTTTCATGTGTTTTTGTTTGCTGTGTTTGCATTGTTTGATGGCTTTGAAAGGAGGAAAGGTTTTGAGCCGGGAGAGATTCGAGTGACTTTCAAAGGCCAGGTGAACGGAACCTGGGGGCTGGCTCTGTGCCCCCGAGTAGGTGAGACGGGCTTTGTGACCCTAACGCCCACGCCTTCCGCTGCCCTCTGCCTCACTCCCTGAGCTGGGTGCCCACCATCTCCAGAGTTCAGCCTCAGTTCAGCTCAGTTGCTCAGTTATGTCCAACTCTGTGACCCCATGGACCGCAGCACGCCAGGCCTCCCTGTCCATCACCAACTCCCAGAGCTTACTCAAACTCGTGTCCATCGAGTAGGTGATGCCATCCAACCGTCTCATCCTCTGTCGTCCCCTTCTCCTCCCATCTTCAATCTTTCCCAGCATCAGAGTCTTTTCCAATGAGTCAGTTCTTCACATCAGGTGGCCAAAGTATTGGAGTTTCAGCTTCAGCATCAGTCCTTCCAATGAGTATTCGGGACTGATTTCTTTTAGGATGGACTGGTTGGATCTCCTTGCAGTCCAGGGGACTCTTGAGAGTCTTCTCCAACACCACAGCTCAAAAGCATCAGTTCAGTTCAGCCTGGAGCCTGCAAAACCGAGCCAACCTCTCAGGGGAGAAGCACACCATCCGCCATGGTCCCTGTCTCCTGGGGCCCAGGTGACCCCTGGGGATGCTCTTTGGGCCGCCCTCGGTCAGGCAAGCCGACAGGCTCCTGGAAGAGGCCCTTGCGATGACAGAACAGTGTGAGAGTGTTCTCAGCCATGAAGATGGGACGTCTTGAGTGCTCCCCGAATCCCCAGCGGTCATCTGTCTTTGAGAGACCAGCCCCGTCATTCTTTGACGTCCTCCCACCCTCCTGGGCCTCATACTGCGGCTGATTCCATCCATGGAGATGGGACCGACCACCCGGATGCCCTCCAGCTCACCCCTCCAGCTGGGACAGCCGGGAAGTTCCATTAACAGAACGATGGGGATTTGTTTTCCCTGGACTCTGTTGAGCTTTCCGATGGCTGCGGACTGTGCCTGCTGTGAAGCAGCAGCCTGTGGGTGTTGGGATTTCTTAAAGAGTAAATAAAATGTATATTTCTTACACTTGCTGGGGAAAAAAAATCAATAGCACATGTGTACGGGTGCCAGCCAGGCAAGGAAATGATTAAGAGCTACATGGATTTGCACGCCGGGCGAGGACCGTCTGAATACATTAGAGGAATAACTTACATTTTCTTTATGGTAATATTTTTATTTAAGATTTCCTTCTGCGCCAGAATAATACTGCTCTAACTTAGCAACACAGATCAAGTCTCCATCCTTCACAAAATATGTAAATAGCAATGGAATCAATAATCAGGAGCACGCTAAAACACCAAGAGGAAGAGGCTGATTGCTGGCCTCAAAAGCGAGCATGATGGATGGTGATGGGTAGAGATTTCTCCTCCAGGGGAGCCTGCCCAGCGGGATCTCCTGGCCTCCATCAGGGGGGAGAGGGTCCCTAGACTTCATTCCCAGAAAACAAGGCAGCGTCTGGCCTTGGCCCCAGGCAACGTCCCCATTCAATGTCCACCTGCCCTGCAGACTGGACCCAGCCAAACAGGCAGTTTGTTTACGGTAAAACTTTGTGGCCATTTTCAATCTTTGCAGGCAGTCAAGTCCTGCTCACTGTCCTTTCCCTTCTGTGGGGGCCCCGAATCCTTACCCACATCGTATAGGTGCCCCACCCTATACGATGCCAAACTCTGCCAGGTGCACCCCTTTCCCCTCTGTGGCTTCCTGGGGCTCTGTGTCCACCCAGGGGCTTCCCTCTGGCTCCATCTGGGGCCTCTGGTCTCTTGGACCAGTGACCCCAGGCATGTTGAAGGGCCGACCCAGATCAGTAGAGGTGCCCAGGGTGGCGCCCAGGGCTGGGCTGGAGCTGTGGGCACGTCACGCCCGGGGCTCCTGGCAGCGTCTGGGATGGCGTCACCGCGACGGCAGAGACGGACACGCTTGCCTGCTTTCTCCTCGGCAGTTAGAGTAGACTCACGCTCTGCACGAGAGGACAGGTCTCCACCAGGGAGGGAGGAGTCCTCTGGGCCCTGAAAGGTCCCCAGGATGCAGGGGAGGTCCCAGGAAGCCGGGTCAGCCAGCTGCCTGAGCCCAGCAAGCCTGGCTGGGCCCCCTGCCTCCATGACGGGCAGGTTGGTCAGGGGCCAGATGCACCCTCACGCTGGGGCTCCCAGAAGCCAGCCCCCTGGGTGGTGAGTGAACATCCCAGGCCACCCTGCTGGGAACGAGGCAGGCAGGAGCCTCCTCTGTCAGAGCACTTGTCCTCAGAAAGGACCTCAGGGCGCCTGGCCAGTGGCCCAGGCAGCCGCTCAGGGGCGACGCGCAGCCCCTGCCCGGGGGCGCCTGCCGCTGGGGGCAGGCTGTCCGTCACCTGCCGGCTCTGACTCTGCACGGGGCAAACAGTGTTTCTGGGCTTTTCATGAAAATCAGCAGCCGCACCCCTGCCCCAGTCCTGCCTTTTCCACTCCTTCCTGCCCTTCCGAAGCAGATAGTCGCAATCAAGTCAGTCCTTCTCTTTGTGTTTACCTCCGTCTCTTCCACAAAACACGCTTACACTGCTTTTCCTTGATGTTTTTTCCTTCTTAGATTATATACGTATCGATTTCCTATTACGGAGAGGGATGGTTTCATTCTCCACCGCTTCCCCTCCAAACCTGACAACCTTCTCATAAAGGGGTCTCAACCGCCTTACCCCCGCCCCGGCGAGACCGGGGCTCAGCCTCGGCAGCCCTGTCGCTATGCAAACAGCGCTCGCGGCCGTCACATCTGCTTTATTTCCTGTGAAACATTTTGTTGGCCTCGTGTTACTATTTCCTCTCTGTGTCTGTCACCCGTTTATCAGGACGTTGGCATGAAACTTCTTTTCTGAGGAGTCAACGTGCCGGGAATCCGGGACCTCCTTTGCCCTCCCGGACACTCTTTCCAGAGCCTTCTAACTGCTCAGCTGGCCACCGAGGCTCCTCGCCTGGGGGGCCACCGCCCTCCTGGGACACAGGCTGAGGTCAGTGCTGCGCTTCTGGTTGCTTCCTGGGAATTGAAAAGATTACAGCTCACACGCGTGCAAAGTTGCTTCAGTCGCGTCTCTTTGCGACCCCATGGACTGTAGCCCGGCAAGCTCCTCTTTCCATGGGTTTCTCCAGGCAAGGATACTAGAGTGGGTTGCCATTTCCTTCTCCAGGGGATCTTCCCCACCCAGGGATCGAACCTGTGTCTTCTGTGACTCCTGCATTGCAGGCAGAGTGTCTACTGCTGAGCCACCAGGGAAACTCATTACAGCTGGCATGTCTCCTCTCACGTGAGGGGTCGTTTGACCAGCTGCAGAATTCCAGGCTGGAAACTGCTGCCCCTTGGAGGCTGGAGACACTGCTTCTTCCTGAGCTCAGGGTTGCTGCTGAGAATGCTGATCTTGTCCTGACTCGGGTCTTGTTAATGTCACATGACTTGTCTTCCTGTCTTTCTGAACTTTTTAAAAAAACAAAACAAAACTATTTCTTTCCATCACTGATGTTCTGAAATTTCACAGCACTGTGCTCTTGGAGCTGGTCTTTTTTCAGGAATTTGAGAGCTTGTCTCTGGACTTTCGGACTAAAAATTCAAGTCCTTCAACCCCGGGAGAAGTTCTTTCATTTGACTGACGACGTCTTCCTTCCGGCATCCCTGCTCCTGCTCCTAGAGCTTCTGCCTTCCTGACTCTGAACCTGCGGGCTGGTTTCCTCATGACCTTCACGCCCAGGCTCCATGGCAACACCTTGGTTTGCTGTTCTGAACCAGGCGTTTCCTCAGCGTCGACTCCTTCCTTTGAAGTCGTGTCTGTGTCTGCTCCCGTATTTCCAGTTTTCTCCTTGTTCTCCATGAGCCTTTATTTCTACCCGTCCTGACCTCGGGGTGAGGCTGTCGACTCTCTGGAGACGGGACGTGTTTCTGTCTGGTCCGGCGGCCTCCGCTCTGCAGGGAGGGACCAGGTCCGAGTGTCCCCCACCCCGTGCTGTGAGCACATGGACCCCACCTTCCGGGGGCCTCGCTGATATCCCGTGGGTCCCGGAGCCCCTGTTCTGCGAGGCTCCTCCCCCTGCGGTCTTTCCTCGGGTCTCCGTGGGCTGCGTGGTGAGCCCCCTTCTCGCTTCCCCTGACCCCCTCCTGCCCCAGTTCCCTTTACTCTGGGGTCTGTGTGTCTTGTGGGTGTCACCTGGGGAGGGGCTGACACAGAAGCAACCCCGTGTCTGAAGCCACAAGTACCAGGGTTCCTGCAGTTTCCTGGGTACATCCAACCCTTCACCCCACCCCGAGGGTCTGCTGCCGCCCACCTCCCCCCACAGAGAATCAGCTGGGATCCCCCCAGAGACCCCGGGACACTGGCCCGGGGGACCCCAGGTACCCACCCCCAGAATCGGTTTTCCTGAGGCAAGGTGCCTGCAGACCACAAATGGCGAAGGTTCCTGAAGCCCGTTTGATGGACGTCTCTCCACCCACTCAGGTTTCCTGTTCTCAGGAGTGAGACCTGACTTGGCTCACCTGAGGGTGATGGGGATGATGGTGGTGGTGGGTGGTGAGCAGCAGCCGCCGTGCTGGGGCCAGGTCGTCAGGCGAGAATGCATGTGCCCCATCCGCTCAGTCCTAGGGAGGTGAGGGCTCCCCTAAGACCCACAGGGACGGGTGGGATCTCAGCCCAAGGCCTGGCATCTCTGATGGAGGCAACTCTGCCTCCAATAGCTGAGTCCAGATGCCAAGACAGCTGTGCGCTTTGCCAAGATTCTCCTTAGGCTTCTGGGCAAGCACCCCCTGGGGACAGAGGGGTCAGCAGGAGCGATCAGGTCACAACCTCATCGGTCGCTGCCACTCACCTCCCAAGCTCCCTCCAACCCCTTGCACGTTAGGCTCAGAGCACGAGCTGGGTGGACACAGACTGGCCGGGTCTGGAGGGGGCAGGCATCCCAGGCAGAGGAGTGGGGTTTCTCCTGGAAACACTCAGAGCAGGCGCGGGTCCAGTGCTGGTCAGAGAGACGGTCCTTGGCCTGGGACCCTAAGGGACAAACGTGGGGTCTGTGGTGGTCTCTCAGCTGGAGGCAAAATTGCACAGAAAAGCAGGTGATTAACATCAAACCAAAGAGCCTGCCCAAGCAGAGCCAGGACACCGCGTGTACCAGCCAGAATTAATTCAGGTCTGTTGTCTGCACTTGGGGCCGGTGGGGAGAGCGAGGTGGGGGGGGCCGGTGGCGCTCACAGGTGATGTGATTATGTTCATATCTTAATTTCATCTGCCTCCTCTCACCCCCAGACAGCTTGCAGAAATGACTAAATATGTACCACATGCCAGTGGCTCGGCCCAGGGCCCCTGGGTCCCACCGGGAGCCATGCCAGCCCCTTGGGTGGTGAGCCGGCTGCCGCCCGGCAGTGGGGACGCCTCTGAGCACAGCGAGGACCCTTCCTTGCTGAGCACGCAGCGCGGCCAGCCTGCCCCACCCAGCCTCGGCTCCCGGGGGCGCCCCAGCCCCTCCACACCCGGAGTTCACCAGCCTCGCCCCGTCTTCCTTCTGCCTTGACCATGTCACCCAGGACAGCTCGGTGCCCCGGGCCCCACCGTCCCTCAGACCGAAGCCCCTCTGAGGTTCTGGACACTCTCCGCCTGCCCCCCTGGGCCCCCCGTGCCTCACACACGGGGGCTCGTCCCCAACCTCCCAGCTCTCGCCAGGCTCTGCTTGCGTTCGCATCCTGCCCGGCCTGGGGTGAGGGCTCTGGAAACCTCCGGGTGAGGCACAGGGCACAGCGGGCAGAGAGAACCATCCAAGAGAGGACGTCAGCACAGCTTCCCCGCCGCCGGAGCCTCTGCAGCTGGCTTGGGGAAGCGAGGGTGGCTTTCTGGGCTCCCGAGCTGTGAGAGCATTTCTGTGTGGTCCAGCCCTGCTCCCGCCACCTGGGACGCTGGCACCCGTGGGTGAGGAGGCCGTGACCTTGGGCAGGGCCGCTGGACAGCCCTGGAGGGTGGTCCCCGTCGCTCCCCAGGACGAGGGTTGGAGCCCGTCCCCAGGAGGCGGTCCCCTCTGTCCACACACACAGGGATGGGCCAGGAGCCGCCCTGGACTGGGAAGGAGGAGGCCTCCCCTCCCGGGGGACCCCTGCTTCCCCAGGACTTAGCTGGCCCGGTGCTGGGTCCACCCCCGTGTCCCCCGTCTGCGCTACCGGGGAGCCTGGTGGGAGACGGCCCTGCCGGCCCGGTGGCCGTGCTGCTCCATGCCGTCACTGCAACCTCGCCCTGTCCTTCCACCTCCGGGATACAGCCTCAGAGCTGCCAGGCCCACTGTGCATCTGTGCCCTTGAGCAGCAGCAGAGGAGAAGCTGGCCGCCCTCATTAGAGGGCTGATAAATGGCCCCAAACAGCCGACCTCGTGAGCGGTCCCTGCCCGACGTGGCCGAGACGGGCAGCTCTTGGCATCCCATCCATCGTGGGCCTGATGGCGCGGGAGAGGTGAGCGGGAGGCGAGGGCAGAGCCAGGCTGACGGATGAGGCATCCAGCACTGTGGGCTGTGTGGACGGCAGAGAGGCACCACCTGCAGGCTTTGACCTCAGCGGAGCAGGGGAACTCAGCTGAGTTTTAGAAGAACATGTCCTCAGGGCAGAATCTCTCAGCGGACTATGGGAGCCGCCCAGCTGGCGCCGTGACCCAGCACCTGTTGCTGTGCTGAGCCTGGCATGGTCAGTCCACCCTGTGCCCGGCAAGGCGGTGGGGCCTCACCCCTGCCCAGGAGAGGGGGCACAGGTGAGCATCGGAGGTGGCGAGAGGAGAGGTCACGGGCAGGAGTCCCAGGTGGAAGGACCGGCAGCGCGGCCCTTGTGAGGGGCTGGGTCAGACAGGAGTGAGAGGCCCTGCCTGCCTCCTGGCCACGAGGGCGGTCCTGCTCTGCTCCACAGGCTGGCACGGCCCCCAGGGGTGGAGGTCAGCGTGGGGTGGGGCGCGGTGGGGCTCCGCCAGCAGGACCCCGCAGACAGCCCGGCCCACGGCCAGCCCTGCCCCTCCGGGTCTGCCGGGCCCCCTCTGTAGACGGGGTGACATGGCGGCTTCTCGTCAGTCATCACAGGATGAGATGGGTCCCTCCAAGTATCTGGGAGCAGGCCTGATCTCCGCAACTGTTAGCTGGGACCAAGGTCAGGAATTTCAGGAAAACTGCAGCTGCGGTTAGAGACGGGGTCTCACCCCAGACACAAAAACAAAGTCATCACAGTCAACCCTGAGAAGGTCTGGCGCTGGCGTGTTTGGGTGGAAAGAAGCTCCCCCAGTTTTCAGGAGGGGACAGTTCATTGTTTTCATCTTGTCCGGCCAGAGCTTGGAGATTTTCTTAGAAGTGACCAAGCAGCCACGTGAGAGACGTGCTCTCGTGGTAAAACATAGAGAGAGAGGAAGGAAAGGGCAGCAAAGCCACGCAGGGCGCCTTCCCGGGACCTGGCACAGCTGTGCAGGAGCTGAGGTTCAGCCAAGGCTCGCCCACCACGCAGGGCTGACGTGCCTGCAGAGCGGCCTACACGGCGAGCAAGGGAATCACGGACACTTCATGCTCAGGAAATGCTCTAAGTGAACATAAAACAGTGATCTGTGTGTTGTTAGTGGCTTAATCCTTCGACTGAAACCAAAGGAGCCCATTTTCCATAACCAGATATTCATCATCTCTGTGTTATCCTTCACGCCATGGGTCAGACACTATTTTTTTTTTTAAGAAGACAGAAGTTATTTATTGGCCATACCACATGGCATGCGGGATCTTAGTTCCCCGACCAGGGATTGAACCCGGGCCCCTGAGGTGGAAGCAAGGCACTAGGCCCTGGATGTCAGGGAAGCCCCAGACACTGTTTCTCAGACAGTGTGCTGCTCACGACAGATGGTGCCTGGATGCGATGCCTCTGGGTGGGGGATGTGAACAATCACGTGGGCATAGGAGGTGCTGACGGGCACCCCACCTGTCCCTCCACTTCAGGGTCTGCCTGGAAGGACGGACAGAGAGGGAGGGCTGCACACACCTGCCCAACACTTTCATCTTTCATCTTTCGCTTTTTAGAATTGTCTTTCACCTTAATTTACCTTTGCATTGTAATCATGTAAAGCGGGTCAGATGACCATTATATCTACCACTGTGGGCAGGAATCCCTTAGAAGAAATGGAGTAGCCATCATGGTCAACAAAAGAGTCCGAAATGCAGTACTTGGATGCAATCTCAAAAACGACAAAATGATCTCTGTTCGTTTCCAAGGCAAACCATTCAATATCACAGTAATCCACGTCTATGCCCCAACCAGTAACGCCAAAGAAGCTGAAGTTGAACGGTTCTATGAAGACCTACAAGACCTTTTAGAACTACTACCCAAAAAAGATGTCCTTTTCATTATAGGGGACTGGAATGCAAAAGTAGGAAGTCAGGAAACACCTGGCGTAACAGGCAAATTTGGCCTTGGAGTACAGAATGAAGCAGGGCAAAGGCTAATACAGTTTTGCCAAGAGAATGCACTGGTCATAGCAAACATCCACATCCAACAACACAAGAGAAGACTCTACACATGGACATCACCAGATGGTCAACACTGAAATCAGATTGATTATATTCTTCGCAGCCAAAGATGGAGAAGCTCTATACAGTCAGCAAAAAAAAGACCGGGAGCAGACTGTGGCTCAGATCATGAACTCCTTATTGCCAAATTCAGACTTAAATTGAAAAAAGTAGGGAAAACCACTAGACCATTCAGGTACCTAAATAAAATCCCTTATGATTATACAGTGGAAGTGACAAATAGATTTAAGGGACTAGATCTGATAGACAGAGTGCCTGATGAACTATGGACAGAGCTTCATGACATTGTACAGAAGACAGGGATCAAAACGATCCCCATGGAAAAGAAATGCAAAAAAGCAAAATGGCTGTCTGAGGAGGCCTTACAGACAGCTGAGAAGAGAAGAGAAGCGAAAAGTAAAGGAGAAAAGGAAAGATATTCCCATCTGAATGCAGAGTTCCAAAGAATAGAAAGGAGAGATAAGAAAGCCTTCCTCAGTGATCAATGCAAAGAAATAGAGGAAAACAACAGATTCGGAAAGACTAGAGAACTCTTCAAGAAAATTAGAGATACCAAGGGAATATTTCATGCAAAGATGGGCTTGATAAAGGACAGAAATGGTATGGACCTAACAGAAGCAGAAGATATTAAGAAGAAGTGGCAAGAATACACAGAAGAACTATACAAAAAAGATCTTCACGACCCAGATTATCACGATGGTGTGATCACTCACCTAGAGCCAGATATCCTGGAATGTGAAGTCAAGTGGGCCTTAGAAAGCATCACTACGAACAAAGCTAGTGGAGGTGATGGAATTGCAGTTGTGCTATTTCAAATCCTGAAAGATGATGCTGTGAAAGTGCTGCATTCGATGTGCCAGCAAATCTGGAAAACTCAGCAGTGGCCACAGGACTGGAAAAGGTCAGTTTTCATTCCAATCCCAAAGAAAGGCAATGCCAAAGAATGCTCAAACTACTGCACAATTGCACTCATCTCACATGCTAGTAAAGTAATGCTCAAAATTCTCCAAGGCAGGCTTCAGCAATACGTGAATCGTGAACTTCCAGATGTTCAAGCTGGTTTTAGAAAAGGCAGAGGAACCAGAGATCAAATTGCCAATATCCGCTGGATCATCGAAAAAGCAACAGAGTTCCAGAAAAACATCTATTTCTGCTTTATTGACTATGCCAAAGCCTTTGACTGTGTGGATCACAATAAACTGTGGAAAATTCTGAAAGAGATAGGAATACCAGACCATCTGACCTGTCTCTTGAGAAACCTGTATGCAGGTCAGGAAGCAACAGTTAGAACTGGACATGGAACAACAAACTGGTTCCAAATAGGAAAAGGAGTAGGTCAAGGCTGTATATTGTCACCCTGCTTATTTAACTTATAAGCAGAGTACATCATGAGAAACGCTGGGCTGGAAGAAACACAAGCTGGAATCAAGATTGCCGGGAGAAATATCAATAACCTCAGATATGCAGATGACACCACCCTTATGGCAGAAAGTGAAGAAGAACTAAAGAGCTTCTTGATGAAAGTGAAAGAGGAGAGTGAAAAAGTTGGCTTAAAGCTCAACATTCAGAAAACTAAGATCATGGCATCTGGTCCCATCACTTCATGGGAAATAGATGGGGAAACAGTGGAAACAGTGTCAGACTTTATTTTTTTGGGCTCCAAAATCACTGCAGATGGTGACTGCAGCCATGAAATTAAAAGACGCTTACTCCTTGGAAGGAAGGTTATGGCCAACCTTGATAGCATATTGAAAAGCAGAGACATTACTTTGCCAACAAAGGTCCGTCTAGTCAGGGTTATGGTTTTTCCAGTGGTCATGAATGGATGTGAGAGTTGGATGGTGAAGAAAGCTGAGCGCCAAAGAATTGATGCTTTTGAACTGTGGTGTTGGAGAAGACTCTTGAGAGTCCCTTGGACTGCAAGAAGATCCAATCAATCCATCCTAAAGGAAATCAGTCCTGAATATTCATTGGAAGGACTGATGTTGAAGCTGAAACTCCAATACTTTGGCCACCTCATGCAAAGAGTTGACTGATTGGAAAAGACCGTAATGCTGGGAAGAATTGGGGGCGGGAGGAGAAGGGGACGACAGAGGATGAGATGGTTGGATGGCATCACTGACTCGATGGACATGGGTTTGGGTAAACTCCGGGAGTTGGTGATGGACAGGGAGGCCTGGCGTGCTGCGATTCATGGGGTCGCAAAGAGTTGGACACGACTGAGTGACTGAACTCAACTGAACTGAACTGAAAGCAGGTCAGGAAGATCCCTGGAGAAGGAAATAGCAACCCAGCCCAGTATTCATGCCTGGAGAACCCCATGGACAGAGGGGCCGATACCCAGGGCTGCGGTCCGTGGGGTCGCAGAGAGTCGGACATGCTGAGCCACTTGGCGGCGGCCGCATGTGAAGCCCTCAGATGCCGGGCACTTTACACGATGTATGCTTGCCCATGTCATCTTCCGCACACACGGAGCCAGCTTTACCCTCATTTACAGATGGAGAAACTGAGGCACAGGGAGGACACGTATCCGGCTGGATGTCACATAGGAGTGGGAGGGGAGGCCGACTTAGGGTGGCCGAGGCCTTGTCGGGGGTGGAGGGCGGCCCTGCTGGGGCCGGAGGTCCAAGGACTGAGGTTGGGGCGGGCACAGCTGCACCCCACCTGTGCCTCCACCCAGGGGAGAAGGCCAGCCCAGAATGGACATGCCCACCAACGCAGGGTCTGGGCGGGGACACCTGAGGCTCCAGGGAAGAGAGCCAGCAGCAGTCAGGTGACACTTCCCCGCCGCCACCTCCTGGGATAAATGAGGGAGCCCAGCCCAGAGCACAGTAGACTGGTGGGGCCCCGGGAGGCTCATGAGCTGTGCTCTGCCCAGTGGCACAGGCCCCTCAGGGCCAAGCCCACCCAACCTTCCCACCCTCCTCCAAGCAGAGAGGACAGGGTACCTGGGGGTCAGCGTTGGTCTTGCTGCCCTGCACAAGGTGTCGGGTGTGCAAGGCCCAGTATCCAGGTGCTCAGTACCCAGATGCTCAGTACCTATACACAGTATGCAGTGCTAAGTACTCACACCAGTGCTCAGTACCAAGAACCCAGTATCCAGCATTCAGTACCTAGTGCTCAATACCCAATACCCAGTGCTCAGCACCCAGATGCTCAGTACCTCTACCCACTGTTCAGTGTTCATACCCAGTGCTCAGTACCCATACCCAGCACTCAGTACCTAGAGCTCAATACCCAGTACCCAGTGCTCATACTTTGTGCTCAGTACTTAACACCAGGTACTAGTACCCAGTGGCCAGTGCCTAATACCAGTGCCTGGGTTGATCCTCACCCACCCTCAGGATCCACACTGCATGTCCAAATCTCATGTCAGGATCTCCCCGGGTTCATTCTGAGCCCCAGGTAGAATAAGTGCCAAATCTCAGGGGTGTGTGCAGTCTAGGAATCTGGGAACGTGGGGAAAGCCTCGCATGAGGTCTAGACATGAAGTTCACCCAGAGCCTCACTCAGAACTTGCAGGCTGGGCCCAAGGTCTGGATACACCTGGCCCCCGGCACCCCTCTGCCCAGAGCCCCCAGCTGCTGCCAGGCTCACAGAGCGTGGTTCTCCAACCCCTCAGGTGGGCTCCAAGGGCCCTGGTTCTCTGTGCCTGGGGCTGGGACTGTGACTCTGTCCAGGTTGTGAGATTCTGGCAGACTCTCCTCAGGCTTCCTCCGAGCCCTGACCTGGCTTCCGGGCTGTGCCCTCGTGGCTCATGGCCCAGCCCAACCCCAAGCATCCGACACTGGTGGGGAACCGTGGCCCTGCTCCCCGATGGTCTGGGCAGAGTGAGCCAGCTGCTCTGGGCTCTCGGCCCCGTCACAGACCAGGTGCCCAAGCACAAGCGTCTCCCACGCAGTCGGGCGGAGAGACAGAGACCCTTCATGGCGCCTGGGAGGGGGAGAAGCAGACACGAGCCCACCGCCATCTTCCTGCCTCCCCTCAGCCTCCTCTGCCCCAGGTGTGCCCACCCCGAGGGACAGCGGGTAAGCCAGACCCCACTGAAGAGGGGGAGCAGAGCCCCCCTGTGGCCAGTTCGCCCCATGCCTGTCCTGGCAGCCAGGGCTCTGGCCTTTCTGGGGTCCTGACGAGGCTCTCCCTGCGTCTCTCTTGCTTCCGGCCTCTGCTGGGAGCTCTCCAGTTTGACCAGCCCCTCCCTGCTCCCCTGCCTGGCCGCCTGGGACGCTGGGGTCCCCCTCCCTGCCTAGAGCCCTTCCCCACTCCGGGCCACTGTGTCTCTAAAGGCTGCCATCTGGCCCTTGATAATTCCTCCTTCCAAAGAGACCTCATCTCCTGATTGATTTTTCAGCAGCTCTGGCTTTTCTCCCCCAAAATTGAAAAGGGTTTTACACAATTGGCAGATTATAAAAACAGGTCTATCAGAGTGATTTATCTTCTCAAGGGAAAAGCTCCCCCTCAACATACAAGAAGTCACTGTGCTCAGCTTGCCTGGGGCCAGGCTGGGGGCTGGGCTGGGGGTGGGGTGAGGACGCATCATTTCTCTTGTAGGAGGAAGAGAAACACCCAAGTCTCCAAGTCTGTGGACTCAGCTTGTTCTGAATCCTTGCAGGGCACCTGGGTTGGGGGGGGGCATGGCTGCAGCCTGCTGGTCCTGGGGTCTCACCTTCCAGACAAATAAGCTGCCTCCAGCCCCGTCCTTCCAGCGGGGGACGAGAAGGGGGTCCTGAGGGGCAGGGCACCCCTACTTCCTTCCCAGGGTAGCCGGGCGGGCAGGATGGTGTCAGGCAGCCTGCAAAACACCTGAGACACGTTCTTCCACGAAATCTCCACCACGTGTTTTAAAGTGGGCCTCCACGAGGCCAGGCTGTGGGCCCAAGGTCAGACCCTAGGACACAGCTGCCATCCTCTCTGCAGTCAGCCCGATGGAGACGTCGTCCTCTCGGCCGCAGACAGATGCTTTCTGGAGCCACCCGCCAGGGAGCAGCCGGCAGAGGCTCCCTTTCCCGGATCATCAGAGCACACTGCAGATAGAAATCGCTCCCAGCACACATGGCAGGCCCGGGGCAAAGTTGACTTCACGATTAGATAAATTATAAACCGTCCAATTTATCTGCCTATCTCTCTAATTAGCCTTCCCACCCGTATCTGCCGCAGACAGTGGGATCCTTACCTTTAATAAACGAAAGAGAATGAGGCTGCCCTAATCTCCCTGCAGCTGGAGATAAAAGATTCACCCTGTTTACTTGGGATTAGAGGGGAGCTTTGACCTTGAGCGGGGAGTCATTGTTTTCTGAGTCATTGTTTTCACTTTCAATTGGAAACATTGTTGTCTTTCAAAGGAAACCGAGGACTGAAGATGTATGAGGCACAAACAATGCAGTGATCTGAGAAGAGGGCCCAGATAAATCCGGAGCCGCCTTATCCAAAGAAAATAACTCATTTCAAACTGTTATTGCATCCGGAGACCCAGTAACAATGTTTGCTAATCTCCTGGAGGTGCAGCCGGCTGATCTGGGTAGTGCGAGCTTTAGCAGTAATTAGATGCTTAGTAGGCTAATTATTTTGTGAATAAAATCAAACACAATCAAGTAATTAAACAACAGGCAGAGACTGTCTAAATCCCTGTCCTGAACGCTGGTGGAAACCCGATTCCCTGGGTGCTTTATGGACAGAGGGGGTCTTCATCACTGTAGCATGTCTGTGACCTTAAACTGGAGGGGGTCCCTGAAAAACAAGACCAGGGACCCCAGTGTCCTGGGAAATTCTGGGCGAGCATCAGGTCACACCCAGGAGGGCTGGCTGTGTTCTCCATCAGCCTGAGCCCCGCAGGTTCACCTGTTAGATGACACCTGTGCAGACGCTCTGGATGCCGGAGTTCTGAGGGCGGCTACCTTCTCCGTGCCTCGCCCCACAGCTCCCAGTCTGCAGCCCCTGGGCCGCCTCCTTCTCTCTCTGTGCTGGGAGCCCTGGAGGGACTGGGCAGAGTCAGGCTGTGTGGGATCAGGCCCTGTGGGACAGCTCAGGGGTCAGGCCGACCTTCTGTGGACCTGGCCTGGGCTCTAGCCTCTGTAGACCTGACCCGGGGGGCAGAGGAGAGCAGCTCTCACCACCTGCCCAGGTGAGGGGCATCACTGAGGCCTGGCCAGACCAGCCACTGCTGTCTTCTGGTTTCTGGCTCAGGAGAAATGAGCTGATCCTCCCTGGGAAGACTCTCTGCTCTTTAGTTTCCTAATTCACGGGATCAGCTTAGCCTTTACTCAATAACCGTTTACCTGGGGTGGGTCTGGGGACCCAAGGCTGACAGGTGTGGAGTTTTCTCTTAAGATACTAGGTACCTGGTGGAGACAAGGGGTTGACACACTTGTTTTGTAAAGTACATATCAAATGACTGCTGTTTAGCTGTTAAGTCGGGCCTGACTCTTTGTGACCCCATGGACCGCAGCCCACCAGCCTCCTCTGTCCGTGGGATTTCCCAGGCAAGAATACTGGAGTGGGTTGCCATTTCCTTCTCCAGGGGATCTTCCCAACCCAGCGATTGAAACTGCATCTCCTGCATTGCAGGCAGATTGTTTACCACTGAGCCACCAGGGAAGACCACATATTAAAGGATAGTAGTGGTTAATTCTGTGCTGTTTTTCAGTGGCTTAGTTGTATCCAACGCTGCAACCCCAAGGACCAGGCTTCCCTGTCCTTCACCATCTCCTGGAGTTTGGTCAAACTCATGTCCATTGAGTCGGTAATGCCAATCAACCTTCTCATCTGTTAATTCCAGAAAGACCAGACAGTTCTATAAAGAGGCAGGATGTAAATATTTTAGGCTTACGGGCCATGTGGTCTCTGTGACAGTCAGCTCTGCTGTTTTAGTGCATAAGAAGCCATCAGTTCGGTTCAGTCACTCAGGTGTGTCTGACTCTTTGTGATCCCATGAGCTGCAACACACCAGGCCGCCCTGTCCATCACCAACTCCCGGAACCCACCCAAACTCATGTCCATTGAGTCGGTGATACCATCCAACCATCTCATCCTCTGTCATCCCCTTCTCCTCCTGCCCTCAACCTTTCCCAGCATCAGGGTCTTTTCCAATGAGTCAGTCTTCGCATAAGAAGCCATAGACAATGATTAAACAAATGGACAAGGTTGTTTGCCAATAAAGCTTTATTAACAACAAGCAGGGGCCTGGATGTGGCCTTCGGGTTATCCTTTGTTGCCCCAGACGGAGATGGTAACCAACTAGGGCCAACTGGTCAAATCCACCCTCCTCTCTGGGCGGAGAGGCTTCATAACCTCAGGTGTCATCTGCCCCCATCACTGCAGATTGCTCGGCTCTGAGCCCTTTGCCCGGGACCCACAGGCGTGTCGGCCTCCTGCACACGGGCTCCCAGCCACAGGCAAGCCAGGCCCTCCTCAGTGCTGAGGCACAGGGGACTCTCCCTAGAAAGACCGTCACCATCCAACAGCGCATCGTCTGCGCGGCATCAGTGGATTTCTTATCTTCTCTAGAAATAAGGAAACAAGTCATTTCAAACCAAACACCTGTCACGGAGCTCCTGTCCTCTCTAGGAGGCAGTGGAGCAGATGGTTAAGGCCAGTAAGATTCGAGTTCTAAGACTGTGCTGGTTGTCCAGGGGTTAAGAATCTGCCGTCCAATGCAAGGGACGCAGGTTCGATCCCTGGTCTGGGAACTAAGATCCCACATGCTGGGGGTGGGGGGGCAAGTAAGCCCACAGGCCACAACCAAAATCCCATGCAGAAAAATAAATAAATAAAATTTCAAGAAAGGTTAGAATCCCACAGAGCAGTTCCTTGCACTCAGCCGTTTACCTCACTTCTCCAAAAGCTCAGTTTTTACATCTGTTTGTAGAGGTGATGCTCACGAAAGATCACTGCAGGTGTTCAATGAGACAATGACTGTGAAATGCTCTTCCTGGGGCCCCCTAAAAGGAGAGCTCTTATCCACTCACCATTCCCAGCGGCCAACCCCGCCTGGGAGGAACCCACGTGGCGTGAGATGTACGGGCAGATTCACCACCCACAAAGGCGGCATCCTCAAGCCTCTTTCTCTGCAAAAATCTAAGGCTTGAAATCACAGCCTCACAGGAGAACAACTGCTAACTCTAGCATCAACGGCACGCGCAGAAACTTGGCACTTGGGATGCAGGGAGAGGAGTCTGGCCAGGCACCCTAAAATAGGAGATTATGTTCAATCCTGGCCCAAAACACAGACGCCACGTTGGTGCAGGTACAGCTGTCTGTTTTCATACAGTCTGGCAAGTCTGGAAAATAAGCACACCACCCCTCCTCCAGTCTGGGAGGGACCGAGGAATCCGATTAAGCCATTTCCTCGGAGCGAAGCTGTTCCAGCCGGGGTAAAGTGGATTTGGAAGGTACAGCATTCTGGCTGTTAAAAGGCACAGTGGGGGAGGGCATTCATTCACTTCAAACTGGCTTTAAACGTCGTCTGCTCTTTAATTAGATTCTGCTTTACGAAGTTATCCTTTGCGCCCGGGGAGTGTGCCTGCCCCGCCCATCCCAGACGGTGGGCTGGTAGAGTGTCCGGTTCACCAGGCTCTCGATCCTGGGCTGGATCCTGGGCTGGGCTCCGGGTCGGGCAGGCGGGGACCAACCCACAGTCGGCACCGAGGCCCGGGCTGTGTCGGCTCCAGGGACCCGCGCCACGAGCAGCAGTGTCTGAGCGGCGCCCTGGTCCCCAGGTGCCCACGAGCCTTAGCTTCTCCCGCCCCTTCCCCCCTTCCTCCCACCTCCGGATGTCTCAGCAGCCCTGCTCGGGCCGGGGCCCAGCAAAGAGCATAAAGGGACAAACCCAGCCCACAGGGAGGGTGTCCTTCCAGAGGAGGGACAGATCATGGAAGAAGTAAACCAGAGAGCTCGCCATTCTGTAGCTGCTGGTCAGTGGGGCTAAGGGAGAAACACGGCGAAGGGAGGGGAGATGGGACAGCTGGGGCGAAATTCCAGGCCTGCACAGGTGAGCCTTCCCAGAGAGTGGGTGTTGGTGGACGAAGGGTGGTGTGGATGTGCAGACAACGGGAGGAAACAGCCCTGGGGAGAGAGCTAGAAAGCCGAGGCCCTAAGGCACCTCCAGGACCTGAGGTTGCCTGGGGGAGGGGCGGCCCCCTCCCGGAGCAGAGCAGGTGGCTGGGGGGTGGCCTTGTGGGGATCAACTTTTCCTGGAGCAACAGCGCCAGCCTGGGGGACAGGAACGTCCCCCGAGTCACAGTTCCCAGGGTCACTCACTGGCTGGGGTCATCCAGGAGCAGGCTCTGGAAAACCAGCAGTGGGCAGCGTGTGGGCTCACCCCTCCCCTACGCTCGACCCTCGACCCCTCCTCACCCCCTGTCCCCCGCCCCAGAGGCTCCCCTGGGTGCCGGCATCAGACCTCTGCTTTATGGCACTTAGGGTCACAGCGAATGGTGGCTGCCTGCCTGCGCCCTGGACGCCTGGCTCCTGCGGCGGACCTTCCGGACCCCTGTGTGCACCTGTGCGCACTTACGTGTGTGTGCATGCGTGTTTCTGTACGCATGCGTACATGCATGTGTGCATGTGTTTCTCTCTGTATGTGTACATGTGTGCGAGTGTGCATGTGTGTGCACATGTCTATATGCACCTGCGTGTGAACCTGTGTGTGCACACACCCACACAGGCCTGTCCGTGTGCCGTGTACGGCTAACAGGCCACGGTTAGATAGCAAAGAGCTTTCCAGTGCCATGCGGTCAGTGAGCGGCCCTTGGTCCCGGAGGGAACAGTAACCCCCGGGCCGGGCAGAGACGACGGCCTCCCGGGGAAGCCGACCCCCAAGGCTTCCTGACCCCCACCTGCTGCTTATGCTCTGGGAAGCCCCGACAAGGGCAGAAGGTGAAGTGCCAGCGTGAGGCAGAGAGAGAGGACCGGACTGGCCACCTCTGCGCTCGAGGAGGGGAAGGAGAGGTGTGTGTGGGCCCCGGAGCTGCGGCCACGCCGCCCTGATGCAGCCCAGCACCAGCTGAGCGGGTGCGACCAGCCCTGCAGATGGTCTGCATCTCAGAGAGAATCCCCGCCCCTGCGGTGGCCATGGGGACAAATGGCAGCAGCAGCCCAGCCCGCTGTCTGGTAACCCCAGAGGGACAGGTGAGGGCCGCCCCTGCCTGACCCGCAGCCCCCAGCAGAGCCCCGCCCCTGCGGCCTGCACCCTGGCTGTGCAGGAAGGTCCTGAGTACTGTTCCTAACGATCACGAAGCAGGCTTTCACCCAAGCATCTGCTCACAGGATGCTCTCCATCCAGGATAATCAAAGTCAGGGAAGAGTGGCCCAGCCCCAGAGCCCCCGGCCTGAAATCTGCAAATCACCCCCCGCCTCATCACCTGGAGAACACCCACCATGGGCCGTGGGGGGACCACACCACCCCGAGACTCCAGAGAGAGCTGCCTCCTCGGGCTCTAAGAGGAGATGGAAAGCGGTTGCTGTCCCCTCCGCTGAGGGCTGGCCCAGGTTTGGAGCTGCTGGTCTCTGTACTGTGGGGTGGGGGTCTTCCAAATCTACACCTCCCCCTCCAAGCAGGATCCCTGGAGATGGCCTGGGCCCTCGCCCTGGCCGGGAGCTCTCAAACCTCCAGCACAGAACGCACTGCTCAGAAAGAACAATAAGATCTGGGTGCACTCGGGCAGGGGTAATGCAATTGTCAGAATCCCAGGACAGAGGGAGGCTGAGAAGCAATAAAAATGTTCTGGAGCCAGAGCCGCGAGGCCATTGCGGGAGGATCCAGATGGGAAATCAGTGACTCCCCTGACGCCACTCTCTGAAAACAAGGTGGTAAAACACACAAAGTGTCTAATGCTAATGTGGACTCTGAGGCTGAGGGTTTAAGGTCTTAATTCTCTCCTGTCAGACCTACGGGGTGGCCTGCGGGCAACCCCATCCAAGGGCACTATTCTCCCAGGTGTGTCCTGAATGGGTCTCTGTCCAGCGCTGGGCGGGAGCCTGTCCTTAGCGCATCTGGAGCTCTGACAAGCACCAGCTGGGGGACACACACCCCGGGAGCCCCTCCCCCAGATGCCAGGACCCCCGTACCCCCGGTCCCTCAGTGGGGAACTTCCCCGAGGACAAGAAGGCGCAGTGCAGCCCCCAGGACCCCCTGGAATCCTGCTCCCGACAACAGGACTTCCTGGAGGACCCAGAACCCTCTGGGGAAGGCTTGCAGACAGAGAAGCTCACTAACCCCTTGCTGGGGACGGTCCCTGCCCCGTGAGCTGGCCTGGGACGCTGCTCTTGGCCCTTTCCAGGGCGGGGAGCAGACCAGATGCAGGACTGACTGGCTCTGTCAAGGTGCACAGCTGAGTCAGTTCAGTTCAGTCGCTCATTCGTGTCCGACCCATGAATTGTAGCACAGCGGAGTGGTGGTCCCCAAAGACACGCCCCCCGAAACCTGTAAGGGTGGCTTTGTTTGAAAAATGGGGTTTGCAGATGTAATGCAGTTAAGGCTCTGGGGCGAGGCCATCTCGGGTCAGGAGAAGCCCTGAACTCCATGCCCTGCGTCCTTGTCGGGACAGGGGAGGGTCTTGGGCAGAGGGAGGCGGAGACGGGAGGGTGTGGCCACAAGCCCAGGGCTGCAGGCCGCGGGAGGCTGGAGGAGACGGGAAGGACCGCCCCTGCGGGTGGAGCCGGCGCGGCCTGCGCACCCTTGGCCCTGGACTCCGACCTCAGGCTGCGGGGGAAGAGGCTTCAGGCCCCAGCTATGGTGCCTCCTTACAGCAGCCCCAGGAAGTGCAGCAAGGAGCAGCACCGGCCCCGCCAGTCAGCCCCTCCTCCAGCAGGCGCGTCCCACCCCCAGGGAGCCTCTCTGGGGCTCCAGGGCGTCCAGGGGGTTAAAGGAGGGAGGCAGCCCCTCCCTGTAGGCTGAGCACCCTCTCCTCTCCTCCCTCTGAGAACCTCACCTCAGGCGACACGTCTAGACCACAGGCGGTATGGGCCAAAGCAGATGGAAGCAGTGGCCACGGCCCGCGTCTGTCCCACACCCTGGGGACTTCTCGCTTCCAGGATGGCTGAGGCTCTCCCGAATCGAATCTGGACCCAGCACAGCTGCCGGGGCCATCGGAGGGACCAGAGAGGACCTCTGTCCTGCGGTCTGGTCCTCACCACCGGGCAGGGAGTCAGGGACACGCTGACCGGGGTCCCCAGCGGCTTTCCCTAAGAGAGGGGAAGGGCATTGCCCACCCTCTGCTCCTGAGGGGCTCTGGGACAGGCGGGCATTTCCACCCCGCTCATGGGGTCCCGGGAGTGAGCATGCAGGGCTCACCCCCAGGCTGTTTACCCACTGCCCACTAACAGAGGGGGCTGGACAAGGGCCTGCCCAGCGCCCGGCCACGCTGGACCCGACCTGGACCTCTGTGGCCCCTGAGCTCTGGGAAGTCCACCTCCTGGCTTGTCCACTGCGGGGCCGACCACAGGGCTCTCCCCAGGACAAGCCTGTCTTTCAGCCCAAGACTGGAGGTGTTGCAGAGAGGAAGCCAGTTCGGACTCCATGTTGGAACTGTTTCTTTGACTTGCTTTGTGTTGCTCTTGTTATTATAATCATTCAGAAGGACCTGGCTCAGAGAGCCCTGTCCCTTTGCCTGACTGTACGCTAAAGTGCCTTGTTCAAAACCCGATCCACCTGTGGATGGCAGGAAGGAAGGAATCAACACATCCCATGCCTGAGACATGCCATTCCAGGAGATGTTGGCAAGATTAATGGCCTTTTTACTCTGCTTCCTCACCTCCCCCATCTCTGATATATAAAATAACCTGGCATCCAGACCCCGATAAGACGATTATTTTGAGGTGCTCACCTGCCATCTTCTCGGTCAGCTGGATCCCCGATTAAAGTAGCTTTCCCAGCCTCAACACCTCATCTCTCAGATTCATTGTACTGTCCTGCAACGACTCGGGACCCAGGGCCTGGAGAGAAGGTAGAGCCATTGGCCACCTTCGTGGAAGCAGGTTCCTTCTGTCTCCTGCCCAGCCAGGTAGACAGCAGAGGCCAGTCAGCGCCGGTCTGGCGTTGGTCCCTGGAGGCGCTGAGAACCATCCCTCCCTCCTTCCCGGGAGAGTCCTGTGAGGCTCCAGGCATCCAATGAAGCCAGCTCTTCTCTGCCCAAGCCTGGGGCGGGGTGTGCAGGGGCCCAGGGGGCAGGCAGGCATCCCGAGCCCCCCAGGGTTGGGCCCGGCCCTGAGTCAGACGGAGTGGGCTTTGGGGGCGACCTGGCAATGAGAACTTCAAATACAAATGGTGAAACTGGACTTACATGCCAGGATCTGAGCCTCTTAAGATGAGAAGAAGACTCAGCAGGCCTCTCTCTCAGACTCTCTCCCAGGCGCTCGCCCTCCCCCCGTGTGCCCCGTGTCCCCCTCCCCCCGCGCCCCGTTGTCGGCTATTCCAGGAGCAGGTCTCTTAGGGCGTCAGCCGCTGGCCCGGGACGCCCGGGGGTGAGGAGAATGAGCCGCACTTAGTGAGTGGCCCTGTCTCTGCCAGTCTTCCCCGGCGACCTCTAGATTCCATTGTGCCCACGAAGGATGGGTGGGCTCACCCCCAGAGCATTCCACAGGCCCGAGAGCTCCTTCCTGTCTGATTTCCGTTTTCTAACAGGGAGAAGTGACACTTCTGAGTTTTGCCAACAGGTGAAGTGCCTGTTAAGAGCCACGTCAGACACATGGCCGACCCACAGGGACCCTGAGCGGGACATGGACACTCATCACCCCAGAGTGGTGCTTCTAGGCTGGGGAGACCCCCGTCTCAAGGGTCTGGGTGTCTCTGGTTTAAGTACATCCATCCACAGGCGTGCTGCCATGGCAACAGGCGCACATCCATTCACACATGCACGCATGCTCACAGCAGATCCACGTGCGCGGCACAGCCTTCTTGACTCTGAAGCCTTGGACTTTCCGAGGGGACTGCACAGGACCAGCCCTGGTGGAGCAGACAGCCTTCTGTAGTTAGAGTGGACGGTTGCCATCTTTCAGGGCCGGGGCAGGCACTGGGCACTGGGCAGTCCTTGTGTCTGACCAGCTAGCTCTCATCACAGCCCAAGGGGCCGTTTCCATGGCTGGAACACCAGGGCTGTGGTCAGGCCATGCCCAGGGAAGGGGCAGAGCTGGCCCCACCTGTAGCCTTGGGACCCTGGTGCCCCTGTTCCCCACCATGCAGCCTCCCCACTGGAGAGAAGCCAGGGAGGGCAGGGCAGAGGATGACTGTGTCCACGCTCAGACACCAGGAGCCTGCCTGGACGCACCTGTCAGTATTTGGGGGTGAGCTTGGAGGAAGCGCCCCTATTTAAAGGTACTTATTGCACTGCGGTGGTTGTCAAACAGAAATATTTACACAAAGGTGCAGAAAGTTTGGGCTTCCCAGGCACTAGTGGTAAGGAACCCGCCTGCCAAGGCAGGAGATATAAGAGACTCAATTTCGGTCCCTGGGTCGGGAAGAGCCCTTGGAGGGGGGCAGGGCAAGTCACTCCACTGTTCTGACCTGGTGAATCACATACACGGAGGAGACTGGCAGGCTGCAGTCCATCGGGTCGCACAGAGTTGAACATGACTGAAGCGACTTAGCACGCAAGCACACAAAAAGCTTTCAGGTTGAAGATCTGGGGGTCTATCTTGGCTGGGTGGTCTGACAGACAGTGAAGGTAGGGAGGGGTAAAGCAGGGGCAGAGGTGACTGCCTGCCCCCCGCCCACCTGTCGGCCTGAGCCTGGCAGCCTGGACACCCGATGGCACTGCCCTGGTCCCTCCGTGCACAGCTCCCCGTGGTGCTGGAATCCTGGCGCTTTTAGCAGAAGCACGTGGGCGAGGACGGGTCAGCCTCAGCACGTCCTGCGTTCACACGTGAGCAACATGAGCAGGAGGGGCCTAGAGCCTCCCTGGGTCGACCTGGCCAGGGGTTACTTTGGTCTGAGCGGGTCAGCCTGGCCAGGAGTCACTTTGGTCTGAGCGGTGAGGTTTGCAGTCTGCCTGATGAATCGGCTGTTTCACGCAACTTTCTTGCCCTCCCACATCTGGCCAGGGTCGGGGCCCCATGCCCCACCTCCCGGGAGTCTGCCAGGCGGGCTTCCCTCCCGTCCGGGGAGGGTCCGAGCCATGAGCTGCTCCTCTGCTCCGAGGCCACCCTGCCCTGTCCTCCGTCTGGCCCGACTTCTCCCCCAGGGCACCTCCTGTTGTGCTTTCCTTATCCTTGTCCGGCGGAACCCTCAGTGAGACTGGCTCATTTCTTACCTGGGGGGTTACTGTCAGTGTCCGAGCAGAGGCGACTGTCCTGCTCAGGGCTGGTCCTGGAGGCCAAACCCAGGCCCGACGTCATGCAGACAGAGCGTGACAGAAGAGGGATGGGGAGATAAGGACCAAGGGGGACGGACAGGTGGGCGACCAGGCCACGGAGTTACGAAACAACTGTGCCTTCGCCACCAGGACGCCAGCGTCTAGAGGCCCGAGCGTCTCCTTCACGTCCGTTATGTTGTGTTGACTCCCCATCCGTATGTGCAGCCAGGGAAGGGGCGCAGAGCTGGCTCTAGATAAGTGTCTGTTGAGTGAAACGTGAAAGGTTTTCCATTAAGTTTCAGTTAATGTGCGTATTTCATGTTCTAAATAATTCTAAATAAAACCTACCGTTCGTTTCTCACCTCTCCTCTCCTAAGGGCATGTAAGAGCCCCATCTGGGAACAAGCAGGAAGAAGAAGGGGATGACAGGGGAAGACGTGTTGAAATATCTTTCTTGGCCATATTTAGGGGGAGCCATGACCTGAAATACTGGGAAAAGGGCAAGTGTCTATTAACGGCAGGTAAACCTCCGAAGTTTGCGCAAGCTCCGTCTCTTTAAGATAAGAACCCAATTATGTAAATGCATGTCCCTGCTCCTGTAGAAATAAGGCTCAAAATAATAGAACATCAAATGCCAACATAAAATATCGTCTATTATTTTTAACTTTCAGTGTGGAGGTTGAATACATTTTATGCTGGGAAGGAAACGACCCAATTTTTGACTGTGTTCTTTGCAGAGTTTCTCCTTTGAAAACATGACTTTAAAAGGCTCGGGATGGGGATGTGAACTTGACAATGACTAGGAAGCAGATTAGATCCTGTTAATGACTCAGTGAGAAGCTGCAGACTGAAAACACAGTGAGGAAGCATTATTCCACCCCGTGGAAGGGGGTCTGGGGGTGCAGAGAGGCCAAATAACTCACCCACAGTGCAGCAGCTGGTGGGAGCTGCAGCGTCAAAGTGAGCCCTACCCGATGAGAACGTCCTTGCTTCACACACCCCCTCTCTGATGAGAGCAAGAAGCAGCCCGCCTGCGTCCATGCTGCCTCGTTTCTGCGGTTACTCACTGAAAACTAGACTAAATGAAGTAGTTTAACATGACTTTTGCAAAAGAAGGTGTGACACAATCCTACAGAAGTAACCTTGAAAAATAGAAAAGCGATACTACTTTAGGATAGAAAATCTTAATTACTGATAATGTCAGTCTTTCCTTAGGGTCACATAAAGTTCTGCTTCTGTTTGGAATTTTTGTTTCTAGAAGTAGGCAAATTTGTTACAAAGTTCGTCAGGAAAAAAAAGAAAAAAAAAAAGCTGCCAAGAAAACCCTAATATAAAGGCACCGTGGGTGGAGGGCTAGTCTGTCAGATATTGAACAGATACCATGAGTCCTCTGTAATTATGAGAGTGAAGTGTCGGTGCAGGAACAGAGGATAGAAAACCCAGAAACAGACACAGCTTCATGTGAAAGCTGAGTGCACGGGAAGGACACCAGCTCCAATATCAGAAGAAAGATGGACTTTGTGAGCAGCACTGAGTGACTGGGTGGGTGCTGTGTGTTTAGTCGCTCAGTCGTGTGACTCTTTTGTGACCCTATGGACTGTAGCCTCCCAGGCTCCTCTGTCTGCGGGGTTCTCCAGGCAAACATACGGGAGTAGGTTGCCGTCTCCTTTTCCAGGGGATTGTCCTGTCTCGGATCCAGCCCGTGTCTCCTGCATTGGCTGAGCCATCGGAGGACAAGTGCTGAGTAACTGGGTAACCTCATGGAAAGCTGGATCCATTTCCCACGCTGTCTAGGAGCATACATTCCAACTCTTGAAAAACAGGAAATACAGACAAACCAACAGTATAGAAGAAATGTGATGAGTTTGGCTATAATGTGGGGGATTGCCTCGAGTACATAAAAAGCAAAGCCATCTTTGCATGGAAAAATGCCACAAGCGAAGTTCAGTGACGGGACAAACTGGGAAGATGTACATGACTGATCTCAGGTAGAAAGTAAGGATCCTGATGCAAAGACAGGTTTTAAAGCAATGAAATAAAGAGACCAGCCCCAGTGAGGACCAGGCACTGAGGCCATGAACACAGAGCTTAAATGCAAACTGCCGTTCGTCACGGCGAAAGATGTTCAGCCATCCTCACGAGAACAAAAATAAAGGTGAAAATTTCACCATAGGGACAGGGTTCCAGGCAAGACGGGGTAAGTACCCGGCACCCTGCTGTCCCGGGCTTAAACTTGAAGCAAAAGGCATCTCAAGTTTAGGGAAGTGATTTGTGTGTGTTAACTGATTATAGAGAAAACAAAATCCATTACTCCAGGATAAAACACAAAGTGTATTCCATAGATTGGATGCCCATCTAATTTTTAAATGTTTGACAGATTAATAATGCAAAGTATCTTCTTTAACTTGTTTATATTAATATGAATCGATCATAAACCTGCAGAAAATAACCTTATTAAGACTGAAAATCAGTGGTGTTGCCACCTCTAACGTAGAGACCCTCCTGTCGCTGCTTCCTTATGCTGCTCTTAGATTCAGAGCGGTCATCCCCACACAGCACATCTCTTTAGGCTCTGTTGCCCAGAATCTGAGCACCAAGGGACTCGCTCTTCTCCATGTCTCCAGGGCCTCGAATGTCCACTGACATAGAATAGTGCTGCTTAAATTGCGTAGGGAGTGACCGAGAAACAGGGCTCAGGCAGCCCCAGCTGCTCACACATACGCTGTAGGCATTAAAAAGGGAGATGCTTTTAAAGACGTATAGTTACTTTCAGATGGAGTGAAAGTAAATGCAGAACCCAGTAGACTGAAATGGCAACTATCAGAATTATTCCAAGAATCAGAGAAAGTGACCAGGCATCAGACCAAAATACCTCACCCAGGAACTTTACTATATGCAACAATTAACGAAAACACATTCATATCAACAATGGAAAACTCAGACTGTGCAGAAAAAAAGTATATTTATATGAAAAGCAATGCAGAGATTTAAGAAAGTTATAAACATTATTGAAAACACACAAAAGAGAGTCCATCTAACAGGAGAGAAACCGTGCTTTTGTTGGGAAAATTATTACTGTCAGGATACAATTTCTTCCCAAATGACTGTATAAAGTTAATGTAATTCCAGTCAAAGTCCCAATGTCATGCCTTTTGAAATTTAATCTTAAAATACATGTGAGGTTGAGAGATCATCGAAAAAGTAACAGAGTTCCAGAAAAACATCTATTTCTGCTTTACTGACTATGCCAAAGCCTTTGACTCTGTGGATCACAATAAACTGTGGAAAATTCTTAAAGAGATGGGAATACCAGACCACCTGACCTGCCTCTTGAGAAACCTGTATGCAGGTCAGGAAGCAACAGTTAGAACTGGACATGGAACAACAGACTGGTTCCAAATCGGGAAAAGAATACGTCAAGGCTGTATATTGTCACCCTGCTTATTTAACTTATATACAGAGTACATCATGAGAAACACTGGGCTGGATGAAGTACAAGCTGGAATCAAGATTGCTCGGAGAAATATTAGTAACCTCAGATATGCAGAGGACATCACCCTTACGGCAGAAATCAAAGAACTAACGAGCTTCTGGATGAAAGAGAAAGAGGAGAGTGAAAAAGCTGGCTTAAAGCTCAACATTCAGAAAACTAAGATCATGGCATCCGGTCCCATCACTTCATGGGAAATAGATGGGGAAACAGTGGCTGACTTTATTTTGGGGGGCTCCAAAATCACTGCTGATGGTGCTTGCAGCCATGAAATTAAAAGACGCTTACTCCTTGGAAGGAAAGTTATGACCAACCTAGACAGCATATTAAAAAGCAGAGACATTACTTTGCCAACAAAGGTCCGTCTAGTCAAGGCTATTGTTTTTCCAGTGGTCATGTATAGATGTGAGAGTTGGACTATAAAGAAAGCTGAACACTGAAGAATGATGCTTTTGAACTGTGGTGTTGGAGAAGACTCTTGAGAGTCCCTTGGACTGCAAGGAGATCCAACCAGTCCATCCTAAAAGAGATCAGTCCTGGGTGTTCATTGGAAGGACTGATGTTGAAGCTGAAAACTGCAATACTTTGGCCACCTGATGTGAAGAGCTGACTCATTGGAACAGACCCTAATGCTGGGAAAGATTGAAGGCGGGAGGAGAAGGGGATGACAGAGGATGAGATGGCTGGATGGCATCATCGACTCGATGGACATGGGTTTGGGTGGACTCCAGGAGTTGGTGATGGACAGGGAGGCCTGGCGTGCTGCAGTTCATGGGGTCACAAAGAGATGGACATGACTGAATGGCTGAAATGAACTGAACTGAACCATGATAAGACTTCCCTGGTGGTTTAGTCGGAAAAGAATCCGCCTACCATGCAGGGGATGGGAGTTCAATCTCAGGGTCAGGAAGATCCCCAGGAGAAGGAAATGGCAGCCTATTCCAGTGTTCTTGCCTGGAGAACCCCATGGACAGAGGAGGCTGGCAGGCTGCAGTCCATGGGGTTGCAAAGAGTCAGACATGGCTGAGCGACCTAGCACATAGCTCATACAATGATAATAAGTGGCTTCCCTGGTGGCTCAGGTGGTAAAGAATCTGCCTGCGATGCAGGAGACCCAGGTTTGATCCCTGGGTTGAGAAGATCCCCTGGAGAAGGGAAAGGCTACCCACTCCAGTATTCTTGCCTGGAGAATCCTATGGACAGAGGAGCTTGAAGTGCTGCAGTCCATGGCGTTGCAAAGAGTCGGACATGACTTAGTGACTTTCACCTCACTTTTACCATAATAATATAGGTAAAGGAAGTTACAGTAAAGTTTCCAATCAGATATCAAGCAAAACTAGGCAACGGTGAATTCAAAAGACACTGCTTTAGCACAGGGTAAAAATAGGAACGTAATAGGAGAAAGAATAATAAGATCCAGAGAAAGACCAAAGCATATGTAGGAATTTGGCATGTGATAAAGGTTGCCCTGACAAATAGCGCTGAAATGACAGTTTTAATAAATTATATTGAGACCATTACAGTCTATCAGGGGAAGAGATAACTACTCCAAGCAATAAATAACACAAAATCACATATAGAACTCAGATGTTGCGATCCAAGGCAGATTTGTCAACATGAAAATTAAAATATCTGATAGGGGCGGCATCTGAAGCAATGTGAAGAGAATAATAGGGAAAATGTTTGCAATAAATGCAAAACCGAAGATTGATATTCCCAATAAATCAGGAGGTGCACAGAGGAGAGCCGCAAGAAGGCGCTTCAGCCCTTCCCAGAGGAAGACGGACTGAAACGGGAGAAACGGCCTGGGGGTGGACACTCAGGAGCAGGGGCGCAGGGCCCTGGAGTCACACTTATGGGGAGAAAACTCACAGGTTCAGCCTTCCCAGGGGGACCTGACCACCTCCTTCCAGCTGAAACGCGCCTCCTCCTTGCCCCAGGACAGGCTCGCCCCTGGGAGCCCAGGCTCAGACCAAAATGTCGCTGTGGCAGCATGTTTACAAGGAAAAGCAGAGACACGGGTCTGTGCCCATCAGCAAGGAAGCTGTTGCTGTGGAGCCTGTGTTCTCATCACATACCGAGGGGCAGAGCTCTGTGCACACGGAAAGATCCTAAAACGCAGCGTGAGAGCGTGCAACGGGAGCACCAGCATGAGGAGAGCAGGGGCAAGTCACGGATGTTCCCGGGGATGGGCCAGTCCGTCCACGCGCGTCCCTGCCTTCGCCTGCACATTTCTGCGTCCATGCCTGCTGACCTCAGGGCGGGAGGTGTCACTCTTTACCATTTGTCTCATCTGAGGTTTTCCTTGTGGCTTACAAGACACAAAGTGGGTGGAGATGAATTTGGGACATCGTCGGACCTGGAGCAGTGGTGGGAGTATTTTTAAGCAGAAGGAGATGAAGGAGAAAACAGGAAAGGGGGACGAGGGGCAGAGGGAGGGAGGAGAGGAACGACACGTGGAATGAGACAGAGAAAGGACACCCCGCTCCCCCAGGTAGAAACGCAGAAGAGGGTGACCTTCAGCACGCCAGCCCTCCCCTGCGCTCTGCTGTGAGGCCCGCCCCCAAGCCGGCCTTTGAGCCCCTGAAGGCAGATTGCCTGGTCAGGACAAGCTCTGTTGGCCTTCCTGGGGTCCCCTGCCCCATTCTCCCTGTTCCCACCCCTTGGCCAGTAGTTAGAAGTGTTCAGAGCTGCCTTCTGGGTGCACCGTGAATACCTGCCCAGGAGGGCCACCGTCAACTGAACCAAAAAAAAAAAGACACAACCTAAAAACTGAGAACCGTTTTTCCAGGGCATCACCGGGGACCATAGCCCAGGAGACGGCCTCTGAGGTGGCTCTGAGGGGCTCTTCCAAAGAGATAAAGGGGGAACCAGGACACACAGGAGTTTCTGTGGGGAAAAAAATGTGGTCAAACGTCAAAAGATGACTGCTAATCCCCAAACCCAGACATTCCAAATTAATGAATTTAGGGCTTTTCTGTGTGTGGGAAGATGCAGGAGTCCAGGCTCCTGGTGGTCCTGCTCTTCTCCATCCTGAGCCCCTCAGGGAGCATCCCTAGGGGAGGGGCGGCTGCAGCGGCTGAGGGCCGGGTGGCCACAGCATCCTTCGTTTGCCGAAATGCCAGCGCTTAGCTGGGCAGACCCAGAGCCAGGCCCACTGAGCGGAGTAATTTGCTGAGTGCACGAGTGTCTGAGAGGGCACACGAGTGTCTGAGTGTGCACGAGGGTCTGAGAGTGCACGAGTGTCTGAGAGTGTGCATGAGTGTCTGAGAGAGCATGAGTGTCTGAGAATGTGCACAGTGTCTGAGAGTGCACAAGTATCTGAGTGTGTGCACGAGTGTCTGAGTGTGTGTCTGAGTGTGCACGAGTGTCTGAGAGTGTGCATGAGTGTCTGAGAATGTGCACAGTGTCTGAGAGTGCACGAGTATCTGAGTGTGTGCACGAGTGTCTGAGAGGGCATGAGTGTCTGAGAGTGTGCACGAGTGTCTGTGCACGAATGTCAGTGTGTGCACGAGTGTCTGAGAGGGTGCACGAGTGTCTGAGAGGGCACGAGTGTCTGAGTGTGTGACCGAGTGTCTGAGAGTGTGAACGAGTGTCTGAGTGTGCACGAGTGTCAGAGAGTGTGCACGAGTGTCTGAGAGTGCATGAGTGTCTGAGAATGTGCACAGTGTCTGAGAGTGCACGAGTATCTGAGTGTGTGCACGAGTGTCTGAGACTGCATGAGTGTCTGAGAATGTGCACGAGCATCTGAGAGTGCATGAATGTCTGAGAGGGCACGAGTGTCTGAGTGTGTGTCTGAGTGTGCACGAGTGTCTGAGAGTGTGCATGAGTATCTGAGTGTGTGTCTGAGTGTGCACGAGTGTCTGAGAGTGCATGAGTGTCTGAGAATGTGCACGAGCATCTGAGAGGGCACGAGTGTCTGACTGTGCACAAGTGTTTGTGCACGAGTGTCTGAGAGGGCATGAGTGTCTGAGAGTGTGCACGAGTGTCTGAGAGGGCATGAGTGTCTGAGAGTGTGCACGAGTGTCTGAGAGGGCATGAGTGTCTGAGAGTGTGCACGAGTGTCTGACTGTGCACGAATGTCAGTGTGTGCACGAGTGTCTGAGTGTGCACGAGTGTCTGAGTGTGTGACCGAGTGTCTGAGAGTGTGCACGAGTGTCTGAGTGTGTGCACGAGTGTCTGAGAGTGTGAACGAGTGTCAGAGAGTGTGCACAAGTGTCTGAGAGGGCACGAGTGTCTGAGTGTGTGACCGAGTGTCTGAGAGTGTGCACGAGTGTCTGAGTGTGTGCACGAGTGTCTGAGTGTGCATGAGTGTTTGAGAGTGTGAACGAGTGTCTGAGTGTGCACGAGTGTCAGAGAGTGTGCACGAGTGTCTGAGAGGGCACGAGTGTCTGAGTGTGTGACCGAGTGTCTGAGAGTGTGCACGAGTGTCTGAGTGTGTGCACGAGTGTCTGAGTGTGCACGAGTGTCTGAATATGTGCACGAGTGTCTGAGTTTGCACAAGTGTCTGAGAGTGTGCACGAGTGTCTGAGTGTACATGAGTGTCAGAGAGTGAACGAGTGTCTGAGTGTGCACAGCTGCCCGTGTGTTCACCAGCATCCGTGGTCCTGCTGGCCGCCTTCTGTGTCCCTCGTGTGTGTCCAGGCTGGTCCTCAGGTGCCCTTCTGTTCCAATGTGAGAAGCGGAGGGTCAAGGTCACGGCCCTGCTTTGGTTGCGGGCGGCTCATTGCAGGCAGTGACTCCCTCAGAGGGGCCCCCCGCACTTACACTGGGAACGAGGGGCCCAGCAGGTGAGCCTTACACGCTCGGCGCGTGTCCAGAGAGCTGCCGGCTGGGCCCACGCTGGTGAGGCTGTCGGAGAACCGGGGGCCCCTCCAGCTCCGGGGGCCCACCTCCCTCCGCCTAGCACCCGGCTCCCTGGCCCCAGACCATGGCCGAGGAGGGCTTGGTTCTGGTATTGGCCATGGGTATTGACAAAGGCCTTCAAAGTCACAGGTTGACTTGCCTGATCAATAATGGTGCAGGGAAATAATTAAAACTGTCAGATTTAGAAAGTATTAGAAGTGCTTAGAGCTCTCTGCCAACTATGGAAAACAGGGATTAATGGGTGTTATCTGGACCGCTTCTGAGTTACAGAGCAAGTTCTTCAAGTCTTTCTCTGACACTCATTTGCAGTGAAGGGTCAACACCAAGGGTTTCAGAGCAAATTGTTGGAGTCCATTAACCCTCAGCACAGCCGAGTCCCCACTTGGAGCCAGGGACGCCTTCCAGCAGAGCCTGCAAAATGTAAAGTCCCTGAGCGCTGAGCACATCGTCCTGGGGCTCAGCTGCAAAGGGTGACCCCACCTGGGGAGAGCAGACCTCAGGGTCTCTTCAGCCCCACACAGAGGCCCCGAGGGATTTACCTCTGGCTGCAGGTTGGGGCGTGTCACTGCTGAATGGGCCAGCTGGGATGGCGGCAGGGCTGCCTGGGACGGCGGTGTTTTGGGGACCCTGGCCAGCTGCTGGGCGCAGGGGACAGGCAGCATCCAGGTTGGAGTGAGGGCTCCCTCCCCGGGATGAGGTCCCTGCCCGCCTGCCCTGCCAGGACTCGACCCCGCTCAGCCTGGCCCTCTGCCTGTGATACCCCTTTCCCTCCATGCCTTTCTCTTCACCTCAGCATTTCTGGTGGAAGACCCCTGAGACCCAGAGAGTGGGGGCCCCTGGGCTAGGGGCAGAGGCGACCGAGAGACAGTGACCCCACTGTTGGGAGACTCACTGCCCGGGGAGGCGGGCTCTCTGAAGCTCAAGACCCAAGCAGACGGGGCTCATGGACAGAGCTTTAGGATCCTCAGAGCACAAAGTAGGGTGTGACCCTGGGGTGTGGCCACGCGGTCCATCCATGAATCCCGAAAGGCCCTGCTGATGTGGGATGGGTTTCGGGCCACAGAAGGACATCAGTTACCTCCTCAGCTTCAGAGAGTTTCTCTAGACCTGGCTGATCCCTGGTGGGGTGGGGCCCTGGGGAACCCACCATCCGCGAGATTAGACATCGATCCTGAGCAGCGGCTGCCAGGGGTGGAATCAGAGACACCTGTGGTCCGTGTGGGCATCTCCCCTGGGAGTAGCCAGCAGAGCCACCCCACCTGATCCACATCCTCCCTGCCTCCCTGGTGGCCTGGAATGTCCCTTGCTCCGTCCCCCCTCCCTTGCTTGTACGAGCCTCTTTAACCCCTGGATGAAGCTGATTTACTGGAGACCGTGAGGGTCACCCCACAGGTAGCAGTGCTCCTGCAGGATCGCGGCAGGCTCTGATGCTCTGCACAGCTTCACGGGTAGGACACGGTGCAACCTGCAGCAGCTGCTCCCTCCTTACCTGTGGGGCAAACGTGTTCCTCTTATGACACGTTAGCGAGGTTATCTGTGGGCCTTGGGCTTACGAGAGACGCCATCTGTTTATTTATCTTGCTCACATTACTTCTACATATGGAAAATAAAATCTTTCACTAAGTTAGCAAATTTTCTACATTTGTAAGAGAGAAGTCTGCATACCCCAGGATGGCCACTCCTGCAGTGAGTGTTGGAAAACCTGTGCTACCTTGAGACGCCATATGGAAGCCACTTTGCATATGTTTGTCTCCAGGATGAAGCTAAGCTTGTCTGGATGCACTGGGAGAGTGGGTCCCTCACTAGGAGCCTGAGATAACACACCATTAACTGGGACTCTGTGTGAGTCTGGGCCACAATAGCCTCAGAAGCAAAGTCTTCAGAGGCGGTGGGAGTATGGAGTGAGTTTGCCCACTGAAGGGGAAGGGCCTGGAAAGTGGTCTGGTCTGAGAAATCATCAGATGAGGGGTTAGATGTGGGAGACCTGTGGCTGAGTTCTGATTAGGTGACTAACCCACAGTGAGACCCTAGGCTGTACACAGGCAAGCATAGGAAATAATGGTGACAAACCAGGAAATAATGGTGACAATGATGACAGTAATGATGACAATGATGGTGGCGACAATGATGATGATGCTGTTGGTGTTGACAGTTCAGCTCTCGATGGTGAGAACAGGATGATCACGATGATAATGACAATGATGATAGTGACAATAGTAGTGATGCTGGTGATGGTGGTGGTGATGGTGATGATGGTTGTGGTGACAGTGGTGATGGTGATGATGACATTGATGATGATGATGATGATGGTGATGATGGTGGTGATGGTGATGATGGTGGTGGTGGTGAAGGTGATGGTGGTGATGATGGTGATGATGACGACGACTGATAATGATGATGATGGTGATGATGATGGTGGTGGTGATGGTGATGGTGGTGATGATGGTGATGATGATGAGTGATAATGATGATGATGGTGATGATGATGATGGTGGTATTGATGGTGATGGTGGTGGTGATAGTGGTGATGGTGATGATGACAATGATGATGATGATGATGGTGGTGATGGTGAAGGTGATGGTGGTGAAGATGGTGATTATGGTGATGATGGTGGTGGTGATGATGGTGATGATGATGACTGATAATGATGATGATGATGATGGTGGTGATGGTGAAGGTGATGGTGATGATGGTGATGATGATGGTGGTGATGATGGTGATGGTGGTGACTGATAATGATGATGATGGTGATGAGGGTGATGGTGGTAGTGATGGTGATGGTGGTGATGGTGGTGGTGATAGTGGTAGTGGTGGTGGTGATGATGGTGATGATGACTGATAATGATGATGATGGTGATGGTGGTGATGGTGGTGGTGAAGGTGATGGTGATGATAGTGGTGATGCCAATGAAGATGATGAAGTTACATTTCCTGAGAAGTCATCCTGTGCTTTACCCCCACCACTTCCTCTAACTCTCACAACTCCTTTTTTTTTTTTTGCTTAAACAATAGAAATTTATTTTCTCCCAGTTCTGGAGACTGAAAGTCCAAGATCAGGGTGTCAGCTCACAACTCCCTTCCTGACAACAGCTGGTAGGACAATAAGAATAGCCCACAAGCAGTGTCTGCATGCTCTCTCCTGGGAACACTCACCCTGCCTCCTCAGGCATGTGGCTGAGCTGCTGCTCCCTCTCGGGGAGCCTGGGTCTGTGTTTGCAGAGTGAAAACCAGCAAGGAGCAGGAGGTGCAGAAAGCCACGTGGCGGGAGGGACCAACCCAGGGCTCCCTGAACCCACATGCATGCTGGCACTGCCACTCTGCCACCTGCTGTCCCAGGTCAGGTGAGGCCTGTGACCACCCAGGGCTCCAGGGAGCATTCTGTGGTGGGGACCCAGATCAATGGGGGCCACAGCACTGACTGCAAGGGACGCTGTGGGGGTCCAGGTTGTTCCCAGACCCCAGCACCTGATGCCTCCCTGACTCTGGAACAGACACGGCCCGTCTTGGGCCAGGGCACAGGGGAAGCTGCCTGGGCTCTGACCCGGCTGTAATCACGGACGAATGGTCAGGAGGCCCATCCAGGTCATGCTGCACCTGCTCTCAGCTGTCCTCTGCTGCCCTCTGTGCTCCCGCTCTACCCTGGCCAGCTCGGCCACGGCCCAGGGTGCCAGCCCTGTCAGAGCCTGAGTCCCCTGCAGGGAGCTGGCAGCATCACTTGGGACACAGCCTGGAAGCCCCTGGGGGGTGACAGTTAATGCCAGACCCCTGCCCGCTTAGCCAAGACTCCTTTTCCTCATTTAAAGATAAGATCCTAAAAGTAAACCTTCACAGGTGTAGGGAAAGGGAAGTGGTGCCATGGAAGGTGAAGAAGAGGACACTGAAGGGCTCCTGCTGAGCCGTGAAAGACGCCGGGGCTCTTGGCCTCCGGGAAAGAGGAATTCAATCCGGGGCCAGTGATGAGGCTTGATGGCTCAGAGCTTTCGTGTAGTAAAGTTTTATTAAAGTATGAAAGAGAGAGAGAAAGCTTCTGACATAGACATCAGAAGGGGGTAGAAAGAGTGGCCCCCCTGCTAGCCTTTAAGAGAAAGTTATATACCCACTAGCAGGGTGCTAACTAGAGAAAGGAAATGTCTCAAAACTCAGAGTGGCACCAGGCCCCTCACCCACAACATGCACTCTGAGATAACATTGGCACAAGGTGAGCTGTTCCCCGCCATAAAACGACTGACGGGAATCCTGAAGAAAGGCAGGTTTCCGAGCAAATACTGAGTCTCATTAACATAGATTAGGAGAACAATTGTACGAGTAAAACATACTGGTTTGTTGAGCCATTATTGTTCGGACTGAAAGGAACCGACTTGAAGACAGAGTCGAGGGTAAATACATGGTTCATTACCACAGCTTAGGAAAAGCATTTCCATAAGAAAGATGCATTGGTTAGCTCAAGGTTTGAGAAAAGTCAGGTTCCGGTGGAACCAGGTGCCGTCATGGCAACACGTATTTAAAAAAAAAACCTCCTTTTAATTTTGCACAGAGAAGGAAAAACGTCTGACACTGGTAGTTTGTTCCCTCCTGCTGCTTAAGAGAGAAAGAAAAACATCTGACACTTGCAGCCTACGTCCTCCGTTTGGAGGCCCCCGGCCTTCCTGCCTGGGACCCACTCAAAGTGCTGGCGTCTCATGGGGCCTCGTTACTCCCGTGACCGCACACCGCCCGAATCTTGGTGGACAGGGCCCTGAGGCTCCGGGAGGCTGGGGGCAGCAGGCCCGCAGCACCGCCCCTGCAGCGCGTGCCCTGGGCTCTTCCGACACAGCCACAGTCCCTCTGGCTTCCGAACGCCCTGCAGGCCGAGATTCCGGTGTCCAGACAGACGGAGCGGGTGGTGCTGGGACATCCTGCCTGCCTGCCGTCCCCCACCTGGACTCCAGCGCTCACCCACCTGCCAGGGGCACTCAGCGGGCTGGATGGAGGCTCCTGGGGACAAGGTGAGGTCAGATCCTCCTCCTCCCTGTGGGTCTGGTCCCTGACCAGCCAGCCGGTTGGTCACCTGCACCCGGGGTGTGGTCCCGTGAGATGGCCTTGGACAGTGCCCTGGGCTTTGGGGACCTCGCTCAGCCTGGGGGTGGAGCCGGGGGATGGGGCGGGGCCGGGGATGGGGCTGAGCCTGAGGGCGGACCCGGGGGGACGGTGCTGAGCCTGGGGGCGGTGCTGAGCCTGGGGGCGGTGCTGAGCCTGGGGGCGGGGCTCAGCCTGGGGGCGGGGCTCAGCCTGGGGGCGGGGCTCAGCCTGGGGGCGGAGCCGGGGGACGGGGCTGAGCATGGGGGTGGATCCGGGGGCGAGGTTCAGCCTGGGGGCGGGGCTCAGCCTGGGGGCGGGGCTGAGCCTGAGGGCGGAGCCGGGGGACGGGGCTGAGTCTGGGGGCGGATCCGGGGGGCGAGGTTCAGCCTGGGGGCGGGGCTCAGCCGGGGGTCGGGGCTGAGCCTGAGGGCGGAGCCCGGGGGACAGGGCTGAGTCTGGGGGCGGATCCGGGGGCGAGGTTCAGCCTGGGGACCGGGCTCAGCCTGGGGGCGGAGCCGGGGGACGGGGCTCAGCCTGGGGGCTCCCTGTGCAGGAGGGGACGGGGTGTCACTGGGAATAATGCACCCCAGACGGCCTCTGGGGACTCCGGGGGGCATTTGGCAGATCTCGTCATACACATACTCACACACAAACCTCCCAGTACTCACTAACACACAGACCACACCACAGACACACACATACAAAGCTCACATACACACTAACACACAAACCACACCACACACACACTGACACACAAACCACACCACACACACACAAACCACACACCACGCACACACTAACACACAAACCACACACACACACAAACCTCACAATACTCACACACTAACACACAGATCAAACCACACACACACTAACACACAGACCACACACAAACACACAAACCACACCACAAACACACTGACAAACAAATCACACCACACATACACACAAACCACACGATACACACTAAAACACAAACCAAACCACACACACACTAACACACAAATCACACCACACACACACAAACCATACCACACACACACACACAAACCACACCACACACACAAACCATACCACACACACACACACAAACCACACCACACACACACAAACACACATGCATCCACTTCATTTTAGGAATGAAGTAATGCATTATGCATCCTAAACTTTATTGACAGATTTTATTTTCTTGGGTTCCAAAATCACTGTAGATGGTGACTGCAGCCATGACGTTAAAAGATGCATGCTCCTTGGAAGAAAAGCTCTGACAAAACTAGATGGTGTATTAGAAAGCAGAGACATTACTTTGCAGACAAAGTCCTTATAGTCAAAGCTTTGGTTTTTCCAGTGGTCATGTATGCTTGTGGGAGTTGGACCATAAAGAAGACTGAGTGCTGAAGAATCGATGCTTTTGAACTGTGGTCTTGGAGAAGACTCTTGAGAGTCCCTTGGACTGCAAGGAGATCCAACCAGTCCATCCTAAAGGAAATCATCCCTTAATGTTCACTGGAAGGACTGATGCTGAAACTGAAGCTCCAATACTTTGGCCACCTGATGCAAAGAGCTGACTCATTGGGAAAGACCCTGGTGCTGGGAAAGACTGAGGGCAGGAGGAGAAGGGGACGACAGAGGATGAGATGGTTGGATGGCATCACCGACTCAATGGACCTGAGTTTGCGCAAACTCCAGGAGTTATGATGGACAGGGAGGCCTGGTGTGCTGCAGTCTATGGGGTCATGAAGAGCCAGATATGACTTAGGGACGGAACAACAACAAAGAGCTTTATTGTGCATAACCTACCATACTTTTGATGTAATCACATTCCTCTCGTTTGGCTGTTGCTCTGTGTAAGGAATCTGAGTTCTTCAGGCACGGGTCTGCTTCCCACTGTCCAACACAGCCCACTGTCCTCATTGCCCCTGGCACCTCTCAGGGTTGCCCTTATTTCTTGGGGATGAGTATTCAGGAAGGGAAAGCTGGGTCCATGGTTTTGTGTGTTTTTAATTTAAATATATATTTCCAGATGGCTTCCCAAAAGAGCAGTTAAAATTCACATCTCCAGTAATGACATGCAAATGCTCTTTCCTTCACATCCCTGCCAGAAGGTGTTACCTCTTTCTGAGACTATCTCAGAGGTGAAAATTGATATCTCCTTATTCAAATAATTTGCATTTTCTGGCTACTTGGGACTTTGTGTAACTTTCCCTACTATTTTGGCCATTTGGGGGACTTTATAATAAGTGGCTATTCGTATACTTTGCCTAATTGTCTGAGGAGGCCTCATAGAGAGCTGGAAAGAGAAGAGAAGCGAAAAGCAAAGGAGAAAAGGAAAGATATTCCCATCTGAATGCAGAGTTCCAAAGAATAGCAAGGAGAGATAAGAAAGCCTTCCTCAGTGATCAATGCAAAGAAATAGAGGAAAACAACAGATTGGGAAAGACTAGGGATCTCTTCAAGAAAATTAGAGATACCAAGGGAACATTTCATGCAAAGATAGGCTCGATAAAGGACAGAAATGGTATGGACCTAACAGAAGCAGAAGATATTAAGAAGAGGTGGCAAGAATACACAGAAGAACTGTACAAAAAAGATCTTCACAACCCAGATTATCACGATGGTGTGATCACTCACCTAGAGCCAGACATCCTGGAATGTGAAGTCAAGTGGGCCTTAGAAAGCATCACTACGAACAAAGCTAGTGGAGGTGATGGAATTCCGGTTGAGCTATTTCAAATCCTGAAAGATGATGCTGTGAAAGTGCTGCATTCGATATGCCAGCAAATCTGGAAAACTCAGCAGTGGCCACAGGACTGGAAAAGGTCAGTTTTCATTCCAATCCCAAAGAAAGGCAATGCCAAAGAATGCTCAAACTACTGCACAATTGCACTCATCTCACATGCTAGTAAAGTAATGCTCAAAATTCTCCAAGCCAGGCTTCGGCAATACGTGAACCGTGAACTTCCAGATGTTCAAGCTGGTTTTAGAAAAGGCAGAGGAACCAGAGATCAAATTGCCAATATCCGCTGGATCATCGAAAAAGCAAGAGAGTTCCAGAAAAACATCTATTTCTGCTTTATTGACTATGCCAAAGCCTTTGACTCTGTGGATCACAATAAAGTGTGGAAAATTCTGAAAGAGATGGGAATACCAGACCATCTGACCTGTCTCTTGAGAAACCTGTATGCAGGTCAGGAAGCAACAGTTAGAACTGGACATGGAACAACAGACTGGTTCCAAATAGGAAAAGGAGTACGTCAAGGCTGTATATTGTCACCCTGCTTATTTAACTTATATGCAGAGTACATCATGAGAAACTCTGGGCTGGAAGCAACACAAGCTGGAATCAAGATTGCCAGGAGAAATATCAATAACCTCAGATATGCAGATGACACCACCCTTATGGCAGAAAGTGAAGAAGAACTAAAGAGCCTCTTGATGAAAGTGAAAGAGGAGAGTGAAAAAGTTGGCTTAAAGCTCAACGTTCAGAAAACTAAGATCATGGCATCCAGTCCCATCACTTCATGGGAAATAGATGGGGAAACAGTGGGAACAGTGGCAGACTTTATGTTTTGGGGCTCTAAAATCACTGCAGATGGTGATTGCAGCCATGAAATTAAAAGACGCTTACTCGTTGGAAGGAAGGTTATGGCCAACCTAGATAGCATATTTAAAAGCAGAGACATTACTTTGCCAACAAATGTCCATCTAGTCAAGGCTATGGGTTTTCCTATGGTCATGTATGGATGTGAGAGTTGGACGGTGAAAAAAGCTGAGCGCCGAAGAATTGATGCTTTTGAACTGTGGAGTTGGAGAAGACGCTTGAGAGTGCCTTGGACTGCAAGGAGATCCAATCAATCCATCCTAAAGGATATCAATCCTGGGTGTTCATTGGAAGGACTGATGTTGAAGCTGAAACTCCAATCCTTTGGCCACCTCATGCAAAGAGTTGACTCATTGGAAAAGACCCTAATGCTGGGTAGGATTGGGGGCTGGAGGAGAAGGGGACGACAGAGGATGAGATGGTTGGATGGCATCACTGACTTGAAGGACATGGGTTTGGGTAGACTCCGGGAGTTGGTGATGGACAGGGAGGCCTGGCCTGCTGTGATTCATGGGGTCGCAAAGAGTTGGACACGACTGAGCGACTGAACTGAACTGAATTGTCTCTTGTTTGTCTTTTTAAATAATCAGTTGTAAAACTCTTCATGTATTATGTGGCTCAGCTGGTAAACAATCCACCTGCAGTGTGGGAGGCCTGGGTTCAATCTCTGGGTTGGGAAGATTCCCTAGAGAAGGGAAAGGCTACCCACTGCAGTATTCTGGCCTGGAGAATTCCATGGACTGTATAGTCCACGGGGTCGAGAAGAGTCGGACTCGACTGAGCGCCTTTCACTATTCATGTATTATGGCTGTGAACCCTCAGACTGCTCTCCTATCATTTCTTTCTGGGGTCACAGCCTCCTTATATACATAGTGGTTAAAACGTAGTCACGTGTTTCTTTATCACTTTTTCCTTAAGTTTCTTAGTTGGCTGCTGCTGCTGCTGCTGTCGCTTCAGTCGTGTCCGACTCTTCGCGACCCCCTGGACTGCAGCCCACCAGGCTCCCCCACCCATGGGATTCTCCAGGCAAGAGTACTGGAGTGGGTGCCATGCCCTTGTCCAGGAGACCTTCCTGACCCAGGGATTGAAGCCACATCTCTTACGTCTCCTGCATTGGCAGGCAGGTTCTTTACCACTAGCGCTACCTGGGAAGCTATTAGCTTCCCAGATGGTGCTAGATGTTTGCAGATATTTGCTGCATCTGCTGTTTATTTCTGAACGTGAGATAAGTGAGAAGCTCAGCTGAGGAGGGCTTCAGTATGAACACCTCCTTCCTGCTGTAGAAATGCAGCCTTCCCCCCAGCCTGGTCTTCACCCCTGGGCCATCCCAGCTACTCCTCTGCCACAGTTTTCATTCCAGAAGCTCTAATACTTATCAGGCAAGAGCTCCTTCAATCTTCTTTTTTTTTTTTTTGCAGTTTTTCTAGATTGTTGTTGTTCAGTTGCTAAGTTGTGTCCGATTCTGAAACCCCATGGACTACAGCACACCAGGCTCCCCCGTCCTTCACCATCTCCCAGAGTTTGCTGAGACTCATGTCCATTGAGTCAGTGATGCCATCTAACCGTCTCATCCTCTGTCGTCCCCTTCTCCTCCTGCCCTCAATCTTTCCCAACATCAGGGTCTTTTCCAGTGAGTCAGATTTTCACATCAGGTGGTTAGAGTATTGGAGCTTCAGCTTCAGCATCAGTCCTTCCAATGAATATTCAAGGTTATCCTTGCCCCATTGTATATTTTTGCCTCCTTGGTCAAAAATAAGGTACCCATAGCTGCACGGGTTTATGTCTGGGCTTTCTATCTTGTTCCATTGGTCTTTATTTCTGTTTTTGAGCCAGTACCACACTGTCTTGATGACTGTAGCTTTGTAGTATAGTCTGAAGTCAGGAAGGTTGATTCCTCCAGCTCCATTCTTTCTCAAGACTGTATTGGCTATTCAGGGTCTTTTGTGTTTCCATATGAACTGGAAATTTTTTGTTCTAGATTTGTGAAAAATGCCATTGGTAATTAGATATGGATCACATGAATCAGCAGATTGCATTTGGTATTATAGTCATTTTCTCAATATTGATTCTTCCTGCCTAGGAACATGGAATATCTCTCCATCTGTTTATATCATCTTGGATTTTTTTCATCAGTGTCTTATAATTTTCCCTATACAGTTCTTTTGTTTCCTTAGGTAGCTTTATTCCTAGATACTTTAATCTTTTTGTTGCAATGGTGAATGGGATTAATTCCTTAATTTTTCCTTCTGATTTTTCATTGTTAGTATATAGGAATGCTGGTGATTTCTGTGTATTGACCTTGTATTCTGCAAAATAAGTGATGCTGGGAAAACTGGATAGCTATGTGCAAAAGAATGAAATTGGAACACTTTCTAATGTCATACACAAAGATAAACTCAAAATGGATTAAAGACCTAAGTGTAAGACCAGAAACTATAAAACTCTTAGAGGAAAAAGAAAACATAGGCAGAACATTGGATGACATAAATCAAAGCAAGATCTTCTATGATGCACCTCCTAGAGTAATGGAAATAAAAACAAAAATAAGCAAGTGGGACCTAATTAAACTTAAAAGCTTTTGCATAGCAAAGGAAACTACAAACAAAGTGAAAATAGAATGGGAGAAAATAATAGCAAAGGAAACAACTGATAAAGAATTAATTTCAAAAATATACAAGCAGCTCATACAACTAAATACCAGAAAACTAAACAACCCAATCAAAAAGTGGGAGAAAAGTCTTAAACAGACATTTTTCCAAAGAAGACATACAGATGGCTAACTGCTGCTGCTGCTGCTGCTAAATTGCTTCAGTCGTGTCTGACTCTGTGTGACCCCATAGATGGCAGCCCACCAGGCTCCTCCGTCCCTGGGATTCTCCAGGCAAGAACACTGGAGTGGGTTGCCATTTCCTTCTCCAATGCATGAAAGTGAAAAGTGAAAGTGAAGTCGCTCAGTCCTGTCTGACTCTTAGCGACCCCATGGACTGCAGCCTACCAGGCTCCTCCATCCGTGGGATTTTCCAGGCAAGAGTACTGGAGTGGGGTGACATTGCCTTCTCCACAGATGGCTAACAAACACATGAAAAAATGCTCAACATCACTTGTTATCAGAGAAATGCAAATCAAAGCCACAATGAAATATCACCGCACAGCAGTCAGATGGCCATCATCAAAACATCTACAAACAATAAATGCTGGAGAGGGTGTGGAGAAAAGGCAACCCTCTTGCATTGCTGGTGAGAATGTAAATTGATAAGCTACTATGGAAGACGGTATGAAGATTCCTTAAAAAACTAGGAATAAAACCACCGTATGACCCAGCAATCCCAGTTCTAGGCATATACCCTGAGGAAACTAAAATTGAAAGAGACACATGTATCCCATTGTTCATTGCAAGCGCTATTTACAATAGCTAGAACGTGGAAGCAACCTAGAAGTCCATCGAAAGATGAATGGATAAAGAAGCTGTGGTAGATATACACAATGGAATGTTACTCAGCCATAAAAAGGAGCAGATCTGAGTCAGTTCTAATGAGGTGGATGAACCTAGAACCTATTATACAGAATGAAGTAAGTCAGAAAGAGAAAGACAAAAATGGTATCCTGATGCATATATATGGAATCTGGAAAGACGGCACTGATGGATTTATTTGCAGGGCAGCAGTGGGGAAACAGACAGAGAACAGACCTATTGGCGCGGCGGGAGGGGAGGAGGAAGAGGGTGAGGTGTTTGGGGAGAGTAAGCTGGAAACTTACCATGTGTGAGATAGATAGCCGGTGGGAATTTGCTGTATGACTCAGGGCACTCAAACCAGGGCTCTGTGACCATCCAGAGGGGTGGGGTGGGGAGGGAGGTGGGAGGCAGGTCTGGGAGGGCGGGGACATGGGTGCCCCTGTGGCTGATGCTTGTTGATGTTGACAGAAAACCACAAAATTCTGTAAAGCAATTATCCCTCAATTAAAAAAATAAAGTGGCAAAAAAGAATTCGGGGTTGATTTCCTTTAGGATTGACTGGTTGGGTCTCCTTGCAGTCCAAGGGACTCTCAAGAGTCTTCTCCAATCCCACAGGTCAAAAGCTTCAATTCTTTGGGGCTCAGCTTTCTTTATGTTCCAACTCTCATATCTGTACATGAGTTCTGGAAAAACCGTAGCTTTGATATACGGAGTTTTAGACATGCATCCTGTTCTATGAATTTAAGATTATTTGATCCAAATTTCACACTGATACACAGAGACACACTGGAATTCTAGCTGGAATTGCCTTAGAGTTTCATCGGAACCTGTGGAGATTGATACTTTTTCTGTTTCGGTTTGTCTTTCCAGCCAATAACCGGGTGTTCCTGTGCAAAGAGTCAAAACTTACTTTCCTTCCTCCGAGAGTACTTGATGATTCTTCACTGGGGTCCTGCTCCCCAACCCTCCTGTGGGCTCTCATTCCTGGGGTCAGGGAGGAGCCGTGATGCTCAGTGATGACGGCTGGCACCCTCTCCCCTTCCAGGCCTGGCAGCCTTCTCCTGGAGGACTTTCACTCCCGGCAGAACCTGCAAGCTGGGGCCTCCTCACTGTCTCCTTCAAACGTCCACTGTGCTCAGAGCTGGGGACACACAGGCGGGCACACCCAGTTTTCTTCTTAGACAAAGACAAAAGGCAGGAGACGGCAACCCTGCTGCACGCAACCCGTGTATAGAAGTGACTTCCGCAGGCCGCTGTGCGGGAAGCTGGGGACACGGCTGGGGCACAGACACCCCCGCTGGGCAGGGCAAGCCGGCCGGGGTGTGATCACTTGATCCCACGATGGCTGCCGGGGAAGCAGGACCAGACAGAGCCAGAGGGAGGGTGGGGCAGAGGGTGCAGAAGCTCAGCTGTGTGGCGGGAGATGGAACCCTGAATCCAGGCTCCGGCAGGCAGGAGTCCAGCCCACAGGGCAGCTATGCCCACGGGAGGACAGGAAACCGGCCTGGGGGGACTCTCGGAAGGCGGTTCCGGCCAACGGCCGAGCCTGCGGGGGACCCAGGCGCGGGGGAGCCGCTCCGTCTTGTTGACACACGTACCCTCCTACTGGGGCTCCAGACCCCGGCTCCCCCGGAGCACTAGGTCCACCTGGACGTTCGCTTCCGTGTGAACATCCAGCCTCATCTCCAGGAGGTGTGCCCAGCACAGGGGAGGGAGAGGCCGATGAGGAAGCGGCCCCCTTGCCTGCAGGTGGAGTGCAGTCCGGGGGGACGGGGGCCAATCCACCGGCTCTGGACTCCCCGGTTCTCCATGGGTGGACACACTGTCAGCCTGGATTGATCATGACGCTTGGGTCTGCCTCCTGAAAGATAAAGCCCAACATTCCTGAGGTTTTCTATTGCATGCAACTGAAGCCGAGAACACAGGAGGAACAGTTAAATGCCATCCTAGGCAACCCGAATACGATCCATCAGAAGCCTCGTACCCCATCCCGCCGGCTCATTCATCAAAATGGCAGTTATTCCAGATACGCTGCTATCTCATTAATGCTGATTTCTTCCCCGGAAAGACTAGTGATTTTACCGATCAGTGGTTCTTGGGGAGCTGGAAGAAGCTCTGCGTATCTGAATTCAGCAGGTTGCCTTATTTACCGTCAGCGATTTACAGCCAGCCGCTGATCTCTCACTTCTTGGCACTGGGCTCCCTCAGCCACGGAGGGGCTGGTCCCGGGAGGTGGCGGCCTCGGCCAGTCAGCTCAGGGCTTTCTGCCCCCTCCCTTCTCCGTGTTCGATGTGGGAACCCCGGGAACAGTTGGTCTCTGCATGGCCATGGAGCCGCAGCTCCGACAGCCCAACAGGACCCGGCACGTCTGATGAACGTCACTCCACATCCCGCATGGGACACCCACTGCGCCATGCTGTGCATGGTAACAGGACAAGCCCACATGGACAGTGCTTCCCTCAAGATTCCTGGGCCTGAAAATGCCACCTCCCCGCCTTCATCAGCCCTGGCCCTTCCAGGTATCGGGCCCCCAGGACAGAAGAGGCGGCAGGTGCATCGTGGGTGGGTGGGCAGGTCAGAGGCTGCGTGGCCACCACCAGGTGGCCCTGAGTCCAGAGCATCAGGGCCCAGCCCTCCCCTCCCTGAAACGAAGCTCTCTCCCTGGCTGCTCAGGATTCCAGCAGCTCGTCTTAAGTAACACGTTTGGAAATGATTTGAAGAGTCAGAAATCAAGAGCCTCTTTGGCAGAAATGCATAATGAATGGCCAGTCAGCAGATCTGGGGAATATATGGTCGATAAAGAGACAAATAATGGACAAACAGCGAGAGATGAACTAGATGCTGGAGCTGGTAGGTATCTCTGGACTTAGCGGAGAGGGGTGCTTGTCTTTTGGTGCCACTAAATACTTTGAGCAAATTCTGGGAGGTAATGAAGGACAGGGAAGACTGGTGTGCTGCAGTCCACGGGGTCACAAGGAGTCGGACATGACTGAGCAACTGATCGACAAAATACTTAGTAAACCATCCTTCACATTAAAGCGTTCAGGAAATGAGATTAAATGGGGCTGCTTTAATCTGTCTCTTTCTCACTTGACAGGTTCCGTGGGGACCTGGTACCCACTTTGCTCGTATTTCTTCTGCCCTTTATCCAGCTGTCAGGTGGAGGTGTATGCCAGGTGTCAGCCCAGATGCCAGCCAGACCCTGATGATCACCTGCTCCAGGATCAGACTGGGACAGACTCTGGGGTGTGGGAGAATGGGCCAAACAGGTGACCAGAACTCACAGGAACACTGAAGTCAAGGCTGCCTGGCCCAAGTGGTCCAGGGGACCACCTGGGAGCAGGTGCGTCAAGTCCAGGTTATTCACATCCACGGCTGGCAGGCTCCAAGGAGGTAAGGCATCAAAGATCCGTGTGGCTGTCCAGAGGGGTGTGGACAGGCTGTAACTGGGGGCCACGTTCGGTCAGATGGACTGGACAGGAGAACCCGTTCTCGATGGGGAAAAGCAGAGGAAAAGGCCTGTAAGAACACATGACATAGCAGGCTGCAAAGGCGGCCCCAGATGTCATCATGCAAACCCCGGGGCTGGGCAGGCTCCACTGGGGAGCTCACTCACTTCCCTGCAACTCTGACTGCCTTCCAGGAGGGACCGAGAGCTCAGCGATCAGTTGCTCTTCACTATTGTTATAAAGCAACGAATCGATTCGTATCATTAGTGGAAATCAATCTATTAAATTCACTTCCTATTTCCTTCGTGTTTCTTCCTGTGAACTATTTCAACCAAACATAAATACAACTGTAGAGAATACATAGTGTAAAAACATGCTTCATTAATAATTGTAACACATTTTTAAATCATCTGCATTTGTTCCTGATTATGGTTTTTGAAAACAAATTATTACAGCTATAGAGAAACCCCTTCGGCTCCTCCACCATTCCAGTCCCTTCTCACCCCAGAGGTAAACTTGAGGCAGGGATTACATCCTTTCATCTTCTTCCATTTCCTCTGGCCATTGTCCTGGAGTAGAGATGGGATTGCTGGAGCACCAGCAGCCGTCTTGGAACATGAAGCAACCTGAGAACAGAAATTGTTCACAAAAGACAGTAGAGCAGAGAAATAATGGGAGCCCATCATTCTAAGCCACATACAAGCCCTGGATATTTGGCCTTCCAATGTATACAGGAGAAAGTAGTTTCTCATTTTGTTGAATCTGCGTTTATATGAGCAGGTCTCTGTGTCGTGCGGCTGAAGTTATTTCTAACAGAAGCAGCCACTCTCCCAAGTCAGGCCTCCGTCAGAGCTCCCAGACTCTCATGTATCCCTAAACAGCACATAACACCATCCTGCTCCTGTTCTCACCTTACACAGTGGTAGTTTGTAGGACAAGTTGTTCTGCATATTTTCACTCAACACAGTTTTGGAAACTTATTCATGTTGATAGACACATCTCTTGTGTGTTCACTTGACTGCCGAATAGTTCACTTCATACTCATGAATATGTAGGTTATTTCAAGAAAGGTTTTATCACTAAGAGCCCACTGCATTGGCATTCTTGCTGGCTTTCTCCTTTTGCACATGGTTACAACCCCCACCCGGACATCTGGAAGAGGGTTTCTGGGTCACTGGCCTGTGCATTTGATTGCAGGAGCTCCTGAGAATTTCCTGCCTCCCTGGATATCACCCACCCCGCCTCACAGCCCTGCCATTTACACTTTGGACGGTCCAAATTGTGTGATTTCATATTGGACTGCCTGAATTTTTATTTTTCTGATTACTGTCAAATCCAGAATGTTTAAATGTCATCCGCCTTTCTTTTTTCCCTTTGTGTCTGTTCATCCCCTTGGCTGGTGCTGTGTTCAGTTGTTTGTCTTCATCTTACTTCCTTGTACGGTTTTCAGTGCTCTGAGCATCACCCCGTACCAGCCGCAGGCACCGCAGCATCTCCTGCAGGTCTTCTCAGCCTCTTGTTTCCCAGGGACGTCGTTTAGTGCATTTGAATGATGCTGAGGCTGATGCTCCAATACTTTGGGATGAGCCGACTGATAGGAAGAGTGGAGTCACTGGAAAAGTCCCTGATGCTGGGAAAGACTGAGGACAGGGGGAGAAGGGGATGACGGAGGATGAGATGGCTGGATGGCATCACCGACTCGATGGAAATGAGTTTGAGTAAACTCTGGGAGATAGTGAAGGACAGGGAAGCCTAGTGTGCTGCCATCCATGGGGTCACAAAGAGTCAGACCCGACTTAGCAGCTGAACAACAAAAGACCAATTTCATTTTTTTCCGTTTGAGGAGCCCATGGTCCAGCATATGGTCACCTGCCCGTCCCTCCCGCCACGGCCCCACGTTCACACCACACGGCCTGCGTCTCTCTGCGTGCCCAGGTTTCTACCCTCAAGGGCTTTTGTGTCCTTTGGTGATGTTTTATATATAAATATATTTCCCCCCAAAGAGTCTTACAAACCTCTTTACATCTTTGCACAGGAAACTAACTGATGGAGAAAACTGGAATTTGGACTTAAAAGCTGTCAACAGTTTGAGCCCTAAAAACAAAAAATAAACACACCTGAGGAATGAGCTCCTTTCTGTCCTCTTGGGCGTGTCGGCCTGCGAGGAGAGCCCTGGGTTAAAGGGTCAAGTGCTAAGGGATGCTGAAACCCTCCTTGGGCTAACACGGTGCCACGGCCACTCCTGCTGGGAGACACCCCCCAGCTCTGGCTGCACAGGACCAGCTCCCTGAGACATCCCCCGAGGCCAGTATCCCATTGTGTGAGGGTGATGGGGGGGGGCGACTTTTCCCATCACTCAAACAGTGGGAGATTGACACTGTGACCTCTGGGTCCTGTGACAGCCCATCTGAATGGTCCATCTTCTCATGTTAAGTTTGGGTTGTGGAGAGGGTCCTGAGCAGAGGGGTTAGAGTAAGAATCAGGAGACACTGTGGACTGGCGGCTGGCTGGCTGGCTGGCTGCATTCGCTCCAGGGACAGACGTGCACTGAGCACCTCACCTGTACCTTCTTCCTGGACTGGAGGTCACCCTGCCCGCTGGCCTGAAGCCCTGGAGCCCAGCGTACAGCCACCCGGGTGGGTGCAGGGCTTCACTGTTTACAGACAAATGGCTGGTGCAGGGGCTGCGTCCCTGCCTCCTGCTCCCCCGTGTCAGGATGGTGCTCGTGTAGGCACAGGTGCATTCTGGACCGTGGGCAGAAGAGCATAAGCCTGCTCGTGCCCGGTTCCTGGGGGCTGCCCCGGTGTTCCCGTGTGTCCCTGACACACTCCTGCATGGGATTTAGCACAAGACGAGGGAGGATTCGTAGAGCACAGGACTGGGGTGCAGCTGGCGATGAGAGCCCATCGCAGACACAGGAGTACACCCATGACCTGCTAAAACACGTGGGCAGCGTCCTGGTTAGAGGGACCGGGGGTGCGCCAACCCTGCTGAGGGCAAGGGGCCTTTGCCACAGGCCAGAGCACCCGCATCCGGCGTCTTCCTCCCAGGTCGTGTGTTGCTGGCAAGGCCCTGCAGCCCTGAGGCCCCAAGGCAGCGTCTCCAAGACGGGATGGCAGAGCCCGTGCCCGGAGGGAGGCAGTCCTCAGGAGACCGCCAGCCTGATCCATCAGAACCACCCAGCCCTTGGATGCCACACCATCGGACCCAAGTCAGGGCCTCCGGGTTCTCGCAGAGCCCAAGGCAGCACATTATCATCTCAGAGGCTCCCCTGGGCTCAGAGTTCCGCCCTGCTCCGGGGGTGCTGCCCGCAGACGCCCCTCCCTCCTCCCAGGTGGACTTCCAGCCAAACTTCCTCCCTCTGCTTCTGGTCTGGAATTTTCCAGAGAAGCTGAGGGGGTTGGGGGCGGGCAAGGAGACCAGAGCACGTCTGCACTGTTTCTCCAGGGGTGCCCAGCTCCCACCACCACCAGCAAGCACGCCCAGCAGCCCTTCTGCCTCTAACCCGGCACGTTGTGGACTTTCCCCCATGACTGTCTTATTTTGCTAATTAGAAGAGCCTGCCTTCGCTGGGTGGATGCTCCCCGGGGGATCTCAGATGCGCTGGTCACCCCCAGCTGGGCACGTGGGATCCTCAGCTCCAGGCTAATTCCCATGGGATTAGGAACAAACCTGGAATCCCTGCTGAAATGGCAGGAAGCATGGTCTTTTCATATTTTCCTGTGCTGTCCCCTTGTTATGTTTATGGAGAAAAAAAAAGCCTGCACGCTTTGAGCAAATGTTCTTTCTAATATTCCTGCGGAAAGACAGAAAAACACTTAAAATGATTGGCCTCGCTCTTCTCTAATCACAGAAAACTGACTTACTGAGGAAAATGAAATGTGAATTTTCTGAAGAAAGATCCCCAGTGTTGACAGCCAGCCAATTTTGGGAACGTGGGTCACCTGGGGACGAGGAAGTCTCGGCTGAACCCCTCAGCATCGTGTCTCATGAAAGGCTCTGACTTGTTCCAATTAGCTCAATAAAGGAAGCGATTTTATGCTTTCTCTCAAAAAATATCCCAGATATTTAGTCTGAAGACCGAGACGAGGTGGGCGTGGTGGTCTCCACGCCCAGATGGCCCCGTAAAGACGCTGAGGAGGTTTCGCTTGTAGGATATCAGGGATAAATTACGTGCCGTTCAGCTTTCTGAGCAACCCGAGAGGAAGACCAGCCAGGGCCCAGCGCCCTGCGGCCCGGCCCCGCCTCAGACGGCGTCTCCGGCAGAAGCGTTGTGGGGGCGGCGGCGAGCCTGCACACGAGTGGGCAGGAACTGGGCTCCTGGCTGGGTCGCAGAGCCCTGAATGTGGATTCGGGGCAGATTCTGAAGTAGCTGAAGAGGAGACGATGATCTGGGGGCCAGAGGGAGACCTGCCTGCACGACGGCCGGAGGGGGTGTCGCAGTACAGACCTCCAGGGGCCAAGGAGGAGCACCCCCGAGGGGGGCAGTGGGGACCTCATGGTGACCAGGACAACAGGGAGGGCCGGGGTAAAGACAGGGCACCCCCTCCCCAGCGGGCCTCCCTCCCCTCCCCGGCCTGTGCTCCCTCCCCTCCCGCCCCCCTCCCCTCTCCCCCTCCCCCCTCTCTCCCCCTCCCCTCCCCCCGCACCTGTCCTCCCCTCCCCCCTCCCCTCCCTCCTCGCCTGTCTTCCCCTCCCCCCGCCCTCCCCTCCCCCCCTCTCCCCTCCCCTCCCCTGCCACCTGTCCTCCCCTCCCCCTCCCTCCCCTCCCCCTTCCCTCCCCTCTCCGTCCTCCCCTCCCTCCTCGCCTGTCCTCCCCTCCCCCCGCCCTCCCCTCCCCCTCTCTCCCCTCCCCTCCCCTGCCACCTGTCCTCTCCTCCCCCCTTCCCTCCCCTCTCCGTCCTCCCCTCCCCCTCCCCTCCCTCCTCGCCTGTCCTCCCCTCCGCCCCGTCACCCGTTCTCCCCTCCCCCCTGCCCTCCCCCTCACCTGTCCTCCCCTCCCCCTGCCCTCCCCCTCTTTCCCCGCCCCTCCCCCATCACCCATCCTCCCCTCCCCCCTCCTCTCCCCTCCCCCCTCACCTGTCCTCCCCTCCCCCTGCCCTCCCCTCCCCCTCTTTCCCCTCCCCTCCCCCCCATCCTCCCCTCCCCTTCCAGAACTGAGGTGTCTTCTCAGGTCTGGCCACATGCAGCTCACAGACAAGACCCTCTGATGACTTTTCTTCAGATCAGAAATACTTGCTGTCAAGTCTTAATTTCCATTTTGTGGGGGAAAAGCCCAGTTGTTCAGGAGTCTGTAATGAGATAAGACTTCCCTGCAGTGCATTTGCATTTGCAAAAATCTTCTAAATGTTCCAGGCCAAAAGGAGCAGTTTGGTGCGGGAGTTGCAGGGCAGGGAGGTGGAGGGTGGAGAACAAATGGGGTGGTGGGGTCTCCAGATGGGGGGGCTGCTGGAGCCCCAGGGGCTTTCTGTGGGGCTGGGGGTGGGATGAGCAGGAGGGGCCCCGGGGTGGGACCTGGGCCTGATTCCTGCCCTGGAGTCGGGGGGAGGGGGTCTAGACCTGCTGGGACAGGCCCGCCAGGCTCACGGCTTGAGCTGCTGCTCTGGTCTGCGTTCACCGCTGGGGGTCCTTTCGTGAGTCAGCCCTGCATTTTAGTTTAGAATAAAGGAGGGGAAGTTGGGGATGCCCTGGCCTGCATGCTTACCTACATGCAGGTACACACGCCCACACGTGCACACGCACGCACACACAAGATCACACGCGTGGACATGCACACGCAGCGCTGTACGAAGGGGCCGGCTTTCTGCTTTTGCTCTGCATTCCTAACTGTGCTCTTTCCTTCACCCTGAGTGCTCCAGCCTGCCCAGGGAAGAAGGCGCAGAGGAGCCGGGTCAGCCTGGGCTGCCGTCCCCTCCTCACAGCCAGCAGGGCACCTCAGAGGGTTCTGGAAGGAGCCTGCCAGGGCAGGGGGCCACTGGGAACTTTGATGGAAGTGGCAGGAGGTGGGGCTTGCACACAAGAGACTCAGACTTGTCACCCATCACAGGCACGTGTGGGCCTGGGAGGACTCGGTTCCCATCCAGGAGCACCAGGAGTCCCGAGCTGTGGGGTTTGGCTTCATCATTGTAACGGGGCAGCAGTTCCTTCTTTCCCGAGGACATGAGGCCCAGCATGTGACTTCCACGGTGATAGATATCACCCTCCTGGTTCAGAAGAGCCGCTGACCAAGTGGGGCCAATGGGGAGAGTCCCGATTTCAAATTTCCACGTGGACTCCCAGACCCTGACTCTGGCGGAGGCCCTCCCCTGGTGCCACCAGGACAAACCTGCCCCCCAGGTAAGAGTCTCAGAGGGCAAAGGGTACACATCACCACTGATCAGGGTTCTCGGACACACGGTCTTGTTGTACCCCATCCCCACCAGCACACAGGTCTCCACGCCCCAGCCCTGGCCCAGCACGGCTCTCCCCTGCCTTTCACCGTGGTCTGTGCTCAGCACGCTGAATCTGAGCCTACTTGATGTGGGAGCTGATTCTGACGATAACTGTAAAAATTTACACACAAAATTTTTATTAAAATAAGGTAGATTTTGATGCAGTTTTAAGATAGAGAACCCTTGTACTCTTTGCCCAGTCTCCCCCAATGGTAGCATTCTACAACACCATAAAGTAATATATTGACGCCAATACATGTCACCAAGCCCATCCAGTGTCCCCAGGCTGGCTTGTATTTCTGCGTGTGTGGTTAGTTCTGTATGGGTTCATCACCCGGATAGGTGTGTGTTTTCATTACCACTGTCCAGACACTGAACTGTTCTTCATAAAGACCCCTTCTGCTGATGTTTTATAACAACTGCATCTCCATCCATTCCACATCCCTGGAGGCGCCAATCTGTCCTCTGTTTCTGCAAGTTTTCCATCTAACGACGTTAATGGACTCAGCCAGCACAAATCCTCCTGGGAGAGAACGTTTTTACTCAGCATCATTTCCTAGAGATCCATCCATGTTGCTGGGTATCACTGGTTCTTTTTTATTTCTGAGTGCTTTTCCACAGTCTGGATGAACTACAGTTAGTCTAACCATTAGCTCATTGAAGGGCATGTGTTGTTTTTACTTTCTGGCTATTACAAATGAATCTGCTATCATACTAATTTTTCTCAGGATAGATGCTCATGAGTGTAATCGCTAGGTAGTTTGATAATTGCATACTTAGCTTTTGAAGAAACTGTCAAATCAGGAGTGGTTTTATTTGTCTGCAGTCATATCAGCATTTGGCTTTACCGCTTGTTTATTTCCAGTAAGTGCATAGTGGTGTCTCATTGTGGTTTTATTTTGATGTCCCCGAAATCTCATGAAATTGAGCATCTTTACATTCTGGTCAAGTTCAGTTGATCAGTTTTCCCTTTTTGGACGGTGCTTTTGGTGTCGAGTTTTGGAACTATCTGCCTGACCACAGAGCCTGAAATTTTTTTCCCGTTTTGATAACAGAGTTATAGTTTTACACTTTAGATACAAGTCTATGATCTATTTTGAGTTACCTTTTTGCATGGTTTGAACTTTAGATTCATTATTTTTGCCCATGGATGTCCACTTGCTCCAGACCATTTGTTGAAAAGGGATCCTTTGTCTATTTAATTGTTTTCATATCTTTGCCAAAAATCATTTGAGCACATCTGTGTGGATCTGTTTCTGGACCCTCTATTCTGTTTATTGATCTCTGTGTCTGTACTTTTGCTAAGACCAGGTTCTTGTGTTTCCTGTAGCTACACAATAAGTCATAGGTTGGGTAGAGAGAGTCCCATCACTGTATTATTCTTTGCCAAGGTTATTTTAACCATCCTAAGATCTGTTTCTTTCCGTATAAAGAATTGTTATGACTCTGTATACAAGAAACCCTACTGGAATTTTGTTATGAATTGCATTAAGCCTAAAGATCAATTAGTGGAGTGAGGTAAGAGAAATTGACATCTTTATTATGTTTAGTCCATAGTTTGTCTCTTCACTTACTTCGGTCTTCTTTGAATACCTGCATCTGCATTTAAAGCAAATTTAGCATCCATATCCTATACATGTTTTGTTCAATATCTGCTGAAATGAGATGTCTAATTATTTTTGGAGTGACTGTAAATGCTATTGTTTTTCATTTCAATTTCCTCAGGCTCCGTTAGTATATAGATTTTCAAGTGATTTTTCTATGTTGATCTTGAATTTGAAAACATTTTTGAACTCACTCGTTCTAGAAATATATTTGTAGATTTCTTGGGCTTTTCCATTTTTAAATACTAATGTCATCTGCAGAGATACTTTTATTTCTCCCTTTCCAAACTTTATGCAGTTCAGGAAGCAACAGTTAGAACTACACATGGAACAACACACTGGTTCCAAATTGGGAAAGGACCACGTCAAGGCTGTATATCACCACCCTGCTTATTTAACTTATACGCAGAGTACATCATGAGAAATGCCAGGCTGGATGAAGCACAAGCTGGAATCAAGATTGCAGGGAGAAATACGATAACCTCAGATATGCAGATGACACCACCCTCATGGAAGAAAGTGAAGAAGAACTAAACAGCCTCTTGATGACAGTGAAAGAGGAGAGTGAAAACGTTGGCTTAAAGCTCAACATTCAGAAAACTAAGATCATGGCATCTGGTCCCATCACTTAATGGCAAATAGATGAGGAAACAGTGAGAGACTTTATTTTTTGGGTTTCAAAATCACTGAAGATGGTGACTGCAGCCATGAAATTAAAAGATGGTTGCTCCTTGGAAGAAAAGCTATGACCAACCTAGATAGCATATTAAAAAGCAGAGACATTACTTTGCCGACAAATGTCCGTCTAATCATAGCTATGGTTTTGCCAGTAGTCATGTATGGATGTGAGAGTTGGACTATAAAGAAAGCTGAGAGCCAAAGAATTGATGCTTTTGAACTGTGGTGTTGGAGAAGACTCTTGAGAGTCCCCTGGACTGTAAGGAGAACCAACCAGTCCACCCTAAAGGAGATCAGTCCTGGGTGTTCATTGGAAGGACTGATGTGGAAGCTGAAACTCCAAAACTTTGGCCACCTGATGCGAAGAACTGACTCATTAGAAAAGACCCCGATGCTGGGAAAGATTGAAGGCAGGAGGAGAAGGGGACGACAGAGGATGAGATGTTTGGATGGCACCACTGACTCAATGGACATGAGTTTGAGCAAGCTCTGGGAGTTGGTGATGGACAGGGAGGCCTGGCGTGCTACAGTCCATGGGGTCACAAAGAGTCGGACACGACTGATCGACTGAACTGAACTGAACTTCCAACCTTTAGGCTTTTTCTTCTTGCCTTATTTTAGTAGCTAACATTTCCAATACTATGTTTATGTTGAATGAAAGTAACAAGAGAAGACATGATGGTCTTGTTCTCAATTTTAAGGGAAACATAATCGGTAGTTCACCATTAAACATAACACTAGGGGTACGCTTTTTGTGCATGCTCCTTATCAATAGGCAGTCCCATTCGATTCCTGACTTGCTGAGGGTTTTTCTCATGAATGGGCATTGTACATTGTTAGATGTTTTTTCTGGATCAGCTGATGTGATCATATGCTTTTTTTTCTTTGGCTTTTTTATATGGTAGATAACATTGATTTCCAGATGTTTCATATGTAGAAGAAATCCCACTTGATTGTGGCATATAAATGTTTTTATACTTTATTGAATTCAGCTTGCTAATACTTTGTTGAGTATTTTGCACTTAAGTTCATGAGTGATGTTGGCCCATGTTTTTTTGTTGCTGTGGTCCTGCCCTTGTCTGGTTCATGAGCGATGTTGGCCCATTTTTTTTTTGTCACTGTGGTCCTGCCCGTGTCTGGTTCTGGGGTTAAGGTCTTACTGGCCTCGAAAGATGTGTGCCACATGTTCCTTCTATTTTTTTCAAAGTTGTTGCATAAAATTGGTATTAATTCTTTGTTAAGTATTTTGTAGAGTTCTCTAGTGAAACTACTGTAGCCTGGAGATGTCTTTCTCAGGAGCTTTTCAATTACAAATGTAAAAATGTTTAAGGACTCTAGGACTATTTGGATTATCTATTTCATCTTGGCTGAATTTTAATACTTTGCAGCTTCAAGAAGTTAATCTTTTAAGTTGTTGCATGTATGAGAGTAAAGTTTGTAGTTTGCCTTTGTTACATATTTAAAGGCTATAGAATATGTAGTGAGATCCTCTACTGCGCTTGTCATATTATTTGTTCTTTACACTTGTACTCTTGTATTTTTTTCAATCTTGATAAAAATTGATCAATTTCATTGATATCTTTAAAGAACCATATTTTTGTGTAATTGGTTTTCTCTATTGTTTTCCTATTTTTAATTTCATCGGTTTCTCCTCTTATTATTTATTTCCTTCTGCTTCTTTTGGGTTTAGTTTGCTTCTTTTTCTACATTCTTAAGGTAGTTTCAGTTATTGACTTGAGACTGTCAATTCTTATGCAAGCATTCAATGCTCCAGATTTCATTCTCAGCACTGATTTAACTGCATCACAAATTTTGATATGTTGTGTTTCTGCCTCCTTTGGATCTATGTCTTTTAAAATTTATTTTGAGACTTCCTCTTTAACTTATAGATTATTTAGAATTGTACTGTTTAATTTCTAACCATTAAAAAAAATTTGTTATTGATTTTTAGTTTGACCTCTTTATGGCCAGAGAGCACATTCTTGTAATAGCAGTTCTTTAAACTCTGTTTTATGGGATGTGATCATTTTTGCCTCCTGCATCCTGAAGCTTGCTGCTTGGTGTGCACACTTTAGGACTGTCAGCTCTTTCTGGTAGACTGACCCTTATATCGCTTAATGCGGCTCGCTGTGGTTAGTGATTTTCTCAGCTGTGAAGTCGCCGTTTTACCCTCGGTTGCTGTCTGTGCGGCGCTCGGCGGGGGCTCTCCCGTCCTTGTGTTTGGGCTTCTCTGAACCATTGGTGTTTGTTTAATCGACTCATATTCGTAGAGCTCCCTGTGCCCATATTTCTACTCTTCTTGATGCTCCAAGTTTCCTTCACTTCCATTTCCTTTCTGTTTGAAGAGCTCGTTTCACCAATCGCAAAGGTAGATCTAGTAGTGTGCGTATATACACACACCAAGGGGATATTTTATGAAAGACGGGCACAATAAAGGACAGAAATGGCATGGTTCTAACAGAAGCAGAAAATATTAAGAAGAGGTGGCAACAATACACAGAAGAACTGTACAAAAAGGATCTTCATGACCCAGATAATCACGATGCTGTGATCGCTCACACTCATCTAGAGACAGACATCCTGGAGTGCAAAGTCAAGTGGGCCTTAGGAAGCATCACTACGAACAAAGCTAGTGGAGGTGATGGAATTCCAGTTGAGCTATTTCAAATCCTCAAAGGTGATGCTGTGAAAGTGCTGCACTCGATATGCCAGCAAATCTGGAAAACTCAGCAGTGGCCACAGGACTGGAAGAGGTCAGTCTTCGTTCCAATCCCAAAGAAAGGCAATGCCAAAGAATGCTCAAACAATTGCACTCATTTCACATGCTAGTAAAGTAATGCTCAAAATTCTCCAAGCCAGGCTTCAGAAATACATGAACCATGAACTTCCAGATGTTCAAGCTGGTTTTAGAAAAAGCAGAGGAACCAGAGATCAAATTTCCAACACCTGTTGGATCATTGAAAAAGTAAGAGAGTTCCAAAAAAAATCTACTTCTGCTTTATTGACTATGCCAAAGCCTTTGACTATGTGGATCACAACAAACTGTGGAAAATTCTGAAAGAGATGGGAATACCAGATCACCTTTCCTGCCTCCTGAGAAATCTGTATGCAGGTCAAGAAGCAGCAGTTAGAACTGGACATGGAACAACAGACAGGTTTCAAATAGGAAAAGGAGTACGACAAGGCTGTATATTGCTACCCTGCTTATTTAACTTATATGCAGAGTACATCATGTGAAATTCCAGGCTGGATGAAGCACAAGCTGAAATCAAGATTGCAGGGAGAAATATCAATAACCTCTGATACGCAGATGACACTGCCCTTATGGCAGAAAGTGAAGAAGAACTAAAGAGCCTCTTGATGAAAGTGAAAGAGGAGAGTGAAAAAGCTGGCTTAAAACTCAACATTCAGAAAAACTAAGATCATGGCATTTGGTCCCATCACTTCATGGCAAGTAGATGGGGAAACATTGTTAGCATTGAGAGACTTTATTTTCTTGGGCTCCAAAATCACTGCAGATGGTGACTGCGGTCATGAAATTAAAAGATGGTTGCTCCTTGGAGGAAAAGCTATGACCAACCTAGTTCAGTTCAGTTCAGTCGCTCAGTTGTGTCCGACTATTTGCGACCCCATGAATCACAGCACACCAGGCCTCCCTGTCCATCACCAACTCCCGGAGTTTACCCAAACTCATGTCCATTGAGTCGGTGATGCCATCCACCCATCTCATCCTCTGTCATCCACTTCTCCTCCTGTCCCCAATCCTTCCCAGCATCAGGGTCTTTTCCAATGAGTCAACTCCTCGCATGAGGTGGCCAAAGTATTGGAGTTTCAGCTTCAACATCAGTCCTTCCAATGAACACTCAGGACTGATCTCCTTTAGGATGGACTTGTTGTATCTCCTTGCAGTCCAAGGGACTCTCAAGAGTCTTCTCCAACACCACAGTTCAAAAGCATCAATTCTTTGGTGCTCAGCTTTCTTCACAGTCCAACTCTCACATCCATACATGACTACTGGAAAAACCATAGCCTTGACTAGACGGACCTTTGTTGGCAAAGTAATGTCTCTGCTTTTTAATATGCTATCTAGCTTGGTCATAACTTTCCTTCCAAGGAGTAAGTGTCTTTTAATTTCATGGCTGCAATCACCATCAGCGGTGATTTTGGAGCCCCAAAATAAAGTCAGCCACTGTTTCCACTGTTTCCCCATCTATTTCACATAAAGTGATGGGACAAGATGCCATGATCTTAGTTTTCTGAATGTTGAGTTTAAGCCAACTTTTTCACTCTCCTCTTTCACTTTCATCAAGAGGCTTTTTAGTTCCTCTTCACTTCTGCCATAAGGGCAGTGTCTTCTGCATATCTGAGGTTATTGATGTTTCTCCCGGCAATCTTGATTCCAGCTGGTGCTTCTTCCAGCCCAGCGTTTCTCATGATGTACTCTGCATATAAGTTAAATAAGCAGGGTGACAATATACAGCCATGACGTACTCCTTTTCCTATTTGGAACCAGTTTGTTGTTCCATGTCCAGTTCTAACTGTTGCTTCCTGACCTGCATACAGGTTTCTCAGGAGGCAGGTCAGGTGGTCTGGTATTCCCATCTCTTTCAGAATTTTCCACAGTTTATTGTGATCCACACAGTCAAAGGCTTTGGCATAGTCAATAAAGCAGAAATAGATGTTTTTATGGAACTCTCTTGCTTTTTTGATGATCCAGCAGATGTTGGCAATTTGATCTCTGGTTCCTCTGCCTTTTCTAAGACCAACCTAGACAACATATTAAAAAACAGAGACATTACTTTGCTGACAAAGTTCTGTACAATCAAAGCTGTGGTTTTTCCATTAGTCATGTTTGCTTGTGAGGGTTGGACCATAAAGAAGGCTGAGCACTGAAGAACTGATGCTTTTGAACTGTGGTGTTGAAGAAGACTCTTGAGAGTCCCTTGGACTGCAAGGTGATCAAACCAGTCAATCCTAAAGGAAATCAGTCCTGAATATTCATTGAAGGGACTGATGCTGAAGTTGAAGCTCCAATACTTTGGTCACCTGGTGCAGAGAAATGACTCATTTGAAAAGACCCTGATGCTGGGAAAGACTTAGTGCAGGAGGAGAAGGGGACGACAGAGGATGTGATGGTTGGATGGCATCACCGACTCGATGGACATGAGTTTGAGTAAGCTCTGGGAGTTGGTGATGGACAGGGAGGCCTGATGTGCTGCAGTCCATGGGATCACAAAGAGTTGGACATGACTGAGCGACTGAACTGAACTGCTGTTAAAATTCACCAAAGTATACAATTCAGTGATTTTAGCACATTCACAGAGGTGGGATATCTTGTTGTTGTTCAGTCACTAAGTTGTGTCCAACATTTCGTGACCCCATGGACTGTAGTATGCCAGGCTTCCCTGTTGGGCTATCATTACTACTGTCTAATTTCAGAATTTGTTCACCCTGGACAAGAATCCCCAAGCTCGTTAGCAGTCACCCTGCCTCTCAGCTCTGCCCTGAGTTGGACACTGGGGCTGCAATTCAGGAGAGATCTGTGCCCACTCCCAGGAATCCACACTTAAGTCAGAGACCAGGACACAAGGAGCAAACAAGTCAGCACCAGAACCTCTATAATTACGATTGTTGTAGGTGAGGTCGAAGAAAGCAAGATGCCAGTAGTTGCTGGGGAGGACATACCAACAGGGCTGGGCAAGGGGCAGGCCATCTAGGGTGGGGATGTGTAGCCTGGGTTAAACTGTGCTGTTGGCACACTCATACCAGCCCAGGGGTGGTGGAGACATTTCTGTGTTCTCTGGGGGAGGTCCTTCCAGGGAGGATCAGGTGAAAACTGACATCACCAGCTGGGCTTGTGTATCAAGGGTGCTAGGCATCCTAGCAGCCTCTGAAGGCCTCCCTGGGCCGGCCCTGGAGGCAGGAGCAGAGGCTGCCAGCGCGGGAATGGTATGCCTCCCAGCCAGGTGGCCTCGGAAGGATGGGCATCAGCTGAGATCTGTGCCAGGGCCAGGAGGAGGCGAGGCAGAGGTGTCTGTCCGCCCTGGCCTTTCTCTCATCCTAGCACCACCTGCGGTCTGGATAAAGTGAGCCTCTCTCCTCATCGGGGAGTTTCGCCTTTTCTGACAGACTTTCAGACACCGGTCATCACAGACAATGTCACCTTTGTGGCCTGATGACAGTAATTAGGAAAATTGCGTGTCCTCCGAGGGAAAAAGTGGAAGAACCCAAGGAAGGGGGACCTCAGCCTTTCCTTCCGAGGAAGGGCACCCACGGCTGCTGAAGCAGAGCACAAAATGAGCACCAAGCAGGTCTGTGAAGGCTGAGCATCCAGGCCCTGCGGGGACTCACGGAGGGGCAGGTGAGCGATGAAGACTCCCAGGAACAGTTGGAAAGGCACGGATGGGAACCCCCGCTCGCGCCATCAGCCTCCATCCACTGCTTGTCTCCTGCGGCGGCGAAGATGGACAGGAGGGCGGGGCCCACGGCTCCACGCCTAGCACCGCCTCTGTGCCTGCGGGGGCGGCAGATTCCAAACAGTAAATGGTCCTGTCATTAAGTAAAGGCTCATGTGCCGAACAAGAAAGCCATTCACCACTTCAAACACTTCCCTGGAGGTCCGCTTGCATCCCACAGCGCTCCTGTTTAGTCTTCTGCACTGAAGCAGCCAATCAGAGAGTCAGGTAATCTTCCTGATACAAAACCATCGACTAAAACATTTTTATACAATGCAAATTTCCAAGATTTATCATCTCCGGTACCCACAACTTAGAATGCATTAGGCTGCTGTTATCAATTTTAATAATAGGCTTCCTAGCCAAAATTTGGATCAACGTCACTGGGTTTTTAAAAATTTCATTACTAGACTCACTGAAAACACGATATCCCATGAAGAAAGCATATCCTCTCGCCGAAAGCAGAAAGGACGGTGCTGGTGGCCAGCGGGGGGTTTTGTTCCCTGTCTTAGTGGTTTTGTGTCCCCTTGGTCCTGGTGACGCGGCTGCCCCGTATTTCCCACACCTGCATCTGCGGGTTTCAGCATCTTTTCTGTGCTTTGCTACATTACATGAATCCACTGAAGTGGCTCATACAGTAAAGAATCTGGCTGCAGTGTAGGAGACCCAGGTTTGATCCCTGGGTCAGGAAGATCCTCTGGAGAAGGAAATGGCAACCCACTCCAGTGTTCTTGCCTGGGTCATCCCATGGACAGAGGAGCCTGGCGGGCTACAGTCCATGAGGTCGCAAAGAGTCGGACGCCACTGCAGTGACCCAGCACGCACATGTGTCAGATGGCCTGTAAGCACTGTGACCGAGGGTGGCATCACTGCCTCTTCATGGGGAAGGGGGGCTCTCTTCACACAGCCTCCTGCTGGCAAAGCCTGTGTGGTGGGTTTTCACTGCAAGGACCAGAAACCAGCTGAGAACACTAACCTGTTTCAAGTATTGGGAGAATCAGCCAGGATCAGTCGCCTTGCCTGGCAGCTAAGAGGGGAGGCCCATTCTGGATGCCCCTAGGCCCTGGGATCCTTCTCTGGAAATAAATCCTGACACTCAGATCTCTGCCCTCGGCAGCAGCAGAGGCGAAAGGAGCCTCTTTCTCTTTGGATGTCAAACATCGTCAATAATTCAGCGGGTAAAAACATCTGGGTCACGCAGCTGCTGTCTGTGGCTGGTGGCACACATCAACTTCAGACCAGTGAGGTTTTCAGCACCAAATGGTGAAAACCCATACGTGTCGTGTGCTTGCCCCTTGGGATCCCGAGCGGCTTTGACCTGCTCCCCAGACAGCTTTTCTATGCAGGAGACAAAGCTGTGAAAAGGCACAGAATGGACAGAATCAATCTGTCACCTTACAGCAAGTGTCGTAAAAAATAACAGAACTGTGAGGTCTGATGTGGGGGTGATGGTGGGAAGCCCTGGGGACTGGCAGGGCTGGGCCAGGATGCAGGCTCCATCCGAGGAAGAGCGAAGGGCCGCTGACCCGGCCCATGGAGACCATGTCTCCCGGTTCCCAGGCTGGCCTCTGAGGAGGGGACTAGTTTGCCCCTGACGTCTCGTTCCTTCTGGCAGAGGATCTGAGGTGTGGTCCAGGCGTTATCCTACCAGAGAGACGTCCCTGGTGCGGAAGCAAATCCAGCAGATGTTCCCCGAGTGCCTCACCTGTGTCTGCTCTGCTGGGCTGCAGGTTCTCCGAGGGCCCCGCGGGACAGAGATGTGTCCACGATGGGGGCATGGTGAGCACAAAGGCAGGCTGTGCGCTGGGACTTGGGAAGGAAATGAGCACGTTCCCTGGGGAAGATCTGAGGTCATCAGCGACAGCGTGACCGCTAAGCAGGGTCTGCAGGGTGTCCGGGTCCAGGCTGGTTACATGGCCACGGACAGTGAGGTCCGCTCGGGATGAGAGGCCAAAGGAACAACCTGGCTGAGGATTCGGGAAGATGCTGAGCTGGTCCCCAGGGCGTGGCTCCCGTTCCTGGGCATCTGCGATGGGGTTCAGGTGTGGAACCAGCCGCCTAGAGAGGAGACCCAGCAACGTCTGATGGAGACGCGACCTTGACCGGGGCCCAGCAGGAAAGGTGGGTCCCCAACCATCTAAGCTTCAGGACCCTCCTGATGAAGTCAGACAACAATCTTCCCAGACGGACACAATACAAACGGTTAGGGAAACAATAAAAAAACAAGACAAAACCAAAACCACACTGGTCTCCAGAAAGCAGGCTTTCCACCCAAAGACCCTCTGTGGACAAGATGTGAGCAGCCAGGTGAAGACCCACTTTCCCGCCCACCCCTCGCAGTGGTCCCACCTGGAGGAGGGGTGTCTCTGGGGTCTGGGTCTGTGTGTCCAGGTATCTGGAGATGTGCAGACAACACTCGGAGGAGTGCGCGTGTGTGTGTGTGTACTTGTGCGTGTATGTGTGTATATGTGTGTATGTATGTATGTACACGTGTACGAGTATATGTGTGTATGTATGTGTATGTGTGTATGTGTGCATGTATGAGTATGCGCGTGTATGTAAATGTATGTGTATATGTCTATGTGTGTGCATGTGTACATATGCATGTGTATATGAGTGTACGTATGTGTATATGTGTGTACGTGTGTGTGCATGTGTGTATATGTAAGTGTATGTGTGTGTAAGTGTAAGTGTGTGTGTCGGGGGGGTGTCTTTCAGATGTCTGGGCCTCTTGGCACTGGCACAGGAACCATCAGCCCTGCTCCTCTGCAGAGCCCAATAGAGTTACACACGTCCCACCCAGCCCCCGTCCTGGTGCCCAGGGAGTCTTGTCCCCTTTCCACCCTGTGTCCAGCACCCACAGGCACGGGCAGTGAGAGGGAGGGGCAGCATCGAGGGGGCACGTCAGCTCAAGAGGGCGCCATGAGGGAGTGAGGCACTTGGGCAGGTGCGAACACCGCGTGGTTGAGGCCACGCAGCCACCCCGCCGAGGTCTGCAGGGAGACCAGGAGCCTCATCTGTGGGTTTCCCTCCGCAGCATCCACCTCTGTAGTGTCATCTGGGGTGAGAGGACCCCAGCCAAGTGACCACGGACTGACCAGCACGGCCCTGGATGTGCCCAACACTAACGCCCCACCCGTCCTGCCAGTGGACGCTGTCAGAGGGCACAGCCGGGCAGACTGCCACAGCAGCCCTGCCCTCCCTGTCTGGGAATCCCAGGGCCAGTGATGGAGCCTCTGCCTGGAAATGTCTGCCCAGATGTTTGCACGTGCTGCCCGCACACGCATCTAAGGATGCTTTCCCAGCCATGGACAGAGGGGAAAGCTGCCTGGCTTGGTTCATTATGTAAATGTTAGCATCACAAGAGCTGTGGACTTTGTTCAAAACTTCAACAGCTGTGCAGAAGAAAGTCCCGGAAACGTGGGCATCCTTCACAGACCTGTGAGCTCACGAGGGCGGCTTCTTTTCTAAGCGGGTAATGTTCCTCCTACAGAGATCGTGTGTTTTCACGAGCAGCGTTTATAGGGTTTTTCCTTAGCGCTTTCCCCACACAAAATTGTTTCAAATGGTCTCGGGGGTTCACCTGGTGCCTGGAGCCCTCCCAGTGCTGCAAGATTAATTGGGAACATCATTGACACTCTATCCCCAGCGTTGCGGTTGTCAGAAACCTCAGCCCAAGAAAAGAAAGACAGACATTGGGCTGCAAAGCTGGTGAGGAAGTCCTGGGGTTTGCCGGTTGTGACCTGAGAAACACCAGCCCCAACCCAGCCAGCCTGAAGTCAGACGGGTGGGGGCGAAAGACGCCAAAATTCACTCTCATTATCTGTAGGGAGACCCCTGGCCGGGTCTCAGGTCATTGAGATCATCAGGGAAACAGGGAACCTCAGCTGCCCAGGGGCACTTTGTTTTGATTTGCGTGTAGATCTTATTTTTCCATCTTTCCAAGAAGGAGAGAACAGACTTCGTGAGTCCAAATATTCTCTTTCTCCTGGAAGCCCGGGGTAGGTTCCAATCTGGGTAGGTGAGGACAGAGCCTCAGCACAAAGTCCAGGGCTGTGTCCACCCAGGCCGGTTGGGGAGGGGTGGGGAGGCTGGGCCTTGTAGGATTTGATGGAGGGAAGGACACTCCTGCTGCATGTTCTGGGGTCAACCGTCTGAGTCATGTCTGCATAGACGGAAAGAGATCTACCCCGTGTGGACCCCCAAGGGGCTCCTGGCTACCATGTCACTTCTGCGTAGCTCCAGGACGGACCAGAGGTGACCTTGTTTTGGAAGCCGCCATCTTACTGAGTTAGGGGACGAGGTGGCAGAGAGGAGGTTGGAACCGTGGTTTCTTAGCACACAGCCTGGGCACTCTGCTCTGGCCAGCTGCCACCTAGTTTTAATTGGCAAAGGTTAAGCTGAGCCTCCCTGAAGGTGCCCTGGGCATCAGGATCGCCCTTCTGGTTAGATAATCACTTAGATGCAGACATGGAAAAATCCAGAAGCTCTGGGCTTGCTCCTACAGTGGTGCCTTTTAACCAAGACAGGTTCACCAGCACCCCGGGAAATCCCGGCTTCTCCTCACACTGGGGACCCTCGCAGCCCCAAGGAACCCCTTCCTTCTTCAAGAACCTCTTATTTGCAGAGGTTTGGGCCCAATCGGAAATATCTAATTCAAATTGCAGCTTCCCATCTGACACAGTCAATTTTATCCAAAATGATCTCTGATCATAGTCAGCCAACACCCTTCTCAGCAACTCACAGGCTTCAGGAATCCCGTGGGCGCTGGGAGATTCTGAAAATGAGCCGAGGGAAGCAGAGAAGGTGTGGATTTCGATTGGCTTTGTTGCCTGGGTGCTGCTCATGGGGGGGTTGGGAGTCAGGCTGTTCCACCGCCTCCGAGTCTGGAGGACGGGCTTTCAGTCCCTGGGCTTCAGGTTCTCGTCTGTGAGCTGCAGGAATCATGTACGTTCCTTCTGGGGTTCTCATGTGATTACACAAGGCTGTGAACACGGAGGGACTGACCTCCTGTGAGCTCCACTGTGCTGACGCTGCTGTGTCTTCACACGCTCCCCTGCGAGGCTGTTCTGGGCTGGAAATGCTGCTCTGTGTGTGTGGGGGGCAGTGGTCGGGGAGAGAAGGAAGGAGTCTGAGCTGTGGTTTGTCCACAAGTAGAGTCTACAAGGGCTTCCCTGGTGGCTCAGCTGGTAAAGAATCCGCTTGCAATGCAGGAAACCCCGGTTCGATCCCTAGGTTGGGAAGATCCCCTGGAGAAGGGATAAGCTACCCACTCCAGGATTCTTGGGCTTCCCTAGTGGCTCAAATGGTAAAGAATCCGCCTGCATTGCGGGAGACCTGGGTTCGATCCCTGGGTTGGATATACCCACTCCAGTATTCTTCTCTGGAGAATTCCATGGCAGAGAAGCCTGCCAGGCTACAGTCCATGGGGTTGCAAAGAGTCGACTTTCACTTTCAGAGTCTGCAAGCTCCCTGCGCCTGTCACCAAACACATGGCACTGAAGAGGGGTTGAGTGTCTGTGTCCTCCCGGAATCCGTCCGTTGAAAGCCCCCCTCCCGGTGTGATGGCCTTGGGGGGGCGTATGGGAGGTGACTGGGTCATGCGATTGGGCCCCAAGAAGGGCGGCAGGATCCTTCTAAGGAGGCCCACGGAGCTCATCTTCTCTCCTGCCCCTCGAAGGTGGAAGAAGGCAGGTCTGCCCCTGGAAGAGGGTCCTCATCAAAACCAGCCACCCTGGACCCTCATCTCAGCCTCCCAGCCTCCCGACACTTTGAGCCCCCCGCCCCTCCCGGCCAGCGGTCTTTGGTTCCAGCACTGAGGCTGTGACAGCTGGGGGTGGATGCACCATCATCACTTATGCCGCCTCACGGATGACCTCGCCCATCCAAGGGGGGAGGCAGGGGCAGAGTCAGTGCCCATTCTTTGCTGCCAGGGCTGTGAGTGTCCTGCCACGTGGGCACTGACTCCCCTCCCCATGCTGGGCGGCCCGGCTCCACAGACCCTTCTCCTGAGGCTCCTCAGTGGTCAGGGGCAGAAGGCGGGGAGGGCGAAGCGTGGGCAGAAGGAACAGCAGGCCAGAGACTCTGTCCCTGAGGCTGGCCCCGGGAGCGGCTGTTGGCCAGGAGCGCGGTGTGGCGGGCCCCCAGGGACCAGGACTGGGAAGCTTCGCGGCACCTGCTGCGTTTGGAGCTTTGCTGTTCCTGCGCTCCTAGGCATGTCTGGAACCCAGCGGTTTCTTTCTGGATGTGGTGCCTGATATTTTATCCAATCAGCTGCTCAAGGCTTTCCTCTCTAGGTCCGGTTCCGTCTGCACCCCTGGAGGTGCTTCTGACCCACAGTAGGGGTGGGGTCGTGATAGGAGGCAGGGCGTCAGGAGGAGGAGGCTGTCACGCCCCAATCAGAGCAGCTCTTGTTTCCAGAGGCGGCTCCTTTCCGCCTCCTCCCGCATCCGGGCCTCCAGGGTCCCCTGGCTTGTGGCCGCATCACCGAGTCTCGGCCTCTGTCCTCGCACGGCCACCCACCCCCAGGTCTCTCCTGTTGCATCAGGAGGCGCGTTGGATTTACAGCTCACCTGGATCGCCCAGCGTGGTCTCATCTCAAGACCCTCGGGGGGTTGCGTCTGCAAACACCCCCATCGGACTGCATCACATCACAGCTTCCGGTCCGTGTGCGCTTTCAGGGAGCGCTGCTCCTCCCACCACAGCACCTCCTTCTATTTTCCTGCAAACATCCAGGTGACAGGTGCTGGCGTGGGCAGCCAGCTCGGAGCGCTGACACCGAAGTTAGCAACGTGGCCAGGAGAAGCTCCAGGAAGTTCACGGGAAGGCACGCGGCAGGACGCGCCTGCGAACCGCGCCGTAGGGAAAGGTCAGGCTTTGCACGCGAATGCCCTGAATTTGTGTTTCAAATTCATGTGCTGTATTCCCTGCAGCAGAGCTCTCAGCTGAGCAGAAAATATTTTCGCCAATGAGCCATTTCCTAGAACAAACCCATCGTGCAGCTCCGGTGCCTTGACAACGACCACTGTGACAATTGGCTATGATTTAACTTTCAGATTTGAAATCGCGGGCTGATGGCCGCCATGATAAATGGCCAGGATGGTTTTCTACGTGGAGAACAAACTTCCCCGTGATTGTTCACACCTGGTGGCGAGCGGATGCTGCCTGCAGCTGCAAGAAGCAGCCTCGAACCCCTCCCTCCGCTCTTTCCCGCTGCATCCTCATAGGCTTGGGAGAGGGGGATGGGGTTGGCCGTCGCCCCCTCCTCAGCAAAGAGCTGCAGCCCCAGAATCTGTCTGGGGCCTTGGTTGAGACTCCTTCTCATACCGCTTTTCTCCCCACCCTCAGTCTCTGCTCTCTCAGCATCTCTCAGGATCACCCAAACTCCTGCAAACCACCTGAGCTGCTTTGACTCCCCTGGAGGACTCCCAGCTGGGAGTCTGTGTGGGGACTCTGCTCCCACAGCTCCAGGCTTGGCAGGAGTGGAGCAAAGCTGGGGGTTGGGGGTGGTGATCCTACAAATGGTGATGGAGCGTCGTGAGGGCGGGCGGGGGGCCAACACAGGTTCTAAGCAGCAGCCTGGTCTCTCTGGTCTTTAGCTGGAGAGACTGGAGCTCCTGGGGCCTCAGGGTAACAGAGGAAGCTGTTGTCCCACAAGGTGTTCCCGAGCCCCCGGGTGGGACCTGTTTCATCCCCAGGTATGGGTAGGTCCCAGATGGGTGATGGAAACGAGAGCTCAGACTCCCACCGTCCTGCGTGCCCTGTGGGCGGGGCCTCTGCAGTCCTGTCCACATCTTACTAGCTGGTGACAGTGGGCTCTGGGTCCCACACCCTTTCGTATCTGCACTCTGTAAGAGGTATGCACTCTCTATGTTGGTCTCATCTATAACGTGTAAGTACTGGATGTTAAAACTGAAACATATAAACTAAATTAGGACATTGAAATCTAGAAGCACCTTTTCAGGACGGGGAAAAGGCTTTTAAATGCAAGAAGGTAAAGCCCACAAAAGGAAGACCTCCAAAGACACACAGGTGTCCTTTGCTGTGGTTTAATCGTGCCCCCCCACCTCCCCCGAGAAGATGCTGCAGTCCTAACCCCCACACCTTGAACATGACTCATTTGGGAGGAAGGTCTTTGCAGAAGGTCAAATTTAGATGAAGTTGTCGGGATGGGCCTCAATCCAACAGGACTGGGGTCTGGATGAAAAGGGAAAATTCGACCAGGAGACAGGCGCTTACAGAGGGAAGATGAGGGGCCGAACGTCCTACACACGGCAGGATGGCCAGGGACACACCAGTCACCCTGGGGCCCAGGAGCTGGCCAGAAGCTGGAGCAGACCCTTCTGGGAACCTCAGGAGGCGCAGCCCCACCCACACCTGGACACTGGAGTCCAGCCTCCAGGCCGGGAACATCCGGGTTGGTGTTCAAGGCTGGTCTGTGCTCTGGGCCAGCAGCCCCCGGACCCTGACGTGGCCTGGGTGGCTCCCATAGCCTTCCCTGCCCACGAGGAGATGGAGGTGTTGTGTTGAGGGTGAGTGGGGGGCACACAAGGGGCCTGGAGGAGGGGTGTGGCTTGGGGCCCTGGCCCTGCTCCCCTTGCTACCCCTCCAACCCACGCTCCATGAATCCCACAGGTGAACCAAGATTTTCTCTTTTCCCCAAGATCCTGGAGGCCCCAGGGAAGTCCCTGCGCTGGTAACAAGGGTTTTGTTCATGAAAAAGTTAGCAAAAGCAGGACAGTGAGCAAGGCCAGGGTCACCGGGCAGGTTGACCGTGGATCTGGAACACTCCTGATTCTCTGACCTGTCCTCCTGTTTCCTGTGAGGCCAGCGATGGGCACCAGCCATCCTTGCCGCTCTGACTTCATTCACCCCCATCCCTCACTCGCTCCCTCCTTCACCCACGCCAGGATTCACACTCCACGGTTCAGTTCAGTCGCTCAGTCGTGTCCAACTCTTTGTGACCCCATGGACCGCAGCACGCCAGGCCTCCCCATCCATCACCAACTGCCGGAGTTTACTCAAACTCATGTCCATTGAGTCGGTGATGCCATCCAGCCATCTTATCCTCTGTCGTCCCCTTCTCCTCCTGCCCCCAATCCTTCCCAGCATTAGGGTCTTTTCCAATGAGTCAGCTCTTCGCATCAGGTGGCCAAAGTATCAGGCGGCCCCACTCCACAGGCAGGAGGATAAATCACAGAAACAGCTGCCTCGAAGAAGCAAGTGTCCAGCCCAGCTGGCTGCCCAGGACCAGGGGAGGTGAGGGGCAGAGGGGTAGCCCGCCAGCTGGGAGGTGGTGTCGGGTGTGGGTGCATGCCCTCCGGCAGGTCTAGGATCCCCTGCTGGCATGTCCTGGAGGCTTAGGGTCCTGGGGTCCAACATACCAGTTCTGGGGCCCCTCCTTACACTCCGAGGCTCCAGGCGCCGAGCACATCCACACTGAACCAGCGGCCCTTCTCTGACTCCGAGTGTGATGATGAACGGTCCTCTGGTTGCACCCCCCTGAAGTCATTAAAGGTGAAAAAGCCGATTAAGCATTCTCTCTGCATCCCCGTCAAAGTTGTCTTAATTTCACCGAGACATGGAAGTTTCTCTTGAGGGAAACATCCTCTTAGGGTTTGAGAGCCATTCCTCATTAACAAAATGGCAAGCGGAGAGCGAGGTGTCAGAACCCTGACGGACGGGCTGTAAATTGGCTCTTCCACCCCAGCTGGAGACTCTGATTCCTACCTTCAGAAGGTGGGGCCCCTCCAGGGCAATGAGCCTGTCAGCTGTCACTCAGCATTATTTAATTTCCCACTGAGGGGGGCATCCGGGGGCACCCTGGATTGATGCTCCACGCACCAAAGTGCCCGCCAGAGACGTCCGATCATGCGCCTCGTCTTGGCCCATCATCCCGTCTGCGGTTTGAGGAGTGGGGGCCCTGGATTGCAGGAATATCCACATCTTTCTGCTTCCTCTGCTGCTGGAGACCTGGCATTTCTCTCCCTTTCTGTGCAACGAGGAAAGCGCAGTCTTCAGCAATGGAGTGCTAACAACCTGGTGACCGCTCTCTGGACACAGGGGACTCAGGGACCGTTTCTAATGGCACGCGGGCCACCCTGTGCCTGAGCTCATCTCCATCCTCAGGACCACAGCCTCTGTCTGGAGGCTCCATCCCTGCCCAGGACATCTGCACACTCGTCCAACTGGTTGACCCACCTCCATCCATGCCTCTGCGGTGGGGAGCCCTGGCTGGAACCACAGGGACCAGGGTGACCGACTCAGACCCTTTTTTTAGAAGAGGAGGGTCCGGAGGGGTCAGAACTCAGCGCAGTTGTCACCCAGCTCTTCTCCTTCTGAAGACACGTTCCCCTCTCGTCTCTCCCTCTTCACCGGCTAAAATTCCCTCTGAAAAGTGTCAGTATAGGTTGCCTCACATACACTAAATAGTTCGCCCCATCCTCAGGTCAGCCCCAAGCCACTCACCAGGGGTGGAAAGTGTGGCCGTGAGGCGCCCCTCAAGGATGTGTGTGCTGGTGCTGCAGAAGGCCATGCTCTGACAGCGAGTGTTTGCAGCAAAGTCAGCGAATGTTCGGGCTTTCCAGGTGGTGCAGTGATAAAGTACCCGCCTGCCAATGTGGGAGAGGCAAGAGATGAGAGTTCGATCCCTGGGCTGGGAAGATCCCCTGGAGAAGGAAGTGGCAACCCTCTCCAGTATTCTTGCCTGGGGAATCCCACGGACAGAGGAGCCTGGCGGGCTACAGTCCACGGGGTCACAGAGAGTTGGATGGGACTTAGCATACACGCACGCAGGGGTGTGTTTGCAGGTGCTGAGCAAGGAGCACCGGCAGCTCCATGTTTAATGGGCCTGAGCTTCTGGATGCTTCCAGGCAGGGGTTGTCAGAGACAGTGTTAGGGAAGAAGGTCATAGGATACTTGTGGACCTTCTGACTGGCTGGTGGTGAGGTAACAAGGTGATGTTCTGGAATCTCAATCATCAACCTTCCGGTTCCAACCAGTCTGGGGTCTAGTTCTTGTGGTCAACATGTAGTCACCATCCTCCACTGGGTGGAGGTCTTGGTTTCTATAGAACAACTCAAAGATAAGCATCAAGTTTTAACTAGCATCCTTCAAGAGGAATGATGTGGCCTCGAACTCTTTTACTGGAGGGAAGAGCTGACTCATTGGAAAAGACCTTGATGCTGGGAAAGATTGAGGGCAGGAGGAGAAGGGGGCAACAAAGGATGAGATGGTTGGATGGCATCACTGACTCAATGGACATGAGTTTGAGCAAGCTCTGGGAGATAGCGAAGGACAGGGAAGCCTGGTGTGCTGCAGTCCATGGGGTCACAAAGAGTTGGATACAACTGAGCAACTAAACAACAACAGCTGCTCTCTGGAACTTGGGTAGAGCCCGGGAGACTGAAGCCTTATTTTCTACAAATAAGACACAGGGGACTCAGAGGGGCTTTTGTACCTGGGAAGGCCCTGCAGTGTCTTGCTTGGTTTCAATCCCCCCTTTCTTGATCCTCCTCCATCCTCAGGGGAAGAGGATCAGGACAAGAAAAGGAATAAAGTTGTAGATGGGGAGATTAATCATAAACTCAGCAGGGGAGCTCAGTTTAGGGGACTCGGTTTCAATGGAAGGGAGAATTTGCAGAGCCCCATGTGAGCTGAGAACACAGGGATCTTGTTCAAAAGCACAAAGGAAAAAAAAGTCCCTTTAAAGATACAGAGATGGAAAGCTTTTCACTTTTTTCATGGCCTCTCTCCCCACCTGCTTGCTGTTTCTACTTGCATTTAATGGCATTCTAGGTAAAGAAGGGCTGGAATCTTACGGTACTGGCCTGAGTTTCGCTGGCCTGCAATGCCTTGTAGTCTCTGCGGCTACACAATCTGATTTCCCGGTTTGTGTGCACACAGGGCCTTGTTCCATCAGGTGGGGCGATGAGGCGCAAAGCACACTCAGCCTTCTTCACCTCGCCTCCTGATCTGTGCACAACACGGGGCGCCAGAGAGGATGCGATGGGGCCCTTGGTCATCGATGTTTATCAGAACTCGGCCTTCTTTCTGTGTTTGAAGCAGGCTCTGGCTTGCAGAAAAGGTGGCCTCTGGGGCCTCTTGGTGCCCTCCCCCTCCCCCTCCTCTCACCCAGGCACAGCCCTAGCGTGCCCCCAGCCCTCACCGACTCCTGCTGAGACCCGACACACGGTCCCTGGGGCCTTGAGCGTCGCACACGCTCTCCGGGAACAGCGCTGTGGGGCAGTGGGCACACGCCCTGTGCTGGTCTCGCGTGCGTGCCCAACTGTGTCTCACTTTCAAGTTCAAAGATAAAATGGTTAAGAATTCCTGGCTGACAACAGAGCTCTGAGCCAAATGGGGGCCCCCTGAGCACGGCTCAAGCCCCCCTTTTGAAGATGGGCTGCAGGTCCAAGGGGCAGGTTTGTGGTGCTGGGCGAAACTCCGCGGTGCCCCCACCTCCTGAGCCCAGTGGACACCCGGGGAGGAGGGGTCAGGAGCCGTCTGTTAGTCACACCAGGTGCCAGGTCTGGTGCGAGGCGGCCCCCTGGTGCCCAGAGACGGACTCCATCCTGGGCCAGCCCAGGGACGCAGAGCTGCAGCACACCGTCTCCTTCAGAAGCTTAGAGCCAAACCCAGCTCTGGTTGGAGGCGGAGGTCAGGGCTGGGGGCCCCTGTGTATGCGGCAAGCTTCCCAGGGCAGGAAGGCTCAGCACTGGAGCACATGGGCTTAGGGGTCAGCCAGCCTGGGCCGAGACCTTGGTCCAGCCCCTCTGGCCGGGATGTCTTAGAAACCTGCCTCAGTGTCCCCAGCAGTACCTGCCTCATGGATGGGGGCGTTCAGGACAGCACCAGGCACGTGAAGCAGGTGCACGTCACGTGGGCGGCCACCGTGATCCCGCTGAGACCGTCCCTCTTAAAGGGCCGCCGACCTGCTGACAGGCTTGGAGCCTCTGGCCACAAAGCTGGTCATCAGTTAAAGAGGTGTGATCTGCAGGCTCGTCCTCCCAGACCCACAGAATAAGGAGAACCAGTGGAGACCCCACCCTCGAGCCAGGGAATCTGAGACTGCCCTCCCGTCCCAGCCCCTCCACTTCAGTGGGGAGGACCGGGCTCCTGGGCAGGCAGGTGGCCAGCTGGGTCCCACCTTCTCCCAGACCTGTGCCTCCTGGAGAGCAGAAGAGACCTGGGGGCTGGCCCCACCGATGGAGCTGCCCAAGAAGCAGAAACGGTCGAAACCTATCTTCCAGCTACGTGACGCTTCCTTGGCCCAGTTTCTCGGCTCTGGGGACACCAGTGCCCATTACAAAGGGGCTGGAGAGGGCCCCAGGGCCGCTGGGCGGCCCTGTCGCTTGGCTCTCTGGTAGGAGGCGGGCTCCATCGGCGTTATCCCCCTCCACAGAGCTGCACTTCCCAAGCTGGGCTGATGGCCTCAAGCTCTAATTGTCTAGGATTCCATTTAAAACGGGACTGAAGGAGGGATCCCCCAGGAAGGATCCCCATCTGAAAGTGAGGAGGGTGTTTCCGCTGACCTCCAGCGAGGGCGCAGCAGTGTCCCCGGGGTCCTGGCAGAGCCGAGGCCCCGAGCGGCCTGGGGGTGGGGGTGGGCCCTGAGGGGTGAGCTTGGACGGTGCAGGAAAAGCTGCCCACGGCTGCCCTCAAACGATCCGACAAATGCAGTGGCTCCCACAGCAGATGTCCGTCCTCTCCCAGCCTGGAGGCCGGAAGCCCGAGACAGAGGCGCCAGCAGGGCTGGTCCCCTGAGATGCGGATGGGACTCTGCAGAGGTCAGATGCCCAGGTCTGGTTTGGTGAGATTAGAACCTCTGACTGTTGACAGGGCTGCTCTGGTGGCTCAGTAAGTAAAGAATCAGCCTGCGATGCTGGAGACCTGGGTTCGATCCCTGGGCTGGGAAGATTCCCTGGAGAAGGAAATGGCAAAGGCAACTTACTCCAATATTCTTGCCTGGAGAATCTGATGGACAGAGGAGCCTGGCAGGCCACAGTTCACGGGGTCGCAGAGTCGGACACGACTGAGCGACTAACACTTTCACTTTTTGATTGGGACTGTTACTGGGCGTGGCCTCGTCGACCTCTGGTTCAGTTACTCATCCATCCATCCGCTCACCCTTCCTTTTGTTCAAGCAGAAGTACTGACCACAGCTGACCACACACTGGCCCCAGGCCAGGCACAGTGACTTCTCTGCACCTAAGCCACAGAGCCCCGCCCCCAGGTGCTATGGCCTCTGGGATGACAGGCTCTGGACACGGTTCATGTCCAGAGAGGCCAGGAAGAGTGGGCTGCTCCAGGAGGAAGGAGCCCAGAGGAAGCTTGAAGGTGGCAGGAAATGCCATCATGGTGCAGCATCCACAGCACTGGAACCACGCGGAAGCTTCCGGAACACACTGCCTGGGCCCCCAGACCGATCTCAGGGAGCTCCAAGCTCTGCCCTGGAAGGACAATGAGATCCTTCAAAGGCTCTGGCCACGATGTGTGTCTTCCTGCCCAGAGGTCAGTGCCAGGCAACCAGCAAGGACTCTTCTGAGCCCCTGGGTCCTCCTGGATCCATGGAGACACAGGGCTGGCGCAGGGCTGTCCTGGGTGTCTATCGTCACATTTCTCATCAGCACTTATCACCAAGCTGCTTGAGTGTCCTGAAAAGTAGGAGAAAAGCAATTAATTAATTACCCAGAGAGGACAGAGGAGACAAGAGATGGCATTGGGAGGGCTGAAGACAGTCCCTGTGGCGGCGGTGGGGTGGAGAGGAGCAGGGGAGAGAGGGAGGGGAGAGGGCAGGGCTCAGAGCTCCGAGGGCAGCACGCACGTGGCAGGACTGAAACCCGGCCACCACTGGCACCGCTTGCTCGCTCATCCCAAACCTGGGTGACCATCCCACCCACGTGGGGGCAGGGAGGCCGAGGGGGGTGCCTGAGGGAACCCCCCACGGGTGGGGGGCGCTGCTGCGTCCCGGAAGCGGAGCCACGGCGAGAAGAGAGAGGGGCCCTCACAGACCTGGGGTGGGACACGGGGACCCTGCTCAGACTCTGCATTTCCGGAATTTCTGGGGTCCTGACCTCCTGTCTGTGGCCAGGCCTGGCTTGTCCCCAAACCTCAGGGAGGAAGGGAAGCTAAGCAGGGGCAGACGCTCAACCTACCTGTGATCCCGGGTCAGAGAGGCCTGGGGAGCTGGGGGAGGGGTCTGGGAGCTGGGGTGGGGTCTTGGAGATGTGGGAGGGGCCTGGGGAGCTGGGGGAGGGGCCTCAGGAGTTGGGGGCAGGGCCTGGTAAGTTGGGGGAGGGGCCTGGGAGATGTGGATGGGGCCTGGGGAGCGGGGGGAGGAGCCTGGGGAGCTGGGGAGGGGTCTGGGAGCTGTGGGAGGGGTCTGGGGAGCTGGGGGAGGAGCCTGGGGAGCTGGGGAGGGGTCTGGGAGCTGGGGTGGGGTCTGGGAGCTGTGGGAGGGGCCTGGGGAGCTGGGGGAGAAGCCTGGGGAGATGGGGTGGGGTCTGGGAGATGTGGGTGGGGCCTTTGGGGTTGGGGAGGGGCCTGGGAGATGTGGGAGGGGCCTCAGGAGTTGGGGGCAGGGCCTGGTGAGTTGGGGGAGGGGTCTTGGAGATGTGGGAGGGGCCTGGGGAGCTGGGGGAGGAGGCTGGGGAGATGGGGAGGGGTCTGGGAGATGTGGGTGGGGCCTGGGGAGCTGGGGGCGGGAGACCCAGGCAGTGGTGTCCTCAGGGCAGGGCTCTGAGTCCCCCAACCCCGGACAGGCCGGGCTGAGTCCTGCTAAACGACTCCCTGGCTTCCCTGGACGACTGCAGGGAGGTCTCCCTCGCCCCCTAGGCGTGAACCAGAATCCCCCGCCTCCCGCAGGGCCCTGGGGGTGCTGCCGCCCCGGCACCTGGGTGCCCTAGGGCTCTGAGTCCTTCCTGCTCTGAGAGCTGCTGTGTGACCTTGGACAAGCTCCTCAGCCTCTCTGAGCCTCGGTTTCCCCACCAGTAAAAGGATAGCCTGACATCCTCCTGTCAGGCTCTGCCCAGGGGTCACAGTGACAGCACCCGATGGTGAGCTGCGGCAGGGACACCCCAGCGTGGGGGGGCATCCCCACCTGGTCCTCGACCTTGGGTGTGGGCCTGCTCCACGGCATGGGGGCAGGGCCCAGGGTGCAGGGGCATGGCGTCTGGAGGAGGGCGGGCTGCTCCCCAGCTGGGACTCCCGGGGTGTGTGTGGGTGTGTGCACATATGTATGCCTGTGTGTGTGCACATGTGTTTGTGCATGTGTGTGCGTGTGTGGTCACGGCTGGCCAGCTGGGAGCCTCCTGCCCTAGGACTCTCTGGACCCTGGGGGGTGGAGGAGCTGGTCCCCTTCGCAGGCAGGCGTGGGATGAAGACCCAGAGAGCCACCCCTGCTCAGGGTACCCCTCACCCTCCAGGCTGGGATCAGACTGGAGGGCCCTGCAGGGGCCACCAAGACCTCCTCATAGGGCCTCCCATTGCAGGGACTCCAGTGCTCCAGGACCCCAGGGCAGCCTCGGCCCAGCCAGAGAGGACCACCTCACCCTAAGAGGTTCCTCCTCGTTCAGCTTGCTGCCCTGGCTTCCAGGGGGGATTTGATTGGACTAAAAGGTCCTGCAGTTTGAAGGAAGCTTCATAAATTTACCAGCCCGATGGCCTGCCGTGATCAGTGGCCAGGCCATGTCCACCCTCTGATCTCTACAGGCCTGGATGCTGCCTCCGTGCTCTCCACAGCTCATCCCTGGAGTGCCTTGTCCCCAGCTAAGCCGCCACCTCCTCCAGGCAGGCTTCCCTGACCTCCCTCCCACAGGCTGGGCTTCTTTCACTGGATCAGGGCCACACTGACCAGGTTTTCCTGATGAGTGTGGGCCCAGCAGTGAGCAAGGTGCTGGGTCCATAGGAGGCACTGGAGAATTTGGGAGGGAATGAATGAATGAATGAATGAGTGAACAGCTTCCAGGAGAGATAGCACAGGGTTGAAGGGGAGATGCTGGAATCAGGTGGTGTCCAGGGAGGTCCTCAGGCCCAGGGGTGGGAGTGAGAGCCCCTTCCTCAGGGCGGGCAGCACATCTACCTGGGCCGAGGGCCAGAGCTGGGGTGGGGTGGCCCTGGGCCCTCCCCAAGCTGGGCACTCTCTTCCTCTCACTGTCTAATAAGCAAGGCGTTTGTTTTCCACCTGGAATGCTGCGTTCTGGCATGATTCATGGCCTTATTACAGAGCCCTCCCAGAGGGAAGGATATTTTTAATACAATTTGCATTTGGGAAAAATTTATGACTGTCTGCCCTGAATCTGAATCAGAGCTGCCTGCTGGTTACTAGGGGTCTTCAGGTCACCCCAGCACTGGTCAGTTCTAGTCGGTCACCTGGGCTAACAGGGCAGGTGGCCCATTGGCCGGACACCAGGGCCATCGTGGCTACCCAACTCCTGCCCTGTGGACAAAGCCGCCGCCGCCTCCCCTGGCCCCCGGCCCCTGACCTGACCTGGGCCGGGACTCCCTCCCTCAGGAGGGACAGGACCCAGGAGCCGCCTGGGGCCTGATTCCCCACAGGAGTCCCATCAGTCCTGGGCCGTGAACCTCATCACCGCCCGAGAGACACCAGGCAGGTGCTGATCCCGGCTGGCTCATAGAAGATGCCGCCCAGGGGTGCCAAGTGATTCACCAGGTCCCCAGCCTCCTAAGTGCAGCATCACCGAGGCCCAGAAAAGGAAGCTGGCATGAGGTCCCAGGGAGAAGTGGCCACATAACCTGAAGTCCTTCGCCAGTGTTTACTTTTTATTATTTGTATGAATATACGAGATCCTGAAAAAAGACCTTTATAAATGAAGTGCTTAATTTCAGGGTTACCTATAAACATCCCTGATAATAACCGAAGCAGGTCCCCTGCTGGGCCATAAGCACAGGGACCCCGAGGGCAGCCCTGGGTCACTCAGGCCGAGTCCCTCCTGGGCCCGGTCCCCAGATCCTCTCCTTCCCCTGGACTCTGGCTGGGCTGCATGTTCCACCTCCCCTTCAGTCCTCGGCTGGTGAGTGTGGACAAAGAGGGATGCCGCCCAGAATCCGGCCCTGAGCCTCCCCGAGTGGGCAGCTCTGGCCTCTCCGTCCCCTGGCTGAGAATAGGGAGCTCCCGGGCCCCGGAGGGCAGGCAGTACCGTGCATGTGTGAGGAAGGACCACTTGTCCACGTCAGCATCTCCACCGGCACTTTTGTCCCTGTTTTGAATAAAGCCCAGATTTCCTTTCTGTTCTGGGCCCGGCTGAGGACATGTCTGGTGAGGGCATTACCAGGAGTTCTCAGGGGGTCACTAACCCCAAATCAGGGGGGAGCTGGAGAGGCCAGGAGGGGTCATGAACATCAGGGGTGCTGGCCGGCCTTGCGAGTCACACAGTGTGAAGGAGAGAAGGAAGGAAGGGCCGGTCAGCCCAGAAAGGAAAGAGTGTGAGGGAGCAGACTGGCTCTGGACTCAGAGGAAGCAGAGAAGGGAAGCCCTGGAGGGAAAAGACTCGGCAAACGTCCCGTCCCGTAGATGAGACGATTCAGGTGCAGCAAGGGGGCTTTCCCGGGTTCCCAGGGGGAGAAACAAGAGACAGGAGGGCAGAGGTGGGGAGGAGGGTGAGGAAACCCGGGGGCGGGGGCAGAGCTTCGAGAGCCAGTCTGGGCAGGATCTCAGGTGGTCCTGGGTCCCTGGGACGGATGCGAAGCAGGTGTGTGGACGCTCCCTGGTTTCTAAAGGGCGGCGGTGGCCGAAGCCCCCCACAGGGCTGATCAAAAGCCTCCTATCTGATAGGATTGGAAGTACCCTGGGCTCCCAACCTTGCAGAGAGGGGGGTGAATGCCTCGCCACCCAGCCCGCAGGAGTGAGCAAGCGGCGGGGGTGGGGAGGGACCTGCCGAGGGTGAGTCTGGACCCCGAAAATGTCCACCAGGCGGCTCCCTCCAGAGAGCTGGCCGGGCTGATCTCGTTCCTGGGTCCAAGCTCGCCCCGCTCGCCGCACGATAGACCAATGAATCCGAGAGACAAGGTGTTAAGGTAAGGAAGAGACTTTAGTTGGGGAGCTGGCAGGGCTTCCCAGATGGCGCTGAAGAACCCGCCTGCTAATGCGGCAGATGTAAGAAAGGTAGATCCGGCCCCTGGGTCAGGAAGCTCCCGGGGAGGAGGGCACAGCAACCCACGCCAGTGTTCTCGCCTGGAGAATCCCACGGACAGAGGAGCCTGGTGGGCTACAGCCCGTAGGGCTGCAAAGAGTCGAACACAACGGAAGCGACTTTGCATGCATGGCAGCTGAAGAAGATGGCAGGTTAGCACCTCAAAATAACCATCTCGTTGGGGCCTGGCTGCCAGGTTCTTTTACGGATCAGAGAGGAAGAAGCAGTGAGGAACTGAAGTCACAAGGCTGGGGGCAGGCGGTGGGGAAGTCAAGCGAACGGGCCTTCCGTCCTGCCAAGCATCTCCAAGGGGATGTCCAGCCTTCAGAAGGGCTGTGTTAATCTCTCCTATTCACAGCTGGGCAGGGACAAACTATCTCTCCAGGAGCTGAACAAAGGCACTTTCGTTTATAGTCAAGCAGGGGGCAGGACCCTTCAGGCAAGCCATTGAGTATGATTATAACAATGAAAGCAAGTCAAAGAAACAGTTTCCAGCATGGACTCAGAATTGGCTTCCTCCCTGCAACAATCTCAGAACTCCCCTTCCCCCGTCCCCCGGACCTTCCAGATCCTTCCCGCAGATTCTGGAGCTGCTCTGAGCCACTGTCTGCTCTGTGCCCCTCCCCCGTCAGCGGGGCCCTTTCCTGTGTCTTTTGTTCTGTCATACCTCGGTATTTTTATTGCTGCCAAAAGTGATGAACGTACTTTATCAAGGGACCCACTCACTACGCATGCTCCTGGAGCTCAATTTTGTTTTCTCATTTAAAATAAAGACTTTTTAATCCTTAGTGTCTTGGACTTGAAAACCAAGAGTGAAAAAGGCCCAGTACACGGTCCCCAAGAGCCAGGGGAGAAGGGAGGTGCTCAGCCTCCCCGTTTCAGACCCACGCCTGTCTCCTCTGCCCTGCCCTGTCCCCTCCTCACACCAGAACACTATTTCCTTGGAAAATTCCTCTTCATCTTTTTAAAGACAGATGAGAGTGTACTTGAGCTGTAACACAATGGAACAGAGAGTTTCTATTCAATTGCTAATGAAAGCCAGCTACAAAGAGCAAAAGGAATGAAACAAAAAGGAAAAAGAACCATCTTTAGTGAAAGCAGAAAAAAACACAACCATCAGCTTCGGGTTTTGTGGGAAGATGTGGGCAAGCCCTGGAAACAGCCGCAGGATGGTGTAGGGCTCAGCAAAGTCCAACTTCTCCAGACAGACAGCCGAGTCAGAACGGCTGGTCCTGAGAGGTGGGTTCCTGACGCGCACAGGTGACGGAGGTCGGCGTGGGGCAGACGCGGTCTCTAGCGGGGGAGGACGGAGGGGGGTGCGCAGGGGCTGCCCTGGCTCTGCCACAGTGGAGGAGGGGAAGGACGTAGGAGCCAGACCTACAGCTGTGTCCCCCGCAGGGCTGGAAGGTGTCATCACCGCCCCCACACTCACCTGGCTGCACTCCTGGTGGTTGCGTCTGAGATGAGGCCCCTCCTCAGGCCACCTGCCCACCTGCACAGCTGCCCACCTGCCCACCTGCCCAGCTGCCCATCTGCACACCTGCCCACCTGTCCACCTGCCCACCTGCCCACCTGCACACCTGCACACCTGCCCAGCTGCCCATCTGCTCACCTGCCCACCTGACCAGCTGCCCACCTGCCCACCTGCCCACCTGTCCACCTGCATACCTGCCCACCTGCCCACCTGTCCAGCTGCCCATCTGCACACCTGCCCACCTGTCCACCTGTCCACCTGCCCACCTGCCCATCTGCACACCTGCCCACCTGCCCACCTGCATACCTTCCCACCTGCCCAGCTGCCCACCTGCACACCTGTCCACCTGCCCACCTGTCCACCTGCATACCTGCCCACCTGCCCACCTGCATACCTGCCCACCTGCCCACCTGCTCACCTGCACAGCAGTCTCTTCTCCCAGGAGGACGGATGCCATGAGAAGCTCAATGCATCAGGTCTTCACTGAAACCGAAGATGGGATCAGATTCTTGTCAAGAACAAGGGAGCTTGGGTGGGTAGACTACCCCCCCCAACACACACACACACACATCAGTGAATTGTGGTGGAGCCACTGGAACAGCAGGGTGAGAACCCCCACATCTGTCCCTCCATCACAGTGATGAGAGCGCTGACAGCACTTGCCATTATCAACAGAAATCTGTATATTAGCAAGCGTTAGCCACTCAGTCCTGGCCGACTCTGTGAGCCCATGGATTGTAGCCTGCCAGACTCTGTTCATGAAATTCCCCATGTAAAAATATGGAAGTAGGTTGCCATTCCCTTCTCCAGGGGATCTTCCTGACCCAGGGATTGAACCTGGGTCTCCTGCATTGCTCCTGCATTAAAAGATGCTTGCTCCTTGGAAGAAAACTATTAAAAACCTAAACAGCATATTAAAAAGCAGAGACATCACTTTGCCAGCAAAGGTCCATGTAGTCAAAGCTATGGTTTTTCCAGTAGTCAATGTATGGATATGAGAGTTGGACCATAAAGAAGTTGGACCATGTGAGCGCTGAAGAATTATGCCTTTGAACTGTGGTGTTGGAGAAGACTCTTGAGAGTCCCTTGGACTGCAAGGAGATCCAACCAGACCACCCTAAAGGAAATCAATACTGAATATTCACTGGAAAGACTGATGCTGAAACTGAAACTTCAATATTTTGGCCACCTGATGCGAAGAACTGACTCATTTGAAAAGACCCTGATGCTGGGAAAGATTGAAGGCGGGAGGAGAAGGGGATGACAGAGGATGAGATGGTTGGATGGCGTCACCGACTTGATGGACATGAGTTTGAGTGAACTCTGGGAGTTTAGACAGGGAGGCCTGGCGTGCTGCAGTCCATGGGGTCGCAAAGACTCGGGCACGACTGAGTGAATTAACAACAACAGCTCTTGTACTGCAGGCAGATTCTCTAGCATGTGAGCCACCAGGGAATCCCATATGTGAGTGAAGAGCTTGTGAGAACCAACAAGTGTTGACTCACGATAGAATGACGAGTCCTGGGAAGAGAAGGAGCCCGCGCTGTGCCCCCACCTCCCCTCCCAGCCCTGCAGTTGCCTTGAGCAGCAGCAGCCTCGCAGCCGCTGGGGAAGCCGGGTCAGGCTGGTAGAGCCGGAGAAGCCCCATCCTGGAAAAGCCTCACTAGCTGTCTTGCCACCAGCGCCCAGCGTGCCCCCTCCTCAGGCCTCCTCGTGACTTGACCTGACTCGGGGCACTTGTGGAAGACCATCTGTGAAAGCGTTTAGCATCTGTTGGAGAATGGAGGGAACAGAATGAATCCACTGAACTGAGAGGCATCTTGAGAGTGGAAAGCGAGACACTAGCTCTATCTGGTCAACGGATCCATTTATTATCAGGCAACTTCCTCTCAAGGCGGGATGGGGGTCAGGCAGGGAAGGAACTGGGAGGACTCCCGGCTGCTCTCTGCACCCCGAGGGGCCATCGAGACGGGTTTGTAGTGAACCTGGGGCACCTTGACCGCCATGTGGGTGATCTTTGTCAAAGACACGCACACGTATACAGATAAAATAGAGGGCAGGAGGGTAAGAAGAAGTGCCTTTGCCCTGATTTATTTATGTCGTGGTCCAGGTGCGGGTTGGAAAAGAATTTCCAGACGTGAGACAGAATGAGAGGGAAATAAAGTTTATTAGAATGAGAGACGCTACTAAAACAGCGGCCCCCTCAAGGGAGAACCGAGGTTGAACAGGGGTCCTCAGTCCACTTTTATACCAAGGGTATGAGGAGTGGGATGGGGTCTTGGGGGTCATTTGCTGATTGGATGAGGCATGTGTACGGGGTGGGGCAGAGGAGGGCAGATACCTTGTCCCTACGGGGTAGGAGGGGAGACAGGTTACACCGCTCCATCGATAGCTACAACATGGGGAGGGAAGGGGGATGAGGGTCTGGTTTTCCGTTCCTACATTCCAAGACCCTGCTTGGTTTTATCTGCTCTTTTGTCCTTGGGTCACCACAATTTATAAGCACTTTTAAATAGTCCTTAAAGGCAACAGACCAAATTTTAGATTTTTGCAGTTTCAATAAATAGGTAGAAAATAATGCAAAAAAATAAGCAGAGAAATTGGAAGACGGTGACAATATCTGGGATATATGTCTGAGAATTAACTTTCTCTATTTACATAGAGGAGGGTTAGTAGACTATCGAAAGTAAATGAGTCTAGAAATAAGGGTTTTTAATGCTATTAAAAGGCAACAACAAAAAAAGCAGATGGATTAGCTTTCCAAATTATCAGCAGGAAAACACACACAGAGAAACTGCAATCCAAGCAGTGAAAGATGGAAAACAATGGAAGCGTGAAAATAGAAATACAGTAGAAGAAATCAATAATCAAGCATGTATCACAGAAGAAAATGTACAGAAGATACATTCGCTAACTAAGAGAAGATTCTCAGATTAAAGATTGAAACCCAGTATGTGCGTCGTTTACAAGACATATCCAGCATAAGGCAGTAGAGAAATTCTTGGTCAAAGGTGCACAGACAAATGTAAATAAAAAGAGGGAGCTGAAACGGCCGTGTGAACACCGACAAGCTTGTGATCAACACAGAGGTAACCCAGGAGGCCACGGGAGCCGCATGGCAGAGACGATGAACACAGGGCAACGGTCTGTCACTGTGAGTCTCTAAGCAACACAGAGTAAGACCCGCAGCAGGTGGAAAGAAGGGCCGAGTGCACAGAAGTTAAAGTATCTTCATTTGGGTCCTCGGATTGCAGGGCCCAGAACAAGGCTTTGGATGAGGAGAGTCTGGGGGTGAGCCCAGGGAGTGGGGAGCCCGGTGCGGGGGCCAGCTACAGGAGCATCTCAGCATCAGCCACCTGTGGGCCTCGGACCTGCCCTCCAGCACCCCCAGGTACCCCTGAACGCAGGCTGGAGGCTGAGGCAGCATCCTTCAGAGGCCCCCCACCAAGACTGGAGGTTTGCAACCCCCCCAAAACCACTCCAGGACTCCCCATGATGCTGAGGAACCCCAGGGTGAAACAGCAGGGGTGGGATGCAGGGCCATCTCAGGACAGCAGCCCCGGCGACCACGCCTGGAGGGAAGACGTCCCAGGACTACAGAAGGCCTGGGCCTCGAAGAAGACGTTCACCTCACTCGGCTCATCCCCAAGGTCAAGCAGGGGCTTCCCGAGTGGCGACGGTGGTGTGAATGCAGGAGATGTAAGGTTCGATCTCTGGGTCGGGAAGGTCCCCTGGAGGAGGGCATGGCACCCACTCCAGTATTCTTGCCTGGAGAATCCCATGGACAGGGAGGCCTGGCGGGCTGCAGTTCACGGGGTCACAAAGAGTCGGACACGACTGAAGTGACTCGGCACACTCGCAAGGTCAAGTAGACAAAATGCCTGTGAGGCTTGGGCGGCGACAAGGAGCCCATGCAGGTTCATATCCCAACTCTACGCTGAGCACACCCAGCACAGCGCCTTATCAGGTCCTGTGAATTGTGTACAGAAAACGGCCATGTACTTGGACACAAAAAGTGCTTTCTGCTTCCTCAGGAAGCGCCGGGACTGCTGAGTGCCTGGAGGAAAGCGAAAGGAAACATGATGGGATCCAAACCGCATGCACCATCAGCGTTGCCCCCGGAGCAAAGTGACACCATGAATATTTTAAATCCTGAATTAAAAAGATGGTTAAATTAGCCGCTCAACTAAAAATAGAAAAATAATGAAAGGGAAAGCAGAGGATTTTATGAAAGGAAAAGAAATGAATGATGCGTCGGTGAGAAAAGAGTATAATTAGTAAATAATTTCAAAAGTAGTTTCTTTATTAAAAACCCTACAAAATTTAAAATATTAAACCTAATTGCAAAAGGGAGATGAAAAGGAAGAGACACAAAATAAGAAATTAGGGTAGGAAATAGCCAAAAATGAAAGCAGATTATATTTTTTTCCTCAGCTACATATAATTTGAAAAGGCTAGAATAAATAAGTGGTTACACAAGAATAAACAGATCTAGAAATATAGTATCTATTTATCTATCCATCCATCTATCCATAAGTTTACTTATATAGAGAGACAGAGTCTAAAATTTACCTGTAGATGAGTCTATCTACATTGATCAATTATCATATACAAAATTGGGAAATTTGTCCACTACCTACTTCCCCTAAAATCACCCATGCCAAGACAATTCTTTATTGAATTCTATCAAAATGTCAGAGAATAAATAATGGAAAAGTTATTTAAATTTTTGGAGACCTTTCTCTTGTAGATGTTTAGTAGAACCTAAAACATTATTTGCGCATGCGTGAGCGCGCGCGCGCGCGCGCGCGCACACACACACACACACACACACACGGCTAGAAATGTATCTAGTCTGTAAACATAGGTGCAAAAACTACATACTAAATTAACAAGTAGAATCAAGAGAGTCTCAAAAAGAAAAATGCACTATGATTGATGTAGTTCTTTCCAGGAACCAGAAATGATTCAGTATTTGGAACTGAATTACAGATTAGATCCAAAACATACCCAATAGAAATGGTTAATGATTTAAAAAGCATTCTTGAGAAAACTGTTTAAAATATTTAAAGGATTAGCAATTCCTTTCCTCCAAAAAGCAGCTGAAGAACGTACGTGGGAATGTTCTTTAAACATTTTCAGTAAAAAAAATACAAGTAGCCAATACACATAATACAAAATTTCCAGGTCACATGAAGTTAAAAAAAAAGCCAATGAATAGGCCACTGATCTGGTGTTCTCCTGGTAGGGTCCGCCCCGTCAAGGTGTGAGGGGCCCTGGATTGACAGGGAAGCGCATGGCAAGCCCTCATCCACTTGGTGGCCAGGTCACCTCTGCAGTCTCTTTCGACACAAATCCAAGCATCTTGAAAGTGACAAAACGCACTTTCCGTCTGTCCCAGCAGCTCCGTGTTTAGAATGCAGTTCTGCCCAAGTGCATGCACGTAAGAGCAAAGATGTATTACAAAGATTTCCATTTTGTTAATAATTACAAGTGCCTAGAACCAATATAAGTGCCTCTCATTAGGAGAATGAGGAAATAATTTATGGAATATCATGGAGCTATTTTAAAAATGGATTAGAATATCTCCAAACTATATTGCTAAATGAGAAAAAGCAAAATGCAAAACAGGGTGTACATAATGCTCCTATTAGATTTTAAAGAGGGTGATTCATGGACAAACACTCACAGCAGTACAGAAACATCCTGCAGCCCAGGCAGGTGAGGGGTGCCTGGGGATCCGCAGGCCTGTTTGCAGCCATGGCTTCCGGGAGGCGAAAGGACACCTCGGGTGCAAAACCAGCGGCTTCTGTTTGCGCAGCCTTCGCACTGGTTTGACGTACTGACCATGATGAAGCGTTGCTTTTTCCAATAAAACATAGATGCGCATGCATGCCCAGTTCCTTCTATCATGCCTGACTCTTTGTGACCCTGTGGACTGTAATCTGCCAAGTTCCTCTGTCCATGGGATTCTCCAGGCAGGAATACTGGAGTGGATGGCCATGCCCTCTTCCAGGGGATCTTCCTGACCCAGGGATCGAACCCATGTCCTCTGCGTCTCCTGCATTGCAGGCAGATTCTTTACCTACTGAGCCACCTGGGAAGCCCTAAGACATATGCATTTATGCATAAAGCATATATGCATATTCATATATATTTATATGCATACAGGAGTGCCTAATACTCACACATGTAAGTATAGGTATGTATCTCTGGGAGTGTCGTTTAAGAGCTGGGAGCAGGGAGTCCAGCCCAGATGTGGTCCCCATGGGCTCACCTTTGGGCCCTGTGTCTGAGTTTCTCATCGCGAGAGTGAGGATGATACACAGCACCGGCCTCGGAGGCTCTGGTGAGGACGGGGTTGATTCATGCCAGGCGACGCACACAGTGTCTGGCTTCTACGAGGGTGTCAGGGACTGTCATTCTGGGCTCGTTTCTTGCCCTTCTTAGCATCATCTGCCATGTCCTGCTCTCGGGCACTGCATCCCAAGTCCCGAATGTGTGGCCGGAGATGGACACGTGTCGTGTCCACTAAGTACTGCCGTGGCGGGACGGTGGGGCTCGAACCCAGGCTGGAGGAGTTAGGGGAGCCTGATAAAAGAGGTGTTCACCTCTCGAGATGTAGGAAATCATTCTGGCTTATACACGAGTTAGCCTGAATTTGATGCTAACTAAAATACTCTGTTTATGGCCCAGCCAATATATATTGTACATCTGTTTTCATTATTAGAGAAAAGGCCACATTGGCCAAAAGTAAAGAATGTCCAGGTTAAAAATAGAGATTAAAGGCCTCCCTCCCTGGGACACCAATGCTGGTTCTCCCTCAGTGATAAGACTCACTTCCCAGGTACAGTCCATGGGGTTGCAAAGAGTCAGACACGACTGAGCGACTGAACCGAACTGATGAAGAAGAGAAGACTGACTGTTAGTGCTCAGTCGTGTTCAGCTCTTTGCGACCCCATGGACTGTAGCCCGCCAGGCTTCTCCATCCTTGGGATTCTCTAGGCAAGAACACTGGAGTGGGTTGCCATTCCCTTCTCGAGGGGATCTTCCTGACCCAGGGATCAAACCCAGGTCTCCTGCATTGCAGGCAGATTCTTTACCATCTGAGCCACAAGTTTGTTGATTATTTTTGTTGATGAGCCTTATAGTACTAGAAAGAGAAAAAGGACAGAAGAAATCAAACAAATAAAACAAAGACACGTTCACGGCCAGGTTAGGTCTGCCCACTTCAGGGATATAAAAATGATAGAAAGCATTGAACAGCCTTGTGCCTTGGGGCAAGTTTATTAATAATACATACATGGGTGAGATAGAGAGAGGGTCCACGAACATTTCCACACTTACATGCACCCTCGAATTATGACTAAGATGCCCCTACAAATAGGTGGGAGCGGGTGGCAATTCAATAAACCAGGCAGGGACAACTGGGTAGCCATATGGGAAGATAAAATTTTATCTCTCTCCCAAGCCACACACAAAAATGAATTCCAGATGGCATAAAGACCTAAACCTTAAAGTCCTAGAAGAAAATGTGTTTTCTTATCCTTATTCATACTCTTATTTCTTAAATAAGACACAAAAGCACAAAGCCTAGAAGAAATGAATAATGTATTTTATGACATCAAAATTTAAAACTTTATACAGCAAAATCACGATAAATAATAAAGTAGGAGGGGGTTTTATCCAATAAAATCAATAACAATTTTTATCGGGAATACACAAAAAACTCATACAAAGCATCAGGGGTAAAAAGTAATAAAAAATAAAAAGGAAGATATAAATATGCAGTTCAGAAGAGGGGGGACTCTAATGCCCAACATGGGAGGATGATTTAATGTCATTCATATTTAAAATGGCCAGATAACCTTGGAGACTTCAGATTTATAAACAGACAATCGCAGGTACGGGTGAGAACGTGCTCACAGTGGAGGCTCATGGGCCAGCTGAGAGCCACCTCCACCTGCCACCTCTAAGGCAACTCACCCACGTGCTGGCGAGACAGGGACATTCAGGCAGTATCATTAATTACAGCAGATCTGCAGAAACAGCCCATCCACAGGAAAACGGATAAATAAGCTGGAACATAATAAAATGGAAAAGTTTACAGTTGTTTAAATGAATAAACTGTATGTGGGTACCCCAAGGAGAAAAGATCTCACAATATTGTGGGAACTGAAGAAGTAAACTGCAAAATCCTACGTGTATAGTTTGTTGGAGGCGGGCGTGCTAAGTCGCTTCCATCATGTCTGACTCTATGTGACCCTACGGACTGTAGTCCGCCAGGCTCCTTTGTCCATGTCATTCTCCAAGCAAGAAAACTGGAGTGGGTTACCATGCCCTCCTCCAGGGGATCCTCCCTACACAGGGATCGAACCCACGTCCCATATGTCTCCTGCCTTGGCAGCTGAGTTCTTTACCACTACCGCCACCTGGGAAGCCCATATACTGTGTTACTTTTTGCATAAATGGTAAAACAAAAGCTGTGTGTGTGACTTAGTTTATAGCCACAGTTGTGTGCAGAAAAACTATAGAAAAAAAAGAGGTAGGAAAAAGACAAGGTTCACTTTAGGGAAAAATCCTGGAGGTGTACAAAGATGAGACTAGGACAGTTCAAATCCCGTTGAGCTTACCTAGGATAGTTCATTCACTATTTTTATACTGATTTTCTGTTTTTAGGGCATTTTAGATTTACAGAAAAACTGAGCAAATGCTACAGTGGGTTCCGCATACCCACCCCTCTCCCACCTTCAGGGGACAGTGCCCGTATTATTAGCTGTATCTGTGCAGTGCATTTGTTAAGTTAATGAACCAGGATTTGTTAAGTTAATGAACTAGGATTGATACCCCATTGTTAACGCAAGTCCACAGTTGACATCCAGGGGATCACCCTTGGTGTATCTTCTGTGGGTTTGGACAAATGGACAGTGACACGTACCCACCATTAACAGTATCCTACAGAGAAGCTTTACAGCCCTAAAAATCCTCTAATCTCTCCCCATTAACTGCTCCCCTGCTTGCCTCAAACCTCTTCTAAATGCTGATCCTTCTACTGTCTCCACAGCGGTGCTTGTTCCGGAATGTCATAGAGTTAGAATCGCACCATCTGTAGCCTTCTCAGACTGGCTTCTTTCACTTCGGCGCAGTCGCTCAGTCGTGTCCGACTCTCTGAGACCCCATGGACTGCAGCACGCCAGGCCTCCCTATCCATCATCAACTCCCAGCGTTTACTCAAACTCGTGTCCGTTGAGTTGGTGATGCCATCCAACCGTCTCATCCTCTGTCTTAATCTTTCACTTACTGATACGCATTTCAGGTTCCTCCATAGCTTTTCATGGCTTAGTCGCTCACTTCTTTTCAGGGCTTAATAATATTCTGTTGTCTGGCTGAACCACCATTTACTTATCCATCACCCACTGCAGGACACCTTGGTTGCTCCCAGTTCTGGGTCACGGTCGCCTCCAAGAACTTGTCCAGGCGACCGTGGGTGGGTGGGCTGCGGCTCTGGCAGCCGCAGTCCAGGCAGGCGGAGCTCTGGATTCGCCTGCGTCTCTGACGTCAGGTACTGAGCTCCCTGCCACCTCCATTCTCAGGTGGCCCAAGAAGTCGCTGACTTTCAGTTTGCCCAGCGCTCCTCTTGCAGGGATGGACGTGAGGGCTTCCCAAGTATTTACAGGGTACAGCTCTGTCCGAAGGTCCTTGTCTATTCCCCCCTGATTTCAGTGCTCAGTCTCGGCTCCAGGAAGGGACCTGCTGACCTGAGATGCTTCACACTCACAGGTGAGTCTGGCATTCGGCAGACCTCCTGCGTTCGGCAGACTTCCTGCGTTCGGCAGACCTCCTGCGTTCGGCAGACTTCCTGCGTGCCTGACTGACACCCCCACGAGTGAAATGCATTGGCTCAGAGTCTCATCCCTAGCATCTCAGAGCTCCTCCCGGCCCGTCCATAGAGCTCGCGGCTCAGGAGGGCCCGGCTCTGTCTGGTGTGTAGAAGGCGGCCCGTGCGCCCGGCATCCTCTGGGGCACTTCCGCAGACTCCGGGCGCCCGGGCTGCGCACAAGCGTGGCCTGTATTTGAACCTCACTTTCTTTGTGTCTCCTCTTCACATGAATATTTATTGCGAGGAAGACCCAGCCAGCACGCCAGCGGCCCCATTCACGGAATCCATCAACAACTCCTTTGTGAAACCTGACCTGGGGACGGAGGATTGAGAGGGAATGAATGTGTTTCGTTTTCTGAATCACAAGGACTGTGATCAACAATATTCAATGGGCTTTTGTTCTTCTGTTTCTGTAGGACCCAGAACTTTGGGAGGGCAAAGTGATGGTGAATTGGTTGCACGATTAAATGCCGTCGTTAGGAAGGGGGGCTGGGGCGCTTCTGTGCTGTGCTCCCGGGACTCTGAGATGCTGCAGCCCTGCAGGAGAAGCCTACCTGTGCAAAGCTGGGGCTCCGTGGTCCCCCTTCCCTAGTACAGCCTTAGGGGTCACCGCACATGCCCCCGACCCCAGGACCTTGGGGGAGGGCCCAAGTGCCAGAGGCCCTTTCAGCCTGGACTCAGGACTCGTGTCCAAGCCTCCATCTGCTCACTGTCCAAACAAGTGCTCATCCAGGCAGTTTGGGGGGAGAGGCATTTCAGACAGTCATCAGAAGTCCTGCAGCAGCAGGGGATCTGTGAACCCCCTTCAGCTGGGCCCCCGACGTCACATGGGCAGGGCTTCCCAACCTCTGTGGCCCCAGTGCCCACACGCCGTGGATTTCTGTCATCAACTGCACAGGAGGTTAGATCACAGCTCAAACATCCCGCAGGGCCCAGGAGTGGGTCTCTGGGCAGACGACAGATGGGCTTGCCCAGCATGACTGCAGCTGTGGTCCGTGTGGCCCCTGAGACGGCTTAGGGCAAGATGGGCACTTTGACAGACAGGTCCTGATGGCAAGGTGGCTGCATTCACTCAGGAAACACTCCTCTCAGGACACCTGTGACCCCTCCACGTCCAGTTCTGACGGCCACTGCTCCAGCAGCCTCTGATGTCACCTGTGACCAGAGCTGCCTGGTGTGGCCAGCGCCCCCTCCCAGCCGCCACGGGCAGAGGCCCTTCCCTGGGGGGAGACCAGAGATGCCTGGGGGCGTCGCCCACACCCACCTCCAGGACCATCGACAGGGGGCCTTGAGGCACAATTCAGGCTCCAAAGTCGTCTGGAGGGTCAGGCTGGGGACAGGCTGCCCCCCAAGCCACGCCCGGACACGTGTGAGGTGCCCGTCCAGCATCCTCACGAGAATATCCAGCTTCTCTGATGCCTCCCGTCTGAGAAACCACACCGTTCCCTCGGGCACCCCGGCCCTTGGGGTGATCACTGCTCCCACCTCAGTCTATGGTTTCATCAGTCAGTGCGCCCCCCTAGACGTGAAAGGCCTGCCTTTGTTTTCCTTGGTGTCCTTCACGCCTCTTTCAATCCACCGCCGACCCCGTCCCTTCTCCTTGCCACTGTCGGCTGGAGAACCACAGCCCTCATCGGTGGGCTTTCTGTCTCCCGGACTTTGCTGCTGGCGCCCCCGGTGCAGGGCTGCGTGTGCATCCGTCTCAGAGTCGGAGGCGTCCCTGGGCTCAGGGGCCACCACCCGGGAAAGACCACGGCAGTTTCTCCCGTCAGGGGGCACCTGCTATCCGGTCTTCATTCTTTCTTTGACATCAGCGTTACTGATGCTCAGCACTTAGATGCACTGGTTCGCTGGGAGACGACGGTGGGATCTGTTTCCCTCTGTTAGCTGGACACGCTGGTGAGCAGGTGTGTCCTCACATTCACACGCGTGGTGCTGGGCTCGAGTAAGGGTTTACTCTCGAGGGATCGAGGCTGGGCTCTTCCACAGGATGTACCTCATCTTCAGAAAATTGCTTTCTCTCTGCTGTCCACTGAGTGTTCTTTTCATACCGTCACCAGATGTGTGTGGGGGGCCTCGACTGACGGCAGGTCTTACCACCTGGAGGCATAGGCTGTGTCCTCTGGGGCCAGTGGCGGCCTCGTCCAGCCCCGGCAGCCCCAGAGCCCTGCAGGCGTGGACTCCTGTCTGAGTGTCAGCCTCAGCCTGGGGAGCCAGGCTCACCTTGCAGGCTGCCCCAGAGGCTCTGACTCCCCCCGGCAGGGGAACATCGGGCCAGCTGCCGGCAGTGACCCCTGTCTGTACGGTCCTCTGATGTCCTTTACGTGAACGGGGGGGATGCAGACCCTCTGCTGCCTGCTGCCTCCAGCCCCCCGAGTGCGGCTTCACTTCCTTCCCGTCACTCATCACCAACAATGAAAGCCACTGCCTGCGTCCTGAGCTTCCCCTCCTCAGGAGAAAAGTGGCCTGTGCGTGAGGACTCAGCTCTGTTCAGCGTGTCCTCCCGATCTGGGCGTGGAGCACGTCCAGTGACGTTAACTGACTGAGCGAGAGAGCATTTACTGACTGTTCACTCTGTCTAAGCTATGCACACATACACACATACACACACACGCACACTCGCATTTACAATTCCAGCAATGTTATAAGATAGGTCTCGTTATTTAACCCCATTTTAGAAAGGAGGACACCACTGCGTAAAGAGACAGCAATCTGCCCAAGATCAAGTATCCAGCCGTGCCACCAGTCGCTGGTTCCAGGCTGCGTTCCAGGGACGTGCCGAGCCACAGGGGCACCAGGTCACCCCTCAGAGCCCAGGGTCGTCCTCACGGTGGCACTTCAAGAGGGAGGCGGGATGGACGTCGTAGGCAGAGTGCCAGCCCACTTCTGTGGACGCGTCCATCACGCACAGAGGGAAGGTGTGAGGGGCCGCAGGGAAACCCACGGAAATGAACAGGTGATTCTTGTCTGGGGTGACTGACAATGTGTGAGTTTTATCATCATTAATTTGTTTTGAAATGGAAACATCAGATAAAAATAATTTTACGCAGACAACCTCAGCATCAAAAGCCATCCACCGTGTGTCTCCACACTGGCGGGGTGGGGGAGTTAGCGTCCACGGGATCCCGTTATACCTCAAGGGCAGGAAAGAGACCCTTCTGCCCATTTCCAGAATAGCCTTGACTCACATCCGTCATTTCCTGTGGGCTCAGCCTGGCGTTACTGGGCACCTATAGTGAGCGTAACGTCCACTGGTGAAGAAGCCCAGTCCCCTTTGCCCGACACGGGCCTCAGAACCTTATCGACTTGCTGTCGGGCACCATGAGAAATGCACGTTAGAAAGACAGAATCCGAGTCTCGGCTGTTTGAACTGAACAAGTGATGGAAGTGCACGGGGGATGCACCTCACTGGTCGTTCTGCTGCTTCTTGTACCCAGGAGCCTCGCAACGAGTCCACCTTCTGAGGATGGTGACCGGGTGAGGAAGGACTCAGGAATGCAGCGTGAGGAAGTGGGTACAGCTGCAGAGGCGGGTGGTGCCCGGTCGACCAGCAGCTCTCAGGGCATGCTGACTCAGTCGAGTGCACGTCTCTGTGACCCACAGGTGCCCAGGCCAGCAGGTCAGAGGGGAGAGTCCAGCAGCCACTTAGCGAAGGCCACTGCCGGGTTGACTGCTGCCTCTGCGTGCCCGGCAACAGGGAGGAAAAGGGGTAGCAAAGGAGCCATAACTGTTGATGGTGGCAGTGAAATGGATTGGCCCAGAAGCAGAAAATTTGAATTCCAGAGAAAAACGTCTCCATAGATGAGAAGGTATCTATGTCAGCCTCTGTCCAGGGAAGGGAACCCAGTCTGGGTTTACAAAAGAACTACCGGAGTTAAGATAACCTTGAAAAAGAAGAGCAAATTTTCAGGACTTACACCACCTGTTCTCAAGACTCACTGCGAAGCAGCAGACAGAGCCGACACAGTAAAGACAGACGCACAGATCAAGGGGACGGAGCGGACCGTCCAGAGGCTGACCCGCAGAGATAGGGCAAACTGATTTCTTGACAAGGATGCTAAGAAAATTCGTTGGGAAAGGACATTATTTTCAACAAAGGATCGCCAAGAATATATTGTTCTTGTTGTTCAGTCACTAAGTCATGTCTGACTCTTTGTGACCCTTGGACTGCAGCTTACCCTCCTTTCCTGCCCTTCGCTGTCTCCCGGAGTTTGCTCAAACTCATGTCCATTAAGTCAGTGATGCTACCCAACCATCCGTCGTCCCCTTCTCCTCCTGCCTTCAATCTTTCCCAGCTTCGAGGTCTTTTCCAATGAGTGGGCTCTTTGCATCAGGTGGCCAAAGTATTGGAGTTTCCACTTCAGCATCAGTCCTTCCAATGAGTGTGCAGGGTTGATTTCCTTTAGGATGGACTAGTTTGATCTCCTTGCAGTCCAGGGGGCTCTCAAAAGTCTTCTCCAACACCACAATTCCATAATTCGAAAGCATCAATACCTTTCATATCCATATGAATAAATAATGAAGCTCCATCCCTCATACCACATAGAGAAAGTAACTGGAAATTGATAAAAGAACTAGGCTGAAGTGATAAAACTACGGACTATTTGAAAAAAATAATAAAAACATGTACTGACCCTGTGTTAAGTAAAGATTTCTTAATAAGGTAGTAAACGTGAATTATTAATTGTAAATAAGACTTTGTCAAAACTAAAACAAGACAATGAAAAGGTAAACCATGAACTGGGAGGAAAAAAAGTGGCAAAACATATATAAAAGGCTTCTATCATGAATATATACAGAACTCTCACAACTCAACACCATGATGATAAACAAAACATTTAAGAAGTGGGCAAATATTTGAACAGATGCTTTACCCGAGAGGATAAACATGTGGTTAATAAGCATATGAAAAAATGCTCAACATCATTAGCCTTTAGAAGAATGCAAATTAAAACCATAATGAGATACCGCTTCACACCCGCTAGGGCGGTGAAAATGCAAAAGGCTGAAAATCCCTAGCGTTGCTGAGGGTGCGGAGCAGGCGGAGTCTTCACGTGTTGCTGGGCGGGCGCGGGGCAGGCCAGGCGTTTGGAAAACGGTTCAGCAGGGTTTGCAAAACTCGGTGTGCAGTTACTGCCGGACCCGAGAATTCCAACCCCAGGTATTTTTTGAAGCAAAGTGAAAACATATGCCTACCCAAAGACTCGTGCATGAATATTCATGCAGCTCAGCTTTGCCTGACTAGCTAGGAACTGCAAAGAACCCAAGTGCCCATCGAGTGGTGCCTGAATGAACGCATCTTGGTGTGTCTATATTATGGAATACCAGTCAGCAGTAAAACAGAATAAAATAATGATATTTACTGATGCCGCAGAGCACCATGACTGAGTCTCAACAGCATTATGCTAAATGAAGGAAGCCAGATGCAAAATGCCAGTGCTGTATGAGTCAAATCATATAAAAGTCTAGAAACGTTGAACTGTGTTGGTAGAAAGCAGGTCAGCGCTCGTGGGGGGCTGGGGTGAAAGGGTGACTTGACGGCTGAGGGCACGGCAGAACCTGGGGTTGATAGAAATGTTATATATCCTGATTATGGCGGTCGTGGTTGTGACAAAATCCACAAGATTTTATAGTTTAAATTGGTACATCTTATCATACGTAAAACATAATGAGGTAAAACAAAAATAAGCCGTTAGAAGAGGAAAACAATAGTCGCCTGTACTCAATTAATCCAAAACAAGACAGGAGGGAGGAACAAAGACTAACTGGGCAAACTGAGGACAAATAGGAAGATTTGTTGCTGTTCAGTCTCCAAGTTGTGTCCGGCTCCTTGCGACCCCATGGACCGTAGCAGGCCAGCTTCCTCTGTCCTCCACTGTCCCCTGGAGTTTGCTCAGATTCATGTCCGCTGAGTCTGTCAGTGGTGATCCTATCTAACCATCTCATCCTCCGCCCCTCCTTTTCCTTTTGCTGTTGACTCGAAACAAATCAGATGGAATATCCCTTCACCTGTAAGTGATCCAAATGCTCCAATTAAAAGTCAGAGAGGGGTGGAGTGGACGAAAGCACAACTCAGTTATGTGCTGTTTATAAAAGATGCAATTTAAATGCAAATAAGCAGGGGAGTTACAAGGAGAGGCAAGTGAATAAGCTGCAAAGATCTACTGTGGCACACAGGGAAATGTGGCCATTGTTTTGCAACAACTTTAAATGGAGTCTAATCAATAAAAATATTGAATCACTAGGTTGGTTACCTGAAACTAATTTTACATTGTAAATCAATTGTATTTCAATTAAAATAAATTTTTAAAAAAGTAAAAGAGGCATTCCAATAGCGGAAACCCTGTTGACCATACAATATCAGACCCAGACGGCTGAGACAAGAAAGGGGAGAGGGTGAAGGGAGGGCATGATGTGATTCAAGAAAGAAGAATTCATTAAAAAAACAACAGTCTTTGACGTGTGTGCTGACACACGAAAATGCGCTTCAGGTACTAGAAGCACAAATCGCAGAACTGAAAGAGGAAATAGACGCACAGCTGAGGGGGAGCCTGACGGGTCCCGTCTCAGTAACTAACAGATCATGCCGGGTGAACGCAGCAGCAGTCCGATTGGTGAGCTAGAGAGGATGGGGCCACCGTCCCACCCGCTCAGACTGATGGCATGTCTAGAGAGCCGCCAAACAAAACCAGAGTCCGCATTCCTCCTTCGCGCTCATGGAGTTGTCACGGAAGCAAGCTGTAAACTGAGCCTGACAGTAAATCTCAGTAAGGTGCAAAGGACTGAAATCATACACACTTTTTTTAACTTTTTGATCATATTTTGATGGTTTATTTATGTTGGCTGTGCTGACCCTTCCTCGCCGTGCGGCCTTCTCCAGCTGCGGCGCCTTCTCTCACCGCAGGACTCGGGCTGCTGGCCTCACGCCATGTGGGACCTTAGTTCCCCGATCAGGGATCAAACCCATGGCCCCTGTGTTGGCAGGTGGATTCTTAACCACTGGACCACCAGGGAGGTCCCCCAGTTATATTTTCTAAGCACAAGAGAATTAAACTTAAAATTAATTACAAGATTGTTATATAAAAATAGCCATATGTGTGGAAGCCAAATAACTCACCTCGAAATAATTCATGAGTCAGAGAGGAAAATCCCAAGGAACGCTAAAGGAATTTCAGCCCAGTAGTAATGAACACAAAGAATAAACAAATCGGGGTGGGGGTGTTAACTCTGTGAAAGCGTTAGTCACTCAGTTGTGTCTGGCTCTTTGCGACTGCGTGGACTGTAGCCCTCCAGACTCCTCCGTCCACGGAGTTCTCCAGCCAAGAATACTGGAGTGGATTGCCCTTTCCTTCTCCAAGAAATCTTTCAGACCTGAGTCTCCCGCATTGCAGGCAGATTCTTTACTGGTCCCAGGCAAGGACGCTGGAGTGGGTAGCCATTTCTTTCTCCAGGGGAATCTTCGTGATGCAGGAATTGAACCTGGGTCTCTGGCGTTCCAGGCAGATCCTTTACAGTATGAACCAAAATTTCACTAAATACATAGCATGGTGAGGAATAAATCTAAGGAGAGATGTGCAGGTCTCTATAATAGAAACTGTGAAATGTGATTGACAATAAAGAAGACATAAACGCAGACAGATTTATCTTGTTCAGACTGGAAGATGACATTTATAAGATGCGAATTTCCTCCGCAATTTATCTGTGTTCATCTCTTAGGGTTGTCGTAGGGAAGGACCTGAGACTGAGGGGCTTTAAGAGCAGAATCGAGCTCCCCCACCATCTGGAGGCTGGCTGTCCAGAACTCGGTGTGGGCGGGGCGGGTCCCCGGGCTGTGGGAGGTTCGGCCCAGTTCTCCCTCCCGCTTCTGCACCAGCATTTCCTGACACATGGATGGTCTTCTTCCCAACTGCACACGGTCCTGCCTTTGGGTGTGTCTGTCTCTGGGTCTAAACTTCCCCTCTGTACAAGGACGCCAGCTGTACTGGGCTAGTGGAACCCTCGCTTCCCCTTAGCGGATTTTTCTGCCAAGACCCTCTTTCCAAATGAGTTTGCCTCCAAGGGGCAGGACAGGAAGATCCCGGCAGAGGGCGGGCGGGAGGGATCGGCCCGCGGGGCCACCGTAGCAGATCACAGGGTTGGCGGTGGCTGGAATCCACCCCTCCTCCCTGTATTTGGTGCGACTGCGGCTCGTGCAGGAACCACCGACGGAGGCACCGCCCCGTCTGGACTGACGGTCCAGGGAGGGAGACAGGCCAGGGGACCCTGCCCGGCCCGCGGTGAGGGCCTCGGTGCCCCAACGTGGGACTCCTGACAGCTGTCTGCTCTCATTGCCTTTCTCGAGAAGCGTGGCCCCACCTGCGTCCAGCCCTTTCTGCCCCAGGGCCCTCTTACAGAAGCCGCCCACCTTCACGCCTCTCCTGCCCACCCGCTCCACCTGGGAAAGCCCCACTGCTGACACACAGCCTCTGTCCTCGGCCTTCTGAGAAGGAGACTCCGGCTCCGGTGCCCCAAGGACAGGTCTTCCAACAGCCTCCCTGGGCCCTCAGCCCTGCCCCAGGCCCGTGCTCCTGCCAGCATCTCAGTCTGCACTGCCCTCGGAGCTCTGGTCCCAGCTCTGCAATGCCCCCCAACCCCAGGGGGGGGCCCATGCCCGGCCACTCAGCCCAGGTGTTCAGAGGGGAGACGGGCTCCTTCAGATTCTCTGGGGGGCCAATTCCTGAAGGCAGAATGCAAATGGTCCCTGGTCCTTCCAGACCCAGGGCCCCGTAGGTCCCAGCTGTGCCAACACCATGGAGTCCTAACCAGTCTGTGCAGGACACAGGCTGCCGTGGGCTCTGGACAAGTGGACGAGAGGAGGGCGGGGAGGACACCTGGGACCACGGGTGTGGACGGGCCTGTGACAGGCCCATCAGCATCATCCTGGCCCAGCAGCATCCTCACCATGGCAACCGTACCTCTCACCGAGGCACTGGGCCACCGCAGGCGTCACTGTGACCACGGCGGGTCCTCAGAGGTTCTGCCTGGAGGTGGTGGGTTCTCTGCAGGCTAAGCAGGGCGGGGAGCCCGGAGGCAGGTGCAGGGCTGGCCTCCCAGGCCGTCCCCCGAGGGGCCCTTCCGCCTCCATATCTGGTGAGCATTTGAGGCTGTGCCCTTGGCTGTCTCTGTCGGTGCGTTTGGTCCCCTGTCTTGGTGGAGGACTCGGAGTCCCACCCTTCGGGAGGTGACATCACTTCACAGAGAGTTGGCCCATGTCCCCTGGAGCCCAAGGCCTGTTCCCCAAAGCGGGCTGGACTGCGGCCACCCCCACCCTAGGGTCCCCAGTCTCAGGCTTTCTTCCTAAAACACGTGTCATCTTACCCACGTCTCTGGGCTGCTGAGAGCATCAGAAATACACAGCGTGGTGGGCTTCCTGGGCTCAGCCTCCCCAAGGCCCGGGCGCCCTGGATGCTGTGTGTCCTGAGACACCCGGGCATCGGGGGTCTGATGCTGAGTTCCCCTCAGTCACCCCGAAGAGGGCCCTGTCTTCCTCTCACTCGGAGAATGAGGAGTCTCCCGGGCGGGAGGGCAGGAAGCTGCCCTGTGCTCCCAGACGGGCTCCATTCCAGAGCATAATGGGCAGAAGACGTTTCATTTTCCAACAAGCAATTAAAAAATGGAACATTGAAGCCGCGCTGGAATGGGGTTAAGAGAGAGAGCCCCGGGTCACCAAGGAAGTCTGGGTTTTATTTTATTTCCATGTAGGCGTCGGAGTCGTCCGCCGACTGGATCTGCCTCTTCATCGGAGGAGTGGACGGGACTGTGCGATCTCCCCCGGGTCACAGGGTTCTCCTTAAGGGCTTACGCTCTCCCGTGGGCTGCAGCCCCCTGGCTCTGGTCAGAGCAGTTGGGGAGAGGCGGGAAGGGCAGAGTAGGGGCCTTTCCTCCTGCGGAGACGACGCCCCACAAACCCATCGTCTGCCTCCCCTGACGCTGTCGCCCCGTCTGCCTCCAGTCACCACAAAGACGGCCAGTCTCGGGCGGGGGGCCCCGCGGGCCTGCCTCCTCTGTGCTGTGCAGACAAAGGGCGTCTCTGACCTCTCAGGGCCCGACTTGAAGAAGCTGGGGCACCTCCCTGCCGGGAACTCCACAGGCTCCCGCCAAGTCCCCATCTGTGTCTAGACGTGCGCTGGGCCTTGGGTAACTGTCAGCTGCAACGAGACCCAGGCAGAAAGTAGAGCGAAAGCCGGGGGCGGGGGTGCACGCTTGCGAGTCGTGTCCAGCTCTGCGCCAGCCCAAGGATTGCAGCCCGCCAGGCTCCTCCGTCCATGGGATTTCCCAGGCACAGCCACTGGAGTGGGCTGCCGTTTCCTCCTCCAGGGGATCTTCCTGACCCAGGGGTGGAACCTGAGGCTCCTGCTTGGCAGACAGGGTCTTTACCACTGAGCCACCAGGGAAGCCAAGACTACCTGGGGAGGGAGGATTAGCAATCAGCAGGTGGCACGGGGTGGCCAGCGGGGGCGTCTTCACCAGGAGCTGAGACCCGGGCAGAGCCGTCTCCCCACCCCCGCCCTGGTGCTGGGTGGGCTGGCGGGAGCGGCTCTGTCCAGAGTGGAGTCAGGAAACGGGGGTAGGGGGGTGGGGAGGGTGGGAGCAGGAGGCCTGGCACTCGGGAGACGCGCCCCGTGGCCTCAGGGCCTGGGTCCTGCTGCCGCCCACCCTGCTGACGCCCCCCTGCCGAGGTCCCCCCCCCCCGCCCCGCCGACGCCCCTGCCTGCCCACGCCCCACTCTGCCGAGATGCTGCGACATTAACAGGAAAGGATGGAAACTGAATTCCCAGTTGTCCTCATTCTCAGGTTGGGCTGTAAGTCGTGATTTTGGACGCCGCTGTCCCCCTCGGGAAGTGGGGCAGACAGGACGATGGGGGGTCAGGGACGGTCAAGTTTGGTCATGGAGGGAGCACAGGCCAACCCTTTGCTAACAGAATGAGGGGGAGAGACAGACGGGGAGTCAGAGAGACAGACAGACAGCCCCCGCCGGCAGGGACCGGCCCCCACCTCCAGGGCCTGGCGGAAGCAGCGGGCTTGGGGCACCCGGGGAGGTGGAAGGGGTGCGGGGAGGCTCAACCTGCTCTCTGAGCGGGGTCCCGGGGGCCCTGCCGCGCCACGTGTCTGCCTCAGGAGAGGCTTCCGTGAGGGGCATCCTGGGCTGGATTCACACACGAGGCCCAAAGCCCCTCTTCCAGCAGTGTGTATGGAGAGGAAAGGCCTCGAGGTCCTCTCAGGCTCACAGGGCCCCAGGCCCGGGACACTCGCCCCCCAGACCTCCGGCCGCCACCCAGCATCTGCTCGCCCCCCTGCTGCGAGTCCCTGAGGGCAGCCAAGTGTCTACCTTCCCACTACCCCCAGCCCGGCTCCTCCAGGACCCTTGAGAAGGGAACCCCCCCTGGGTTTGCAGGGCTGCTGGAGAGAGAAAAGGGCTTCAAACGAAACCATCACAGCAAGAAGGCTTGCAGCCACCTGTTACCCTGGCCCCAGATCTGGGTGCTGTCCTACAAACCATTCTGCAAGAATGCTGCACCCTCCCTGGGGGTCAGCAGCTCCCGGGCACAGAGTCAAGTGGGGGACTCACTCGTCTTTGAACCAGGCACCACAGGAAGGGTCCTGGGAAGGCTAGGCCCGTTTCCAGGCAGCTGCCTCCAGGAACTGCATCCAGACCGGCTCCAGAAGGACCCCAGGACCTCGCAGGAGCTGCGGCATCGTCAGGCACAGGGCAGGATGCCCCAGAACCTTCTAGACTCCACTCAGCCCTGCTGCCCGCCTCAAGCCTGACAGGAGAGGCCACACATGTATCTCCCTCCCAGCCCCGTCCTGGACAAGCCCAGTTGTCTATGGTTAAACCCATGCAAAGGCGGCCATCAGCCTCAGGGGCCCGGGAGGCCGGGCAGCTGGCCGCCTGAGAAGCCGTGATGGATTTTACCCTCTCCCTTTCATGCTGCAGAAGACGCCACCCATTTGTTCTGGCTGAGGTGCATCCACAGGTCTGTGAATATAATAACTTGAGAGGAAGTTGAAGTAGTTAGTGTGAAATGATGGGCATTTGAAGGAGACTCTCACTTGACCTGTGGAACTAATTTTTCAAAAGCCGTTTATTGTCTGACTCGGGCAGACGCGCGTGCATGGGGGCCGCCTCACAGGCTCCATCTCAGGAGGAAAGGCTCCTCAGCAGGAGGCAGCTGAGGATCTGGGGGTTTGCAGCCTCCCATTCAGCTGGGGGACCCCCTCCCCTCTGTATGATGCCTGCAGCTGGGGTGTCTCTTTTTCTCCTGGGAACCGTGGCCCCAGGCTACGCTGTCTCGGTCGCCAGGGGGAGGCGAGGACTGGCTGTTGGCTTGCGGTCTGGGCACTGCCGTCCGGGGTGCAGGACCACATGTGCTGTGGGTTGAACGTCTCTGTTACGAGGACCTTTCAAGATGGCGTTGCTTGTTAGGCGGACAGTTAGATGCTGTAGCCCAAGCAGTCTCAGCTGGGGACGTTCATCTTGGAAAGAGTGGTAAACCGATACTTTCCCATTTCACTGCCAAGGAGAAAAGTGAGCTCGCCCGCCCACCCCGCACGGAAACCTCTGTCCCCCGCCAGCATCCGCGTCTCCATTAGACGGAGCGGGTGATGGAGGCTCCTGGACACCAGGCAGTCGCGGCGTGGTTGAAGTCAGTGGCCTCCTTCAGGGCCCTGGAGCACGTATTTCACTGGCAGCTGTTCAGAGGTCTCGCTGAACCCATCCCCGCCATTCTGGCTCCTGGCTCTTAATCCTCACATATCTCGTCATAACTGGTCATTTCAGGGTCTGCCCGACGTCCCTCCCACCACGCCGGCTGCTCGCTCCTTGAGGGCCGTCTCTCCCAGGATCGCGTCCACCCCCACCCCTGCCCTCGTCTGTCCTGGTGGCGGTCCCCGCTTCTCATGCCTTGCACCCCCATCGCTCTGTCCCTCTCTCCTCTGGGCAGTGTCCTCAGCTCCTGGACCGCCCCCACCCCCACACCTCCTTACCCACCTTGGGCCGCCTGTCCTGTGCTCATCCTCAACCTGTCCCCCCCAGCCCCTTCCCGGAGGGGCTGTCCCAAGTGCACAGGTGAGTCCACCACAGGCCGGGGCTCCACGCACCCTCCTGAATCAGTGCAATTAACCAGAACCAACCAGTTGCTCTGGTCTGGGTTGTGGCTTCCAAGGGCAACGCGCCCTCCTGCGGGGTTTAAGGTTGAGACTGTCTATCTGTGTGCATCCCTGACTGTGACTCCATCGACGCGGCGCTTAGGTGTTAGGTTCTAAAGCTCTTTCTAGTAGGACAATCCTATCAGTGATGTCCACGACAGCCCACCGGTGCTCACAGGAGGTGCCCACGGGTCTCTGAGCCCCTGAGGACCCCTGCACACCCAGCGTCTGACACTGCCTTCCTGTCCCCTCCTGACCTCAGCGCCTCCCATGTCCTATCCCGCCAGGCCCCTCCCAGGTCCTAAAAATGCCCAGAAGCCCCTGTTCTCCTCCCGCCCACCCAGAACCCTGTCCCTCTCGGCCCTTCCTGGACCTGTGTGGCTGCAGCCAGGAGGGGTCTTCTCATCCACCCTGACCCTCAGGGTCACAGCGGGCATTTCCTACATCACTGATGGATGGGTCTACGTGGTCCAGGACAAAGCCACCGAGTTTTGGTCCAAACCAAATGACTCAGACTCAGGCCTTCCTGACTAGCTGTGAGATTGGGCATCATCTCTCTAGCTTTCCATCCCCCTTTTCGTAAAAACTGGGGTGGTGGGAATGAGGTAGGAGATGGATGGGCTCCAGGCTGGACATTTACAACTAGTCTCCTGTTTGCATTTCCTGAGGCAAGAGATAGGTGGGCTCCAGTTGAGGAATTTACAACCAGCCTCCTGATTACCCTCCAAAATGGAAATGACAACAGAAACAGGGTAAATAGTCAGTCTTCGCCTCTTGTAAACATCTCAAGGTAGCAATCATGGCAACGGCAAAGAGAGGCAAAACCCAGTCCGAGTAAAGGATTAAGAGATCTCCACTCCCTGATTTTCTTTTAGGACAAGAGAGACAGCACACACGTGCAGAAAGGCTCCTTGGGTTCAAAAGTCAGAGGACAATTCCAGGCCGTACTGAGTCTTGCTCCTCCCAGAAGCCTTCACTTCGAGATCCATCTTGGCTGAGGGGTGGGTGTGCACCCCAGGCGTGGGTCCCGGGACAAAGTAACCAACAAGGGGACAAAGCAAGATGACTGGCTTGAGGGCAGACACCGACCCGAAAAACTGCCCTCTTATAAAGGATTTAAACTTCCCAAAGGCACGACTCTCTCTCTGAGCTTGCCAGTGTGCCTTTCCACATGTACTTTTATGTTCAATAAACTTCTTACTTTACCCTGTATATTCTGCCTCCTTGCCTGAATCTGTTCTTGACTGGGCAGGCGAGGACTCAGGACCTCAGCCCTAACTGCTGGCCCCTGTGGTCTAGTGTTTAGGACTCCCAGTCCAGGAAACTAAGACCCTACTTCAGCTACTGCTCACTGCAGTTTGCTGCAAGCTGCCGTTCACTGCTGTGTGCATCCGAAATCAGGGAGATCCATCTTAGTAATTCAGAGAAGCCACTTAGGGTCAGTGGAGCTGGGAGATGTGAAGGTCTTTCTAGACAACAGAGGTGTGTCACTGCCCCAGGGTGAAGCATGGCCGACTGAGTAAGGATGGTGGTGAGTGTTTGTCTAGGTGGATGGATAGACGGATGGGTGGGTGGGTCAATGGATGGATGGATGAACTGATGGATGGGTGGGTGGATGGATGGATGAGTGGATGGATGGATGGATGAGTGGATGGGTGGATGAGTGGATAGATGGGTGGATGTATGGGTGGGTGGTTGGATGGATGGGTGGATGGATGGATGGGTGGGTGGTTGGATGGATGGGTGGATGGATGGGTGGATGGGTGGGTGGGTGGGTGGATGGGTGGGTGGGTGGGTGGATGGATGGGTGGGTGGGTGGATGGATGGATGGGTGGATGGATGGGTGGATGGATGGGTGGGTGGGTGGATGGATGGATGGGTGGGTGGATGGGTGGATGGATGGGTGGGTGGGTGGGTGGGTGGGTGGATGGGTGGGTGGATGGATGGATGGGTGGGTGGATGGGTGGATGGGTGGGTGGGTGGGTGGATGGGTGGATGGGTGGGTGGGTGGGTGGTTGGATGGATGGGTGGATGGATGGGTGGATGGGTGGGTGGATGGATGGGTGGATGGGTGGGTGGATGGATGGGTGGATAGATGGATGGATGGATGGGTGGATGGATGATGGATAGATGAATGGATGGGTGGATAGATAGATGGATGGATGTATGGATGGATGATGGACAGAATGATGGATGAGTGATGGATGGATGGATGGACAGAATGAATGATGGGTGGACAGACATGTTTTGTGGGCATCCCCATCCAGAACTGAGTCTGGCCCCTCGGTGACCACAGAGCACACAGTCAGAGGACTGACAGTTACGCAGAAGCTGCCCCTGGAGGAAGTGCTCAGGGACCACTGAGGGTGACCCTCTTCCATCCTGTTCCACTGCCTGAGGCCCAGCTCCCGGAGGTCAGTTCAGGGACAGCTTGGGGAGTGTCTCCACTCCCACAGGCCCAGGCCAGGTGTGCAGAAACCCACTCACCTCTTCTCCACATAGCCCGGCCCCTTCTCATGCAGGGAGTGGACCGCTCGCTGCAGAGTGGGGATGCCACACCTCCAGGGTCACCGGCGGGTCCCTCGTCTCTCAGAGCAGAAGGAATCTCAGAACTGGATGGGAACTCGGCCTTGGGGACACCCATTTCTATCCCTGGGTAATGCTGGGCCTGCTGCGCTGTCCTGGGGGATCTTCATCAGCAAAGGCAGCGTGACAGGATCAGCTCCAGTGCAGCTGTGACCCTTAAAGAAGAGATTTCAGTGGTGTTTGGAGCACAGGAGGCTGGGTCCTCCACTGGCCTGCTTCCCACAGGAGACGCAGCCCTGGAGGCTCCTGTTCCTGTGCACGTGGCCGCCAGGCGCCCTGCATGCAGTGGGTGTGTGTGGTCACCACATCTGGGTGGCCACGTCTGTGTCCCTCTCCTGATGTCACTGAGGAGGCAGGGGGTTGCAGGCTTTCCTCTCGACGCTGCCCCCATGAAATGCCCCTCGTGATGAAAGAGAGCATGACCTCCAGAGAATCAGACACAGCAGTAGGACACGAGCCCATGTGAGGCAGCATGGACAGCAAAGGAGATGCACAGGCCAGGCCAGGCCTCTTCGCAGGGACAGCTGTGGGTACAGCTGGGGCCCAGGCAGAGAGCAGGTGAAGGACGTGCACTAATCTCCAGTGACGGAGACCTGACGCCACAGAGGCTGTGGGCACACAAAGGCGGGAGCAGACCTCAGCACCCCGTCTCTCCAGCACACCCGCTTGGGTCTCATTGGGAGGTCTTGGTTCTTTTCTGTGGCCTTTGACCCTGTGAGCGGTCACTGCCCCTGACCTTGTGTGAAGGCCAGGATGGGAAGGTGTCCAACCCAGCGAGCTGGCTCCATCAACCAGGCACATGTGGGTAATGCAATACTCTTACAGCAAAGACATAAAGCATGTGGTTCTGCGTCAGAACAGCGCTATCGTGAGTCCCGTGCTATCGTGAGTCCCGTGCAGCTGTTGATAGTTTGTACATAAATAAATATAAACACCGATGGGGCTTCCCGTGTGGCACTAGTGAACCTGAATGCCAATTCAGGAGACATAAGAGACCTGGGCTCGATCCCTGGGTCAGGAAGATCCCCTGGAGGAGGGCATGGCAACCCACTCCAGTGTTCTTACCTGGAGAATCCCATGGACAGAGGAGCCTGGCAGACTACGGTCCATAGGATCACAAACAGTCAGACAGGACTGAAGTGACTCAGCATGCATGTGAACACTAATACCTTTATGCATCCTTAACAGGAAACAATAATTATAGTTGGCACTGAGGGCTTATTTTTAATATAACCCAGGCACTTCATATGACTTACTTTATACCCTAAACTCTGAAACGTTTATTTTAGCTGGGATAAGGAGAAACTTTCAGATTTTCATCTTTCTGTATTTCTATTTTGTTGTTTTGGTTTTAAACAGAACTGAGATCTCTCAGTGGTGTCTCCCGGGGGTGGGAGAGAGGCCATCTGCTCTCCAAAGCCCCACCCCCCCCCCAGCATGTAGGAAGAGCCCCAGTGGCATCCTGGGTGCTGGGGGAGGAGGGGTCAATGTCCAGCGTCCTGGGTCGAGGGCAGTGTCCTCAGCTGGTGATCAAACAGAGGGGCCGGCAGGATGACTGCCTGGGGAGAGGGGCTCCAAACATTGCCCCTGCCCAGCTGTCTCCGAGGTGCTCCTGACTGGGCGCCTGGGGAGGGAGGACTGTTTGCCTCCAGGGAGGACTGACCCCATCCACATCCTGTGCTAATCTGCGCTAATCTGCAGCAGCTAATCTGCTGTGAGGTCAAGGGATTTTTGTTTGTTTGGTTTTTTAACAACATCAGCTGTTTCAATATACAGTCACCAAGATACCTGTCTCCAGCTCTGCTGGGAGGAGAGACGCAGACTCTGCAAAACAAAGCAGGAGGCTGAACTGTGGGAAAAGGGAAGACTCTCAGCAGACAGGCGGGCTGACTGGGAGCCACGCCGCTTCCTGGGGCCACCTGCATGCAGAGCAGCCCCGAGGCCACTCCTGCAGCGCCACGGAGGGGAGCTAGCAAGGGTGACCATGCGCTTTGTCGTGCAAACCCACACGCTTGGCCTGGGGCAGATGTAGCCTGGGTGAGACGCAGGGGCAGCAGGAAGAGACCAATCAAACCCGCTCTGTGTTCCCTCCACTTACAGGCTGGCCCCCTGGAAATAATGCCCATACTGAGAACTGCAAACAAGTTCACCCCAGTCCTCACCTTGCCCTCCAGCTCTCCAGGACAGCCAACCCATGCTGGTTGCGGGGAGCCCATACCAGTGGCTGCTAGCTCACCACCAACCTCCAGTCTCCCACTTCCGCTTCATCTAGTGGACGCTCCCAAGTTTACCTGGGCACACAGGTGCCTAGCGAGGGATGACCTAAGTGTGGCCATGTGACTGTCTTGGCCCCCATGAGCAGAAGGGATGCACACCCTTTGGGGCAATGATCTTCAAAACAGTGGGCATGTAGTCCCTTCGCCCTATTCTTCCTTCCAGTCAAATGAATTGCAGATGTGATGGCAGGAGCCAGAGTAGCCACTCTGGGCCCAGAGTCAGAAGCTACCTGTTGAGATGGTAGTCACCCCACCAGCCCATCACTTCCTATCTTCTAACTGCTTAGTGAAGACTGTTTGTTACCCCTATTTAGATGGTGTAAGTCATATAGGTTGAAGGAGCATGGATCCCTAACAAGTTGGCAAGAACTCAGGTTTCCACTCTTGTACTAGGGCCAGGGTGCAGACAGCACCCTCAGGTGGGAGTGTGAAACCATTTTCACCAGTCCCTGCTCTTTCCTCTCAAGAAGTTTGGTGACCCCAGCCCTTCGGCCCTCAGGAGAGCCAGCTGACTCTCCTGGGCAGGTTTCCTCCTGGTGGTGATGCAGGGACCAGCTGCTCCTCCCCTTCACAGCCCCAGGGTCTCAGAGCCCTTCGTTCCAGCCCCGCTCAGCGCACGAGCAGGGGAGAGACTGCAGGAACCAGAGCACAGCTAGCATGGACCAGAGTGCCCTGTCCTTCTGATGCCCTTCATTTGGTAAGAACTGGCCCATGCCCCAGTGCCCCGGGGGCGTGGGAGCCCGTGGACACTTGGGGAGCCTTCGAGCCTTCATGGTTTTATCAGGAGAAAGAGGCTCCTCTATATCCATGTCAGAACCATCGCTATGGCTCCTAAGACCCCACTTAACAGAAAGTCAACAGAGAAAATGAAGGATGATATGCGCTTGGTCCCTCAGCCATGTCCTGGGTCGTGTCCCGACTCCCTGTGACCCTACGGACTGCAGCCCACCCGGCTCCTCTGTCCATGGGATCTGTGACCCTACAGACTGCAGCCCACCCGGCTCCTCTGTCCATGGGATCTGTGACCCTACAGACTGCAGCCCACCCAGCTCCTCTGTCCATGGGATTCTCCAGGCAAGAACACTGGAGTGAGTTGCCTTTTTCTCCTCCAGGGGGTCTTCCCAACCCAGGGATCAGACCCACATCTCCTGTGTCTCCTGCATTGGCAAGCAGGTTCTTTACCTGCTGAACAACCAGGGAAGCTGAAGGATCATAAACTTTTCCTAAAATGACAAGAAAACTTGCAGATACAAGAACTGGACAAGAGGAGAGAACTTTCAGACACAAATGAGACGGTTCCCAGGGGGTGTGAGTCCACGTGCCTGTGGGGGTGGTGACCACCCACGCAGAGCCATGGAAACGGTGGAATCAAAGAGAGCCACAAAATGGGAAAATATTGGCACTTCTGGTCATACGAAATATAAAAAAAGAAAATTCTTGACTTTGAACAAAAGAGAAAATTACATAATGGTTATTATTAGATTAATGGCTGTTCCCACACCCAATTAGTAAACGTTGAACACATATTTAAAAAGCAATTAGAAGGATCCCCCTGATACTGCAGTCTAGCTCTGCCCAAGTAATGAACTTGAACCTGGGGGCCCGCGGCTTGCGCCCCCCCGTCCTGACCCACTGCTCCGTGGGGACTCCCTTCAGAGCTCCCACAGCAGAGCACGGGGCTGCCCTACCCAGGGCTGCCTTGTCTTCCCCCTGCCACCCATCGCCCAGCACAGCTGAGCCCCCGCACTCCCCCCGAGGGCCTGCTGCACTTCTGTGTCCTCACTGCCCTGTGCTCGAGGGGCTCCGGCCACGCTCAGCTCCACCCCCCCACTCCTGGCCCCACCCCTGTCTGTGACCTTGGATAGATCATCTCATTGACAACACGGGACCCACCCAGCTCTCCAGCTTGATAGGCCAACGCTCCATAAACGGGAGCCTAAAGGATGCACGTCCTTCCTTCCGACCTGGCCTTGGGCTTTGGTGATTCTAAGACTCAACGTAGCTCTGGGACGGGGAGACAACTCAGGCTGACCCGAGGTGATGCCTGTGGGGTGGGGAGCCCACGCCTGGGGATGAGTGAGCTTCCGTGTCAGAGCTCCTCCGGCTGACACACAAATGTCCGTGAACTGGGGGCTTTCGGGGGTTCTTCCTCTCACAGTCCGGGGCCCAGAGTCTGGAAGCAGCATGCCTACAGGGCCACGGCCCCTCCGGGCTCTGGGCCAGGACCCTTCCTCGTGTCGACTTAAAAAACTGTCACAATCTGGAAGTTGAGAGTTGTGTTTTATTTGGTGGGAAATTTTTGGTCTTCAAGCCTGGGAGACAGCATCTCAAAGTATCCTTGAGAAATTGCTCTTAGGAGACTGGAGGGGAAAGAGCCAGGTTATCTAGAAGCCTTACAACAGAGGGCAGGTAGCCTGAACATCAAGAGATTATTGTTAGTTAAAGGAAACCGCATATTTCAAGTTGAGTTTAGCCCTTCTCTATGAAGGGGAGGATGCAAGGGTCTGGGCTCCCTGAAATGAATCCTTTCATATGCATCTCAGCTCTTGGGGCCAGCATCCTGGGTTTTGCTCACGTTCCGAGCTCCCTGGGGCTCACCATAAGGAGTGGTTGCAATCCCGTGGCTGTTAGAGCACAGGTGACTTTCCCCTGCCCGAGTGCCCTGGAGGGCTGGAATCGCGGTGACTGTGACGTCCTTGTTCACCGATAAGACAGAAGAGCTCCGTTTCTCACCGGGTTCTCTCGAGGCTGCTGGGGCTCCAGGGGCCCGGCCTTGCAGCTGCCTCGCCCGTCTCTGCCTCTGTCTTCACATGGCCCCCTCGCCGCTGTGTGTCTGAGTCTCAAAATCTCCCTTTTTTCCTCTTACAAAGACGCCTCTTGTTGGATTTAGGGCTTACCCTAAACCCCAGGCAATCTCAGCCTGACGCTTAATTACACCTGCGAAGACCGTTTATCCAAATCACATCGCATTCAACGTTCTCAAAGGTTAGGACCTGGGCGTATCTTCTGGGGCCACCACTGAGCCCACCTTACCGGCAGGTGCGGGCCCCTACAAGCAGGTGGGCGCCCAGCCTCTGCTTTTGAGAGTAGAAAATGCCCCTTCCTTTCTCTCCTTTCCTCTGAGTCCCAACAATGGAGGCCGCCCCTCACCCCAGAAAGCTGCCCAAGCCCCCAGATCTTGTCTCTCGTCTCAGAGCCCCCCACGGCTGTGCCCGCGGCTGCACCGGCTGCCCCATGCCTCCTCCCTGGCAGGTCTGCACTCCTCGACCCGGATCAGAGCCCCCACTGCACAGGGCGTCTAGCCTCAAGGCTCAGAAGTGCAAGTGGTGTCAACACCAGACCCGCAAAAGAGCGGTGCCGAGTCTGCAGCAGGAAGGGAGGCGCGGGCAGTCCACGGCCTCCACGGGGTGCAGCCGCAGCTGGGAGCATCGGGGGAGAGACTGGCCAGGACCCATTAGCCCGCTCTGCTCCGAGAGCTTGATTGAATGAGGTTTTTGGTTTGGCTTCGCTGGTTATTGTAGTTTTTCCATTATTTCATTGTGCAAATTCCTCGTAGAGTCAGCAGAATCTGGAGGTAAACTGAGCAGCTACTGTGAAGTGTGAAAAATTACCCTCAACGAACGCAATCAAACTATTTGCTTATGGGATCAGCGGGTGGAAATGAGGCCTTGGGGTTGGCAGACTGGCCGCTGGCAGGCCGGCCAGGAGCGGTCACCTTCCCGGAGTCGAGTCGCAGCTCCCTGACTCCAGCCGCCAGGATGTCCTGGCTCCCATGGGGCCAGCGCCGTGTCATTTACTTGGTATTGCCAGCACCATTCACTGTGCCACTGACAACAGCTCCCGGGGGCAGGCAGGGCAAGGGGGTTAGAAAACACGTCCGGGCAATTATTGACTCCACCGCCCTCACTGGGCGCCCCCACTGGGGCCTTAAATCTGGGCAGGCTGAGAACAAGAAGCAGGCCTCTGGGGGCCGCATTTGCCGTGCTGAGTGGACGCTCAGGCACCCCCCGGACCTGCTGTGGATGACCTCAGTGCAGAGTCCCCAGTCCTCCCTGGGTCAGTGGTTCTCCCTCTGGCTACGTGGCAGAATCCCCCGAGGGCTGTGACTGACATCACCGCTGACTGATGTCAGGACCGCCTGAATCAGGACGTGCAGGTGGAGCCTGGGTGTCCACTTCCTCCCCACACTCCTGGGGCTTCAGGAGCAGCCGCGGCTGAGACCCATCCTCCTGAGCAAAGTGCTGGCTCAGTCTTGGAGGAGGCTGGGGGGCCCTCACCCATTAGGGCGCGTACCTGGATGGGGAGAGAAAGGCCTTGCACACACAGAGGCTTCCTCTGACCAGCACGGGGGCTGCCCGGACACGCAGATGTCCCTTCAGTACAGTCAGTGCTTGAGGGAAGGGCGAGTTGGTGGGAGGAAGGACGGACAGATGACAGGTGAGTGGACGGACGGGTGGGAGGAAGGACGGACAGATGACGGGTGAGTGGACGGACGGGTGGGAGGAAGGACGGACAGGTGACGGGTGAGTGGACGGATGGGTGGGAGGAAGGACGGACAGATGACGGGTGAGTGGATGGACGGGTGGGAGGAAGGATGCGTGAATGGATGGATGAGTGGATGGGTGGGAGGATGGGTGGGTTGATGAGTGGATGAGTAGAGAGATGGGTGGATGGATGGATGGACAGATGATGGAAGAGTGGATGGACGGGTGGATGGATGGATGGACAAGTGGATGGGTGGGTGGATGGATAGGCAGATGGATGGAAGGATGGATGATGGAAGAGTGGATGGACAGGTGGATGAATGGATGGACAAGTGGATGGGTGGGTGGATGGATAGGCAGATGGATGGAAGGATGGATGATGGAGGATGGGAAATAAATGACAGTCACCCTTTGCTAGAGGACTGTTGAGAAGCATAAGACAGAATCCCTTACTTTACAATACATTATAAAACCTTAACTTTTAATATTTGTAAAAGCAATGTCTTACAGAGGCAGCAGGGGACACCGCAGTCGGTTTGGGGAGCGGGGAGGCCAATGACCACCACTGAGCAGGCGTGTGCTGCTGGCCCGGGACCTGGACCGACCCACAGAACCCCCCTCCCATCTCCCTCATCCTGACCACTGTCCCCACCCCGGCCCTCACTGTCCTGATGAAGACCCCGCACTCACAGATGCTTGACTGCTGGCTCAAGCTTGTGCAGCCAGGAGATGGAGGGGCTGGACTCGAGCTCATCTGTGTCTGGACGCAGGACCAGGGTTCCGAGCTCAGAGGACAAGGGCCCAGGGCTTGGAGGGCATGGGGAGGACGCGGAGAAGAGGCCCCTTCTGGGCCCCGCAAGAGCTAGGGGAGGTGGCACCTGAGAAGGGTAAGCAAGCCCCTGCCCGGTGGAAATGAGACACAGCTGAGAAAGAAGGCAGAGGCGGGCAGGCGCCCCGCCCCGCCCCCGAGTCCCGGCCGCGGCTCCTCGGGGCCTTCCGGCTGACGGAGCTGGAGCCCTTGGGGCTTCTTAAATAAATGTGGTCATGTTATACGTCATTTGAATACACAGTTCTCGCCTTATGCTTTTTGCTAGTGACTTATTGCTTACTGTGTATATTTATTTTAGACTATGGAAAAGATGTTAGACAAAAAGCAAATTTGAGCGATTTTCTTATTCAGGTTCAAAATGGGTTGTGGAGCAGCAGAGACAACTCGCAACATCAACAGCACGCTTGGCCCAGGAACTGCCAGTGCAGGGGTGGTTCAGCAAGGTTTGCAAAGGAGATGAGAGTCCTGATGAGGAGCGCAGTGGCTGGCCTTCGGAAGCTGACATCCACCGATCGAGAGCTGTCGTCGAGGCCGATTCTCTTACAACTGCGCGAGAAGCTGGCCACTGTGTGGTCCCTGGGCATTTGAAGCACATTGAAAAGGTGAAAAAGCAAAGTGGGTGCCCGTGAGCCGACCGAAAATCAAAACATCATCGTTTTGAAGTATCGTCTTCTCTTCCTCTACAAAACAACAACAAAGATTCCTCGATCGGATTATGATGTGCAACAAAATGTGGATTTTATGACAAGTGGTGGCAACCAGCTCAGTGGTTGGATGCAGAAGAAGCTCCAAAGTGCTCCCCAAAGCCAAACTTGCACCAAAAAAGGTCGTGGTCACTGTTTGTGGTCTGCTGCCCATCTGATCCCCAACAGCTTTCTGAATCCCAGGGAAACCGTTGCCTCTGAGAAGTATGCTCAGTAAACCGACGAGATGCACTGAAAACTGCAATGCCTGCAGCAGGCATTGGTCAGCAGAGGGGCCCAGTTCTTCCCCACGACAGTGCCCGACCGCACATCGCACAACCAGTGCTTCAGAAGTTGAGTGAATTGGGCTGCGAGGTTTTGCCTCATCCGCCACGTTCACCTGACCTCCCGCTTCTTCCAGCATCTCGACAACTTTTTGCAGGAAAAACACTTCTGCAACCAGCAGGAGGCAGAAAACGCTTTCCTAGAGTTCATCAGATCTCAAGGCACAGATTTGTACACTGTGCCTTGAATAAACAAACTTATTTCTCATTGGCGAGAAGGTGTTGATTGTAACTGTTCCTATTTTGATTAATTAAGATACACTTGAGCCTAGTTATAATGATTTAAAATCCGTGGTCTGAAACCACGGTTAGGCTTGCGCCAACATAAACAGAAGAGCTGGAAGACCGAGCCCAGGCCCCACTCTGACCCTCAGTCTCCTCGTCTGCAAAGCAGAGAAGACACTGAGTCTCCGTGCAGCAATCCCCTCGGGAAGTGGACCTCCTTCGGGAAGGCGTCGGGACATACACTCCCTCTCCTCCCAGGACCCCCGGCTCGCTCCTGGACCAGCATTACAGAGGAAGGGAGGGTTTAGAGCAAGGAGACTGCCCTGTAGGTTACGGTTCTGCATAATGTCGGTATGCGTTCATCCAAATCCATAGGACGCCCAACACCAGGAGTGAACTACGATGTAGGCCATGGGCTTTGAGTGATGGTGACGTGTCAGTGGAGGCTCACCAGTTGTAACAAATATCCCATCTGGAGGCGGATGTTGATAGTGGGGGAGGCTGTGTTTGTGGGGGGAAATGGGAAATGTGTGTACCTTCCACTCGATTTTGCCTTAAACTTAAAACTGCTCTAAAAAGTAAAGTCTTCATTACAAAAAACAGGATGAAGGGGAGGAAGAGGAGGGAGACTGTCAGGGCAGGTGGGTGGACCCTCTCCAGCCTCTCTCCCTCCAGGAGGCATTGAGGCGAGTTACCAGCAGGGGCAAAGCCACAGCAGGGACCCAGCCCAGGGAGCCAGGAGGGGACACACACTGGGCTCCTGTCCCCACAGCCAGCCGTGCCAGCTGGCCCCCAAGACCACCAGCTACATTTCCAGGCTGAGCTGTTCAAATAGGCTCCTGGTGTCTGTATATAAATCTCCAGGCAGAGAATGCCAACGTGGGTTTGATTCTGAGTGTGGTTTCTGCAGCATTGATAATGACTCCGTAAATCTGCAAAGTATGTATCTTTAATCTGGCATAATTAAATGTTGAGTTATTTTCAAATGAAATGTTTAAAACCAGCAAAGCTGCTGCAGCGTCCCAAGGCTGAATCTCTGGAAGCAGGTCTTGGCCGAGCATTGTCTCCACCTGCCCCTCCTCCATGATGGCTGGTGGAGGAACAGGAGCATGGACGGGAGCCCCGAGGCCCTGCTTCGGGGGTGTGTCACCCTGGGCTTTGGCAAGGGAGCTTGCTTTGGTGGGGGTGGCAGCGGCAGCTCAGCTGGCTCCCCAGCGATGGTCCAGGCAGGCAGGTGCTCAGGGGCCGGGAGCTGAAGTGTCGCCTAAGGTGATGCTCGGAGCACCCTTGCTGGGATGAAGGGTTGTGAAGGCAAAGAGAGTAACCGAGTGATGGGCTCCTTACAATCCTTCCTCCTCCCGTCCCTTCCCCAGAGGGAGGGCTGGGAGCAGGGCAGAGCCCGGAAGAAGTGCAAGGTGGAGCCGGGCTTGGCCGGGGACATGCTGGGTCAGGGCCTGGGTGGGTCAGGGGTCCAGGTCTGTCCTCATGTCTCCCTGGGCAGTGTTTGCGGACAGAGGGTGTGTGTGTGTGTGTGTGTGTGTGAGACATGCTGTTGTGTGCAGGTTTTGTGTGAATCTGTGCACGTGTCTACCTGTGTGCAGGTGAGTGGATCTGTGTGCAGGTGAGTATCTGTGTGCGAGTGTGTGTGTCTGTGGATCTGTATGCAGGTGGGGGTGTGTCTGTGAGCAGGGGAGTGTGTGTTCAGGGAACTGGCCCCAGGAAGCCTGATCGCACTGTCCAGGTGACACATTATTATTAGCTCCATCGTCCAGCAGTCACTCACCTGTGAGTGTGAGCTCCCAGCCAGACTCTGAGGCAGAGGCCACAGGTCCAACAGTCAGTGGAAGCTGGCCGAGGGCTGTCTGTGGTGTGATAGGGCTGTATCAGTGACAAAAGTCCTTCTTCAGCGATATCACTGGACCATTTAAGGTAAAAAATTATGGTTTTGATATGGGCCTTAAAAGCCATATTAATAATAAAAACAGTAACTACAGCAGAGTTAACTACAACAGAGATAATACTAATGCAGCCATTGGCAAATCCAGGTGCATGGTATATATGTATTGATTGTACTATTCTTGCAACTTTTGACTAAGTGTGAAGCATTTTCAATATTAAAATATTAAGTGGTGGAAAATGATTTCACAGAGAAACAAAACAGGTGAAGCTGGACATGGTTTTCATGGACATGTTTCTGCCCGTACAGAACAGAATAACACAGACTCAGAATCCACACACATCAAATGACTGGCCCGGTAACTGACACAAGTAGTAGAAAAACATTAGCGAATACTCAGAGGATTTAAACAATCCAATTAGAGGGCTTGCAGTGGAAGACATATGTACTGTTTTACACGAAGACACGCAGACTACAAATCCCTTTGGACACACCAGAAATAGCATGTGTGCAAGAATGAACAAAGAAGCAGACTACAGAAGGACCGCCCAGATGCTGAAGAATCCGTACTGTACAGATTATCCTTTTGGCCAAAGAATAACAAAACTAGAAACTATTGATTCTGAAGTATCATTGAAACCTAGGCAGCGTGGAACTCAGTAAATGTGGGTGAAAACACGATCGGGTTGAAATTACAACGAGTTTCTAATGAAACTTTGCATTTCCTTCCGGGGCATGGCTAAAGCATGATTAGGAATTTGATTTTAAATATGGTTATAAGGGGCTTCCTGGTGGTTCCACGGTGAAGAATCTGCCTGCCAGTGCAAGAGACAGGGGTTCAATCCCTGATTCTCGAAGATCCCACATGCCGTGGAGCAACTAACCCCGTGGGACACAGCTACGGAGCCTGGGGCTGAAACGACCCAGGCCCGCATGGCCCAAGGCCGTGCTCCTCAACAAGAGCGGCCCCCGCAGTGAGAAGCCCACCACTGCAGCCGGAGAGTGGCCCCTGCTCGCCGTCACTAGAGAAAGGACAACTGCAGCCACAAAGACCCAGCACAGCCGAAAGTAAATAAATAAAATTAAAGTGAGTAAATACATATGCAGATCGGGGGAACAGAAGCTAAGTCTTCAAGTCAGGAGGTTAGGAAAACACCAAAGCAAGTATCCCTCCCTTCCTTTGCCTTAAAGGAGAGCAGGGGCTAATAAGACGAAGCCCGGCCAGCTGTAACACTGAGCCCAGCAGGAGGGAAAGCAAAGGCTGGGTGTCTGCCCGTGCTTATCACGCAGGAAACTTTGGTCAAGAGTAGAGAGGAGAAAAAGCAGAGAAGCAACAAATGCAGAGTGAGAGGGATGATTCAAAACATCACAAGGGGCTGCTCCATTCTCCTCGCTTCTCGCTGCTTGAAGTTCCTGCTCTCCACACCTCGTCACCACGCCACGCAACACTGAGGAAATCGAGAGCCTTCCGCTCACAGCTGGGCAAAGGGCGCCGGGTCTGTCAAGAGCAAGAAGAGTCAGGATGATGTGAAGTTCAAAGTTCGATGCAGCAGATGCCTTTCCACCTTGGTCATCACAGACAAAGAGAAGGCGGAGATGCTGACGTGGTCCCTGCCTCCCGGTTTGGCAGAGAAGGAGCTGGAATGAACCATGCACGCTGATTTGAAACGTATTAATTTTTTTTTAATTCTCAAAAAAAATAAAAAAAACCAGACACAAAGACGGTAACATGATATTTCTCCGTGTTAATGAGCTGGAAAACTTGGATAAAATATATATATTTTGGGAAAATCTGAAAATGCCAAACTTAAACCAAGGAGAAAGGAAGATTTGACTAGGAGAGGGGTCATTAAAGTCACCCCAAGGGGAGGCTCCAGGCCGAGCGTGGCAGTCAGTGTTAACATCCACAGTGAAGGGCATCTTCACCCTTCCCAGGAAAATAACCTAATAACCAACTTTGGAGCTTAACCTGATTTCCAGACTGGACAATTGCATTGCAAGGTAATACAATTTTAAGCCTGTTTTATTTATAACCATAGATGCAAAAGTCATAAACAAATTGTTACTGAAATTCATGTCCATGTGGAAAAAACTATCCAATATGATTATGATTTTCCCTTGAATGTGAGCATGTCTCAAGACTAGAAAATCTAACCATGAGATTCCACCAATTCAACGGATTAAATGGTAAGATTTATGTGACTGCAAGGAGAGACGTAGAAAAAATGTTTAGGGTGGAAAAACCAAAACCCCAAAACTGCTCAGATTAAAAAAAAAACCTATCAGAAGATTAGTAACTAAAGGGCATTCTCTGGTTAAGACCATATAATACAAACCCACAGTAAATACTATGCTTAAAAGAAATTGAAAATGCATTTCCAGTCAAATCAGACTAAAGAGAAAGTTTGCTCATTAGCATAACCACTGCTTGTGGCATCAGAGAACGTGGCCATGGACAGATGTGTGTGAAATAAAGTGGCTCTTATAGAGAGATGATCATATACATAGAAATCCAAACAGAAACAGAGATGAAAGCCTAGCACTAATCAAAGGACTTGGAAGGCTTCTTAGATGCAAGGTCAACTTACCATCACTTAGCTGTGGACCTCAGTGGCAGCAACACCCAACTACAATGTTGATCCTAAGTAGAAGTATAATTTACTAAAATGACAACCCATTTTAGATAAACTAGTCCAGCAAAGAACACACAAGATCTTTTTGAAGGTTTTTTGAAGATTTCAATAAAGTGTATAAAATACATCCAACATGGTCTCATTCAAAATTTCAGGTGGCTTATTTGGAGATGAGATTCTACAAATGGTTCAAAACCATTTCAAAATACACATGAAATCTGCACAACTCTTATAAACTCTAGTCAACTCTAATAAAAGAACTGCCAGCACAGGCAACTTGCTTAAGGGGTGTTATGACTTATGAAAAAGTTACACAAATAATTAAATGGACAAAAGCCGCGTGGCTGGACAGAGGAACGGGCAGCCGCGGCCGGGAAGAGGGGACGGATCAGTCAGGTCTGGATGTGGATGGGCCCCTGGCACAAGGTAGAAGTGGGGGCTGATGGCTGATGACCACTCAAAAAGTTCTCAGCCACAGGAAATGTCCAGCAGGTGCTGAAATGAGAAAGACAGAAAGTGCTAAGTAAGGCTAAGCAGCAAAGAGACCTTTCCTACAGGATGGATGAGATTGAAAACTGGGACAAAGACCTTAAAAAAAAAAAATAATAAAGCCTACAAAGGCTACACTTTGGGCCAGCCCATGACTCAGCAATTTCAGACCTAGAGATAGAGTTGGCAGAAAAGCATGCATTGGAAACAGGAAAAGATGTTGATCCTTATATTTGCCTCAGAGTCCAACATGGCTGTTGGTGCTCCACCCATCACATTAACTTTCCCAGAAGAAAGAGACTTTCCATAATCCTATACTACGCTCCTGTTACCACTTTATTGGCCACAATCCAGTCACCTGGCCTTGACTATCTGCAAAGTAGGCTGGGAGTGTAGCCCCATATAGTAGTGCAGGGCAATCCTACATAAAACCACAAATCTCTGTGGAAGGTTGTCCAGTTGCTCAGTTGTGTCATTCTCTTTGTGATCCCATGGACTGTAGCATGCCAGGTTTTCCTGTCCTTCACCATCTCCCGGAGCTTGTTCAAACTCACATCCATTGAGTCGGTGATACCATCCAACCGTCTCATCCTCTGTCGTCCCCTTCTCCTTTCACTTTCCCAGCATCAGGGTCTTTTCTAATGAGTCAGTTCTTTGCATCAGGTGGCCAAAGTATTGGAGCTTCAGCTTCAGTATCAGTCCTTCCAATGAATATGTAGGACTGATTTCCTATAGGATGGACTGGTTTGATCTCCTTGCAGTCCAAGGGACTCTCAAGAGTCTTCTCCAACACCACAGTTTGAAGGCATCAGTTCTTAGGTACCTTCTCCCTCCAGCCCTTCCTTCCTGCCCCCCAGGCACCCTTATGTCCACTTGTCCAAAATGCTCTGTCCTTTCAATGCCCTTGAAGTTGCAAGTTGATCCTGCTTCCTGGAAAGACTTATCACCCAACATTCCTTTTGTGAACTCCTACTTTACCCTCAACACCCACCTCACAGAGTCCTTAATAATTCCTCTGCATACACAGCCATCCCCCAACTAGAATGGGACCTTCTCAAGGGTAGGCACCAGTCTCACTGGGTCTCAGTCCTTCCTGTGGGGCACACAGTGGGTACAGTCTGATATTGGTTGAATTAATAAATGTTTACTTTCTAAAGTTTAAGCCTTCCCTTTTTACCAGGGAAGTTCTGGCTTTGACGTCAGTGGGATGAAATGCAGTTGACGTTGCCTGTGAGTTGGTTCGGTGGTCTCAGCAAGCCCCCCCTCCTTTCCAGGACACCCCCATCCACTCTGCTTTCTGTGTCCTGGTGGGGCTTCTCTGGGTGGGGCTGGTCTCCTGGGAGTGAGGACAAACCCGCCTGCTTCCCAATGGGGTGCCCACGCCTCTCAAGCATCTTCCAGGGAAATCACCCTTAATCTCAGAAACAAAGTCCAGTGCTGGTGACCCGGGGGGCTGGCTGCCAGGGGCTCCTGGGCGGCTCTCTGTCTCCTGAGACCCCGGGAACATCCCAGCCAGGCTGCCTCTGCAGGGGTTGCAGCTTGTGGGGCTACGGCCCCTGAACCCAAGAGAGTCTAGATCGAGGCATGTGCTCTAAATGGGAAATGCACCCCGAATTTCAAAGACACTACAAAACAGCTGGACTATATCATGCATCAGTTTTTAAATTGGATGCATATTGAAATGATAATATTGGATAATTGGAGTTGAAATGATAGTAATTGGACAATTAGATTAAATGAAAAAGATGATTAAAATATAAATATTTCACCTGTTTTCCCTCGCTGATTGTGACCAGTAGAAAATTTTAAATTATACAGTTGGCTGGTACTGCAGTCCCCTCGGATGGTGTGGGTCTCCTGGGCGGTGCGGGGCCAGTGGTGGCAGAGTCACGGGGGCTCTTGGCTCTCACACTCGGACCCCACAGCTTCTGATGCACCCAGGCGACAAAGGGACTGGTGACCTGTCCCAATCAGCTCTCATCTCTGGGGAAAGACGTGGAGGGAGCTTCCTTAAAGTCCCTGGACACAGAGGAGCAGGCACCCCAGAGAGTCTGCAAGCTGACCCTGCAGGTGCTGTCTGAGCCCCAGGAATGTCAGAGGGGGGTGCTCCTCCAGGAGGAAGGGCCCCACACAACTGCAAATCCAGCTTGGGCTGCCTCCATGACGGAAGCTTTGTGCTTCAACCTCACGGCACTGGCACCGAAGCTCACGGTCAGCTGGATGGAAGGAATAAGAGAACATGTGCCTTACAGACCCTGGTGCCCGCCGTGGCTGCCCACCGTGGCTGCCCTCCGTGACTGCCCGCCGTGACTGCCCGCCGTGACCTGGCCCTGCTGAGCCAGTTTCGGGGATGCACGTGCTGCCCCCGCACTTACGCAGCCTTGGTTTTCCCAGAGTCTTATCTGCACACCCGGGCCCCACTTTCCCAGCCTGACACCAGGCCTCCCATCGCAGCTCTGCGCACCAGCGCTTACAAGCTCCAGCCCAGAAAGGACCCCATGCTCTGTCCGTCGCAGCCCGTGGAAGAGGGGAAGGAACTCCTCCTCCTCCGAGCTGGCCGGGCGGTCTGGGGTGAGTAGAGAACCATCAGGGGCTCAGGGAGCAGGACGTGCCCCTTCACAGTTGCCCAGGTCCTCCAGCCAGGGAGGCAGAAGGGCTGGACCATGCCAGGCTCTCGGTTTGGGTCTAATTAAACTGCAGTGAGAGCCCAGGTCATGCTCCGATGACATTTGCTTGACAGCAATTTCTCCAGCGGCTTCTCTGAAATAGCCATGGTGGTTGTCTGAGTTTCTGCGTCCATCTCTGCAGAGTGGACTCTTAGTGCCTGGAGACTTAGAAACTCTTGGTGGTTCTGGCTTTGACAATGAACCTACTGGGTTTGGGGCTGGCATCCAGTAACTATGGGCTTCCCTGGTGGCTCAGATGGTAAAGAGTCTGCCTGCAATGCAAGAGAACTGAGTTTGACCCCTGGGTCAGGAAGATCCGCTGGAAGAGGAAATGGCAACCCACTCCAGTATTCTTGCCTGGAAAATTCCATGGACAGAGGAGCCTGGCAGGCTATAGTCCATGGGGTCCCAAAGAGTCGGACACGACTGAGCAATTAACACTTTCACTTTCCAGTAACCACGGAGACTTTTGTCTTGGGACCACTTCCTGTCTGTAGAATAGACTTCTAGCGGCATCTCCCAGCAGGGCTCGGAGGACTCGGCCACGTGGTGCCCACAGGCTCCCGGGAAGAGAGGCAGACAGACAGAGGTCAGTTCTTCTTTCCACTGATGCTTTAGAAACGGACCCACGTGGCCGGGCCTCCCACTCCTGATGCCAGGAGTGACTATGGGAAAGGCAGGCTGGTCATCTGCAGATCCTTCCAGAAAGAGGATGTTATCTGAGCCCATGAAAGAAAATAAAGGCATAAAATCACCTCTGAAGTTAGGAGAACAGTAACAGAGAAAGCAAATTAATGGTTTAAGGAAATGTTTAAAAATAGAAAACTAATAACTATTAATTTTAAAATAAATTAATTAGGCAAGCTTGAAAGAATGCCATTTTTTCCTGAACTGTCAGTGATGAAGAACTAAGAGTGCCTCACAGATGACACTATAAATTTCACTTATATTCCAGTGATTAAACCAAAGTGATTTATTGGAGTTTTATGAGGGCATTTTCCCTCTGTAACTTAAAACACAGACTGTATCAGAAGCGCCCACTTACTGCCATTATTCCAACATTGGTTATATTCTATTCTCTTATTTTGTGATTTATAACTTTGTTTTTCTCGAGATTCTAATCTTAACACTGTTGGTGTGCTGTGTGTGTGAAGTCGCCTCTGTCGTATCCAATTCTTCATGACCCCGTGGGCTGTAGCCCCCCCGGCTCCTCTGTCCAGGGGATTCTCCGGGCGAGAACACTGGAGCCAGTTGCCATGCCCTCCTCCAGGACACACACAGAGATCTTGAGAAAAAAAATATTAATTCGAGAAACAAGGACAGGTTGGAGAGATGTTCTATTTGAGTGTGCAGGAGTGTGTGTGCCCCTGGGTTGGATGCTCCCTGCTGGCCGGATCTGCCCTGAAGACGAAGTCAGCCCCTCCCCTCCCGCTCGTGAGGTCACGTCGCTTACACTTAGGTTACTGTTGTAAGGTCCCTCATCGCCAAGGTCGTTTCACCTTCACTCTACGCTGAAACACACTTTAATCCGCACACCACTGGCATTTTTACCAAGTATTCTTCCTCCACCGACTTGTTTGCTGTGGCCCAGCCATCAGCTGGACCAAGTGCCTCCCTGAGACATCTCCTACCTCCCGAGCTTTGCTTTAGGTAGGACTGCGTTCACTCTGAGCGCACAGGATCCTTTCTCACATGTCTGTCTTCGTATATAGAGAAACTTGGTTTTAGACTGACAGCGCCCCGTTGCCCCTGGCCCCCGCGGCGTGGCTCCCGTGTCTTGTGACGTCAGGGTTATCAGAGCACGCTCGACATACGCGTACCCCGCCCTGACCATCAGCAGGCTCGCTCCTGCACGGGGAGGGCGTGCCCAGCCCAGCAGACAGTGAGACCAGAGTCTGGGCCGCAGTCTCTCAGCTCGCCCATCCCTTGCGGGTGGAGCCCATCCCTTGCCTGGTGACATTTCATCCCAAAGTAGGGCTCTCCAGCAGAAGGCAGAATCCATTGTGTATTTTAGAATGACTGCCGTTGTCTTTACAGTTCAGGGAAGCTTTACTTTTCCTGCCAAGAACCGCACTGCCTTTTCCTGGAAGGTGCCCTGCAAAGACAAAGCAACCACACCCTGTCCTTGGAGCTAACGTGCTCCCCCCGAGAAGCCCGAATGTCCTCTCTCGCCCCGAGGGGGACGAGGTCACCAGGAAGTGTCCTGCCCTCGGTCGTTCTGGGTCAGCACGCTGTAGTGAGCCTTCGCTTCTGATGGATGAGCTGGTTCTGTGCTTCGGGGGAAGATTTTTCTTCTGTTGTATGTTCGAGGACATTTTTTTTTTTCATATCAGGTATTTCGGATTGCCTACTTGTGTTCCCCAAACCGTTAGCTTCTGTCCAGGCATTCAGTCCCCCACCTAACTGTGCCCTTTCTGCACAGTTCTCGGCAAACAGGTCTCAGCCACGTCCTGTGTCAACAGCTTAATTTTCATTCACATCTCTTTTATTCATCGCGGTTCTAATGAATATTCTGGTTTGCAAATTGTGGCACTTCTGCCTCGGTTCTTCTTCCGAGCTCGGAAATCTTCATCATTTTCCTATAATTTTCTAATCATCTCATCTCGAGCTCATGTCCTGTGGAAACAGTGTTCTAATTAAGCCTTTAACTAATTCACAGAAAGCTTCCTTGCGTGGGCTACTCTCTCCTCCAGTTCGCTTTTATAAGTGTTTCTATCGTATTTCTCTTCTCCTGTTGCCAATTTCTTTCTCTTTCTCCTCCTTCTTCCTCTTTACCAGTAATTCCATGCAGTTGCCAGACCGTTTTTTTCTCCTCTGATCCTTCCTGAAAGGGAAGTCTCCCTGGACAATTTGTTCTCGGACAGTGCAGGGGGGCTTTCCTTGACCCCAGCTCACCTGAGGCCCCTTTGCTTTTCCTTCTGGGGGACGGCTGGGCGGTTGGGTCCCTGTGGGTTTGAGCTGATGTTAGTTCGTCCCACACGAGCAGACGGGGGGAGGTGAAGGGTGATCCTCACGTGAGCGCCTGCACTCAGGTGGGGGTCCGGGATGCAGCCTTTCCCCTGTGAGATTTCTAACTAAACTCCAGCCAGGAAGGTGAGAGTGCCAGCCCCTCAGCCATGTCTGACTTTGTGACCCCGTGGACTGCAGCCCTCCAGGCTCCTCTGTCTGCGGGATTCTCCAGGCAAGAGCTCGGGAGTGGGTGGCCATTCCCTTCTCCAGGGATGAACCCCGGCCTCCTGCACCGCAGGCGGGTTCTTTACTGTCTGAGCCGCCAGGGAAGCCCCGCTCCTCCGGCTGCTTGGTGTTTATCCTGTCTCTGCAAAGAAATCCCTCCCCAGTTCAGCACCCACACTCGGGGCCCTTCTGCCCCCACTGGCCTCCTCCCTGGAAGGGTCAGCGTTTCTGTTCTCGATCGCTTTTTAAAATTCATTTTTAATTGGATAGTTACTGAACAATCCTGCGTTGGTTTCTGCCGCACATCAGCACGGATCAGCTGGAAGTATACATGTGCCCCTCCCTCCCACCTCCTACCCTACCCCACCCCTCTAGGCGGTCACTGAGCACCAGGTTTGAGCTCCTGTGTCATGGCGAATTCCCTCTGGCTATCTGTTTTACATGTCATAACGGATGCGTTTCCATGCTGCTCTCTCCATTCATTCCACCCTCTCTTCCCCGGCTGTGTCCACAGATCTGTTCTCTGTATGTCCATTTGTTGTTCAGTTGCTCAGCTGTGTCCGACTCTTTGCGACCCCATGGACTGCAGGATGCCAGGCCTCCCTGTCCATCATCAACTCCCGGAGTTTACTAAAATTCATGTCCATTGAGTCGGTGATGCCATCCCACCATCTCAGACTCTGTCATCCCCTTCTCCTCCCGCCTTCAATCTTTCCCAGCATCAGGGTCTTTTCCAATGAGTCAGCTCTTCGCATCAGGTGGCCAAAGTATTGGAGCTTCAGCATCAGTGCTTCCAGTGAATATTCAGGACTGATCTCCTTTAGGAGGGACTTGCTGGATCTCCTTGCAGTCCAAGGGACTCTCAAGAGTCTTCTCCAACACCACAGTTAAAAAAGCATCAATTCTTTAGTGCTCAGCCTTCTTTATGGTCCAAGTCTCACATCCATACATGACTACTGAATAAACCATAGCTTTGGCTAGATAGACTTTGTTGACAAAGTACTTTCTCTGCTTTTTAATATGCTATCTAGGTTGGTCATAGCTTTTCTTCTAAGAAGCAAGCGCTTTTTAATTTAGTGGCTGCAGTCACCATCTGCAGTAATTTTGGAGCCCAAGAAAATAAAGTCTGTCACTGTTTCCATTTTTTCTTCATCTATTTGCCATAGAGTGATTGGACCGGATGCCATGATCTTAGTTTTTTGAATGTTGAATTTTAAGCCAGCTTTTTTTCACTCCTCTTTCACTTTCATCAAGAGACTTTAAAGTTTCATTTCACTTTCTGCCATAAGGGTGGTGTCATCTGCGTATCTGAGGTTATTGATATTTCTCCCGGCAATCTTGATTCCAGCTTGTGCTTCATCTAGCCCAGCATTTCTCATGATGTACTCTGCATATAAGTTAAATAACAGGGTGACAATATGCAACCTTGATGTACTCCTTCCCAATTTGGAACCAGTCTGTTGTTCCATGTCCGGTTCTAACTGTTGCTTCTTGACCTGCATACAGCTTTCTCAGGACACAGGTCAGGTGGTTTGGTATTCCCATCTCTTCAAGAATTTTCCACAGTTTGTAGTGACCCAAAGGGGGCTTTGGAGGTGACTCAGCTCAGCTGGTAAAGAATCTACCTGCAATGTGGGAGACCTGGCTTTGATCCCTAAGTTGGGAAGGTCCCCTGGGGAAGGGAAAGGCTACCCACTCCAGTATTCTGGCCTGGAGAATTCCATGGACTGTATAGTTCATGGGGTCGAAAAGGGTCGGACATGGCTGAGCGCCTTTCACTTGCGCACAGATTTGGGCTCCAGCGTGTCTTGTGGATCAAGTTCTCATCTTCCCCAGGCTCAGCGTGTCCTTCTGAGACAAGCTTGATAACAAGCGGCATCACTCCCTTCGAAGCTCGCTGGGAGTGTCAGTTGAGGTAATCTAGGTAAAGCACCTGTGACTGGGGCACAGAACTCAATACCTGCGTCATCTGGACAGATGCTAGGTGATGCAGGAGAGAGATATGATACAGAGGGAGAGACGGACGAGAGAATGGATGGATGGATGGGTGGGTTCCTAGCTCAGGCGAGTTCCATACCAGGCAATCAGGAAGCAATAATGTGTAAAAATGGATGCAATCTCTATTCTCATGGAGTTGGCAATATAGCAGGATGAGTAGACATTATTCAAATACCCACACAAACAAATGCATAAATGAGCCTGTCCTGTGTGCAAGACAGATTCACAGCTTTGTGAGGCTCCATCATGGGGGACCTAACCTGGCCTGTGAGACCAGGAAATACCCCCTGACAGGATGATTTGAGCCCAAAGGCATGTGGGCAGAGAGGAGAAGGGACAGCATTTCCAGCTTGCTGGCATCCCTGGGGTGGCTGGAGCGGGCAGAGCAAGGAGCAGGCTGAAGCCGACTCCAGGACTGCAGAGACAGGTGGACGCCGAGCTGGCCAACCTGGAGCTCCACAGACATGGAGCGGGTGAGGGTCTGGGAGGAGTCAGGCATGGCGCCCAGGCTTCTTCTGACTCGGCACCCAGGTTTCTGGCCTGGTCTGCGGGGCAACCTCGGTGCTGTTCCCTGGGAGAGGGGAGACTCAGGAGGCTGGGTTTAGGGTGTGAGAGCTGGGCATGGTGAGACAGCCCCGAGGGGCTCCCAGGAAGGTGTGGAGCTCAGTGAAGTCGTGAAGTCGCTCAGTCATGTCTGACTCTTTGCAACCCCATGGACTGTTGCCTACCAGGTTCCTCCATCCATGGGATTTTCCAGGCAAGAGTACTGGAGTGGATTGCCATTTCCTTCTCCAGGGGATCTTCCCAACCCAAGGATTATACCCGGGTCTCCCGCACTGTAGGCAAAGGCTTTTACCGTCTGAGCCACCAAGGAAGACACTCAGGGAAGGTGGGAATGTCTGCATGAGGTCCACACCCGAGGCTGCAGGACCCAGTGAGGTCGCTCAGAGAGGGCGTGGGGGATGGGAAGGATGAGGTGGTCTCGTCACCCTGGAGGGCCTCTGTCACCCAGGGGCTGGCAGGAGAGGCAGTGCAGCCAAGGGCAGAAGGAGCCCAAGGGGCCGTTCGTTGGAGGGACGGCGAGAGGCGGGGAGGAGGGAGCTGGGGCTGGGGGTGGGGTCGTGGCTGCGGACGGGGGAGCAGGCAGAGAGGGTCCCGTGTCAGCTGCTCACGGACACAGACGTGCATCCAAGCCAAGGCTCTTCCCCAGGCGTGTGCGCTGGAACCTTCTAGAAGCTCCCCAGCCACCCCTGGTCAGCTCACTGTCAGGAGCACTCAGAGGGGCCTTTGCCCTGAGCAAAAACACGCTTTTCTTTGTGGTCCTTGAACGCTTCAGTCCTTGGAACACTGGGGGTGTGACCTCAATGTCATGTTGGGTCTGGAACCAGTTAATACAGAATCCTATGTCCTCTGTTCTCACCGGCTCTTGGTCAAGGCTTTGAATGGGGCTCTTTTTCATACATGTGTGGGCACACGTGTGCTTTATTTCTCCTCTCAGCCGAGTCACTCACTTAAAATCTGTATTTCAGTGACTTTCCTTGGTGGTCAAGTGGCTAAGATATTGTGCTCCCAATGCAGGCTGCCCCGGTTTGATCCCTGGTCAGGGCACTATATCCCCCATGTCGAAACTAAGACCCAGTACGGCAAAATAAACATCTTAAAAAAACAACTGTATTTCATTTGTCTTCCAATTAATCCATCACACACACACACACACACACAAATCCCCTAACTTATTTTACAAAATGCTCATTATAATCTCCATAAATCCTGATCTTACAGCGATCACAGCAATCACAGCTGTAACCGCTGTCCTGTGGGGATGGAGGGCCCCCCGGAGCCCAGAGGCCAGGAGCCCACAGGCTGTCTCTCCAACCTTGGGGCCACCAGATGGAGACCGGCCGCACCCAGGGCTCAGCCTGGGCTTCCAGCCCCCTCCCACCGACCCTGCACAGCCCACCCGGCCACGCGGGGCCCTAGCCTCCCATCTGGCCCGGGAGCGTTGGAAGGGCACACTCTGTAAGCAGGGCGGAGGCTGAGCATGCAGCCTGTTCCTGCCACCCCCACTTTCTGACTCATGGCCCTGCTTCTGGGGGACCTCTGTGCCTGGTCAGTCTCTGCAGCAAGCGGTGTCCGAGGAGGGGGAGTTTCACCCCCATTCAGCCAGAAGACCCTCTTCCTCTGCATCTGAGCTGGAGGCCCAGCCCGCCCCCCAGCTGGGCAGCAGCTGAGGGAAGCTGCTGTGGGGTCCGTGTGGGATCGGGACCAGCCCTGGAGGTGGGGGGAGGGAAGACTCCAGCTCACCCACGAGGCTGCCGGGAGGTCACAGGCGGATGGCTCTCGGCCTTCTGTGGACTCTGTCATGGGAGTGATACACTTAATGGTCACCAAGCCTGTAATTCAGTTGTTTTATGATATTAAAACCTGTAATTTCATAGAACTAAGCCCAGCGAGAAGTGCCCACCTGACACTCACTGAAATTCTGACGGGGCTGGGGTCACCGCCTTGAAGCTATGCAGCCCCCTCCTCCCACTGAGCAGGTCCAGGCCAGGAGCAGGGGAGGTGCAGACGGGGAGGGGGCAGAGATGGGGCTGCAGGGCAGCGAGGGGAGCTCCGTGGGGCCTCGGGGGTCTCAGGACCAGGCTGTTGGGTCCTGCGGTGCCCACATGGAGCTGCATCTCCCAGGAGCTGCTGAAGCCCCGCCTGATGCCGTGAGGGTCTCAGCACAAATCAGGCCTGTCCCTGGGGGTCGACACAGGCCCCCCGAGGGAGAAAGCAGGGGAGGACGCGGAGCCTCCAGGCTGAGCTGTGGCTCGAGAGGCCACCTTGCCCGCCCCCCCCCAGGGTCCCCGGGAACCTCCCTCTCATGCACACCCTCTGCGGCGGCGGCCTCCCTGTCTCCCTGTGCCCCGAGGGCCCGTGTGCCCTCGGGGATGACCACTGGGCCATCGGCGAGAGCAGGCAGCTGCCAAACGCTGAACCCCGTTTCTGGCTGTGAAGAGCCAGGTCCTCCGAAGAACCTGGGAAAGGTTCCCTCTGGGCTGACCCGAGTCCTGGTCCAGGCACCCATAGACACAGGGCCGGGCTCTTCTGGGCACTCAGGGACCCCCATAACCCCCTGCAGCCGCGATGGGAAGACGGGTGCTTGGTGAGACCCCCACGGCCCCACCTGCCCAACAGGCTCTGGTTCCTGCTGGACAAATCTCTGGTGCCACATGGATGCCCTCGGCTTCAGGAGCAGCCCTGGGGAGGGCTGCTCCTGCAGTGAATGCCTAACAGGAAGCTGCCGGGTCACGCGTCTGGACCCCATCTGGGGCAGGAGCAGGAAAGGGAGGTGTTCTTGGCTATCGGGGTACTTTGGGGCACGAGCCCAGGCACCCAGCCACTCAGGGCCTTTCTCTGCACAGGCCTGGGGTCAGCGTGCCCTCTGCCCACAGCAGGGACCCAGCTCCACCAAATCCTCCCTCTCCCCCCTTCCCCAGGCCCCCAGGCCCACGAGGGCGGCGGGCTCTATGGCTTGCCAAGAGGTCATGAGAGGTGGTCCCATGTGGTCCGGGCAGCCCTCCCGTGGCCAGAACCGGCCGTGGGGCACTTGGAACCCGGGCTCTGCAGGCCCAGTGGGCACGTGTCCTGGAGGCGACTTCCTTCCCGCACACCTCTCCTCTGCGTTTCAGAGAAGCCACAGGACTCCTGCCCTGCCTGCAGGAGGGTGCTGCCCGGGGGGGGGGGATGACCCGGGGTGGGTGACGGGGTGGGTGACCTGGGGTGGGTGACCCAGGGTGGGTGATGGGGTGGGTGACCCGAGGTGGCTGACCTGGAGGGGGGATGACCCGGGGTGGGTGATGGGGTGGGTGACTCGGGGTGGGTGACCCGGAGTGGGTGACAGGGTGGGTGACCCAGGGTGGGTGACCCGGGGTGGGTGACCCGTGGTGGGTGACCCATGGGGGGGATGACCCGTGGTGGGTGACGGGGTGGGTGTCCCGGGGTGGGTGACCCGGGGTGGGTGACCCGGGGTGGGTGACAGGGTGGGTGACCCGGGGTGGGTGACCCGTGGTGGGTGACCCATGGGGGGGATGACCCGTGGTGGGTGACGGGGTGGGTGTCCCGGGGTGGGTGACCTGGGGTGGGTGACGGGGTGGGTGACCCGGGGTGGCTGACCTGGAGGGGGGATGACCCAGGGTGGGTGACGGGGTGGGTGACTCGGGGTGGGTGATAGGGTGGGTGACCCGGGGTGGGTGACCCGCGGGGGGGATGACCCGGGGTGGGTGACTCAGGGTGGGTGACCTGGAGGGGGGATGACCCAGGGTGGGTGACAGGGTGGGTGACTCGGGGTGGGTGACCCAGGGTGGGTGACAGGGTGGGTGACCCAGGGTGGGTGACCCGGGGTGGGTGACTCAGGGTGGGTGACCTGGAGGGGGGATGACCCAGGGTGGGTGAAGGGGTGGGTGACTCGGGGTGGGTGACCCGGGGTGGGTGACCCGTGGTGGGTGACGGGGTGGGTGTCCCGGGGTGGGTGTCCTGGGGTGGGTGACCTGGGGTGGGTGATAGGGTGGGTGACCCGGGGTGGCTGACCTGGAGGGGGGATGACCCAGGGTGGGTGACGGGGTGGGTGACTCGGGGTGGGTGACAGGGTGGGTGACCCAGGGTGGGTGACCCGGGGTGGGTGACCCACGGGGGGGATGACCCGGGGTGGGTGACTCAGGGTGGGTGACCTGGAGGGGGGATGACCCAGGGTGGGTGAAGGGGTGGGTGACTCGGGGTGGGTGACCCGGGGTGGGTGACCCGTGGTGGGTGACCCACAGGGGGGATGACCCGTGGTGGGTGACGGGGTGGGTGTCCCGGGGTGGGTGTCCTGGGGTGGGTGACCTGGGGTGGGTGATAGGGTGGGTGACCCGGGGTGGCTGACCTGGAGGGGGGATGACCCAGGGTGGGTGACGGGGTGGGTGACCCAGGGTGGGGTCTCTCCTGGTGGTGTTCCCTGGGGAAGAGGGAGGAGCAGGCCTGGGGGTCCATGAGAATCCATGGTGAAGGGTCTCTGGGCATCTTGTTGGGCAGCTCGGTCAGGGGGCCCGTGACGCCCACCCAGGCAGGTTCTCCATGTCCCCTCCCTCCAGCTGTCCGGGCACCGTTACTAAGACAAAGGTATTGATCTCTGCTGAGAGAACACTGAGATCTATCGACAGAGAGGTTTGCATCGATCCAGCGGGAAGCAAGGTCGGGGGCCTCCCGGGGGGGAGGCTGCAAATCAACCCCTCGCCTGAGAGGGGTCAGTATCCATTCCTTCCAGCCTGTCCCTCAGTGGCCTGGCCTCCACTGTCCACACTCAAGGTTAATCCAGTCAACACGCCAGGGAGGCCAGTGAGCCAGTGGAAAAGCCATGGTCACAGGAGCCCAGGATACGGGGGCCCAGGTCACGGGAGCCCCGGACATGGGAGCCAGGACACGGAGGCCCAGGGTATGGGAGCCCAGGTCACGGGGGCCCTGGTCACGGGAGCCCGGGTCACGGGCCATGGGGGCCCTGGGGTGCGATCAGCCCAAGGCCGAGCACACAGCAGCTCTGGGCCTGGCCGACGCTTGCTCTCTAACTCAAAGAAGCCCCTTTGGTGAGCAGATGGCCTGCCCGCTGCCACACACTCACTGTCCACAGCAGAGCAGGCCGAAGGACCACAGGGCCACACGACCCGGCCCCAGAGCACAGCCCGGTCTGAGGGCGACTCTTCCCATGCGCCTCCCCTTAGGCCGGCTCTCTCCTGGAAAGTGAACGTGGGGCTCCAGCTGGAAAGATGACCCCCAGGTCCTCCACCACCTCCTCCCGTCTCAGACTGTCCCGGGGCAGGGCACCCGGGGAAGGACTGGGGCAGGGAGCCCCACTGCCCGCTGTGGTGCCCCGTCACCCTCTAGACAGACAGTGCTTAGCCGGACAGAAGCAGCAGTCAGTTCTGAACACTCTGCCGTGTCCTGGGGTCTTACACGGGTGCACTGGGGTCCAGGGGCCCCACACAGCCTCGGGGTGCATTAGTGTGCCCGGAGACCGCGTTTCCCAGACAAGCTGAGTCTTACCGCGGTGTTCCCTGCGGAACCATCTCGACGACAGGTGACCGGGGGCTGGAGGGAGCACGTCCACGCAGCAGGTGAATCTCCACGCTCTTCCCTGGCCTGGCGATGCTCAGAGCGCTCCGCAGGCCTTAGGACCGCAGAAGGAGAGTCCAGCCCACGAGGGCAGGCAGGCGGGGCTGCAGGGGCGGGAGGCGCCCGGCCCCTGGACGCCGGGGACAGGACGCCGCTGTCCCCCTGAGGGGCCCTGTGCTGCGTGAAGGTGGACGAGGGAACGTCCTCAGATCCTCACAGGGACGGGCTCACCTTGGGACAGAGCAGAGATGCGGAGATTCACGGGACAGATACACGCTCTGACTCAGCAGGCAGACTCTTAACCTGACCCACCCGCCTTTGCTCAGCAGTTTCTGACCCACACACTTGCTGTGTGCCCACCTCCCCCAGGGCACCCACATGGCTGGGGGCTTTGAGGAGGGGATGCCTGGCTGGCAGGTACAAGGAGACGGGGAGAAAGCCAGAATCTAGGGGGCTGGAGGTAAGCGCTATGGAAGTGATATGTCACTGTGAACGACGATGTCGGATTCGTGATCTCCAAAGAAGATTTAGCTTTGGGACCAGGGACCAGGCTTGATCACTCAAGAGCTTTTGTCTAGCTGAGTTTTATTAAAGTGAAAAAGGGACAGAGGAAGCTTCTGACACAGACATCAGAAGGGGGACGCAGAGCGCCCCCATCCCTGGTCTTAGCAAGGGAGCTATATACTTTTTAATTGGTTATTGCAATAAATCAAAAGAATGCAAGGTTGTAAAGATCTTACTAGACCCACTCCCATAGTACACATTTTAAGATAACAGGATTAGTCAGAAGGTTTTCGGGAAGGAGAAACACATCCTCAAGCAGGATACATTATTGGTATATAATCCTTGCTATTGCTAATTGCTAGAGGAATGTAGAAAAAGACGTTTGTCCTTTCCTCCTCCTTGAGAGCCCCAGACCCCTGTCTCCTCCTCGGGAACCCCGGACTTCTTACCAGCCTGCCTCGGAATTGACTCTCCCAGGAGGTGGTGGCCCTGCAGCTCCCAGGGGCCAGGGCTGGGCGGGAGTGGGGCGGGGACAGGGCTGGGAGGGGCTCAGCCCTAAGGAAAGAGGGAGCGGCTGGGCTGTGGACTGGACACACACAGAGGAAGGGGCGCCTCTGCTGGCTTCAGTGCATTTTTAAAACCTTTCATTAGTGTATAGTTGATTTAAAAAGTGTGTTAGTTTCAGGGGTCCAGCACAGTGACTCAGTTATGCATACGCCCACTCTTTTCTGGATTCTTTTCCCATGCAGGCCATCACAGAGTCTGCGGAGCGCTCCCTGTCCTCCACAGCAGGTCCTACTAGGTCTGCCTGACGTCTAGAGGTGCCTGTGTCAGTTCCGACCTCCCCAGTGGAAGAGACGTCTGTCTGCCCAGCAGCGCCAGAAGCGCTGGTTTGACACAGGGGGGAAAGCTGAGGAAGCGACCCCCGGGAACAGGACAAGGTCAAGAGTGGAGGCTGGAACCCCCGACTCCTCCCTCCCAGGAGAGCCGCCCCCGCCCGGGGCAGGAACTCTGATCCCCTGCTGGCTACACGGGGTGGGGCCTGGAGGCCCAGGAAGCAGGTGATCCAGCCGTGATGGAGGGACACCAGGCAGGGGAGCCACAGACCTGGCGCAGCAGGGAGAGGAGGGCAGCGGAGGGGGACAGAGGGGAGGCGGAGGGAGGAAGGGGCGGACTCGGGCGGAGGGAGCAGGGAGACCCTTGGGAACCTGAGCGCTGTTCGTTCAGAGTGCCCTGCTTCAGGGGCGTGTGGTCACCTCCCCGGGAATGAGACCCACTCCGTATGAGAGACGAGGGTGCTACGGACGACAGAGAGGGCCAGGGCTCCGAGGCTGCAGGACCCCGGCGTGGGGTCACCGAGACAGCCTCCCTCTCCGAGCTCGCGTGTGTCCAGGATGGGCAGAGGGGCCGGAGCGCAGTGGGGAGGGGCTGCCCACGGAGGGGTGGACGTGGACGCAGGGTGGCCCTGCCTGCCCACCTGCAGGGACGCACAGAGCAGGGCCCCCGGGGTCTCCCAGGACCAGCTCCTCCCACCCCGACCCCGGGGGCAAGAGCTGTAGTCATGGAAACCGCTCCCTTGTCTGAATTTCAGAGCTGGGAATATTTGAGTCAATCAAGAAATTCAATTAGCGGAGTGACATTGTGTCACACGCAGCTCTGCTGCCCGGCTTCCCATTTTCCGGGAGATAATTGGTGTATTTGTGACAAAACTGCAATTCAATATTTATCAGCTGCTACTTTTCAATAAAGGAATACTCTGTTAAACTCCTCTCCTTAGGATGTCATTTTTACTCAAACCTGCTGACATGTGTGTCCTGGTTCTGACCTACCCCAGTGACTCAGAGACGGGCAGCGAGGCCAGAGGCACAGAGGCTCAGGCCGTGGGAGTCTGTATCCATGTCTGTGTCCGTGGCGGGGGCAGCACCTCCAGAAAGGCCGGTGTCCAGCGGGGGTCCAGGGCCCCCAGTCCAGCTCCCACCTCGTCACCCACGTCTCTTTGATGGAGAAGCTACCTGCCGACCCAGAGGGGCAGAGAGGAGCCATGGCCACCAGGGGCGTGGGCTCCAGAGGGGGTCAGGGCCCAGCTCCTGGGTACAAGCCAGGTCTGGGCCGGGGCAGCCTCGGGACCGCAGGCGACAGTCCTCAGCACAGACAGGGAAGCGGCTGGGAGGCGGGTCTCACACTCTGTCCCAGCTTGGGAGCAACCGAGGGAAGGTCGGGAGTGCGACCCCCGGGGTCATTTCCTGTCCACGTGCAGGTGCCCCAGGCCCCGTCCTGCGCGTGTTCTGTCACGGCTGTGGTCATCTGTTCTCTCCTGTAAAGTTTGATAAAACAGTAATAAAAGTACAGATCGCCCGCAGGCCGGAACGCTGTGAGGTCGCCTGGCTGCTCACGAGGTCCCCGGGGCTGCCTCCTCCCTCCTGTCTCTCTCCCCTGGGGAGGGAGCCCCCCGGGGCACCCCACCCCACCCCCTGCTCCCTCAGGCCCCGCTGTTCCCCGCTGCACAGAGTGTCAGATGAGAGCGAATCCAGACCTGAAGGAGGAGCGATGTGATGTCAACATCTGTTATCCTGGGGCCGGGGAGAAATGCCCCCATCTCAGGCTCCGTAAGATCCCAGCACCAACAGGAAGAGGCTTGCCCCGCTCCGGGAGTGGGGCGGGCAGGGGAGCAGCTGACAGCAGGTGGGGCCCCGACTCTGAGGGGGTCTCCCCACTTCAGTAACTGCGCGGGACCAGAGGGTCAGCCCCAACCCCCACGAGGCTGGTGTGGCTGGCTGGTCCTGCTGCCCTGTTCCAGCCCTGCCTCCTCAGGGCCAGGGGGCCCGCCGTTCTTCAGGGACCTCGGGTTTAGGAGAAGACAGTCCGTGCCCCATCAGGGCCGAGTCCCAGACCTCACCCTGGGCAGTGGCCAGTCTCCTGAGTCCCTCTCGAGTCAGCATCCAGCAGGCGGGCCCAGTGGGCAGAGGCTGTGGCTGCTGCAGTGACGTGGGGGAAGCAGTGGGCCATGGAGGGGGCCAGGCAGTGAGCCCCTCACGCCCCTGTGTTAAGTCCCCAGGGCTGAGACCAGGACCACGCCCAGCATCCAGCTCGAGGGGCCCTTGGGGCCTGGGGAGTAAAGCTCGGCGCATCAGGGTCAGACTGCTGAGCACCTGCACGGCCTCTGGGCAGGTCCACTCTACAGCCGCTCGGCCTTCACGTCTGCAAAGCAGCTTGTGTGCTCCGTAAACTGCCAGCTCCTTCCACCCGGGCAGGGCTCGCGTGGAAGCCCCATGTGGACAAGGGCACACGACTTGGAGCATCGCTGTGGCCAGTGGGGCTGTGCCTGGGGTGGGGGAGCGGGGGATGCTCCACGGTGGCCCAGGGATGGCTCTGCGGAGGGGAGGGTCTGCCTTCTCCAGAGACACGGAGAAAGCTGGGGCAGCGGTCAGGATGTTTTCTTTTACAGCCTTTTCTGCACAGGCAGGATGCGGAAAATGGAGAGCAAATGGATTCAGGGATTATCTACTTTTATTCAAGGAAAAAAAAAAACCTTAATTTTGCAAAATCAACTGGTGTGCTGAAGCTGGCAGGGATCCTGGGCTCCGTTCAGGAAAAGAAAGGCCTGGCGTCTGGGAGCGGTATCTGCGGGCGGGTGTCACCTGCAGCGTTAAGGGCGTGTGGCTCAGGGAGGGCAAGGGCTCTCCAAAGGCCAAACCACTCCTGCTCCTGTCTGGGGCAAGAGCTGGCTCAGCGCCACCAGACCCCGGAGGTGAGCATTGTATGCCTTCTGGGCGGGGGTGGCTCTACAGGAATGCTCCCTGCGAGGGCCACCTCCTCGCAGCCTCCAGGGAGGGACAGAGGTCCCCTCTCTACAGGGTTTGAGTTTGTCCTTTCAGAACTCACCCCCTTTTCCACTCCTGCCCTTGTTCATTCATTCGAGTCCTGTAGGCTCCAGTGCTGGGGTCGGAACGTTCGAGTCCCTCCTGAATGCGGATGTTGAGATCCTCGCCCCACCGTGATGGTATTGGGAGGGGATGACGTCATGAAGAGGGGCCCCAGGAATGAAATTAGTGTCCTTAGGGAGACCCCCAGAGGGCCCCTCACCCCTGCCATCTGAGGACCTGGCAGGGAGATGCCATCTGGGGACCAGGAGGAGGGCTCTCCCTGAACCCGCCCCTCCGGCACCTGGTGCTTCCTGCCTCCGGGGCTGTGGGGAGTCAGGTGCTGCCAAGCTTATAAGCTCCCAGCCTCACGGGGGCCCAGGCGCTCTTGTCCCTGGGAGAGCTCAGAGAGCCCGAACCCTGCACAGGCCAGGATCCAGGGCTGGGCTGGGGGTGGTGAGGGCAGAGACACGGGCAATGGGCGAGGGAGTGTCCGCCAACGCCATCGACCGCAGGACAGCCAGCAGGACACGTCAGCCCAGAGGCAGCGCTGGGCCAGTCCTTGGGAGCATGATGGCCCGGCCCCGCGGGGGGGTCCCCATTCTCCCCCATCACCTCGTGAGGAGAGCGGACGGAAACTCATCTCCAAGCCCAAGGATTTGCCCCAGAGGTTGCATTGCCCAGAGCAGACAGCTCCAGATGAGACGGGGGAGGGGACAGCCCCCGGGGAGGCCTTGTTGGTGACAGAGGAGGAAGGGATCGTCCCAGCTTTGGGGGTCCCGCCACCTGCCCCAGCCTGTCCGCCCTCCCCGGCCCTGCAGGGAGCTGACCTCCAGCCTTGGGGACCTGAGTGACGCGCCCCCAGGGCGTAGACGGAGGCTCCCTTCAGACATAGGGCTCACTCGGTGGTGGACGTGTGGGGTGGGGCCTGGGTGGGGCGGTGGCTCAGAGCAGGACCCAGTGGAAAGGGGGCCAGAGGGACAGATGGGGCCGTGGCCGCCCGCAGGGGCGAAGAGGGCGGTGGCAGGGGAACCCCTCATCCTTGGCCTCCCTGGAAGGCGGGGATGTGAGGGGAATGGCGGAGCTGGCCTCTCTGCTTGTGCTGAGCAGGGGGCTCGCTGCTGAGAACAGGGACGTGCCAGGGAGGAGGCAGGCGCCTCGGGCGTCTCCCAGTGGCCCTGACTCCATCCGCGGGAGTCAGAGCAGGGCTGCCAGCCCCCATGGCACAGCCCTCTCCACCCAAGGGGCGGGCAGTGGACTCCCTTCCCGTCTCCACGAGGGGCTCAGCCTCCTGGAACAGAGCCAAGGCTCCAGGTGCTCCTTCTGGCCGGTCATGGGCTCCTGCAGCAGAGGCTGTGAGACCCTGGCCACCACTCACCTCCCTGGGAAAACCAGGCAGGCCTCGGGGGCCCCTCAGGGGCCGCTCTGGGACCAGGGCAGGGTGGGGTGTGGACAGGGGAGTAGGGGTCAGAGGCCCTGGGTATGTAACCACTTTCATGACCCTCGTCATCAGAGGGTGAAGACGGAGGCCACAGTCCCTCCCCGTCCCCCATCTGGAGATGCGAGTTTGCTGGAGAAATTTCCCACGGGTGCGGGACCCCGAGACATCACAGCGAGACATCACCGCTCCTTCTGCCCTCAGGGCACCAGCCCCCGGCTCCCTCCCTTTCTGGCGGTGGCTGACGCTGCCCACCGGAGCCAGCCTCCCACCGCCCTGCCCACGGCACCTGTGCCTCTGGGCTGGTCCCCCCGTGCTAGGCCCCAGGCCCTGACTCCAGCCTGACGCCCCATGAGCCCCACATGGGGACCAGACCTCGGCTCACTGAGCATGACGTCAGGACCCGGGAGGTGCAAGCCTGCTGTGCCTGAGTCTTGGGCCACGTCCAGGAGCATGCCCCTCCTGGGAAACAACCAGACCGCAGCCTGACACCAGGACCCCGGACTCCAGGAGGACGTGAGAGGAGGCAGCGTCCTGAAGAGCTCTGGTCTCGAGGCCGTGAGGGGACTGAGTAAGTGACAAAGTCTGCCTGCCAGCTGAGAGGACGGGGCGGCCGGCGCTCATTTTGTTGTTATTAAGTCCCTAAGTCGCGTCCCACTCTGCGACCCCATGGACTGCAGCACGCCACGCCTCCCTGTCCTTCACTGACCCCCAGGGCTGGCTCAGACTCATGTCCATCGAGCTGGTGATGCCATCCAACCATCTCATCCTCTGCTGTCCCCTTCTCCTCCCACCTGCAATCTTTCCCAGCATCCAGTGAGTCAGCTCTTCACATCAGGTGGCCACAGTATTGGAGCTTTAGCTTCAGCATCAGTCCTTCCAATGAATATTCATTTACAAGGAGGCAAAGGACATGAGATGCCCATGATTAAATGTAACAGGAAATGCACCAGGCCGGTGTGAGAACAACTTTAAGACATTCGTGAATAAAAAAAAAAGTAAATTTATTCAAATGCAAATAAACTTAGCCTCACAAAGATGCTGATTCTGTTCATTTATAAATTTAGCACAATCACACACACGAAATACTAATGGGTTGCTTTCTCTGGGATTAGCTGGGGAGTATTTAAATGTCATATGGGGAAATATAAGCAGAAGCAACCAGGAAAGACCTGTGGGTGTGGCCTGGCTAGCTCTGGAGACCATGGAGCCTCCACTTGGATCAGCGTGGCCCTGGAGCGAGGGGACAGAGAGACAGACGGACGGACAGACAGAGGAGCAGAGGGGCAAGTGCAGAAAGAGACGGACAGAGCTGGGAGGGAGGGGCATGGCTCCTGACGGGCGGGACAAGGAGAGACCAGGAGCGACCCCTGAACCGCAAGTGCTGCCCCGGCGGGCGGGGGCGGGGCGCGGCATCGGCCGAAGCCCTTCACAGGCTCACCCCCAGACCAAGCAAGTTCCAGATCACCGAGAACAGGCGCCAAGGGAAGGAAAAGCAGGGAGAACTCGGCAGGGCGGCGCAGAGCGGTGCAGCCGCTCCAAGGCCTGGTCCCCTGAGGCACCGGGCGGATCCCACGGCCCGGGCTCCCCCTGCCCTCGGCGGAGCCTGAAAACACAGCCAGGAGACAGGAGACGGGGCGCAGCCAGGGGACTCGGCTCCTGCCTCCTTCTGAATAACCCCGAGCAAAAGTTCTCGGAATGGGTGTGCGGGTTCTGATAATCGGCCAAGGCCAATGCGCGTTTGTCCTTCCACAAAGGCATGGGGGTGGGGGAGGGCTCCGAGAAAGACACAAATCTCCTCTTTTAAAGTAATATCCTTGTTTGTGGAGTGGAATTAGTATCTCGTTCACAGCATTTGCTATTGTGTATCTGTCTCTCTCAATCTGGCTGCAGGAGGTGACCTCCAAATACAGCTAATTTAATCTGCAGAAATCACCCTGCAATTGACTTTCCCGAAACTGATATTAAATGAAATCTCTATTCCAATGAGCCTGCCTGTCATTAACTATTCCCCGTGAAAGGCCTAATGTACGTTTAAAAATCTTCCCTAATGTTGTCAGATTTCATAAACGCGCTCTTTTATTAAGGAATTAGCAATGAGGGCTGTGAGACTCAGTGATGAACAGGCAGATCCCGGGATCTTGCCCTGGACAGACAGGCTCCCGGGGACAGAGGCCGAGAGTGGTAGGCAGCAGAGATGATGACGCCAGTTGCCCAGGTATCAAGAAAGGTGTGGGGACCCCAAGAGGGCAGAGGGAAGGGGCTTGGGGTCCCCACGAGGCAGGGACACCCGCCTGCCCCAGGGACACACGAAGGACGTGATGGCCAGGTTCAGCCTGTCCACCTGCCCCCAGTTCTGGGCTGGAGCTTCACCACATGGACGACGTGACCACGGACACATCCACGTGTCAGGTGTGTTTCTGCTTCCAACCTGGGAGCACCTGGCGCCCTGCACACCCTGCAGGTGATTTACACACGTGTGCTCCAGGTCGGGTGCGGAGGCGACCTCTGACCGCAGCACCCAAAGCTGCGCAGTGCTCTCTAGGTTGGGACCCGGGAGTCAAGGTCAGTGCTCTGACCTCTCCCCTCCCCGCCCCTCCCCCAGCCTCTGAGCTTGGCGCCCACATCTGCAAAGGGGCGCTGTCCTGGCCCGCCTCCGGGGCAAGCTGGAATTCCCGGGGGCCACGCTGTAGGGGTCAGCCCACCCCAGGCACAGATGAAGGGCTTCCTGCCCCCGACCTCGGATTAATACTTTGACTAGCACTTTCACCTCCTGTATCCGTAAGATGAGTAGTGAGGGGTGGGCTTGTCCAGAGTCCTGTAGCTCATCAGAGCCTGCTGGGGGTTGAGGGTGCCCAGGCCACCCACTGGTTCCCAGTTCAACCAAGAATTACATCTGCTTTCTCCTTGGAAAGCAGGCAAGCAAGAGAGGAATGGGGTGAAACATTCAGTGTTGAGAGAAAAAGCAGCAACCTAAAATTCTGAAACCTGAGTAATTATCCCTCCTTCAAAAGTGAAAAAATATAAAGCTTTTCTCAGATAAACAAAGTTTGAAGGAGTTTGTGTCAGTACATATGCCTTGTGAGAAATGTTAAGGAAGTTCTTTAGAGAGAAAGTGCTATAGTTCAGAGGCTCAGATCTACTTAAAGAAAGGAAGAGTAGAAAAGGGCTAACTGAAGGTAAAATAAAATTTTATTTTCTTACTCTTAATTGAACTGATTGCAGTTTGTTACAAATAATGCTGACAGCGTATTTGATCATATGTTCTTATGCATCTGTCTTATGTACATATCCTTGGAGAAGGGAATGGTTATCTATTCCAGTAATTTTGCCTGGAGAATTCCATGGACAGAGGAGCCTGGGGTTGCAAAGAATTGGACACAACTGAGCAACTAACACACACACATATGTACATATATCTATGTTTATATAATAAAAAAATGAATGTCAGAGTAATACAAGTGACAAGAGAGAGGAATTAGAATTATTTGACTATTATTAGGCACTTAAACCACCCTTTAAGTAGAATGGGGCTTCCCTGGTGGCTCAGATGGTAAAGCGTCTGCCTACAATGTGGGAGAACCGGGTTCGATCCCTGGGTTGGGAAGATCCTCTGGAGAAGGAAATGGCAACCCACTCCAGTACTCTTGCCTGGAAAATCCCATGGATGGAGGAGCGTGGTGGACTGCAGTCCAGGGGGTCACAGAGAGTCGGACATGACTGAGTGACTTCCCTTTTCTTTCACTTTAAGTAGAATCGTATAAACTGAACATGTTCTTAGATCTGTTGTAAATGTATTCTGCAAACTCTAGGCGATCAGTTAAAAAAAAAGTTACAAAAGAAATACAACTGATATGCTAAGAAAGGAAATTATTTAAAAAAGCTCAATTAAAACCACAAAAGGCAGATAGAGAGTGGAAGATAAAAACAGGAAGAAAGAACAAAGGCAGCAGATAGGAAACAGGTTTGGTTTTGTAGAAGTGAAAGATTATTCTAAAATGTATACAAAAATTCAGAGTCAAAAACAGATAATACAATCTTGAAAAGGAGCAAGGTGGCCAGACTTCTCCGTTGCATTCTAGTATGTCCTGTGTGCTAGGGTTCAGGGCTGATGTTGTGGGAGTAAATGACTCAGTGTTAAGTAATTCAAGAGTGTGGTTACTTTCAGGACGAGAGTGGAATCGGTGAATGGGTCTGAAGGGTTTCAGAGCAGGAACAGGCCCGGTGCGACCTGCTCTTTATTACCTGGTGCTCATTTGGTGAAACTAAATTAAGATGCATCTTTGCTTGTGTGCTAAGTTGCTCAGTCATGTCCAACTCTTTGTGACACTGTGGATTATAGCCCACCAGGCTCTTCTGTCCATGGGATCTTTTCAGGTTAGAATACCGGAGTGGGTTGCCATTTCCTCCTCCAGGGGATCTTCCTGACCCAGGGATCAAACCCTCGTCTCCTGTGTCTCCTGCATCGCAGGGAGATTCTTTACCCACCGAACCACGTGGAAGCCCAAGATGCACCTTACGCATTAGGCATTCTTCTTTGTATTAGAGGGTTTGCACACGGTGATCACTCAAACTTGTCACCATAACTGTCAATAGTTGCAAAAATGTGATTTTCATGATATTTCAGATATTGAAACAAAACTACTACCATCATCACTTCTTATTTTTGTAACAGAATCTAAACATATAGCAATGGACACCAGGCATCTATTTATTAAAGACCAGTAAATGCTGGTTTTAAGTTGAAATGGAAGCACTTAATTTTTACCTTCCTCTCATATTTCTATTCTAGTCCTCCATTAAATCGTAAACTAATATATTTTATGTATCCAGGGTTTTTGGTCACCCTATCATAATTCCCTATCATAACATGAATAAATATGTATATAAATTGATATTTTAAATATCCAGGTGTCATTGGGCTCTAAATGCTAAGTTTTCTTCTAGGTTGAGTTATTATTACAATTATTTTCACAACACTAGATTAAAAGCACATGAAAGCAGTATACATTTTGACAAACGATTAGCAAACATGAAAAGGTTTTTTAAATGCATCTCATCCCCACATTTAAATCACATACTCTTAGATGACTAATTGCTGGAATGAAGCAGCATTCATTTTTCTCCCTATTTTTAATTTTTAAAATTTAATCTAAAGCACTGCAAACATGCTTATATAAATAAGATGCGGATGAAGGGAACCTTCTCATTCAATGAACATCATTTAGCTGAAGTTGGAGGTTGAGCTCTGTGCCAGGGAGCACACTGTATGTGGTACCCACACGGCCCCCACCAAGACGTGGCAGCTGCTGTGTGATGTCGATGAGGGGTCCATGCTCCCTTCCCTGGAAAAGCTGCCGGCCTGGGACTCTGGGACTCTGAGGCTGGGACACACAGGGGATACGTACATCTCCCACCACGAGGATGACTGACACCCCAAATCCAGAACACAACAGGTGTCATGGAGTGCGTGGAGGCTTCAGACCGAAATGGAATAGGACCCTAATGGCCCTTGTCCCCCAAGTCCTCAGCCTGCCTTTTGTCTGTGGAAAACAAGTAACTAAAGAACAAATTCTTGGTCTTTTTAATAGTTTTCTGGTCTATGCTGAGGTTTCTGATCTCCCCTTTTATTGGTTACACATTCAAAACCAAATGGGGGGGGGCTTCCCTGATGGCTCAGTGATAAAGAATTCGCCTGCCAGTGCAAGAGACACGGGTGTCCATCTCTGGTCCCGGAAGATCCCACACGCCGCGGAGCAACTAAACCCGTGTGCCAGAGCTCCTGAGCCCTCAGCCTGGAGCCCGTGTTCCAGGAGGAGGGAAGCCCAGGCCCCGCAGCTAGAGAGCAGGAACCACTCGCCGCAACGAGAGAAAGCCCAAGCGGCAGTGGAGACCCAGCACAGCCAAAAGTCAATCAATAAATAAAATCCAAAAAACCCCAAAGGGGCTCTGGGGTCAGCGTCTCACCCCCGAGCGGCCTGTGAGCTGGGGTCCACGTCTCCTGCCCCATTCCATTCATGGGGCTGTCACCCTCAGTGTTTTGTGCTTTGGGACGTGAGCTGGTCGGCACAGGTTTACCTGGGAATCTGCCCACCTGGGAGAAACACCTGGGCCTCTTTTCTCACCACGTCAGGTTTGCAAACTGTGCAGGTGGGGTGAGTGCAAATCCAGCTGAGCATGGAGCCCGGCCACCTTCCCCTGTGACCTCAGGCTACCCCGTACCCCACCCCTTTCCATAGCCAGGGATGGAGGTTTGTGACGTTGTACAGGAGGCAGGGATCAAGAGCACCCCCGAGAAAAAGAAAGGTGAAAAGACAAAGTGGCTGCCTGAGGAGGCCTTAAAATAGCTGAAAAAGAAGAGAAACGAAAGGCAAAGGAGAAAAGGAAAGATACACCCATGTGAATGCAGAGTTCCAAAGAATAGCGAGGAGAGAAAAGAAAACCTTCCTTAGTGATCAGTACAGAGAAATAGAGGAAAACAATAGAATGGGAAAGACTAGAGATCTCTTCAAGAGAATTAGAGATAGCAAGGGAACATTTCATGCAAAGATGGGCTCAATATAGGACAGAAACAGTATGGACCTAACAGAAGCAGAAGATATTAAGAAGAGGTGGCAAGAATACACAGAAGAACTGAACAAAAAAGATCTTCACGACCCAGATTATCACGATGGTGTGATCACTCACCCAGAGCCAGACATCTTGGAATGTGAAGTCAAGTGGGCCTTAGGAAGCATCACTACGAACAAAGCTAGTGGAGGTGATGGAATTCCGGTTGAGCTATTTCAAATCCTGAAAGATGATGCTGTGAAAGTGCTGCACTCAATATGCCAGCAAATTTGGAAAACTCAGCAGTGGCCACAGGACTGGAAAATGTCCGTTTTCATTTTAATCCCAAAGAAGGGCAATACCAAAGAATGTTCAAACTACCACACGATTGCAATTATCTCACACGCTAGTAAAGTAATGCTCAAAATTCTCCAAGCCAAGTTTCAACAGTATGAGAATTCTGAACTTCCAGATGTTCAAGATGGATTTAGAAAAGGCAGAGGAAGCAGAGAACAAATTGCCAACATCCATTGGATCATCAAAAAAGCAAGAGAGTTCCAGAAAAACATCTACTTCTGCTTTACTAACTATGTCAAAGTCTTTGTGTGTATCACAACAAACTGTGGAAAATTCTGAAAGAGATGGGAATACCAGACCACTTGACCTGCCTCCTGAGAAATCTATATGCAGGTCAAGAAGCAACAGTTAGAACCAGACGTGGAACAACAGACTGTTTCCAAACTGCGAAAGGAGTACGTCAAGGCTGTATATTGTCATCCTGCTAATAACTTATATGCAAAATACATCATGAGAAACGCCAGGCTGGATGAAGTACAAGCTGGAATCAAGATTGCCGGGAGAAATATCAATAACCTCAGATATGTGGATGACACCACCCTTATGGCAGAAATTGAAGAAGAACTAAAGAGCCTCTTGATGAAAGTGAAAGAGAAGAGTGAAAAAGTTGGCTTAAAACTCAACATTCAGAAAACTAAGATTATGGCATCTGGTCCCATCACTTCATGGCAAATAGATGGAGAAACAATGGAAACAGTGAGAGACTTTATTTTCTTGGGCTCCAAAATCACTGCAGATGGTGACTGCAGCCATGAAATTAAAAGACTCTTGCTCCTTGGAAGAAAAGCTATGACCAACCTAGACAGCATATTAAAAAGCAGAGACATCACTTTACCGACAAACATCCGTCTAGTCAAAGCTATGGCTTTTCCAATAGTCATATATGGATGTGAGAGTTGGACTATAAAGAAAGCTGAGCGCAGAAGAATTGATGCTTTTGAAATGTGGTGTTGGAGAAAACTCTTGAGAGTCCCTTGGACTGCAAGGAAATCCAACCAATCCATCTTAAAGGAAATCAGTCCTGAATATTCATTGGAAGGACTGATGCTGAAGCTGAAACTCCAATACTTTGGCCACCTGATGTGAAGAACTGACTCTTTTGAAAAGACCCTGATGCTGGGAAAGATTGAAGGCGGGAGAGGAAGGCGACGACAGAGGATGAGACGGTTGGATGGCATCACCGACTCGATGGACACGAGTTTGAGCAAGCTCTGGGAGTTGGTGATGGACAGGGAAGCCTGGCGTACTGCAGCCCATGGGGTTGCAAAGAGTCAGACACAAATGAACAACTGAACTGAGCCTTGGAGGACCATCTTCATTTCTCTGGGAGGGGTCTTCATTCAGGGTTGCCTACCCTCTCCCAGCTGTACCGCCTTGGAGTGCATCCTCTCCAAGGATGAGACGTGGATTAAAAGCCCTTCAAGCCCAAAGGCGGCTGAAGGATCCCAGCTCCCGTCTGTAGCCCCCACATTAGATCTGGTTGCTTAGACTTCTCCCACGTTGTCAAGAGCTGAGCTGTGCATTGACAAGGATGCTTCATTTCTATATCCAGATTTACTACATTTCTGGAAGGACAGGGTCATGAGTCTGTCCCTTGCTGCAAGGGGGAGTACTTATGATCTGTCCTGGGTCTGTAATTGGACAGAGGCTCAATTACCAGCCGTCAGAATGGAGCAGAAGAACCGCCATTGGCCTGGAAGACAGCCAAGGGCACCATGGGGAGGGGTGGTGTGGGGGGCGGGAGCCCACCGGACAGAGTCCTTGGTCTGTGGCTGCGTGGCTCTGAGAGCCCACCGTGTGCCAGGCCTCCCTCAAGGTGCTGTGGACACGGGGGAGGCCAGTAAACACCGTGAGTGACAAAGCGTGTCCTGAGTCAGACAGCGCTGAGCGCCCCAGACACAGCCTGTGTCGTCTCCCCAGTTAAAATGCGTGTCACCCGGCCATCACCTGCTTGTCCTCTCTCTGCCACACCAGACACGAGGGTCTGCATCCCAGAGTGTCCAGTCTCTGTTTCATTCAGGTCTGTGCAATGGGCTTCCCAGGTGGCGATAGTAGTAAAGAACCCACCTGCCAATGCAGGAAATATAAGAGATGCGGTTTCCATCCCTGGGTCGGGCAGATCTCCCAGAGGAGGGCACTGCGGCCCACTCCAGCATTCTTGCCTGGAGAAGCCCACGGACAGAGGAACCTGGCGGGCTGCAGTCCCTGGGGTCACAGAGAGTCGGACACGACTGAGCCCCTAGCACACACATACTAAGCGCCTGGCCTGCTGCACGTAAAGCAGGCCTGGAATTACCTGGTGGAGGAGCCGCTTAGTTCAGCGAGTCAGGCAGCGGGTTTAATCAGGAAGGTCTCAGGGCTAGAGCGCCTCCATCCCCGTCGTCCCAGCCAGCTGACAGCCGCCCGGTGCACGCTTCCCGCTTCGATCCTGGGGCGACGAGGCCCGGGGCCCCCACCCTCCACAGCCTCCCCATCACCACACCCTGGGCAGGGCTCAGGCACCCTGAAGACCCCCCGAGGGGGAGCAGGTCAGGCACTTCCTGAGCTCAGCTGAGCCCTGGGGGCCGGGGCTCCCGGGGAGGCAGGGCTAGAAGGTCGACCCCCCATGCTGGCCCCCAGGCCTGGCTGACTGTGGGGGTCTCTGCAGGAGGCACTCTGTCCCCTCTCCATCCTCCAGCGGCAGCGCCAGCATCTCCAGAGGCTCAGAAGGACCCGTACCTGACACGTGGAAGTGGATGTCGGCTACACGCTGGGCTCCAGTGGGGGTAACTTCTCCCAGTGACATTCATCTGAACCGGTACCATCACCATCAGGCAGGGCACTGACCTGGGTTCTGTGTCACTAGCTGGGTTCACATCCTTTGACCTATGGGTGCTAGGAGGCAATGCCAGGATGCCTGCACCCCTGAGCGCCCCGAGACTTGCTCCACTGAGAAGCACCCTGGGACTGTGGGACCTGAGCCTTCACCCCAAACTCTAACCAGGTGCCCCTTTGACACAGCAGCCCCAGCCTGAGGGGTGGCCTGCGTCTCACCTGGGCGAGGTGCCAGGCATGTTGGGGTGCAGCTGTGGCCAGGGCAGGGGCAGGGAGAGGCAGGTGGGGGACGAACAGTTCCCCTGCTGGGGTCTTCCTCCCTGCCCTAAGCTCTGCAGGGAAGTCCAGGGCAGGGAGGGCCCAGGAGGCATGGGTGTCACCCCAGGATGAGGACTGGGGCGTCTGAGGACAGGCAGGGCTGGGGGTGCAGCAGGGGCCGTGTGACAGACGAGGGGCCGGCTGGGGTGGAGCGGACGAGGGGGCCGGCTGGGGAGGAGCAGATGAGGGGCGGCCCTGGAGCAGGGAGCTGGCCCTCCCCACACTCCTCCAGGAAAAGCAGAGACAAACATTAAGGAAAACAAATGTACCCTCCAATCCTGCTGTGTTCTTAAAGGCGCTCAGGGGGCAAGATTTCATGCCCATGAAATAATTCACTCCGACACCAGAAACAACAGTGGATGTTCTTCAAATGGCCTAGAAGAAACCCGTGAGACCCTAGGGGCTGAGCCCCGGGCGGCTGGGGGAGTTTGCTCTTCCCCTGGATCCTGGCCTCCAGCCAAGCACAGTCTGGGCCCAGCTGGGGAAGAATCGTCAGGGGGCAGGGGTTAATAAAACTCCTGCTAACCCTGCTCGGGGGACCCAGGCGCACCCGGTTCTTTGACGCGGGGACTCAAGTCCAGTGCACACGCCTGTTTTCTCCATCAGTCTTGGAGAATTCCGACTAGGAGCCAGCCTGGTGCTGGCCGGGGGAAACCGCTGCTGCAGACAGTGCAGAAACCAGGCGCCCTCCTGCAGCTCTTTGAAAATAACCCCGGGTTCTCCCGACTTGCCCGCTGGCTCCTGAGTGATCCCAACGTCTGCACCTCCTCCGCGTGGCGTGTCCGGCCGTGAGGTCAGGGCTCAGCCCCGAGCCGGCATAGCCTCTGTGCCTCCAGCATCTTCCTGAACGCTGGCTGTGCGGGGGCTGGGGACCCAGTGGGCAGGACCGACAGCCTGCAGGACACGGGACAGGACACCCGGAGCCAGGCGGGCAGCAGGGAGGGGCAGCTGGTCCTGGAGAAAGTGGCCCTGTTGGGGGAGAGGGTGGCGGAGGGCAGGGCCAGGAAAGGAAGTGGCTTCAGCACAGCTGCTCGGCGGCGCGGCCAGAACGCTGGACGTGGGCCCGAGGAGGACCGCCTGGGGACCGGGCCACGGAAGGCGCTGCCCAGGGAGGAGTGCCCTCATCACAGGCCTCGGGGCAGCCTGGCAGGTGCTGAAGCTTCAGAGCGGACGGTGCACAGCCAGGCGGGCACGAAGTCCTCTTCAGGGGATGAGGCGGGAACCAGCGCATGGGCAGCAAGCAAGCAGGGCCCAGATGGCCACCCTACTCCATGCGCTGCTGCAGCCCAGGGTCAGACCCTAGTCCTCCCCCTGGTCTACACCCCGGTCCTCCCCCTGGCCTACACCCCGGTCCTCCCCATGGTCTACACCCCGGTCCTCGCCCTGGCCTACACCCCGGTCCTCGCCCTGGCCTACACCCCGGTCCTCGCCCTGGCCTACACCCCGGTCCTCCCCCTGGCCTACACCCCGGTCCTCGCCCTGGCCTACACCCCGGTCCTCGCCCTGGCCTACACCCCGGTCCTCCCCCTGGCCTACACCCCGGTCCTCCCCCTGGCCGACACCCCGGTCCTCCCCCTGGCCGACACCCCGGTCCTCGCCCTGGCCGACACCCCGGTCCTCGCCCTGGCCGACACCCCGGTCCTCCCCCTGGCCGACACCCCGGTCCTCGCCCTGGCCGACACCCCGGTCCTCCCCCTGGCCGACACCCCGGTCCTCCCCCTGGCCGACACCCCGGTCCTCGCCCTGGCCGACACCCCGGTCCTCGCCCTGGCCGACACCCCGGTCCTCCCCCTGGCCTACACCCCGGTCCTCCCCCTGGCCTACACCCCGGTCCTCCCCCTGGCCTACACCCCGGTCCTCCCCCTGGCCTACACCCCGGTCCTCCCGCTGGCCTACACCCCGGTCCTCCCCCTGGCCTACACCCCGGTCCTCCCCCTGGCCTACTCCCCGGTCCTCCCCCTGGCCTACACCCCGGTCCTCGCCCTGGCCTACACCCCGGTCCTCGCCCTGGCCTACACCCCGGTCCTCCCCCTGGCCTACACCCCGGTCCTCGCCCTGGCCTACACCCCGGTCCTCGCCCTGGCCTACACCCCGGTCCTCGCCCTGGCCTACACCCCGGTCCTCCCCCTGGCCTACTCCCAGGTCCTCCCCCTGGCCTACACCCCGGTCCTCCCCCTGGCCTACACCCCGGTCCTCGCCCTGGCCTACACCCCGGTCCTCCCCCTGGTCTACACCCCGGTCCTCGCCCTGGTCTACACCCCGGTCCTCCCCCTGGTCTACACCCCGGTCCTCCCCCTGGTCTACACCCCGGTCTTCCCCCTGGTCTACACCCCGGTCCTCGCTCTGGTCTACACTCTGGTCTTCCCCTTGGTCTACACCGTGGTCTTCCCCCTGGTCTACATCCTAGTTTTCCCCCTGGTCGACACCCTAGTCCTCGCCCTGGTCCACAACCTGGTTCTTACCCTGGCCCTCACCCTGGTCCACAGCTCAGCCCCACCTGGAGACTGGGGCATCTGCCCGTCTCTCTTGGCCCCCACCCCAGGCAGCACCCCGCCCACCCTCAGCTCCCATCAGACCTGCATGGAATCCCACCAACACCCAGCTGCTGGAGCCAAGGCCAGGCGTGTCTTGGTTCTTCTTTCTCTGGCATCCTGTCTCCGGCCTCTGGATCCTGCCCATTGAATGACCTCCAGGCAGGTCCGATTCCAGCCCCCCTCAAGCTGCCGCATCCCCCACCTGATCTCGGCAGTCCCGCCCCCCATCTATTCTTGGCAGAGAGGCCAGTCAGACCACAGCGCGGCCTGCTTAGGACCCGGGATGTCCTCGGCGTGGCCCCAGGCCCTGCCTGCCCCTGTCACCAGCCCCTCCCTCACCTGTCCAGCCACACTGGCCTTCTTGTCACCCGTGGGAAGGCCCTCACCAGAGCCTCAGCACCCTGTGCCTTTGCTCTTGGGCCCTTTCCTCCCACCTTGATACATGACTTGCTCTTGCTTCTCCTTTGGGACTTTCCTCAAAAGCCACCACCTCAGAGAGGCCCCCCGGGAAGGTAGTATCTAAGCCAGCCCCCTGCCTCTCCACCGCTTCCCCAATTTCTATTTCTTTCCAGTGCCTGGCCTCCTAGTCCTTGCTTGTCCATCCCTTGCTGGTCCCTCCTGCTCCCTTCTCTACCCTATGAGCTGCAGGAGCGCAAGGGCGTGTCTGCGCTACCCCAGCCCCACTCCCTGAAGCCTTTGTGGTGGGGGCTGCCCACACAGGTCCGAGTGGGTGAGCCGAGTCCCTGCATGCCTTGGGCCACACCAGGCACCCTCGCTCTTCAAATCACACCAGGAAAGCTGAGTCAGGCACTGCCCTGAGTCCACGGGGAAGCCTTCGAGCTCTGGCTGCCGCAGCCGCCTGCACATCTGGCTCAGGAAGCCAAGGGGGCCCAGGCCCCAAGGACACGTCTGTCTCCACGTTGCTTCGCCGACGGCAGCTCCGAAGCCCCGCAGCACACACGCCGTCAGGGCGCCAGCACCACGCCTTGCTGTAATTGCTCTGTGCGTCTGTCCCCTCTGCCTGACAGGCCTTCCGCCCGCTCGGCTGATCATTAACTGAGAGTTGGCTGCTTGGAGATAGTATTTACAACGTGTAATGCGATTTACAGAGTGTAGAAAGTGCTTACGGTACAAAGCTGTGACTCAGGGTCGCGGACCTGCATGGAAATTGCTTCGGGAGCCGGCAGGGGAGACTGAGGGAGCGGACCGTCCTGGGGAGATGGGAGGACCGTCCTGGGGAGATGGGAGGACCGTCCCGATGGCCGCTTGTCTATGCAGGAGGCGTGTTTGTAAATCAAAGGGAAAGGCAGATCAAGGCATTGGCAAATTTCCTCTCTCAGAAGCCCATTCGACTTGCTTTATTCAGTGTGAGCTGTGCTTGTACCCCATTGTCAGGGTGAGGCATATGGTTGGGACCTACCAGTAATTTTAATCTCCTAAAAGCACATTTCTATGCTAATTTTTAATTACAATTAGTGCCAGTGTCAGCGGTTAGCTTGGCTGACTGACTTCATGATTTGCCGGTGTTGAACCTCTGGCTGGAGACTCACCGTGAGGGGTGGGGTCCTGGGAAAGGACGGTGTGGGTCCTAAGCCAGGGGACGCTGGGCGCCTCATGGGAGGTCTGCTCGTGCGGGTCATCTCACGCTGTGTCCTTGGGCTGCGCCGTCACCCCCCTGGCCCCCGGCCGGTGCACATGGCAGGACCTCTGGACTTTCTCAGAACAGCCCAGCTGTGGGGAGAAGGCGTCCCAGGAGTGAGTCCCACGGGGTCTGACCAGCAGGGGAGCGGCACCGGGCCTGCAGGGTGGAGAGAAACAGTCCTTGTCTCCCGACCTCAGAAGAGCCTACGAGTGGCGGCCCAGCCGAGTGGCGGCCCAGCCGGGGCTCTGCCCTCCCCGCCCCCAGGAGGCCCGGCGGGCAGAGAACTCTGCCCTGGGGGGACTGGCCTCTGGGGGAGCAAGGAGCGGCAGGGAGGCTGCACCCTCGGCACAGAGCCTGGAGGGGTGGGGGAGAGGGCGGAGGGGCTCTGAGGCTGGGGGAGGAGAGCCAGCCGGGAGATGGCAGGGGCCCCTCGGGGCACCCCCGACCCCCGGGGCGCAGCACCCGCAGGCCAGAGGGCCTTGGCCCCCTCCCGTTCCCCCTCCGGAGTCCGCAGGGCCCCTTCGTAATGGAAGCTGACAGAGTGCAAATGAGTTTCTAAAGGAACCAGCAAAAGTGGCAATTTTTCTCATTTAATCTTCAGATGAGCTGTCTGTCTCCGGGAGCAGTCTCATTAGAATTCGGAGACTAATTTTGTCCATCAACACGAGATTATTGGTGTAAGGGAGGTTTGGGGGGTGTCCTCCCCGTGAGGCCTGGACACAGGGCTCTGAGCTGCCCCCGTGGGCCCACCCCGCCTCTCTGGGTGGTGCTGTCTGTGCTGGGAGGGGACCCCCAGGCCTGAGGGGCAGACAGCGCTGAGCCGTCTGAAGAGGGAGGGTCTGGAGTCCCGGCTCCCAGCTGGACGTTCCTTGCGTGCAGAGAGGCTTCAGTCCTGCAGTTCCCTGAGTAGCTCGCGCAGCCAGAACCCGCTGCCTCCCAGGGCACCCCCAGGCAAGGCTTGTGGAGCGAGGGGAGCCTAGTGCAGGGGCTCCCCCTCCTGGGCCCCGAGTCCCTCCAAGGAGAGGTCCCCGCCTAGAAGGAGGGGTGTCCATGGAGCACAGCGCTTCCCTGCCCCCATCCCAGCCCTGAGGACACTGAAGGACCGCACCAGCCCATCTCACAGGCAGAAACACTGATGAGACAGGAGCAGCAGCATCCAGCTCTCAGCCGTGTGACTCAGCCAGGATTTGAGCCTGGGTCTACTTGCGTCCATTCCATGCATGGGTCTCCCTCCTGGCAGGAACCGCCAGGAGGTGGCCTAGCAAAGCCAGCAGCTCCCCTTAGACCCGTAGGTGTGGGCGGGCAGAGCCCGGAGCAGAGCGCACACAGACTTCAGGAGTCCCCCTGAGCCGACGAGAGCTGGGCTGTGTCCACGCAGAGTCACAGCGGCCACTCCCCCCACCCGACCCCAGGGGGCCACCCCTCACTGGCCGACCTAAGGCGGGGTCTCCACTTGCCCTGAGACGCCCGCTCACAAGCGGGTCTGTGGGCAGAGGGAGACCTGCAGACGTTCCCCTGGGACTGACGTGGAAATCCAGGGATACGAGTGGTGAGGACCCGCTGAGACGTGGGCGTGCTGCATCCCCCAAGGCTCCAGGGTTAAAGGTCAGGAGGCAGGAGGACCCAGGAGGGATATCCGTGCTGACCCCAGGCCTCCTAGCGCCTGAGACAGACTCTGGCTTTGGGAATCAAGCCCCTCTGTCTCCGTGCTCCCTCCAGGGAGCACACCCTTATCAGCCCAACTTGACACCAGGGAAGCCGCATCACAGAGGGTTTGCAGAGCTGCTGCCCAGGGTCACGGGGAGAGGACGGCAGCGCCAGGGAGGGCTGGGCCGGGGGCTGAGAACCCACCCTTCAGCCCTGTTCTCAGCCGCTTCCTCAGTGAGATGCTCTTCTCCGTGAAATCAGGGAAGAACAGAGGAGTGTGGAGCTGGAGTCACCACTTTGCGGCCCCCCCGGTACTGGGACACCTCCTAAGACATAGGGACCTTGAGCTCTTTTCAAATGAGCAAGAGAGAAGGATTGTGAAAAATCCACAGACACCTTCATGAGGATATGAGCTGATGGAGGGCCCGGCAAGGACCCCCTGCTGGAAACTGGCCTCTGGATGCATGCGTGCAGGCTGGAGCCTAGTGCAATAGACGGGCGACCAAAATTAAGACAATGATGGACCTGTGGAGGCACGTAGCAGTAATACAGAAAAGCTCAGGGATGAGCTTGCTAAGCAGGAACCCGGTAGAAAGGGCGGAAAAAGCTTAGAAACAAACTGTTTAAAGAAAAAGCCACATCATTTCAGAAATGAGAATCCAGCCGATTTGTGCATAAGGGTGAGCAGACAGCACAGATGCTGCAGTCAGGCCAGTGGGAGGAAAGAAGGAGAGAAAACAGGAAAATGAACTAAAAAGTAAGGGTTCTAAAGAAAGTTATAGTCACAGAATAGATGCAAAGAAGGCCCAAGATGCATGTGGATGGAACCCCCAAATCAGGTGGGGTGCTGATGGGGCAGTGTGGGTGATTACCCCCCCCCTGAAGGGAATCTTTCCTGAAATAAAGGAGTCTGTGCAAAGGGCCGGTCTGTCAGAACAGCCCACCCTGAGCATGTTCTAGTAGATCCTGGTCTTTAAGGATTTAAACATCTGCTGGGGCTTTGTAAGCAAAAGGGAAAGCTGTTTGTGAGTGGGGTGATTAAAGCCGTTTGTGAGTAGGTCATTAGCACCCAATCAGGGCAGCTTCCAGATGAAAGCGGGGATGTTTTGTAGACTGTGCTTTGTGGACGGTGCACACAAACTGGGACACACGGTCACCGCACTCCTGAGATCAGGACGGGCTTGTCACCAGGATGCTGGACAGCGAACTTTGTGCCAGAAGAAAACCGAGAAGCAGGTGTGAGATACTCAGAGAAACTACACGCAGGAGGGGACAGTACACGCTAACTGGCCTCCAGGCATCATGGTCACCCGAGGGCAGCCTGTCTCCCCCGCCCTTTCCCAGGAAATACGCCTGGGAGGGGCCTTCAGACGCCCGGGACATCACAGAATCACCAGCTCAAGAGCTGGGGCTGAGCGTGTAACTGCAGCTGCTGCTGCTGCTGCTAAGTCGCTTCAGTCGTGTCCGACTCTGTGCAACCCCATAGACGGCAGCCCACCAGGCTCCGCCGTCCCTGGGATTCTCCAGGCAAGAACACTGGAGTGGGTTGCCATTTCCTTCTCCAATGCATGAAAGAGAAAAGTGAAAGGGAAGTTGCTCAGTCATGTCCGACTCCTAGTGACCCCATGGACTGCAGCCTACCAGGCTCCTCCATCCATGGGATAGTCCAGGCAAGAGTACTGGAGTGGGGTGCCATTGCCTTCTCCAGTGCATGAAAGGGAAAAGTGAAAGTGAAGTCGCTCAGTCATGTCCGACTCCTAGTGACCCCATGGACTGCAGCCTACCAGGCTCCTCCATCCATGGGATTTTCCAGTCAGAGTACTGGAGTGGGGGGCCATTGCCTTCTCCATGTAACTGCAGAGCCAGCAGCGAACGGCAAGTTCCTGCCAGGAATGGCCCATATGGTAACAAAGTCATTTCAATAGGGACAAAGTCCCCAATAATTTGGAGACAAACGGGGAGAGGAGAAGTTGTTCAGTCGCTCAGTCGTGTCTGACTCTTTGTGACCCCGTGGACTGTAGTCCGCAGGTTCCTCTGTCCATGGGATCCTCTAGGCAAGAAGGCTGGAGTGGGTTGCTGTTACCTTCTCCAGGGCATCTTCCCGACCCAGGCATCGAACCGATGCCTTCTGCAATGGCAGGCGAGTTCCTCACCACTGAGCCACCTGAGAAGCCCAGGAAGAGGAAAACCTGACTGTGAATCAAGTTAACGACGCAGCCGTGCCGAGAAAGCCATGGAAAGTGTGGTGGGTTTGTGATGTTGAGCTGATCCGGGTGTCGTGGGGGAAAATCCACACGGTCAGCAAATGTGGAAAGAAGACCTAAGCTTGACCACACGTGTGAACCGAGACTCTCTGCGTGAGCTGGTGGCATTGCCTTAGGACGAGAAGAGGCAGTGAAAGCCGGCGTGGAGGGTCCCCTTGCTGCCCAGCATCGGGCGGGTCTCCTCCCGCCTGCAGTTATGCTGTCTGTGTGACATAGCGTAGCCCCGTGGGGCTGACGGACGATCCTCCAGGGTCCGCTCTCGGTCACTGTCTTGTGTCCCTCCTCGTACACCATTGGGCCCGCCCAGCCAGGAAACCCCCCAGGGTTGCACGTTGTTACGGCAGCTGCAGGCTTCTGCATCCCAGGGTCAAAGTCAGGACAGCGGTTGGAAGCAGGAATCCCCAGAATATGTTAGCACTTTTACACTCCTTTGTGCTTACAACATCGCCTCGCAATAGGTCAGGCAGAAGTTGGCAAAACCAGGAAGGACAGACTGATCAACCAGGGGAGAAGGAGGTTTAGATGAACATGAGGACCTCGCAGGAGCAAAGACCAAAAGGGAGAAGGATCCTTGAGGATGCCATCGCGGGTTCCCATGTCCTGACGAACAGAAGTCGGGTGGAGTGCTACACGTCGGACTGCAGAACACGTCTGAGATGGGACAGAGGAAACTGCACACCTGGTGTGAATTACAGTTGCTACACCCTCGAAACGTGACGTGGAGGGAAAGAAGCCATCCTGCTGAGAAAACCAGCAGTGGGGCTCCACGTTAGAAAGCTCAAAGCAGAATAAGGCCCGCGTTTCCCCTTTAGGACCACCTTTACAGGTGGCACGAAGTGGCCGTGGGTGACGTCAGGAGACCTCTGGGTGAGGGGCCTGGAAGCTGCAGGGGTCGTCGCGGGAGCGGGGCGCCCGGCCGTCGCCTGGGGGTGGGCACACACGCCACCCTGACCCTAACGCTCACGTGTGGGTGTGTGGTGTCCCCCTCATCCGTGACCACCAGAAACGCATGCTTACAAGCTAGCGCCGGCGCCGGAAAGAGAGAGAGTGCGATGGATGAAAGTTGGACTCAAGAAACTTTCTCAAAAGGCAGAGATGAGATGACAGCAGTGGCAGAGAAAAGAGATGGAGGCCGTCCGAGGGAGCGGTGCCAGGCTGGGCCAGATGAAGACCCGACCCGTCCATGCCAGGCCGTGGGAGGTCCCGCCACTGCCGCGTGTGGGGTCTGAGGTCACGGGGCTGCGGGTCCTGGCCCTGGGCTTCCCGCTAGGTGTCTGGGACCTCCGTCCCTCGGGACCCCATACCCGGGGGAGAGGCCGGTGGCAGAGGAGAGCTTGCATCCACCTGCGCTCCAGACAGCACAGGAGGCTCAGCACTTCCCGCCCGTCTCGTTCCCAGGGCGGAAGGGAAGGCAGAAGAGGAAGTGCAGGCAGCGCGGGCGGGCGAGCCTGGCCGCTGTCCACACCTCCGGGAGGCCGGAGCCGGTCCCGGCTCGCCATCTGGGGACACCGGCAGCTGCCCGGCCCGAGTCGCCTGCCCCGGAGGGGAGGGGACGGAACGAGCCCCCCGCTCCTCCCTGCCCACCCACCGCAGCTCCAGATCCCAGAGGGGCCTGTGTTACCGAAGCCACCCCTGTGCTCCCCGGCGGCTCACGTGCGGTCTGGACTCCTGCTGAAGCAAGGCCAGGGGACGTCCACAGGGCCCGCCCTGGGCACCCTTCCTGAGCCCTCCCAGGGTTGGGCCTCAGCCCATCCGTGTGAGTCCTGCGCCTGGAGGGTTCTTCCCCCTACTCAGAACACCCTGGACACAGAGGGGCTTGGCAGTGAATGCACTCGTCCAAGTCCAGGCCTGCTTCCCGACTTCCCTGAGAGAAACGCGGCCCCCTCTGCCGACACATCGGCACCTCGGCCTGTTCCGCCACCCTGGTCCAGGCACTGGTTGGGGGGCCCCCCTGACCTGGAAGGGGCCTCTGCACACAGCCGCGAAGGAACACAGGTGGGCTGGCCAGCGGGCCACCTTGAGTTGTGCTGAAGGTCGGGCTCACCCAGCTTCCTCGAGGTCACTGAGGCACGAAAGACAGAAATTGGAGCAGAACAGGTACAAAAGCGAACAGGAAAGCCCTGAGCGGGCAGGCTGGTTTGTCTGCAGCTCCGGAGTTTTGCAGAGTCTGCTCCTGACCTGAGGGCTCGTTTTCCTGCTTCCCGTTTTCAGGCTGCAGTCGAGAGCCTGGAGGGATGCTAATGCAGCTCTCAAGGAGAAGATAATCTTTTAATGGTCTCCAAGAGGCCGCCCTGAAAACTGTACTTAATACACACACCTGAGGAGTTAAAGCCCTGCTTATCCTCGGTGGAGAACGTTTGATTAGAAGGTTTTGTGATGGGTTCTGGAGGGAGGCCCAGCAGGCCTGATCCGGCCTTTTGTGGAGGACGAGGCTGTTGGCTTGGGGGTTGTGGGCAGTTCTTGGGGTCCGGGCCCTCCAGAAGTGAGGGGGAGGGAGCTGGGGTCGCAGCAAGGGCTCCTCGGGGAAGGACAGGACGTCTGGAACGCCCTGCGGTGGACGTGCCCCCCAGGCGGGCTGTCCCCCACCTCCTAATGGCTCCCACTCAGGCCCATCTCACCCGGCCCTGCTGGTCACGCCCCCCCACCCCAGCCAGGTGGCGTCCTGAGCCTGGCCCCACGCCTGGGGGCTGCAGGCTGCCCAGCTCTAAGATATGGGCTCAGCGGGCAGATGGCCCTCGCCGGTCGCTGGGACCCTCAGAGGCTCAGGCACTGTCTGGGCATCCCACCGACACCCACCCTGGTGCCTCTGCCTCCTGGGAAGCTGTTTTTCTGACCCGGATTGGGGGCAGGGCCCTGTGAGTGAACCAGCCACAGGAGCTGAGAATCGGGGGCAAGGGCAGCTTCCAGGAGGAGGGGCGCAGGGGAGGCCGTGGGACTGGAGGGGGCATCCCGTCTCCTTCCCGCCTGCATCTGTTCTCTGGGTGTGTAGGCCCCAGGGCGCAGGGGTCCAGATGACCTGGCGTTCACCAGAGGCTCCCACATTGGTGTCGGGGAGGACTTTAGGAACAATCAGCCAGGGAGCCAGCAGAGGGAGGCAGTGAGGGCCGCACGGGGGCCGGAGGAAAGCGGGAGCAGACGAGAGCTGAGGGTTCTGGCCGAGCTGGATTTTAATCCAGATACGCTGGCTCGTGGGGAGCTTGCAGGGTTTCTCTTTGTCCCCAAGCCTCCAGCTGTCCCCTGCCAAACCGCTGCCCTGAGCACCCTCACCGCGTCCCTGTGTCTCTGGGTACCCCCACCCAGGGACCCAGCCTGCGCCTCCTCTCGAGAGCCCCCACCCCAGCTGCCTGGAGGCCGGTCTGCAGCTGGTCTGAATGCACTTGGCCCCTGCCCGGGCGGACACAGTGCACGGAGGAGGACCACGGTCATCCATCTCCTTAATGAGCCCATTTGTCACGCGAGGGCCGGTGTTGTCCACCCACTTGGCGAGCGGTCTGCTCCTGCTGGACGAGCCCCAGCCGGGCCCCGGGGTTCGGGGCACTTTGCAGGCCTGTGGAGGGGGCTTGGTCACGGCTGTTACCTGGGGAATGCGGTCTGTCTGGGCCCCTTGGCTTGCAGCGGACCACGGGGCTTCTGAAGGAGCCCAGGAGGGTCTGCTGGGTTGTTTGTCCAGAAACTAGGTGGTCTGATGGGTGGTCACACCCTCCCAACACCCAGGAGGGAGCAGCCATCTCCCCGTTGTGCTGGCCTGGACTTCAGCTGACCTGTCTGGGGCAGATGGGGACGGTTGCCTGGTTACCAGCCATGGATGGGGTCTGGTCCTACTCTCAAAGGGAACAGAGCGAGCGAGGTCCCTTGGTCCCACTGGGCTGACCCCCAGCCAAACGCCTTGAAGACACCGTCCAGCCTCCTGGTTCCTCCAGAACCTTCCAAAGGGCACAGTGGCATGCCTGCCAGCCCCCTCTCGGTTACCCCGAGTGCCTGTTCCTGGGGTGCTGAGATGCTGGGCTGTCGGCCCACGTGAAAGGCTGTGTCCCTCGCTGAGCAGTGAGCAGCTCCAGGCCAGGGGCTGTTGGTGGAGGCCCAGGGACACGTTTGGTTGGGCTTCTGTCCCCAGGGTGCTCCTGCAGGGCTCCCAGGTACCTGCCAGGCAGTTCTGCAGGGAGCCCTCCCCTGGCCCTGGGCTGGTAGACTTGGAGGGAGAAGGAAGGCTTGACCTGGGCAGGGCTGAGCGGTATGGTCGCAGCCGAAGGAGCCCTCCCTGGGGGCAGCAGGGGTGGGCAGACAAGGAAGACCCTGCCCTGTATCACCAGCCCCCACACTCCACGCAGGAGCCCTCCCCCGCGTCCCCCCCTGAGGACAGCCTGGCCGTCCCTGGGCGGGGGCCAGCAAGGAGGCGCACACAGACAGAGCTCTTAATAAAAAGAGGGGATTCAGGACTGAAAGACACAGGTGTGTGCAGAGTCCTACGTGGAGGCATTGGATCACCTGGAGGGGCCCAGGCCCGGTTTGGGTCTTAGCTCTGCTCAGCTGTCTTCCGGGGCCTGTGATCCACGGAGCAGGACACCCCAGGCAGGGGTCTCGGCCCGAATCATCCATCATCCAGGCTGTCCCCCAGTTCCTGACTCCAGCGGAGCCCGTGAGGTTGTTCCAGGCTCCCCGTAAGCCCATGTGGACTTCTCCAGTGTTCGGAGTCCCCCCTGCCTCCCTGCACCCTGGTCCCTGTAAACCCTCCCTGTGAACGTCCTCCACCTGGACCTCTGTGTCTCCTCCGATCCCCCGATCCTTTACCTGGGGACCCTCCCTCATGGGCTCCCAGCTCCATTGGGGTGCACCCCCTGCTCTGCAGCTCCTTGGGCATAAATTCTCTCTTGAGGGTCCCTTGGGCAGAAAGGAGGCCAAGCCAGTCAATCCTAAAGGAAATCAATCCTGAATATTCATTGGAAGGACTGATGCTGAAGCCAAAGCTTCAATGTTTTGGCCACTTGATGCAAAGAGCTGACTCATTGGAAAAGACCCTGATGCTGGGAGAGATTGAAGGCGGGAGGAGAAGGGGTGACAGAGGATGAGATGGTTGGATGGCATCACCGACTCAGTGGACATGAGTTTGCGCAAACTCCAGGAGACAGTAAAGGACAGGGAAGCCTGGTTTGCTGCAGTCCATGGGGTGCAAAGAGTTGGACACGACTGAGCGACTGAAGAACAACAACCCAGCAGCAGGGGCGCTGCCCACAGCTGAGCTCGCAGCTCAGTCTAGCGGTTTCAGGGGAGGGGTTGCGCAGACCTGCAGTTCTCCGGCTGCGCCTGTGCTCCGGCGGGGGCAGCCTGCTCCTGCTGGACTGGGGGTCGGCACCTCTGCCCCCTCCTCCCCACCAGGCCCCCGGGGCACCAGCCTGTCCCCTCCATCTCAGAGCCTGCTCCTCGCAGGCTGGCCCCGCCGGCCCATCTGTTTCCCTGCACCTCTGAAGCCCGGATCCTGCCCGGCGCACCCACAAGTGACGTCCAGCGCTGACAGGGAGCCCTGCTTCTCTGGCCCCCTGCAGCCCCCTGGGCTCCGCCTCTGCTTGGCTGCAGGCGCTGATCCGCATCCCAGTCCACCTGCCCACCGTCCCTTTCCCATGGTTCCCTGGCCTCCGGAGGCTGACTGCGGCTGCTGCTTTCTCTGTCGGCAGCCTGAACCCAGGGCCCGAATCTGCCCAGCTCTCTCCCCTGAATCCCAAGTAGAGCCACACAGACGAAACACAGCCATCTGTGCGGCTGGCAGCTGTGGAGAACCGATTACCAGCGACTGGCGGGAGAGAAAAGAGCCCTGCACGCTCCCTAATGGTATTAGGGACGCTGGGAAGAGGTGTTTCCTGTCCCACGGGTAGTGTGAGCTCTGTGGTCTCACTCGCTGCCTCTGCCCTGATCGGGGTCCCCTGGGACCTGTGGGGCCAGGCCATCAGCACCAGCCGCATTTCTAATGACGCTCTGTCCCCTTAAACACATCTCCAGGTTCAAGTCCAGAGATCTTCAGACCAGGGCGCGCAGACTCCCGGTCCCCCCGACCCCCAGAGGCATCCTCCCAGCTCGGCCTGCCTAGGGTCATTCTCAGTCCCCCTACCCCCTGACCCCATCTAATCCTCCCAGAAGCCCTGGGCATGCTTCCTCCAAAACCAGTCAGGGCCCCTCTCCTCCCTTCATCCCCGCCACCACTTCCCTCCTCAAGCCCCTACTTGCTGTCCCTTGGGGGCTGCCCTGGGCCCCTGCTCACCCCCGCTGCCTCTCTGGGCCCTGCAGTCCTGCCTCTTGTAAGAACAACCCCTTTCAAACTCTACAGTGTCATCTGATAAATGCAACCCCCGGCTAAGCCGCCCACATCCTTCCTTCCAGCCTCACTGGGAGCTGACCCGCTTGCCCCAGAGCTCCTCACACCCCGCCCCACCCAAGGCGCCCTGGGGCTATCAGCATGCTGATGCCCACCCAGATCTGCTGCCAGGAGGACGTGCCCTCCCATGGTTCCTGGATTTCAGCCCCTCGGATTTCGGCACCGTGTTGCTGTGGGTGAGGCTCCCTGACCCTCTGTCACCCTGCCAGCGCTAGTTCCTCATCCACGAAGCCAGGCAGAGAGTCCCCGGGTCCCCCACTCACTGCCTGTCCTGACCTCCACGTGGACACAATGGCCTCCGTGTTCACTGAGTCCTCAGGACCGTGGACAGCACCTCCACCCCGCAGCCAGGGGGAGGGGTGCGGGGGCGGGGAGGGCGAGTGGGCAGTTCTGCCCTCGGGGAGGGACGAGCGCACGTTTACGGTCCAGCGACAACGTGCAGCCAAACGCTGGGGGTCGCAGAGGGGTGGACGGGGGACGGGAGTTGCGGTGGCGAAGACCCCTCGGAAAGTTCTCAGGTGGTAACCCCAGGGGCAGGGTTCAAAGCCCTGAGTCACAGATACGGCTTCTTCCTGAGAAGGGTGAAAACCACACTCACTGTGGAATTAACACAGCAATCAAGCCAGCAGACAGGAGCGTCCCGCAGAACCCAGCTACCACGAGGCCCACGCGACCTTCAGCTCAGCTCCCACGGCCCCTGGTCCCGTCCCTGTGGCCAAATTCAGACCTTGGGGCCAGGAATCTGGTGGGTCAGAGGTCTTTCCTGACCGGACGGTCACTGGGCAGCTCTGGGTGGAACGGGGGGACATGGACCCTGGGCTGATGGAGATGGGGGCGTGACCGGTCCCCCCAGGCAGCCAGGATTGCCTCAGAGCCTCTGCACTCACACCCACCCGACCCAGCTCCACTGCTGTGCCCACAGATGGCGGGGATTCAGCTGCAGGTCATGTGACTCCCCCTCCCCGCCCCTCCCCGGGGCAGAGGGTGGGCGTGGCCTGCACGAAGCCCCTCCCACCGGCCCTGGGACAGCATCCTTTGTCCCTGGTCATCACTGAGCAACAGCCAAGCTGCCCTCATTGACGGTCTGGGCTTCACTGGGACACCGCGCTGGGCGGCACTGGCCCACGGCCTCGGATGAGGTCAGCTGGCTGGGGGGTCCCGGGCCCCGCCCTGCGCGTCCCCTGAGGAGGAAAGGGCTGGTCAGGGTGTCAGTGCTGGGACCCCGCTCAGGGTCAGCTCACCGGAGCCCCAGGGAGCCATGGATGCATGGTCTCCACCGCCTAAGGGGAGGGGCCAGGGAGCAGCAAGGATGGGGGACCCGAGCCCAGATAGGGGCCCCAGGGACTCCCCTCAGGCTGGGCGGCCCTCTCCAGGGGCCGCGGTCATCCCTTCCCCTCGGACACGCAGCTCTGCCTGCGGGACGAGCAGACACATAGACTGGAATGTAGACGGCAGGCAGGTGGCCCAGCTGCGGACAAGAGCCCCACAGACGCAGGCGAGGCTGGCACGGGGGTGGAGGCTGCGTCTGCACGAAGCAGGAGAGGTCGGCGTCTCCAGGCGGCTCCGTCACACCGAATTACTCGTCATCAGCAGCCCCTGAAAGTCAGCGTGTTTCCTGACGAGAAGAAGAACCACTCGCCCGATTTCCTGGAGCTCCTCTAAGGCGACAGTCGGATGCTCTTCACAGGCACAGATTCAGGGCGGTCTTGCCCAGTAACACACGGCGGCATGGGCTTCCACTCGTGGGCTCCGGGACCAGACTGAGTGCCCCTCCCAGCCCTGCCCCGTGGACGCCAACCGGCCCAGGACACGGAGGGGAGACAGCGAGCCTCCTCCTCTCGCCTCGTGAAGTCAGGCTCCAGCTCCTTGGCGCTCCTTCTCTCCACCAGAGAGGAAGGCTCAAAACATTCCAGAAGCAAGAGCCGAGGGAAGTGAGCCCGAAACTCTATAGCAAAGTCCCCTCAAGGCACCGACTGAATCCCCAGCTGCGTGCGCCCGGGTGGGAGGCTGAAACACGAACAGAATCTAGTAGCTGAGACAACTGGGAAGGCAGCTGTCACTTCAGCAGCTCCACTACCAGGGAGGGAACCGCCAAGGGTTCCTTCCAAAGAAGAGGGGCCCCAGGAGAGCGTCTGGCTGGCCGTTCACGAGATCCCAGAAGACTGTCCCCTGGGAGTGAGGGCGAAGAAGAAAAAAGGGGGGCAGTCCCTAAAGAGGGAGAGAAACGAAGGGAGGAAGGGGGGAGACAGGGAGGGGCCACGTGGCGTCTGAAGGTCAAGGGCAGGTCAAGGGACACGGGGCATCTGAAAGAGCCCCCGTTGTCAAAGCTGGAACCATTTGAGCATCAAGACGCAGTGCCCTAGGGGACACCCAAACATCTGAAATAAACCTCCATGAGTTCAGACTGATACAGATGACTGAGCAGGTATGTAAACAGCGGAGAAGAGACCAATCTGTGCAAAACCACCACAGTGTTTGTGAACCCCTGGCCCTCGAGGAGCCGAGGCGTGACCCCCACTCCGGAGTGTGGGCTGAGCCCAGTGGCTTCTGTCCAAGGAGGGCAGGAGGACCGGGGGGGACAGGACACCTCTGCCGGTTGACGAGGCTGGCACCATGGCGATCAGTCACGGTGGCAGCACTTACCCTGGGTCATCTCCTTCCTAGATGACGGTAGCGCCAACCAGACAAGCTCCAGTAGAGGGACCTTCTGTGGAACAGCTGCCCCGGCACCCAGACCGTCAAGGTCACAGAGGCAGGGAAGCTGCAGGGACTGTCCCAGCCGTGGGAGGCGCCCAAGGAGACAGGAGGACTTTGGGGTCCTGGAGGAAAGAGGCATTAGATAAAAACCAAAGAATTCAGAGGCAAACTAAGGAATTTAGAGGAATACTTGGACTTCAGATAATACTAGTGTACGGATATCACTTTACTTGTTATAACAAGTAAATAAGCGAGCTAAGGTGGATGTTAACTGGAGACCCTCGGGGTGGTGGTGTGGGAACTCTGCAAATCTAAAACTGGTCTGGAAAATGAAATTTACAAAAAATCAAAGCGAAGTTCCACTAGGAGGGCGCCGTCTGTCGAGCCCCTCCCACTCCGTCGGGGCAGCCACGCCCCCACGACCCCCCCAGTTCCCCTCCTGCTTCCCTGCCCCTTTCTGCGCTTTCCAGCCGCCCCCTACCCACCCTTGTCAGGAAGCCAAACTGCTTCCACTGCATCTGTTACAGACTTAGTTGTGGTCCCAGCCTCACCCGGTCAGTTCTGAGCTCCTGACCACAGGGTCCAGCTGGTCCGGGGCCCCGTCTGTGGCCCCCACTCTCTCCCCTGGGGGGCCATCCACACTCCAGGCAACTCCCTCCACCAACCAGTGGAAAATCTGCCTGAGCTCCCAGGCCAGAAGCGGGTGGGACGAATTCCCAGAGGCTCTGAAAGCTGTGGGGCTCACAGCCTCCCTCCTCCCCGCCCACAGGCATCCGGCTCAGAGAGAACTCATGGAGAGGCAGGAAAGAGGACCCCAGAGCGAGGCTGCTGCCCAGCAAGGGTGGGGCTGGGGACGGACGGCCCCCTCAGGAGCTGGAGGCCTCCCGGACAACCCCGCTGGGAAGTGGGGCTGGGACGCCCACCCACAAGGAGTCAGGGAGAGTCGTCAGAGGAGCCCACCTTCAGAGACCCTACGGATGGTGCCCAGCTCCAGACAGACCCTCCCCAACGTGTCTCTGTCTGGAATGAGGCTGCCACCACGTAGGTCGGCCCGGCATAAGTTCCATCCTGTCTGCGAGGCTCCGAGGCTCCGGGAGAGGCCACTCCCCACCCCTCCCCTGGCCATTACCCCCGGGCTCCAGGGCTTTGACTGCAGCCCTGGCCTCCCTCTGGAAGCCTGGCCCGGCTCTGGACACACCAGGGTCCCCTGAAGACCCTCCACCCCAGCCCGCCAGGACGCAGCACTTCTCTTCAAAGCTCCCTGCTCGCTCTCCAGGCCTCCTCCCGCACCCATCACAGCCCCCTCCCAGGCTGATGGCGGGAGCCCCTACCTGCTCCCCAACATCGTGGGGGAGGGCCCCTCCGGCACGTCCCAGCACTTCCTGCCCAGGGACACCTGAGCCCTGCTCTCTCTGTTCCCGGGTGACCAGTCCCAGCCTCAGGGGCTTTGGATGGCTGCTGCCTTGCCTGACCCCTTGGCTCAGGTGCCCATGAGTCTGGGACAGGCAGTGGTCATGGGTGCTGGTAGGATGCTCACCACTGCACCCTCTGACTGACTCAGAAGCAGCAGCCCCTGTAGGAAGCACCTCGTCCCGCCTGAGCTGGCCAAGGCCAGGGAGGGGACCAGCACCCCCACCCCGGGGATGGGCTCTGCCCTCTGAGGATGGGATGCAAGGGCTCTGTCCACTTCAGTAGCCCTAGCAGTGCCCCCTAGCCTGTGTCAGATCCAGGAGGCCCCTGGCCAGCCCAGCTCCCGGCTCCAGGGGCCACCCTCGGGCCTGGACCGTCCTCACAGGAGGGAGCAGAGTCAGGAGGTCCCCACCCCAAGACGGGGGAAGAGGCTAGAGCATCTTGCTCCTGAGCGTCGCTGTGCCCGGGGTAGAACGCCTGTGGCTTCCCGAGCCCGGGGCTCACCGGCCCCCAGGCCTGCTGGCAGCCTCCCCTCCCCGCCATTCCCACCCCTGCCCCCTCAGTCCCATGAGTCAGGCCCCTGCTGGAGCTGGGATGGTATTGCTGCTGCTAAGTCACTTCAGTTGTGTTCAACTCGGTGCGACCTCGCAGACGGCAGCCCACCAGCCTCCTCCATCCCTGCCGCTAAACGTACACTGGCCACGTAGGTTGTTACTGGGCCTCGAAGACGGGTGCCAGCGAGGGATCCCCGTCCTGGAGGATGCATGGGGACTGTCCACTGTCCCGCGCCGCTCGGAGAGCTTTCAACACAGCTCACCTTCAGCTCGCAGGGGAGGCCAGGCCCGATGTGTGGTCCCGGAAAATCCCCATCCAGCCCCTCTCCCCTGAGGACGCGTCTCCTGCGCTCGTGAATAATCAGCAGAGAGCTGCTCCCACCACAATCAACCAAGCTGGACAGCCGGGGGCTGCCACCATGGTCACCCGGTCCCTGCTGGCCCCAAGGTCGGACAGAAGCCCCAGGCCCGACAGAGCCCCCTGGGCACCAGCAGGCAGGCTCCTCAAGAGTCCAGCCCCCGGCTCTGCCCCCTGGGGATGGAGGCCTCCTGAGCACCCAGCTTCCCTGGGGCACGGCTGAGCAGGAGGGGCGGGGGATGAAGGCAGGGCCTGCCTGAGATGAGAGCCTCCAGCGGGAAGGGAGGCTGGCTGGGCACCGACAAGGCTGGGATCCGCGGTCCTGGGGACAGGGGTGGCCAGTCTGATGGCCTTGCTGCTCAGCTGCCTGCCCAGAACTAGGGCTTGGATGGCGTAGACTGGCTGCCCACAGGAAGGAACCCTGGTGGGAAAGTGCCCCTGGTGGAGGCCACAGGGCTCAACGGAGGCCTCGACACCCCAAGCTGTGCATGCGGCGAGGACACCAAGCCCTTCTCCGGGAGCAGACCCCACAGGACGGCTGAGGGCGCAGTGGACGGGCAGGGTCAGCGCCAGAGCCAGGCCCAGCCCTCTACCCCTGCGGCCGTGAACCCACTGTTCTCGGACGCTACGTGAGTTTTATGGACAGACAATGCCTCTCATTGCCTGATGATTATTTTTTTAAGTTTGGCATTAATCACCAAGGTCCCGCTACATATTTTATGAAACGTTCTATCTCCCATTTAATGAGCTCTATGCGACTAATCAGAAAATAAAACGTAAAATGTAGAATGATTTAGCTGGCGGGATGGAGAATGAAGGCGAGCCAGTTAAATTTAGGAGGCCTGCTCGGAGCAGAGCTGACCTTGGGATGATTGAGAAGGGTGGGGGGCATCCCAAGGGAGGTTTGGGGGGGCCAGAGGCAGGGCAGGGGTCCTGATGGTCAGAAGCCAGTCTGGGCCCAGTCTCCACGCGGCTCACCTCCAGGACTGGGGGGGTCCCCTTGAGCTGGGGGCGAGGTAGGGCCCCAGGGGCAGGGCACGTCTGTGACTTTGTGCCTGGGAATCGTTCCCTCGCTGACCCACTCCCAGCGGAGGAGGCCAGGCAGTTGGGAACGTTGACCACTACGCGTGTCGTTTACAGTTGATATAGCTTTTCAAGGCTCCAAGCGGAGCCCCCAGAGCTCAGGTTAGGTTTTCAAATCATTAGCCTGAAGCAGAGTTGCCTGTTAACATGCAAATCTCTCTGAGCTGAGGCCTTGCCAAGCAGCTGTCATCCACCCTGGGACTACAGAGCCCAGGGGGTTAGGGGGGTAGGGGAGGCTGGGGGGGATGAGGCTGGGGGTGCACGGATCGGGCAGAGCCGTCAGGGGCGTCCTTGACGGGCAGCTGGACGCCCTCTGAAGCTGGAGCACTGGACCCCTCTGAAGCTGGAGGACTGGACCCTCTGAAGCTGGAGCACTAGACCCCTCTGAAGCTGGAGGCCGGGCCCTGCCTGGGGTGGTGCCTCCCCCCTGCCCCTGCCCAGGCCCCAGGTCTTTGAGCCCCTGATGGAGGGAGCTGTCTGGCCGTTTTTTAAAGGCTCCATAAATGTTAAGGACTTATTTACATAAATGGCCAATAAACATATGAAAAGATGTTCAAACTCAATAGTCATCAAAGACATGCAAATGCAAACGACAAAGCCATTGATACCATTTTTGTTTAGCAAATTGGCAGAGATTAGAGAGAAGGTCACCCCTGGTATGGGCAGCCTGTGGGAAAGGGGTCTTTTCTGGGTTGGTGGGCTTCTGAAGAGGTCTTGGTTTCCCAAGAGGGATCCGGCCATGGGCAGCAAGTGTGAAAGTGCACAGGGCGTTTACACAGTCACCTAACAAAGTCCCGCCCAGGGTTTCGGTAGCGGAATTGCTAAATGAGTTTGGGGGTCGTACATGGATATATTCATGGCAGCGTCGTCTCAACAGGAAGGGGCCAGGTCAGCGAGACTGAGGAGGGGCTGCTGTATCTGGAGGGATTCCCAGGCCCACGTTTGAAAGAGCAGGCATGCATGCTATTTAAAACTATCTTCCTGATAGCTTCCCTGGTGGCTCAGTTGGTAAAGAATCTGCCTGCAGTGCAGGAGACCGTGGTTCGATCCCTGGGTTGGGAAGATCCTCTGGAGAAGGAAAAGACTACCATTCCAGTATTCTGGCCTGGAGAATTCCGTGGACTGTATAGGCCATGGAGTCGCAAAGAGTCGGACACAACTGAGCGACTTTCACTTTCAAAATGATGACTGTAGTCCTGGAGACAGCACCTCATAGCTCTGAGAACCTGCTCCAGAGAGGCAGCGGGGAGGTCAGCATAAGTGCGATTTTGGTGAAAAGGGAACACATGTAATTCAGCACATGCCTTTCTGCAAAAGGTTTCTGCTAGTCACCGGGGCTTCCCTGTGGGCTCAGACCATAAAGCTTCTGCCTGCAATGCAGGAGACCCCGGTTCAATCAGAAAGATCCCCTGGAGAAGGAAATGGCAACCCACTCCAGTACTCTTGCCTGAAAATTCCATGGACAGAGGACCTTGGTGGTCAGACATGACTGAGTGACTTCACTTTTCTGTTAGTCTGGAGGAGCAGACATCTCCACGAAGGATTTTAGTGCTTTTCTAGATATGAGGAGATGCAAGGGTCAGACTCATAAAATCTCCTGAAAATGTCGAACTATCCGAAGACCTGTTCTGAGGGCCTCATTCCTGGTCTCCAGTCTGAACTCCTTTCTGGGGCTGCTGAAGGTCAGCAACTGCAGCGGCTCACGTTTTAATCCTTGCCAAGGTAGACAGCAAGTGCCAATCTGGACGAAGCTGGGGCTGAACTCACGATGACAGCAAGACAAAGCCGCATCCACAAGGAGTGAAAGGTGAGGCAGAGTTAGTTTGCAAGGGCTGCTGAGCAGCTGTCACAACCTGGGCGGCTGGCGACCGCGGGGAAGTGCTCCTTCAGGCTCTGGAGGGCGGGTCAAGGTGGGGGCAGGGCAGCTTCCGCTGGAGGCTCCGGGGAGGGTCCTTCCTGCCTCCTCCGGCTCCCAGCTCCTGGCTCCGGCTCCGGCTCCGGCTCCGGGAGGCTACAGGTGCCCCTCGGCCTGCGGCGCGTCACCATCCCTGCCCCTGTCTGCACACGGCCTCGCCCTGTGTCCGCTTCTCTGTGTCTCCCACGAGGACCCTGGTCACTGTGGGCAGCACCCACCCTTCTCAGCACGGCCAGCTCTTAACTTGAGCCCTCTGCGAAGACCAACCAAGGCCGAGTTCCCAGGGTGGGCGGGAGTCAGGACTTCAGCGTGCTTTCCAGGAGACACGGTTCAAGCAACACCAGACGGCAACCGCCCATCCCGGAATCCAGCGGCTCCTCTCGTAGCCACGACAACCCTGAACAGGGCTGACTGAGGAGGACGCTCCGCCGTGGGTCAGGAGCTGGTCCAGGGCTGCAGAGCCAACTCGGTGGGCAGGTCAGACTCCTCCGCCTCCGTCCCCGGGGGCCCAGGGCAAGGCTGTGACACCCCCGGGGACCCCCATCACATGCCCACCCTTCCGTCCCCAGGCCGGCCTCCCTCCTGCCCTCGGGTCAAGCAAACTCCTTAATGTCATGGACGAAACTTCCTTGTTTTCCTTTATGGTTTCACCGCCCGTGTCTACAGCCCTAAACCACGAGCAGGACTTTGCCTTTCGGGGGGACTTTGTAAAAACAGAAGCGCGTGCAGGTATTCTTTCAGTACCCTGCGTCTTCCGCTCAGCGTGACGGTCTTGAGATTAATCCCTGCTTTTCCCAGATTTGTGGTTAATTCCTTTCCACCGTGAGTGATGTTTCACTTTGCTGTTAAGCCTCTGGCTCGTCCCTCGAAGCTGTAAGGAGCAATGAGACCCATTGCTGCCCCCGCAGTGGGGGTCCCAGTGTGAGCACAGTGGCCCGGGGTCTCCAGGCTCACACGCTAGACGCGGCCCCTACTGCCCTTGGAAAGGCCAGCCCGGCTCCCAGTGGGGCTGGACAAGCTTGGTCTTTATTTCCTCCTCTGCGTTTTAGAGATTGCTTAGAGATTTCCAAACATTGCTTGAATAGTTACATTATTTTGGAATCATGTTAAGAGAGAGGAGGGTGTACAGTCTTGTGCTGAAGGCTTGAATTCTACCGTCAGAGGGACAGCGACTCACCCCACGGCCCATGTGACGATGCTGGATGAACAGTGCCTCCTCTCTGGGCCCGGGGTCCTCACCGCGCTGCCTCATGGGCAGAGGGGGATTAGAGAAGTCACGTCCAGATGGGTTTGCTAGGACTGCTCTTCTCAGAGAGACAGAAGCATTCTTGTTTTGGAAAATGATAAAGCCGCACAAAGAGCAGATGGACAGGTGGCCCTGCACATGGGGCCGATGTTCCTTGAAAGGCCACCCCCAGCGCTGTGGTCCCCAGAAGCCTTCACCCTGGGCCCCAGGGGTCTTCCTCCCACTCTGTCCCAGCCCCTCTGTGGGGTGACTCTGCTCTCACGGGGCCTCAGGGTCTCCAGAGAGAGCCCTGCCCAGGGGGTTAAAACGTGAAGCCACAGGTCAGGGGCACGGTCCCGTGTCTGAAGTTTTGGAGCCAGAATTTAGCTCAGGGTCTAGTGAGTGGACCTGACTCCTGGGGCCCCAGACACCCCGAGGCAGCAGCGTCCACACCGAGGCCAGCTCTTCACACTGACCGTCTGTGTCCCCCCAAAATTCAAGTGTTGAAACCCCCACCACGAGGACGTCAGCTTGTGGGTATATGTGGAGACGGGTCTTTAAAGAGGTGATGATAGTGCCAGGAGGTCGCGGCGGTGGGCCCCGGTCCAACATGACCAGGGTCCTTGTAACAAGAGGCCAGGACCCAGACACCCAGGGGGCTGACCACACGAGGACATGGGGAGAAAACCGCGTCTACCGAGGGGAGAGGCCTCGGCAGGAGCCAGCCCTGGGAACACCTTGACCTCGGACATCACCCCTCCAGCATGTGAGGAAGTAAACGTCTGTTGGAACCGCCCAGCCTGGCTCTAGGAAATTAAAGCAGCCTCCTCACAGCCCTTTCGAGCTCAGCCTGCCTCCTGTCTCCACGCTGGCTCCAGAAATGGTCCATCCTTCCCACCGTCTGTGTCTTTCTCCTCCCCCTCAAGTTTGTCCCTGGCCTCCGTGTCACAGTGAGGGTTAGCTTTATGTGTCAGCCCCGACGGCTGGTTGGACGCGGATCTGGGTGTGTCTTAGGGGGTTCTGTGGAAGAGTAAGTCAGGGCCCCCAGGGGTGTGTGTGTTGGGTGGGTGGGGAGTCATCAACCCCTAGACCCCAGGATGGCGCAGAAGGTAGAGGAGGGGCACACTCTCTCTCTCTGCAAACCCGACGTCCAGCTGCTCCTGTCCAGAGACATCGGGGACATTGCGCTCTGGCTCTAGTGCTTTGAGATTCACACTGGGACTCAAAGGACCGGCTGGCCCTTCCTCATCTCAGGCCTCAGACTCGGCTGGGAGCTGCTCAGTGGCTGTCCCGGGGCCCCAGCCAGCAGGCAGCTTGTGGGGCTTCTCAGTCTCCATCACCACGGACACGGATTCCTACAATAAAAATCTCTTCTGTTTAGAGGCTTCCCAGGTGCCTCAGTAGGTAAAGAATCCACCTGCCAATGCAGGAGATGCGAGTTTGATCCCTGGGTGGGGAAGATCCCCTGGCGAAGGAAACGGCCGCCCACTCCAGTACTCTTGCCTAGAGAGTCCCGTGGACGGAGGAGCCTGGCGGGCTGAGGCCCTTGGGGTCGCAGAGTCGGACAGGACCGGGCGCAGCGCAGCCCACTGGCTGTTTCTCTGATGACCCCTGACCCCTGACTCCTCAGCAAGGAGGCCCAGGGGGAGTTTTGCTGGAGTAAGGGGTGGGGAGGCTGTGGGCTGCAGCCTCTGCTGGGGACTCCCCCGAGTCCCCGGATTGGGTGACACCATGGAGCCCAACTGGCCGTGTGGACCTCACGAGTCATCGGCCCTCTCTGTGCCTCCTCTGAAAACAAGCACCTGCCTGGGAGGCAGTTACACAGGTTAAACCAGAGGCCCGTCCCATCGGCCGAACCGCGCACTGCGGCCAGCACCCTCCCTGCATCCCCCGCTCCCTCTCCCCGGTGAGGGCAGCCACTTCCGGTGTCTGCAGAGTAAGAAGGGGCGCCAGCCCAGGTTGGGGCGTGCACCCCACCTCACCGATGGCAGAGCCTCCAGAGGGGAGAGGAGGGACGCCTGACAGGCCGGGAGCGAAGCTGACACAGATGCTTGGCTGATGTTCAGTTACATCTCAAGAAAGTTCGCTCAGAGAATTTTTGCGAAGTCCATTTATAGGAAAATAAAGGCCAATGGCCCAGTTTATGATGCTACGTCAGCCACCGTCGCACGGAGAGTGGACACCTCGCCCTTGCCCACTCTGTCCCAGCCGGGGAGCAGCTCCCCGAGCCTCACCTTCCTGAGCCTTTCATTGCTGGTGCAGGCTGGGGCAGGGCACCAGTCAGTGGGAGCAGGGCCGGGCTCCGGGAGCGGTTCTCAGGGAGGCTCCCCGACATGCATCCTGCGACGTGACCCAGCCCGGACACCCCCCAGCCCGCTCCCCGTCTCCCAGACGCAGCTCTGTGGCATCCTGGCCTCAGCCCCGATCCTTTCCCGGGACCCCACATCCCTGCACTCGGCCCCCACTGTCTCCGGGCACAGGGCCCCCCGCGGAGGCCTCCTGTCTGTGCTCCTCGCCCGTGACCCTAGCGCTCCTTCCCAAGGGCCTGGGGCCCTTTGCATGGACTCCTCACCACCCCCGGGAGGCCTCTCCCACTCCCTCCCCCGTGGTGCCCCCCACACGCCTTGGCCGCTGGACAGCAGCGTCGGCTGCACGGGGGCGGGGGGGCGGGGGGGGGCTCTGGTCCCTGCAGTCGGGCTGCTTCCTCAGCACCGGGACATGGTGGACAGAGCAGCCCTGGACCCTCTCTCCTCTGGGCCAAGTTCTGGGAGGTTCTGCTCAGGGCCTGTGACCCAAGACAGAGCAGGCCGCCTGGGAGTCACCACAGCAGGGGGCTGACCCCCCTCACCGGGCGGACGGAACAGGGAGGGGGGAGAGTGGGTACACGGCCTCCCACACTGGGCTCTGGGTGTCAGTGTGTTTATGTGTTCGAGTCACCAGGAGTCGTAGTCAGGCAGCCCAGGCCCTCCTGCTCCTGCAGACCAGGGGGTCCACACAGCACAAGCCTACTCTGAGGGGCACCTGCCCTGGGACACAGGGCAAAGAGGTGCCTGGGCACTACATGGGCTTCCCTAAAACTGCTGACACTGAGAGGGGTCATATAACTGTGGTGAACTTCTTTGCAGGAAGCAGTTAGTCCAACACATGATGGAAGAAAGGAATCCTGCCCATGAGAAGTGGCTCTGAAAGCACTGATGTCCTGGATGGAAGCTCCGTGTAGACCAACATCAGAAAATATGCTACAAGTGTGCCCGTGTGCATGCACACACACACATGCACAGGCTCACATACAAATACATGTGTGCACACATGCAGTGCACACACACGCACATACCTACAGATGTGTGCACACACAAGCACCCATGCAAACATGCATGCATGCACCTGTGCACACACACATGCACACAGATGCAAACATACACACATACAGGCATACATGCATGTACATGTATGCACAAGCGCACACATGTGCACATGCATACACATGCACATGGCATTTATCTGTTCATGAGGATGGACTGCCATAGCTGGGGGTAGGTGGAAATGAGTGTGGAAACTATGAGCAAAATGAAATAATTTGGTTAAGTTTTCAAATACAAGGGAGAATGTGATGGCCATCTAAGAAAAACAAGGTTGCTACCTGTATATAATTGTTTGTCCTAAAGAAGAGGAGGTAAAGTTCCTGGACTTGAAAGATATAGAAACAATATGTGAAAACCCACTTCTTCCTCTAAAATTTAATCAAATATTAGGGGAAGATGCTGGTCCATCTCAGGATTTCTCCATAGGAAGCGTCAATATTGGAAGAGCACAGAATGAAGTTCATAGATTTATGAAAAGAAAATGCCACTTGATAATTTGATGCCCAGCTCAACTATTATTTGAGTGCAAAATAAAGAGAGAGCTTTTGTTGTGTAGAGAACTCTCGCTGTCTTCTTGAAGAATTCACTAGAGGACAAAAGCAGTCCGCTCCGAGCCATCCTGTACAAAAGCTGTAACAAGTGAACTGGTGTGGAGCTCGTTATGAAACCTTATAAATTTAATATGCAGTCTAAAGCAAGGGTAGAAATGATGGCTATGGAGTGAGGATTAAATATTATAGGCCATAACACTGCGAAAATAATGATGAACTAAAGAGCAGGTGGTGGGGAAAGCATGCTGGGCGTTGGATCGGCAGCAACCTTACCATCCTTCTCGGCACAGGTCAATGGTTTAAAGCTCATTAATCAAACAGTCCAAGAATGATTATCACATTTAAGTGAATGAAGTTGTGCATGCGTGCTCAGTTGTGTCCAACTCTTTGTGACCCCATGGACTGTAGCCCACCAGGCTCCTCTGTCCATGGAACTTTCCAGGCAAGAATATTGGACCAGGTGGCCTTTTCCTCCTCCAGTAGATGTTCGCAACCCAGGGATTGAATCTGTGTCCCCTGTGTTTCCCGCACTGGCAGGAGGATTATTTACCGCTGCACCACCTGGGAAGACCTGTAAGTACAAAGCTGACAACTAGAATTAATAAGAATAATTGTGAAGCCACCTTATCTTGACCCCCCGGCTCCCATGCCCACTGGCTTGCAGCTGAACAAGGAGATTACACAAGAGACCCAGGGGAACGGGCACAGAGCCTTCTCCCTAGAGGCCCCTCAGCGCCCCTGGAGCTGCCGTGTCCCCGACAGCATGTCGCTGCTCCTGTCCACGTGGCCTGCTTCACCCACTGCTGGCTTCTTCCATGTTTCAGCAACTCTCCTTCTCCTGGTCCCTTGTTCTATAGAGCTGGCTCTTCCTACATGAAATGTACACATACAGCCTGCTTTCAGGAGAAAGAAAGAAGGGAGAGGGAAAAAAGTAAAGAAACTCAGAGAAGGCAGAAAAAATAACACAGCACTAATTATACTGGAGTGGGTAGCCGTTCCCTCCTCCAGGGGATCTTCCCAACCCAGGGATTGAACCCAGGTCTCCCACGTTGCAGGCAGATTCTTCACTAGCTGAGCCACAAGGGAAACCCACAAACGTAAAAATATTCCAATATAATTAATTATAGCAAATTTAAGAAGAGCAGTCATATGGCAAACACAACAGACATGCCCACAACATAAGGAGACATTGGGCAAGCACAAGAAGGGACAGGGCCTCGGAAGCAGATGAAACGACAGTGTCTTGGAGCAGCTAATGTTAAACGTGGAATAGGAATTACTGCAGATGGGGAGGGTCACTTGACAACGAAAAGTAATTCATCAGGGGCACATGCAAAAGTCCAAACACGCATGCACGAAACAAAACTCCAGATTTCAGCATGCCGCAGTTAATAGAACTGCAAACACAAATAGACACGTCCACCACCATTCTGCGAGACTGTAATAGAGCTTTCACAGTAAATCAAGAGAGCAAACAGATGAGTAGATGAAAGATCAGAGCGACACAGTTACCAATAATTAGCAAAGAGATCACATGAAAATACAGACTGTAGGAGCATGCACCTCAAACTTGCAGGATTGACTTTCTTTTTAAGTATACGCAGGATGTTTATGGAAATTAACCTGGATTGGACTCTAAATCAGTTAAATACTTGTGGTTTAAAGGATAAATAGCAATGTACAGTATACAACAGACATTTCTAAATAATAAAAGATTCTATGATCAAAAATGTTAGACACAGCTGATGCAAAACTGGAGAAAAGTTTACAACCTATTGGAAGGAAGAACGACCAAAAATAAGGTAACTTAAGAAGTTAGGAAAAATAACAAAAACAAAACCAACAATGTAAATATCAAAAAATATAGAATGAAGGTAATAAAAAAGAGTAGAAATTGATAAAATTGAAACCAAACTAAAGGTATTCAACATCTTCAATGTTAAAAGTTAGACTTTTAAAGAAAAATTTATCAACATTGACAACTTCCAAGAAATTGATCCAGAAAAAACTTCTAAAGACTAAAAGTCCATTGCATTTTGAGAACAAATAAACCAATACGAGGGATGTAAAAGAGGATAACTGTAATTCCAGCATGACCATATTATCTCTTCAAAGATAAGATCATTTAGAGATTGAGATGGTAGAGTGCATATTCCATCTATTTTTGCAACTTCCCCAAAACATTAATAAAATACTTTTTTAACCTGAAAATCTTTTCTGAAGTTCTAAAAAGATGGGGGTGCAAGGAATAAAAATTCTGAAGCCAAGAATAAACCAGTGAAAAATAACTAATTGGGTGAGTCTGAGAAACCTGTATTCCAAGCCGTGCACTGGAATGTGGGAACCGAGCGGATTTGTCCTCGATGCCCAGGACCTGTAGCACCAGCCCGGCCTCCGTTTGGAGAGCAAGTCGGTGCCTAGCTTTCCTCCCCCACCCCACAGCCCCTCCTCCACTTCTGCTGGAGTCTGGAGATGTAGATTCCACGTTTGGCAAAACTGAGATATGGGTACTGTATGCAAAAGACTAAGACATAACCTGGCAGGAAACGAGAGATGAGAAGATTGTCTTCTGGGGAATCAGCCAACCAAAGAGAAAACATCTAAATGCACCTTGTGTCTCCAAGGTGATGAGTTCCCACAGAATGGGCCATCAGCCTGTCCTTGTAGCAAAATCCAGATTCCATGAGTTGACCTTGTAAAGCTTCCAAACACGCTGCACCATGAGCCGTCATCCCAAGAGTGTCAAGTGGAGGAAAAGTTTCCAACGTGGGAGGCAGCGGCCCGAGCTACAAACAGAGCCCCACCAATTGGAGGAAACAAGGACTTTTCAGAAGCAGAAACTTTCCCCAAAGTCATCATATACCCCAGAGAAATAAGAAAAATATTGCAATAATAAAACAAGAACAACATGCTATCTATAACACACGAGGACATTCAGAGAACAGTAACAAAATAGTGATTGGAAATTAAAAACATGGTGGTCAAAATGAAAAAACTCTATAGAAAGATAAAATTGAAACAGGATAAAATTGAAACAATCTCACAGTGAGGCAAACTCACAAAAAGTAAGCAGACATAAAGGGAAAGAAATGAAAAATAAAGAAATCAAATTAGAAGATCAGTTCAGAAGGCCCAACATCCCAATAATAGACATTATAGACGAGAAAAGTAAAAATATATTAAACAAATAGAAGAGATTAAATCAACAAAAAAAATCAAGAAAATTTCTCAGAAATAAAGGGCGTGGGTTGATGGATTAAAAAGGCCCTGCAGATATCTAGCACAGGAATGAAAAGAAGCCTACACCGAGGCCCCTCCTGTGAAACTGGACAACAGTGAAGAGACCACGCTCTAACCTTACTTGTAGAAAAGTTGGTTCAAAGGGTGGAATTAACAAGGCCTGGGGTTTCTCAATAGCACGACAGGAATGCAAAAGACAGTGATGGGCCTTTTTAGAGTCAGAAGAAAAACAGTTTCCAACCAGAATTCTTTACCCAGCCAAACCCTCCAGTGTGTTTTGATAGTCAACAATAAAATAAAATATGTAGAAAAAGATAAAAACCACTTTGGACAGGTGGACTCTAAAACCATTTCTTCCCTAGAGTGCTTTCCTGGGAGGCTCGGGAGGTCGTGACCACCTGCTGAGAGCAGGAGCCCATGAGGGCTCAGGACAGCCGACATGCAGTGCGGAGTGTGGCCGCCACCCTCAGGTGAAGGCCTCCGTGTGGACAGCCGTCCACCAGGTGCAGAGGTCACCATGCCCGGATGGGAGGGCATCCCTGTCGACGGGCAGGGGGAGGTTCACCCAGGGCCTCACCCCGACTGTGTCAGCGTCTGACCCAAGCTCTGTGCACCTGGACTGCTGACCGGGGTCCTTCTTTGGCCATTCCTTGGCCGTGTGCATGGCTCACCTCCTCCTGGTATTCTGGGCCATCTGAGGGCGTGCACCCCACTGCACAGACGGGGCTGTTCTGGGCTCATCCTGGGAGCTGGAGGAGGGTGGGGGCTGTCCGCACAGCTGTGGCTGTGACTATGGCCGTGCTCCTCCCAGACACCAGCTCCTGGCCGGCACTACAGCCCCTGCAGGGCCCGCAGCCTCTGCGAGCCCAGGGGTCCCCTCCTTACTCACAACCTGCTCGGGGCACTCTGCAGAAGGCTGCACTGACTCTCCAGGGTGCCAGGCTTCCCAGCACTCTGCTGAGCTTGTTTTCTGGGTGCCTTCCCTGTGCGGAGGCCACGGTGTTCTGACCTTTAAACCTAGCTCCCTGACTGTTACTCTCACAGTAAACCCAGTGACAGGAGGCACGGATATGTTCTTAGCTTACAAACTCTTAAAGATGTAGGAATGCGATTTCCACAGGGTCAGGGAGATGATGGCTCTGGGGAGAGGGCGGGAGAAGGAAAGGTTGCGGTGAGGTCGTGGCGGCTTCGTCAGGCCTGGGGAGGTTCTGACTCTTCACGGAAAGGCGGGCAGGATGCGTTTCCTGTGTTACCGCTGCTCACCAGCTTCGTTGAATGAGTGATGTGATACATCTCACAGTAAAGACATTAAAGGTGAGAGAACGCTATGAACACATCTGTCCTGATAAATATGCAAACCAAAGTCAACTTGAAAAGTGTCTGATGAAGTATAACTTCCCAAAAATGATCCCCAAAGAAGCAGCAAGCCTAAAAAGACCTGTAAGAGTTAAAGAAACTGCACTGGTCTTTTAAAGGCCATCTATCCTATATTTTCAATTTAAAAAGAGGCACAGATAGCTTTATGGGTGAATTCTACCAAATAGTCAATGAACAGAAATCATTCCAATTTCATAAAGAATTGTCCAGACAATAAAAAATGAAAGGACTCTTTTTATGAGGTATCTCTTGATCCCAAGTCAGTGAAGGGCAGTATAAGAGAAGTGTAGGTCAATATAATTTATGAGCCTAGGTTTAAAAATCAATCAAAGTGTTAACAATTCAAATGCGGTAATCCATTAAAAATTACTGATGATCAAACTGAGTTTTCTTAGGAATAAAAGGATGCATTAATACCACATGTATAATTCACCACTTAAAAACATACAGTTATGAGAATAGCGGCAAGAAAGTGCATTTAAAAAATTTAACTTCATTTTTGATAAAAGCTCTGAAAAAGCTATGAATAGGAGAGTATTTCCTTAAGTTGATATAGGTTATCTATAAAAACGGACCACAGACATGATACTTCAGTATAAAACTTCTAGACACACTCTCTTTAAAATCTGGGACAATTTACGAGTATTTCAATTTGGTGGAGTAAAACGAGACAAATAGTAAAAGATTTAAAAGGAAAAATGTGACACTATTGCCAGACAATTTTGTGGCATCAACAGACATATTCAAAATAAGCTTCTCAAAGTTGCTTTCTGTAAAACCTAAAGGAATGAACACTTAGTAGATGAAAACCTGTTAAAGAGAAAATAACACAATGACAATGAAAGACAATCAGAAGATCTAAATAAATATTTAAATAAACGTTATGTTGATTTATGTAAAGTCTCAATACCTATAAAATGCCATATTCATTAAGTTCAATGCATGTCTCATTAAAATTCTAATATTTTTGGTAGAACTAGACAAAGCAAATTTAAAGAGTTTATATTTGGATATGTGGTATTTATAACAGTTGATATTTACAGGGCACAAATGCGACACTTACAAAATGCACATGTATTTCAAATCAATACAGTACATTCACCACAATAGATCATACAATGGGCCATCAAACAGGCTCAATTTCAAAGGGCTGAAATCACACATAATACTTTCTTTGGCCACAATGCAACTAATTTAGACCTCAGTAACCCTAAAATATCTAGAAAATCCCCAAATGTTTAGAAGTTAAATAACCCATTTCTGAACAATCTATGGATCAAAAATAAATAACAAAGCAAATTAGAGAAATACTCTGAACAGGATGATAATGAAAACACAACAGACCCACACACGTGCGATGCAGCAGAACCAACTCTGGGAGAGAGAGCTACAGCTTTAAATGTTTACATTAGAAAAGAAGGAAATCCAAAATGAGATGTGCAGACGTTCACGTCAATAAGGCAGAAAACAGGATTAGAGTAAATCCAGAGCAGGAGGAAGAAAGGGAGAGACAGGAGCCCAGATCAGTGAAGCAGAAAGTAGAGGGGCTTGTGAGGGTGGGGGGTGAAGAAGGACCAGAGGCGGCTTTGGGTCTGGTGGGCACATCCTTTATCTTGACTATGGATGTTGGGAGCTGAATTGTGTCCCATCAAAACTCCTATGTTGAATCTCCAACCCCCAAGGTGGTGATCCTTGGAGGTGGAGGCTTTGGGAGGTATTTAGGGTTGGATGAGGTCAGGAGGGTGGGGCCCTGGTCCTATGGGATTGGTGACCTTCTAGGAAGAGACACCCTGTCTCCTTGTCTCTCTCCATCTCCCCCTCTTTGCCTCCCTCCCCTCTTCCCCCTCACCCTGTGAGTTCACAGAGGCAGCCACCTGTAACCCAGGGGGAACGCTCTCCCCAGGAGCCCAACCAACCAGCACCTCCATCTTGGACTTTCCAGCCTCCAGGATGGTGAGAGATTAACTCCTCCCACCCTTATTTAAGCCAGTCTGCCCGTGGTTTGTTGTTACAGCAGACTGAGATGGGGCAATGATTTCAATGGTGTGCATACATGTCAAAACGCTGACATGTTCCACAGTTGTATGCTTGAAATATGTGCAGTTAATTGCACATCCATCATAACTGTATGGGCTTCCCCGATAGCTCAGTTGGTAAAGAATCCGCCTGCAATGCAGGAGAGCTGGGTTCAATCTCTGGGTTGGGAAGATTCCCTGGAGAAGGGAAAGGCTACTCACTCCAGTATTCTGGCCTGGAGAATTCCAAGGAATGTATAGTCCATGGAGTTGCAAAGAGCTGGACATGACTGAGCAACTTTCACTTTCACAACTTTGTAAAGCTGCTTTTTAAAATTCCACCATTTGGTTTCATTGCTTTTCTCTATTAACTTATTCACTTTCTATTTCACTGATCTCTGCCTTACCTGTATCATCTTCTTCCTGTGTACATGGAGTTTGCTTGCGTGCATGCATGCTAAGTTGCTTCAGTTGTGTCTGACTCTTTGCAACCCCAGAGATCGTACCCTACCAGCCTCCTCTGTCCATGGGATTTCCCAGGCAAGAATACTGGGGTGGGTTTCTATGCCCTCCTCCAGGGGATCTTCCCAACGCACGGATTCAACCTGCATCTCTTAGGTCTCCTGCATTGGCAAGCAGGTTCTTTACCACAAGGGCCACCTGGGGAGCCCTTCATGGAGTTTTCTCTGCTCCTTTCTCTGGTTTCTTAAGGAGGAAGCTGATATCAATCACTTCAGACCTTTCCCCCTTCCTAATATAATCTTTTAAAGCACTGCACTGGCTACATTGAAGAGATTTTCAGTGCAGTGTGTTTTTATTTTCATTCAAGTTAAAATATTTAAATTAATTTAATTAAACATGTAAAGTTCACAGTTTTTCTTACCTCCTGGATTGTTTAGAAGGTATTTCCAAGTATTGGGGAATTTTCCAGATATTGTTTTCTGATTGATTTCTAACTTAATTCAGTTGTGGTCAGAAAGCATGTATTATATGACTTTCGTTCCTTGAAATTTTTTGAGATTTGTTTTTTGTTCAGCATTTGGTCTGTCTTGGATCATCTCCCATGTGTCCTGAAGAGAGTGTGAGTAAACGTAGTTCATTAGAATGTCTGAAGTTAACAAAGACTGATCAGACATGTACAACTTCTTTTGAACAGAGTTTAGTAATCTGAGAAAATACAGGCACTCAGCCCTACCATGGGTCCTGGCATGTGTAGGGGCCATTCTGTTGGTGGAATGCTCTAGAAGTGTAATTAGGTACTGGCTGGTCTTATCTGAGTCATCCACGGCCTTACTGATTTTGTGTTTCTTTCATCAGTTACTGATGGCAGAATAATGATATCTCCATTTCTAACGGTTACGGTCTCCAAATTTCCTTTCAGTTTTGTCCATTTTGTTCCATGTACTATGTATTCATTTTCAGGCACATATACATCTATAATTACTTTATTTTCCTGATATACGGACACTTCGTCATTATTGAATGGTCCTTTTCATGATACTGTTCCTTGTCAGAGACTCCATCTCGTCTATTATTACTCATAAATCCCCTCCCGATTTCTCACGCCTGTCGTCTGGATGGTACAAGTTGTCCATTCTTTCACTGTGTGTGTTTCCTGTTAGGGTTTGTCTGCATAAAGCACATATTTTGTTCTCATTGTTTAATCCCATCTGTCCTCTCTTGACTTTTCATTGGATTTTCTTCTATTTAACATGTAGCTGATGATGTGCTTGGGTTTGGGGCCAGCTCACTGTCTTCTCCATGTTCTCAGCTCCTGTTTCTACAGCCTCCCCTTCCTGCCTTCCTGGGCTCACCGCATATCATTAGCACACCACTTTCCTGCCACTTTCAACTTTCCAGGTAAAATTCGGCTTTTAGAAGTTGCACAGTGGATTATACTATGTTATCACACCTAATTTAAGATTAATATTAAGTGACTTCTGAAAAAATAGGAACTTTGTAACAGAAAATTTTCTATCTGCAACCATCATCTCTTGGGCTATATGCCTTTATATAAGACAAGTAAAACCTCTGTACGTTTGAAACCCAACAAAATGTATTTTGAAGAAATCATGAAATTGTGTACACACTACTATTGTTTGTATTTATATGATGCTTGATCATTTCTTGCACTGCGAGGCTACTGGCAGGGAATTTTCTTGGCTTTATTTTACTGGAAATGTCTTTATTTCACATTCTATTTTGAGGGATAGTTTTTCTGGAAGTAGATTCTTTGTTTGGTAGATTTTTTTTCTCCTAGACACTTCCAGTGTGACTCTGCAGTGTCTGACCTCCATGTTGGTTTTCTGTTTGCTTTTGTAAAAAAATAGAATTATAGTTGATTTTCAGTGTTGTTAGTTTCAGGTGTACAGCAAAGTTATTCAGTTATACATAAATACATACATATTCATAAATCTATTCTATTTCAGATTCTTTTCCCTTATAGGTTATTACAAAATACTGAGCATAGTTCCCTGCACTATTCAGTAGGTCCTCGCTGGTTCTCTGGTTTGCACATAGTAGTGTGTGTATGGAGAAGGCAATGGCACCCCACTCCAGTGTTCTTGCCTGGAGAACCCCAGGGATGGCGGAGCCTGGAGGGCTGCCGTCTATGGGGTCGCACAGAGTCGGACACGACTGAAGTGACTTAGCAGCAGCAGCAGCAGTGTGTATATGATAACCCCAGCCTCCTAACTTACTTCTCCCCTCCCCCCCTTCCCCCTTTGGTAACCATATGTTTGTTTTCTATGTCTGTGGGTCTGTTTTTGTTTTGTAAATTAATTCATTTCTGTCATATTTTAGATGCCACATATAAGTGACATCATATGATGTCTTTCTCTGACTTCACTTATTACGATAATCTCTGAGTCCATCCATATTGCTGCAAATGGAATTATTTCATTCTTTTTCATGGCTGAGTAATATTCCCTTGTATACATACATATGCATAACGTCTTCTTTGTCCGTTCCTCTGTCCGTGGCCTCCATGGTCTCTGACAGGATGTCAGCCATGGCCCTGGCACTGTCACCTCTGTGAAATGGGTTGCTTTCTCTTGCCGTTTTCAAGGATGTTGCTTAGTCTTTGTCTTTCAGAGGTTTGACCAACACGTGCTTCATTGTGGTTTCTGGTGTTTGCTCCTCTTTGGGTTGTTGACCTGAAGGATCTGTATATTCGTGTTTTCTCCAGATTTGGGAGGCCTTGGCCAGCATTCCTACAGATGCTGCTTCTACACCACATTTCCTCCTCTCATTCCAGGGGCCTAATTCCGCCTCTGTTGGACAGTTTCATAGCATCCCCAAAGGTCTCTGAAGCCTTCCCATTTTCCTTCCATAGTTTCTGTCCATTTTTCAGATTGACTCAGTTTTACTGGCCCATTTCCAGGCTCACCAGTTTGCTCCTCTGCTAGCTGCTAGCTGCTATTGAACCCATCTGGTCAACTTTTCAATTTATTTCCTAATATTGTACTTTTCAGCCCCAGAGCTACGATTCTATGTCATTGTAGCTTTCTTTGTTGACATTCTCTGCCTCTCTGCTCATTGGTACCGCATGGCATGGCAAGGCATGCATGCTAAGTCATGTCCAGCTCTCTGAGGCCCCAGGCTCCTTTGTCCATGAGATTTTCCCAGGCAAGAATACTGGAGTGGGTTGTCATTTCCTCCTCCAGGGGATCTTCCCAACCAGGGATTAAACCCTTGTCTCTTGCCTCTGCTCCATTGGCAGGAGGGTTCTTTACCAGCTGAGCCACGGGGAAAGCCCCCTGATACCACATTGCCCTTTAGTTATTTGAACATCTTCATAAGAGCTCTTAGAAGTCTCTGATAAATCCAGCAGAAGACTGGTTCTGGGATGATTTCTATGCGTAAACTTTTTTCCTGAGTACAAATCACATATTCCTGCTTCTTTGCACATCTGGTAAATTTTGGTGGAAAGCTCAAAGGAGTATGTTGTGGGCCCTCTGCAGTGTCTGTTAGTTTTTAGGGGTTGTTGCTTTGTGTAACACTTGGCACTGGTTTTGCCTGCACTCGGACCGTGAACTCTGTCCTCCCTGAAGGGAGGAGCAGCTGATGCTTCTGCTTCGAGTGCTTGTCTTCTGGGTTTGTCTTGTGTTCTTTGGTTTCCAGCTCTGCTCACTTTAAACCCTGACTCCGTGTGTGTGTCCTACACCTCTGTGGTCGAGCGCTCAGCTGAGGCTTTGGGCAGAGTCCACTAAGGTCGGGGTCTCGCCCACTTTCTGGGCCTTTGGCTTCTGTCTTCGTTGGTCACCCCGTGCTCCTCCTTCTGATGCCTCAAGCTGCAGCGTCTCCTCTCGCAGTGGCCTGGACCGTGCAGGCTGGAGAGTGTCCTTTATCAAAGGCGCGGCCTTCCCATACATCATCACAAGGCTTAGTCTCCAGTTTCTGCCCCACGGTCCCGTGTCGCCTAGTAATCAGCCAGGAACTTGGGCAAACTGGATACTCAGTCCTGGATCTGGACCTGTCTGTGTCCCCTGCTCACAAACGTGCTCTTTCTTCACCTTCCTGCTGCCTGCTGCTCCTCTGTCTCCTGCTGCCTTACCCTCCGAGGCCGTGCGTTTTCATCACCACAGCTGGGATTGGGAGTAGCCCCAGAAAGAAAGCCACAAAGTTGCAGTTTTTACCTGATCAGCAGCTGCCTTCCAAAAGTAAACGTGTCCCTGTTTCTTCCTGCCTCTATTCAGTGCCTTCAGAGGGTTGTGTTGGAGAACTGGATTCAGGTTTTGTGGTTGTTTCTTGGAAAGAGTTGCCAACCTTACCATTCTCCAGTAACCAGCATCCCACCTCCCTGGTCCTTGTTCCCTTCTGAACCTCCAAGATTCCGGCCAGTGATCTGCTGGGGCCTGTCTCTCAAGGCCTGGGAAGATGGTCTTCCTCGTGCACGCAGGTTGGCATTCCCTTTATCGAAGAGGAAATGTTTGAACAGGGCCCAGGAGATGCTGCTTTGAATAGGCGTCTTTTTTCTGCCAATGGCGTGAAGTGTCTGAAGCACGTGGTGGGGACCCTGTGGGTGTAGCCGTGGACTGTGCCCTGCAGGGGAGGGGTGCCGACCAGGGCTGGTGCCAGGAGAGGCCACGTCATGTCACACCTGGGATCCCGCCGTAGGACAGGGCATCACCCAGGGCCGGGTCTGCAGGCGTGTGCAGTGGTGGCAGTAGAGATGATGCTGGGGGTGGCGCCTGCGTGAGCCTCAGGGAGCGGAGGGCAGATCCAGACCCGACTCTCAAAACACCTGAGTGGAAAGGAGGGCGGAGCTGAGCTCCAAACCTCCAGCCCCAGGAGACTGCCCTGGGGTCCTAACAGAAGGCTGTTCTGGTTCACCAGGTCAGGACCACTTGGGCTGTGATGGGCCCTGGCCCCCGTGCCCAGCAGTGTGCTCACCGAGGGAGATAGCATTGACCCGTCTGCTTGCGGGGGTCGTCGTCCCTTCCCTCCCCTCACCCTGCGGCAGAGCCTGGACCCAGCACCGCATCTGCTCTGTTCCCCGCTGCCCCCCATCCCCGGGCTCGTCCCGCGCTCGGTGGGCTGCGGTGAAAGCACAGGTGAGTGAGTGTGGGAGGGCATCTCAGCCCCGGGAGCCAGGAGCCAGGAGGGCTGGACCTGCCCAGGCGGCACCCAGGTGAGCTGGGGGCTGGGAGCCGTGGCCACAGCCCTGGTTCCCGTGCGCCTGTTCCCTACAGCATCTTCCCTTTTGCATGTTTTTTCTCCATTATTTGGAAAACCACAGTTCATCTGGAGTCCACACCTGACGCTGCATCTGTGCTCCGGGACGGACGCTGCTGTCGGACGTTTCTGGGCCCCCGGGCGCCCCTGCCCCGTGCCTGCTGGACTGTGGGGCTCGTGTTTGGGGGACTTCTCAGGAGTGGCCGGGTAGAGGGGTGTCCCTGCAGAAGGACGCTGGGCTGGGCCCTGTGCCACACTGTGCCAGGCCGGGACCACCCTCCTGTCACTGAGGAAACTGTGCTCCCCCGAGCCCAGACCCTCCTCCTGTGGATAACAGCTGGGGCCGGACACAGACATCCAGGCACTGACACACACCGTGGACACTCCCACGGACATACACGCATGTGCACACACATTCACACACACAGACACATTCACACACATGTGCACACACACAAAGAGACATTCACACAGACACACAGACACACAGACACACAGACACACACAGACACACACACACACACACATCCCAGGATCAAATAGCTGCTGGAAAGCTAACTGGGAAAACAGAAATTTCTTTGACCATGTGGCAAAGCAGGCTCCCATTAACAGACAGCCCACTAGCATCTGAGCACAAGCCTCACCCACTGCTGTAGAATATTAACATTTTTATCGTCCTCCCCCAGGCAGGTATGTCCTTGGAGCCTCACTGGAAGGGCCTCCAGGACAGCCCTGGCCAGCACGGGGAGGAGCAGCCCTACTGCCCGCCTCGGAGCTCTGCTCAGACCCTTGCCCCCTCCGCACTCAGCTCCACCCTGCAGGAGACTGTGGCCCCTCCTGTGGGACGCAGAGTGCACGCCCGCCTCCCCTGAGCCGTGCTCCTGGGGTCGCTGGGACTGAGGGCTGCACTCTGGGGGCTGGAGACCACCCTGAGTCCTGAACAGCCCCCCACAAGCCTTGACCTTGACTTCACCTTGACTATGGAACACAGAAGCCAAATCACCCGATCACAGCAAAGATGATCTTTTCTGGATGAAGGAGACTGTTCAGAAATTCCCTGGATAGGAGCAAAGTCCAGGAGCATGGATCCCAGTGACCACATGGTCTCTGGGGGGAGGTCAGGGTGCTCGCTGTCGTTCCTGTAGCTAATGTTTCTTGTCTTCTTGTGAAAAGAGTGTCTGCACTTAAGGGGACGTAGCAGGGCTGACAGGGTCTGGGGGAGCCCCACACAGAGGAGGCTGAGTGTCTGTACCCGCCTGATCCACGCCGGGACACCCCCTCCCCACGTCCGCGACACAGACTATTTCCCCTAAGGGACGGGCCGCCTCAGGCCGCAGCTCACCCCTGGATGATTGAGGGGCTCTCACAGTCATAATTAAGGGGAAGTTTATGAACCCCAAGCAGAAAAGTAAGTTTAATTATTTGCAAGTCAGAAGCTCAGTCTCTCTGGGTGACTTACGACAGCCAGCCTCCAGCCTTGGGGATGAGATCGGTTCCGTTTTAGGCATTAAATTGATAACTTGACCAAATCGATTTCATTAGCAAGTCTGTCATATCCGCAGTTACTGATGGGCACTCGGCCCAGGAGCTGACCACAGCCCTGTGAAAGCTGGAGGAGGTGGCGGCTCCACAGAGCTGGCGGCCTGTGTGGAAACACTCCTGCCGGGATGCGCGCTCATCACTGGGTCTGCCCTCTGCCCCGGGGTCGTCTGGGACTGCTCTTGTCCTCGGGGTTCATGGGCCCGAGGTGGTGCGGGCATCCGGTGGGTCCCAGGCACCGTTCATGGGCCCCGAGGCGGTGGGGGCATCCGGTGGGTCCCGGGCACCTGCTCAGGTGGGGTGAGGGCCTGGTCCCCCGAGCAACACGGGGTGCTCCTGTAGGGACAGTGGCCTCCCCGGGCGCACAGCGGAGTCGAGCCGCTCCTGGACTGTGTGGGTCCCGGGACTCAGTGCTGAGCTCACGCTCCTGAGCACTCAGCCCGAGGTCCTCCAACCTCCTCCCTCCACCTGCCAGGTTGCACGGGGGACAGGGCCCCCTTCCGTGTCCCAGGAGTCCTGGGCAGGGTCTTTCGGCCCAGTGTGGCCCCACCTCCCTGAGCCAGTCAGATGGTCTCACGGTGGGCTGTGGGCCCCAGCGTGTTAGCTGACCCATGCACGACGTGGCCTTTCTGGGATGAGATGGAGCTGGCACACGGGGCCACGGACCCCACGTGGGCAGGGCTCATCCGCGTCTCTCAGAAGGTAGCCCAGGCTGCCCATCTGTCAGGCTCGGTGAGGCCTCGTCCCTCAGAAAGGTCCTGGGAGTTCTCACCGATGGGGCCCGGGGTGGGAGGGGCAGCCCGGCCTGTCCTTGACATGTGGGGCTGGGCCTGGACGTTCCCACCGGTCACTCAGGGGTGGACTTTGCTCCGGGGTTTGCAGCCAACCTCTCCCCGAGGGCTGGCCCTGCCGAGGCCGCACAGTGTCAGACTGAGTGTCACCTGGAAGGTGCCTTGGGGCGACCCTCCTCCCCGCTCTCCCCGGAGCGTTGGGAGCCCAGTGGTGACCTGGGGCTCAGCAGGCGTCTCGGCGTCTTCTTGACAACAGGAGCTTTTCCCTTCATTGTCTGTCTTCCTGCGAGTGAGGCCAGGCTCAAATGTGAGGGCTGTGCTGTGGAGGTTTGTGTGGAGGTAACATCTCCAAGCTCGGAGAGGCTCATGGCCAAAACGCTCCCCTTGACCGAATCTGGCGCTCGGCCAGCCTGGCGTCGGTATCCCGTGTGAGACCTGAACAGGCCCGTCTTAGCCACAGTCCTGCTGTGTCAGTCTCGGGGAATCCGCCTTCTCTGGCATGTCTACCGCAGGAGCCCCCAGCCCCTCCGTGTCCAGTCCTGGCCTCCTGTCCACTCTGCTCCTTGGCTGTAAGTCCCCAGCTGTCCGTCTGCTGTGCTGGGAGTGGAACCTGACCTCTCCTGTTGCAGTGGTCCTCGGTGGAATCTTCCTGACCATTTCCACGTGCCTCAGAGTGAAAATGTTCATTGCTCACTCGTGTCTGGCTCTTTGTGACCCCATGGACTATAGCCTACCAGGCTCCTCTGTCTATGGGATTTCCCAGACAAGAATACTGGAGTGGGTGGCCATTCCCTTCTCTAGGGGATCTTCCCGACCCAAGGATCGAACCCAGGTCTCCCGCATTGTGGGCGGATTTTTTACCATCTGAGCCACGAGGGGAGAGTGACTTTTCCTTAGCGCTCGCCCTCTACAGAGCTGAGCTGCTGGGAGGCGGGGACACCTCCGTGGCTGGCCTCCTTTCTTGCCTCCCAGGCTCACTCCCCGTCTTTACCACGGGGCCAGACGGTACAGCTGGCCTGGATGGCCAGCTTCTGGGCTCCTTTTGCCCTGGAATGAAGCCCTCTCCTGGCGAGGGGCCCCCAGGGGTGAAGGGCCAGCAACATCACAGGCATCACTGGGTGCCACCCCAGCAGCAGGGGCCCCTGCACCCCCACCAGGAAGGAGGCAGGTTTCCTCCCTGTGGGGCTGGCAGAACGAATAAATGAGGTGACATCTATAAAAGCAGAAAATAACTGTGGTTATTATTTTAAAGCAACTCCATGACCCTGGGCACAGAGGAAGAAATAAAAACAATTTAAGATCCAGTGTGTCCCCTAAGGAAGCCAATGGCTAAATGGAGAAGATGCGTGACCAGGAGACCAGCTGGTCAGCCGGAAGGGGGCCCGCGGGTCCTCCAGGGCAATGAGACCAGGGAGCCCACCCCTCCTTCAGGAGGGACGTCTGATGCCCAGGTCGGGAAGAGTGGAGGGGTGACGGCCCGTGCGTTGAGTGATCAGGCCCTGCCTTGGAGGTCTGGAGGGTGGCTGAGAGACAGAAGGACAGATGGACGTCTGGAACAGACGAGGGCTGTGAGCTTTGACCTGACCAGTGGAGCTGGGGACACAGGGCAGCACCTGTGAAAGTCCGCATGCGGTTCCTGGTCTGGGAGCTGCTGGGTCCCCTGTCCACGTGACAGGGCCCCCAGGGCAGGACAGAGGGTGTGAGCAACCCCCGTGGAATGGGGGCATCGTAGTAGGCGGTGGCCAGCAAGTCCTGGTGTGGGGTGAAGAGTGCTGGTGGGCAAACACGGGGACGTGTGCTGGGAGGGCAGGCTGCCGTCCTGAGGTCCTGGAGCTGCGCTGAGAGGCCCAGACACCCGTTTCAGGCCGCTCCTTGCCCCCCCACCCATGGGGCCCCTGAGCCCACTTCCGCCCACTCCTGTCTGCCTTCTCTAGCCCCTCCCCGAGCACCCACGGCCCCCATCTCCTCCAGGAGCCCCTTCCGCACCCCGGTTGTTGCCTCTCCCTGGGCTGGGCTGACCCAGCCATTCAGGGAGCCTCCTGAGCCATGAAGCAGCGCCTCTCGGTGGCACTCGGGCGCTGTCACAGGTTCTGCTGGGGACGCCGCGCCCACTGTCAGCTCAGACCAGCAGGACGAGAGGCGGCTCCCCCTCTTCTTGCTGAGCCCAGCACCTGGGAACCTCTGGGAACCTCCCGAGCCTCACCTCCACAGGGGTTTCAACAGAAGCATGCTCTGGTGGGTGCCAGCCTCTCTGGGTGATGGTGTGTGACTTGCATCCCTGACCTAGGAAGTGCTCAGCACACGAGGGTGACCATGAAAATAGGCAGGTGTACACACACACACACACACACACACACACACGGGCACACTCCCTGCACAGGCATGTACAGCAGTCGTGGTTGGCTGGTGCGGGAACTGACCGTGGAGGGCGTGCCTGATCGCTGTAGAGACAGTCACAGTGGGATCGGCTTAAGAAGCTCTGCCCGGCCCCTGACCTGGAACGTCACCTGCCCCCGCAGGCAGGTGCCCCCAGGCCCCCCATCACCCGCAGCCTGCTTCACTCCTTCCAGGAGGTGGTGCCACTGGGCTCCGAGAGATGGGGTGGTGTTGGAGGCACTGACTCACGGAGTCACCCCTAAATCAGCCCCCGCCCTCCTGTGCTCTCAGGCCGCCGGGCGCCAGGTGATTCGTGCGCTCCTTCTCCTTGCTCTCCAGGAACCTGGTGAGCTCGGCCCAACTCCCTCCATTCCACCAACGGGAAACCTGAGGCCCAGAGCGCAGGCGCCTCCGGGCTGTGCGGGCAGCCGGACAGGGCCCACTCCCAGACTCCTGCCCCTCTCAACACACAGCGGGCAGCCTTCGCAGCCCAGGGTCGTGTCCCTGGGGAGCACGGCCCTCCAGCAAGGCTGTCCAGCAGTGGCTGGAGAGCAGTCCTTTCCCTCCTGGGGACAGGTCCACGCCCGCCCAGCCTCAGATCACAGCCGGGCAGGGACCAGGCCCCATGGGGGGAGTGTGTGACCATCCCCCACATGGTGAGGTGGACCTCACGTCCTCTCCCCACCCTGCAGGTGGGCAGCAGGGAGGCCTGTCGCCTTTGGTGGGTCAGGAAACTGAGGCCAGAAGCTCAAATAAGCAGTTGACAGTTGCAGAGCTGTCATGGCAGAGCCAGACTTGGCTCAGTCTGGAGTGGACAGGGCAGAGGGGCGCGGCCGGGAAGAGGGGCGTGGCCAGGTCAGGGGAGGCATGGCAGGGGCAGGGGGTGTGGCTGGGGCAGAGGGGCGTGGCCGGGTTAGGGGAGGTGTGGCCGGTTCAGGGGCTGCGAAGCCAGAGCCAAGGAGACCGGCAGACGTTGCTTCCACGCGGAGGGCTTTGCAGTGGGTTCTAGATGCCTGAGTGTCCCCACATCACGGAGACGCCGTCGCCGGGCACCCTGGCTTGTGGCGGGAGGGGAGAGCCCTGGTGATGGAAAGGTCGGCCTCAGAGCGGTCAGCTGTCACTGCAGCGCCGCCCAGCCCCTCTGCACAGGTACACTGGGCTCCGCTTGGAGATGAGGGTCTGCTTTCATGAACCCTGGTGGTACGATGCTCTTTCTCTTTCCTCTGGCCTCACAATTCTATTTTCCCCTGCTATGCCCAGAAGGCTCTGAATGGGGGAGGTTACTTTCCTCTGGCAGGCACACCCCCTGCCCCCTTCCAGCTAATTTCTCCCTGTGCACAGAGGGAGGAGGTGAGGGCTGGTCCCTCTCCCGGTCACACTGCCCTGCCCACTTGGACTCTGATAGCCAAGTCTCCCAGCTGCTTCCAGTGGTGTAGTCCCCGGAAGGTCCTGTCTGGCACGGACGCCCAGGCTCCCTGAGAGGGAAGGGCATGCCTGGGGAGTCCTGTGGTGGCAGCTAGGCCTGCATTCTGTCCCCCTTCTTCCCTCCAGGGATGAGCCTGGCTCTTTCCCGGAGGGCTGGGTCTCCTTCACTCTCTGGAGCAGCTTCAAAGGCCAGTGAAGCCTCCTTAAATCTAGCACAGACTTCAAGATGCCCACAGCCCACTCGCCAGGCTGCAGGTCCCAGAGTTGAAATTTTATCAAGAGCAGTTGCAAGCTGACAGTCACAGTCTGCCCCGATTTGGAACACGCCGAAGTCCGCTGTTTGGATATCTGAGCGGATTTCCTACTGGAAGGGGGAGATTTCAGACAAGGGTCTCCTTCTGGAGCCCCTGAGCAGAGTTCTGCAGCTGGGCCTGGGGTCATGAGCAGAGCCTAGCTCACAGACCCCGGGGAGGGGTGAGGGCAGGTGTCTGTCAGTCTTCCCACGGGCTTGGCCGGGGATAAAGCAGTAGCTACGGCCAGGCGCTGCTCGCCCGCCTGGGGCTGGGCGCCAGGGAGCCTCCGTGGGGTCCAGAAACACCTGGAGGGCTCTCACTGCACGTGGTCACGGGGCCCACCTCCCGGGAAGGAGGCCCTGTCACCACACGCGCCCTGAGCTCTGTCTCTGCCAGCCATGCCGGCGAAAGCCCCTCCCAGGACACCGCGGCCAGCGAACAAAAGCCATGCTTATCAAAGGAGTTTCTCTTTATTTTCATAATTTAGCTGAATCAACACAAAATTGAATACTGTAAAACAAGGGGAAAAATGCTGCAACATATCAGACTCCCGGTCTCCGCCCTCAGAAGGTGTCTACACCCACTGTCGAAAGAAACGGGTGAGGGGGGAGGTGGTGGGGACGCTGGCGGGCAGGGCGGGCAGGGCGGAGGTGCGCTGGGCCGGGGACCCTCCCGAGGCCTCCCTCCCCACTCCTGGAGTGACCGCGGGCCGAGGAGCCTGGGGCCAGCCCGGGGGGGCCAGCACCCCGCGGCCGCCTCCTCTGCGATGAGAAACGCCACCCCCAGCCATCCCTTTCACCCAGGATACACGCGCCCGCGAATCTCTGGTGACTGAAGGTAACTAAATACTCATGGACGTTGGAATGGGTCTTAAATAAATGGAGTTCCTCTCCTATCTTTAGTCTATGGGTGGCTGGAACAACTTCTATATAGTTTTTTATAACATTTTTTTTAGTAGCACAGACCTAGCATAACACTCCTGTTAACTGGACTCTTAGGTAGTGAACCTCAGCTGAGACTCAGGAAGATAAACGGGCTGGCACAGGGCGGCCGGCGGAAGGCAAACGTCACTGTCCCTTACCGTGGGGCCTGGCGACCCCGCCTCGCAGGAGGGGCGCGGGAGATGCGGGTTCGGCCCGTCCCGCACCGGCTCCACCTTCTGGCATGAAGACTGAGGTCACGGGGGCACCGACTGGGAAGATGGGGTCGGCGGCCAGCTGCCCTCCAGATCTGTGAACGCGAGAGCGGTAAGAAAACAGGACACAAAGCTGGTCGGAGCAGGCGCGATCCAAGGCCTGGACACCCCCAGGACAGAGGCCCGGGGGCAGGCCCATCCAACCCAAACCAAAGGAAAGGCCGCTGGCCCTTCTGTGTCACTGGCCAGCGTGCCTGTGCTGCCCGACCTGGCCCTCAGCCCGCTGCCCCCGAGCCCTGCCCCCTCCGCACGCTGGGCGCCCCTAAGTCTGGGGGTGCACGTCCCCACCACCCACCCCAGACCCTGTGGGAGGCCCCTGTCCCGGCCCACCTCTCAGGGGGGGCTGGGGCTACCACACGAATTGTTAAATAGGATTTTCTACAAATATACAACATATAAAAACTGTTAAATATATAACTTTCGGCTTTGCAAAATACATTTAATGATCTCTTTCAAACAACTGTTACTTTCGCTTTCTTTAATTTGCTTTCTGGAGCTAAAGGGCGGTCGGATGAGACAGCAGTCATGGGAGACCCAACATGCTCTTGCGGATCCTGGATTGTCCCGCTATCTGAATGGGGCGGCGAGAGGCGCGTCGAACTAGTTAAAACAGAAAGTGATTTTAGTACGAGAAGGTCCACCTAAGTACAGAGGAGCAGATGCGCGGCGGGCTGCACTCCCTGGCAGGCGCGCCCGCGGGGTCCACGTGGGGACATCACGGGCCACGTGTCCTCCGGCCACGTCCTCCGGCCGCGTGGCGGGGGCGAGGCCCGCAGTGTTCGTGGGGCAGGGCCGCCCGGGCACGTCTCTGCCCCCGTGTACCCCCCGTTGAACCCAGGGACTCGGATGGTGAGGGCGAGTCCACGTGAAAATAGATTTTGCTCTTTGGTCTATTGAATATACTGAAAGAATAAGAAAATAAAAGCGATTCGGACAGTCTGGGGCTCGAGGAGAGGCCACATCTGCGTCCGAGACTCAGTCCTCCTGGGACCCGGTGCTGTCCTCCACGCTCGGGCTCCTCCTCGTCCTCCTCTTTCTCCGAGTCCACGCTGGGAGGGCGGCCAGGCCAGGCTCCCGGGGTGCCCGGCGTCCCGGCCCCGCTGTGTGTCCCCGGCCCGAGTCCTGGCGGAGGCTGGACAGACTCAGCGCAGGCGGCCGAGGAAGCAGGCTGTCCTCGACGGGCTAGAGAAACGGAGGGTGGGCGGATGGCAGAGGGTGGGTGGCGTCCACGATGGACCGAGGACCGTGGCCGAGCTGTGGACTCTCCAGGGAGCCGGGGCCACTCCTGGGGCCCCTCTGGGGCTGCGTTTGTCAGGAGACCTGAGAAGCAGAGAGAGGAGAGCCATCAGCCTCCACACACACCAAGGGTTCCCGTCGGGAAGGGCAGGAGCCCAGGGACCCCATGAGGGTGGCCTCACCCGGACAACGTGCTCAAAAGATGCCAACAGACCTTCTTGAGGACAAAAACTAGTTTCCAGACCCAAACTGGAGGAGAAAGCTTTGCTTGTCACAAGGAGAAGCCCCTGGGAACACTTCCGTCCTCCGGGTGGGACGCTGCCCCCAGCCCTTGGTCGTGATGGAGGGAACATGCTGGAACTGTCGGCTGCTGGTGTGAGCTGTGTGTCCTCCGCCCTGTGCTGGCCAGGCCCTCAGGTCTGGGCAGCATCAACCTGTTTCTTTAACCGTGTACATAGCAAGTGCTGCATGATTGCACAGAGCAGAGCGCTGGAAACAAGGGTGCCTCACCCCCACAGAGCCCCTGGCAGGACGCAGAGCTGGGGTGTGCATGCTGGTTGATGGGCGCACAGCATGTCTCTCGGGGACACAACAGAACACACCAGGTCAGGGCCGTGAGGGGAGAGGGGTTCCCAGCCTCTGCTTTCAGCGGGAGTGTCACGGGTGAGACAGTGGACAGAGGCCGGGCGGTTTCCCCGGGGCAGCACCGCAGCCTCCTGCCCAGTGTCCACGTCTGCGCCGGGCCCACCCACTCGGCAGGATGGGGCCTCCCAGGGGCTGTAGAAGCAGAACTGGTGTGGGACCCAGGGCTGTGGGCACATGTCCAGAGCAACAGGAGCCCCTAAGGGGAGTGCTACACGCCGCTGGAGAGGGGGATGGGCATGACGACGGGCAGCAGGGGAGAGACTCAGACCACCCTCTGTCTCCACCAACTGAGGCCCAGCCCAGGAGGGGGGCGGGGAGCAGGGCCAGGGTGGGACACATCCTGGGGTCCCTGTCCAGACCAGCGCAGAGTCCTGGGGGGTCACTGTCCAGACCAGCACAGGGTGCTGGGGTCACTGTCCAGATCACTGCAGGGTCCTGGGGGGGTCACTGTCCAGACAAGCACAGGGTCCTGGGGGGGTCACTGTCCAGACCAGCACAGGGTCCTGGGGGGGGTCACTGTCCAGACCAGCACAGGGTCCTGGGGTCACTGTCCAGACCAGCACAGGGTCCTGGGGGGGCTCACTGTCCAGACCACTGCAGGGTCTTGGGGTCACTGTGCAGACCACTTCAGGGTCCTGGGGGGTCACTGTCCAGACGAGCACAGGGTCCTGGTTGCACGCTTCTCCCCATTTGACCAGCTGCCTATCAGCCCCGGGACCCTGACCCTAATCCGCAGGCGGCACCCCTCCCCCAGCTTTCCTGAGTTTGACAGAGGCCCCTGTGCTTGTCGTGCTTGGCGCAGGAGTCCAGGAGGGGTGGTGACCCTCGCCTGCCCGGGACCCCGCAGGCAGCATCCAGGCCCACCCTCTGCTCTGCGCCCACAGCCCGGGGCAGCCGACCCTCCCTGACCTGTGCAGTCACGTCCACGGTGGAGCCCGTCCAGCACGGTCGCTCACTGGCTAACTCGAGGGGCCAACCAAGGAAGGACTCCCCAAACCTACCGTTTCTACATAGAAAGTTGTACCAATTCTTATTTGTGGATAAACGGGAAAACACAGAAGCATAAAAAGAAAACAAAAATCCACCCACGTTTCCGCACCCGAAGGTAAATATTTTGATAACATTACTGCATTTCCTCTGCACTGTGTAACAGCTCACACTGTGTTACAGCGATGACGGGGCTGGGGCTCGGCGTGAACGCTCACGTCGTCCGAGGGCAGGCCGGCAGCCTGTCTGGGGGATCGGCGACCCCTGGCCACATCCGTGCTCACGCGGGACAGATGGGCGGGGGCCCAGGCTGACTCAGCGCCACCCCGACCCCCGCCTGGGGCACTGCTTCTCACGTCTGCGAGCTCAGACAGCAGAGGCTCCCACGCCCCGTAATTCCACCAAAAAGAGGCAGGGTTTGCTTGAGGATTCATCTTTACTCCTCGTGATGGCCGGAGGAGTGGAACGCGCTCACCAACGGGGCCCCGGCCACGCGTCTGTCTGTTCCTTTGGCCAGGCTCTGCGTTTCACCCCGTGCCGGCCAGCGAGGGGCCCCGGCCCGCGACCCGTGGGCCTGCCGCCCAGCTCGCTCCACCCGCGGCTCTCGTCCATGCCATGTCACAGACACCCAGGGTTTCTTTTCTGGGAGGGAAGCAGGGCTGGGAGTCCATTCGGGACGCCCTCATGGCTTAAAGCGACTCAGTCACTACACACCATCCTAGGGCTTCTCCCAGGGGGTCCCCGATCCTCAGGAGGTCCCCGCTTTCCCCCACACCCCCCGGCCTCTGGCCTTTCTTGCCCCTGGGCAGGCAGGTGGGTGGGGAGGGAGGGACACCAGGCCCCTGTCTGCTCTGGCCAGTCCCCCCTCATGGACCCAGCCTGAAGACAGAAGCCAGGACAGAGGGACATGTGGGCCTGTCCAGCTTCCTCCCAAGCCCAGAGAGTCCCCTTCCTTCTCCTGCCAGGCCCAGGCTGGGGAGGGAGGCTGGCCCAGAACCACCGGAGAAGAGAGGCTGCAGCCGGACTGGCCAGGCGAGGGCTCACAGGTCTGTGACCTTTGTGGTCAGACCTTGGGCTCAGCAACCCTGGCCTCGGCCTGACCATCAGGAATGGACGGGCGGCCCGATGTCCTGAGGCTGTGCTCATTAGGGACAAAAGGCCCGGCCCACCCAGCAGCACCCACGGGTGGGGACTGCCAGCTCGTCCCGAGGCCCAGTGACCGGGAAAGAGGCCAGGGAGTCGGGTCTGCAGCCGGGAAGGCAGTCAGGAGCCCAGGGACTGGCTGCGGCGGGGCCGACAGGGCTCTTCTGGCCCCAGAGCTGCGCTTCCAGGCGAGGGATTTCACTGCCGAGGCCCGTCTCACGGTCCCCACTCAGGGCCCTGCACTGGTCCTCACGGCGCGTCGGAAAACCAATGCTGGGCTGGCCCCTGCGGGCGGCGGGAGGCTGCTCTGCTGGAAAGCGGGCCCGCTGGGGACAGGCCCCTCGAGACAGTAGGCCGGACCCCCCAGGGCCCCCGGGATCTCCTGGCGGGCTGCCCCCACACCTGGGACCACACGCCTGAGCTCTGGGGATGACAAACGAGAGGGGAGGCAGACCTGAGCTGAGGTCTCAGCCCCAGGGCCCCCGCCTCCCACCTGCTCAGGGACAAGCAGGTCAGGCTTGGCGGGACCGTGGGCTCCACTCCGCCAGGAGCTCGGGCAGCTGTGTCTCTGTCTCGGAGTGGGGGGAGGGTCCGGCCTGGAGTCCCCTCCACATCTGTGCACCTGGAGGTCGGTCTGAGGCTGGCATGATGGACCCGCTCGGGTTCCCGTCCAGGGGAGTCACTCCCACCAGCCGGGGAAGCACGTGTTCCGAGGTGAAGAGTTGGTTTTTCTCCATGTTTGGAGACTGTAAAGCTTTGTTCACAAAATACAGGGAAACTCTCCAGCTCCATGAGTCCATGGAGTTGTGTTCTTGGTTCTTCCGAAAGTTCCCACTGCCTTCCGGGTCTGGATGAGACCTCTGTTCAGGAAGCGCAAGGTTCTGGATTGAATGCCCTGAACAAAAGCTCTTGATGAACAGCAGAGACATGGAAACCACGGGGCCACGAGATGACGGCGGCCTGCGCGAAAGGGTTTGACCATGAAGGCTCTTACCGCGGAGAAAGTAAAAGCCCGGGGAGAAGCTTCTGGAAAGGCTGAGCATCGTCCCGTCCACACCCAGCCAGCCGCGTGACTGGGGCTCTGGGACCGTTTCCTGACCTCACACGTGAGGAGTGTTGTTAACTGAGCCCTGAACCCGGGAGGTCCCAGACGCCCAAGGAGGGAGGGACACGCTCACTCCCAGAGGAGCTCAGATGCTCAGACGTGGCCACCTCTGCCCGGGCGTTAGGGAGGAGACCACCCGCAGACCCAAGTCCCGGTGGAAACCCACACTGGCGGCTGGCACCTGGGAAGACGGGGCGGAGACGGGACGCCGCACTCGGGGGGCTGCAGACAAAGGCCAGGGCAGCACGCGGCCTGGGGACGCCTGGCACGAGGTGGCGGGGCGCCCCTTGGGGACCAGTCTGGCTGCCTGATTGCAGCCACTGGTCACTGTGGCTGCCCCCAAGGCTGTCTGTCCCCATCCCACCTGCATGCCCTCTCTACCTCCTTCAGGGGCTGCTGGACACCAGGAAGATGACAGCCATGGCGTCTCCTGATGCTGAGGGTCCCTTAGCAGTCAGGGAGTGAAGGGCTTCGTCCCCTGGAGCCCACAGCTCCCAAAGGTCACACAAACTGCCCCAGACCAGCGGGGACACCGTAATGACACACAGCAGGCCCGGCCTCTGCCTGGGAATCTGTCCTGGAGGCTGCAGGCCGTGGTGGTCTCGTGGGACCTTGCAGGGCTGGTTCTGAAGGGCCAGGCCTTCACGGTGGCGCCCGATGAGAGAAGCCAGGGAGGGGAGGCGGCTGGGCGGGGCCAGGGGACGCCGGGGCGGGGCAGCTCTGCCCCTGCCCTGCAGCTTCAGCACACTGCTCCTCATGCCTACGAAGCGGTGCGGGGTGGCCACCCCGCCCTGCGTCAGGGGCTGCAGACTGGCCGCTCTGCACATCACATCCCCAGGACACCGCTGGGGCCCGGGTCTGGGCCCCAGCCGACAGGGAGAAGCCGGGTCTGACCTGGGGCCCCCTCTCCTGCTATCCTCACACTGCGACCCTTGGCGAGAACTCAGGTGACCACGCCTGGCCTCCTGGGCTCAGCATTGGCCACCGCAGGTCGCCCCTCCGGGGGTCTCTGGCTAACAAAGCCTCTGTGTGGCCTCAATCACCCTGAGCCGCTGGCCTTCCAGGGCCAGGGGAGGCAGGCCGCACCTCTGGCCGGGCTGGTCAAGAACCAGCAAAGGGTGGGGGGGTGGCCGGCACCCAGACCCAGGCGGGAATGTGAGTGAACTGGACAGTCAGCTCGTCTGGGTGCTCAGCGCCCTTCCCCGGGCAAAGCAGACCCTGCGTGTTGGAGGAGAGGAGCTGATTCAGCACCCACTCACCAGGGCGAGGATGCTGCCCCAGTCAGTGGAACCAGCCTTCAGGGGACAAGCGCGCATGCGCGCGTGCGTGCATGCGTGTGTGTGTGTGTGTGTGTGTGTGTGTGTGTGTGTGTGTGGCAAATGCCGGGAGGGGCTGAGTGCTGATGTGGGCGTCCCAGTGGAACAATGAGACGGAAAAGACATGAGAGCCAATGCTTAAAACACACCAGGGACCCCTGGGGCAGCCACAGACCTCTTTCCCCACCAACCAGTCCTGCAGCCCCGTCTCCCCAGCAGGCAGTGAGTGACCCCAAGGCCTGGCTGAGGGAGACGGCAGAGACCTCTGCTCCGCCCGGGGGAGGCCGCGACCCCGGCAACATCCTGCTCAGCTGCCGCCCAGCACCTGCAGGTGTGCCCCCCTGGACGGGGCCCCCAGGCTGAGAAGGTGGGCGGGCCCCTCCCCCAGCACCCTCCCGGGCGGGCCCCTCCCCCAGCACCCTCCCGGGCGGGCCCCTCCCCCAGCCCGCTCCAGCTCTGCACCGACCTCGATCTCCCCGCCCGCTCAGCGGCCCCCAGAAGGGCCTCCTCGCCAGGCGTCTTTTCCAAAGGGGGTCTGACAGCACTGGGCTTTGGTCCCCGTCTGCTTTGTCCCTAGGCAGAGGCACACTCTGAAGTCCCTTCTGCCCCCCTCCCCGCCGGCTCCGCCAATGCCAGCAGTGAGAGCCGGGCCGGCATCAGAGGGCAATGCGTTTGGCCAACCATCGTTCGCCGCCGCCCTGCTGTCCCGAGGTCACAGCGATGCCGGAGATGACAGGGCGTGGAGGTGGATCCTCCGAGGGGCGTCAGGCAGTCTCCCTGGCACCTGGCCGTCCGCAGCGTGCGGGGTCCCGCGTGCCCGGGGAGCTCAGGGTGGAACCCCGTCCCGGCTCTGCCTCCCGCGTCTGCTTTCAGCGGGTGGGGAATCATCTGCTGGACCCAGGCCACGTCCTCTGGGGACACGTGTCAGCAGAGGGTGAGGCGGCCCCACCAGGCGGCTGTCAGTCAGAGGAGTCTGGGGAGAAGGCCGAGGATCCCGCCAAACCCTTTCTGGCTCAAATATCCATCCACGTCCGTCTGTTAAAAGGAGCTTCACTGAGGGACAGCTCACAGCCCAGCTCAGGTGCCCTGTGATGGGGTCAAGTGCACAGTTTGGTCCCTTCAGAGCCGGGCAGCCATCACCACGGTCAACTCTCAACATTTGCCAACATTCCCCAGAGTACATCCGTCAGCAGGGACCCCCACCCCCATCCCATCCAGGGGAGCCCCCAGGAGAGGGGTTCGGGGTCACGTGGTAGATGTACCTAACTTTCTGAGCACCTGCCAGGCTGTTGTCCAAAGGTGCTGACATGTGCACCTCCGACTCTCTTGAAGGGCACTGCCCAGCACTTTCCAGAAAGACCGGAAAATTCACACGCCTCCCAGCACCTTTTGCAAGACTTCAAAACGAAGCTAAAGGAGATCGGACCCAGCCCGGGAGCCCCGGGGAGCCGCGCCCGTCTGTGCTGTGGCGGCCGACCCCTGATGGAGAACCTCTCGTCACACATTCCATCCACATTTCACGCTTTAGGAAGTTTCCGCCCCGAGCTGCGATCCTCCCCGTCTGCCTGCTGCCCCGTCCCGGGCTGGGAACCAGCTCCTGTTGGGCAGGCCCCCCACACCCACCTTCCATTGGCCTTGGTTCTTGTGGAGGGGAGCTGGGCTTTCAGAAGTGTGGGGTATCAGGGCTGTCCCTGAGGATGCCCAGTGTCGGCCTCCCGGCCACTGGGTGAACTGCAGAGGCCTCAGCTGTAAAACGGAGTGATGATAGCCCACAATGACCATCCGCCTGGACAGGGGCCCCTGGGCATGTGCTCAGAAGAGCGTTGGGGGGCATCTGCCATCATCACTGCTGGTCACTGGTCCTGTTCAGGCTGCTGGACCGTTTCAGCATCCTTCTTCCTCCTGAACTCAAATGCCCACCTGGACTTGTCTCCAGTCATCTCATGGTTTCCGCTGTCATATGTTAGTCTGTAATCCATAGGAAACTTAATTTGGGATGAGGGCTGAGGTAAGGATTCCACTTGAATCTCCCCCAAATACAAAGCAGGTGTTCTTAGCGTCTGCTGTCGTGGGCCGCCCCTTCCCCCTGGCACCCCTGTCCATGGGCACCAACATCTGGGTTCGTGTTGGCCACATGGTCTGGTCCTCGGATCAGAAAGAGCATCAGAAGAGTGAACATCTTCATGGGTGGTAACTGGATCCTGGGAACTTCATGAAGCACGGTCCTCTATGGGCCCACGAGGTGGGTGAGTGGTGGAACCAAGCTGCGGCCGCACAGCCCAACGCTGATCCGCTCACAAAACTCTTTTACCCCCGTGTCCCTCCCCAGCAGGAGGTCGACACCAGGGCATGTCCCAGAGCCTGGTTCCACCGTGGCTAAGTCCCACCTGACACGAGACGTGAAAGCATTCTGCAATGTTCCAGAAAAATCTCATCAGATATTTGATTGAAATTGTATTAAATCTAAACATCAAGTTTGAAAGAACAGACCACGTCATAATATTTAGACAATCCCTCACCGTGTCAACGTGTGTGACATCTTTCTATTCATCTCTGCAAGTCTTTGTAAGTTCCCCATGGTGAGGCTTTGTCAAGATCTTTATGGGTGTTTTTTCTTACTAGAGTTATTCCCGGTTATTTTTTGTTCGCTCCCGCCATTAATGGACCTCTCCTCTCTTTCACTTTCATTTGTTTATTAATGGTAATGAAACCATTACGCTTTCTACACATAGTTGCTTGGAGGTAAGAACACACAGGCTTTTTTCCAGTCTCTCCCCCACGAGCCAGTGGGCACATTTCTTCCGTAAAGCTGCCTACACACTTCCCCTTCTGTTTTTACCTCCTAAATGACCCGTGTTTAAGCGACTGCTGACTCTGTGCCCCAGCCCTCAGGGCTGATGAGCCTTTATTAATCTAGTCTGGGGTTGGCAAACTCATGCTACCAGGGGCCAGGTAGTGTATATTTTCAACTTTGCAGGTTGTAAGGTCTCTCTGCAAAGACTCAGCTTTGCCATTGCAGTGCGAACACATCCCTAGATGATACGTAAGTGAATAAGCCAGGCTGTGTGCCAATAAAACTTTATTTACAAAAACAGGTAGGGGGCCAGATTTGACCAGCAGGTCAGCTGACCTTTGATCTAGACCAGAGCTTGTTCTGTCTATGAAAGTTTACAGCTGAACACAAGTGGAGGAACTTGTATGTTCCTAATTGGTCTAATTAAACAAATTCTTTAATTCATTTTCAAGACATTCAGGTGATCCTCCAGAGTTCAGGAAGTACCTATTTCCTTTCTGTAGGTAATAGTGATTGCATTTTCTCATATCAAATAGCTTTGTGAGTGCCTTTGCCAGAACGTCCATAAAGTAACCAGTCCTGGGGGACTGTAGGCAGCCTCATGAGAGCCGCTGACCCTCGGCCCAGTAAGGACAGGGTGGGGTCCACCTGTAGTGCAACGTCAGCCCCGGCTCCAGGGGGACACTGGGTTCTGGGAGGGCCCACCTTCTCCAGGTTGGCCTGGGGGGCTGCAGACATCGCTCCTGTGATATTTTTTCTGAGGAATAAATATAGGGTTTGACTCCTGTCTTTTTCCACATCTTCTGAATTACAACACATGTTATATTTGATCTCCTGACAGATCTTGTTGTCCTACCTGATTCTGAAATATTAAAGTGCATTTGCATCTCATATAAATCTGCTCTGTGGTGGACTGTCCCGGGTTCTTTTGAAGGCCTGCAGAAATCAGCCTGCTGTTGTTTTATGTCAGTGCCAGCATGAAACCACCCAATCACCACTGACACCAGGCTCAGGGACTCCCCCGAGAAGTATGTGCACCCCCAAACAATGCTAAGTCCCAGAGGGCCTCAGGCATTTGCTAAAGGAGCTCAGTGCTTGGCACGGCACCCAGCCCACATCACAGACTGAAAACTCTCTACCGAATAAAAGGACTCTACGCACTTTAACTCTGGGGGCCTTTCCGGCATCAGGGTTTCACCAGCTCCGAAAATGAACTGGGTAATTTACTGCATTTTCCAATTTGGGGGAAGAGACACCTGTCTCGTCACCTTCTGAGAATGCTTTCAAGAACATGCCAGTTAAAACATCTGGAACTTTTACTGGAGAACATTAACATTTCACTCCTTTGGTTACTTTTGTTAATTCCCCCTACCCCCTAGAATATGATATATTTAATCAGATTTCCATGTGTAGTTATCAGTGGCCTAGCTATGCATACACTCCTGAACAATTTGAGGCCCCATTACAGGCTGATTTTTCTTTCTTCCTTTCAGGTTTATGTTCTTACTTTAAAAAAACCTACACATGACAGAAGTAAAAATGCATTTTTATAGTTTTGCCAGAGATGCAATGATCAATTCCCTGTCTTTAAAAAAAAATCATGAATATTTCTTTTTCATCTCTACAGGTTTTCGCCTCTCATTTTGAAGGTAGCTTTTTCTGTAGCTCGGGCTCTTCGTTTTCGTTCTGAGTTAAGAATGAAGTTATCTAAGCCCAGCGCGCTGACGGGCCCGCCTTTCCCTGCGCTCACAGGCGCACTGGGCTGTTCTCATCACATTCTAAACGAGATTAAACAACAGCTCGGATGTGTGCGCTGCATCGTCCGGTAAGCGCCGGCCCCACATAATGCTGGTCATGTTCTGTCTCAGCCCTTACAGCAGCCCTGGTGGGGCTTCCCCGGTGGCCTGGACGGTAGAGAATCTGCCTGACAACGCAGCAGACCCTGGTGTGATCCCAGGTCAGGAAGATTCCTTGCAGGAGGGCATGACCACCCACTCCAGTGTTCTTGCCTGGAGAATCCCATGGACAGAGGAGCCTGGTGGGCTACAGTCGCATCAGGAGTCGTAAAAGAATTGGACACAACTGAGAGACTAACATTTTCACATTTTCAGAGCAGCCCTAGGAATCGGGGAATAGCACTGTGCCCATTTTTATAGATGCAGAAATGGAGACATGGAAACGCAGAGAGCAAGGTCACGCGCTCTGAGTTAAGCAGGTCAGGACTGCTCTGCCAGGGAATGGAGCGGGGAAGACTGACCTCACACATACACGAATCATGGGCGGGGCTTCGTGTTTTATTTCATCCTTGACCAACAAATTATAGCAAGGCCCTGGTTGCTCGGGTTATGATTATTTTGGGGGGTATGGTTTCAAATATATGGTATCGTGATTGGAAAAGAAGGCTGGCACATTCCTCCTTTCCAGTTCAGTTCAGTCACTCAGTCGTGTCCAACTCTTTGTGACCCCATGGACCGCAGCCCGCCAGGCCTCCCTGTCCATCACCATCTCTGGAGCTTGCTCAAACTCATGTCCATCAAGTCGGTGATGCCATCCAACCATCTCATCCTCTGTCGTCCCCTTCTCCTCCTGCCCTCAATCTTTCCCAGCATCAGGGTCTTTTCAAATGAGTTGGCTCTTCCCATCAGGTGGCCAAAGTATTGCAGTTTCAGCTTCAACATCAGTCCTTCCAATGAACATTCAGGACTGATCTCCTTTAGGATGGCCTGGTTGGATCTCCTTGCAGTCCAATGGACTCTTGAGAGTCTTCTCCAGCACCACAGTTCAAAAGCATCAATTCTTCGGTGCTCAGCTTTCTTTATAGCCCAACTCTCACCATCCATACATGACTACTGGAGAAACCATAGCTTTGACTAGATGGACCTTTTTAATGTCTCTGCTTTTTAATATGCTATCTAGGTTGCTCATAACTTTTCTTCCAAGGAGTAAGCATCGCTTTATTTCATGGCTGCAGTCACCATCTGCAGTGATTTTGGAGCCCCCAAAAATAAAGTCTGCCACTGTTTCCACTGTTCTCCCATCTATTTGCCATGAAGTGATGGGACCAGATGCCATGATCTTAGTTTTCTGAACGTTGAGCTTTAAGCCAACTTTTTCACTCTCCTCTTTCACTTTCATCAAGAGGCTCTTTAGTTCTTCTTCACTTTCTGCCATAAGGGTGGTGTCATCTGCATATCTGAGGTTAATGATATTTCTCCTGGCAATCTTGATTCCAGCTTGTGCTTCATCCAGCCCAGCATTTCTCATGATTTTGCTTCCTATAAACTTACTTTAATCAGTATGCAAAGGTTTCTGTGGCACTTCCACTAGTTTGAACTGTAGTGAATCATTTTGTGTCAATAATCATATGCACATATGTGTCAATATATGGCACCATATTGTTCCACTTTAATCATTTTACTTGGACTTTCCAGACAGCTCAGAGAGTAAAGAATCTGCCGGCAATGCAGGAGACCAAGGTTCAATACCTGGATGGGGAAAATTCCTGGAGAAGAGAATGCCCACCCACTCCAGTATTCTTGCCTGGAGAATTCCATGGACAGAGGAGCCTAGCAGGCCACAATTCATGAAGTCACAAGAGTCAGACACGACTGAGTTACTAACACACTCTCACCTACTGATTTCTTTTCCATTTCGTTTGCCCAGCATCTTTATTATTTGCTTTTAAACTTCTGTCTGTAGGCGTGCCCTTAGAAGGCAGCACATATTTGACTCTTTAAAGAAACCTGATTAGATAGTCTCTGCCTTTAGCAGAAGAGACTAACCCATTTACATTTATTGCCGCCACTGATGCTGCATTTCTGTCATGAGCAGCATGTTCCACAGTGTCTCTTTCTGCTTTCATGGTTCTTTCCTCACACACGGTCTTACTTGCTTTTCCTTCCACATTGGTTTAGAAGAAATCATGTTCTTGTTTCTATTAGTGGTGGCCTTTATGTTAATTAAGTGCACTTTTAATGATTAAGCCATTTCCTTAGTGATGGAAGTTCCTTCTTTCCACAAAGAGACACTCAGTGCCTCTTCTCTGCAGCTGCCCCCCTGCAGCTGTTGTCAAACTGATCAGAAGTTACAAATTAGTTTATTATTACACAAAAATATTCTTCACAATAAATGGAGTACATTAAATAACTGTGTTGTCAATTTTGCGTTCAATCGTGTAACTACTGTCATAGGAATAACTTATATCTAAGCTCTATGTAGGTAATTGGCATCTAGCCACCATTGATCTTCTGACCTATGACCTACAACCTTTACAGTCAACAGCCACTCATTCACATTTCTTTAATGGGCTATAGGGCAACTTTTATTGACTCTTTCAGGAAAGGTATGTGAGTGTACACTTTCTAAATTCTTGCAAATTTAAAACTGTCCTGTTTACTTCCTTTGTCCAAAACCACAATCAGAGATAGAACTGAACTCACAAGTAAAGGGGGTGACAGAGGATGAGACGGCTGGATGGCATCACAGACTCAGTGGACATGAGTTTGAGCAAACTCTGGGAGACAGTGAAGGACAGGAAAGCCTGGCGTGCTGCAGTCCATGGGGCCCAAAGAGTCGGACGTGACTTGGCGACTAAACAACAACAACAGCACAGATAAAACCACTTTTTGACAAAACCCTGGAGATGCTGCTCCTTTTCTCTCTGGTTCTGGGTCTTGTAGGTTCAGAGGCAGCTTGTCTTTGCCTTTGGAGGGAGGTCCGTGGACTTTTCCTACTGCTTTTGTTTTTTTCTCCACTATAACCTGGAAGATTAGAGAGTTTCCCTTCATTCTGCCAAGTCCAGATACTGCCGTGGATGGCTGAGTTCTGGGTGCTTTTGTTCTGCCTTAACCGGGGGCTCCCCTGCTCAGGAAAGCTTGCTGACATCCCTCATTTCTCACCTTCACCCGGGCTTCTCGCCGTGTGGCTTTCCCCAGTGGCGTCCGCTTCCACAGGTTGGATTTCCGTCCTCTGCTCTCACATGTTCTTTCTCTTTGGCTTAATTTCCTGCATCTCCTATGAAGTGTCTGTTGGTTTAAGATTGGCCCACGCCCCTGTGATGATCCTCTGCAGTGACACCTCTGTCATCTGCAGCTCTGTACACATCTCAGTCCACTCTGATGTCTTGGGTCCCTCTGTGTTCAGCTGCTACTTAGTCCTGCAAACTTTTGGGTGCTTGCCTGCATTTCATCCCAGGCTGCCATTTCCTCCAGGCTCTTTGCTCCTGGGTCACGGAGGTCACAGCTTCTTTTATCTGTTTGATGCCAACAAGCAGATGGTTCCCAGAAGTCTCACATTTACTGCAGAGCCTATTTCCAGAGCTAATCTGCCTTTAAGTCTCCAGAAAGCATTGCCTTCCACAGAGAGCTGGCGTTCTTTTACAGCCTTCTGTTTATATTTGAGATGTGATGCTTTTAAAATTCCTTTTTAAACAGGCAGAGGCTGATCCCACCTGGGACTGTGTCAGCGGGCTTGGGATGAGCAAGTCTGATTCTCTCAGCTCTTGGGTCTGTGGGAGGCCCTGCCTTCCCCAGGATGGCCCGGAAGGTTGGGGCGATGTGCAGAGGCCCTGAATCTTCACTGGACCTGAAAGGCAGCTCCCAGGGGCCTGTTCCCACCTGGGAGGTCAGGTTTTCTGTCTAAACTGCAGAGTTTTGAGGCTGAGGACTGAGGGGACATCACAGCCTTGTTGGTTGGGCAGGCTTCTCCTGCCCCCGGCGAGAGGCTCTTTTCGCTAACTACGCCCCTTTGCTCCTGAGTATCTTCCAGTGCTGCTGCTGCAGCCATGTACTCCCAGAGTGAAGCTTCCCCCCATCCCCACCCCTGGTGGGCAGGCTCCACCTCTGCCCGCTTGTTTTGTGAACATGTCAGGGTCTCTAGGTCCCAGGTGAGGTCCAAGCGTGAGGAAGAGACCGCAGGCTCCACACCCGGGGGTGGCCTTCTCCTCCACTGTCTCCCTTTCCCCACCCGAGGACCTGAGGGGTCAGACGGGGGCGCGCTGCCCTCCCACAGGTGAGGAAGCTGAGGCTCACGGAGGTGACAGTGGCTCCTGCAAGGATGCCTGTGCATCGCACCTGTCACGCCTGAAGGCGGCGGGTGGGGGGACGGACCTCTCTGGGCACGGCCCCGGGACAGGACTGGACAGAACAGGGGGGCTCGGGAGGTGTGACCCCACATGGGGCCAGGTGAGCCTGAGATCACGCTCTGGCTCAGGGGGTGACGGGGGGAGAGACAACCCGGGCACAGGACCGCAGGGGTGACAATGGCAGTCTTGGTACCAGCCCAGCACCTACGTCTCCCTGTGGATCTGTTCAATGGGGAGCTGACATTTAAAGTGATTTAGATTGAGACACAAATCCTCCTATTTCATTTTTCAAGACTGATCTTTAACAAACGTCTGTGCCAAATGCCGTATTTCACACCCACTGCGGCACCCAGAAGCCATCAGAGCTGCCACGTGGGAGGCGGGGCTGGGCGGGGGGCGGGGGTCACACCCGGCCGCAGCGAGAGGGCGGAGCAGGAAGACACGACCACAGGGGGAGGTTTGGGGCAACCAGACCCTGGGCGCGAGGGTCAGGCCGGGGCGGGCAGAGCGGATGCCAGGGGCCTGGCCTTCTGCTTTGGAACCGGAGCCGCGCTGGGTTAGGAGGAAGGTCGCCACCCGGACGACTTCTGCTGCGCTCACACTGACTTGACTTCCATCTTGAATATATGATCTGACTTTTCACAGAACAGTTAAGAAGAATCAGACTTACCTTTGTCTTTTATGAAAAAATGAATCATTAGGCAATGAAATGTCATGTGTAAGATCACAAGGACATCGTAAACCAGCAGGGAAAACCGTGTTTTCGATGACTTTGCCAGTATCTCTGCCCAATTAGTTCATGAAACGTGGAATCGACAAACAGTATTAATTCAAGCAGCTCTGCTGGGAGCTGGGGATGACTCTGAACTTTATACATCCTTATCGAAAGTTCACGTGGACAAGATGAGAACTTGCGTGCTTGTAGGACCTCAGGGGCACGCCTGGCCAGGGTAGAGGGCCAGGGGGAGGTGGAAGGCCCTGGCCAGCCGTGGCCAGCGTGCAGGCTGGCTGAAACGGGCAGTGTGCTGGAAGCAATGCCTGCTCGCTCTAGAACCGCTGTCCCGATCCTCGAGAGGGCTCTCTGCAGGTTCTTCTATGGGGACACATGCCCCCAGGCTTCCCTAAGGATCGCTGAGATCCGCGACTCTTTGGCATTCTCAGATCCCTGCCCCCACATCCGTCTGAGCGGTGGGACTCAGATAACTGGGCAGTGCCCGCTGCCCCCGATCCCCGCCGCAGGTTCTACAGACAGTATTCTCATCCGTTTGGTCAGCAACCACTTGCCCTCACGTTCTAGGCACCAGCCATCCCTGCAGCCCCTGAAGAGGCCCCTCCAGGGATTCTTGAGGGGCGCCTGCTGATGTCCTGAGATCTGAGGGCCATGAGTGCTGCACCCCAGCACCCGACACGGAGCCCACAGGGAGGGAGGGCGGAGGGGAGGGGAGGAGGAGCTGGCGATACTGCGAACTGATCACGTGACCCAGCGGCCCGTGTGGCTCAAGGGGAGGGCCACCCCCAGGGCCGGCTGAGCAGGCAGAGCTCAGCTGACCCCGACCCCGGCCCACTGCTCTCTCACAGGCCGCCTGTCAGCTCCGTGGGGTCAGGAGCACCCAGCCGCACGCGGTGGCCCGTCCAGCGCCCACTGGCTCTTTCCGCTGGACACCCTTTCTCCCGTTTCAACCCTCACCACTGAAGTACTGAAAATCAAAGAACAACTGTTCTGAAGACCATTGAGGCTCGCAGCGCAATTACTGTAAACAGCCACCCGCAGGAAACGCCCCCGGTTTCAGAACAGGCCAGGAGTGCCCAGGAAACACTGTGGGTTTGGTCAGACGCGCTTTTTGGTTCGGGGCGCATTTCCGCAGAAGACATGAAGAATGTCAGTGCTCGCGATGCGATGGTGCCGGGCCGCCATCTACGTTTGTGTTTACACACGGAATCTATTAAAATGTCCAGCTATTATCGCTGTGATGAATAGCAGTGATTCGAATGAACACAAAATGGATTGCAGACAGGGATTGGAGTCACGATGGGGTATTTTTCATTGTTTGGCAGAAGGAAGAATCGGTGAGGGGCAGGCACCAAGTTCCTTCTGCGGGGGACGCACCACCTGCTTGCCTTTTGACGGGTCAACCCCAGACCCGCACAGAGGCCTCTCGCCCTTGGGAGGGTGTCTTGGGCACAGCGAGGAGGGCTGCAGCCAGACCCTCCTGTTGGGCAGCTGGGTCTGCACGGACCCCAACCTCCCCCTCTGCCCCCGTCTCTCTGCTCCAGCACCTCCCAGGATGCAGCGAGACATCTGGACCCAGGGCCAGGTTAGAGGATGCCCAGCGTGTGTTTCTCTGAAACAGAAGATGCAGGGAGCAGGCCCAGGTGCGGCAGAGCCCTCAGGAGGAAGTCCTGCCTGCCAGTCGGACACCCTGGGGGCCGGTGAGCCCTCCCACCGAGTAACCTGCCTGCCGGGGCTGCACTGGGGGGGTGGGCGGCAGATGAGAAGCCCCCAGGGCTGGGGGGTCCAGGAAGAGCCCTTGGCGCACAGGGCAGGTGGGGCCTCCGCAGGGTCCCAGGACACCCGCCTGGCGGACCGATGGGAATTCAGGACGGCCCACCTCTCCCCCAAGGAAACAGGAAAGACTGCCCAGAGGCGGCTCACCGCGGCCTCTGCTCAGCAAGGCCACACAGCACCTTGCTCCAGGCTCAGAATCGGTTTCGCTTCACTGATTCTAGGAAGAGCAGTGGGAAGGTGGTGATAGAGGATGAGAGGGTTGGATGGCATCACTGACTCGATGGACATGAGTTTGAGCCAACTCCGGGAGATGGTGATAGACAGGGAGGCCTGGCGTGCTGCAGTCCGTGGGGGTCGCAGAGAATCAGAAGCGACTGAGCGACCGAACAGCAACAAAGTGGGAAGGCTCAGTGACAAATGCTTCTAACTGCTGGGCCGGCCCGCTTGGGAGCAGAGAGGAACCTAACATCACCAAACGTCTGAGGAGCCCTGGCTGTGCTGGGACAGTCCCGTCCGTGGAAACCGACGCCCGGCAGGGAGGCTGGAAGCTCCGGGTCGTGAGACAGGCCACGTGTGAGTTCCTCCACAAAGGGGATGGAGTCCACTTCTCCCGGGACCCGGGGGGGCTGACCTGGGCCGATGGCGGGGAGAAGGCCTTCCGCTGTGACGGGAGCGAGGCCTGCAGGGTGCCGGCCGGGGGAGTGACGCGCTGCACACACGCCCCCCAAAGGCTGGGCCCAGGGGGGCAAGGCCCTGCCACCTTGACTGTGGAAGGAGCCCCCTTCCCAGGGAAGGAGGGAAGGACTCACACAAGAGACAGCAAAGCGGGGGCAGATCGCCCCCAGACACTGCAGCGCATCAGAAAGGCGGCAGGAGTTCCTGGGTGCCCAGGGGCCTGGAGGGAGCCTGGGAGGGTGAGGGGCACCCTGTGGACCAGACGGGAACCCAGAGCCTGGTCAGGCTGCGCTCTGGGGAGAATGCGAAGGTGCGGCTCCCAGGGAGGGTCCCCGGGGAGGCCGGGGATGGGGCAAAGGGCGCACTGCAGGGCCCCCAGACCCTAAACCACATCCTTCACCCAACGCGGGGTCGGCCACCCAGTGTTGGATGCACCTGCCGGGACCTCTGGGCTCCCCTCCAGGACCCCGGCCGCCACCTTCCCTGCTTGGGGGCCTCCACGCTGCCCCCACGGGGATGCTGAGTACCTGCCACGTGGCCCCCTTTGTCATCAGTGAGTCTTGGTCCTTCTGACCTGGGTGCAGCCAGGCCTGCTGTGTGTAGCCAGGAGGGGTCAGGACGGGGTCACCAGTTCTCCCTGACGCTCCCCTCTCCTCCCCACCCCTTGCACCTGCCATGTGCCGCTGGGTCTCCTCCTGGGTACCACAGAAGTCTCTGCGTAGCATCCTGGGATGGTTTCCCTTCTGGTTTTCCTCGGGAATCTTCAAGGTATTCCACTGCCAGACTCCTGTGCATGAGGGGTTGACCCACAACTTTCTGGAAGCATCTTCAGGGTGGCCCACACTGTTCTCCCTGGAGGAGCCCTCTTGGGGTCTGTCTGGCTGCCGTGGGCTGTGCTGGGGGTGAATGGGGTCCCAGGTTCCCTTCATCCTTCACCCTCATCCCCGTGGCCCACTTCATCCACAGCCCCCGAAGGACGGGGCTCCCGGAGTGGGGAGCGGGCCCACGGCTCCTGAGCCCAGGAGGACCGCCCCAGTTACGGACTCCAGGCTGGCGGCCCCGCCCCCACCTGTGACCTTGGGGCTGGCATGGAAATGCACTGGGTCCCTGCTCTGGAAGGGCTGGGCCGCTGTTCTCCAGCTCCGAGCGCTTCAGCTGAGAAGCCAGATCCAGTCTGATGTCTGCATCTTTGTAAGTGACCTATTTTTTCCCTCTGAGTTTTCAGGATGCTGTCTTCATCTCCACGGGCCCGAGATCTCACGCTGACACGCCTCGGGACGGGGCTTTCTTCACTGATTTCCGGCCTGCGGTGAATCCCTGAACACAGGGAACCCAGGCTTTGAGTCCTGGGAATTTCTTTAGAAAACACTTCTTTGATAATTCCTTCTTCATTTGTCTCTATTTTTGGATCTTACAGTCTCTAGACCCCCTGAATCGATCTAATGTATTTTTTTTCTTTCGTACTTCCTACTTTTTTTTTTTTTTTTTTTTAAGTTCTCCTCCTGGCTTTCTGAGACCTCTTCAATTTTATGTCCCACACATTTGCCAGAGTTTTAACAAATTCTGTTACACAGACACGCACGCTCATACAGGTAGGTGCTGTCTGCAAAGACAGACACACACATCATGTGTGCAGGTATGCGATCCCTGCATCTCACAGCTCCTGAAATACGTCGTCCTTCCAGGAAGCTCCAGCAGCCGCCGCGGGCATGGTGGGGGGTGAGAGCGCCCTCGGCTGCAAGCCTGGCAGGCTCACCGGGCGCCTCGTGTCTGAGCCGCCTCCTTTCCGCGGCCTGGGCTCGTCTCCTCTGAGCTCCTCGCCCCTGCCCTCAGCCTCTGCGTGTCTGTCCTCTCTCTCCTCCCACCGGTGAGGATCCTGCCACTTGAACCCGGACAGGTGGATGCGGGCATCACAGGGGGCCTTGGGCCCCAGCTCACAGCACCCAGGCTTCTGCACTGGGCTTGGCAGGCTAGTGGGTGGCATAGAGCCCCCCACCAAGTTCTCATCCACCCGGAAGGTCAGAATATGACCTTCTTCGGAACTGAGTCTTTAAGATGGAACGAGTTAAGGACTTTGGGATGAAATCACCCCTCAGTAGGGTGAGCCCCACATGTGATGCTGGCGTCTCTATGGGAGGAAAGAGGGAAGCTCAGATGCCCAGGGAGGAGCCGGAGCCTTTGTGGGGGATGTGGCCTCAGCCCAGGAGCCCCCAGGGCCGCAGACAAACCTCAAGGTTGGAAGGACCCTTGACCTTGAACCTGTGGCCTCCATGCTGTGAGGGAAGGTCTCTGCGGCCGTAGGTCACCCAGCGTGGTCACTGGCCACAGCAGCTGTGGGGAGCTGGGACCCCAGGTTTGCTGGAAAGAGGCCCTCACGCCCTGCCCGTACCCCTGGGAGAGGGCGGGTCTCACACCTCGGGACGTTCCTCCTCACCCGGCGTCGGCCTCCCGGGGCCCAGAGTCGAGCAGCTGTGAGTCCTCTGGGCGTGAGCCTCTGGGGGTCCAGGCTCCCGCGGGGTTCCATCCCCCAGGCTGGGTGCCCCTACTCCACAGGCAGGGGGCCCTGAGTGCTGACTCCTAGGCCGGGGGTTCGAGGGCAGGCCCGGCGAGTGGCTCCTCGGGGGTTCAGCTCTGACGGGCGGCGGCACACAGACCCTGGTGGACGGGAGGCCTGAGCCACTGCTGCCCTGGACAGAGGCCCCAGCCAGTCCTTCTCGGGAGCCTCAACGGGGCCACACTAGACACACACGAGGCCCTCGGCTGGTACAGTTTGAATCCAGGGATGCAGAGGCTTCCAGGTTGACGCTGTTCTTTCCGAGGACTCCCCACTGGCCCCCTGCAAACGCTCTGAGTGTCAGAAGTAAAAGAGACACGAGGTCCTGAGTTGAGGGGGTGCTAAGCTCAAGGGGGTAGCCTGAACAAGGCTGGCTGTGATTGGGATGGAGAGGACAGACAACCAGAAGGGGCACCCCGCAACCCCCCCACCCCGTACTGGGCCACCTCTTCAATTCTGGAGCAGGGCCGTGGAGGCTGGATGCTCAGCGTGGATGAAGGACAGCAGGATCGGTCTGGGCGGGGATGCTTGGGGGTCAGCATGCAGGGTGCTCTGGCGGACAGCCTGGCTGCCTGGCCCAGGGACGGCCGGTTCACGACAAGATGAGGGATGCAGGGTGAGACCCATAGGCCACATGGGCACCTCTCCTGGGGTCTAGGGGACCCCCTGGGCACCTGTCCACAGCTCACCGCCGTGAACTCCGGGGTCAGGGACATCTGGGCTCAGGCAGAATTCAGACATCCAGGGTGGCTCCTGGGAAAGTGCTTTTGGTGTCACACGTTTCCATGAAATCCAAGGTCCTGAGCAGACTGCTCAGAACCCCCGCCAAGAATGCCCCTCACCCCCCAGAGCATGGTGTTCACGCAGCACAGAATTAAAACGCGGAGCTTAATCGCTGATTTGAGAGACGAATTCAACCAGCTGGCCTGTCCTGGTCTAGGAGGCACTCGTTAGAGAAGCTACCAAGGCGCATCTTCAATACGGAGACACCGCACATGGTGGACGGAGCACGGGTCACATTGCCCTGAGCGCCACCAACACCCAGGCGCTGCCTCAGCCACTCACATCCGCACGGAAGACACCGGTGCGCAGGGCGCTCACGCCCACCAGCCCCAGCCTCTGCCCGCACCTTCCGCCTGCCCAGTCAGCTGCTGTCAGGGGCTGTTGGGTTGCCAAGGAGAGGCTGCTGCTTGTGACCTTGGGGAGGGCCCGCGATGTGCACCTTGCCCCGTGTGGACCAACGTCACAGAGCAGAGACAGATCGCTAAGGGAGCCCCTGAAACAGGGATCACGGGAGCCCCAGAAGCCAGGCTCCCCCCACCCCGAGTACTCCCAGGATGCCAGGTCTCCAGGTCTTCATGGCAACTGGCCCTGGTACCCGTGTGGCCTCACCCAGGAGCCTTGTGTGCGCGTCACCAAGCAGCTGTCACCCTCGAGACATGGGATGCACCCGAACATTTTTATTCTATTTCTTCCGCCTTCTTTTAATGCTGATCGTGAGCCACTAAATTAATTTCACGACCCACTAATGGGGTGATGACCTGCACTTTGCAAAGTGGTGATCCAGGAAATGCAGGCATCAGCATGCACCCAGGTCCTGGGTTCTGCTAATCAATTAATCAATTGATCACATGCATCTACGTAAGACCTGAACGGGGGATGGGGATGGTGAGACCCCCCAAGGCTCGTGCCTGCCCTTGGCTTGCTCACGGTTTGCTGGGGACACGGAGAAAGGAGCAGCCACAGCCACATAGAGAAGGAGTTAGGGCGTGACCAGGTGGGGGTGGGGGGTGGTCACTTGTGGACACAGCCCGGCTGCAGGGCGCTGGGCTGAGGACCTGGCCGCTGGGGTGGAATTAGCCATCTTGTGGCCAAGCAATCCCAAGGTCTCCTAGAGCCCCGCCCCCCCGCCCCCACCATTGAAAACCAATTTATGGTAAAATGTGAAACTCCATGGCGCTAATTTGCCAGCTGTATGAGCCCTTCAATTTGATCCTAGAAGAGGATTATGTGCTCCAATTATAAGGTGTTTGGGTCAAGAGCTCGGGGCTTCCCTTATAACTCAGTTGTTAAAGAATCCACCTGCAATGCGGGAGACCCCGATTCTATTCCTGGGTCAGGAAAATCCGCTGGAGAAGGGAAAGGCTACCCACTCCAGTATTCTTGGGCTTCCCTGGTGGCTCAGCTGGTAAAGAATCCGCCTGCAATGCGGGAGACCTGGGTTCAATCCCTGGAGAAGGGAAAGGCTACCCACTCCAGTATTCTGGCCTGGAGAATTCCATGGACTGTATAGTCTGTGGTCGCAAAGAGTCGGACGTGACTGAGCGGCTTTCACTTTTCACTTTGGGTCAAGAGCTCAGGTAAGCGTTTAAGCAAGCTTGGAAAACAGGTCTCCGCAGGCTGGGGTCACCTCTGCAGACTCTTGGGGAGATGACGGAGCCCACCGGTCCCCTAGGGTCACCGCCCAGCCGCTCAGTGCGACCTGCCAGTGCAAGGACCCAGAGCCCACTTCCTGGGCGGGGCTGTGACACTCAGGGCCAGCACGCGGTGGGAGGTCAGTGTCACGGCACACACCTGTCCCTCGGCCGCGCCTGAGAGAAGGGCCGCCCCCAGGAAGTCGAGGGTCCCTGCGCGTGCACGCCCCCCCGACCTGCCCCATGCGTGCCAGGTCCTTTTGCCTGAGCCGCGGCCTTCGCGGGCTCCACGGGCTCAAGCACCAGGAGACACGCGGGGCTCCCGCCAAGCCAGGGCCGCGTCTGAATCCCGTAGACCCGGCAGATTCAAGCCTCAGCTCCATGGCCCGCTGACCCCTGGCCGTCGGCATCTCTGTCTCTCCCAGTTGCAGTTTTCATGGCTGTAAAACCGAGATGATGGTTCTGAGCCCGGAGGCCTGGGGGATGGAAAGGAATGAGCGTCTGCACCTTCTCAGCAGAGGTCTTGGAGTAAATCAAGGACCGGGGTTGTGTCTGCGGGGAGGGGCCGGCCTCAGAACCCCCCGCAGCAGGGCGCTAGGAGGGGCTGGGGGCTTGATGAGAGGGGTGCCCTGATTCACCGTGATGACACAGACAGGCGCTGCCCAGCGCCACGCGGCCTGGAGGGCAGGCCTGACCCTGCAGCAGCGCCCCCAGCCCCGACGCTCGCGGAGATGCCCAGGGCCTCTGGAGCTCTGCCCGAGGGGCCCCTCCTCTGGGTGTTCATTCAAAACCCCTAACACAGCGTCACCCGCACCAGGGCTGGCCCAGGCCCCTGACCCTCAGGCCCCATGGATCTGGGGATGGTGACCCCAGGGGTGCCAGAGTCTGCCTGTCCTCAAGGCTCCATCCCAAAAAGGGCACAGCACGCAGATGGGGACCGTGGAAACGTCACCTGCCTCCTGGACTCTAGGAGAGGCTGAAAGCCAGCTCAGAGCCCCTTCCGCTGCTGGAGTGGAGAGGCAGGTTCAGGGAAGGGGCTGGCAGAGCCTGGCACACCTCACGGGTGTGGTGACAAGTCCCCGCCTCCATGCTAACACAGACAAGCAAGCGCGGCTGATGCTCAGACAAGCGCACGGCTGCGGCTCCACCCGGACACCTGGGGATGCTCGCTGCAGCCCGGCTCTGATACCCTTGAGGGGCCGCCCTGCGCAAGACCCCCGCCACCGGGGCCTGCAAGGAGCACGCTGCTGGCAGGGCCCCCAGGCCCGAACTCCCTGCAACCACAAGAGGCTGCCAAGGCGTCCGTGGGGCAGTGGGGGGCCTGCATCAGCTTTACAGCCCCGACCTCGGAAAGTGCCCAGGAGCCCGACTCCAGCTCAGAGCTCACCTCCAGTCTGGCCACAGGACAGTGACCCACAGCTCCCGGCAGAGCAGCTCCAGACTGGCCTCTTGATGGAGCTGCTGAGAGAGCCCCCCTGCGCTCTCACGTGGAAGCCGCGGGAGTGAGAGGGCTGGGTTTTCCTCTGGCCTACCTCCCAAGGGGCCACGGCCCCTGCCTCTCTGCTGGGGATGCCAGCAGAGAACTCCCAGGTCCTTCCACGAGGCCCCTGCTCCCTGACCTAATGCGCCCCGGCATCGAGGTGGGAGTCATAGCCTGGAGCCCATGCCAGCCTTCAGCTTTCTATGGAAACCTCAGGAGGATGAGCCTAGATGAGGGGCGATAATTGGCTTGTGGAGCCAGCGCTGAGTGTGCCGGGCCTGCGAAGCCCCAGAGCGGTCCCCAGGGGTCACGGCCGGGCTCCCCAGCTCCCCTGGCCCTCACTGTCCCCCTGTGCCGGGGGAATGTTCCTTTGGAAAAGGAATCTCAGAGAAAACATCCATGAGGCCGCTCCGCCGTTCTCGGCCTCCCAGCCTGCGGGAGGTGAGCAGGGGACCCCAGCGCTCCTCTCGGTGGGATCCAGGAGGGACCAGGCCCACCCGAGGCTCTCAGAGCCTCTGCTCTAAAAGCCTGCCTGGGGCACCAGCATCAGATCCACGCTCCTCCCCCATGCTTTCCTCTTAAAGGCCCTTTGCCCAGAGGTGGGGCTCTGAAGCCCCTCTGTGGGTTTGAACCTTTCCTGCACCCTGGGGCTGGGAGGACATGGCCCAGAAACGAGACAACCTCCCCCATGATCTCGTGTGGGCTGAGCGGCCTGGAGGTGCTCTGTGCAGCCTCTCGGGCCGACGGGCACTCAGTGACCCCCGATGCTCTGAGCAGCCAGGGGACAGACCCATGCGGCCGCAGAGCTGGCAGCCTCCCTGCATCAGGAAGCCAGGGGCCAGTTTCTCCCTGTCTCTGGTGTGGGTCCATCCCGGCCCCGCCCGCTCAGGCCCCCGCACCCCAGGACGGCCGGGGGCTGTGTACGTACCGTGGTGGTCTTTATCCGCCCGCCGGGCTGCGTGCACGTCCAGCCTGACCGGTTGACCAGCAAGTCGCAGCCCTCCCCCTCCAGACACGGGCGCATGTCACACCACTGCTTCGTCCTGATGATCCGCGCTGTGGACAGAGGACAGAGGTCAGCACCGGCCGGGGGCGGGGGGCGCTTCCCACGCTGCCCAGCGCCCAGCCCCGGACCTCAGGGACGGGGAGGCCAGGTGCGCAGCCCCTGGGGCCCATCGAGGGGCTCGGCTCAGCTGCCGCCCCTGCCCTGGGCTCCCAGTCACCTGCTCGCTGCCCATGGCCAGCTCTGCCGTCGGTCACTCGGTAAGCAGGGACCGAGGGCCTTGGGGACAGTTTCAAGGAGCATCCAAGGCCCCTTCCTGGAGGGGACAACCTAGTTCTCTCGTGTCTGGAATCCACGTGAGAGCAGAAAAGGCAGCAGGCGGGGGGTCTCCTGGTCAGGACCCCCTCAGATGTCGTGGGAGCTGCCCATCCGCAGGTCAGAATCCAGGGGCTGAGTCAGGCTGGAAGGAGGTGGGCGGGGGGCAGGTGGGGACGTCTGGCAGATCTCACAGTGACCACAGTGCTCCCAGGGCCTCATCCACAAAGAGGACCCCCCAGAGGACGCCCCGGGGTGGTGACACCAGGATTTGAGTCTTTCTCACTGTCAAATGGGGAGGGGACAGGTAGACCCCCAGGGCCGCTAAGCCCCTGATGACTCCAAACCTACACTTATGGGCGGAAGGGGGTCGGGTTTCCTCTTGGGAAACCCCCCACCACTCTGTGGCTGAGGTGGGGAGGCTGGGGACCCCTCACTGATGGAAACCCTGGAAGGAGATGGAAAGAACATGTATCACATTCATGGACATATCACTAAAGGAACCTGGGAACTGCGGCTCATTTCTGAATTAGGACCAAGTGACCCACGTCCTTCCAGAGGCGATCACTTTGGTGGCTTAAACACGGGCAGGCAGGGCGCAGTCCACAGGGCCCCACGCTGCTCTTCCTATGCCTCGAAATTCTCAATAACTTTTCAAGGATCCTAGCACTTCTCTGCACAGAGGCCACCAACCACTCCAGCAGCCCTGCAGGCTGTGACTGTCCCTGCAAAGGTGACACGGGACCTGGGGTCCTCACCCTGTGGGGGCCTGGGCCTCGGGGCCCCTGCAGGGGAGGGGGACTCGGTGAGTCTTAACAAAGGGTGCCCTGGGAGGTGGTCTGGAAGACAGACAAGGACGGCATCCCACGTGACCCCATGGTGCCCACTGTGACTGATGAGCAGGAGCTGCCTGAACAGAGCGGAGGGCCCTGTGGGTGTGTGCGGCCCCTCGGCCCCACCCCAGGTACCTCACTATCCATGGTCACCAGTCAGTCATCCTGAGACCAGCTCCTTTCTAGGCCGAGCTATGGATGGAACCGTGACCCGCCAAAGTCACAGGATGACCCCAGCGTGGCTGGACTTGGGAGACGGGATCTTTACAGATCCCGTTTAACTGAGGTTAAACAAGGTCACAAGGGTGGGGCCTCCCCCACGGCATTGGTGCCCTTAAGAGAAGCAACCTCAGCAAACCCAACCTCCCCCGCGTGGACACAGTCAGGAGGGGGTCCCGTCAGGAGCCGGTCAGCGGCACGTGCACCATAGCCTCCCGCCTCCGGAGCTGCGAGAAAATGAGTTTCTGCTGCTCAAGACCCACGGCCTCCAGTTGTCACTGCAGCCTGAGCATGAGCGCAGACAACCTGGCAGACCCCACGGCTCAGAAAAGCCCCTCATCCAGCTGAAGTCAGAGCAGAAAAACAGTCCAGCTGAGCGGCAGCTCCCGCGGAGGAGGAGACGGGCTCTGCTCACCCGGCGGGCGTGGGGGATGCCCCAAAAACGGCTCTAAGACAAACGACAAAGGCCACCCACCGCCTCTTGTCCCTCGGAGCCCCCAGACCGGCGGGGACAGATGGCTGCGCCCCAGACGTCCCCCTCGGGCCTCCTCTCCTCGTCTGCACATCATTCCCACGGAAGTCCCCGCGGCGGCTCGGCCGTCCCCGGTGCACCATTTTGGTGGCAGTAAAAGATACACAAAAACCTTGTCGTTGCAACAAGCACAAACCTTAACCCCCATGAAGAAGCAGCGAGATTGAAACACCCACCCTCCCAATCCCTGGAAATCCTGTGCACAGCATAGAGAAGATCAAGACGAATTAAAGAAAGAAGGGAGGGTTTCTCTGGGATCAACCAGGACAGACGGGGTGAGAAGAGGCCCAAGTGTGGTTTAAAGAATCTGAATCTGTGCTGCCCTCTGTGTCCCGGGGCTGCGCCCAGGGAGATGCTGTCAGACCACAGTGCCCGGCTCAGAAACCTCCATCGTGGGGCGGGGTGGGGTGGGGTGGGGCGGGGGACCGAGCCCCTGGTGGGCCCAGGGACCAGAGCGAGAACTCGGCCTTCTCAGGCAACAGGCCTGCCCTCCAGTCGCAAGAGGGACATGCAGACCTGGAGGCAAGGAGGCTGGGGTCAGGCCCTGCTTGGAGAGGCCACAGCCATCAAGAAAGCGGTTATCCCAGACCAGGGGGCAACGTCAGAGGCCTGGTTCTGATGTCAACGCTGCTCTGGCTGGTCTGCAGGACCAGATGATGGAGTGGGGATGGACTCAGTCTGCCCTGCTGTGCCCAGCCGGGACCTTGAGCCCGGGGTGCACCCCTCAACCCACCCTGGGCTCCGTCCTCCCCGGGAAGCTCAGTGACCGTCGGGACAGAGGAGAAGCTGTAGGTGGAGTGCCCGGCCCAAGGCTCGGCCAGTCCACACCCCTGACACTCGTCCTTCACAGCTGAGTGAGGACAGAAGCCACTCTCGGCCGCTGACCGTGGTGCCGGGGACGGTGGACAGATGCTGGGGGGACAGAGCCAGCCTCCCCACAGCCAAGGGCTGGGACGCCCGCTGGTCCCCTGGAGGCCGCCCCCAGGCTGCAGTGGGCACAGCTCCAGGCTCTTGATCAAGGCCATGGGCCCCGTTCATCTTCCCTGAAGTGCGCGTGGGGGCTGCTTACCCCAAGCCTCCATCCCCTCTGGGAAGATGGGGGCACGCAGCTCCCACTGTCATGGAGGAGCCCCACAAACATGATGGGACATTTGAAGGTCAGGGAGAGAGGGGAAAACTTGAGGGGCGGGGCCCCAGGGCCTTAAGGTAGGGGGAGGGACACAGATCCTGCCCACACTGCAGGCACAGAGCCTGGGCACACATGTTCACACTTACACACGCACGTGTGGAAACAGGCACAGGCATGCAGAGGTCCTAGATGGAGCGCACACACCTATATGTGTGAAACGGCTCACGTACGCACAGCTACATACACAGACATGCATACACATGCACACGAATGCGGGGCTGCCCAGGTGGGGCTAGTGGTAAAGGACCCGCCTGCCAAGGCAGGAGATGCCAGAGACGCGGGTTCAACCCCTGTGTCGGGAAGGTCCCCTGGCGGAGGGCATGGCAACCCACTCCAGTCTTCTTGTCCGGAGAGTCCCATGGACAGAGGAGCCTGGCGGGTTACAGTCCCTAGCACTGCAGAGAGCCGGACACGACTGAAGTGACATAGCCTGCGCTCACACACGTGAATGCGTGAGCACACACATCATCACCACGCATGTGGGACCACTGTGTGCGCCTGCCTGGCAGGCAGCAGGCACGAGGACGTGTCTGCAGAACAAAGAGACACACCGATTCCCTGACCACCGCCCTGTCCCCACCCAGTGAGGTGGCCTGGCGTGTGGGCGCCGGCCCTGCTGAGGGCGCTGGCCGGCCAGTACCGACCACACAAGGCCTTCTGTCGGCCTTGGGAGCTCGGCTCAGCCAGCCCCAGCCCACTTCCTGTGGGGGCAGTCGGCAGTGCAGGGCCGGGCCTCCACGTCCCAGGGACAAAGGGGCCTTTCATATCCACACGTCACCACCTCCTCTCTGGTCCTGACGTCATGGCAGCTCTCAGCTGGGGAGGGCGTTCCCTGGGGCGGAGGGGGTCCAGCGAGCAGAGTGACGTGGACGACAGCTGGGGACCACAGTCCAGCCTGTTCCGGGGTCACGACCAGGGGCCCTTGGCCTGTGCAGGCCCAGGGCATGGGTCTCTTTATGGCCACATGCCCAGCGAGTGTCCCAGGCACAGAGGAGGGTGGGTCCGTCCAGGCTGGGCCTCGGGGCCCAGGATGGACCAGCTCTGCCAACCGGAGCCTATGACGGGCGCTGCACCCGGGGACCAACCTGGCCACACTCCTCTCCTTCTGTCTCACATGCACATGTCTGCACAGGCAACACTTGCATGTGCAGTCTGCATGTGCTTGCACATGCATGTCTCACACGCTTGCACACACACCTGCACTGGCACACACGAGTACATCTGCACAGGCGTGCATATCTGCACGTGCTTGCACACGCATGTCTCACACGCTTGCACACACATCTGCACATGTACACACAAGTACATCTACACATGCGTGCATGTCTCACATGCTTGCACACAGGTCTGCACGGGCACACATAAGCACTTCTGCACAGGCACTCATGTCCACGGGGTGCATGTGAGAATGTCAGCCTGCAAAGTCGCCCTTCCTTCCTGCAGCCATGCGGGGCAGGCAGAGGCTGGTTCCTCCTCTCCGAGTCCCCCTCTGTGAGAACACCCAGGTAATTCCAGGCCCAGAGCCTCATTCCCGGCCGCCGTCTCCCCAGAAGGAAGCCGCCCCTGCAGCCCAGGTGCTCGTGAAGGACAGAACACACCTTTTGGGACACAGAGGGCCAGCGCCTCGGGCAGGGAAGGACTTGGAGCCTGGGAGGGGAGCAGGGCAGGGCCTGGGGTGTCCAAGGGGCTGAGAAGCAGGGACCTGGCCGGGGTGCAGGTCGTGGACACATCAAGGACTGGCTCAGGCAGGTCCCGGTCAGTCGGCTGAAGGGACAATTTGCCAAAACTGTGGGGGCAAACCGTTCCTGGAGTCAAAGACAGACCCCAGGAGCCGCAGGGTGACCGGGGCCACAGAGGGGCCTGTGGACATCTCCTACAGAAGACGGGGACAGATTCAAGGGATGGGGCAGCACCAGGGCCCATGCAGAACCCAAGCGGGGACCCTCAGGACAGGTGCCCACACCCGGGTCTGACAGAGACACAGTGTACCTGCCTCAGGGCCTGCTGGGGGAGCCAGCTCCGTCCTCCTTCAGAGACAGACGTACCCTCCCGCCCCTGGAGACCCCAGTCTGAAGATCAGCCACCTGGGATCAGCAGGATTTGGGGCCAAATTCACTCAGATCCAAGGCCAGCCAGTGAGAGATGGGGCTTTGCCTGAGTGCACTACACCCTAAAAAGCTAGCAGGGCTTCACTCGCTTCTCAGGAACCTGCGGAAGACCCAGAGTTGGGCTCAACCAGCAGAGACCAGCAGCGTCTCTCCTGGGAAGGCCCGTGAGACTAAGCCTTTGTCTTTTCTGTGGACAGTTCCTGAGTGCCTGCCCTCACTGGGCCCGTGAGGGGCCCCAGCTGGCTGGCCCTGGAGGGTGGGCAGTGTCTACCTTCCAGGGCCCCCACTCTGGAATTTTCCATCTCAGGAGAAAAGACAGCCTGTGTGAGGCAGGACAAAGGCAGGAGGGGCCGGGACTGAGGCAGAAGCTGCAGGAAGGACCTGAGCCCCGACTCACTCTGCTCAAAGAGGACCCTGAGCTTTCCCCAGCGCGCTCCTCGACTGGGCTAAGCACCCCTCTGACTGCGCTGAACCCTCCTGACCAGGGTCCCGAGGACGTGTGGAGGGTCTGAGTGGACCTCAGACCAGTGAGCTCACCAGCCTTGAGAGTCTCCTATGGAGGTCATGTGTCCAGCTGTTGGCCCCGTGGGTGTGTTTGTGTATATGTGTGTGTGTGTGTGCACACACCCCTATGTGGTGTGCACAGATGTGTCCCCGTGTGACACCTGAAGCTCTCTTGCAGGGATGAGCTGCATGGATTTGCGGCCCCTGCCCCTCCCCACCAGGACATGTGCGATTCTGGGACCCCCTTCTGCTCCCAGCACACACAAGCTCCAAAGACATGGAAGCTCAGAAACACACCCCTTCCAGATGCCCTTGCCGGCCGCCCCCCGCCCGCTCCTGCAAAACTGAGGACCTGGACAAGCAGGATGACCTTGACGACACCCGGGTCTGGTGGCTGGCACGCTTTCTTGGACAGCAACTGTGGTGATGAGCATGCCGCCCTCCGGAGCCTGGACAGATGGACGGGGACGTGTGGCGCTAATTGGCCCGGGATCACAGAGACCGTGGTGCTCCGCTCAACGCCCCTGCCCTTTGCTGCTCGTAAATTGCATGGTTCCCTTCGGAATAAACTGTTTCTTCATTTCCATTAACACATGAATCTGCTTACTTTACTCAACAGCTCGGAAAAATGAATCATCCAGAACAAAACCAGTGGGAGTCCAGAAATCTCCGGCCACACTCTCAGATGCAGTCATAAAGGGACCTCGAGCGTCCAAGATGGGGAGGCTGCATCTAGCACCGACGTCCCTGACCCCAAAGCCCCCCAGGTCTCGCTGGTGATGGAGGGGTCAGGCCACATCCACATGTGGGGAAGGGGCGGCTGGTATTTTATATGAGCAGAGAGATGCTAATTATACACACACACACACACCCCACCGGGGTCAGACATAATTGAGACGTACACAGGTTTCCAGAAGGGTCCACCACACGAGGGGCTGGCACAGGCCCTGAGGATGGAATCGAGATGTTTTTGCTGCAGGAATGTTTGGAGGGTCCCCAGAAGGCCCCGTCTTTCTGCTCCTCAGGGCAGCACGTGGGGGCCCCTCCTGGGAGCGGTCACCAGCTGGAGCAGGAAGACCTGGGAGGCTGGAGGTCAGAGGGTACCTGGGGTCGGGGGGTGCTGTTCGAGGGTCTTCCCTGCCATGGCCACTCTCAGGCTGGCCCGCCCAGGGCAGGAGGACTTCGAGGAGGGGGCTGGAGGCCCTCACAGGGAGGCTGAGAGGACGGGTGACCCCAGGGAGGCCCCGCCTGGCCTGGGGAGATGAGCCGGCGGAGCTGGGCCCCCGGTGGGCTCTGGTCTCCCTGCAGCCCCCGGAGACGGGCGGCCCTGGGCTCAGGAAAACTCCAGCTACCGTGACACCTGCTGGGACCCACATGCTTCTGGGAGAGATGCACTGTGCCCCTGCACACTCAGAAGCAACTTCTGCCTTCCAGAAACTCCCGTCTGAAACATCAGAGCCCAGGCACAGTCGGTGAGCCCACCTGGCAGGGCCGGGCAGTCAGGGGGCTCCCGGGGGCTCCAGACGGAGCTGCTGGGCTCGCGGGCTCCACTGACCGCGGGGCCACCTTGTCGCTCCTCCCGGGGATGCACAGGCTCCTTTGCAGGTGGATGGACAGCTGGCCGTCACCCACGAGGAGACGATGTGTCCAATCCCCTCATCACGCACGGGAACGCGGAAGCTCGGAGAGGTCCGGAACTGTGCCAGGGTCACAGAGCCGCCAGAGGGGCAAGGCAGGGACAGGAGCCTGCTCGGCCTGACCGCGGCCCCCCCTCTGACTCCACGTGGCTGAGGCCAGGGCCCGGCTCCCAGGGGAGAAACGCGACTTGCCCAGAGGGGAGGCCGGGGTGTGTTCAGAGTCTGACCCCCATGCCTTCCCACCCCGCGGGGCCGAGTCCCATCTCTGCTGCTCACGGCCGCGCCCTCGGGAGAGCTGCCCGTCCCATCTGGGGCCTCCGCTTCCTCACCGTCCCTGGGATGAAGGCGCCTATGGGGTGGGGGTCGGGGGGCTGCTGCGAGGATGGAGCTGACGTAAGGGCCAATCAGAACGAGCTGGCCAAGGTGACCCCGCGCCCCCCGCCCCATCGCGGTCCATTCTCTCAGGGTCATTACGGGCTAGGATGGCTCAAGAGAGCGGCCAGCGGAGCGCTGAGCTCACAGCGCCAGCTGCTGCAGGTGGGGGGCCGGCTCTGCGGCTGGCAGAGGGGGGCGCAGGGCCGTGGCCATCTGTGCCAGCGTCCTGCACTCTCAGGGGCAGCCTGGCCACAGCGAGGACCCCCAGCCCCACCCACAGGCATGGTTAAGGGCCCCCACGCAGCTGCCTGCCCACAAGCTCTGCTGGGCCGCGGTCCTGCTCCACGGAGGCACTGCCCAAGACCAGCTCAGGGGCCCTGCCGTCCGCCACGTCGTTCCCGAGAGAGCAGCTCAGCTCTGCCCTCAGCACAACATCCCCCTTGTTTGGAATTCTTTTCTCAGGACGCATTCCTGAGAGGGGAATGACGGGGTCGAGGGTCTGAGCATCTCCACGGCGCTGGACGCGTGCGGCCAGGCTGCCCAGTGGGTGGATAAGACCCTGACTGCGCCTCAGATGTCCTTCTCGGACGTCCCGAGTACAGCCGGGTTAGGCTGCAGGCCGCTCACTGTCCTCGGTCCCCAGTCCCCGGGGGGATCTGGCACCGAGTCGCGTCCGGCAGGTGGGTCTGCGACCATCACAGGAGGGGGTCGGGGGCGGCTTTACGACGGCCTCGGGCCTGAGTCAGTCTCTCCACAGAGGTGCACCCTCTCCGCGTTTGCCTGACCGCAGAGCTGTGGGCAGAAACGGGGGTTCCTGTCCTCGCCGGGGCAGCCTGGGCCTGGGCTCCAGGGCTCTGCGGGGGGGCGGCCCCGGCAGGGGTCACGGGCGATCCGGGAGGCCTGTGTGTGACCACCCTCCCCGCACAGCACCTGGGGCTGCAGGGCTGGGGTGGTGGCTTGTCCCCCGCTCTCTGTCCCCAGAGCATCTGGAGGGCAGAGGACGGATGGGGCTCCCACTGCACTGGACCCACAAGAAAACCCAGCGGCATCCCACCCCCGGGGGCCTCCAGGTGGGCTCTCCGGAGACCCAGGTGCTGGCTCGGGGCTGCTTCGGCCTGGGGCTGGCTGGGCCTGGGACAGCGGCCTGAGGGCAGGGAGCTGCTTCCCTGGCTGACCGCCAGGGTCTGTACTTCGCCTGCCACTGCCTGCTGCCCCCACGATGGTTTCCGGCGTACATGCAGACGCACGTCCACGCCACGCATATCAGGAGCTTCTGGGTGCTCCAGGGCTCTGCTGGGTCCCTGATAATCAGAGCACGCAGCAGGCGTCTGCTGGGTCTGCGATCGCGGGCCGGGCTGAGCTCACAGCCACTGCAGTTTAGAGGGTCGATTTCACCCCCTCCGCCGCCCCCAGCGTCGGGCTGCACCGGCTCCCCTTATGAGAACCGGGTACGTGAGATTGCCGCCAACGATCCCAAAAGAGGCTCCGGGCCTTTGCCAAGTTGATTACGGCTGACAGCCGGGAAGGGGAGGGGTCCGTGAAGGCACCACCGCCTTGAATCACAAGCCCCGGCCGCCCACCTGGCTCCAGCGTGTACTGTGGGCTCAGACGTCCCCGCTGGGAGTGTGGGGGTCATCCTGATGCATTTGGCAGGGGAGGTCCGGGCCAGGGCAGGGGGCGGGCCATGGGAGGGTGTGGGAGAAGGACACAGGACCCTGGCCTCCTGGCCCGGGGCTCCCTGGGGGGATCCGAGGGATGGAGCGGGCAGAGTTCCCTTCCCCCCGCAGGGCCAGCTCCGCACACTCCTGCTATGGGGCCCCCCTGGAGGCCGCTGGACCATGGCCCCAGGATGGAGGGATGTGAGGTGGATCATCTGTGGACCCCGCGGGGGAGGTGTTGTGGGTTCTGTTGGAAACGGCGTGAGGAGACGGGACTAACGGAGAGCGCCCTGGGCGGGGGCGTGGAGAGAACTGACGCAGCCGCACGCGGCCACTGAGCCCACGTCCTCACTGGGCAGCACGGGTCCCCAGGATGGTTTAAAGGCCCTGAGCTGCGGCGCACAGAGGGGTCCCTGCAGGCGCCAAGGGACGGAGGCAGCCATCCTGAGTCTGCAGGAGAAGGTCATCGGGACGAACAGCCCTCCCTGCCCCAGCCTTCCAGAACCTTCTCTGACCCTGCCCAACTTCCGCGAGCCAGCCAGGGTCTCTCTGGGGTCCAGGCTGGCCTCTGTGTCTGTCCTGTCCAGGGGCCAGGACTCAGGGACTTCTCAGGGGGCAGCCTACCTCCTCCTTGAGGGGCTGCCCCGGGATCTGGCTCTGGTCCCCTCAGTAACGTGGGACGGACAGACGTCAGTGAGCCAGCCCAGAGTGCGAACCGCCTGTGATTCACAGCTTCCTCCTTCATGGCAAAGGCTGGAGGCAGCTTCCTGGAGCCTTCTCAGGCGTCCCGAGTACTGCCGGGCCAGATAGGAGGCCCTGTCCTCCCCCTGCACCCGGACTAACCCACCAGATAAGCAGGCGGGATGGCAGTGGGCACATCTCAGCTGCTGGGACCCCTGAGCTCAGGTGGCATGCCAGCCTCTACCCTCCAGGCCAAGGGGACCAGGGTTGCTGGCTCAGGCTGCGCTCAGCCCACCTGCAAGCCACGACCAGCCCCAGCACGCGGGCCTGCGCTCAGGACCGAGGGGCAGGCAGGGAGACCCACTGTCCCCGGAGACGCCTGGGGTCCAGAGGCCCCAAGGCCACACTCCGCCCTCCGGGTGGGGTCTGCAACAGAGGCCAGGGGTGTGGGCCGCACCAGGGATTCGAGGAGAAAAGGCGAGTCCTCCTCCTGGTCACTCAGGCTGAATCTTCTAATCACTTGGCAAAGAAAAATCTGCAAAACCCAGATTATGTTTTAAAATTAGACAAAAATTTTCTTTCGACAACTTCTAGACAGCGTAATTTAGCAAGCACATTCTCGATAATTATTTTTTCTTTAAATAGTTACAGTAGAATGGATTAATTTTCAAGATGATTCTCTGATTAGCGTGATTCATTAGCTGCCTGGGCGCTGTCCGCACCAGAGTGCAAGGTCGGAGAAGTCCCCTGCAAGATTGGATACTGGCCTGCGCCCGCGGCAAACTCTCCAGATTTGGCTAATCAAATTAGATGGAGAGAGAAAAACCACAGTTGTCGCAAGCTACCTGCTTCATTATTTCATTAGGATCAAGAAATGTATGTGGAGGGGGAAGAAAAAAACCGCTCCGGGCATCTTTCTTGGGCAAATTCCCATGAACTGACAGAAGCTCCTTGGGAGAGCAGACAGGAGAGGCAGCCAGGCTTCTAGTTTAACTCGTGACCAGGAGAGCGTCCCCCCTAGTTCCATGAGGCCGTGGGGCTCCTAGAGGGCAGCAGAGGGGTGTCAGGCCCTGGCTGTGTGGAGACATCGCACGCCCGTGTGCGCAGAGCTGGAAACGCCCTCATTTAGGGCAGACCCCCACGGCAGCCAGCTGCCCACAGGGCTGGGGGCTGTGCTGGAGGCCCATCTCCAGAAAGTGATGAGGCCACAGTCCAGGCCAGAGGTCCAGCCTCTGCAGGAGAGATGCTGGACATGGCGGGAGATGCTGAGGCCGAGAATACAGGCTGCTTTCAGGGAATACAGGCCCCCACTAGGACTCAGACCTATCATCTTCCATGGACGACTAGGCCCGTGAAATTAGAAAACCACTCTGCCCACTCATCTCTCCTTTCATACATCCACCCATCCATCCATCTATCCATCCACCCATCCATCCTTCTATCCATCCACCCATCCATCTATCCATCCACCCACCCATCCACCCATCCATCCATCCACCCATCCACCCATCCATCCATCCATCCACCCGTCCATCCATTCATCCATCCACCCACCCATCTGTCCATCCACTCTCCCATCCATCTACTTATCCATCTATCCATTTATTTATTGACCCATCCACCCATCTGTCCACTCAATCTTTAGTGTGTGCAGCACCACGAAACTCTTGAACTTGCCTCCCTTTGCCCGATGGTCATGCCTACTGAGAAAAGCCGAATAACGGCTCAGGGACCGCTCAGGGACCCGCTGTCCTCTTGCCCCCTGGAGCAAACTTCAGAGGGAAGAGGGGGGAGGTAGCCGAGTTGGCGTCCGCCAGCCTCCCTCTGACTCCTGCAGCACGCCCAGCAGACATGTAGCCAACACGCGGCGTCCCAGACCTCTTGCCTCCCCCTCCTCTCCTGTGGTCCATGGGGAAGGTCCCTTGGCGGTGACAGAAGAGCCAGGGACAGGCCGTGGGCACCTAAGACTCTGCCCAGGCTCTTTGTCCCCTGATGTGAAGACCGACTCATTGGAAGAGACCCTGATGCTTGGAAAGACCGAGGCCAGGAGGATAAAGGAAAGACAGAGGATGAGATGGTTGGATGCTATCATCAACTCAGTGGACAGGAGTCTGAGAAAACTCCAGGAGATGGTGAAGGACAGGGAAGCCTGGCGTGCTGCAGTCCATAGGGTTACAAAGAGTTGGAAACAAGTGAGCAATTGAACAACAACTGTAAACAGGGAACCTGTGAGTTTCCACCCATGAACTGGAGGTCCCAGAGGCTTGGAGGGTTTTCTCCAGACCATCCCCCAGCAGCTCTGGTCTCTCCTCCCTGATGGGCTCAGAGCCCCTCTCCCTGTCCCCGCAGGAAGGGAGGCTGTGAGGCCTGGGGAGAGCAGGGGTGGGGAGAGCAGCCCCGGGAGGCGGCTGTGCAGCTCGCCAGTCCCTGCCTCTGTGAGCACGCGGCCCGCGAGCACGCGGCCCGCCCCTGGTGTTTCTGTCTTCACGCGGCCTCTCCTCCTCCCATGAGGACCCAGGCACTGGAGCAGAGCCCACCTGGATGACCCCGTCTTAACCGGTTACCTCTGATTACATGGCCACCTAAGGCCACAGTCACAGGCCCATGGATTAGAACCTCAACGCATCTCTGTGTTGAAGCCAACCCACTACAGACGCCCTTCCCGGGGTGCAGAGCAGGGCACCCAGGGCAGGCCATGTCCCACGTCTGTGTCCCACGTCCCACACTTAGGAGTGACCAGCACAAGGGCTCCCCGGCCCCAGGAAATGGACTGAACCGTGGGCAGGCTGCCGGAATCCAGGGTCACGTGAACTCAGCACAGGGTCCCCGAACCGGAGGGTGTGGGTGTTGGATCAAGCACCGGGGAGACGCTGTGTTCAGACACCACGCCAGGATTGATCGAGTTGGCAAAAAGGATAGACTGCTTCCAACTAAATCCAATAGTTCCACACATGCATTTTATCTTAGAATCTGGGAAATGTGTCTCTACTGGAAGCATCTCGCCTGTTTTGTAAGATTTACAAACCTCGATTTAAAGAACGGGAAGGAAGCCTCTTCTGATGTCGGTTAACCTGCTCGATGGTTTCAGCCCCTCATGGTCTGAGAGGTTCCGAAATGGGGCAGACTTGGCCTGGACATTTGGATGCGGTTTCCTTGGTTACCACTTTGATCTGCGTCCCCAAGTCTCCCCATAACTTTGAGCTCAGTTTCGGTCCAAGCACAGGGCCCTGCCTGGCATTCCTAATCTTGCTGAAATCCTCCAAGCTGGGATGCTGCACCGTGGTTACGGTGAGGTCCTGCCAGCCACCCGGGGCGGGGCGGGGGGTGGGGGCATGGCGCGAAGCTGCTGAATCAGAAAGAAAAGGAATGGGGAGTGAAACACCCACAGGAGATGCTGGAATCAAAGGCTCTGGGTTCATGAGCTGGGCGGGAGTCTTCTGCAAGTCCTGGGGGGCTCACTGGAATAAGCCTGGTACCCCGCCCTGGGCTCCCCAGCACTGCCTGTCCTGGGAGGTGGGGCTGGTGCAGGCCGGGGGTCTGGGGGTCCCCACGCATTGCGCTCATGGGGCTGCGGCAGGGCGAGCCCCCGGCCCGTGGCCACTGTGTCCCCCTCCCACCCTGGGCCCCCTGTTCAGGGTGTCCTGCACTGTCCAGGGCCGCCTCGCCTCACTCAGTGCAGGCCATCCCGGCTACCTCAGGGAGCCCATGGCTGGAAGGGGTGAAGTGCCCAGGGCCGCAGGAAGGCAGCTTTGGGCAGCGGGGGGCTGGAAGCGAAGCCCCGTCTCTGCCTTTCTTCCTTTATCTGAGCCAAGAATCCAGCAACCACTGATGGCCACCTGGGCAGCTGGATGAATGGCTCCCGGCCTGGTGTCCACGGAGCCGCAAATTGGGCGTTATTTATAGCCTGTCTCCGCCAGGGTCAGGGTCTGGGGAACCGAGCAGGTGGGATGGAAGCCTCGGAAACGGAATCCCATCCCCCGCCTGGGGCCGGACCGCGGCTCCCTCTCCGGGCAAACGCCTACCCTATCCCGCAGCAGAGGCGAGGCTGGCTCCAGGCCGGCCCAGGCCAGGGGGCTCTGTCCTGGCTTCCTGCGGCCCCCGCGATCCTGGGGACAGACCACCCTCCCCGCGGACGAGGTGGCACCGAGGCCCCAGGCAGTCAGCCCCAGGCTCCACGGGGGCCGCACAGAGCTGGGGCCAGACCCAGCAGTTCAGAGCCGACCTCTGCCCCTTCCAGCCCTCCTCCTCCCTGGGACAGCGGACTGCGTGGACCTACACCTGGTTTTCGTCCTGCTTCTTCTTTTCTCTGTTATTTCTGTGTCGTGACGCTTGTCTCCAGCATCTTTGCAGTGAGTGAGGTTTTCATCCTGTGGGCCATGCTGGAGACCCCCTCTGACTGTGGGACCGAGACTCCCGGTCCACGCGCCCTGGGCGCCTGCCCGCAGCCCGTCCCCCACCCCCACCACACATGTGCTCCCCCGACACCTCTCCGGCCTGACCTTCCCCTGACGGAGGCCTCTCCTGCCCCCTCTGCTGACCACAGGCCCCAGGGCCTTCCTCGGGAACCCTGACCCTGCACGAGGCCAGTGACGCACAAATCCGAGTGTGGATTTGGGGAGTCTGAGCCCCACGAGGGGCTCCATGAAGGTGGGGCTGGCCTGCTCAGTCCCCTGCCACAGGCCCTGCATGGCTCATGGTGCAGAGAAGGTTCTGGAGAGAACCCCTAGGGGTGGGGGAGGAGGTGCTGCTCTGGGAGCCCTGCTGTTTCCAGAACATTCCATATCCTTCCATCCCCAGGCCTGGCTGGGTCTGGCTGCTGCGGCCTCGTGAGTCGAGTCTCCCGGGCTGACCTGCGTCTTTTTTCCAAGCTTCCAGGAACGTGCCTGGCTTCTGCTGGGCTTCTTCATCGCTGTCCCGTCTGGCAGCCGCCCTTGGTGTTCAGAGGCAGGACCAGCCGCTGGTTGTGGCACAGTGTGGGCATGGGGTCAGCCTTCTGTGCCTGGGGTCCCCGCTGCCAGGAGAGTCAGCAGGAGGCACCAGAGGTTTCCGGGTTCAGACAGGACTCTAGGCAGGGGCAACCTCCCTTCCTCAGCAGGTGGACGACGCCTTCCCTGTCCCCAGGGCACCGGGCACTGGTCAGCCCCTCCAGGGACACTACAGACCAGGGCATCTACACATCCCCGAGCCTGTGCCGGGCAGCTGGAGCTGCTGGGTGCTGGGCCTTGGGCCTTGGGCCAGGGCCCCCAGGACACTGGCTCAGGGCCCGAGAGGACGGCCCAGCCCCGTGCCCCAGCAGCACCAGGGAAAAGGGGCCAGTTTCTCCCCCAAAGGGGCTCCATCGCCCCCACACTCCTCTTGGGCTTCCCAAGGCTCAGAGTTCATCCACCCCCCACTCTGAGGGCATCACTCTGAGATGCCTGGCTTCAAGGTCACCTTGCTTGGGACGAAGGTCCCCAAACCCATTTCCTCCTTTCCCTGCATATGTAGCAAGAATGCACTTCCCAGGCTCCCGCACGGAGGCAGTGGCCCAGCCAGCGGACCTCAGGGAAGTCGAGAGGCCCTAACCAGGCTCGGCCCAGAGCCTGCCCGCCCTCCCCGGCCACACGTGGCTCCTGCAAGACGGGGGTCCCCACGGTGGGGGGGACCCCGGGCTGGCTAAACAGGGACTGCCCCACTATGATGTGGCTATTGTCTGACCGGCTCCTTGTGACCTCGTGAACTGCAGCACGCCAGGCTTCCAAGTCCTTCAATATCTTCTGGAGTTTGCTCAAACTCATGTCCATTGAGTCGGTGATGCTATCCAACCATCTCATCCTCTTTCGCCCCCTTCTCCTCCTGCCTTCAATCTTTCCCAGCATCAGGGTCTTTTCCAGTGAGTTGGCTCTTGGTATCAGATGGCCAAAGTATTGGAGCTTCAGCTTCAGCATCAGTCCTTCCAATGAACATTCAGGGTTGATGGAACAAAACAAACTCGTGTTACAGGTTTGATCATCAGCAAACTTTTCTTAAGCCAGAAAGTCTTCTCAGCTTCGTGGCTGGGCAGGCCGTCTCATGGGGGTGTCCCTGGAGGCTCAGTGGTAAAGAATCTGCCTGCAATGCAGGAGACCGAGGTTCGATTTCCTGGGTCGGGAAGATACCCTGAAGGAGGGCATGGCAACCCACTCCAGTATTCTTGCCTGGAGAATCAAATGGACAGAGGAGCCTGGTGGTCTACAGTGCATGGGGTCCCAAGAGCCGGACACAACCGAATGTCTGAGCACTGATGCACAGGACGTCTCACAGCTGCAGCCCAAATGCGGCCCTGATGCCCCCGGAGGCTGGGTGTGGAGGGGACCCCACGAAACTCTGCCAAGCCGGGCCTGCCCTGAGCAGGGCCAGCACCTTAGCTGAGCCCAACACCCCTTGGGCTCAAGGCCACTGCCAGCAGGCACAAGGAGGGGGGTGTGGAGGCCTCCCTCCCACAGCCTTTCTCTACATGGGGGGCTCTGCGGGGGAGCTGGCTGCCAGGAGACCCCCCTCCCTGTCCCTGATCTGGGAGTCGGGGTGGGCTGAAGGCAGAGACGCCCAGGAGGCCAAGATGCAGGGTCCGGCTCTGGTGCCGACTCGGGGACCTCAGGCCCTGGCTCTGCCCCCCGAGGCTGTGCCCCAGTCTTGTCAGCAGCCTGCACCCCACGAAAGCCCCGTGACAGGGGGAGGTTTCCAGTGCCGGGCAGTTGGTCAGGCGCCCACCCGGGCTTCCACAGAAGCTGGGCAGGTCTGAGACAGTCCAGGGCCCCAGGGTCAGAGCACCGAGGCAGCTGCTCCACTCGTGAGCCTGGTTCCCCCTGCCCCCTCTGCTGGGCAATGTCTCAGGCAGACGGTGATTAAGGCCTGGGACGCAGCGCCTAACTGCATTGACCTGGATCAGCCCCAGCGCTGATGCTGACAGCGCAGTCTGCAAGCCACACCCTTCAGTCCGTGCAGCCACAGTGGCCTTTGTGAGAGCCGGAAGGATGCGCAGGAAGGTCACTCCGATAAAGGCCGGGAAGGAGCCCTGGAGTCGGGGAGCACACAGGCCTGAAAACTGCCCCCTGCACCTTGGGCTCAGGCAAGGGAGGTGGGCAGGAGGGGCAGCAGACATGGACATAAACACGACGAGAGGTACAGCTGCGTTGACTCCCTGGCACTCACAGCAGCAGGTCGGCGTCCCAGGAAATGGGAATAGAGGGAGCCGTGAGCACTAGTCTATACTGAGAGGCCGGGGGCTGGGTCCCCACGATGTCCTGGGGCATCGTGATGGGAGGCCAGCTCTCAGGGGAGGGGCCAGCCCTCCCACCTGCCACCTGGTACCCGCGAAGCAGCTACCACAACAACCAGCCCCACAACAATCAAGCCCCTAAATGACCTGTGGGCTGGCCAGATGGCTTTGGGGAGGTGGGCACATCCATGGAGAATTGCAAAAAGTGGCCGTCAGAGCGTGAAACAGCGCTGGCCCTAGGTCACCCCATCTTTCTGAGTCCCTCCCCCCACTGCCTCACACACGAGCACAGACCTTTGGAGGCTCAGAGGCTTTGGTGAGGAGGAGACAGCCTACCTCCAGGACGTGTAAAGCTGTCCTGGAGGGGCAGGGACAGGGCATCATCCATCCTCCACCCAATGCCTGGTACCTGAGAGCTGTCCCATTCTCTAAAGTTAGGGAGCAGGCTGCTGCAGAAGCAGGGGACCCCAAGCTGTCCACCTGCACAGTGACCCGGCGCTCCTGGTTCAGAAACAGGTGGATGTCCAGGGGTGGCCACAGGCTGGGGGAATCGCAGAGAGGAGCAGGTGGGAAACCAGCCCAGGAGACAGCAGAGAGCAGAGGCCAGTCAGCCCATCTCAAAGGACCCTCAGAGTCACAGGGATGGACGTGGCTCATGTGAAAGGAGATTGGATTTTGGCGGCGAGGCGGCAAGGTGACAGCAGCAGTGCCCTCAGGAGTTGCAAGCGGCGTCGTGAGAGTGGAAGGCAGGAAGGACAGAGGGCGCTTGGCAGCACAGGCTGCAAGCGCCCTGATCTCCAGACCATCACAAGCACCCCTGTGCCCGGGAGCTGAGCCTCTCAACACTGAGAGCCACTATCAGGAAAGGGCAAGGCGGAGACGGGGCTGGGGGTGATCAACGATCATACAGACATTTCCCCCCAAATCTGGATTCTCAAGTGCCCACCGAGGGTCAGCTCCACGGGCTGTAACCCAGGGATGCCTTGGAATGCAGAAATTCCAAGGAAGCTTTCAAAGGGCTCTGGGGGGAGGGGAGGAAGATGCCCCGGGCGTGAGAGGGCAGTGACAAAGGATGCACAGCCAGGGCAGCTGTGAGAGGCCCCGTGGACGAGAGCGAAGCCTTGGGAGCCCCGCAAGGAAGTGACCTGAGCTGTGATTCTATACCCAGCCAAGATAGCACACAGCACAGACCACATCGCAGGAGACAGGTACCTGACTTTCAGCCGTGTCTCCCACACGTGGGCTTTCGTTCCCTGACACACATAAGGAAAACAAGGATTTTCAAAAAAGCTAACAGTGGTTTTTTTGGGTATGAGAGAAGCATCTCCATCTTCTTCTGTCCAAATGATCTACCACAAATAATTAACACTCAGTGCTAGTTTTAAAGATGAGTGTTCAAGGGGACGGTCGTATCACAGGCCAGTGCAGGCAACACAGGTCCACAGACCAACGCTTCCAGGGTCCATCAGTCATGGCCTGATAACCGAGTGCTGAAACACAAGCAGAGAACAGGCGTGTTTGCAGTCAAGGTCTGGGGAGGGAAATCCACGGGGGAAAGTTTTCAGGTGAGCCCAGACTGATGAACACAAACGTGACAATCACCACCCCTCACTCGTGTTATTTCCGGTCCTGGAAGCGGGCACTCTACCCACTTGACAGATGAGAAAACAGACTCAGGAGGCTTAGGAGTTTCTTCAAAGACACATGGTTACTCAGTGCAAGAATCACGACTGAACCTAGGGGACCACATTCACATTCTGGGCTCACTCCCTGGTCATCGGAGATCATTTGAGTCTTGGAAACAGGCAGCTTCTTTCTTTCTTCCTGTGATCCTTGCCAGGGCTGCAGGAGCCAAGGGTGAGTCGCAGGCGTGGCTGGCTTCAGGACACAGCGATTCTCGGGGAGGGGCCCCGTCATAAGTCCTCGGGGAGGGGCCCCCGTCATAAGTCCTATGTGTCCAGGGCACTTGTGGGTCTCACAGCGCTGGGGGGCCTGGGGATTCCCTGACAAACACGCCTGCTCACGTGGGGTGTACCGTAGGGTCATCCCACGGACGGCAGGTCCTCCTGGACGCTGCTCTGCCCTGAGAGCAGAGTCAGCAGAGACCCCGAAGGCCTTGTACCCCTGGCTCGGTGGGCTGGACAGTCTGACCCCCCTGCAGGAGTGGAGCTCCCGCCTGCTGTGGTCACAAGCCCAGCAGCCCCCTCCCCGTCCAGCTGCAGATTTCTGTGCTTCTCAGCACAGCACCTCAGGTCCGGGAGAAGAGAAAGGTGGCCTTTCCAGACGTGCCCTTGGTGCCTGGGTCTCCAGTTCGGGACAAGACGGTGGTCCTGCGGTGGTGAGTGGACGGCGGGGAGGAACTCGAGGTCAGGGCCCACCTCCCTGCTGAGCTTCCTCCCACTCGGCTCCTTCCTCGGGGAGCCCGGCCGGGGAGGACTTAGTCATGGTCATGTCACCAAGGCTACGGTTCCTCCAGCTTCTGCATCACAGGCATCAACCTCTGGATTTAAGCGGTGTGACGGAATAGCAGGCTCTGGTCCTCCCAGGCTCACCGCGTCCCTGGGACACAGAAGCTCTCCGGCCTTTCCTACTGGACACCTGCAGGGGATGCTCCCCGGGCCCCTAATTTACGGGTAATGTGTGATGACAGTCTGACTCCCCGAGGTTTAGGGTTTTCATCTGAACAGATAAGTCAGGACCGGCTGTCTCAGCCTCTGGAAAAGGTGCTTTCCCGTTGTATTTATGACCCAGGACAGTCACCAGAGGCCCATAAAGCCCGCTGCAGAGAAGCTGCTGTTAATCACCATCTGCATCAGGAGAAACCTCCCTCACTCAACATGGGAGGTGCCTCCTTGTCATCAGAACCGTGACAAAATGCCCCGACCCCACATTCTCTGCTCCCGATGAGCTGGCAAGTCTGCATGGTTGTCACCCAGTGGCTCCGAAGCAGCTCTGTCCTGCCGGGAGCTTTGACTTGGCACTGCCCTGCCCCGGCCGCTCCCAGCAGACTCCCCTCCCTTCTTGCCCCTCGAGCTTTCTCTGCAGGGCCAGACTGGGACAGGGGGCTGCCCTCAGCCAGCACTCTCCTGGATCCGAGCTGACGGTGGCCACGGGTTTGGCCACAGAAGGTGGGCAGAGCTCACTTGGCTGCGTTTATCACGTGCGCACTGGATGGGTCTCCCAGCAGCTTCTAAGTGGTCTGTCCACGGAGCCCTCCTCCAGCAAGACCCTCCATTAAACAGAGCTCCAGACGTCTCTGCGAGCTGAATCATGACGCCCCGTGCAAGGCAACACTGCCCTCCATAACAGACTGTAACCAATACTGCATTTATTTACCGAAAAAGCCACAATCGAGGAAGACCACCCCAAGAAGTGCACAGCAATTAGCAACCAATTATGGGATTGGGGGTAGCATGTGCCGGCCCGAGGGCACATTCAGAGCCCGGAGCTGCCCCCTCTGAGAGGAATGAATGAACAGTCCAAGGCCAGAGGCGGGGCATCTGGCCCCTAAAGGCCATCCTTCGTCTTCCCATGATTCGCACAGGCTTGGACCGCTGACCGGGGCAGCCTGCCAGACGGAGCAGGGGCCAGAGGCCATGATTTCCCATTCCCAACAAACTGAATGCAGAGGCCACCTTGGGCAGGAGGCAGCTTGCCTGGGGGTCTGTGAGATCTGGCTGAGAACCTGAGCTCCGTGATGTCCTGTTATTTGGTCACCAATGGGCAGGGACCCCCTTGTGCAAAGTCATAGAGAAACAGCTGGGAGGTGGCTGAAGGTGGGGAGAGACAGGACCGGGGGAGGGGGCTGAGGGGGGACAGGACCGGGGGAGGGGGCTGAAGGGGGGAGACGGGACCGGGGAAGGGGGCTGAAGGGGGGAGACGGGACCGGGGGAGGGGGCTGAAGGGGGGAGACGGGACCGGGGGAGGGGGCTGAGGGGGGAGACGGGACCGGGGGAGGGGGCTGAAGGGGGGAGACGGGACTGGGGGAGGGGGCCGGGGGGGGACGGGACCAGAGTAGGGGGAGACGGGACCGGGGGAGGGGGCCGAGGGGGGGGACGGGACAGGGGGAGGGGGCTGAAGGGGGGAGACGGGACCGGGGGAGGGGGCCGAAGGGGGGAGACGGGACCGGGGGAGGGGGCTGAAGGGGGGAGACGGGACCGGGGGAGGGGGCTGAAGGGGGGAGACGGGACTGGGGGAGGGGGCCGGGGGGGGGACGGGACCGGGGGAGGACAGGACCGGGGGAGGGGGCCGAGGGGGGGGACAGGACCGGGGGAGGGGGCCGAGGGGGGGGACGGGACCGGGGGAGGGGGCTGAAGGGGGGAGACGGGACCGGGGGAGGGGGCCGAAGGGGGGAGACGGGACCGGGGGAGGGGGCCGGGGGGGGACAGGACCGGGGGAGGGGGCTGATGGTGGGGACAGGACTGGGGGGTGGCCGAGGACAAGTAATTCATTGCCACCCATCGGGTACTCCGAGATGGTGCCACAGGCCTGCAGCATTTAAGCCACACCTGTTCAGAAAGAGGGGTGCAGTGCCAGCTTACCCCGGGGAGGGGCTCCATAAGGACACCTTCTCGTGGGTTCGTTTCCAAGGGACCTGCTAGGTGGAGCCTTGGGGACCCCGCTGGCCTGAGGCAGGTCACGGATGCTCCCTCCAGAGGTGACCCGAGGCTTGTGGGCGGCGACTGTGACCAAGGTCAGCTTGAGGGCACGCTGCCTCCTCTGCTGAGGGTGGCACCGGGCGAAGGTCACCAGGAGGGACACAGAGGCACAGCGCCCTTCCCAGAGCAACTAGTTCTGGAGGAACAGTGACGGGGCTTCAGTCAGGGCCCCGAAGTGCCTGTGGCCTGAACAGGTCTCTGGGTTCCGGCCAGGGAAGGTCCCAGGGGCTGAGCAGAGGGTCCCACTCTCCTTTCTCAAGGATTTTGGAGATGAACCTACGCCCAATCAGACCTTCATCTCCATTCATCCATTAAGGTTAAAGTCAGGATATCCTCTGTCTCCTGGGGCTGCAGTCAGCGTGCCGTGGGCTCGGCCGATCCCGAGGACAAGGTCAAGGAGGACAGGGGTGCAGGGCCCCAGGCCAGGACCCTAGGGCACCTGGAGACCCAGCTCTCGGGGGAGACTCTGTGGCACTGGCAGCCAGAAGCCGACTACTTTTGTCAGCGGAGTCAGAATGGAAGGGAAATTGAATTAAGCGGGCGGTGAGTTATAATGCAGTGCTGACGTGCCGGCGAGCATTGCCCTCCCAGCAGAGCCCACGAGGTAAGTCAGCCTCAACAGGAGAGAGTGGCCGGTCCAGGCGGGGGTCAGCGGGACAACGCTGCGCATGGGTGGCCCCCGTGTCAGAACCGATATGGCGGCAGGCGCATCACCAGCACGGGCACGGCTATTTCAGGAAACGCAATTGTGTTAGAAGTTTTCCAATCTCTTCTCCTGCCTCCTGGCTCTCGGGGGCCACGGGCCCTCCTACCGCAGTATGGGTGCGTCTCCTGGGCGGAAGGCGCGAGGCAGATGGAGAATTTTGCCGTCGGGTGGTGGTAACCGGGCCAGGAAGGGGCGATTTTTGCTCCGAGTCGGCCCTCTCAGGCCCTGGAGCACTGGACCCCAGCTGCACACACAGGACACCAGCCCGGGGCTCCCTCCGCCAAGCTCCCTGCAGGGCAACCAGCTTCTGCCCCATGCACCTGGCTTCCGGATGTCCCCACTCTTCTGGGCAGGGACAGCAGCCCTGCCCTGCTGCCCTCTGGCCCCCCGTGCTCGGGGCCCCGCTGGGCGTTCCCAGACAGACCGGCTGCCAGTGTGGACAGAAGCCTCTCTGGGAGCAGCCAGCCCAGGGGTCTCTGCAGCCTGGAGCCTTTTCCCAAACTGGCCAGGCATGGGCCACAGTGGGTGCTCTGAGTGAGGGGCAGGAGGCCCAGGCCTCACCGCCCACCCCGGGGGGCTGGCAGACGCTCAGTAGGGTCTCTGGACGCACTGGGTCCCCTTCATGGTGTCCAGCTCCAGCCCTGGCCTGGTGATAGCCGCCCCAGAATCAGCAGCTCCTGCGAGGCTGGCTCCTCCGTGGGCCCCGGGAGTTGGGAGTGTGGACTGCCCTCGGGGACAGAGACCTGATCGGCTCCTTGCCTCCCCACTCACCATCGCCCCGGCTTCCTGGCGTGAAGGGGAAGAAGCAGCCTCTTAGCTGCCTTCCTGAGGACCTCCAGGGGGACAACGCCCATCTCAGTAGGTGGAGGCTTACCCTGGGTACCAGCTCCCTCCCACCTGCCACAGGGACCCCCGTCGTGGGGAACAGACCCCAGAGTGTGGAGGGTCCCAGCTTGCTCCGACAGCAGGCTCCACGGCAGAGTGACCATTATCTGTGATGCCGTCCTGGTGGGTCCAGACATGAAGTATTTGGCAAAACCCGCCTGATACAAACGTGGCCTTGGGTTAATGACAGTCTCTCTCTACCAGCTCCTCAACTGGAGCAAAGGCGCTAGCAATACTATTCTTAATGCCAATAAGGGGGGCTTGGAACACTCTGTACTTGTTGCTCTATTTTTTTGTAAACCGAAAACTTCTCTAAAAATAAAGCCTATTAATTAAAAACAAATAGACGAAGGAAAACCACGGGCTCCAGCCCAGACGATGGAAAAAGAGGCACGGCCGGACCCTCGGCGGGAGGGGAGACCTGCCCCCCAGAGCTCACAGCCCAGACAGCCCTGCCCCGGGTCCTCTGCCGGCTGCCAGGCCACACGGACAGGAGAGATCCGCCCCCATCTGCAGGTGCAGCGTGGCCCAAGCCATGCTGATGGAGGAACAATCTCAGCCTGTCTGTCTGTCCTGCCTTCACACCAAGAGTGCAAGACTGCCAGGCCAGGGTCCCTCACAGTGACCAGCACCTCACCCCGTAGAGCCTGGCCCTGCACCCCCGGGGGGGGACTCACAGGCCAGGACTGGACTGGATGCAGAGTGGGGGCGTCTGGGGAACGAGGGGTGGGCCCATCACTTCCTCCCGTGTATTTCACCCTGAGATGCTCACGAAGGTGGAAAAGGCCACAGAGGTGCCACGGGTTTGTTAGCACTCTGGGTGGGGTGAGGGGGTGAGGATATACAGTGACGTATGTGTGACCTGAGCCCCGCTCTCAGATGATCAGACAGCAAGAGACGATTAGCTAATGAGGTGCAATATAATCAGGGGAACGACCCAGCTCTTCCCCTCTGCTTCAGAATCGTGTTTTAGAACTTCACATTAAATTGTCATGAGTTCCAAAGACTAGAACTTTTCAGTAGTGATACTGGAACTGAAATCCGAGCTCCATCTGAGGCCACATAAAACATCAATGAGAAGTGTTCACAGACCCACAGGTGTGATGTGGACAGCAGAGCTCAACCTGCAAAGCACACAGCTTAAGAGGAGAGATCGGTAAAACAGACCTGCTTAAAACAGGAGTTTCTGTTCATCCACAAATTGCCTGGGAGCCCTGGTGCTCTGATTGCTGGACACCTGTGACATTATGCAGGGAACAGTGCCTGGGCGGGGGTCTGCACCAGTCAACAGATCCGCAGGCCGCCTCCATCCTGCCCCCCTCCTGCAGCTCAGGGACATCACGGACCCTTGTCCTCATGGTGGGTGGACACACAGGAAGCCAGTTGACCACGCCAGGCTTGGAGAAGATGTTAGCAGGACAAGCCTTGCATCTAAGGCAGGATTCAGATGCAGAATAAAGAAAGAGCTGCTGAGAATCATCGAACAAATAAGAGATGCTCTCCAGCTGCCCAGCAAGCCTGAGGAATCACGCTCCCCATCACCGCTCAGCAGACAGACGCATGTCAACTCCAAAGCGAGATACCACCTACCCCCCGGAGGATGGATGGCTAAAGTAAAAAGACCCACAGTAACAAGTGCTGACAAGGACACAGAGCAAAGGCAGCTTGTCTGCACGGCTGGAGGCGGGTCCAGTGGTACAAGCACTTTGAGAAACACTTTGGCTACAGCTACCATAACTGACAGGCACCCCCGCCACTTCTGGGTACATGTGCTGGGTATATATGCCCACAATATATAAGTGTGTGCATTTACCAAGACACACACATGTGTTCACAGCTGCTGTACTAATAATGATGAAAAATTCAAAATAACCCAAACACCCGTCTTTCTTGAAACAGACAAATTATGGTACAGTGATGCAATGAAATCCTACACAATAAAATAACGAAGTATCGCTCCACACAGCATGGCTGATCTCACAGACATGGTGAGTGAACAAAGCTGCACACAAAGGTCTACCTCCTGCCTGGTTCTTTCCGTGGGAGGCTCCAGAGGGTGGGACGCTAGGGATGGGAGGTGGGGGGAATGACCGCGGTCAGGGGAGAAGCACCCAGTCCCGGCTGGCCAGTGTGTGCAAGCCTGTGTGTCTGTTCGTCTCAAAGTGTTTTTTTAAAAAGAATAAACACAGGTTTGGGACTTCCAAATCCTACGCAAGGTCATGGAATCTTTTCTGAACTTGCTACCCAGGCATATTTATGGGTCTGTGACTGTACAGACACAGATTCCCGAGGTCTCCCGGTGCTGGAGAGGAGGCCTCGCAGGAGGAGGGGCCGCGTTCACTTCTGCCTGGCCCGGGGACACCCCCTCCACTATTCAGGCTCCCCGGCACACTCACGGTTAAAGGAGAAGCATCGCTTTACACACGCGCCTGCACTTCTGGTCTGCTGCCCCTGGGGAGCTCTGACCGCCAGGTGCCAGCTGTTGTCACAGGTCCACACGGAGGGACCCTGGTGCTCAGGGTGGCGGTGAGGGTCACGGTCACATGGGCCGCTGGGCGCAGGACCTGCGAGGAGTCGGGTACTTAAGCCCCCTGGGGGGCCGGTGGCTCTGACTCTCAGGGGCCCCTGCCCCCCGGGCTGTGGACCCAGAATGTGAGCGTCGCGTCCCCCCGAGTTCCGGATGAAATCTGTCAGCTCAGCTGCTCAAGTGTCCGCTGAGGACACTCAACAAGGTGACAATAAAGCCAAACAAAGTGCAGCTGAAGCGCGGGGAGGACCCCTCTGGGCGATGCAGAGAACCGCCCGCCCCGGGCGCCCGGCCCTGAGGGCCCACGCCCCTCCCGAGGCCCCTCCGACCCCCAGGCCCCGGGCCCCTTCTCGCCCATCAGGCAGGCCAACTCTGCCTGGTCCTGCTGGGCGACTGAATAGTTAAAGGGAGAACTTCATTCACCTCTGTGGCTCCCTGACTAGGGGCCTCCGTCCTGCGCCCCCAGCCGCGGAGGGCAAGGAAGGGGACGCTGACCCCCCCAGCCCCACCGGACTGCCCACCCCTCCCGCGCTGGGGCTCTGAGTGGCAGTCACCGCCGGGAGTCAGGCCACCGGGCCCGCGACTGAGCGCCGCCCTGCTGACCTCGTGCCCCTTCACGCCAGCCCGGGGAGCCCCCCGAGCCTGCCTCCAGCCCCTGTAGACCACCCGCTCCCCGGCCCACAGGTGGGCCACACCTGCCGGGGAGGAGGACAGTGCTCAGGCCAAGCCCAGGTCCTCCTCGGTCAGCATGGACGCCTCTCTGCACTGAGATCCCTGTGACATTGGGCCCTGCCCAGGGCCCCAGGGAGTCCCCAGGCTTGGCGCAGGCCACTGGGGGGCAGGCCCACCTCCCTTCCAGAAGGGCCCCCCGTATCCGCACTTCTTGGCCAGGCCCTGCTCTGAAACTGGAACAGCGCCTGGGTTCATCTGCTCAATGGAAGCTGGGCTCCTGGAGAAAGGGCTGGCCTCTCTGGGAGGGATGGGACCCTCGGTGTCCAGCTCCCACCTCCCACCCTCGGACTCAGCCTGGATGCAACCAGGATGGAAGGCTGGGCTGCATCCACTCTACCCCTCCTTAAGGTCGACCCCAGGCAGGGCCTCACGACGCTTGACCAAGGTGGCTGGGGTACCCTCATGCAGGGGCCCAGGGCTGGGTGATGGACTGAGGCTGAGGACAGCCCTGGTCACCAGGCTGAGCACTGGTGTGGGCCCCTGATGGGCACATGGGCGCATGGGCAAGGCGTGGACGGAAGGCAGGGGCCACCGCCTCTCTCCTCTGCAGCCACCACACCCAGGAAGGGAGACCCTCAACCACAGGTTCCGCAGGGCATGGCTCCCAGAGACTTTGTTCACGACAGTATTCACGGCCTAGCAGCCGGCGAGCACCCTGGATGTGCTGCCCCCTGACACCTGTGGCCCCGTGATGAGCGCTGGGGTCACCTCTTCCAGGAAGCCTTCCCTGGTCGCTGCAGCCTGAGTCCCTGGTTCCTTCCCCTGGAGTCTCGTGCCTCCTCCAAGCGTCTCAGGGTAGGTCAGGGCCCTTTGTCCCATCTCCCCGGGTCCTCGATGAGGCCGCCAGCCTGGGCCATTCTTACTCTGCACCCAGGTCTGGACCAGCTCAGCCCTGCTGGGGTGTTTCCCAGGGGAACTGCGACTTCTCCAGTGGCTCTGAAACTCTGGTGCCCCCGCGATGCGGCCGACCACACAGGGCAAGCTCCGTCCCCCAAATGGCCCAGTCTTCGGTCTTTAAAGGCGGGCGGAGGACACTGCTTCTCTCCACGGGTGTTTGTGGAAATAAAACCAGTGATTCATTAAAGCTTTCCGCAAGGACCTGATGACCTTGTGAGGCCCAGGCATGCCAGCCTTAGAACTGCTTATAAAGCTCTGTTACCCCCACGTCAACTGTAGCTTTGCTTTGGGGGTGCCAAAAAATATCCAGACCAAAAGTCCACCCAGAGTCAGGGGGCTCCAGAACTGAGGACCCACTTCTGCCTCCTTTGCTGGGGGAGACAGAGACTCAGCCATCTCAGGGCGGTGGGCCTGCCCCCAGCATCCTGGGCAGGGCCAAGGGGCTCCCTGGAGACCTGGGCGAGCCCAGGGTACCAGGCTCTCCTGCACCCCCTCCCACCGTGAGGACGAGGGTCGTGATGTCCCTGAGCTGCAGGAGCGGGGCAGGATGGAGGCGGCCTGCAGATCTGTCTGTCGGCTGGTGAGACCCCCACCCCGGCGCCGCTCCCTGAATAATGTCGCAAGTGTGCCAGCAATCAGACCATGAGGGATCCCACCGCTCGCTGGGGCATGGCATCGCCTGATCCTGGAGAGAATTTCTCCAAGATGTTGCAAAGATCTTTCTTCTCTACGTGCCCATTATCCTCAAATGCTGATTAAAATGTGTAAGATGAGGGAGGCGGCGTTATTAGCTTTCTGTTTTATAGCTTTCGGCGCAAGAGTCTGGCACTTCCGTTGAATTTATCTTTGAGCATTTCACTCTTTCTGAAGCTCCCGTAAATGGAACTGTTTCCCTGAGATCATTTTCAGAGTATTCACTACCATTGCAGACATATTCCATTGTTTTGTAGCTTCACCTTGTATCCTGTGACCACGCCAAACTCTTGTTACTTTTAAGTGTGTGTGGTATGTGTGTGTGTGTGTGTGTGGATTCCTTCAGATTTTCTTTATAAAAGATCACATGGTCTGTGAATAGACAGCTTTGCTTCTTCCTTTCCAATCAGAGTGACTTTCACTTAGGTTTCTTGTCCAGCCACCCCTGTGAGGCCTGCAGGACAAAGCTGGATACAATGGACAGATGGACAGAGCAGACATCCTTGTCTTGCTCCTGATTCGAGGGCAAAAGCACCCAGTCTTCCCACTGAATGTGAAGCCACCTGATGCCTTTTCATAGATGCCTTTTGTCATGTGAGAAGTTCCCTGTTGTTTCCAGTTTGGTCAGTGTTTTTATCCTGAAAGGATGTTGGCTTTTGTGAAGTGCTTCTTCTGCGACTATTGGAACATGGAACTTTTGATCTTTATTCGATTAGTATCAAATATCAGCAATTTTCATTTTTTGAATATGAAATAAAGTTACACCAAAAAAACCCCCACAAACATCAGAGCTACTGGTTTGCTTATGTTGGGCCATGGCTGCACCCTTGAGATAAGTCACACTTGGTCAGGACACGTAATCCTTTTCCTCTGCTTTTGGACTCAGCTTGTTAGTCTTTTGTGGAGGATTTCTGCATTTATATTTATAAGGTCTGTTATTTAGTCACTCAGTCGTGTCCGACTCTTGTGACTCCACGGACTATAGCCAGCCAGGCTCCTCTCTCCGTGGAATTTCCTAGGCAAGAATATTGGTGTAGGTTGTCATTTCCTTCTCCAGGGGATCTTCCCGACCCAGGGATTGAACCCACGTCTCCTGTATTGACAAGCAGATTCCTTACCACTGAGTCACCTGAGAAGCCCTCTGCAGTTTCCTTGTAATGTCTTTCCCTTTTGCTCTCAGGGTAAACCCAGCTTCATGGAGCAAGTCAAGAAGTGTTTCCTCTTATATTTTTGTTAAAAGAGTTTGAGAGGAATTGACATTAATTCTTGTCTGAATTAGGTCGAGTTCAGCAGGGGAACCATCTGATCCTGGGCTTTTCTTGCTGAGATGCTATTGGGTGATGACCTCACTGTCGTGACCTGTCACAGGTCTACACAGACTTTCCATTTCCTCTCGAGTCAGTTTTTGTCTTTCCAGGAAGGTGTCCAGTTCATCCGCGCTACCTAATGTGCCAGCAGCCAGCTGCTCAGTTGATTCTCATTTCGTAATTTAAGCCTTTTTCTCTCTCTGATCAGACCAGTTAAAAATAAAATTTTGATATCTTTATCTTTCAAATAATTAATTTTGGTTTAGTTGATGCCCACTGGTTTTTTTGTATTCTGTTTCATTTATTTCCATCCTAGTTTTTATTATTTTCTTCCTTCTACTTGGTTTGGGTTTAGATTGTTCTTTCTTTTTAGAGTCTTAAGGTGAATATCTTTCTTCGGTATCTTTCTTTTTAGTATCATTTATGTACAGGTAAATTTAAGTAACTTACTTTGTGATAACGGCTGTGCGTAGCAGTCAGCTCACACTTCTGAACATCTAGCACAGGGCCCTCACGGTCACTGCCAGCCTGCTGGGCACAGCACGGGGCAGGGCTCGCAGACGCCAGGGGGCAGGTGACCCAGGAGAGGAGGCACAGGACTGGGCCTTCGCTCAGCTCTGCGGCCCGCCTGCCCACAGCTCGGAGAGATAGCCAGCCCACTAGAGGCCACACAGCGGCATAAGACACACAGGCAGGTTTTCAAATGCACACCAGAACTCACCTGTCTAAGTCTTTTAAGGCATAACAGCTTTTCCCCCAAGACTGGGGCCTGCTGTCCACCCTGCATGTGCCCTTCCTTCAGAGGCTGCTTCCTCTCAGACAGCAGGTCAGGCGTCTGCACAGGGATGGACATGGATGTGGGGGGGGCCACTCACGCACGCCTCCTGTTACAGGACCTCCGGGAGTCTAGCACAGCCAGGGCCATGGAGTGTGGCCGCCTCCCCAGATCACAGGGCTCAGCTCCTCCAGGAAGCCTCCTGGATTTTCGCAGCCACATCTGCCCGGTTCAGTCTCCGTCAGGTCTGTGCTGCCCCGTGATGCCCCCTCCTCTCATCTCATGCCTCTGCGCCTGGCCCCACCCGAGCGCTCCTGTACTTAAAGCCAGGGAGAAGCGAGGTGATCCAGAGGGTTGGGTGCTGAAACGCCAAGGCTCCGGCCTGAAGAAGCACCCAGGGTCACTCAGCCTCCCAGGTGCCAGCCTCCCGCTGGGCCTCTGGCTCCTCCCCGAGGCGGCCCTGGACCCAGTCCCAGCCCTCTCCTGGGGATGCCCAGCCACTCCCAGCTTCTCTGTCCTTCTCAGCTCCCCATCTTCTTCACCTGCATCTATGTGGCCTCACATTGTCTTCTCTTTTGCTTCTGAGCATCTCAGCCCCTTCACAGGCCGTGATCAGGGCTGCCGAGCACACTGCTCTTCACACAGTGGGCAGGTGTGGCAGGGAGGGGCCACCCAGGCTCCGTTGGACCTAGCACAGAGCACGCTTGGACTTGAATGCTCTCTGCAAGTCCGTTTCCCAGTTATGTGATTTTTACCACATCCTGCAAGACAGAGGCTGGGCCTTGCCTTCAGTTTAAGGAACGGTGGTCTACACTTGCCTCCCCTCTCAGATCTGCGACCCGAGTTCCAACCCAGCTGAGCTGCAGCACAGCCCTCGTCCTCATCCCTGACCCTCGCCTCTCGGGGGGGTTGGTGGTGCCAGTCCTGTGCCGTGGTACAAGTCTGCCAGGCACCCCCTTCCCAGCTCACCCTCCTCATCTACTCTGTTCACATGTGGTGGGGGATTCGCACACCTTCCAGTTCACGACTCAAAAGCGCAGACGCTCAGCGGTTTCAGTGTGTGCAGAGCCGTGTGGCCATCATGTCAGTTTTAGCCCTGGTGGTTCAGACAGTAAAGAATGTGTCTGCAATCTGGGTTCGATCCCTGCAGAAGGGAATGGCAATCCACTCCAGTATTCTTGCCTGGAGTATCCCACGGGACAGAGGACGCCATGGACTCCAGAGGGTCGCAGAGTCGGACAAGACTGAGCGACTAACACTTTCACTTTCACCCCCTCACCCCCAAAAGAAACCCAGTTCCCTCACGCGTCACTCCCCAGCCCTCCGCAGCCACTGACCAGCCCCTTGTCTCTCCGAATCTGCCTGTTCTGGAAACTCCACGTACACGGAATCACACACACGTGCCCCTGGGGTCTGGCTTCCTCACTGAGCTCCACGCTTTCCAGGTTGGTCCACGCCAAGCGTGTGTCACGCCTCATTCTTTCCTACGGCTCAATAACTCCATTTACGGACACACGGTGTTCAGTCAACCCGTTTTTCCACTGACGGGCTGTCTCCGCCTTTTGTGCGTTAGGGCCAAGGCTGCTGTGAATGTGTGTGGACAAGTGTTTGAGTTGCCAGCCACAAACTGGCGCTTGTCATCTACCTCTACGAGGATTAAGTCGTGAGCTGCTGCAGCTGCTGACCTTCAACACTCCCCGAAAGGAGCTCCAGGTGGAGATCAGGAATGGGGTGCTCTGCGTCCTGGGAAAAAAACTGGCAGAACAGGTCTTCGGATAGTTAGGTATTTTCAGGAGGTTCTAAGAGCCAGATCCTTGCATCTCCTTGTACCTAGAAAAGCACTAAAATCCTTCCTGGTGACGCCTGCTCTTCGTGAGCAGCAGAAACCTTCTGCAAAAAATAAGTGCTTGATCACATGTATTCCCCTTTCACCAAAATCACACAAAAACTGACCTTCCCTCTACCTCTTTGGAGCGAACGGTCTCTAGGCGCTAACTGGGGGCTGTCTCCCGGGCTGCAGTCCTCATTCTGCCCCAGATAAAACTCAGCTCACAACTGCCACGCTGTGTGCCTTCTGCAGTCGACACAGTGGGTGTGCGTTCTCAATCTTCCTGAAGAAAGAACTGGGATTCCCCTGAGAGTGGAGCTGTCAGGCCACAGGATAACTCATGTTTAATCAGGACCATTCTTCCAAAGCAGCTGCTTCCCGTCACATCCCGGCACTGGTGTATGAGTCTCTGATTACCCACATCCTTGGCAACACTTGCGATCATCTGAGGCCCAACTGCAGCCACGCTGTGGGGTGTGAGGGGGGTCGTATTGTGGGTTTGACTTGCAGGTTCCTGCTGACTCACGGAGGCAGGCACCTTTTCAGGGGCTTATTAGCTATTCACATCCATCTTCTTTGAAGAAGTGTCTACTCAGATCCTTTGGCAATTTTCAAAAAATTGTGTTAACTGTCTTCTCATTTTTGAGTGGAAGGAGTTCTTTATATGTTCTGGATAAAAGTCCCTTATCAGATCCACAACTTGCAAATGTTTCCTCCCGTTCCGTGGGCTGTCTTTTCACTTTCTCCATGGTGTCCTCTGAAGGCCCAAAGCTTTCCATTTGGATGAAGTCACATCTAATTGATCTTCCTCTGCTGCCTGTGCTTCTGGGGTCGTATGTAAGGACCTTTTGTGAAACCCAAGGTCACAAAGAGTTTGCTCGGCTTCCTGCTGCTCTGGCGCCTTAGCGCTTGAACACTGAGGACTTCGGTCCACCTTGAGGTCGTCTGCATACGTGGCGTGGGACGGGGATCTGACTTCATTCTTTCGCACGTGGAAATCCAGACGTCTGTCTCAGTGCCGCCCGTTGAAAAGCCTTCTCCTTCCCCACTGAGTGGTCTTGGCGCCCTTGTCGAAAATCAGCTGGGGTGCCGTGAGGGTTCATTTCTGGACCCTTGACCCCTCGCGCGTATCCACAAGGAGCCTCCTGGGGCTCCATCCTGGAGCCTCTTCTGGGTCTTCACTTGACCCGGAACCACAGCAGCCGTCTGCGTCCAGAGCCCTCCCAAGCCCACCTCCCTGCTCCACGCTTCCTGTGCAGAGCCCCTCAAGGGCACATCTGGGACCCTCGTGCCTTTAAACTGCTGGGAAGGGTGCCCATGGGCATAGCTGGTTGCCGAGGCTGGTACGGCCACCAAGCTCAGGCCTCTGAGCACTCTGGGGAGCTGCGATGCTCTACTCCGACCCGTGGAGGCACAGATGGGCACAGCAGGTCAGTGCACACGAGGCCTGGGGCCCCGGCTCCCCACCGCAAGCCCCGGGCCCCGCCTCCCGGGCCCCCTGGAAAGGCCCACGCCATGGCCTGGCCCTAATGTTGAGGCATGTGACCTGGAGGCATCTGTCCCCTGCTCGGGAGCACAGGGCATGTTGCCTGGCAGACAGGTGGGCTCCCGGCAGGTGTGGTGGGAAACAGCATCGGCCAAGGGGCCCTGCAGGGCCTTTGGAGAGCCTGGCCGGGGACCCTCCCCAGGCTGCGCCAGCCCCGGCTATGACCTTCTGCCCAGGGCCGCAGTGGGCCTCATAACAGGCCTGCCCACCGCCGCCCACAAGGCTCCGGGGTCCCGGCCGGGCCCCTCCTAAAACTCTAACCCTCACCTCCCCGACGGCTGAGGCAGTGCTGCTTCTGAAAGCACCTCTGCTCTCCCCACTGCCCATGCCCGGCTCGGGCACCACGCTGCTTCCTCTGCTTTGATTCCTTTCAAAAGAGTTTCAGGAGAATTCAGCTGGTGGGGGGAGGACCTCTCTTTATAAGGAAAGAGGCCAGTTCAGGGAGGTGGGCTGCTCGTGGATGGATGGCCTGCTGTGTGCTGGGCGGGGTGTGGCTTGGGGACCCAGCCTCGGTCCTCCCAGGGGTGCTGCAGGGGCATCGGGACCACCGGGGTACCTGCCAGTGGGCGGGGCCCCCGGAGCCTCAGAGCCTCTGGGAGCAGCAGTGCTGTGGGAGGAGGCGCCCACCAGAGGGGGGTGCTGCTCTGTATCTGGGCAGGGACGGTGGGTTTGTTTGATTGAGAACCTCTTTCCCTGATGGTTCCATGAGTGGGAGGGATCCCAGGCAGGTGCACTGGGTCACCTGCATTCAGGATGGCAGGGGAGGGGGTGGTGGTTTCAGTTTGTTGGGAAACAGTTCAGGCTCTGAGACACGGCCAGGAGCTCCCTTCTGACCACCAGCACCCCCCCTTTCACAAAGAGATGCGCTCCTGGTGAGCTCCTATTCATCCTTCAGCACCCGGCTCAAATGCTCCCTTAGAGATGCAGCTTTGCCAAGGCCACAGGCAGGAAGAGATGGCTGTACTCTGGGGTCCCACAGCCTGGACCCAGCACCCCCAGCACCGCATGTACTAGGTCCTGGATACCCTAAGAGTCAATCTCCCTTCCAGCTCTCCTCCCTCCAGGAGCAAACACCTTCTCTGATTGAATGAGTGGGTGAATGAATGAATGATACTAATAAATAAGTGAACGGAAGCAGCTGGGCTCTGGTATTTCAAGGCCTCGTGTTTACTGAACACGGGGAGGGGAGGGTCAGCACAAGCCCTCCCTCCCAGTTTAAGCCCCGCTCACACCGAACTCCAATCCCACCCCCCACACACACGCAGAGCAAGCTTCCTCTTCATCGACACAATCCACAGGTGAGGAAACTTATTATGCACACGGAGCAAGAAAATAGAAAAGCAAAAATTAAATTAGATGACAGCCTGGAAATGCCCACTGTGCAAAAAAATGCCAGCTAACTGGTTTGCGTGGCCTCCGCTGCAAACGGCCGGGTTTAATTTGGGTCTCTGGGACCCGGCTCCTGAGGCGCGGGGAGTTCACAGCAGAGGGGTGAGGACGCGGTTTCGGATGAGCAGACCCGGATTCAATTAGTGATCAGTTCTGACCCGACTCCCTGGTAGGCGCAGAGCTAACGAGCAGAGGGGAGGGGAGTGGGGCCATGAGCTCCCGGCCAGGCCTGCACCTCCCCTGAGCTCCCGGCCAGGCCTGCACCTCCCCGTTCCTGCCTCCCGGCCAGGAAGAATCCATCAACATCAGCCAGAAGGCACTAGAAGGCGCTCCCGCCACCTCGAGTTACAGGAGCTGCAGACACAGGAGATGCGGGCACTCAGCCCAGCTCACTGGGGTCACGACGATCCACCCAGGACCTGAGGGGCTGACTAGGTCCAGGGTCGGCGCAGCGGCCTTGCAGAAGGCAGGCCTGTCCACGCTGCGGAGCCCTGGTGATTGTTTCTGAGGACGGTCCCAAAGGCAAGGATGCTAGCACCACGCACGAACATCCGGCTGTTCATCATAGCCTGTCCACGGGATGCGGATGGGTGGATGCTCTTAAACACAGACCAGGCTTCTTAGAGACAAAACCGGCTCCAGGCCCTCAAGGGGTCCCAGCAGCCCCAGCAGCATCCTTCCACTCGCTCCAGCCCTGGTCAGCCCTGGCAGGCCCTGACCCTCCAGGCGCCCCCGACACGGCAGGGCCTGACTCCTCTAGGCGCCCCCGACACGGCAGGTCCTGACCCTCCAGGCACCCCCGACATGCCCAGGGAGACCTTCTGGACCAGCGGATGTGGCCACGGGCCTGAGGGAAGCAGGGTGACTCCTGGGGCCGGCAGTAGGGTGGTCCCAGAGCCCTGCCTGCCTCCAGGGAGCCTGGACACCCCAGGCTCTGCGGGTGAGGCCCCTGCAGCCAAAGGTGTGCAGGGCACCGGGGCCTGGACTGGTGAGCCCCTCACCCAGGGCTTCCCTGTCCTGCTGGAGGCCTGGTGGGGCCAGAGCTCTGGGCTCCAGGCCCCGAGCAGAGTCGCCACCCAGCCAGGTCCCCGGCCAGTCCTAGGAGAGGCTGCTGCTGACCCGGCGGGGCTTCCTGAGTCGGCCCATCCCTGGGGGTGGGGCTCATGGCTCTGCTGATCCCTTCCTTGGGGGCCTTTCTCGCTGTGGGGGCCACCCTGGGACCCGCCTGGCTCCTCAGAGAGCCTCCCCCACTGGGATGACGCGTCCCCACTCCCGATGAAGGCTCCCCGCCCCCACTGCTGGTGACTCTCTGGCCTCGGTGCCCAGGGTTCGCCCGTGTCTGCACGCCCATCACCTCTCCGTCACCTTCACCACTGTCCCCTGGAGGCACGGTGGGCCTCCCCACGCCCGGGGTCAGAGCAGAGGAGGGCTCTGGGCAGAGGCAGGAGACTGAACCGGGGGGCCTCCCCACGTCCTGGGTCGGTGGGGGGTGAGGGGGTGGTGAGCACTCAGGCAGGGGCAGGAGACTGAACCAGGGGGCCGTGACCCCAGAGCCCACGCAGAGGCCCTGGGGGAGCAAGGGCTCAGCCGGAAGAGCCCGGGTCCAAGTCCAGCTCTGGGTGACCCCGTGTGACCCCGCCGCCCCCACGGGCTGGACCGGCTGATACCTTGGAGCCGGCTTCACGGACTGTTGTGACCGCGTCTCCCCCAGTCCCCTGCAGAACCGAGGCTCCCACACCCTGCGCGGGGCCACCCACCCCAAGGAACCCGGACCAATGCAGCAGGCCCCAGGAGCCCCCAGGCTACCCGGAGGAGGGGGTCTGCCCTGCCAGAGGCACCTGGCCCCCACGCCCACCGCGTCCTGTGCCCTCCCAGCTCGCCCACTGCCCTGGCCCCTGCTGGTGTAGTCAGCAGCCCGCTGCTAGACCACAGTGTCGGCCTGGGAACGCTCGAGCCTCCTGCTGGGCTCCCCGGGTCAGCGCCCCGCACCCTGCACGGCGCTCACAGCGGCCCTGTACCAGGGGTTGTACCCATGTTGGTGCCTGACGGAAGGTGAGGGGCTCCTGTCTCTCTGTGAAGACCGAGGATGGTCCCCAAGGCAAGGATGTTAACAGCACACGTTTCCTCCCCTAGACGGCTCAGCCTCCAGGGGACGCACCAGCCCACCTCCCGAGCGCGTTGGCTGTCCTGGGAGCCTGGGGCACCTGACACCTGCCAGGCCCGAGGGACAGAAACCACGCGGGTATTCGGGCCCCCTCACCCCGCGGCACCGCCTCAAACTGCTCCGCCCACAGCAAACCTGACCAGCCAAGGAACGCCCTTGGGCCCCGTGGAGACTGCGGTGCCCCAGCGCCCATGCCCACCAGCAGCCCAAGGTGTGGCTGCCACGATCCTGCTGGGGGCCCCGTCCAGCGCGCAGGGGGCTCGGGCTCTTACCGTCCACGCAGGCGGGCCGGGCTCGGGTGGTGCCCGCAATCTGCCCCTTTCTGCAGGCACAGCGGGCCGTCTGCCGGGCGATTGTCCTCCGCGGCTGGCTGCTGTCGCGGTCCAGGGTCACAATCTCACAGGTGCCGGCAGCCAGCTGACCTGCAAGAGACGCACAGGCGAGCTGAGCGGATGCGCCCTGGGGACCGGCCCACGCGGGTGCCCATGCAGTGCCCGTCCCACGGAGAGGACCCAGTGCAGCATGGGGACGGAGGCCGCTCCCCGGGGGATGTCCGAACCACCGCCAGTGATGCCGTCAGCCCTGCCCTGTGAACGCCGACGCGCGGGTGACCCCGGAGACCTCCCCATTCACGTGGCGTGGTGCTGGAGGCCCTGCCCAGGGGACAGGACAGGAACTGTGGCCCCGACACGGTCACGGAGGGGGGCGAAGGGGCTGACCCCCAGTCCCGAGTCAGGGCCGGGGCTGTGCGGAGTTTGGCGATGGGGACCCAGGCTGACCTGGAGGTGAGGGCCAGCTCAGACCCTCTCCCGGCGCCACTGGGGGCTGTGCCGGCCACCACTCCACTGGGGAGAGTGGGTAGCACGTGGTGACCTCCAGGCCAGGGCGTCCAGGGTCTCCTCTCTGCCCCTGGTGGGCACACCCATTCACGCATGTGCACGTGAACTGCGCACACACCCACATTTACACAGAAGGTGCAAACGCACGCACTCCACACACCCGGCGAGTGCACACGGAGGACAGCTGACATAGAGGCAGGACTGAGGTGTGAACACGCCAGGGCCAAGGGGCACACAGACCCTGGGCCACACAGATGCGCGCGCGCGCACACAAACACACACACACACACACACCCCTCCAGGGAGAGCAGTCATCGCTCTGAGAAGCCGGCGTGCCCAGTGTCCCAGCAGCAGGGCCCGACTCCGTAACCACGAGCTCTGAAAGGTCACACTGGACGGGGCGGCCCAGCCGCTCACCCCACAGAGGCTGCACGTGCTCCCTGAGCCCGGCCGGTGCCCCAGGTCATCCCTGCCACGACCCCAGGCATCGCAGAGCTCCTGGCGACCCCCCAGGGCCCCCGGGCCAGCTCCTGCCCTGCCATGTTGCCACAGCCTCCACCAGGGCATCCACTCACTCTCTGCCTCACTCTCATTCCCTCAGCAAATAATAAGCACCTACTGCATGCCGCCTTCCGGCGTGGCCCTGGGACCACTGCGGGAGAAAGCGGGTGGGACACGGCCCCGAGGAGCCCTCCCAGCTCGGGGACACGGCCTCCTAAGGATCCCAGTCTGCCCCACGAGCTTGGCAGGGAGACAGGTTGGGGTGCACGCCGCAGCTCACGACAAGGGAACTGTGGGGAGGTGACGCCCAGGAGAGGGGCCCCACCTGCAGGGGTGTGGGGGGGGCAGAGTCCACCCTGCAGGGGACCAGCTGGCGGCCCCCTGGGGCTGCCGGGCACCCGTGTCTCCAGCCCCGGGGGCCCTTCTGATGCACTGTGTCACCTCCGGAGCCCTCCTCCAGGCAGCCCACCGCACAGACTCATCCTGCCTTTTTGTCCCTGAGGTCATCTCCAGGTCTCCAGCCCAGCCTGGGGCCGGGTCCAGGGCAGCATCACATGAGCTGGCACGATAGAGCACCGGGAGTAGCCACCAGCTCCGTTGGCCCAGAGCTGCCAGGGCCACCCTGACTGGGAGGAGCCGGACCTGGCTGTGACCTCACCCAGGAGGCCCAGGGGTGTCTGCATCGCCTGGCCCAGGGCTTGGATGGGCTGTGTGCAGTGACCCCAAGCCAGCCACCCGGGCCTGTGGAGCGCGGCTCATGGGGCCTCACAGGTGCAGGAGGAGGGCCGTGGGGCCGTGGGCACCTCCGCCCCGACCGTCGGGACCACCCCCCCCTTCCTGAGCAGAATCCATCCTCAGGCCGACACCACACCTGAGGCTGAGGCTGCGGCAGCAGGTTTAACGTGCTCAAGCTAGTTACCCACAAAATTATAGACAATACCAGGACCGGGGTGAACATAGACAGACAGACGTATATGTCAGTTGGCAGATGCACAGAGGCAGCAGGTGGACGTGTCCCGGGAGGACGAGGAGGGCGCGTCTGGTGACAGGCGGGGTACAGCCTGCAAGGTGCGGTCACGGACGCCCACGCGAGGATGCAGGTTTGCGGGCTGGCCCGCCCTGTGCGGTTGGCAGCAGCGTGGGCTCTGTCTAGCTGTTATTTAAGCTCTGTGGGGCTGCTCTGGTGTCCCCGGTCCTCACTAAGGCCCACCTGGGCCCCAGGCACCTCTGGCTGACGTCAGCGGCTGGCAGAGGCCCACGTCTCCCGGGATCCCGAGCCCTGGTCTCTAACTAATGAAGCAATGACCCGACCAGCCACGTACTCACCACCAGAGCCGTGACCTGACCCGGGTCTGGCCGCGGCAGCCCATCACGGGAAGCCCCTGCCCTGGGCACCTCACGCCTCCGGGGCCTGGACCCTCACTGCAAGGGGGTGGCCAGGCAAGACCAGCGCTGGCAGCTGGAGAGGGTTTCCAGGGCCGCTGTAAAGAGCAGTCACAGGCTGGGGGCCGACCCCCTGGAAGTTTCACCGGCATCCCGAGGCTGCGAGTCTGAAATCGCGGCATCGGCAGGATGGCCCTGGCGGGGGGAACGTGTTGCTCCCGCGGGGCCCGGTGGCCGTCCCTCGCCCCGCAGCCGCGTAGCCCCCACGTCTGCCCCCAGCGTCACAAGGCCTCCCAGCGTCCTGCTCTACTCACGAGGTCACTGGTCACTTGATGAGGGTTCACTTAACAAGCTCAGGACTACCCTGGTGGCTCGGACGGTAAAGCGTCTGCCTGCAATGCGGGAGACCTGGGCTAATCCCTGGGTCGGGAAGATCCCCCGGAGAAGGAAATGGCAACCCACTCCAGTATCCTTGCCTGGGAAGTCCCATGGATGGAGGAGCCTGATGGGCTACAGTCCATGGGGTCGCAACGAGTTAGACACGACTGAGCAACATCACTAACAACCTCATCTTAGCTTGACCACAGGTGCAAAGACCCTATTTCCAAATGCGGCCACCGTCACAGGGACCAGGGCCACCTGAATGTATTTTCAGGGACACCATCAACCTACAAAAGCGAGGAAACCTGCCTCTGAGTTCCCACCCGAGGGAAACGGGCTGGCCCAGGGTCCGTGAGCACTCCGCACGACTCTGTGTGCCTTCGGGAGACCACGGGCCGGTTTACTGATTTATTACCAGTGCACATCCGGGCGCACACCCTCTGGTCGTCTATACCAGCTCTCTCTCTGCTGCCCTGCCTGCTGCCCTGGGGTCTCCCGCCCTTATTTTTCACCCCTTGATTTCACGTTTGGGGTTGGCTGTCTGAGGACTCGGATTCCGTCTGCTGGGCTTCATCCCAGGGCTTCCGTGTGGGCCTCACCCTGCACTGAGACCATCTTCCCTGCTGGGCTGGGTCTCAAATCTCATCCCTGACCCCTGGAGAACCGCACGGAAAAATGCTCCAAACCCTCCTGCCTCACCCTTGGTTCCACTGCACCTCTGATGATGCTGGCAAGCAGCAAGCACTGAGAGGCTCCCCTGGGCGTGGCCAGGACTCCTGGAAGCAAGCAGCCCACGTAAAGGGCAAGGGAGCAGGGACACGGTGGACCAGGCCCAGCACACAGGCCCAGAACAGAGGCTCCAAGAGACCCGAGGCGCTCGGGGGGGCTTGCAAGAGGCGCCTGAGACCCTCAGCCACTGTTCCTGCAGCTGCCCCCTCCATCCCAGCCTGGATCCGAGGCCCTCTGGGGCTCAGGGATGAGAGTGCCTGTGTGTACACATGTGTGTGCCCAGGGGTGCAAGGGGTAACAGGCTGCTTCTGTGAAGACAGAAAGAAACAAGATGCTTTGCCAGGAGCCAGGCAGCAGCACACTCCTTTAACAAAGACCAGACGCCAGACAGGAACGTAAGGAAAGAGCGCTCCCTCCCCCAGGGGTGGGGCTGCCCTCCTGCAGTGCCTCCCTGGGCCCCTGGACAGCACCCGCAATCAGGGTGAGCGTGGGTGGGTTGTGCAAACCTGCAGTTCTGTGGCCTTGTTTTGTCCCGACACTAGTGGAGCCCTCATACCAGGAAGAGCTCACCACCCTACCCTGGATACTGTTGCCTCTGCCTGCAACCGCGGGTCCCCTGGGACAGTCCCTTGGGATGGGGGAGCGGGAGGCTCCCCAGGAGAGGCCAGGTCACTTCTCAGCCCCATCCTGGCCACCGACATGGGAGGCAGCCTTGCCCAGCCTGGGGTGCAGACACTCCGTGAGCCGCAGCGGGGGGCTCTTTGCGGGGGCCCAGTCTGCACTGCAGAGACAGAGACGAGAGGATGAACCACGGCCGCCGGGCGGTGGAGGCTGAGCTTGAGGAGGGAGCCCTGTTCGGGAGGGGCCCACCCTGTGGTGCTCACAGCCCTGTGGCCGAGTGATCCAGGCAGCTGAACGTGCCCACAGGACCGGGGGCTAGGACCGCCCACCGCGCACGGGCCCCCAGGGGCTAGGAGCCTGGCACTGCCCCTGAGGACCACGCTGGTCCCTTGAGGTGCTGGGCTGGAGGGGCAAGAGCTGTGCCCAACCCTCAATGACTGCTGGACGGTGAGTGCCGTTCTCTTCCTTGTCTCTACAGGTCTGCACAAAGAGCTCACAGACGTCACTCTCACGTCCACGGGACCCTGACTGGGTGCCTGGGGCTTGGGCAAGGGACGCTGGGGATCATTTCTGTGGACCATGCCCTCACCCTCGGGGGCTTCCTGGTCCCCGGGATCCTGCAGGCTGTGGACGGCCACTGTCTTCTGGGTATTCAGGGGCGTAGCCTCTGCTGAGTGAGTCAACCCGGCCAGGTTTCATTTAGTCCCTGTGCCAGAGCAGGCAGGATGGCTGGACACCAGCCCCTCGATGTCCCCAGAATGGACCCCAAACCAGGGCGGTCACCACCCAGACCCCAAGCCCAGCCACTGGACAGACGGAGAGGTCCAAACGCATGTGATGCCAAACTCCAGCTCAGGAGTCACTTCTCAGGGACGGGAGTGCTGTGTAACCTGGTGGGGGTTTCGGGGGGGGCATGGTCCAGATGGAGGCAGCAGCAAAGGATGGCCTGAGGGGCGAGGGCTCCGCGGTGACTCAGCGGGGCCCGGGTCCTCTCAGCAGCGCCCACCGGCCACCAGCCCCCGGAGCCCACGGCAGCTGCTAAATCCAGGCTGCGCCCACATCCATCTGGGAGGGTGTCCGGCAGGACAGATGACAGAACAAAGGTTCAGGCCGCCTTGATGGGCACTCGGAGAGGACGGCCTCGAGCGATCATGGACGTCAGCCCGCGCCTGCACGAGAACGAAACTGGGGCGGGCGAGGTGGCTAGCGGGGCCAGAGCTGACCACCGGCTGGGTCAGCACTCGGCACATGCGCGGCGAGGAAGACCAGGGCCCGGGGCAGGTCCTCGACAGGAGGGAAGGACCTGGGCGACAAGGCAGCTCTGCCCTTGGAGAGGGTCCGGGCATGCCGGGGCTCTGGCTGTGGGGCCGGCCTGACCTCTCTGGTTACAGGAATGGGCCCGGGAACTCCAGACCCCGACCCTGCCGGTGCAGGAGCCCTGGAGGAGAGGGGGCCATGCCAGGGGTCAGGGGTCAGACCCCAGCCTGCATAGGAGAGGGTGCCAGCCACCCACAATGGCCCAGAAACACGGCAGACAGAGTGCCAGCCGGGCGGGCGCGACACGCTGCCACTCAGCGCCAACTTGACCTTTCACCTCTGACCCCCCCGTCCCACTGCCGGCCTCAGAGGCAGAGAGTCCGACGGTCCTGGCCACGCTGCATGGTCAGTGCCCCCGCCCCGTCCTGCCCCAGTGACCCTGCCTGGCGCCGCTCCACCCGGGACCCGTAGGAAGGGCGGGGGTAACCAGGGGACTGGCCACGCTGACGGACAGACGAGCCTCAGGGCTCAGAGCACGACACCCACCTTCTCCCAGCCTAAAGACGGGCCTTTGAACGAGCTCACCTGCCCTGTGGGTCAGCCCCTGGCCACTCCCATCAACACAGCCGGGAAGTATCATCATGGCTTTCCCAGCAAAGCCTCCGACCGTATGCAAGCCCCTAGCAGCCCGCTGACCCGTCCCAGCCGGCTCCCCCGGTCGCCACCCCTCCTGTCCACAGCCACATCCTCCCCCAAGCCCAGAACCCGGATGAGCTGGGATGAGAAGGGCAGGTGGTGGCCCCTCCCGTGGCTGACACGCCTTCTGGAACCTTCTGTGCAAGGAGCCCCCACGTGCCTCCCGGCCTGTCCCGCAGCCTCCAGACATGGGAAGGGCCCCAGGGGAGCAGGGGAAGGGAGGAGAGGCTCCCCTCACGGCCACCAGCTCCGGGAGCGAGTGACCTTTGCTTACAGACGCCCGCCTGGCAGGCCCTTCTGAGATGCTTGCCCGGGCACCCTGAGGGCCCGGCCTTTTCATCTGCAGGAGAGAAGCTGCAGGAGGGACCTGTAATACGAAGGGAAGAACGCGGGCTGCGAACCTGGCCATGAAGCGAGTTCTCTGGGAACCTGGGAACGAGACCAGAGCCTGCACTCAAGATCACCCCCGCGGTCAGCCAGTGTCCCACCCCGGCCGAGCCCCAGGCCCCAGCGTGCAGGCTCACCCAGGCTCTCAGCAGAGCTGCAGGAGGCTGCGTGACCCGAGCTAGCAGAAGCCCCCGCGGGCCATCGGGACCGCGCCTGCTGTCTCCACACACCGGCCGGCCACCTGCAGAGGGCAGGGTGGCGCCTGGAGGCGGGATGCGCGTCCTTGGGATGTGAGATCACAGAGCCAGCAACGGGGCCGCTGAGATGGAAACGCAGGTGCCGGTGGAGGCCCCCGAGACGCCCCTGCAGCCGACATGTGGGGGCGACGGATGCCTCCCCAGGAGCAGCTGTGTGTTCCCGGTTCTGGGCCCTCAGTCGGGGAGGGGAGGGTCATCAGAGGCGGCCCAGGCCGAGGGCTCTGAGGTCGGCTGCGAGCGTGTGGGTCTGTGCTCCGCCCTGGAGAATGCTGGGTGGGGACCAGGCCCCCCAGGACTCACAGGCCCGTCCCTGACCCCTCCCCGCCTGCACCGCCGGCCTGCCCTCCCTGCCGTCAGAGCCCCACTCCCCTCAGATGCCCCCTACGGGGGTCCACACAGGGACCGCCCTGCTTATAACCACAGGTCCCCATGGAAAGGACACTTGTGGGTGTACAGCTGGTCACCTCCCCTTCCAGTCCTCCCTCTCTAGCTGGGAGGGGACGAGGTGGTCAGGGAGAATGCTGGTGGCCACGCAGCCCACTCCCTGTGTCAGGACAGACTCCACAGCGGGGTGGGCAGGCCTGCAGGTCAGAGCTGGACACGCCACCCCCCCAGGCGCCCTGTGACCTCTCCATCGGAGAAGCCACCTGAGCCTGGACCCTAGCAGCCTGGCCTCTCCATGGGGGACTCTGGGCACTTCCAGCGGGTGCTCCTCCTCTGTCTCCTGGCCTGATGCTGAGCGGGGCAGACCCCACCCCTCCACTCCATGCTCCCTGGGGAGCCCGCACGGCCCATGTGGGGTCACAGCCTCGTCGGTCGGAGCAGACTCCCTGGGGTAAAGCAGTGGACCCCCAGCGGTTAGGGTGATGAGAGTGGACACAAGCCGTTTGCTGCTGTGGGCCTCCTCGCTAAGGTCACAGCTGCCTGACGGGCTCCAGGGCCACAGACAGCAAGACCCAGAACCGGGAAAAGGGGTTACAAATGACCCCATGTAGCCGGGAGAAACACGGCCCCAGAGAGGCCCGCGCCCTAAACCCCAGAGCCTCACACAGGCAAGCATCGCCTTGACTGGTGGAGATGTGAGTTCACTGAGGGTCCTGAGTGTGGCGATAACGCTGGTACCCGTGGCATCAGAAGGTCCCTCTAAGGGGGCAGAGGGAGTCTGACCGCAGAGAGGGAGGCCAGGTGATGCTGGGCTCGGGGGCTGGAGGAAGGAAGCGGCCCTGAGCCACAGAACTAGGGAAACACAAGGGACAGACGCCCTCCTGGAGCCTCTGGGGGGACCCAGCCCTGCCTGCACCTTGACTTCGGCTCAGTGAGAGCCGCGTCCACTCGTGACCTGCAGGAGCGGAAAAGAGTGTGGTGTGATCAACGTGCAGCCCCGGCAAACAGGCCCTGGCCAGTGGCCACACCGCCGTCACCAGACCCCGGGACTGGTGACCAGGGACCACTGAGGCTGGTCCCGGTGGGCAAGACTGGCCAGCCGGCGGAGGGAAGAGTCTCCAGATGGTGGTTCTGGGAGGCAGAGCCCTTGGTGAGTGGGACAGTCAGTGTAGCCCACATGGCCCCCATTCCGGGTTTTGCTGGGGGTGTCAGAGGCAGAGGAGCCCCACGTCTGGGTCCTGGAGAGCTCCCTCCCCAGGACCTCGAGACACTCCACACTCCAAGGAGTGTCTCCCTCCCTCGGAGACACTTCCTCCAGGCCAGCTCCTTCCTGGAAATGCGGGGAGGGGGTGTGGGCAGCCCCGCCCACAAGGACAGGTGTTGAGACAGAGCTGGTCAGCAGGGGCCATGCGCATGTGCTGGGGCGGTCCCTGCCAGGAGCCCAGGGGGCCTGGCAGAGGGGAAGTCTCCCTCTGAGACCGCAGAAGTCTCCCTGGCAGGTCTCATCCACAGCAATGGGGCTCAGGGGGCCTTCAGAAGGGGCGGAGGCTCCGGGGACCCGGTGAGGCGGGGTGGCCGGGGCTGACCCTCCCAGATGTCCCCTAAGGTGAGCATAGGCCCTGGCTGGAGACTCCGCAGGGGTCCCTGTCTGCCTGCCCTCCCGCAGCTTGCGGCCCTGCGGGATCTACTCTCTGGGTGTAACCTTCCCCCCGGCAACGGGGGACGGTCCAGGGTCTGGTCCACAGCTCCCTGGGCTGGTCCTCGGCGTAGCCGCGTGTTTTCAGGTGGAGAAGCGGGACGTGAGAGCCTGCTCCCCGGCACACTGCACTTTCTGCCGCTCCCCGTGCACCGCCTGCCTTCATGGGCAGTGAAGGGGCTGGAGCACGTCCGCCGTTCTCTGGTCTCCTTGAGGCAGCATGCACCACCCCGAAACGTCCGTTACTAAGCGCCTGGCCGGGCCAGCTGGCTCTCCGTCAATTATCCCTGTGAACGTGTCTGTTAATGAGCTGAGCGCGGCTGGTGGGTCCCCGCGGCCCCGGGGGCCCGGCCGGAGCTGGACCGGAACGCTGTTGGCACAGCATCGTAAACACGGGGTAATTACGCCGCAGTTTACGACTTCGCAAAGGTCGATAAAAGGCACGCAGCATCGCTCTGCATCGGAGTAGCCCAAGCCAGAGACGCCAGAAAACTAGGCAGACCCCTGCTTCGGGGCCCCACCCCCCTAGGTCTTGCCCACCCGCCCCCAAGGCGCCCTGCGCTGGTCAGAGCCAAGCCTGGAGAGGCCGTGAACCGCAACCTCCCCTGCAGCCAGGAGCCCAGCGGAGCCCCGGAAAAGCGGGCTCTTGATGTGTCAGCAGCGCAGGGAAGACCTTGGCTGGGCCTCTGGGCTCCAGCCCCATCCCCACCCCGGTTCCCCGGGGCCCTCACCTCGGGCAGGATCTGGCCTCTCCTGGCACCACAGACAGGACACCCTGGGGCACCAAGGCACCTGGAGCCCAGCGGAGTCACGGGGTCACGCTGGGCAATTCCCTGGGTGGGGCTGGGCGTCCAGCGGGACCATCCAGACCACCCAGCCAGTGAGAAGGGGCCCTGCGAGAGGTCCCCCTGCCCCACACGTCCAAGACGCTGCCCCCCACCCCGTCCTTGCTCCTGGGACGCAGCATTGCTGTTTGCGGTGACTGCCTCCGCCGTGACCAGGGGCGCTTCTGGCAGGCGATGGGAGGAGTGGCTACAGGGGCCACGAGGTCCCCGTAGGGCGGGCTGTCCCTCCCACCCTGATCCAGAGCTTCTCCCCGGGGTCCTGGCCTCCAAGCGGCCCGGCTCAGCCCGTGGGCCATGCAGAGCCAAACTCTTCTTCCAAGAAGAGGAAACAGAGAAACAGGGCCCCAGCCGCCCCCGGAGGCTGGCCTCAGCGGCCTGTAGACTCGCCCCTGCTGTGGGGTGAGGCCCCCTTCAAAGTCTCGGCTACCAGAGGAGAGCCCACAGGGTTCTGCTGCATCGGGATGCTCAGCCACCCCCACCCGCCTCCAGAGTCAGGGTCTCCAGGGTGGCCCCAGCCACATGCATGTTTCAGGTCAGAGGGTGGAGCCTCTGCAGCACCTGGCCAGCCGGCCCCACAAAGACGTGAGAATCTGAGGACCCAGGGGCTGGGCTTGCTTCTTGCTGCAGCCTGGAGCGCTCAGCAGCTGTCACAGCAGGGCCTCAAGCCCGGCAGCCCAGGGACAGGCCCCCAGGGAGCCCATCTTCCCTGCCTGCGCCCTGGGATCCAGTGGCCTACGACCTGTACCTGCTCCCAGGTCCCCACCTGCCGCACAGTCCTCCCCACGCGTGTGCTGCTGTGCCCGCCTGCCAGGCTAGGTCTGCCCACTGCTGTCGGCACAGAGCAGGCACTGTTCACGGGCATGGATGGATGGATGGGTGGGTGGACGGATGGACTGATGAGTGGATGGATGATGGACTGATGGACAGATGGATGGATGGGTGGGTGGGTGGATGGATGGGTGGGTGGGTGGGTGGATGGATGGGTGGATAGATGATGGATTGATGGACAGATGAACAGATGGGTGGATGCATGAGTGGATGGATGATGAATTGATGGACAGATGGATGGATAGATGGATGGACAGGTTGATGAAAGGGTGGATGGATGGATGATGGATGGATGGACAGATGGATCGGTGGATGGATGGATGGGTGGGTGGATGGATGGGTGGATGGGTGAATGGATGGATGGATGGATAGGTGAGTGGGTGGATGGATGGGTGAATGGATGGATGGATGGATGGATGGGTGAATGGATGGATGGATGGGTGAATGGATGGATGGATGGGTGGATGGATGGATGGATGGATGGATGGGTGGGTGGATGGATGAGTGGGCGGATGGATGGATGGATGGGTGGATGGATGGGTAGATGGGTGAATGGATGGATGGATGGATAGGTGAGTGGGTGGATGGATGGGTGAATGGATGGATGGATGGGTGGATGGGTGAAAGGATGGATGGATGGATAGGTGAGTGGGTGGATGGATGGGTGAATGGATGGGTGGATGGATGGATGGATGGGTGGGTGGATGGATGGATGGGTGGATGGATGGATGGGTGGGTGGATGGATGAGTGGGCGGATGGATGGATGGATGGATGGATGGGTGGGTGGATGGATGGATGGGTGGGTGGATGGATGGGTAGATGGGTGAATGGATGGATGGATGGATAGGTGAGTGGGTGGATGGATGGGTGAATGGATGGGTGGATGGATGGATGGATGGGTGGATGGATGGATGGATGGATGAGTGAGTGGACGGATGGGTGAGTGGGTGGATGGATGGGTGGATGGATGGATGGATGGATGGGTGAATGGATGGATGGATGGATGGATAGGTGAGTGGGTGGATGGATGGGTGAATGGATGGGTGAATGGATGGGTGGATGGGTGGATGGATGGGTGGATGGATGGATGGATGGACGGATGGATAGGTGGCTGGTGGGTGGACAGATGGGATGATGAGTGGATGGATGGACAGAGGGAAGGAGGAAGGGGAAGCAGCTGACCTTCAGGTTCTCTGAGGGTCCATTCTCTCTGACCCAGACTTCAGGGCTGGAACAGCATGGGGGGCTCCCAAGAACAGGTGCTGGATAAATAACCTGGCAGGACCAAGATCCAAACCCCACGGCTGGCTGTCTGGAGTCCCCGGCGCCCCTGTAAAGGCACCCACACGGAGGTCTGAGAATGCCAGCTGACCAACATAGGCAGCCACAGCCTCTGTGACTCGCACTTGGGGATTGGATTCAACTGTCCTCTGCAAGAACAACAGGGAAAATCAGGAGCCGAGGAGGCGGCCACAGCAGGTCCACTGTGGAGAGATGTCAGAGGCGCCACCAACCTACACGCACTGACCGTGCACAGCGGCGAGGGCCCCTGCAGCAGGGCGGCCCTTCAGAAAAGCAAGGGTGGGAGTCTGCAGCAGGCCCTGGAAGGCTGGTCCGGACCCATCAGATAGATCCATCTGGCACCTGGGTTTGGGGCTCAGCTTGGTGTCTGGCTCTGGGGGGCCTGAGCCATCAGTCACGGGACAGAATCCAGCCTCTGATGCTGGCGGGCACAGAGCAAGAGGATGAAGTGTCCCGGGGCAGAGGCGCTGGGCCCCCGGGCTGGCCGCCCCGAACCTGGGCTCACTTTGCTTCCTTTTCTTTCTTCTTTTCCTATCAGACTTGACACAGGGGTTTCAATAACAGCCTGCAGCGCTGAGCCCCACAAACACCCAGGCTGCAGTGCCCAGGGCCCTGGGGCTCGGACATGTATGGCTCAGAGACACGGGAAGTGGGATCTGACTTCAAGGAAAGGTTCTGCCGGACAGTGTGCAGCCGGGCTGGCATTAAGGCCATGTCTCCATACTGATGCTGCCCCTCACGTGGACGCTGGGGCTGCCCATCCCTGTGTGAGTGTCTGCCTAGGTCACCAGCGTCCCCCAACTAGGTCTGGGACTTGGGGGTCCAGCTGTGCTCTGCACCCCTGGGTGTACCTGACCAGCGACTGTGGGAGATACAGCACCTCCAACACAGAACCTAGGTTTCCCAGGGCGCGTGCCAGGGCTGGCTCGAGGAGGGGACGTGGACTCCTCTGACCAGGAGTGAGGACGCTGAGGCTGGAGGCAGGTCGCTGCCTCGGGAAGTCCTGGCTCCTGGCTCATCCTTCATCGATCCCTGCTTCATTCTGCAAAGATCAGCAGAGTAGCTCAACCAGACAACTCCAAGCCCACCATCCTCACGGGCAGGGGTGGGACAGGGGGCAGGGTGGACGTGAAGGTGCCTCGCAAGCAAAGGGCTGCGACACCCATCTCACCAACCAGGGTCCCCCGATGGCCACAGAGACCACGCAGCCCAGCTCTGCACGCTGCCACGTGCCCGAGCGGCTGGATTGCCAACGACGAACATTAAGCCGGCCGATCAATTGCCCATCGCAGGGCAGAGCCGTCCAGGGTATCTTTATGAGCAAGTAAATCCTGAGCTTGTTCCAATAAAGTATTTACAAGGCCTCTCGCTTCAAAAGTGCATGATGGCCTTTTGTAATTCAATTGATGCCGCTAGAGTAAATATGAAGACGTGAGGACAGGAACGCCAACACAGAGCGCCCCGAGTGGACACAGTGCCCACACGGAGGGGGCAGCCCTGAGGGCAGCAGACAAGCCCTCTTCCCTCTGAGACCCTTGTCAGAACGCCGGGACTCCCCCTGCCACGGACGCTTTCACACAGCCTGGAGGTTAAGCACCAGACCAGACTCCTTGGCTTTTAAACCTGGTGCTGCCTCAGTTTCCCTACCTGAGAAATGGGCAGAAACAGCGCCCCCTGGGAGAGGGTGATCACTCACCAAGTGCTCCCCCCACAGGCGGAGCCGGAACGTGGCCCTCCCACTGGGCCCACGTGTCCCCAGGTGTGGGTCGATCCAGTCTCAGCGCTCACGGCTCACCAGCCAGCCAGACGCGCAGCACACACGCTCAGAAGGGAATGGGGCCCAGGCTGATGATGCCTCCCGTTTGGGGGGGCCCGAGTGCTAGCCTCCCCTCTGAGGAGGCGGCGATCTGCAGGGGCCATGGTGTGCCAAGCTGCTGCCCCCAGCGGCTCTCACAGTCACTCACTCAGAGGCATGGCCGGGGCTGGGGCTGAGGGTGGGGGTGTGCGGGGGCCCAGATCAGCTGTGTAGGAACCTCCCATGGCTCCTGCAAGAGATGGGGCCACCGCCAGGGAGGCCTCCAGCAACACAGAGGGCAGCCCTAGCTTCCGGAGGCTCCTGGGCCCCTCCCCATGGAGTCTGGACCCCTGCCTCCATCGTCCCAGTCACACGTCCTGCTCCGTGACCTGCCTGCCTCCCTGTTATAAGGGCCCGCAGGGAGGACCCGGGGTGGAGCAGTCAGCCAACGGCCTGGGGCGGGCATGGGTCAGGGCAGGCCCAAGCTGGTCCTGGTGCCGGTCCCCCCACCACCCAGCACGGCTACAGTCGGCCATGACCTTGGACGTCAGACGGAGGACGCGTGTGCCTGCCTTACAGACTGATGCCGCTCTGCCTGCCCTGGATGCCCCCAACCCAGACTCCAAGGCAGGTGAGGGCACCAGGACCGTCCTTCCGTCCCACACTCGGGTCATGGAAGCCTTGGCTCTGGGGTCCGAAGGGCTTTTCTGTAACCAGGAGATGGCGGATGTCCTGACTCCGCAGCTACGGGTGCCCGGGGGCTGCTCAGGCAGACTGAGGGGCCGAGGTGGCCCCAGAAGAATCATGGATGGGCCTGGGGTGCCTGCCCCCCCGTCCCCAGAGCTTTATTTACGGCCGCTGCAACTTGAATCTCAGTGTTAGTTGCTCCGTCGTGTCCGACTGTTTGTGAGCCTGTGGACAGTAGCTCGCCAGGCTCTTCTACCCAAGGGGTTCTCCAGGCAAGAACACTGGAGTGGGATGCCATTTGCTTCTCCAGGGCATCTTCCAGATCCAGCGATTCAACCCAGGTCTCCTGCACTGCAGGCAGATTCTTTACCCTCTGAGCCTCCTTCATTAGATGTTCTTGTTAAGTTCTTCAAACATTTCAAGGTGTAAATAACAATTCTTATCTCGGGAGCCTTGCAGGCAGGGTCTGCCCTTGCGGCCTCGCTCACATTTCTGGGGGGCTGGGTGGGGGCCTGCGGCCACAGCTCCCCTCCTGCTATGCTGTTGCCCCCAACGCCTGTCAAACCGACACCCCTCAATGGAGTAGGCTCTATGAAGGCACTTCTGCACTCCTGGTGGTGGGCTTATTTTTCCAGTGACCACACCTGGAGTCTACTCTGTGCGGGGGTCACACACGCGTCACCGACAAGTGCTCCTCCTTCCTGGACCCCTGAGGACCCCTTCGTGGTCTTTTCTGCAGGACAGCGGGGTGGGGGTCCTTCAGGTTCAGTGGGGCTACCCGCCCCCAGCAGAACTCCAGGGCCCACCGGTTTGGAAGTAACGCTGTCCTGACGTCAACCAGACCTTCCGCCTCAGCGTCTCGCTGTGCTGGCTTACTGGGTTCTCTGCCCTCCTCCTGAGTCAGCCCGGAGGTCACCTCCACCAGGAAGCCCCCCACACCAGTCCCAAACCCGGATCAGCCCTGTGCTACTAGCGCCTGTGTTCCTGCGTCAATGACCCGTGAAACTGGACGTGCCAACCCCCGCCTCCTGCCAGAGAGGGTCTCGGGGCAGGGAGGAGCCCGCCATCGGACCTGCAGGTCACACCCAGAGTCTGAGACGAGGCCTCAGGCTTTTGTGGAAAAGACTGTGCTCTGACGGGGCAGGGAAGTGACCACTGCAGGGTGGGCTGCTCCAGGCGGCCTCTGAAGTCCAGGAGGGTGGGGGGCAACTGGGCTGGCTTGCCTTGGCGGGGCTGCCAGGGTGTGGGCACCCAGTCCTGCCCCTGCAGGCATGGCAGCCGCCCAAGGGTAGGGGGGTGAGGGGCAGGCTCTTGTGCTGAGAGCCGAGAGAGGATGCAGATCCATGTTGCCTGGACCCAGCGGGACCTCCGCGTCCAGCCCGGAAATGCCCTGGCTTGGGCCACCCTTCCCGGAGCCTCTGGGCACACGGGGGGTGGGGGAGGGGCAGAGCGTCCCCTGCCAGGCCACGGCCTCCACTCAGGAAGGCACCCTCGCCCAGGGTGCAGGAGCTGCCTGCAGCCCTGCACCCACCGCTGTGCCTTGCTTCGTAAGTGCTGCTTCCAGAGGGGGCCAACCCCAGCGAGCAGGGGCCGACCGGCGCCCTCCGGCATCCGCAGCAATCCGAGTCCACTCTCCCCCTGAAGACCAGTGCTTGCCAGCCCCGCACCAAGGAGCCTCGGAAATCAGGTCCAGGCTCAGAGGCTGTGATGCCCACGCAGCTGTGGGTCAGAGCCCCCGTGCCTGGACCATGGAAGCCTTGCCATCCTGTCCAGGGTCCCGGGGTTGGGGGGAGCCTTCCCTCTGCTAGAAGGAGGTCCGATCTGGAGTTACAGGAGCAGGGAAGAGCCGGAGGGCTTTTAGGAACAGAGCCCTACCCTGAGCTTTGTCAGCTCACAGCGGTGCCATCGTCCCTCAACACACACACACAGGACTGACTCCCTCCCCGAGAACCCCGCTCTAAAATGAATCCTCCCTGTCCTCTGCACCACGTGAGTGGGTCAGGATCAGGATGGGCTGCGAAGATCACGATTTTCCTGCCCAGCATCTGGTCCAGACAAAGAACACAGCAACCGACACCCCTGGGCCCCAAGACTCTGCCCCCTCCCCGGGCCCAGGGCACAGAGCATCGTCCGGGGGTTCCCCAGACTCAGGCCGGTGGGCATCGCTGTGGTGCCCACGAGGTGTGGGGACAGAGGGGTCAGGGGGCACCTGCCCTAAAGTGCGACACAGACCCCACGGGGAGCCTTGGGGTGAAAGGCAGGGAGCACCCATGTCAACCCACAGCCACCCGCTGCCCTGCAGAGCCGAGAGGGAGCCTGCACCCCGCTAGCAGGGGAAAGGCTGGGGGCTGAGGGGCCGTGCACACGGACCTGCAGGCTCAGGGGTGTGACTCTCTGGGGACGGGGCTGTCCTCTCCTTAGTCAATGAGCTCTTATCCTGGTAAAACGCACATCACAAAACTCACTTGCTGAACCATTTTTAAGTGCACAGCTCAGCGGCATTAAGCGCATTCACACTGCTGTGTAACCATCACTACCATCCTCTCCAGAACTTTCTCATCTTCCCAAAAGGAAACTCTGCCTGCACTGGACACTCAGCCCCTCCCCCCACCCTGTCCCCATCCCCTCCCCCCTCTTCTGCATCTGCAGCTTTGATGGCTGCAGGCCCCTCAGATGAGTGGAACCACACAGCATCCATCCTTTGTGTCAGGCTTCCTCTCAGACTGTGATGTCCTCTCATCCATGCATCAGAATTTCCCTCCTTTTTAAGACCCACCAATGACCTGCTGGACAGACAGGCCACTGTGTGGGAAGAGGGTCCCCCTACAGCTGACATTCAGGGGACCCCTAAATCTAAAAGGGCTGGGACAGGTGGGCTGGGGGGCCTGCCCTCACCGCAGGAGATGACAGAGGCCGGGTGGGGGGCAGTGAGGGAAGGGAGCAGGAGACCTGAAGGGAGCTCTGGCCTGGCCGGGACAGCGGAAAGGGGGCCCTGGGGGAGAGCGGGTGGGAGGTGGAGCTGCCCTGTGGGGGCTCTGCTGGCCCAGGGGCCCTCACGACGTGGACGCCGCAGCCAAACCGGGGGTCTGGCCTCCAAGGTGGGCAGGACCCCAGGTGATGCTCCCTACACACGGCCACGTGCTCCACACGGGACAGGACACCGACCTCAGCGGGCACCTGGTCGAGCAGACCTGGGAGAGGGGCCACCGTACGGGTCCCCGAGCTTGGGTCCACGTCCTGCTGCCCCAGGGCACAGGGCTGGCATCTGATGGGCTCGGCAGAGGGGACGCGGGGCCTTGGTCCTGCCTGGGCCGTCACGCGTGAGCCCAAGGTTGCTCCGGAGCAGGAAATAAACATACTGTCCCCACGCGTCCACGTCCGCTCGGGCGCACAGGTGAGATGCAGGGTGAGGGCTGACGCCCCCCTTGGGAACACGATGGCCAACCTCGAGAGCAGAGGCAGCAGCTAAGGCACTTTTTAATGCTGCATTTTTGTGATTACAGTAAATGTGATGTTTACATAAAAAGAAGAAAGTCAAAGAAGACAGAAAACAGATTTCACGGATAATCACGCCACCCGAGGAAGCCGCCACGGAGGGCTCTTCAGCACGCGCTCACCCCGTGTTTCCGCTCTGCGTGTCTCACACACACAGCCGTGTTTATAAACACGGGTCTCCGGGGCAACCCTGGGAGTGTCGCGCCTACAGCGTAAACCTGCTTTTCTTCAGCTTTGAAAGTATCACCTGTGTTCCTGCCCCAGTGGTGGGGTGGGGGCGGGGGGTCTCTGTGTTAGAGATGCCGGGAGACCCTCCCTCTCTGCCCCCAGATGGGTTCCTACTCCCACACGACCCCGCCAGGTCCCAGGACCAGCTCCCTGAGGCGGGATTTCTGGGGCAGGTACCCTGGACACAGGACACACGCGGCCCAGAGGCTGAGCCCGGGGCTCCGTGGCTGAGTCCGCACAGGGCGGTCAGGGGCCTCCCCGACCGTCACCCAGCAGGACGAAAGCGCTGCGGCCTCCTGAGGTCTGAGCTGTGCTGACTCGCGGGCCACAGGGCCGAGCCTCCCCAACCACCGCCCCGCTCTGTCTCCTGGATACAGACCCAGCAGCCTACTTGGGAGGGAGGCTGCCAAGTCCACTGCCCAGGACTGTGATCCCAGAACCCAAGCCTTGTGGGACGCGCGGCACCCTGGGCCCGACCTTGTGGGCACTTCAGCTCAGGGCTAGCAATGCTCACCCCAGCGGTGGGCGGGGCCCAGGACAGTCACAGCCAGATACTGACCCCTCAGGGCTCCAGACACCAGCAGCGTCTCTTGCCCTCAGGCCAACTAAACAGATTATAATTATTTCCCTTGTGTGCCTTGGAGTGAGAAAGGGTCTAACCTTGGAATCAGTCAGCCTCAAGCTCACATTTGAGGCCTGGCAAGTTATTCAGTTGAAACTTGGGAAAGGTACTTCACCTCTAAACCCTCAAATACCTCACCTGTAAAACGGAGGTAATAGCTGCCTTCAACCTACCAGGGCTCTTAGGGTTAGAGGAGGTGGTGGATGAAAGGCACCTAGACCTAGATTGGATCCCAACATCATCACCATCATCATGATCACCACTGTTTTGTCTCAGAGTCATGTCTCTTTAAGACCCCATGGACTGCAGTGCACCAGGCTCCTCTGTCCTCCATTATCTCCCAGAGTTTGCTCAAACTCATGTCTAATGATCATCATTGCCATCATCACCATTACCATCACCATCATCACCATCACCACCACCATCACCACCACCATCACCACCATCATTATAACAGACACGCACTTGCTGGGTTGGCCAGGTGCCACTGAGCCTCCACCCCCATCACCACTATCATCATCACCATCACTACCATCATCACTATCATCACCATCATCATTTTCATCACCATCACCACCATTATCACTACCATCACCATCATCACCACCATGTATATCACAGACATGTGCTTGCTGGGTTGGCCAGGTGCCACTGAGCCTCCATCCCCATCACCACCATCATCACCATCCTGGGAGAGGCGGGTCCATCACTGGTGCTTCCCAGGAAACAGAGTTATGTGAGCACTGCTTTCCGGTGTTAAAGAAAAAAAGACATTGTAAAAGAAAATGCTGGCATCTCAGCTGTATCTTGTTCTGTGTCATAAATGCCACACGGCAAAGCAGGCCTATAGAGACACAGCCTGGTTACCGAGGAGGGGTGGTCCTGAGACCCCTCCCGTCCCCACCCCAGAGGGCCCCAGGGAGTGCTCCTGGCTGCAGCCAGGGCTCGGAGAGGCAGGCGCTGGGCCCAAGAGCTGCAGCCCGATGGCTCGTGGTCAGTCCCGGTGGTCAGAGCGAGAAGATGACGGACGATGGAGCAGGGGAAACCGCCCTGGGTGCTGGACACGGGTCGCTGTCCCCCTGCCAGGCCACGGAATGCACGCCAGCAAGATGACAGAACCCCAGGGAGAACTGCGGACCGGGGTTAAGAAGAACTCGTGCATATCAGCTCATCACTCGTGACAGACACCTCCCCCCAGGTGAGGGGAGAGCAGGAACCCTGCAGTGGGAAGGCGTGGGGGGGTCCCTACATGCTCAAATCTCCTCCAACCCTAAAACTGCCCTTGTAAAAAGGGGACATCCCATTTTTTTAAGTGATAACATAACTCCATGGTTCTTGCCCTTTGACCCCAAGTGAGAACGTGCCTTAATTTTTTTTTATTGTGGTAAAATGCACTCACAGAAAATTTACTTTTAACCATACAGCTCACCAGCATTAAGTACCTTCACACTGTTGTACAACCATCTCCATCATCATCTCCAGAACTTTCTCATCTTCCCCAACTGAGACTCCGTCCCTGTTAAACACCCCTCCCCCTCCCTGCCCCCAGCCCGGGGCCCCCACTGTCTACTTTCTGTCTCCAGGGATGTGACCGCTCAGGGACCTCACGTTGGTGCAATCGGACGTTAGTCCTTCTGGGTCTGGCTTGTCCCACTGAGTCACACAGTGCTCTCAAGGTTCATCTGTGTTGTACCAGGTGTCGAGATTCCTTCTTGAAGGCTGTGTAATATTCCCTTTATTCTCTGATAAACAGAGACCTCATTTATCCATTCATCTGCGGATGCACGTCCAGAACGTGCCTTTGGACGGAGCCAGCCAGGCCAGTTCCCCACCCCAGCCATGTCCCCCGAGTCCAGCGCCGGGCCTCACCCTCGGTGACCAGACAGGAAGGCCAGTCCGGGTTCTCAGAGGCCGTGTCGACCCATGTCCCCTGGCCCTCCCCGAAACAACTTTATTTCAGTAACTTTCAGGAAAACAACCCTTTTTTTTAAATTAGATGAAAAAAAAATCTGCTGGCACGCGACCAAAACATCCACAGATTAGTGGGCTTTGAAATGTCTTGTGCTCACTCCCTTGTTAAAGCAGGGAAACCAGGCACTGCTTTCAAGATACATTTCAAAAGCTTTGCAACGTGCTTTCTTAACACAAAAGTTAAGATTTAAACAGTAATACCACTAATTCCCCCGCAACCGAGCTTAAATAGAGCCGAATGGGAGATAATGAATGTCCTGTAGGAATCACATGGAAAGTTGCATTATCACACGTAACGGATTCCTTTTTCACATAATCTCGCCACTTAATAAGGCTACATGATACCGTGCAGGAGTTTTAATGGATGCCGCTCAGAACTCAGCTGCTGTTGAAGACTGTCTCTGTTCTTAAAGGATTAGTGCCCGGCGATGTTGGGGGCCTTGTAGACACTAATTAACCAGCGCGGGGGTTGAGGGGGTCCCGCCAGGCTCCCAGGGACACAAGATTCGCTGGTGCTCACTGATGCTGAGACCCCACCACCCCCGCCCCCACCCAGAAAACACCGCCATGGTCTCTGTGGCCCCCACGGACTTGGACGTGGCCCAGGCTCCGGGCTCCGCTCCCTGGAGGACCTCGTTCCTGCCGGTGGCGACGTGCTGATCCTCAGGACAAAATGCATCCACCTCCGCAGCTTCTCTGTGCGGCCCGACCACCCTCACGCCATCAGCCGCTTTCGCTCCTGGGACACGCCAGCTGGGGCTGATGGCACGACTGTGACCGCTGCCACCCGGGGGGCCACAGGGATGGAGGCCCCCGGGGAGGCAACGATGACTAGGGGGGCAGGGAGTCCCAGAGCTGGAGCTGGTCTCCTCCCAAGACCCTTGGGCGGTGCCCCCCGCCCTGGAAAGACGGAAGGAAGACCCCCTGCGGTTGGGGCAGTGAAGGCTGGTGCACGGGTGGAAACAGGCTCGGGGCCGCCCGGCTCCCCATGTGCCCAGCACAGGGCTCGGGGAAACCCTGAATTCCGGACTCGATGACGGGGGGCTTGGGCACCCAGGGCCGACGGGGACGGGCGCTCTGGACAGGCCTCCGGCCGAGCCACCTGTGGCAGAGGGAGCACTCACACGCTGGGATCCAAAGGGCCCCTCCGGGGTGGGGGAGCACAGGTACGTCCGGGGGGCACTCAGCCCACCTCCAGCCCCACCCCCAGGCTGGATGACCAGCTGGAGCGTGCTTCCGTGGTCTCAGTGGCCGGAGCCCCACACCGAGGGGTCCATCCAAAACCTACAACACTGCCTGCACGCTAGGCCCAGGTAGGCGGCAGGGACCACGAGGGCAGCTGAGCCCCTGAGAAAGCTCTCTGGACACCCACAGAGGCAGTGGGATGTCCGAGGGAGCTGCTGACGGGAATACGGTCCCCCACAGGAGCCCTGAGACTATTGGGAGGAGCCCTGGGTCCCCAGGCGCCAGCCTGTGTTCAGATAGACACGCACTTGTCACAGAGAAAACCAAGAGGTTCCCTGTACATGTAAGGCCTGCAAGGCGGCCCCCACCCCGGGTGCCCCCGGTTCATCTCATGGTCCCTCTCGGGTCAGACACACAGACATCTGCCATCTCCTGGGAAACCCGCAGGGCCAAGCCTGGCCGGGTCCCAGTCACCCCCAAGGCCGCGGGGGCTCCTGAGGGTCGTCCCAGTGAGTCCCCTGGGCCCCAGGGACACGGGCATCCCTCTGTGGGGGGAGGAGGGCCGCTTCCAGGGCCTGGGGCGGGTCTGCAGGCCCCCCACACAGCGGCTGGCAAGACGCTCCTGTTTTCTGGCATTTATCATCATCAGCCTCCTAGGAAACCCTGGCTCTTTGAAACAGGATTTGAGCAGACAAGAAAAACAACAAAAATAGCTAAAAACAATAGCAGCGTGGATCCAGGGCGCATGGGACCTGGGCATGGTGGTGAGTATGCCCCTCCCCCTCACAACCTCAGGCCACAGCTGGGGGGCAGCCGGGAGCACCCCCCCTTACAGGCTGGGAAGGGGGGCCCAGGGAGTGAGCCACAGCCGCAGCTGGACGGTGCCCAGGCTGGCTGGTGGAGAGGACCCCACGGGGCCCTGCAGCCGGGCTCCCAGCTCCCCGGGCACCTGCCCTGGAGGCGGCATGGGGGTGGGAGGCTGGGAGCAAACAGCACAATGTCCTTCCAGTAGCGGGGCCCCCTCAGTCCCTAGGGATGCTGACCACAGGGTCCAATGGAGCGTTTCGCTCAGCCTAGTAACTAGTCAGACTTAGCCCTGCCAATCCCAGGCGCCAATCTTGCTCCCTCCCTCAGCCCACCTGTGCAGACCCCCAGGCTGGTGAGCCCGTTCAGAGCCCCCACCAGTCACGTGGGGGGACAGCCCCCCGTAAGCCTTCAGCCACACCCGTCTCCCCACCAGAAATCCGCTCCTGACACCCGCCAACGTCATTCGCCGAGCCCCACGCGGCCCTGGGCGAGCCCCTCCCTGGCCCGGCGCTCAGGTTCCCCATCTGTACAATGGGGCACTAGGTCCCACCAGGTGCCCTCCAGCACCTCCACCTCCAGCATCTGCGGTAACCGGTCCTGACGCTCCTTTTGCAAACAAGCCCTGAGCCTGCTGGGGACACAGTGTGGGCCCAGGCCGACCTGTGCACATGGAGTTCCCCAGGGGAATTCCACAGGAGACACTGTGCAGATGGGTGACTCTGCAGGCCAGCCGCCTGGTCCACTCTGGATCCTACCTGGGTCCGTGTGGACACCCCCAGCCATGGCTGCAGGCAATGCGGTTGTCCTGTCTCCCCACACTCGCCCAGCAAGCTCCCAGGACGCCCCTGTGTCCAGGACGCTGAGGGCTGGCTCTCCACACATGGACCAGATTTCACACGCGATCGCCCAAAGGGCTCTGCCCGGCGAGCCCCAAAACAGCAACCCCCCAAGATCGGCCCCGGGAAACAGGCGGCCTCAGGCTGGGGAGAAGAGCATGGAGAGCGCTCCCTTCGCTGTGTGTCCTGCCGAGTTCTCCAGGAAATTCTGCTGACCCTGGGGCTCCCGCACCCCAGAGCCCAGGGGCCAGGTCCAGCCTCTCAGAACCCAGAATGCAGCCACGCGAGGGCTGGGGCAGGACGATGAGAGGAAGCCCCGGCGACCACCTGCCCGCCAGCCAGGGGCCGTGTCGAGGAGCTTCAGCCCAAGGCGGGGGAGAGGGAGGCAGGCAGCAGGGACCCCGGGCGGGGCGGGGGCCGGACCAAGGCAGCCCCTCCACTCACTCACCTCCCGGAGTCACGGGATGCTTGAGGCACCTGCTGCCCTGACCCCTCCATCGTCCCGGGTCCAGGCACAGAGAGCGCCAGTGCTCACGGTCACAGACAGGGAGGAGGAGAGCTCCGACTGGACCGAGAGGCCACGGGCTCCCACCCAGGACTCGGGGGTTGCGGAAGTCAGCGGTGGATGGGACTGGACGAGCTGGTCCCTGGAAGGAGGTCGGCTCAGGACCCAGAGAGCTTCACCCCAGGGCCCCCGCGGGAGCACTCCCACCCCCCAGGGAGCCCCACCACGTGTGCAGGCGGGCGGACACTGGCTACTCCTGGACCACAGGCAGCGCCACACCCCCGGTCACTCCTCCAGCAGCCAAAGGGTGCTCCGGACTACGAGTCTCACCTGACCTTCCCCGTGGCCACCTCCTGGGTCCCTGTCCCCACTCCAAGCCAGCAGGAGACCTCTGTCCACAGTGAGGGCGCCCTCAGGAACCCCCACACCTCTGCGCCCTCCCTCATTGCACGGTCAGACCTTGAGGCATCTCCGGCCGCTCTCCAGGTGGACGGCTGCGTCAGATGCCGTCTGATGAGGGGCTGGGGGAGCAGGACCCCGGGGGGCAGCCTGTGATAGGGCCTGGGTGTCCCTCTCCGGCTTCCCAGTCTCTAGCTTTAATGGTGCTCCCCACCCAAGAAGAATCACCTTCCCTTCTAGAAGATTCCGTAGGAAGAGTACCCCCCCCTTCCCATGCACATGTTCCCAGCCTCAGTGGGAAGATAACTGAACACCCAGAAGTTTGCTCTCAGTGCCAAGACACACACTTAATGAAAGAAAAAAAAGAAATATGCGAGGTTCGACCAATGTGAGTCAGCTTGTTAGGATGACTTGGGAGTGAAGAGAATAAACGTTACAGACACATTTTGAATAATGTGCCGGGAAACTGCTAAGCTGGCAACCGACTATTCCAAGTGGAAGCAAACGTGCCTTGGGGGAGGCCAGGCACCAATGCCAAAGTGGCTTTCACAATTTTCTTTAAAAAATGAAAGAAAAAGAAAAAACAACTAACTTTCACACAGACACGTGCTGTCCACGAATAGAAGCAGAGTCCTGGCCCTGTGCGGTCAGCTCAGCCCGCAGACGGCCGGCCCCAGTGACGGGGGGACACCAGGGCCTCTGAGGGCAGGATGCAGGGGTCTCTGGGGGCTGCCCCTTCCATCAAGGAGTGATGGGGTTCAGCGGGAGGAACCCCCTAGCCCCCAGGAGAACCCCAAACACAGGCAAGGCCAAGGCTGGAGGGGCTGGTGCTTGCCGCATTAAGGTCTGCAAGACCTCTGGTCCTGGGGGATGGCATCAGCGCCTGGTCACGGGTGCGTCATCTTCCAGCCCCCATGCGGTAAGTGGAACAGTGGACCCCAAAGGTAGGTCTACTCAGAACCCTGGAAGGTCTGCCTTACCCCAAAGGTAGGTCTACCCAGAACCCTGAAAGATCTACACAGAACTCCAGAAGGTCTATCCAGAATGCCAGAAGGTCTACCTGGAACCCTGGAAGGTCTGCCTTACCCCAAAGGTAGGTCTACCCAGAACCCTGGAAGATCTACCCAGAACTGCAGAAGGTCTATCCAGAATGCCAGAAGGTCTACCTGGAACCCTGGAAGGTCTACCTTACCCCAAAGGTAGGTCTACCCAGAACCCCAGAATGTCTACCCAGAACCCCAGAAGATCTACCCAGAACCCCAGGAGGTCTACCCAGAACCCCGGAAGGTGGTCTGATCTGGGGTAAATGTCCCTGCAGCTACAGTGACGCTCTCAGGATGAGGTCATCTGGATGCGGCTGGGCCCTAAATGCAAGGGCGTGTCCCGATAAAAGAGGAGCAGGAGAAGGCCACGTGACGCAGGCGAGACTGGAGAGACGGGCCCCGAGCCCGGGACAGCCAGGGCTGCCGGGAGCCACCAGAGGCACGAAGGGGCCCGGAAGGAACCCTCCCACCCCCGCAACGTCTCGGCCTGGACTTTCGGCCTCCAAAAGGAGGGCACAGTAAACGTCCATTCTTCAAGCCCCCATCGTGGTCCTGTGTCCTGCAGCCCCCGGAAGCTGACCGCCCACCTCTCTTTCCAGCGTCCTCCGTGGAGTCCATGTTCCACATCGGAGGGAGGCCCCTTCGTTCTCAGTCGGCCTGGACACCAAGGAAGTGACCGCGGCTACTGAGCGCAGCCTGTGATGATCCTCACCCGCCTGCAGGACCCTCCGGGGGCCTGTTGCCCGGAGCCTCGGCCCCATGCCCACCAGCCGCCTGCTGCCTGGCTCAGTCTGTTTGCCGGGCCCGGCGCACAGTAGGTGCTCCATAAACATGCGCCCCCATGGTTTGCCGCCTGCACCGCGCCCCCCGCGAGCGTCCCTGTCCGGCCGGGAAGGAACTCTCCATCTTCTGTGAGCAGGAAGCCAGCCCCGTGGCCGTAAATAGAAGGTAACCATAAAAATAAACACACGACTGTTAAAATGAAAAATGCCCACCCAAGCCCACATAAAGTCATCGCGTATGCACAGCCTACGTGCCCTGGCTTTGGGAAACACTGATTTATGGATGGAGGCGTGCTGAGAACTTCTGGGCCGCCCCCAACCCCCACCACCGGGAGATGCAGCTTCTGCCTCAAGCTGGGACTCGATGGCCGTTGCCTTTGTGGGCCCAGAAGCCAGACGGGAGACCACGTCTTTGCCTGAACACTGATGGAGCGTCTGCCCATCCAGGCCTCCCTGAGATCAGAGGTGGTGAGACCCCTGCCCCCGCAGCACAGGTGGCCGGGCTCCTCCTGACACGTGCCCCTCCGTCACCCATGTGTGGCCTGCTGCTTTCCTGCGGCTGCCGCAACAATGAGAGCAAACCACGGAAACTCATCCCGCCACGCCCTGGAAGCCACAGGTCCAAGGTCAAGGTGTGGGCAGGGTCGGGCACTCTCTGGAGGCCCTGGGGGAGGGTCCTCTGCCTCTTCCAGCCTCTGGAGGCGGGCATCCCTTGGCTGGTGGCCACATTGTCCGTCTCTGCCTCCATCTTCATGTGGCCTCTCCTGGGTCTCTTCTCTTCTAAGGACGCTTCTCTCTGGATGCAGGGTGGTCCCCAATCCAGGACGATGGCGCCCAGAGAGTCTTACATTAACCTCACCTGCATATCACCTTCTCCCCAACCAGGCCTGCACACAGGTTCTGGGTGCACACGTCCCTGGGGGCCATCGCTCAGCCCTCAGCTGTGTGCTTCTCCAAGAGCCTGGCTCGTCACGTACAGGGACCCACGGGCACCAGCACACGGCCCGTGCCCGGCACACTGCAGGCGCTCAATGTGGGCACCCCCCTGGGCCGGTCTGTCTCGCAAGGCTATCGCCCAGGCAATTGGCCCCGGGGGTTGTGGCCGTGCAGGGGCTCCCAGGGAAGGGATCTCAGGATGATGGCGGGAGGCGGGGGTCCTGCAAAGCATAGCTAAGTGTCAGCGAGACTGGGGCTCCCAGTCAGTGAAGTGCGCGGAGCCTGCTCAGCTGCTCCTGTGGTCGGAGGAGAAGAGAGGGAACTGGCTGATACAACCCGCCTTCTCCAGGCAGAAGCTTACTTTGAAAAGACCGTGTGTTTGAAAGGCTGCACACCCTCCTCCAGACTCTTGGGAAGAACACAGGGCTGAGGGTGGGCATGTGTGATTGGGGTTGGGACTTCCCGCAGGGTCCTCAGGAACCTTCCAGAACCAGCCTCCTGCCCAAACCGGGGGCCCTGGGGACAGGGGGGCAGCGGCAGAGGGGGCCGCCCACGAGGTCCAGCCTCGGCCCCTTGTGGGACCCACTGCCACACCAGGAGCCCAGGGCCCAGACCAGCTCCATCACTGAGGTCTCACCCCAAGTCCTGCAGGGTGGGGAAGGCGGGCACCACCATGCCATCCACCCAGCCTGAGACCTCGGATCGCTCCCCCAAGCCAGGGAGCCGGTGCCCATGGGACCCACCAGGGTCACAGCTGGTGGACTGAGGCCTCCGGGACGACCACCCCAGGCCCAATAAGGACCAAGTCATTACTGACCAGGCTCCCCAGGGAGTTCACAGCACTGAAGGCGGCCCTCCCAGAGCCGGCCAGGGTCCCCCAAAGCCTGTCCGAGGTGCCCCCGACTGTCCTTGGGCCACAGTGTCCTAGAGGTGGCCAGCACGTGGCTGGAGAGGCACCACCCTGACCATCCCATCCCGCCCTAGGAAGGCCTGAGACGGTCCAGGGTCTCCTGGCCCCAACCTCAACCACCAGGAGCATCCTGGCCTGGACGCCTGAGGTCGCATCACATCTGCAGGGTTTTCATCGGACGGGGCAGGATCCATCTTCTAAGGAGGATTACACGCAAAAAATAAAATGGGCTCCCATGCACCCTGGGAGGGCAGCAAACAAACCGGGGCCCATGGACGGGAAAGGCTGGACCCGGGGTCACCTGCCCCCACGGGTGGGCTGTGAAGACCACTGGAAACAACCACAGCCCTCGGTTTGGCCTGGTCCGACACGTGACTCCATCCATGGGGCCAGGGACTCGCCACAACACCTCACCCGGATCCTCTGGGTCCCCGGAGCATGGTCTGAGTCTGTGACCCACTTTCTCCAATCACGTGTGGGACCTTCCTCCTGAAAGAGAGACTGGGGGTGGGCTGGGTGGTGCCGCCCGAGCTCCCCGGGGCCAGAGGGGCTGGGGCACAGGGCAAGCCTCCCTCCTGTTCCTGCAAAGCCACGTTTGGACAAAGGGTCACATGATCCACAGGGGACCATCCGTAAATCACCACGGACGCCATCAAGGTCACCCAGCCAAGGGCGGCAGGGTGCATGCCGGCGTCCTCAGAGACAGCAGCACACGGCCCAGCTCCTGCCCTGGGCCGTCAGGGCACTGAGGATGGGTGGCGGCAGAACCACGCAGAGGCCATGTTGACGGCAGGAAGCGGATGGCCCTGCACAGCCAGGTCATCCGGGGACGCCCACCCGGCTCCCACCTGCAAGCATCTGCCCTTCCCCTACTAGAAAAGTGACTGCTTCTCTCCCACCACCAACCCCCCAGCTCCACAAAAACACACCGGTGCCTGGAAGGAAGGGGCTGGCCCTTCTTGCCGCTCAGGGTTGCTGCCAGGGGACCGGGTGGACCAAGAACAACCTCCATCCACCGCCAGCCCCTGTGCAGCCAGCTCAGTGGGTGAACCTGCTGGCCGGCAGCCTGGGCCAGCCTCGTGGACAGCATCTCAGCCCCAAGACCTTCCCAAAGGCTTCCTGCCCCCGGGACTACAGGACTACGGAATGCTGAGGAAGCAGGCGGGTCCTGGGTTCCTGCGCCGGACTCTCCAGGGCCATGTGGGGACAGCCCCTGCCCTAAGGGGGGCGGGTGGGATGGGGTTTCACTCAAGCCAGGTCAGCAGCCTCCAAACCCCTGGAGGCTCAGGGCCATCCCAGCCCACCAGTCTCTCAGGGCCCAGGCCTGCTTCTGGCTCCTTCCTGGACCGCCTCTGCCAGGAACACGGCCCAGACCCTCGGTCTGACAGGTCCTGGGGTGGCCTGCAGGGCTGGGCGCATCCCCTGCCCTTTCAGCCGTCCTGGACTCCCATCTCCCTGGGGAAGCTCCTCGCCTCAGAGACGGTTCTGGAGAGCACAGGTTGTGTGGGCGGTCAGAGCCTTTGTGGCGGGGGATGGAGGGCCCTGTCCCTCCCTGGGAACTCCCTGGAGCAAGGCCCAGCGTCCCTGAACGTGCTGGCGGCCGCGGCTGAGGCCTCCCAGGTGGGGAGACCCGGGGAAGGAGCCTCAGCGGGCAGGGAGTGGGCGTGGACCTGGGCTGCAGCTTGAGTCCCTGGAGGGGCTCCGTCCAAGATCAGTGTCCTCTTCAGCTCAGGAAATACGGGCCAGGTGGCCCGTCTGCCCGTGTCAGGACTGCCCTAAGTCTCAGGTCTGTGACACTTTCCATTCTGCCAAGGAGGAGATGGGGTCCCGGTGCTCCAGTGACTTGCCTGATATCACACGTCCACCCAGCTTCCCGATTCCAACGGCCATTTGCACAAGTATGGGTGAGCCACGATCCGGGCACTGGGTCAGCGGGCTACGGGATGTGGGAGGGGAAGGTAGGTACGAGACTCTCAGGGGCCGCCGGGCTCCGGATCCAGGCCAAGAAGAAGAGACAGCGAGTGCACACACTGGCCCGCGGCCCCTTGACCTCTGTGACCTGTGACCTGGGCCTGTCCGTGGACATCGCTGGGCCTCGCTGGATGTGGCCGCTCCGGACAAGGCGGCCCCCAGGGTGCTGGGGGCAGAGACGGGACCCCGGGGGCCTCTCCCGTTTCCTGCCTCCCGGCTGGGTGCTGCTCCCCACGTGTCCTGCGTGTGCGTGTCCATGCAGGCATGTGTTCACATGTTTGTGACCACGTTACACGTGTGAGTGCCTGGGGGCACACAGAGGAACAGACTCAGAAGGAAAGATGAAAGGGAGAGGTCGCAGCGGGCCGGCTGGTCATCAGCACAGCAGGACAAGGACTCCAGGGGTCATTGCGTGCATCTCCAGGGAGCTCTGAGTCCATTCACTAACGTGTGCGAACAGCAGCACTCCTTACACGCAGACGCACAGTGACAACCTCGATGCTTTACGTCACACACGTTCATACTGCACTCGGAATCTCCTGTAACCAGGTACTGACCGGTAAATGCAGAGATTAAGGAGCGGCTTCCCGATCCAAGAGCAAGCTCTCAGTGTATCTCACTCACTTCACGTGCCTACGGACATAACACCTGTGGAGAGTGTTTAGTGAATGTAATCATATCATCAAACCAGTCCATCCTAAAGGAAATCAACCCTGAATATTCAACGGAAGGACTGGTGCTGAAGCTTCAATACTTTGGCCAGCTGATGCAAAGAGCCGACTCATTGGAAAAGACCCTGATGTAGGCAAAGATTGAGGGCAGGAGGAGAAGGGGGCAGCAGAGGATGAGCTGGCTGGATGGCATCACCGACTCCATAGACATGAGTCTGGGCAAGCTCCGGGAGACAGCAGAGGGCAGAAGACCGCTGCACTCCGTGGGGTCACAAAGAGGCGGACGTGACTTCGCAGCTGAACAACAACAAACTGCCACATCACACACACACACAAACTACGTCAGCGGTGCTCCACTGGCAGGCACCCACCACCACCTGCCTCCTGCAGGCCTCGCGGCTCTCCACCAGGGAGGGGACCTGCCCACCCCACACTGGCCCCTCGCTGCTGGCACCCGTGCACAGGGCTACGTCCCCAGGACGGGCAGAAACCCTGCTATAAAACCCTGGTGCTTACGGGTTTGTAAACCAGACCCCGGAGCTGGCGCTCACGTGGTCTGCTGCAGGGTTCCCTGATGCCCTGTTCAGGGTGGAGGCCAAGATGGGGCCTGAAGAGCTTCCAGAGATGAGGGTGGAGAGTCCCGCCGAGGGCAGCCCCTCCCCAGGCGTGATCGCCTGTGTCGGGCCCCGGGGAGTGTAATACCAGCCGGCCAGGACACGGCGCCCTGGCACATCAGCAGAGTCACCCATGAGCAGTCCCTCTCCGCGTTCACTTTGTCCAGCTGTCAGACACTCCGCAACGAGGCTCCCGTTACGGTGAGTGCGGGTTTTAGACTCTGCCACGCGGAAACGATAATATAGGGCGATGAGGAGCCAGGCTACTTCGATGCAGCCCCTAAGTGCCCCCCAGCCGGCCCCACGCCCCTGGCCTCAGAAAGGAGCTCCGCTGAGGGGAGAAAAGGCAGTCTGGCTGGGCCCCTCGGCACGCAGCCTGAGGCTCTGGGAGAAACAGGCAGGCAGGCAGGGTGGGCTGGGCTCGCCCAAGCCGCCTGGGAGGTCCGGGTGGGTGGTCGGAAGCGTCTGGAACTCAGGCCGTCTCCGTCTTCTGCTGACGTGAACACCAGCCCCAGGCCTCTGTCTTGACTCGCCTCGGTCATCACAGCCTCTGAGAACCATCTGGGCACAGCTTGGGCCCCCAAACGCTCCGTTTCTCGGAAGCTCGACACGGGGTCCACAAGCCTTCCCAACCCACGGGGGGCTGCCCGCACGCGTCCGTGCCCTGGAGACACCCATGTGTGTTGTAACTGGGGTAATTCTCTGCTCCAATAGATATGTTTCTGATGGACCCCTGGGTGCCAGGAACTGTGCTCTGTCCACTTTTTAAAATAAACCCACAGACGTAAGAGACAGAGTTAACCCTGGGCTCACTCCTGACCTCGTGACAACAACGGTGATGACCGCCCGGCGCGCGGAGTCACAGCGATTCACAGGAGGCTGCGGAGGGGCTTCCCAGGGGTAAGCACGCTCCTCCCCAGCCTCGGGCTCCCAGAACTCCGCCTCACTCCCAGAATGAAGCACTAACTAAATAAACCAAAGTTGAACCCTGTTTATTCAACAGTCGGCCCTCAGAGCAGCTGCCCGATTCAGAAAGGACCTCTGGAATCAAGGCCGGGTCCACAGCAAGGGTGTCCGGACGTACACACTCATCTCCCGAGACACGCTCTTCCGCAGAGGCTGTGAATCACACGCCCACCCACCTCCCAGCTCTGCGGCCCCCAAAGCAGAGGGAGACGCAGACAGACCTCAGACCCACAGCTGCAGGGAAGAGCAGACTGTTACTGCTCCGGTTACATCAGCAGCGACCCAAGGGCCTGAATCTGCACAGTGATTGAAAGGCTAGGAGAAAAATTCCTTCAAGTCTTTGGTAGAGGGAGATGGAAAATCTTTTTTTCCTAATTCCTGCCGTTGCCTTAAGGCCGTGTTCTAAGACCCAGCGTCACTGGGGAGATAAAAGGAAGTCTCCCCTCTGCCCTCTTGGAGGGCAGCACCACGCGGGCCCTCTGTCCCCCAGTTATGAGGCTGTATTTGAAATTGGCTCCCTAGACGCCCCCCCACCTCATGACTAGTTCACAAACACAGGGCACATGTGGGCTGCATCCAGAGGCAGAGGCCAGCTGGGGCTCCCCAGAGGAGGGTCAAGGCATCCTGAGGGGCGATCAGGAGAAGGCAGGGGTGCCCAGGCCCCAGAAGCCCCCACCCCAGGCTCCGGCCCTCTCTCCCCTGCCCTCTGGGTGCCCGGCCCGGCTGGCCGCCCCAGGCAGGAGGCTCTCACAAAGACCTGCCGGGCCAAGACTGCAATTAGGGACCACAACACGCCTCTCTCTCATGCACAGCCCTATTCATCTTCGCCAACACTGGGAGACACACTGGCCAGAGGGGGACGGATTAGCCACGGGGTGACCCGCATCTCCACACAAAAGGCAGAGTGTGGAAAAGAGGCTCCCCGGGCCCCCCGTTCTTCACCGCTGAAAAAGCCAGATTCAGGGAAATGGCCATTTAAACAGCTCTCTCCCACCCGTCCGCAGACAACAAGCCACAATTGTCTGTCTGCCCGCCTCACTCCCTCCCTGCTGGGGCCAGCGCGCCTGGAAGGAAGTGGCCTGGGGCCTGCAGCCAGAGGGCCCAGGGGTCCCATGCATCCAGGGTGGGCCCTTCCCTCGGCCCCTACCCGGGGCTCCTGACCCCAAAGGGGACCGTCAGGGAGGACAGGGTGCTTGCTCCCAGTCTGACCTTTCAGAGAGATGGGGCCAAGGGCGCTCCACCCTGGGAAGCAGGAATGTGACATTCTTTCAGGATGGACAGACGGCGCTTCTAAGGATTGCAGAGGGCGGTGCAGACAAACTTCCCGGGCCCACTCCGGGCTCCACGCCCCACCTCCTTGTTCCTACACCAGCTTCCAGAGCATCAACGTGCCTCTGGCTGCTCCAGGGTAAACGTGGAGGTTTCTGTGCCGGGCCTTCCAATAACCCATCCTCAGAAAACAGCACCCTCTCCAAGCAAGATGAGGCCCCGAAATCCTGCCCTGCCCTGCACCCAGTCTCTGAATCCAAGAGATAGAAACTCTTCTTATCAAAACATGCGTCTTGACCTTAAGACGCGGGGCCTCAGGAGGACGGCAGGCCCTCTGAAGACAGCGGGACCGGTCAGCTCCCACCGGGCGAGCGAAAGGCAAGGGCTCGGCCAGAGGCTCTCAGAGCTCCCTCTCTCACCACGGCTCTAAGATCACGGGGAATCCGTCTTTACACAGAACAACCCCCTCCCGGGGGGAACAGACAGACAGCCCAGCCCTTTCCACATTAGAAGCAGTGAGCTTCACAGGAGTCACCTTTTTAAAAGATCCCCCTGAAAGCACACCCCAGTGGGAAGGAAGGGTGAGGAACTGTGGTCCACTTGGTGGGCCGAGTCCCCTGGCAGAGGGCGCAGCTGGGATCAGCCCCTGGGGAGCTTGCTAGCCCCCAGGGACCACCCACCCCCAGCAGAGCCAGCCCAAGCCGGTGGGGGAGGGCGGGCCTCCAGTTCAGCAGAAACTCACCAGGCCCTCTCGGGGCAGCCAGGGCCTGCAGCAGCGCCCCTCTCCTCCCTTCAGGGCCTGGACCCAAAACGAGGGGTGGGCAATGGACGCCCGGTCGAAGGAGCAGGTGACGGGTGGCCTGGCCTCCCACACCTACCTGCTTCCGGAGAGCCAGAGGCAGTTCGTTAATTAGGCTGGAAAGCAGCTGAACGCTGCACACCCGTCCTTTGTGAGGAGCTAACGAGGATCCGCCTGCGCTCCGGGCCACGGCAGCTCAGAGATGGGCTGGAGTGCCCTGCCGGCCGGGGCAGCACCGGGCAGCACTGGGGGCAAGGGGCCTGGGGGCCAGGGCATGGCCTCCACAGCAGTGGGCGCTGCTCGGGCCCCGAGTGCCTGGGCTGGCTGTTCCACAAGAGCGGCCGGGCTGAGCCCAGTGCACCCAGCTGCCCTCCGGAGCCCGGGCCTCCGAGCCAGCAAGTTCCCAGGAATCCCCCGGGTCCTCGGGTCGCGCCCACCATGCGAGCCCCGGGGCTCCTTCCCTGGACAGCAGGAGCAGGGCCGCCCCTCCCACAAATGCCTCCATCAACTTGGTCGACTCAACCAAGTCCTAAGAAAGAGATCACTGGAGCGCGAGCCCTGCTCTCAAGCAGGCGAGGAGGACGGGGGGCCGGACTTGGTGCAGGGCCAGGCGCTCTGGCGGGCGAGCCCCTGCTTCTGGAGCCGGCGGGCCACCAGCTCGCCCGGAAGGCGGCGCGGAGAGCGGGGTGCGGGCGCGCAGGCCTCGTCCGGGGTTCCCTCCGCCCGGGCCCGCGCCTGGCCCGTCAGCGTGGAGCGCGGGTGCCATCTACCGAGAGCCGGCGGACAGAGGCCGGGCGCCGCTGCCCAGGAGCCGTGCGGGGAAGGGGAAGGCACAGCAGCCCCGGAGCGGGCCGGGGCCCGGCGGCGCCAGAGGTACCGAAGCCGCCGCGCCCGCGCCGCCCGCCACCTCGGACCCGGGGCTGAGCGCGGCTGCGGGATCCGCGCCGGCCGGGCAGGGCGCGCGCCGGGCGCCGGGGCCCCGCAGTGGTGCCGGGCTGGCCGGGCCGAGCGCAGCGGCGGCGACCGAACGTGCTGGAAGCCTGGCGCGCGGGGGGACAATTACCTTCTTTCAGGAACTGCGCGTGGATCACCAGAACGAGGAAGCCGCAGAGCGCGGCCCCCGCGAGCGCCCAGAGCGCCTTCAGGAGCTGCATCGCGGAGTGCCCACTCGGCCGACGCCCCCCAAGTCGAGCAGCGAAGGTCCAGGCGCCGCATCAGCGCCCCGCCAGGTGCAGCCGCCGCGGCCGCCCGCTCGCGCCCTCCATCCGCGCCAACGCCGCGCTCCGCCGCGACTGGAGGTGCCGCTCCGGGAGCCGGGCTGTGTCTTTTTGGGCAGGGGGAGGGGAGCGGGCGGGGGCGCGGGGAGGGGGCGGGCGGGGCGGGGAGGTTAGCACCGAGGCTCGGGCCGCGGCGGCCGCCGCTCCGGCCGCTCGGCCACCAGCGCGGGCTGCGGGGCGCCGGGGGCCCGGGCGCGGGGGGGTGGCCGCCGCGGCCCCATGAATCAGCCCCACCGCCGCGCCGCCGGCAGGGCTCGGACGGCGGGCCGTGGATTGCGCAACGGCCCGACCGCCGGTCGCCTCCCGCCGCTGCCTTCCTCTCGCCGCCGCCGCCGCCGCGCTCGCTCCGGCCCGGAGCTCAGGGGGCCGCGCTGCCGCCGCCGCCGCCGCCGCTGCAGAGAACCGAGCGCGGGGCCGGGGCTGCGCGCCGGGCGCGGGGCCGCCACACCATCGCCGCCGCCGGGGCCCGCGCGGCCGGGCCCAGCCCGCAGGCAGAGAACTTGCGCGGCCCGATGGCCCTCGAACGGTGCCGGCCTCCGCGTTCCCGGAGCCCGCGCCTCTGCCGCGGCGGCCGGTCGAGGCCCGGCCCGGGTTCCCGCGGGCCGCCTGCCCGGCTGGGCCGGTGGCGGCGGCGGTGGCGGCCGCGCCGACAGGTGGGGCCGGCGACAATGCGCGCCTCGCCCGCGGGACGCCGCCGCTCCGGCCCGTGGCGCGCGCCCGCAGCCCGATCGGCTCGGTCCTTCTCGGGAGGCGGCGGGAGGGGCCGCGCGGCGCTCGGACTCCGGTCCGCGCCCGCCGCCGTCTGCGTTCCTGCCGGCCCGCCGATGCGCACTGGGCCGCGGAGGAGACCCGGGGGACCCCTGCCGCCCTGCAGCGCCCCCGCCTGGCGCGCCGGCGGGTCAGGCGAGGCCGGTCCGGCCGAAAACCGCGGGTCGGGCTCCACCTAGGCGCGCAGGGGCCTCACTGCAGAGGCGGCCGAGGCGGGGGCCGACCGAGCGCGGATCGCGCCCCTGGTGCGCCCAACCCCCCCGCGCTCCACGGCTCCCGGAGGGGCGGGGGCCCGGCCCAGGCGTCGCCACTGCCCAGGAGGGACCCGCGGCGGCTTCTGAAAATCTGCACCTCGTCCTGGAAACACACTCGCTGCACATCCCGGCCCCAGTAGGTGCCATCCTTCAGGCCAGCCGGCTCGGTGCTTGGGCGCCCAGTCAAGCCCAGGGATGCGCTAGATTCAGGAGCGGGCTTTTCCGGCCCGGCCTCCTGCCGCCTCTGGGAAGCGCTGGTATTCGCTACCAGCCTGTTTTCCTCACCAACTCTGAGTCCCGGAGCCGGGGTATCTGTGCCCAGTTCAGAGTCCCAGAGGCCAGTATCTAGGCCTCAAGGCAGTTGTTTTCCTGAATTGAATTTCAGATGCAATTCCAAATGCCCAGCAAAGAGCTTTGGCTGGGGATGAGGGTGGGAGCCTCTGCCTGATCCTAACCCCCACCGTGTGGGGTGGGTAGAGCCCAGGAAAGGGTCCCATCCCCGGAGGGTCCTGGTGAGCCTGAGGCCTGGAGAGCAGACCCCAGGGGGCCCTAGCAAGCTGCTTCCTGCCTGCAGGGACATTGGTGTGCAGGAAGGGAAAGCGGCCAGTCCTGGGAGCGCTGCTGGAGGTCAGGTGAGTCAGGGCCCTCCACCCACACTTGGGGTCACAGACACCAAGTCACTCCGGACCAGCACCAAGGTTGCCGCTGCCTACCTGGCCTGAGGTGCTATGCCAGCCCTAGGTCAGAGGGGAGGCCACCCCTGAAGCAACCCCCCAGGCGGGCTGCGTCACTAGCCAGGACCCCTCCCTGGGGATGGTCCACGAGAGAGGAACACTGGCTCTGAGCCCCTAGCTGGAGAAGTGGCTGCAGCCTCAGACAGGCCAAGCAATTCAGACCCTGCCTTGCGGGTGGCAGGGTGGGTGGGCGCGGCCCTCTCTCCCCTTGCATGGACCCTCAGAGTCCCATTTCCTTTAACAGGCTCCTCCTTGGCCTTCACCCCCAGGCACTTTGCAGGAAACCCCCCTGTAGCAGCCTCTGGGGAGCTGCCCTTCCTAACGGAACAGAGCCTGACCTCCACCAAGGTCAATGGCATTCAGTCCTCACCTGGTGCTGCGCTGTCCCCCTCAGAAGGCTCGAGGATCGCCCGGCGCTTACTACCCCACACCCCCAGAACCCCAAAGGGACCTCAAGCAGAAAGCAAGGCCAGCCTCTGACTTCCTCTGTGCCCACTCAGGTGGCTACTACTGGAAATTTTGAAAATTGCAAGTATTCTCCATTCCCCAGGGGAACTTTTACAAACTAACCATTTCGAAGCTCCTTCTGTAAAGAGAACCAAGAGAAGAGAGTTTATAAAGAGAACTGTGGTGTAAATTTATTTTCAACAAGTGCAACAGGAGGGGCTGCGCCGTGGGGACCAGATTATCCTCCGGCTCCAAGGCCTTCCACAGGGCAGCACGTGTGGCATGGCTTGTGCCCTTAGAGGGCTGACAGTGACAACTGGAGGCCAGCGACAGGCGTCCCCAAGAGGGGATTGGCCGTGCACCCCGCAAAAGCCCACAGCGCCACTGGGAAGTGAGTTCACGGTGTCCGAATGAACACACGAACCGCAGGAGGGGACACCCAGGGTCTGATCAAAGAGATGCGTCAAACAAATGCTAAAGCCACAATGGTGTGTGCGCGCGCTCAGTCACTTCAGCTGGGTCCAGTTCTTTGTGACCGAACGAACTGTAGCCCGCTAGGCTCCTCTGTCCGTGGGATTCTCCAGGCAAGAATACTGGAGTGGGTTGTCATGCCCTCCTCCAGGGGATCTTCCAGACCCAGGGATCAAACCCTCATCTCTATTGTCTCTTGCATTGGCAGGTGGGTCCTTTACCACTAGCACCACCTGGGAATCGCCCCCCTCCCCAACCGGGACTCAAATTGAGGACAGTGTTCAGGCCAGGAAGGGTGGGAAGTCCTGGAGCCACTTGCTGGTAAGAAGGGAAGAGGCTGTAGCCAGAAGTGTTGGAAGGATGTCCAGGGCTCCAGAGCCTGCATGTGTGACCCCAGAGGAGGAAGCATGCCTCCCAGGAGCAGAGGCCAGGAGCTCACAGGTGGGAGTTGTGGAGCGAGCTACTGTCAGGCAAGGGTAGCTCAGGCCAGAGCCACAAGAGTGCTGTCCAAAGAGAGAGGAGTCTTCTGCCTGGGGAGGGGCCCAGAGGGCTGGAGGTACGGACTGGGTGTGGAAGACGTGCCTTTTGTTTGATGTGTCTCTAGCTGAAACTTGACATTCCGTTCAGTTGGGCACGTAGGCAGTAAACACAAGAGTTTAGGTGTAACTGTGATTTTTGTCACTACCAGAAATTGCAGGAATCTTCATATCACATTACAGCTCATGCAGATAGCTTGAAATATCACCCTGACTTCCAATTATGGTTGTCCCACTGCCAGACATTTTTATGTAATGTTTTAATAAGGAAGCAAACATATTACTGTATCAAAATAGGTTTCCCAACATTTGATAAAACTGCATTTCGATATAATTGGTTTTCTTAGTAATCTTGTATGTTTTTATGCTGTTCTGAGAAGGGTTCCGTAAGCATCACCAGATTGCCAAAAAGGCTCATGGGACACCCAGAGCCTGGGGCCTCCTGATCTCCTGAGAAAGGGAGAGTGTGAGAGAGAGGCGAAGAGGGCAGAGTGGACATCTCTGGTCATCCACAGCAGGCAGGGACAGGGGTCAGAGGCAGGACCATCCCCTGGGAGGCGGATGCACAGACATCTCCAGGCTGCCGCTCGCCATCATCAGGCCAGTCAGGAACCTTGCTTGCCCACCAGCTCTGCTGCTCCTCCTAAGGGTGCTAATCTGTCCATGTGCCCTGCCTGCTCCCAGAGAACCTGCGGTCAGCTCCCCTGGTCAAGCGAGAAGCCTGCTGGGTCAACAGGACAAGAGTGACAGTCAGTGACCAGTGACTCTACTCACTTCCGCATTTATTCCTGTCGAGAGGGGAGCTGGCCAGGAGGGCCACCAGCTGTTTGCAGAAAGAGAAGGGAAACCCAAGACATGTGTGCTCTAAACATACGACCCTGGGCGGGGGTGGGGGGGTGGAAATCACTAATGACTCAAAGAAAAGTAAAGTAATACAAATAATAATTCAAATAGCGTCATTCTAGAAGAAATTTGAGAGAATGTGCACTAGTGAAAGAAAATAAGTTACTGTGAAAAAAAGGGAAGGAAAACAAGAAGGAAGTCTTGAGAATCAATAAGACTAACCAACTAGGGGCTCCAGGGGATACCTGAGCAGTAAAACGGTCATGGGTGGAAACCAGGAGTGGAAAGTAAGGGATGCCTCGCAGAACAAGAGAGTAGATGGAAATGTGGGAGGGTCGGTAAAAGCTGGAACATGCAAGGTGTCAAACGTCTCTCTATAGGAAGTTTAAAGGAGAAGGAAAAAGGCAACAGAGATTAGGAAATTCAGACAACCAAACACACATCCTTGGATGGCAGCCCCCAGACTCAGAATAAGTCTAACTCAGACCAGGACCCAAGAAATGCGAGAAGCCGGCAGAATGAAGAGAAGAAAAAAGGTATGTTCTGGGAAGTCAGACACGGACGCTGGGTTTCCCCTAGCAACACAGCTTCTAGAAAACCCCGGAGCAGGTCGTTCGGCGCTAAAGAGAAAAGTTTTAGCATCTAGAATTTTATACCCAGCTAGACCATCTACGCGGTTCCCATTTGAGGGTGCACAAGACTTCAGTTGACAGCCATGTGTCCACAGCAGCAAAATGACCTATGGTGACATCCCAGCAGAAAAAGGAATGGAGGAGATGGATGCAGGGATAGGAGACTGAAGAAAATCTAGCGTCTTTGATTCTTTAGAAGTGAAATAAGCTGTAAAGAATGTGCTTAAAAACACATTAGGCCCTCACACTTGGAAGAATCTCCTTTAACTGGTAACACCTTCACTATAAAATGTTACATCTCTTTCTTCATAGTGCTGGTCACAAATTTGCTATCTTTGCTGAACCATATTTACAAAGTAGTATTGTAAATGACACCGATCTCTGTTTGTTTTAAAATCCACAAATAGACAAAACTCAGAAAAATGTTTATGGTAGAAAGATAAGTACACATCTTAAACCTTGACTTTTTAAACAAATTATACGAAACAAGGGAAGGTATGGTGGTGTAGAAGTGGGCCTTCTGATTTCTCCTGGCTCAGAGTGAGAGGTGCTGAGGCCCTGCCCTGGAACTAGCTCTAAGCCATCATGCATGTCTGACCATTTCCTGACAAGGCTGATCAGAAGCAGTGAGTCAAGGGGTAAACATTTAAGTCAGCACTTACAGCCATACCATTGGGTAAAAATAAATAATAAAAATCACAGCAGGAAGGCCCAGATGATGAACGGTTTTGTCCCTGGGGAAAAGGTCAGGATGTGGGAAAGACCAAGGCAGAATCTTGCTTTCCATTTGTTACTTGATTTTTTTTTTTCCTAACATGTGAGACACTTAAGCTCTGTGATTTGAGAAAACCTAGTATTATAAAAACACTGTAAATGAATTGCATTCTGTCCATATAATGTAATAGTCTGCACTTGTTGAAGAGAACGAAGTGGTATTTATAGAGGGAGATACAGATATAAACAAAATAGAGATGGTCACAGCTATGTTTTTAAATAAGTGTGAACACACTCTAACAACTAAAGACCGTGAGAGCAGGAGGGGCTGGAGGGCTGGCCTTGGCTGGTGGAGAGAGGTCACCTGCGTGGAAGGGAGTCGCGTGGCTTTCTAGGAGGGGGAGGACCTGGAAGACGCAGCAGGTGGGAGGCTCAGGGCCAGGAGACTGGAGTCCAGAGTTCTCAGAGGGGACCGAGTTGCCAGTGAGCGTGCCAGACAAGAAAATGGGAGGCAACAGGCAGAGGAAGCCACGAGGGGGAAGCATTGGAGGGCAGGACTGGGGTGAATCCAGGGCAGCCTAGGGGGGCCGCTGATGCTGTGGGAAGGAGTAGGACTCGGGGCTGAAGCTCTGCCTCTTCTGGGTCCGGGCAGGAGAACAGGCCTGGAGGGCAGACTGGGCCGAGTTGGGGCCTCATCCTCACCTGGGACCAAAGCCAGGGCTTGTGGGGACGGCTGGAAAGGGAGCCCTGTTTGCATGCGTAGGCCTGCGGGTCACTTTAAGGGACCCAGCCCCAGTCAACAAGAAGAGTTAGTCAGCGCAACGAGTGGGTGGGGGAACAAAAAGCAGGGTTTCCCTGGACGCTCCTGCTGCCTGAGGGCGGGCTTGTCCGCCGAGGAGGGGCCGTCCTGCTCACAAGGGGACCCTGCGCTCAACCACCCCCCCACCCCCACCCCAGGGCCCTGGGGTCCTTGGGGGGCTCCAGCTTCACCACCAGACGTGCATCCCAGCAGTCCCAGAACGGAAGGGCGCCTGGACCCAACTGACGCCCAGAGCACACGGCCCCTGAACGGCCGAGGGCACGGAGAAGCGGGCAGGGGAGACCCGGGGCAGCTCCGCAAGGGCGGGGCCATGCTCGGGAATCCCGGCTCAGCCCTCATGCCGTGGAAGCCACGGCACTCCGTGCTCGCAGCAAGGCTGGACCGGGACCACGCGGCTGTCCTAAGGAGAAGAGGCCGTCAGGTCCCCAGGGAGGGCCGCCAGTAACCAGATGGCTGGGCAAACAGTGGGGGAGACACTCGGAAACGGTTAGACGCCGGCGATGGTTTAGAGATGGTTCTGGAAAGGCCTACAGAAGGCCTGGATACTGGGAGCAGATGTATGAGACCGGGGAGTGGGTGCAGTATTTGTTTCAGACAAGCTCAACTTGGGCCCGACTCTGGGTATCTAAGGAGATGCCATCTGGAATCGATGGGGGAGACCTGGGTGGGTGGCGACAAGGTGGGGGCCTCCCTGTGGAGACTTTTGAGGCAATAGGACCAGAGGGGTCAGCTGAGAAAAGATCTGGCGTGGCTTCTAGGAGGTGCTGGGGGGGGGGATCGGGTGGAGTTGGCAGAGACCAGGGCGGGAGGGGAGACCTCAGCGGGGGGCTCGCCCAGCAGTGGGCTCACTCAGTAGGAAAGGTCGCCCACCCTGGAGGGCGCCGGCAGTTCCCAGCCACATGCCGAGCACCTGAGAACAGACAGGACGGCCAGCTCCATCTTCCTGCAGCCCCCCTCCTGGAGCTCCAGATACCGTGTGGAAGCCAGGCCTGTGTGTGTCCAAAGTGGGGTCTTGCTTGCCTCAGCCTTGTCCCCACCTTGGTGACTGCAGCCCCCCACCACCCACAGGCACCCCTCATTCATCAGGGCAGGCCAGACCCTGCGGTCACCAGGCACTCCTAGGGCCGCACGATCCTCCGAGCAGAGGTCTGTGTGTCCACCAAGCACGGCCACACGTCCACTGGTCTCCTGAGCACCTGTGACCACGACCACGTCCCAGGACTGTGCTAAGCACTGTGCGAGGATGCCCGTCCTGCAGATGGGAAGGCTGAGCCCTGAGAGTGGGGCTGCCTGTTTCCGCGCCCACTTAAGCACTCCGGGGTCAAGCAGGGGTGGACCCCATGCCCAGCTGCCCCTCTCAGATCGTGTTCGACCGTGTGACCCTGTTGGGGACACACTCCTGCTCTGGGGAGGGCGATGGTGCCGGGGGAGGGGTCAAGCCAGCAGCCAGGGGGGGCCCTTAGCTTAAGAAAGGGGCTAGGGGCCTGGGCGGGGGCCCCGGGCTCAGGTCAGCAGCTGTGGAACCACTGGCCAGCGGTCAGTCCCTCTGCCCCTCGATCCCTCATGAGTGCTCGGGACTCGGACTAGAGCTAATTGGGCAGATGGCACCTCCTGGACTCGGCCCCCTTCCGTCCGTCCCCTTCTGCACGCATGGAAGGGGCGATGCCCGACCCCAGGGAGGCCGGGGCACGTGCGTCGCTGTGGGAGCCCCAGTGACATGGGCCAGGCCACGCTGGTCTGGGGTCGCCCCAGAATGCAAGCTGTGAGCTCAAGCTCTGATCCCACATGGAGGGCAGATTCCCCGGCAGGGCCGCCTCCTCGGTCCTTTATACCCGGTGTGGCGGGGGGCAGGCGGGGGCGACCAGACCGTGTCTCTAGAGCAGAAGTGAGTGGGGCCGATGCAGGCTGGAGGGGGGATGTGGCGGATGTGAAGGCTGCTAGCGGAGCCAGGGCGGCAGGGATGCTGGGGCGGGGGCCAGTGTGGATGTCCGTTCTCCGCTGGGCTGCAGGATGGCCGGGGCCAGGGGCCAGGCTCAGCCTCCAGCACACTCAGCCTGTGTGGTCGGGAGTGCTTCCTCTCTCACTCTCATTTCTTCTGTGGGCACCCAGCTCCCCCAGAAGTGTGTGATCTCAGCGAAACCCCCTTTCCTGTCACCCACAGGCCAGCACTAAGCCCCCGTGCCCGGCACCACGGCCGCTCACGGTGAGCGCCCAGGCCCTCATCTCCCTGCTCGAGGGCCCCTTGCTGAGCCCCTGGTGTCTGAGCTGACCATCGTCCAGGCTCAGGCAGGAACCACGGGCTGAGCCCTCCTCCTGCGTCCTCCCCCAGCCCCCAGAGCTGTGGCCGGGCCTCTGAGGGAGCAGGGCTGAGCCCTGGAGCTTAGCAACACACGGACCTCCCCACTGGTGCCAGGTGCCGAGGAGGAACTCAGAGGATGTTGGGGGGGGGTGTGGGAAGGCGGGCGGGAGTCCGGGGCTTCACGGAGCAGCAGACGTGCCCCCTGCAACGACAGTCTCCAGGGCCCAGCGGCTCCCCTTGTCCAGCCTTGCAGCAACACCTGTGCGCCTCCGGTCCCCGCCCTGACCGCTGCGGCCCCGTCCTCTCCTGCGAAGCCCCGCCTGGTCACCGCACGCAGTAGCCCTCACTCTCACACCCTAGGTGAACTTGATACCTCCCCTTCGCTCAACGCATCTCCTGATGAGCCCGGAAGGGAACTGCTGCCCATGGGGGGAGCCTGGCGCTCCGGGTCCCCAGAACACCTACGCACATGCTGCCCTCCCGGGCCCTCGGGGGCTGGAGGAGGCCGGAGTGTGGCCAGCTCACAGAAGCCAAGTGAGCGGCCACCTGCCACTCTAGGAAGCAAACAGGGAGGTTCTGGTTTCGTTTAAAGACAGTCAGTTCCTGTTGAAGAGTCCTTGAGGCAATATAGTCAAATTCAAGAAGTCCCAACCCTAAATCTGAAAATCACATCCTCAGAACACCTGGAGCTGACTGCGGCTGTCCAACGAGGCACACAGGACTTGGGGAGCCTCTCTTTATTAATAACGAAACCTCTGAAACCAGAAAACAGGAGTGCCTTCCTCCAGGGAGGAGTGATGGTTGCAGCAGAACCACGGGACTGGACGCCACATGGCAGGTAGGAAGGAGGCGACGGGATCCACCGTGCCAACAAGCACGAGACTCCGAGCCACAGAGGCGGGCAGAGGAGGGCAGGAGAGCAGACGGGGCAGCCCCGGCACCAGTAGCGGGACTGTGGTCACAGCGGGAGCCCTGCCCTGGGCCCCTTATCACAAGTGGTCCTCACAGTGACCTCCTGAAGCAGAGGTCCCCCACTTGCTGCTGAGGAAACAGAGGCTCAGGAGCTCAGGACCTGCCTCGAGACAGGCAAGGAGGGGCTGGGCTAGGGCTGGACCACCCGGCAGCCCTCGCCACCAGAAGAGGCTGTAACATCCTCAGAGCTGCTTCATCTCTTCACCCATCCATCACATCCATCTGTATATCCATCAGTCCACCCCCCACCATCCAGCTCTTCATCCTTCCATCCATCATCCCTCCATCTGTCCACCCACCCATCCATCATTCATTCCATCATCCATCCATCCATCCACCCACATCTCTATCCATCTACCCATAAGTCTTTTGTTCTCTCTACACAACTGCACATCCTATACATCCATCCACACATGTGTTCATCCATCTGTCCATCCACCCACCAATCCTTCCATCCATCTAGGCATCAATCGCTCATCTATTCATCCATCCATCCTTCTATCCACCCATCTGTATTTCCATCCATCTGTACATCCATCAACCCACCATCCATCACCCATCTATTCACTCATCCATCATCTATCATCCTGTCCTCCATCCATCCATCCATCTATCTACCTATCCATATTTCCTTCTATCCACCCAACTATCCATCCACCCATCCATCTATTCATCTATCTGAACATTCATCATATCTATCTATCTCACATCTATTCATCTACCCATCCATCTACCTGTCCACCAATCCATTCATCTGTGTTTCCTTCCATCCTTCTATCCACCCATCTGTACATCCACCCATCCCCTACCTGTGTCTGACTCTGGTCCAAGCAAGGAGCATCCAGGCGGGAATGAGACCCAGACCCTTTCTCCAGAACCTTCTCCTGGAGGAAACAGACGATGGTCCTGGGCAGTCCCAGTCCGGGGAGGCACATGCTGTGATTAGGGCCAAGAGGGGCTTCCTGGCGGCTGAGCACGGGGCTGGGTGGACGGCAAGACCGAAGTCTAAGAGGACTGAGGACTTCCAGAAGCTGAGAGCCCAGAATAACGAGGCTTCTATGCAGACCAAAAGGTCTCCACCTGAGGGAGAAAAATGCCAGGTTCGGCTCAAAGCAGGCGGAGCCAGCAGCGGGGCAGGGCTGGCCCGGCCTTCTGAGAGCTCCGGTAGCTGCTGCTGGGGCTGAGCATCTTCTGCTGCTCAGGCAAGAACCGGAGGCTTCTCGGCCGCCGCTGTGGTGACAGGAGCCGGGTCTGGGATCATCTCTTCCGTGCACATCTGGGAGCCCATCCCTGCAGCCGGCACTGAGGGGGGCCCCCACACGTGGCCTCCAGAGAGGGTCCTCACATGTTCCCGAGTCCGACCCAAGCCCGAGGCCACGGGCGCATCCGGGGCTCCAGACAGTCTCCCGCCTGCCCCTGACCGTGCCCAGCATTCCCCAGAGACGTTCCAGCCTGGCAGAGGCTGGTTCCTGCTCCATCCCATCCCACCACCCCAGGCTCCAACCCCTGACGAGCATCCTACCCCAGCCACTAGGAGGCAGGTCACATTATACAGACACTGGCTGGACCACACGCGACAAGGGAGCTCTGGCCCCCAGCCCGCCCCACAGCCATCAGTGACCCTCCACTTCCCTCGTTTCTTTTCCCGATTCCAAGTCAGGACCAACCTGAGGAGCCAAACATGTCCCTAACCACTCACAGGGACGCCTCGCTCTGATCCGCAGCCCAGCCAGCCCGGGCCCGGCCTCTGACCAGCCCCCGGAGGCCGGCCTTCATTCTCCAGGACAGCCATCCCCACCCCCAACGTGCCCAGGCGCTGGACACAGTCTCTGCTCCTTCCCCGGGGAGCAGCCTCCCTCTGTCCCCACCAGGCGGAGCTCAGCTGCCCGGGTCGGGGATTGTGGGCCTCCCTCCGACTCACCGCCTCGCCTCCTGACGTCCGTCTCTCACCTCCCAGCTACTCTCTCCAGGCAACTCCCAGACCATGTGCAGGCCCATCCTCACCTCGGGCGGCTTTGGGGAGCCCAGGCCAAGACCCCGTCTCCCGGCAGAGCGCTCTTTCTAAGGAGCACAGCCGGGGAGCCGTCTGCACAGCCCTCCCAGCAGTGCCAGGCTCAGGAGCCCGCAGGAAGGAGCCCGACATGGTCCTGGCAGGGGCTGCCCAGGACCGGTGGGTGGGAGAGCCACCTCCACACACAGCAGGACACCAGCCGGCCGCTGCCCCACCCCAGGGGGCTCCTTGCCCTTGACCTCTGGGCCCGCAGAAGCTGTCCATCCAGGAGCCGACACGCTGGCGCGCCTGCTCCGTGAGCTGGAAGCAAGACCAGATGTCCCAGGACCACTGCTGCCCAGAGGGCGGCCACTCCTGCTGCGGGTGGGGGCTGCTCCAGTTGTGGGGGCAAGAGGTGACGAGAGCCAGGCCTCGCCTACGCCCAGGAGAAGCCCCTTCTGAGCACGCAGTGACCTGTCGAGCTGCTCACCTGAGGTGCCTCCGGGATGAGCAGGCCCGCCGCCGGAAGACCCTGCAAGCATCACTGCCCAGCATCCTGCGTCCAGGGACTCGGGCGTCCGGGCCGGCTTCCCCCATCCCCGAAAGAGTTCAGTTCTCATCCCCCGTGCTGCCGGTGGGGCCAGACAGACCGTGCGGGGCTCAGGACACTGCCCCTTTATCCTCCCAACCTAAACACCCACTGCGATTCCCTCTGGAGAAACGTGCAAATGACCCCCGGGGTGAGGATCGGCCGCTTTTCTGCTGGCATCCTCACGGAGCTCGCACAAAAGCCGGCTGAGACTCCGAGGAGGAGGTGGCAGCCGACACTGTTTGCCAAATGTCAGAGAAATGGCTGAAGGTCAGGGGCCACGGTCTGGCTGGGGGGAGGGGAGGCCAGATCCAGCCTAGCACTCAGTCTGGAGGGGGTTGTGCCCCCGGGACGTGGAGCTGTCCCAGGTGCCGGCCTGCGGTCCACCCAGGGCCCCCAGCACCACGCCCTGCACAGAGAGGCTGGGTCAGGAGAGGAGCAGAAAGGCCGCACCGCCCAAGGGCAGGGCCCCGGAGGCCTGAGGAGTTCTGCAGAGTTTGGGAGGGACCCCCTCTTGCTGTGGAGAAGCAGTCGGCCCCATGCTGACCCCCGATGACCAGACACACACCTGCGGGGCAGGGCCCAGAAATGGGGTACCATGGCCCTCGAGGCTGTGACCTGGCCCTGGGGGTCCCCATCCTGCGTCCAGGCTCTACCTCCTAGGGTGTGACGCCCACTCTGCAGGGGAGGCTGGGATTCCCGCTGAGCTGCGGCCAATGCCCACCCCCTGCCCCCAGAGTCACAGGCCACCCTGTAGGGTCCGCAGAGCTGCGGGGGGACTTCCCTGCATCCCACGCACCTCACTTTTCAGAAAGGGACTCCAGGGTGAGGATTTGGGGGTGTTAACAGCAGTGGCAGCGGGAGCAACGTGCTGACCTTCACTTGGCGTGTCCTCTGTGCCCCGGGTCTGGTCCAGTTCCTGCCTCAGCCCCAGGTGAAGCGAAGTTGCTCAGTCATGTCCAACTCTTTGCAACCCCATGGACTATAGCCTACCAGGCTCCTCCGTCCATGGAATTTTCCAGGCAAGAGTACTGGAGTGGGTTGCCATTTCCTTCTCCAAGGCCCCAGGAGGTAGTTACTATTGCTAATTCCTGATGAAAAGAAATGGGGGCTGTGCCGGGCGGGACCCCCGGAGGCCATCTGCTGAAGCCCACCCCGCAGCCCCTCCCAGGTCCCCCGGCAAAGGGACAGAAATTACCTGGACTGCATGCAGCGGGTGCGAGGCCCGGGACCTGACGCTGAGCAGCGACGCCAAGAACCAGCACATCAGCGGCTAAATAAGGTCAGAGCCCGCGTCAGAGCATCAGAAATGGCTTATTGATTTTAAAAACGTGGGGGCGCCTTGTTGGCGAAAGTGCTTTATTACACCTGCTGCGTCTGGAACTTTCCAGCGGGACCGTCTCCTCCTCGGTAATAACAAAAGTCCATCATTCCAGCTCGGGTCAGCCTGCTGACTCTCAGAGGAGCGCATGAGGGAGTGGGTGTCAACATCCTATAAACTCTCAGGTTTACAAACTGACAAGGCTCTTGTTTCTCATCCACGGCTCCCCCGTCCCCAGAGGCCACGGCCGGGTGCCCAGAGGCCCGGGGGGCAGGCACCTCTGCAGAGCAGGGCAGGGCCCAGCGTGGACACCAGGCCCTCGTCGCACAGCCTGAGGCACACCTGGGACCCGAGGTGGAGCCTGAAAGCCAGGGTCACAAACCAGAACAAGGACCCGAATACGCACGCGGGTGCCCGCGAGGGCCTGGCCCACGAGGCATCGAGGGTCTGGGTGCATTTTTCAGCTCGGTCTGGGAGAAACACGCCCAGTGCTGCCTGCCTGCTGGGGGCTGACGCCGGCAGCCCCCGCTCACTTCTGGGTCAGCCTCACTGTCCACGGGGCAGATGGAAGGCTCCAGCATCCTGCCTTGGGACCACGGGGGCCCAGCAGGGGGCTGTGTGCCCGTAGGGACCCCCGGGGAGGAAGCCCCCGCAGCCACCGCGGGCTCTGTGTTTCAACCTCTGAGACAGAGGACATTCCGAGTGCTCCGCCCAGACAAGCCCTCAGCGGCATCAACGTCTCGCAGAACCACCAAGAGGAGGGCACGGACCCCGTGACGGGCCAGGCTGCGCGGGGCGGACAGCTCCCCGACAAACGGGCGGGGGCGGCGTCCTCTGTCTGCATCACATGCACCTCCCCGTCCACGCCTCCCTCCCAGGACCCACATCTGATGCTGCTCTGAGTCCTGCGACAGCCACGCCCACAGGAGCCCGGTGTGTCCCACACGCGGCCCGTACCCCGGGATGCAGGGGTGGGCTCGGGACGGAACCCGTGTGTCCAGGAGCCACAGAGAACAGCCAGGTGCCAGGAGGGCTTTCATGGCCCCTCGGGTCTCGGGTGCGCCCTCTGCTAAGTGGTGGGGGCCCCGAGTCCACGCTGGGCAGCGCTCCCCTGGGGCTGCCCCCACTCTGCTCACGCGCCCACCCCTCTGGCTCCCGGGTACCCGGCCGTGGCCTCCGTGACGCGGGGGGTGCCGAGGATGAGAGCTTGGGTGCTTTGTCAGGGTCCTGATGGATCAGTTGCTGAGGACGTTGGGGGGCCGGCCTGGGACCAGCCTGGAGGGCCACGGGACACGGCCCCAGGAAGCGGTGGGCCGTGAGTTAGAGTCACGGCATCCCGCTGAGACAATGGGGACGCCCCTCCTATGGGGATGGAGTTGGGCTCTGCGCTCCCACCGTGAAGGCACCACAGCCGGGCAGGTCCAGGGTCCCAGGAAGGAGACTGTGGGTGTCGCCTGCTGCCCAGATGCTCGTCGGTGAGGCTCGGGGGCCTCGTCCCTCTCGAAGCCCCAAGGCACTGTGCCCGTGGCCTGTGCCCCTCCTGTCGGCCCCTCCTTTGGACCTCGCTCCGGTCACCCCAGTGCGCTCGTCACCCCCCAGGGTGGTCCGCCCCACCCGCCTTCCTGTTCATGCCGTGTCCTCGCCTGGCTGCGACTCCGTGTCCCTGACTCCTCCCAAAGGCTCAGCTCAGACCGGCCCCTGGTTCCCGGGACAGTCCAGCCCTTGGTCCCAGAAGACCCATCTGCGGTCTGCAGGGTCCGCAGCACGAGGCCAGACACCTGCTTGCCTGGAGGTGGGGGTCTCTGCTCCCTGGGGAATCGAGACCACCCTCCTGAGAGCATCCATCATCTTTGGCTTCAGAGTGGATCTGTTGCTGGGGGCCCATGTTGGGTGACAGAGTGCCCACTGCCCCGGGCAGCCGGCTGCGTGACAGATGGCACAGCCAGGGGCTCAGATGGGGGCTCAGACGGGCGGCCTGCCCCCTCACCGGCCTGGAGGCCCGAGGTTCAGGCGCTGCTGGCCCGGTTCCGGGAGACGGCTCTCCTGCTGGGCTCCTGCAGGCTGCACACTGCTGTCTCTCCCTCACCCCCCGGCGGGGTCCCCACCGCAGGGCCTCGTCATTTCCCACTGCCATCACGCTGGGGTCAGGGCTGCAGCCTGTGACTCTGGGGACACGATGTGGTCCTCACACAACACGTGCGAACTGCATCCTCAGCCCTGAGCAGCTGCTCACACGCCTGCCCTCGGAGCCTGGCGGCCCTGAGTGACACCCGCAGGTGGACCGAGCCTCTCCGGTCTGTCTGGCCCACGTGGCTGGCAGGCAGGGTCTCTCTGGACCTCAAGAGTGACCAGCCTGGCCCTGGCACCTGCTCACGCTGCGGTCCTCACTACCCAGTCCACATGCCCCCGGGGCCTCTCCTGCCCTCCGCTTCCAGATCCCACCTCCACGTCGTGGTCAGGACGCGAGCACTGCTTGGCCAGATGTATAAACACACACAGGACAAAGACTCCTCTCCAGCCGCCACCAATCCTGACAGCCACCCTCAAGCCCTCAAGCCGGCCCCACAGGGAGCGTGGAGAGGACCCATATGGGCCCCGACTCCGACTAATAACTTCATTATGGGCTTTGAGGCCACGTCCCTGTAAGTAATGGGCTGCTTGGAAATGCAGACGATTCCGGCTCCGGCACCCTGAGAGGCGCGAGGGCTATTAGCGCCCATGATGTCAGCCCCGGAGAGGGACGCCTTCACGTCTAAATTTAATTTGCCCGGTGGAAAACGCGCGACTTTCAGAAGCACCCAGGGCCAGGAGCAAATGAGTGTGTGTCACCGAGGAGCTGGCGACGATTTGCCAGCTCCCGGCAAATTGAACATAAGCTGACATTACAATGCAGCCGCAGAGAGAGCGGGACGCACTAATGACCGCCAGAATGGTGCGGGGCGGCGTCGGGCGGGAGAGGGCGGGCCTGGCCCAGCCTCCGTCCATCCGTCCGTCCGGGAGATCCTGTCCACCCACCAAGCTTCCCCAGGACCCTGTGCTGATCCTTCGGGTGGGCGGGTGCCCTCTGCCCGGGGCGGGTTAGAGGCGGGATGCTTCTGCTGGCGGGATGTGGGGTACTCTTCCCTCCAGGAGCCATAGGCCAGGCGCGGCGGCTTGAACGGCACACACTCACTGTCCCCCAGTGGAGGAGGCTGGAATCTGAGGTCCGGGTGTCCCAGGCTGGTCCCTCCCGAGGCCTCTCCTGGGCTGGAGCCGCCGTGTCCACCGTCCCCACGCAGTCGGCCCCCTGTGCGTGTGCGTGTCCCGATTCTCTTCCAATAAGGACGCCGGTCCTGTGGGACTGGGGCCCCAGGCTCTGGCCTCATTAATCACCTGTGAAGACCCGCGTCCGTCTGTCTGGGGACACGGTCAGCCCAGGACTCCTGGCCCCCGCCCACCTGCTGTTTCTCGTGTTGTCACCCGGCCGTGACCCCGCACCACCCGCCTCTGGTCCCCTGACCGTGGACACAGGCGCCCCGCTGGCTCCCCGGGCGCTGTCTTCCTCCAGCTGGGGACCCACTCACTATGCGGTCCTCTGCTCCCCTGCAGGACCTAGCTGGGAGGGGGTGCACGACCCCCAGAGCCGAGGAGGGCCGCCCGGGGGTCCGCAGTGTCTGCAGCTCCCTCTGGGCTCGCTGGGGCTCCCGGACTCCGCCCCAGATTCCTGGTCCTGTTGGCCTCCCTCCCTCTGCGAGGGTGCTCAGAGCTCCCGCAGCGCCTGCGAGAAAGAAAGGTCACCCTGCAAGGTCGCGGCAAGGACTCACAGAGGCCGAGGGCACCCCTGCCCTCCTGCCGCCCGCCGTGCACACACAACTCCCCAGGCCACCTCCCGGGGAAGTGTGCTGGTTGTTTTCTGAGATTTTAAGGCAGAACTTGAACCTGGGATCCCAGGGTCCCCCCTGAGGCATCAGGGGTCTCTCTCACACCCATCTCCGCAGGTAGAGACCCTCAGAAGGGCGACATTATAGCAAACACACACCAGCCTTTCTGCCAGAGGACCTGGCTCTCAAAGGAACCCCAGCCCCAGACACGCAGGGCTCCTCCCCACTCCCTGTGGCCTCCCGCCCCGCAGGCTGGCCTGGGGGCGCCCCAGGTTCTCAGGACTGCTCATCCCTCCCCCGTATCTACAGAGCGCCTGCAGGGCTGGGTGGGGGACACAGCTGACTCGGCCCCCAAGGAGAGAACGCATGATCTCACAGGGGCACAGCACGGCCCAAGGCGATGTTCCACACAGGGCCGGGGGGTGAGAGGGCACGGCCCATACAGCGGGAGGAGGTGAGCGGAGGCTGTGGCGGGAGGTGGGGATACCCCCAGGGGGTGCGGCTGGACCTGCGTCCTCTCAGCAGTTCTGGGGAGCAGCAGGCACAACACAGGAGAGTGGGAGCTGCCTGTGACCCGCTGGGCGTGGTGCCAAAGGGGCCACCAGAGCCCCGCCCCACGCGGCCCTCACCCCCAGCCCCATCAGTAGAAAGAGCTGATCACAGCCTTTGCATGAAAGACTCCCCCACTTCAAATCTGGGCAGGCCCCTCAGACTCAGATGCTGCCAGCCTGGGCACCTGGAGAGGAGCCTCTGGCCATATGTGTGGATACAATTCTGGGCTGGCCGTGAGGTCCAGTGGGGGCCCTGGGGCTGCACCCCCGTGCGCATCATGGGTCTGGGCCAACCACTCAGAGGGGGACCCACGCGCAAAGTGCCTCCGCGTCCTGGAAACTAACTGGTCTCCGGGTCGCAGGAAGTTGAGAGTCCTTTCAGGACCTGTGGCTACTTCCCAGCGGTGACCAGCACCCAGAGGTGGGATGAGGGTGACAACCAGCTGCCCGGCCCAGATGCCTCCTGTCAGATGCTAATGGGAGGCCCCCGGTGGGCTGCACATGGAGCCGGGACCAGCGGGCAAGGAGACACAGACGGCAGGAGGCCCCGTGCCCCTGTGGCTGATCCCCCCGTGGGTCCGTCCCCCGAGCACCGCCGAGGGACCCGCATCCCGGTCCACCCCCGACTGCACCCCACCTGGCCGTCCACGGGAGCAGAGTCCGCTGTGCAGCCTCACGGCCCCATCCCGCCCCTGGGAACTCAGCCCTGTGGTCCCTGGTCTCCTGCCAGCCCGGCCCTCCTCGGGGATTCCCAGCTTTCCCTTCACAAACCAGAGGCATCTCAACACGGGCCTGCCTGGGATGCGTCCCTCCCTGGATGAATACAGATGGCAGAGGCTGATTTAAATAAATCTATTAATTATCCACAGCTTAGCATGTGTGTGTATGTGTGCGAGCTACGGCTTCTAAATAATGTAACTCTGGAAGCCCCGGCATCTATTACATTTAATTACCTCTCCCTGCAGTGTGCAGGATTGAGACGCACAGACAGCCGTGCCACCCCCTGGGGAGCCTGCGGACCCCAGGGGGCCGCTCCGCGGGAGGTGCCGACCCCCTCGCCCAACCTCCACGCGGCCCAGGGCCTGAGGCTGAGGGCAGGGGCTGGGAGCATGTCCCCAAGGGCCCCTGCCTCTTCCCCCGGGAGCCCCGCAGTGGCCAAGACAGACTCATCTCCTCTGCCCCAGACCCCCTTCTGTGCCCCTCCCAGGCTCACAGTGACAACCTTCCACGGGTGGTCCCCGAGGTCACGCTTTCAAAGCTCCCAACACACCTGACGGCCCTGAGGAGCCTCCGAGTCAGGTCTCAGCCAGGATGTGAGGTCTGAGCACCTGGACCCCCAGTGGGCGGTCTCTCGGGCAAGGAGAGTGCAAGTCCGGTCTGGGGGTGGGCCTCACAAGCAGGAGACCTCAGACCAGCCCCCCTGGACGTCCAGGGGCCTCGGTCTTGGAGGATGCGCTCCTGCTCCTAGAGAGATGGACGTGGCCCCAGGCCATTGGCCTCAGGCAGGTCTCCCACGGCCCCCTCTGCAACTTCTTGGGCTCAGACAAGGTTTTCTCTGAGTCCTTTGGTGAGGGGATCACCTGGCTGCAGAAGAGCTCGGACCACTGGGAGTTCACGACCCGGGGGTGCTCCACGGCCCGGGGGCACTTCTGGGGTTAAATATCTTCTTTTGCTCATTCCTGTCTCTCCTTCCAGTAAAGACGGGTCCTGCTGAAGACACCCTGGAACTCGCGCTGCCTGCCGGGAAGGATGTCAGACAAGCCCACCGGGATGAGCTAGAGCTGATGCAAGCCCCTGGAGCAACACCCCAAGGCCCCAGAGGCCAGGGTCTGGGCTCCTGGCGCTGCTGGAGAGAGGGGGCTGCTCTGACCTCGCAGGAGGGTGACCTGCATGTGCAGGGGGAGGAGAACCAGCCACGTCGCAGGGCCACGAAGAGCCTGGAGCCTGCAGTCACCCGAGCCTGCAGCCTGCGTTGCGCCCTGACACTCAGAGCCCCACCCGCCCGCCTGCACCAGGCCCTGGGCAGTGCCCGGGAGTCAGCAGTGACTGGATGGTGGCAGGCTGCCCAAGGGCTTGGGTCCGGTGATGGGGGGCCCCCGGCCCCTCCTCTGATGCGGGAGGCTACTTGAGCGTCCCCCTGCCTCCGTCTCCGCTGACCGGATGGGACACCTGCCCACATCATCTCTGCAGCACCCAGCCCAGAAACTCGGACATCTGGGGACAAGCGTGCCCACACGTTTGTGAACATGAGCACATGGCTGAGGGGGCTCTAGGCATGAAGGGGTCCCCAGCGTTTGATAATTCTCAAATTACACCCCAAACACCTGGGAAGTTGGAAATAACAATCATTTGGTGGTCTGAGCTGTTAAAACAATAGGTTTTAATATTCATTTGTTACTGGCAATAAATGGCCATAGTAATTTGATGATTAAGCTGCTATGACCTTCACTGAACCTTAACAGTTCTCATTTGCATTCTCATTAAAATGACAGTTTCCCTCTCATTCTTTGAAATCCATAATACTCTCCTTCCCAGAATTTGCAAAGCCTCCCTAAAGAGTAATTAACTCATGTGATTAAAAATGTAATATGTTGGGAACATTTTTTACTTTAGGAAGGTACCAGGTTAAAAGTTTTAATATGCACTGTATTCATCATAAGTCATTTTGATTAAAAAAAAAAACCCTCCTAGAACGAGAAGTAAATGGGAAGGCTTCATTGTCAATGTTGGATTATGATAATTTCTTTCTTATCCTAATTTTTATTAATGGGAAAGAAATGATGAACTAAACTAACCTGTCAAACTTCTGTACCTTCAAAGCCGCAGCCCAGGCTCCCAGGCGCTTTCCCCCAGACCCTGCCTGGCCCTGGGGCCTTTCAGAATGTTCAGAAGTCACTTGTCTCCCCAGTTCTTCAAAGGCCCCTCCAGGCCCCCAGGAACCTCTGAGCAGCCCCCAAGGATGAGGACGGCTCTGAGGGCAGGGGCACCAGACAGAGGGTGCTCACCGCCTGCCGCCAGGGGCACGTCCTCATCGCCTGGACACTCACAATCCAAGGACGGAGGCCTGGACAACACGACTGTGCCCCCAGATCCCGGCGGGTCCAGCGTGTCCCCCCAGACCCCGGCGGGTTCACTGTGTCCCTCCCAGGCCCTCATACCAGCTGAGTGCCAACTTCTCAGCCGGGTTCCAGGACCCTGAGACGCCCTCTGAGTGGGACCCCTGAGCAGAGGAAGATGCACTGCAGTCCAGGCCTGTCCCCCGGGGTCTCCTCTCCCATCTGCCTGACTGCGGTCACCCCCGGACACCCCTGCACTGGGCGGCCTCCTCCCAGGGTTGGGCCTCCCTCTTTCCAGTCCCCGCAGGCCCTGTGGGGCGGATGCCTAGAGAATGCACGAATGAACCAAGGAGCTGTGAAGGTGGCCCCAGCGGGAGAGCAGAACTGGGCAGTGACCCTCTCCAGGCCGGAGTGGGGGGCGGTGTGAGCCGACCTCCAGGACCCCAGGTCTCAGCCTCCTCCCTGCGGCCGAGTCCAGGGGCGGGAGTGGGTGCCATGCGGCTGGGCAGACCCCAGTGTGCACGATAAACATTTACTTAAGGTTTTTCCAGTTGTCAGTGTGATAAACGGGCTCTTGACAAAATCAATGGATCAAGTAAGCCGAGTTAATCTACAGGAGACCCTCCTGAGGGCATGTCCCACTCTACCTGTCACTCAGAGCGCTGCAGGGGTGAAGGTGAGCACCCCATGGGCTCTCGGCTGGGATGAGAGGGGAATTCCCCTCTGGGGCCAGGATGGGGTGGAGGGATGAAGCCGGGACGGGGCTGGTGTGAACACGAGCCTCGGGGGCACCAAGACCCTGATCACAGGCAGGTCTACCAGAGGACCAGCTGCTGGCAGGAGGGGGTCCCCGCCCCAGGACGGCTGGGCTGGGCAGCCCCCGAGGCATTGGAATGCAGAATCAGGGAGACCCCTGGAGCCTGGTCCATAAGGATCCCTCCCTGGGCAGGGGCTGAGTTGGGCCCAAACCTCACCCACACCCGCTTGCCTCTGTAGGAGGCCAAGCCGAGTGCAGTTAATTTCAGACCAACTCAATCAGATCAACACAATTCAGTGGAAACCATGTGATCTGATTTACAGATTAAAAAAAATAAAACAAAAAACCTCTCCAGCACATTCTGTCCTCCAGACTCATCACCGTCCTCCTGTCCATGGGGCCCCCGTGGCCCCTGAAATGAGCTGACCGCACCCCCCACCACCGCAGACACAGCGGTCCCCGGTGCGTCTGTCCCGGAACGGAATGACTCCGTCTCCTGCCACCTCCACGAGGCCATGGCCTGTCCTTGTAAGTAGAGTTTAACGGGTACAGGCGTGCACCTGTTCCTTCTGGCAGAGGGGAGCAGGTGGACGGGGCGATGGAGCTCAGGCCAGAACTGCTCCCATCTGGGGGTCGGCTGACTCGCGGCTGCAGCCTGGGACCCTTCATCCCCGGAGGGAAGGGCCCTTGGCTGTCACCAGCCCCCAGCAGGGGCCAGCAGGTTGCTGTGCCCATCTCCCGGCCCAGCATTGCCCAGAGCTTGGGACCCCAAGGTCTCTGGGATCCTGGCCTAAGGGGCCACCTCTGGGGTGGGGGCTGTAACCGCTCCCCCCCCACAGTGATGCACGGCCCCAAGTGGCCTTCCCGGGGCAGAGGCCGGGCCCCGTGCCTTCCTGCAGTCTCTGGTTGGCAGCCTGGCAGGGCCCGGGAGCCCTTGGCAGGGGCCGGCATGTGTATCCAAACCCGTCCCAGGAGCCGAGGGCGTCCCTGCCCTGACCTGGGACAAGAGAGGGGCACTGAGCCCCAGAACAGAGGCCCCCCCACGCCAGACACATTGCTGAGGGCCGGGGAAGTCCAGCCTTTGTGGGGGCTGCTGGGCACAGATGACTCCGGCCTCCGAGGGGCTGGGGTCACAGGACCCTGAGCCTGGTCGGCCTGTGCGTGGCCACTTTCCAGACAGCTCCGTCCCAGGAGGAGGGCCCTGGGGCCTCCCACTCTGGGGGGAGAGCCCCCTGGAGACGAGGGGGACCACGTGCTAGCTCACAGCCCCCAGGCGGTGTCTCCCGGCGCCCAGCCCCACCCTGGGCTGACCCAGGAGACTCGCTCAGCCAGCTGTCCCCCACTGTCCCCGAGCCTGGCCTTCTGGCCCTGGAGACCTCACAGTTAGGGCATCTGGTTCCCAAGCAGCACGGCCAGGCCCCCTTCCCAAGACCACGCCCCCAGCTCCCCACCCCCGCCCCCACCAGCAGGACCTAATTCACACCCCAGCCCCCGCTGAGCGGGCAGAGTCACTCAGTGTCCCCCGGTGGACCGTTCAGGGCACAACCATGGCTGGGAGGACAGAGGCCAGCCTGGCCTTGCCTCAGCGTTTAGAGCGACCGGCCTCCCCGAGGGTCCGCCCAGCCCCACCAGGATGCCCTTCCCTCCTGCAGGAGGCCGCACTGGCCTGGCAGATGGACAGTCCTCTGGGCCCCCGACCAGGTGGGCCCCTGACCTGGTGGCTCTGTTGGGCCCTGGAGGCAGCAAGAAGAGTCCAGAAGAGCCAGCAAGTTGCCAGGGTGCCAGCCGCCGGCCGTCGGGACTGGGCGAGCAGTCCCCGGGGGTCTGCCCTACCACCTGGCCAAGAAGAATCTCAGATGGGCAGAGACACAGACGAAGTCCCCTGGGCACTGCGGGCTCCTGGCTGTGACCCTGGGGGAGGCCTGTGACCCAGAGGCTCCTCTGATGGAGGGGGAGGAGGCTGGAGCTCTCGGGGACCCCGCCCCCAAGAATGGACAGAGACACCAGGCACAGCAGCGGGCACGCGGCCCCGGGACACAGGGCCTGTGAGTGCATCGGCCACGAGGACCCTGCCGGCATCGCTGACCCTTTTCAGCACCAGCCAGATAGTCAGGGGGCCCAGTTTCCTCTAAGGTCCCCCAGGCGGTGCCACCTTCCCACAGGGCCTCACACTCTTCAGTGTCTGCTGTCTCCTCCAGCGTCCTCAGCTGGCTCCGAGGCCCCCATCCTGCAGCTCTGCCCCCCCACAGCCTCCAAGTGGGCAGAAGCAGGTCGCCCCGGCCTGGGGGGCAGGCAAGCCGGCGGCCTGGCTCTGCTGGAGTGGCAGCCTCAGGAGTGTCCTGCCCCTGGGGTCTCCTTATGAGATGCTGCAGGGCGGGTGTACGGAGGACAGCCGAGCCGTGCCCGCCTGCCACTACACCTGCACGTGATCACACACACACACCTCCCAGACGACACAGTGTGACGTAGCGCAGCGGTCTATATTTAGAGCTGAACTTTAAGTCAAATATCAAGGAGTTCTGGAGCGGAATTCTCGATGGGTTCAGAGCACCAGCCAGGCTGCTGTGACCCGCCTCACCTTGGAGCAGGGCGGGGAGCCCTGCCCCAGACGGTCAGAGAGGGGATAGGCTGTCCTTTCCTTGGGAGGCCCTTGGGCCAGAGGGGCCCCTCCTGGTCACCGAGACCCCTGTCCCCTGGAGCGTGGAGGGCTTAGAGTGACGCTGGACAGGGACTCGGAGCAGCAGCAGTGGCCACAGGGACTGTGGGCCAGCGGTGCACGTGGACCCTCCTCACAATGGCCCGAGGCCCCAGCACCGGCTGAGACTAGAGGGAACCCTTTCAGCAGTAGCTGTTTTCTGCACAAACAAGCGAGTCCCCTGGTTTCCGACACACTTTGGTCTGGAAGTTCCTGCTTCCAAGGAAGAGACGGTCAGAGGAGGTGTCCCCCCAAAGCAGAGGGCCTTGGACCAGGATGCATTCGTCCAGGCTCCAGGCCCAACAAGGCCTCCAGCCCGGGACTGTGGGGAACGACTGGGTGGGTCTCCTTGGAAGGAGACCCTCCTTCCAAGGAGCGTGTGAGTCAGAATGGGGAGTCTCCATGCTGAGTCCCTTCATCAGATGCATTTCTCTTCCCGGCAGAGAGGAGGACGGGGGAGCCTGGACCTCAGCCATCCCACCTGCAGCTCCGTGGATGGTGGGAAGGGGCTCTGGGGGCCCCTGCACCGTCTCCAAGGCAGCCCCGCCAAGACCCCCGTCTCACAGCCGGGCAGACGGGCTGGTGCTGCACAGACGTCGTCCCCTCAGCCCAGGAAGAGTGAGCAGAGAGGGAACCTGCCCGATCCAGTGCCTCCTGGCCTCAGCTCTGCAGACGGCGGGGGAAGCCCCAGGGTGACACCCAGCCTTCCAGTGACTTTCATCCTGGACTCGGGAGGAGGCCGGGTAAGTAGGATCAACCCCTCCACCTGTCAGGGCCCCCGGGCAGCTCCCAGCTCTCTGAGATCAAAGCCGGTGGTCAAACTCCACCTTGACTGCCTCAGCCTGGCGCCAGGGCGCTGTCCAGGGTCCCAGACCCGCCTGCCTGCTGCCCTGAAATAGCAAAGGCTCCGGGGTGGTTCCCCTATCTGCACCCACAGCAGACATCGCTAATCCATCTCCTTCAGGGCCCAGAAGATGCCAGAACCCCTTCTGCAGGGCATCTGAAACCAGACTGGCAACCACAGGAGACAAATGCGTTCCATGCTGGGCACTCACCACCCACCGCACCCTCCTGCCCACCCCTTCGTCTCCCTCACCCCTTGCCCTGTGGCGTTTATGTGTGTGAGTCGTGCTACAAAAAAAGCCAAAGTCACTGTGTCCTACCCTGGCATGGCCTTGCGTCCCCCAAGTCAACACGGGCAGGCTGCCCATCGGTCAACGCAGCAATGATAGTTGGGGCTGCATTGGCCCCATGGTCACTGCCTGCGGTTGGAACAGCCCACAGAGGTGTCCGCTTCTGTCCACTCATGCACACGCAGGCCACAGCTTTTCTGACGACCTGGACTGGAAAGTCTGAAGTCCTGATTCCAGGCCTCCCAGGCCAGTCGGAGAGTTTCTTGAGGGGCTAAACCCTGTAGCCCACCCGGAGTGGGGACGGACACTTGGGGAGGTCTCGTTAGGCTTAGATCACTGTCCTTCCAAAGGCCATTTCAGAACCTCCCTTTCAGTAGTTCTGGAAGGGTTCCGGCCTCCTCCTGGGGCTGGGACCTCAGGAGACCATGTGCAGAAGCGTCCACTCCTGGAATCAGAAAGCACCCATGTCCCTCACTCGCCCCAGGCTGGCCGAACTCCTAAGTGCCAGGTCCTGTGCAGGCCCCAGGGACCCAGGCTCACTTGGGGTCCCTTGGGTGTTCAGAGGGGCCATGCGATCACACTGATTCCCATCGCTTTGGGTCCCTCGGGTGTTCAGAGGGGACATGAGGCCGCGTGTGACTCCGAGCGTGTGGTTCTTGCCACTGTGCCACTGCGTGTGTGACCCGGCGGCGGGAGTCCAGGGGAGGCCCTGCCCAGCAGCAGTGGGCCCCGCGGGCATCCTCACGGCGCTGGTACCCATGTCGGCTTCTGAGACCAGTGGCCCCGTGCTCAGGGTATGTACACCCCGTGGCTCCATCCCTCCTTGGGAGAAAGGGGCCTTGAGAGCGCCTCGTGGTGGGGCGCCTCATTGTGGGGGCAGCAGCCATGAGTGAGTCACTCGAGGAAACCGCCTGGACCCACACCTGGTGCGCAGTGGGCTGTGCGGGAGTGTCCGAGCCAGCGGTGGTCTCGGGCCCTGCAGTCTCTGGTGGTGTCTGGTCCTCACACCTGGGTAGGGGCCTGCGGCTCGTTCACCGTTCAAGGCCACACAGGCAGTGAGGGCCAGAGACGGATCGCAGTGCCACGTGGTGGTCCCCAGGCCGCCTCCGGAATGCCCAGTCAGGTGGTGTCGCCTCCAGGAGAGCAGACAGACTGGACGATGAGAGCCAGCCCAAGCCATTGGGGGCACCAGGGCGCTGAGTTCCTGTAGCCTGCTTGGCACGGCGGTGGGTCCCCGTCTCCAAATGCCGCTGCATGAATATGATGAACATGATTTAAATTCAGACGAGGGCCCCTTTCTGAAAGGCACGCAGAAGCGCCGAGGCACCAAAGTTCAGGACGAGCACGGTCTGGAACCGCGAGTCCACCTCCAGCTCTGGGGCGAGAGGGACGCGCCCGCCCACGGTGCGCCCCGTTCCCGGCATCGCTGACGAGCCATGGGCCGCAAACACGCAGGGGTGGCCTTCGGTATCGGGCCGGCTGCAAGGGCGGGACCTTCACACCCCAGACCCCTTGGCAAGGAGTCTCTCTGCCCTGGGTGGGGCGGGGTGGTGAGCCCTGCATGTGGGAAAGAGTGACACCCGCTCCGGCCGCGAACGGACTCCGCGTGTTTCCATTTCGGAGACAATTTAAGACGGGATGGGCACTGCCGTTTCATCCCAATGAATTTACATTTGAAAACTCTTCTTGGGGTCAGTTTGATTTCTATAAAGGAGGTCACTTTGGCCAGAAGCCTCCGCGCGGGTGTGACGGCGCTGTGTCATCTCATTCCCAGAAAGACAATGATTTCAGAGAAAACAACCGGCTCCCGGCTGGACCTCAGGCCTGCATTAAGCACCTGCGTCTGATGGGCCCCCCAGGGGACTGGATGGAGGGGCAAGAGATGAGGGCACTGATGGACAGCGGGGGAAAGGCCCTGCCCTCCGTGGCGCTCTGCCCCCGGGTGGCCTGCGTTAGCCAGGGGCTGTAGTGCCCAGGGGCCTGGCATGGGCCCCTGGCGCTTCATGCACAGAGCAGCCCAGAGGCTGGACCCCAGGGGGTCCACAGCCCTGTCTTTAAGTCCTAGCCTGGGTCCAGGCTAGCCCTGCAGCAGCTGACCCCAGACGCACAGTTGGAACCACCCAGCTGACCCACAGACCCCTGCCTGCCGTCTTGAGCCACCGAGCTGTCGGCCTGGTGCCTAGCATGGCAGGGCAGCAGCTAGCTGAAGCGGACGTTTAGTTTCGAAAGCAGGCTGGCTGAGACGCCAAGCCAAGCTGACCCAAAGAAGGGGCAGGTCACCGTCAAGTTACTGTCCGTGATGAGAGGCAGGGGGCGGGCGGCCAGGGAGAGTGGGGAGACGTGTGGCCTCTCAAATGGTCTCTGGAGACTCGGCTGAAATCCCCAGCGTCTCCTCGTTACATTCACTTGTGAGCAAGTAAGTGAGCATCCTCACCAGGGATCCCCACTCCAGGAGCGCTGACCTGGCGGGTTTGGGGAACCCGCCAGGGGCCGCTCTTGGTGCCTCCTCAGCTTGGAAGCTGCCCTACCCGGCAGCAGTACCATGGGCCACGTCGTCCCCTGGGACAGAGGCTTCAGGATCTCCCCCGTCCTTGGACGTCGGAGGGTCCAGCAGGGAGCGCACACACGGTGTGGACAGGGCAGGACGCGGGGGTGTCTGCTTCAGCCCTGGACCAGCAGAGAGCCTTATCCTGCTCCTGTTTCTGTCGTGGACGAGACGTCAGATGTCAGGCAAGTTAGTTCATACCGACTTTCTCAATTGTCCCCACCCAGAAGTCGGGGAATGGGGGACATGTTATCCACTGCAGGGCAGCGACCTTCAACCTTGCACGTGTACCAGACCTCCCGGGGAAAGATGAGGGGACCGGGTCCTACTGGGAGTCTCCAATTCAGGGGGTCTGGATGGCCCAGAGCCTGCATTTCTGACTGGCTCCTGGGTGAGGCGGAGACCCCACGTCAAGGACCACTGCCTAGACAGGGCCGTGAAGGTTCAAGGAGCTGATACCCGTGGAGGGGCAGATGGAGCTGGCGGCTGACACCGAGCTTCCAAAGCGACTTCCAAAGTTGCTGCCACCTCCACTGTGACCACTTAGGCAAAGCCTCCAGGCCACCCAGGTGCAGCTGAGTGACTGGTGTCAAGTTCAAGTTCCCCTCTGCCCGTCTCATCACACAGCTCCCGTCCAGGGCTGACATCTCAGCGTCCGGAATGTCACAGGTGCATCTGGAAAGGAAAAGCCTCGGACAGGGGTGGTCCCCACACCCAAGAGCTCTCCGGACGGGTCGAAACCGTGGGGCCAGCATCTCCGAGGGGACAGCTCAGGGATCCCTCCATCCAGAATGCCGAGGGGTCTCCAGTGGGGCACCCTCCACGCCCCACATGGCAGAGGAAGGGAGGCCCATCCCAAAGCACATGAAGCGCAGGAGGCAAGGTGGCTCCCAGGCTGCAAGGGGCTCGGCTGGAGGACTTGCTGCCTTTTCATTTGAAAACAGAGATACCATCAGACGTTTTGATCATTTCTATTTTTGTTTCTACGCCTCAGTTTTGGCAGTTCTCTCCCGGGAGCTGGGGTGGGGGTGGGGGGTAGAAACACATTTCTCTCTACCATTTTTAATCTTCTTTTATTTATCAAACTTAGCTCCTCTTTTGGTGGATTAAAACAGACTTGGACAGAGTCTGGAAAAACAAACTCTTCAGAGACAAGGCGAAGATTGAGTCTGGCCAACTGGCTGCTTGCAGCCCTCCGGGAGCTTCGTGCACATGGGGGTAGGCTCCCCTTTCTCTGTCATGTGGGGCGTGGGGTGGGGGTGCCCCGTTGGAGACCCCTCGGCATTCTGGATGGAGGGATCCGGAGCTGTCCCCTCGGAGATGCTGGCGCCGCAGTTTGGACCCGTCGGGGGAGCTCTTGGGTGTGGGGCCCCCCGTCCCAGGCCTTTCCTGGAGCTGCAGTGGGAACAGCTGTTTCAGTTGCCCTCCTCCTCCCCACGAGCCCCGGGGGCCTCCTAGGAGCCTCCGGGGCCACGGCTCCTGGAACCAACCAGCCTGCCACCAGCACTGTCGGGGGCGTCTTTCCAGAACCACAGAGACACTTCTGGCTGGAGGACGGCCATGCTGTTCGCTGGGCACCAGGGGATGCGCACGGCCCGGGCGGCCCTCTGACTCCCTGGTTCCTTCAGGAACCAAGACTAGAGTGCGAGGCCCCCCACCCCATCCCGGGCTTTCAGGGCACCCTGATGGGTGGCGTCAGGGAGATGGAGGACCCCACCCAGGCACCCCTTCCTCTGAGAGCTCGAGGGTGGGAAGTGGGCTCTCAAGGGTCTCCAGGGACCATCCACATGCAAGACAAGGGTTTGTGGGTGAACCCCGGACTCTGCTGGCACACCGGGCTCGAGCCCCCACGAGCGGGACAGGCGAACCCAGAACGAGGAAAGAAAACCCACAGCTTGGCCCTGTGACGATCAGGGCCGGTGCACGCTCCGAGCGGGGCTTCAGAGAAGGGGGCGGAAGTGCAGCGGCGGAAACACAGCTCTCTGCAGCCAGGAGGGGCTGGAGCCCTGTTTACAGGATTAACACGCCCCACCCACCCACCAGCGCGGCTGCTCCTTTGGACAAGGCCCACACTAGCGTCCAGCGCGGGGCTTCCACGAACACTGCCTCCTCAGATGTCACTGCGACAAAAGTCTGTGGTGCCCCTGGGAAGTCCTCCAGGACAGCGGGCAGGAGGTCCACAGCCGTGATAGGACCCCCGTCTGTAGGGTAGGGGCTCCCACTGGCCCCCCGGGGGAGACCAGGTGTTCCGGGCAAAGCTGGGGCCTGAAGGTGCTCAGGAATCCTGGAACCCACCGGAAGCTCTTCCTGTGGGGACCGCCGACCTCTGCCCCTGGATGCTGGCCTGGCAGGTAAGCCCACTGCACGCTGGACCGTCCTGTCTGGTTCACAGGAATTCGGGTCTGAGTGGCCTCAGAACCCTCTGTGCCAACGTCTCAGGCCTCCCGGTGGCTCAGTGCAGGCCACCCCACCTCTGTCAGATGCCCCCTTTGCGTGGGCCACCTGGGCAGGGGCAGTTCAGCCCACTTTAAGTGTGGGGTCCTGAGATCTGAGATGAGCCTGGCCTGGCTGCTAAGGGACCAGCCTCCGGTGTGATACTTGGCCCCGTTTCCCTGCAGTTCGGGGTCTGCTGGAGTCCTGGGGGCCACTCCAACCTCTGCTGGGGGCGTGTCTCGTGAGCCCACACATGCCAGCTGGAAGGGAGCCGCCCTCCTGGGCAGAGCCCACCTAACAGACACCGAGGGCCACCTCTGAGTAAACCAAGCCCGCCCGAGAGCCCGCAGTCAGGGCCCTGCCAGGACAGGGCGGGGCCAGCCCAGGAAGGGGAGGGCGGGGCCCGCCGGTGATGAGGAGGGCGGGGAGGCTGGCAGGCTGCCCCCAGTGCCACTCCTGGGTCACAGCGAAGGTTCTGCCCCCCGTCCAGACGGCTCTTGGCCACAGGGCAGGGTCGGGCAGGGTGGCCTTGGATCAGGGAGCACCAGGCAGGCATGCAGTCTCTCCTCAGAAGTAAGACCCCTCCACCCGCTCTCCTGGGTGACATTTCCTCCAGAGGAACCGGAAAGGTCACCTCCCGTCCACTCAGGCCGGCTTCTCGGGCAGGATTACATTTTATGATCCATTTATGAACCTTTTGTCTTTACGTTCCACAAATGTTATTGCACAGAATGACTGGGGCCCGACCTCCCGCCCCGGGGAGGGTGAGTGTCTTGACTGATGGGTGTTTGGTAATGAGAGTTCATGCCGCTCAGTCCTCGCAGCTGCAGAGCCAGAAGAGGAGCTAAAGACAGGGAACCGCGCCCCTGACGCTTCCCTGGAAAGAGGTGCAGTGCCTGGCCCGGGCCTGGAGGCAGAGCCGCTCCCCCGAGGCTCGCCGGGGTGGGGCTGGGGGGTCCTGTGATGGGCCGGGACGCCGCCTTCTGCTTGCCGACCAGGCAGGAAGGTGTGAAGGAAGAGATGGGGCGACTCCCGGGCGCCCCTCAAAGCAGGACAGAGACGTGCCAGCCACACAGGGCTCCCTGCACCGAGGAGGCTGGGCTGCAGCTGGTCCCTTCCCCCTCCTGGGGGTGGGCTGCAGGCGCCTGGGCCTCCTGGAGGCTGGCCAGCCCTGGCCCAGGGCCCACCTGGGGCTCCGCCCTGCATCTGGCCCTTGCACACGGCTTCACGTGATGGGGGCTCTCCTTTCCTGGGGGGAGGGACTAGGAGAAGGGCACGGCCACCGTCCCTAGAGCAAGACTGAGCATCACCTGTGTCCTTCGAGGGCCTTCCCCTCCCGAGGCCGTCCTGACCCACCCGGGACCACCCTCACCTCCACACCCTGAGGCTGGGGTCCCGCTGAGGCCCTGGCAGTGGGGTTGCTGCGAAAGCTGCTGTCCCCATGTTAGCTCACGAGGACCCCCACACCCTAGGGGATGGGAAGCCCCACCACCGACCCCGGTCACACGGGGCTGAGAGTAACACAGGCGGGTCAGCTTTGTTTGAAAGTAACAGACGTCACCTTCCATCCAAAACGTGCCTCCATCACCTCCCAACAGCCAGAAAGGGTGGTGCTGTATGAGGAAAAAGCACAGGGGCATCAACCTGCCTCGATGGGCTGAGTTACGTCCCCTGAGAACGACCTTCAAGTCCTGACCCTCAGAAGCCCCCGGCGTCCAAATGTCTTCATCTGGAACCAGGGCAGCTGCAGACCTGACTGGTGAAGATGAAGCCTTCCTAGAGCGGGGAGGGGCCCGATCCAATGAGACCGGGTCCTTGTAAGAGGAGAGACAAGAGACAAAGGTCTCTCTGCGAGTTCAGAGGCAGAGACCGGAGCGACGCAACTACAGGCCAAGGAGCCCCCATAAGCTGGCAGAGAGCAGACTCCCTGCGTCTCAGGCCTCCAGCCTCTTCTCTGAGCGCGAGGCAGTAACGCCTGCTGTCTGAAGCCACCAGTTAGTGGCGGTTTGTCACAGAGGCCCCGCAAAGCCCACATGGGGCCCAGGGCCCAGGAAACGGCTGGAGACAGTGGAGCCAGGAAGGACGCCCAGGTAGCCTGAACAAATGGGCTGAGCCAGAGGCACTCAAGGGCCAGTGGACACGCGCCTCCAGGGGCCAGGGCCCTGCCAGGTCACTCGGGTAGCAGGGAGTGGCCCCCAACCGCAAAGGCAGCTGCCAGTCTGCCTGCCTGCAGGCCCCAGACTGGGAGCTGAACCCCACCTTGAGGGGCTGTGAGTCTGGGGCCAAGACGAGGCGGGGGGAGCTGAGCCCCAACACAGGCCACCATCCTCACGCTGGCTGACAGGTAAGTGTGACCACGTGGACCAGACAGTCTGCCCGAGACTTTGCACCTGGGCCAGAGGCTGGGCCCGGATCAAACAAGGGGTGTCCTCATTAAGAGAAGCAGCCCCCGAGGTCCCCGATTCTGCATCTTCCGGCCAGAAAAGCACTAAGACCTCAATACCATTCCGGGCTCCCGCACACACGCCCACAGATCTCGGGGTGACGGATCCGCAGGTCCCTGCAGGAGGTGGGGCCGGGGGTCCCAGTGCACTCGCTTCAGGAGGCTCCGGCGGGGAGCGCCTGCCAGGGGGCCTCGCACACAGGGGCCTGACTGCTGCCCCCGCGTCTCCCTGCACGAGGGTCCTCGGACACGCCCCTCGAGCCCAGGTCCCCACCTCCCCGTGGGAGACGCTCTCAGCCCCAGAGTGTCACCCCGACACGCGACTCACCCTCAGGCCCGACACTACCGGCTGGCTTCTAATGAACGGCCGCTTCTATCATTGGCGGCGAAAAACGGGCCAACAGGCAAACACAGAACAGACTCGGACCCCGAGAGCCACCAATCTCCAGCCAAACGTCGGAGGGAAGCCTGGACCGAGGCCACGTGTTCGCACACATTAGTGACTAAATTCTAAATGGCACCATCTTGTAGAGAAGGAATGACTGGCGAATGACAAGATCCTTACAGCCCAGTGACCTGAGGAAGAACTGTAAGCAAGCACAGGGAGGCTTAGATTCGCGGAAAGAGCGAAGGGCGTGTTTGGGGCCGTAGTGGAGGCCGAGGCGGGGCGCTCGGTGGGGGTCGGGCAGCGTCTGCCTCCCCAGCCCCTCCTGGGATCCCCAGGTCCCCGCTGTGAGCAGCCGTCTTCTGGGGCAGCTGGTCCATCCCTGGGGGCGGCCCCACCGGCTCTGGCGCGCCCGCACCCTCCGCGTCCCGCCTGCAGTCCTCGGTTCCAGAACGGGCCTCTGCCCCGTGCTGGTCCAGCCAGGACACCTGCAGTCTCCCAGGTCCGGGCCCAGTGCCGGGCGGGGCAGCCCTGGCCTGGGTCCCGCTGAGGGGCTCGCTGGGGCCCTGATGGAGCTGCCCAAGGGGGCGGGGCATCGGCAGCCCACCTGCCTCTGGACTCGGACGGCCCTCCCCGGGCCAGCTGCCAACGGCCCTCTGCTGTTTAAGCTGGGGTGTGACAAGCTCTTGTCACCTCTGACCGGGAGTGTCTCAGCTACTATGACCCCCTGGGCAGCCCTGAGCGGGGCTGGGATGAGATGGCAAGGACCCCCTCCAGGGCCCCCTTCTCCCCTCTCCAAGCACTGCCGGCTGCCCTGACTGTCCCCTCTGCCTCCCCATGGGCCCCCGCTCCACGTCCCACCCCCACACCCCGATTGCCAGCAGCCCCGGGAGCCTTCAGAGGCTGAATCCGAATTCCTTCCTCCAGAGGCTCCACTGCACATGGAGCCAAACCAAGGCCGTGTCGGCCCCCAGGACTGCCTGCCTGCACCCCGGCTGCACAGGACAGGGGCTCCCTGCCCGCCCGCCTGCCTGGGATGCGTGCACGGGGACCCCGAGGGCCCCTGCCCTGCGATGTGTGGGAGTGTGTGCGGGGACCTGGGGCTTGGCTTGAGGCCTTTGTGTTTTTCTGTCCTGAAGATGCAGGACCCATGGCCTTGGAGGCTGCCTCTGCCAGCGACCTCACTCCTGGACAGGCTGAGTGTCCCCATGGAAGACCTGCTTCCTGCCATCCAGCCTTCAGCAAAGTGCCACCTCCGGGCACAGCCCTCCCCGAACACCCGCCCCCTGCAGGCTCCGCACCACCATCGAGCTCCCGTCGTGATTCTCTGAAGGGACCGTCCAGCGTGGGGTGCACCTGCTATGTGCCTGTTTATCAGCTTCTGGCTTCCCCTCCAGGGACCGGGGCCTTGGTCGGCCAGGCTACAGGTGAAGCAGCCTGGGCTTTGCAGAAGCGCCGGCACCACCCGGGGTCTCGGGCAGCCCTGCCACGCCGTGGAGGCAGAGACGGCGAGAGCAGGCCCCTCCCCAAACGGCCGTTAACCTTATCGCTTCCTAACGCACTCACATCCTTCCTAAATGCCGTCCCGGCTGGGAACAGAAAGGCAGAAGGTAGGGAAGCAAAGCTGCAGTGACAGACGACACCCTCTCGACGCAGCTCCGTCTTTAGGAAAAGTCCACACAATGATTCTCTGTTTCAGACCAGGTGCCCAAAGGGAGATCACACGGCTTTTCTTTTCGGGGACACGGTAACTGCCACTTCGGAGGAGGCCGCCCGCCAGGCCCGTCCCGTGGGGCCCGACCACGCACAGTCCGCCCCAGAGCCCGTGTCCTATTACGGCGCCTTCGGTGCCTCTGATTACCTGGCAAATAAACCAATTTGGGGGCCCACCAGGGTCTTTCTGGCCGCCTCTCCAGGGCCCTGCCTTCATTACCACAGAGCCAGCATCTGCCGTGAGACACAGAAATGTCATTATGCAGCAAGAAAGCAGGGCCTGAACGCAGCAATTACCCGGCAGGTCACGGAGGGCCCCGGGGACTCTGCTCCGAGGAATCCGGCCCGGCCTGATCAGAGGCGCTCTCAGGACGCTCCACGCCCCAGGCACTGCGTCTGACTCGTTACCAAGGTGAACGTGCCCCCCCAAATGTGTATTTATTCACGGTTGAGCACAGACCCCTACTGCACACATTACAGAACCCACACTAAAAAGAGGGAAAGAAGGAGAGAAATGTGAGGGCGCTTCCCCTGCGGGCCCCGGGGGCTCAGCTCCCCGGTGCCGGCAGCCACCCTAAACCCCGAGTCAGGCTGCGCAGGCCGCACGCCTCCCCTTCTGCTCCACACGTCTGTTCCCTCTGTCGCGGGTAGAACCCTTCAGTCATGTAATATCCACTCCTGGTGCGTGCTCAGTCCCTCAGTCGTGTCTGACTCTTTGCGACCCCGTGGACTGCAGCCCGCCAGGCTCCTCTGTCCATGGGATTCTCCAGGCAAGGATACTGGAGTGGGTTTCCATTTCCTCCTCCAGGGGATCTTCCCGAACCAGGGATGGAACTTGGGTCTCCTGCATTGCAGACAGATTCTTTACTGCTGAGCCACCTAGGAAGCCTAGCTCTCTGGAAAGACAAAAGCAGGCCGTGGGCAGGAGTGCCGAGCAGTGGGTGACAATGACATCTGTGAGCCACCTGGAAACCTCAGGGCATCCACGGAGACCCCCCCAGCCCCCGCCCGGCCTGAGGAACTCGGAGCCAGCAAGCCCCGGTGTCTGCTCCCCGATCCCCCGCCACGTTCACCCAGGCAGGCAGCAGCCACTGAGGACAGGATGCTGTTGACAAGGAAACCCCAAGTTAACAGCTCCTCGGGCAGTGTTGAAAATGTTTGAAGTGTTTGAAATGTCACATGTTGAGAACCAGGCTGGAGTCCATGTTCCTCCTCTGTAGGGTCGGGAGCGGCACGCCGGGCCACGGATCCCTGAGGACGCATCCCGTCGGCGCCCGGGAGCCCCGTGTCCGCTCATCACCCGGGGGTCTCTGGGCTCGTACACCATCAGCACTGCAAGGGCAGCAGCTAGGCGGGCTCCCTGTCCCGACCTGGGCTTGCAGGAGAGCCAAGGAGACCCCTCGCTTCCTGGCTCAGGGAGTGGAAGCCCTAGGAAGGACGCGCCTCCTCCATGCGTCCCTGCGAAGCCTGGGCTGCCAGCTGGCCCTGAGCGGGGTGGGGTGGGAGGGAGTCCAGGCCCTGGGGGTGTGTGCGCGTGTGTGCATGGAGGGGGTGCAGGAATGCGCAGGCCCAGTCCCTCACCCACACACAGACGCTGTCTCTCCCAAGTTCCCCAGAAGAAAACCACCAGATGCTGCAAAACGCTGCTGGTCCGTCGTCAGCCTCACGAGTGGACCACAGAGCAGCAGGCCTCCCTCCCCACAGGGGTTGTGCACGGGTATGCGTGTGCACAGAAGTCAGCACACACACACACGATTCAGTCCGAGCAGGCTTCGCACACGCGTGTCTCTGCTATGCGTGTGTGATGTACACACACCCACGCAGCTCTGAGTTCAGATGGTTCACCCCCACACAAAGCGGGGGCCTCTCTCATAGCTCAGTTGGGAAAGACTCCACCTGCAATGCAGGAGACCCCGGTTTGATTCCTGGGTTGGGAAGATCCCCTGAGAAGGAATAGGCTACCCACTCCAGTATTCTTGCGCTTCCCTCATGGTTCACCTGGTAAAGAACCCGCCTGCAATGCAGGAGACCCTGGTTTGATTCCTGGGTCAGGAAGATCCACTGGAGAAGGAAACGGCTACCCACTCCAGTATTCTGACCTGGAGACTTCCGTGGACTATATATAGTCCATGGGGTCGCAAAGAGTCGGACAAGACTGAGCGACTTTCACTTTCACACAAAGGTGGCCCAGGCTCTTTGCTTCCTCTCTGTGTGCACAGGGCTCATGAATGTGTATCTACACACACACACGTGTGCACAGGTTAGATAACTTAAACTACCTGTGTGTGTAGAAGACGTGCTCTGAGTCACGGCACGTCCAGTGGGACGGTCGCCGTCACACGACCCTGCAGAAACGTCCCATCTTCCCAGGAGCCGCACCTGTGCACTTTCACACACACAACCAGGACCAGAACGTCCCATGACAAAGGTTCGATTCCTGCCCCTGCGTCTGCTCCGCCAGGCTGGGAACCTGGCCTGGGTGTCCTCGGGGGGCGCCCTGCCAGGACCACGGGCCCAGGGGGTGGGAGCCCCGCATCTAGCAGACAGAGCCGGGCAGGGGCCTCCCGGGTGGATGGCAGGGCCTGAGCAGCGTCTCCACCTGCCCCCACCTCCCCGGCAGGTGGACAAACAGCACCGTCTTCTCCACGATCCGACAGCTTCCTCTAGATCGGCAGCCCCCAGCGTTTTCGGCTGCAGGGACTGTTTCACGGAAGACGGTTTCTCCTGGGTCAGATGGACGGCTCGGGCAGGAATGGAGCGCAGGGAGCGGAGATGAAGCTTCGGTCACCGCCCCCGCTGGGCAGCCCGGTTCCTAACGGTCCACGGCCCGGGGGTGCGGGCCCCGCTCGAGACACACGGGGTGACCACGCCTCCTTCTTAGCGGCCCGTGTGGCGCTGTGTCCCTGGAGTCATTCTGGAGACAGAAGTGTGAGAGGGACACCACGCACCTCTGCCCGCCCACCCCACGCGGCCTCCCAACAGGGGGGCCCTGTGACCCTCTCTGGGCGGGGCCCGGAACCGAGACCCACTCAGGCCAGGCTGAGCCCGAGAGGGGACGCCTGTGACCCCAGCCTGTGGACGCGGGTGTGGACTTCACGCTCTGCGGCCCACGCTCCTTGCGGGCAGAGGGCAGTCCCCGGGCCCTCCCTGAACCGTGGGTGACATGATACATCGTTGCTGACTCGGCCCCTGAGTCAGTGTTTAAATCTTCTCCCCCAAGGCCTCCTCCGGGGGGCCCTATGTCAGGGGCAGCAGCCAGGCCAACAGCTGAAGCCCCGGGGCTGAAAGGCACGGTGGGGAAGAGGTGGGCGGAGGGGCCGGGGCTCTTTGCAGCCGCAGGGTGGGACGGAGCACCTGAGCCGCGGGCCGGACCCACGCACACTCTCAGATGCGCATGCACTGCGCACATGTGCCCTACATCTGCAAACACTCCACACACACCCGTGCACATTCATGCTCACACAAATGCTCTCAAATGCACACTCACATGCACACACGTACACATGTGCACACTGGCATGGGCACACACACGGACGTCAGCTTTCTCCCACCACGGAGACTCCAGGGCCTCCAGGGGAATAAGAGCCACATGTCCACGAGGGAGAAGGACGCTCTGCCCACTGGGGCCCCTGACAGCCCCCTAAACCCCAGTCCCCCTGGGAGACCAGGCGCATGGCTTCTCCCAGGAGCCCAGGAGGGCTGCCATGAGCTGCTTTCAGTCTGGAGAAACCAGCCCCGCCAGGAGGCTTCCACCCCCACCCCCACCGAGCACCAGCCGGCCCCTGTGCCCTTGGGGAGGCCCACCTCTCTCCAAGACCCCACAGCAGAGGCAGCCACGGCAGGGCCGCTCGCCCCGTCAGACACGCGGGAGGAGGGCGGAGCCCACCATGTCGGGTCTGGCGGTGGTCCCGGCGTCCACCCTCCCTGCAGGGCTCTGGCGAGGGCCCGAGACCTCACACGTGGTCAGCCCTACCGGGGTGGGAGCCAGGACCACCGCCAGACCCGACGTGGTGCGGTGGGGCCTTCTGGACGAGGCCTGGGGGACCCGAGCGTGCTTCTGGGGGATCTGAGTTTCCTGACTGTGTGCAATGACCTATGCTTCTCTCACTCCGGAAAAAGAATGACTGAAATCTAATCATGCACACAGCCCCGTCCTCCCTGTCCCCTCCTCTGAGCCACCGTGGCCTCTGAGCTGTGACCCCTCCCGGGGTCCCCTCGGGCCCGGCGGGGGGAGGTGGCCGGGGTGATCCCGGGGTGGGGCTGCCTGCTGCCCACCGCAGCATCCGGATCAGGGCCCGCTGGGGATGTGAGCAGGGCTGAGGGGCCCTGGCCGGCATCCTCTCCCTCCCCTGACTTGCACACTCTGCTGCCTCTCTTCCCTGAGCCATGCCCCGGTCTGCCTTCTGGAACGTTCTGGGTTCCGAGGCCAGGATGACCGATCCTCCAGGCAGGAGGGAAGAGGGAGGGCAGGAGGGACGGCCTGGGGGCAGCTGGGAGTGGCACCCCCTCTGCTCGGAGCCCTGGTGGCAATGACCCCTGTTCTGGGTCCTGGGCGGCCTCTGGGATCCTGGGATCTTCCCAGGAGAAGCTTCCGGGCAAGAGTGGCCCTGAAGGGACAGAGTGGGGAGCCCTGGTCTCTGCTCTGGAGCCCTACACTGCAAGAGCACGTCCTCCATGCAGCTTTCCGGGGAAGAAGGCTCATGGGGGTTCCCGGGCAGGAGGCCACAGCTCCCTGCCCACCCTGCATTCATTCATTCACTCATTCATTCACTCATTCATTCGTCACCCACTGATGCAGACAGACATCTGTGTCCACGTAACACAAATGCGTTCGCTCATCTGCTCTGTGTCAGAGGAACTCGAGTGGAGGTTCGGAAACACCGCCCTCTCAGAGGAGAGCTAAGAGGGCAGGTCATCCGCACAGCCCAACCTGGGGCCCAAGACCCCCAAGGCTGGACCCGGTCCCAGAGTGGGGAGTGGAGACCCTGGGAGGGGCCTGAGTTCTCCAAACGCACACATCTGACTTTCACAAAATGAATAAATACCGAAGTTATGATGGGCCTTCCTCACGAGGGAGGCAATATTTAAAGGCAAAGAAATTGTTCCACAAAGTCACAAGGACAACGTCTCCCTTTCAGAGGCGTGTAGCCCATCTCGCAGTTGATGTCATTGTTAATTTTTTCTAATGACACATTCAAGAAACAAAGCAAAACAAAAGAACCATCAACTCAGCATTTAGAACAACATATTTTGACAGCGTATTTTTAAACGAATTCCCCTCTTCCAATGAAAGTGCCATCTTGCAATCTTTGAAAGTCTATTCAGTATCTACCAACATGATTATCTCATTCTTCCCACGATAAAAACTCCCAGATACATAATGACAGCATGATCAACATGCAAATGCATTCACGGGACATTGTCTCTTCCTGTGGGGACCAGGAAGGAGGAACAATGCGCGATGCCCCCGAGAGCTCCTGCAGGCCGCTGCACAAAGCTGGCTGGCACGCACAGGGTCAAGGGGAGCGAGAGGCACTCCAATGCCCGACCCGGTCCTCAGGGCCCAGGGCCGGGGGCTCAGGGCCCGGCACGCCATCCTCAGATGGGGCCGTGGGCGTCAGCTCCCGGAAGGCTGGGCCGCTGCACCGGCTCCTGCCCTTCCCACGGAGGGCTCTGGCGTCGGGCATCCTTCCACCTGAGCGCCTGCAGCGGGAGCTGCCCCAGGGTCCTGGAAGGCTGCAGGGACGTCCGCACGGGTGCACGCAAAGCCGGTGTTTCTATCACCCGGGAACACCTGGGCGAGGCCCTCACAGGGGTGCCCTGTTGCCTATCTGTACCAGGAAGCTGGTGGCACGGAGCCCTCCCACCCACCAGCCCCTGGAAAGTGGGTGGAGGGGTCTCTGAAGACCTCCGAGGCCAGCAGCCAGGCCTGCGTTCCCCAGGGCTCCCTCAGGGCCGCCTGGTGCTCTCATCCGGCGGGAAGCCGAGCTCAGCCAGACGGAGCCTCCTCGGGAGCCCCAGGTGATGGTGTGGGCCCTGGAGGCGGGAAAGGCTCAAGGGACCCCACGTTGTCAACCCAAGGATGGGGGACCCCACAGCACAGTGAAGGAGAAAGGGCTGTGGTTCTTGGAGGTCAGCATCCACCCCCAGGAGGGAAGCCCTGTTCTGAGGCCAGGTCGCCGCTGAGACCCCGGGGGGAGGAGCCCCCCGCAGACAGCCCCCCATCCCCCGGGGAGCAGTGTGAGGCTCCGGCTGCTGAAAGGCCATTTTCCATCCGCTGATGCCGGGAGGCCCCGGGGTGCTTGCAGGTCAAGGGACAACCCTGCAGGCGGCAGCCGGTGGTCACGCCTCAGACCGAGGAGGCCGGACGACAGGTCTCAGCCGCAGGTTCACCCCTGTGTGTGCCTGTGTGTCGAGCGCAAACGTCAGGCTGGGTACCTGCTTGGCATGTGTACGTGGGTCGTATTTGCGCCCACACGGGTGTGCACAGTGTGCGTCCGTGTTGCCGGCACAAACATCCCTCCTGTCTCTGAGGGGCGGCTGTCACTGCGGCCGAATTCCGGCCAGTCAGGGAAGGGGTCTTGCCGCCTCCTGCCTTCCACTCTGCGTCCCCCCGAAGTGGCAGAAGGCCCTCTTTTCTGAGCCCTGTCACTGTCCCCAGGCCCTGCCCTGTGGCTCTTGGGGTGCTGTGCCAGTCTCAGCCTGTACCCCAAGCCCCGCCCTACTAGCCCCTGCAGGGTGGCACCTGCAGAGGCCAGCTGCCCAGGGTGCTCCTCACGGGGTCAGGGTCAGCCCTCCCCACGGTGGGGGAGACAGGGTGGGCTGGGGGCAGGCGGAGGTGTCAGGGCTCTGGTGAGTGGGCTGGACGGACAGATGGACAAGTGGAGGGACAGATGGACAAGTGGATGGACGACACCAGAAGCCAGCTGCCCAGGGGGCTCCTCAGAGGGTCAGGGTCAGCCCTTCCCACGGCGGGGGAGACAGGGCGGGCCGGGGGCAGGCAGAGGTGTCAGGGCTCTGGTGAGTGGGCTGGATGGACAGAGGGACAACTGGAAGGATGCCACCGGAAGGCAGCCTGTCAGGGCCACACTCGAGAGGATGGACACTCTGCTCTTCAGTCACAGGACAGCCTGCAACAGCTGACCGGAGACGCAGGAGGCACCCCATGCTGTCCTAGCCCAGCCCACAGACTGGGCGGCTTGAACAGCAGACACCCACCCTGGCTCAGTGCTAGAAGCCCGGCAACGTGTTGGCCACCTGGCTGCTTCCGAGGTCGTGAGGGAGCATCTTTACCAGCCTTTCCCCTGGCTCCGGGGCTCGCTGGCCATCTGAATGTCCCCGCCAGCCTGCACCTTCACACGCCCGGGTGTAGGCCCATGGGGGCAACAACCCCGCCACGCCGGGCTCTCGTAAGGACAACAGTCACCCGGCATCAGGCCTCATCTTGACCAGTCATGCCTGCTTCAGCCCTCTTGCCAAGTACGGCCCCATCCTGAGTTCTGGGGACACAACTCAAGCGCCTAAGGACAGTCGGGTCCATCTGCCGAGTGAGTTCTCAGTTACGTGGCCGAGTGGAGATGCTGCGCCCGACACCGTGGTGCCCGCAGAGCTTGTGTGAGTTTCTGATCCTTAAAGAAAGTGAGAGCAGAGCCTGATTCCAGATGCGAGACTCTGGGGAGGAGAAGGGGTATCGCACGTGAGCCAGACCTCACGGAGCTGCCGGCCACAAAGCAGGTGGCGGTCTGAGTAAATACGCTACATGATTAAAGATGATCCCGACCCACCAGATTGATTTTACATCAAGGCAGGGTCACGAGCCACAGTTTGAGAAGTGCTGGGCTTAGCGGATCCTGGGCACGAGGGACTCCTGGGAGGGGGGAGGAGGGCCTGAATTTGGGGGTGTCTCCTAAAGTCTATGCGCCAAGATCTCTGGGTGGGAAGACTCTGGGTGCTGTGGGCGATGCTGACGGTGGTGATGACACAGAGAGAGACAGAAAGAGAGACAGAGACAAAGAGAGATGGGGAGACAGGGACAGAGAGACAGAGACAGGGACGGGCAGACAGAGACAAGGAGAGGCAGAGGGGGCTGGGGAGACAGAAGGGTGCTCGTCCAGGCAAAGATTCAGTGCAAAGATGACGCCCTGCGTCTCCCCTGGGTGGGCTAGGGGCTGCACTCCTGAGCCCCCTGGGATGGCTGAGGGCTGGGCTACGAGCCCACAGGTGGGCATCACGGCCCCGCCAGGGTGAGTGAGCCCCCACCAGCGTCCACCCTGCGGCCTGGCCTGGGCCCGTGCGCCCTATCACCCTGTCGCACCTGCTGCCCTCCCATCAGTCCCACCGCAGCGCTGACGGGCTGTCGGGTCTGACACGGGCCGGACCCATCACACGACCACCTCCCAGACACGGCTGCCAGAGCACAGGGCGGGAGACCGGCCTGAAGCCACCGTGCCCTGAGCTGAGGTGCAGAGACCCCGCCCGGAACCGCGGGCTCTGAGCCCCGTCCCCGGAGCTCTGAGCCCCGCCCCTCGAACCTCAGGCTCTGAGCCCCGCCCCGAAGGAGCCCACCCTGCTCTCGGCCACAGTCACGCTCCCGCCGCGCTGCCCCTGCAGCTTCACAGACACAAGTCCACGGCCGGTGCTGCGCCAGGGCAGCTGGGCCCCAGGCCGGGGTCGGGTCGACCAGGCGAGGGAGTTCCGGAGCCGGGGTGTCAGAGAACCGACCCTCAAGCCGGGGGTCTCAGCTCTGGGGTGACCTGCAGCCCGGGGGGGCCCCCCCAAGCTGTCCAGTGCAGCCTCAGTCACCCTCTGGGAAGACCTGCCGGCCCTAGGTCCCCTGCTGGGAAGGAAGTGACATGTGGCCCCAGCCCCTTCCAGGGTGTACTCCTGCTCTCCCGAGGCAGGCCTGTTTTCCGCCCCCAGGACAGGCTGGACATGAGGCGGCCCCACGGGTCGCTGAAGGGCACTTCTGGCCACACCGGGCCCCCTGTTGCTCTGGTCTCACTGCCAGGAAGTCACTTGCGGTGGCAGGCAGATGCCCCCTGGACTCTGCCAGGTCGCCCACAGTGAGTGAACGCCCGGCGGGACACCTGGTTTCCAGGGCCTTCCTGCGTTCTGTCTGTCTCTGAGTCTCCAAGCCTCTCACCTTCACTGGGGCTTGAAAGGGTGATGCTCCCAGGAAGATATGAGCCCACACGCCAGAGCTGGGCCCGCCTCTCCTCCAGGGCTCCCACTCACCCTGTAGCATCATCTCAGCAAATGGAAGGAAGTGTGCAGTTTCATCAGCCAGAGCCCGTGCTAGAGAGGGAAACAGACCCAGACGGTGCGGGGACGGAGCGGCCCCGGGGCCTGGGGCTGGTTGGGGGTGGGGGGCAGGTGGGCCTGCCCCCACCATGAGACGGGCAGGAGGGATGGACAGGCCTTGCCTTCAGAGCCCCCGTCAGCCTCACGTCGGCTCTGGGCTGCTCACCCTGCTTTTTCACGGAAAACAAGGTCTGCCTGCTGACAGCACTGCTGGTCAGATGCCATCACTCCCCAGGGGAGGCGGCAGGAGGTGACCGGAGCCTGGGAGGGCCTGGGGCGGCCCCGGCCCCTGCTCCCCCCCAACTCCCCGCAGCCACCGGGCGCTGCCCTGACGCCTGGGCTCCATTTCTGGGACAGAGCTTCCCTCCAGTTCCCCCTGGGTTCCCTGGTGGCTCACAGGGCAAAGAGTCTGCCCACGATGCAGGAGACCTGAGTTTGATCCCTGGGTCAGGAAGATACCCTGGAGAAGAGAATGGCAACCCACTCCAGTACTCTTGCCTGGAGAATCCCATGGACACAGGAGCCCGGAGGGCTACAGTCCACAGGGTCGCAGAATCGGACACAACTGAGCGACTTCACTTTCTTTTCGGATGGGTCCAGGGCCCTCTTCAGCCAAGCCCACGGCCCCGCTGTGCTCCAGGCAGAAACAGAGATGGCGCGATGAGCAACCACAGACCGTCCTCCCAGTGACGGGCAAGGAGGGTCTCAGACACCATCCTGAGCTCACAGACACAGGCCAAGGCCACCCAGGGATGAGCGCAATGCTTCATGACAAACCCAGTGCCGACCGGACAGATCCAGGCGGGAGTTTTATCAGTACGTCCTCGCAGCCCACTTCCCAGGCCTCACGGTCAGGAGGTGTCTGTAGCCGCGCTGCCCCGGGGCCACTCCGGATCCCCAGAACCGCACATTTGTAGAAACACCACTCATCAAAGACACCCTGGAAACACAGCTTCGGAGTATCTTTGCTTTTGTCCTCAGCTTAACGATGACTAACACGTGGGCGACTCCCTCCTGCTCTTTCCTTGTGGCGCCGGGAACAAAGGGCGGCATCAGCACCTGGCAGGGGGCAGGGGGTGGGTGATGGGGTCGGCGGACACAGGCTAGGGGGCGTCTGCAGGCTGAACCCTGAGGGCCTGCAAGCCACGATCTGGAACCTTCCGTCCCTCACTGTTAGATGCTGCAAATAAAACAAACCCAAATCGGGGAAAAGAGTTCCCGAGATGCACTCACATTATTTTCTAAAAGTGCCCAGATGTGCATTTAAGAGCATCGTCCTGCTGGGTAAATAAAGCAGCGGACTGCATGCCAGCGAGAGGCAGTGGTTGCTGAAACGGGCTGGAGGAAACCCGCTCACAACCCTGGTTCCTTGCCCTGGATTCTGCTTTGCTACAGCCCAGATGGGAGAAATTCACCGGACAGTTAATTTCCAGGGAAAATTCCATCCACGCTCATGTTCCCCCACAGACTTCTCTGTGAGGACAGGGTCCACAACCCCATCCCCTCACTGTGCTCTTCCAGGAGCTGGGGTGGGAGCTGGACACAGAGTGTAGATGGGGTCGTGACTTCTGGACACCCACCCTCTCTGCACTCCTCTGCACCCAGCCCAGCCCTTGAGATCCAATGGAGCCAAGGCAGGCGGGTCCTGATGGAAACTTCCAGACCCGGGGTGTCTATATGCTCCTTCGAGCTGTGTCCTGCCCACCTGTCCCTGACCATCCAGTGAGCTCTGTGCAGCCCTGCGGTTGGACCTCCCCCCACAGTCTCTCAGCAGCCCCGGGCAATTCGAAGTGACCATTCCTGCTGCTCCTTCCCCAAACAAAGCTCAGGGTGAGGCCCCCGGTGGGTGAGGCCAGCATGGTCAGGAGGGCGCTTTCCAGGGAAACCTGCCACACCCCAGCCCTCCAGGCTGTCCCCTCTCGGTCCTCCAGCCTCCTCAGCCTCTCCAGCCATCCACCTCCTACAGTGAAGCCCCACCTCAATTCAGGACCACTCACGGGATCAGCCTCCAACCGCAGTTTCACCTCCAGGGATAAGCCACACGCCCAGAGGTGGTCCCTCCAGCTCCGACTCCCAGGGATGCTGTCCACCCGGGGTCCCCGCCTGGACACATCCTCAAGCTGCGTCATCTTACCCAGCAGTGGTGGTCACTCCGCCCCCCAGATCACGAGCTGTGGCTGCTGGCACAACCCTGCCCCTTCCCCTGCTCCATGGTGTTCAGACATGGACCGGGGGCTCAGAGCAAAGCTGTGAATGGCCATGGCCCCCAGGAGGGATGGAAATGATGAGTCAAGAAAAGGAGGCATGGATGCAGAGAACAATTTCCACGGTGCTGCCTGGAGCCGGGGCGTCGGCCAGTGGTTCCCACACTAGCACACAATCGGGGCACCCTTGGGCTTCCCTGGTGGCTCAACGGTAAAGAACATGCCTGCCAGTGCAGGAGACAAGCGTTCGATCCCTGAGTCGGGAAGATCTCCTGGAAAAAGGCATGGCCGTCCACTCCAATATCCTTGCCTGGGAAATCCAGTGGACACAAGAGCCTGGTGGGCTACAGTCCATGGGGTCGCAAAGAACCGGACATGACTGAGTGACTAAGCAAAACAACAGGGCACCCTCAGGCCAGCCCTGGGTGTCTGCTCCCTCGGGCAGGCACGGAGATGGCCCCAGATGGCACAGCAGGAGGCCCCCCCAGGAGGTCAGGGCTGCTCCGCCCTTGGCCTCTCCCCAGCTCTGGCGCTCGCCGGCAGCCCCGGCGTCCGGGTTTGTACACGCATCACTCTCATCTCTGCCTCGGCCATCACGTGGCTTCTCCCGGGGGCTCTGTCCTCTGCTCCCTCTTTAAGGACCCTAGTCACCGAGTTCAGGGCCGCCCTTCTCCAGTATGACTTCCTCTTAACAACTGACCCCTGCAAGGACCCTATTTCCAAAGACAGGCGCACCCGGGGGTCCTGACTCAGCCTACCAGGAGGCGATCTCTGTAGCAGGGGGAGCCCACGCCTAGAGAGGCTGAGCAACTCATCCAAGGTGGCACAGCTGCTGCGTGGTCAAGGCAAGGCCAGACCCTGGCCCTTGTCCTCAGGAGTTCAGCCACGTGGCGCAGACGGGGACACAGAGCTGAGAAGGGTGCTGCTTGCGGACAGTCACACGGTGTTTGGGCCAAGCAGCTCCTGGGACAGTCTGCTCCCTTCTCTGGTCCCCAGCACAGCCACGACGGTTTCACAGACGCTCGAGGGGCTTCTGGGAGCATGAGCTGTTTCGCCCCTGCCACACGACTGCATAATCAATAGATTAGGGCATTAGGCGCCTGAGTTATTAAAAGTGAAAGATCCTCCATGAGAAGGCGAGGGACGCTTGGAGCCTCTGTCTTCTACAAATATGTAATGAAATTTAAATTGAATCTGGTTTAAAATCATTTACCTTTTGACATCATGTATCAGTACACTAAGCATCGGCTGAGAAAGCAAATAACCTTTCAAGCAGAATGAAAAATTACTCTGTCTCTTTCGATTTCATGTTAATTTTCAAATTTAAACTACCCCAGGGCCCTCAGCTTGGGGTCAGCCCCTAAGAGCCTGTTGCTTGCACGAGGTCTGGGCCATCGCAGGCGACCCCTGGCCTGCCCTGCAGACCCGGGTGCAGACCGCCCTGGGGAAGGAGGTGAGAGCCCCGGTCTGCCTCAGGTGACTGTCTGCAGAGCACTGGGGAGACGCTGGGCGGACGCCCCCACTGTTACAGTGCCCGGGGAATCATTTTCTACTGGGGACCTCAGCTTCCTCATCTACACACAGGCCATCGCCACCTAGACAGCCCACCTGGCCTCCAGAAGACCCTGGAAGCTTCAGGAATTCCTGCACAGGACCGTGCGGGGACAAGCAGGAGGCCGGTCCAGCAGGACGGGTCCTGGGGTCATCCCGTCCACAGCCAGGCATCCTTGCTGGGACCCCATGCCTGGTAAGGTCACGGCGGTGATGGAGCTGGTGGGGATATAGCTCAGCTGCCATTCAGGTGAGACGGGGCATGGTGAGCCCAGCACTCACCTCTGTTAACCTGCTGAGGCCAGGAGGAGAGCCTCAAGGAAAAGTGCTCCTGGACTCCTGCTCCCATTACACAGACCGGTAAACCGAGGTCCCAGAGGCCAAGCAGCTCAACCAATCCCGTCACTGCGTCTCCAAGCTGGGGGCTGGGCCAGCTTCCAGGAGCCTGTGGGTCACGGGGCCCAGACGCCAGAGCCCGCGCGAGTCCGTCAGATTCCGCAAGGTCGGAGGCCTTTCGTCTCCAAGCAGATCAGAACCTGTCGGTTCATCCTCAGCTTTGGCCATGACTGAAGCTGGGGCAGGATGGCTGAGCTCCCTGGGCAGGCCCTCCGAGCTGGGCAGGGACTGCCGCTCCAGAAGGCCACGGTGGGAGGCGGGACCCCCAGCAACCCCACGGATGCCACGAGACCCTTGCGGGAGTCCCTGGTCCCCGCCCCTGGGTGCACACGGCTGAGCAGAGGGGAGCGTGGAGGGACGCCTGGGGGCACGGGGCCGGCACACCAGGCGCCACGCCAGTCAGTGCGGAGACGGCGGCCCTGCTGGCGGTCCGCGCCTCGGGGGTCACGGCGAGGGCCTGGGAGCAGCCTCTGCCCTGTGGCCTCTGCCTTGTGGCCTCCGAGGTGAGCCCGCCCCATTTCCCAGAGAAGAGCATGGGGCCTCGGGCGCGGTGCCCGGCCTGGGCCTCTAGTGCGCATGGAGCAGCGGCCTCAGACGCTTGGCCCGCTCCCAGGACCGCGTCGGTGTCCGGGCTCGGAGGAGAAGAGGCGGCCGCACAGTGACTGGGGCTGGGAGGCCCCCGGCGGCGGCAGGAAGCTTGGGCAGGTCTGGAAGGTCCTCTGGGAATCCCACTCAGGCCCTGGCTGCGCCTGTCCAGCCCTCCGGGACCCTGGGTGACGTCCAGAGGGGACCTGGGGCTGGGCCCCCTTCGAGGCCTGCTGCTACTTCTTAATTAGCCAGACCAGACAAAGGGGCTTTTCATGGGCCCCGTCCCCTGCATGGCCACATGCGGGCACCGCTGGGCTGGAAAACAGAGTGAGCTTTGCCAGGACTTCAGCCCCACTGAGCCTGCCCGGAGAAGACGGACCGGGGCAGGGGGGGTGGCTGAGGAGGGGACCGCCTGGGCAGAGGGCCCCGGACGTCTGCGTGCTGGGCTCCTCAGGGGCAGAGTCATGGCGCCGGCCTGGGCTCCGGGCCGGGTCAGAGTTTGCTGCTGTGCCAGCGTGGGGAGCCTGGCCCACGGCCGACATCTGGGCAGGGAGGCGGTAAGCAGGGCGGGGCGTGCATCCCGGGGGTGGGGGGTGGGTCACGGGGGTGCCTGCACCGTGTGTCCGCCGCCTGCAGGCGGGCCTGGGCCCCCCCCGGGCAGCGGCCGGTGCCGATGTGATGTGGCCTGTGGGACGCCCCCAGCACAAACGTGCCCCGTATTTCTCCCACAGTCCGCGTGACTGGGCAGCCGGGTCAATGCCAAGGTCTCGGTTTCCCTGCTGTGAGCCTCCAACCGTGAGGAACCTAGGGTCTCTCGGGCTTTGGTCACCAAGGTGTGAGTCTGGGGGCTCCCGGGGTGGGCAGGGGGGGTGACGGCAGTGCCTGCTTCGTGTGCCCGGGGTTTCCTCCTGAGGCGACGAAAAGACAGCTTCATGGCGACGGCGGGGGCAGGACGCTACGAAGCGTGCACGTGAAGCGGTTAGTTCTGTCATGTGAGTTTCACCGCAATAAAAAGTAAAATGAGGAAACATTTTAAAAGGCCGTCAGAGCGGCCAGACTCTCCCTGAGAGAGCAGGAGGGAGGCCCGCTTGCCCGCGGAGCCGGCCTGCGTGAGGAGCACACACTTCCCTGGGGCCCCAGCCCCCGCCACCAGGGTCTGACACACGCCTGTGACCAGCGCGCCATCCCTGGGGCCACGCACGCTGCTGGGACGCAGGGGGTGGGGGGCCGGCGGGGGCCTGGCCGGGCTGCAGCCACCGCCCCCCCAGATGAAGCACTGGCCTCTGGTAGGGGTGGCCTCCGCTCCCTCTTTGACTGAGCACCAGCACTGCCTGAGCTCAAAGCCCCCCGGCCAGGGACACGGCCCCAAAACAGGACGACAGCCGCGCGCAGAGGGGCACGTTGCCACGCAGACAGCCATCCCTGAGGTCCCTGGGCCCGGCTGGGGAAGGCCCAGCGGCTCCGCGTGGGACCTGGGGGTCGCGCCGGTCCCTCCATCCTGAAGGCCACCCACGGCGGTGACGCCCGCACTGCGTATTCTGCTAAGTGACATCCAAACCGAGCGGCCCCGAGGTCTCGGGGACAGGGGCCCGGGCACAGCCCGCACGGAGCGGCCCGAGAGATGTGAGCCGAGATCACCAGGAAGGGGTTCGGAAGGGTTGTTCATACGTGCGTAAAACATCCTTAATCTCCGCCAGCGTATGCCATGCCACCCAGTTCTGATCAACTTAAACGCAGAACCGTCTCCGCACCTCCACCCGGGTCCCAGCGCCATCTGGTCTCATTAGTCCTCGGGCGGCAAACGCAGCGCTGATGGCAGGGCATGCCAGGCTGACGGCGGCTCAGCTCGCCCACCTTGCCTGGGAGGTCAGGGCCAAGGTCGCTGAGGACGTGGCGGGGCGCACAGTGGGTGGGCCTGGACGTGGGCCTGGGGCGTGAGGCTGGACGCAGGAGGTCAGCCACCCGGCTGCCCTAGGCAGGGAGGGGTCTCTGCGCTCAGACCCGGGAGGACGCACGCCTGTCCCCAGGCTGCTGGAGCCCTCGGGTGTCCCCGGACCCATTTCCCCTGCCAGGCTGCAAGCTGGGGCTTGGCAGGGGTGGGCAGTGCTCCCGAAACAGACGACAGAGAGACCAGCCTGGAAGAACGAGGCTGGCCACACACAGGCCAGGACCGGCCCATGGGGGGTGGAGAGGGGTCGGGGAGGGGCCAGATGAGCTGAGCCCTGGTGCTGTGAGGCCTCGGAAGACCTCGTGGTTGGCAACTGCAGTGGCGACCTTGACAAGTTCGACCCCTGGGAAGAAGGAGACCAAAGTCCCAGAGAACGGGTGACGGGCCCGTGGCGGTGGGGGAAGCCAAGGGCATCTGGTCTGAGGCCAAGGTACCAGAGGAGGGTGGGATGGAGATGGCCCAGTGAAGGGTCCTCAGGCAGGGCCCCGGCAGGACAGGAAGCTGCAATCTGGGGCGGTCCATCCCAGTGTGGCCCCTGTGCTAGAGTCTCACCAACCCAGAGCAGCTCTGCACCACAGCTCCCCGGTCTGAGAGGGCCCAACCCGACCCGTCTCTTAGGGTCATGTCTGCCCTGCCCCGTGAGAGGCCCCCTCTTTGGGCCTCTCTGGTTTCAGCCTAAGACTGGAAGCAACAGTGCCCACTCTGCCCGGCTCTGGAGGCTGAGTCATCAGGACACTGGAACAGCCAGTGTGATGGCCAGCAGCTGGCAGCCCTGTTGTCATTTCAACCTTCTGAGCTGAGTCCCTAATAGACACTCAGAGCCTTATACCCGGTGGACTTTCCCCTTTGGTCTTCTCTGCCAGAAAGCTCAGGGCTGAGTTCTGGGCTCAATTTCAGGGGCTCCCCTTGCCTGGGCGGGTGCGTCTCAGCTGGGAGGAGTCACCTGGCCCTGCAGGCTCCGGCTCTGCGCAGCCTGGAAATCACCCAGGGAGATCCAAAGAGCCCTTGAGACCTGGGCCATGTCCGTGGAGAAGTGGCTGACGGAACAGTCCCCTCGACTCCTGCAAGCTCCTGCAGGATGACAGATGGCTGCCAGGCAGGCTCATGTTCCCACTGTCGACGCCCAAAGAGCCCACACTCAGAGGTCACAGGAAAGTTATCCCCAACAACCCGAATTAAATTTATTAAGAGGTAACGGGTTTTCAGCGAATTTATTAATCAATTTGACAATGCCTGGGGATTGTAATATAAAAATAATCAGTTGGCCTTCTCACCAACGTGAGACGCCAAGAAGGCGTCATTTAATTTTGTAATGCTGACTGCCACCTTTCCGAACTTATTGTTGCATTAATTGAGATGAAAACTTTGCAATTTGGAATTCCAGAGGAGCATGTGTTCACTCCGTCTGGAGCCTGTGCACACAGATGCCCGTGACTCGGTGGTCCGCACGGGGTTCCTTGCCCGGGGCGCAGGAAAGACCCTGAGGTCGGCTGTAACCTCGGGTCAACAAGGTGCATCTAAGAAGGGGCACAATCCTACTGGAGCTGTGCGCCTCCCGAAAGGGAGGGAGGGCCGGGTCTTCCCTCCGTCCTGCCCTACCCACGCCAGGCAGCTGTGAGCCTTTGTCCACACCAAGCCCACCCAGACCAAACATCCCTCCCAACGGCCCCCAGCACCCCCAGGCCAGAGATCAGCAGACAGATGAGGTTGTCCACCCAGCGAGCCCCAACAAGACTAAAGGGCACCACGCCGAGATACGTGTGGGCCCCGGCGAGAGGCAGCCCCAGGGACCACAGAGGCCGACACGGCCAGTGCCCGGGATCAGCCGCAGCACGGACTCGGCTCCGAGTCAGGGTCTCAGCCTCCTCGGCCTCCCCGCTGGGTCCCCAGGCTGACCTCCGGGCTGGGGAAGCCTCCAGTCCGGGGTCAGGAAAGGAAGGTGAGCAGGTGCTGGGCCCCAGGGACCCACTGGAGGGAAGAAGAGCGCATGGAGAGGAGTTATGTGAGGAGCAACGCTTGTGCACGTGCACACAGACAGACAGACACACAGACAGAGACAGACACACAGACACACACACAGAGACACAGACACACAGACAGACACACAGAGACAGACAGACAGACACACACACAGAGACACAGACACACAGACACACAGACAGAGACAGACACACAGACAGACACACAGACAGAGACAGATAGACAGACACACACACAGAGACACAGACACACAGACAGACACACAGAGACAGACAGACAGACACACACACAGAGACACAGACACACAGACACACAGACAGAGACAGACAGACAGACACACACACAGAGACACAGACACACAGACAGACACACAGAGACAGACAGACAGACACACACACAGAGACACAGACACACAGACACACAGACAGAGACAGACACACAGACAGACACACAGACAGAGACAGATAGACAGACACACACACAGAGACACAGACACACAGACAGACACACAGAGACAGACAGACAGACACACACACAGAGACACAGACACACAGACACACAGACAGAGACAGACACACAGACACACACACAGAGACACAGACACACAGACACACAGACAGAGACAGACACACACAGACACAGACACACACAGACACACACACAGACACACAGACAGAGACAGACACACACAGACACAGACAGAGACACACAGACACACACACAGAGACACAGACACACAGACAGACACACAGAGACAGACAGACAGACACACACACAGAGACAGACACACACAGACACACACACAGAGACACAGAGACACAGACACACAGACAGACACACAGACACACAGAGACACAGACACACAGACAGACACACAGACACACAGAGACAGACAGACAGACAGACACACAGAGACACAGACACACAGACAGACACACAGACAGAGACAGACAGACACACAGACAGAGACAGACAGACAGACACACACACAGAGACACAGACACACAGACAGACACACAGACAGAGACAGACAGACACACACACAGAGACACAGACACACAGACACACAGACAGAGACAGACACACAGACAGACACACAGACAGAGACAGACACACAGACACACACACAGAGACACAGACACACAGACACACAGACACACAGACAGAGACAGACACACACAGACACAGACACACACAGACACACACACAGACACACAGACAGAGACAGACACACACAGACACAGACAGAGACACACAGACACACACACAGAGACACACACACAGACACGCACAGACGCACACACACACAGACACACACAGAGACACACAGACACAGACACACATAGAGACAGACACAGACACACAGAGACACACAGAGACACACAGACACAGACACACACACACAGACACACACAGAGACACAGACACACAGACAGACACACAGACAGAGACAGACAGACAGACACACACACAGAGACAGACACACACAGACACACACACAGACACACAGAGACACAGACACACAGACAGACACACAGACACACAGAGACACAGACACACAGACACACAGACAGACACACAGACACACAGACAGAGACAGACAGACAGACAGACACACAGAGACACAGACACACAGACAGACACACAGACAGAGACAGACAGACACACAGACAGAGACAGACAGACAGACACACACACAGAGACACAGACACACAGACAGACACACAGACAGAGACAGACAGACACACAGACAGAGACACAGACACACAGACAGACACACAGACAGAGACAGACAGACACACAGACAGAGACACAGACAGACAGACACACAGACAGAGACACAGACACACAGACAGACACACAGACAGACAGACAGACACACAGACAGAGACAGACAGACACACAGACAGACACACACACAGACAGAGACAGACACACAGACAGAGACAGACAGACAGACACACACACAGAGACACAGACACACAGACACACAGACACACAGACAGAGACAGACACACACAGACACAGACACACACACAGAGACACAGACACACAGAGACACAGACACACAGACACACAAAGACACACAGACACAGAGACAGACACACACAGACACAGACACACACAGACACAGACACACACACAGAGACACAGACACACAGAGACACAGACACACAGACACACAAAGACACACAGACACAGAGACAGACACACAGAGACACAGAGACACACAGACAGAGACAGACACACACAGACACAGACACACACACAGAGACACAGACACACAGAGACACAGACACACAGACACACAAAGACACACAGACACAGAGACAGACACACAGAGACACACAGACACACAGACAGAGACAGACACACACACAGACACACAGAGACACAGAGACACAGACACACAGACAGACACAGACAGAGACAGACACACACAGACACAGACACACACAGACACACACACAGACACACAGAGACACAGAGACACAGACAGACAGACAGACACACAGACAGAGACACAGACAGACAGACACAGAGACAGACAGACAGACAGACAGACACACAGACAGAGACACAGACAGACAGACAGACAGAGACACAGACACACAGACACACAGACACACAGACAGAGACAGACACACACAGACACAGACACACACAGACACACACACAGACACACAGAGACACAGAGACACAGACACACAGACAGACACACAGAGACACAGACACACAGACACACAGACACACAGACAGAGACAGACAGACAGACAGACAGACACAGACACAGACAGACAGACACAGACAGAGACAGACAGACAGACAGACAGACACACACACACACAGACACACACAGAGACACAGACACACACACACACAGACACACACAGAGACACAGACACACATACAGACACACACAGAGACAGACACAGACACACAGAGACACACACACAGAGACACACAGACACACACAGAGACACACAAAGACAGACACACACAAAGACACACAGACACACACAGACACACAGAGACACACACACAGAGACACACATACAGGCACACACACAGACACAGACACACACACATACACACATACACACACACAGACACACAATCGCAGACACACACAGAGAGACACACACAGACACAGACACACACAGAGCCATATACACACACACAGACAGACACAGACACACACACACAGACACACACACAAACATACAGACACAGACACACACATAGACATACAGACACAGACACACATACACACAGAGACACACACAGACACACACACAGACATACAGACACAGACACACACAGACCTACAGACAGACACACACACAGACACAGAGACACAGACACACACACAGACATACAGACACAGACACACACACAGACATACAGACACAGACACACATACACACACAGACACACACAGACACACACACAGAGACACAGACACAGCACAGACACACACACTGGCACACACACAGACACACAGACACATACACAGACACACACAGAGAGACACACACACAGACACACAATCGCAGACACACACAGACACAGACACACACACAGAGACACAGACACAGCACAGACACACACACTGGCACACACACAGACACACAGACACATACACAGACACACACAGAGAGACACACACACAGACACACAATCGCAGACACACACAGACACACACACACACACAGAGACACAGACACAGCACAGACACACACACTGGCACACACACAGACACACAGACACATACACAGACACACACAGAGAGACACACACACAGACACACACACACACACAGACACACAATCGCAGACACACACAGACACAGACACACACACAGAGACACAGACACAGCACAGACACACACACTGGCACACACACAGACACACAGACACATACACAGACACACACAGAGAGACACACACACAGACACACACACACAGAGACACACAATCGCAGACACACACAGACACAGACACACACACAGAGACACAGACACAGCACAGACACACACACTGGCACACACACAGACACACAGACACATACACAGACACACACAGAGAGACACACACACAGACACACACACACACAGACACACAATCGCAGACACACACAGACACAGACACACACACACAAACATACAGACACACACAGAGCCATGTACACATACACAGACATATACACACAGACACACACAGACACACACACAGACATACAGACACAGACACACACACACGCAGACACACACTGACACACAGATACAGACACACAGCGACACACACACAGACACACACATACGGACATACAGACACATTGACACACAGACACACACACAGACACACAGACAGACACACAGACACACACACACAGACACTCTACAGACCATCTACGTTTGACACTGTCCTCATCTCAGACTTTGTTATTTCCCCGCAGGCTTCTGTTAAGGTCGCCTCCTCTGAAATGACCACCTGTCTCTGGGAGCAGAGCGGAAGGGGCTATTTCCCGCCGGAGTAGCCGTCACAGGGAGACGCAGCAGAGGGAAGGAGGCGCGGGTCACCTCGCCGCCTGGACCACACAGGTGTGGGCGTGTGCACGAGCGGGCCCCGGCCACCTTCCCCTCGTCCACGGCTGCACCGCGGCCACCACCCCGGCTCAGCTTCTTGGAGCCCCCCTGCCACGCTGGGCCCTGGGGACCCACCCCTTCCACCACCAGCTGCGGCCTGGGGACACCCAGTGGACACGCCTCCCCTTCCCAGAGCCACACAGCATCTGAGGACTTAGGGGAGCCCCGACGGCGGCCAGCACGGGGGGCGGGGGAGGAGGCACTTAGAGGCGGCTTCCCTTCCCGCACCCCCAGCACACCAGCCCCTGGCTGCACCAGAGACCCCACCACACCCACTCAGGGTCTACACAAGCCCGCCACACGGTCGGCCCTCAGAGCTCCAGGGGTCCAGCGGGCCTAGCAAGAGAGCTGGAAGGGCAGCGTCCTTGCCATCCCAGGGGGCAGCGCTGAGTGTGACTCAGTCTCAGGAAGCGCGTGCTGTGAAATTCACACTGATGAACAGTTTCTCTGCCGACCTGAGGGTGGCTGGATTGAGCCGTCTTCCAGCAGGACAGCACTCAGGGCTTTGTCAACTGTCTCCCAGGGAACGACAGGCCCCTCGGGACTAAAGGACCCCAGGAGGGCTGCACCCTGGAGGGCACCACCTCCTGGAAGCCTGAGCCCCCCGGCTGGTTAAGCCAGAGCAGGAGCCAGAGATGCCAAGGCCACACCGGGCACAAAACAAAAGCTCCCGGGGGTGATGGGGCCCTGGGGAGCAGCAAGCACAGGGCGAGCCCTGAGGCTGCCCGCGGCCCAGCTTGCTCCCTCCGGGGCAGCCCCGGCTGCTCCCAGTCCCCAAGACTCGGCAACCTCCGGCTCCCCGTGAATTTAGGGCCCTGGCCACCCCAGAAAGCGCTGGGTGTCACCCCACAACAGAGACAGCAGTGCCCGCGCTGGCTAGTGCCTCCCTCCTCTTACGTCAGGGGAGGATGGTCCCTAAGGACCGAGGTTTTATTCTTTAGCCCATGTTCTACGACGCACCCTAGAGCCTCTTGCGCGCCCGGCAGTTTGGACCCCGTCTTCCCTCCCCCGCTCCTGCCCCCCGCTCCTTCCCTCTCTCACTGGTAACCACTGGTTTCTTCTCTATATCTGTGAGTCTGCTTCTTTTTTGTAACATTCACTGGCTGTACTTTTTAGATTTCAAATAAAAGTGATATCATAGAGTATCTGTCTTTCTCAGTCTGACATTTCACTCAACACAGTACCCTCCAAACCTATCCAAGTTGCTGAAAATGGCATTACTTCATTCTTCTTTATGGCTGAATACTATTCCATTGTGTGTGTCTGTGTATATATATATATATATACACACACACCACATCTTTATTCATTCAACTGTTAACCGCTTCCATATCTTGACAATTGTAAATAATGCTGCTATGAACATTGGGGTGAATGTGTCTTTTTAAATTAGTGTTTTTCTTTTTCCGGACATATAGCCAGGAGTGGGCTTTTTGAGCCGTACGGTGGTTCCACTTTTAGTTTTCTGAGAAAACTCCATACTCGTATCCCCAGTGGCTGGACCAACTGACACCCCCCCCCCCAACAGTGTAGCTGGGCTCCCTTTTCCCCACGTCCTCGCTAGCATTGGTTATTTGAGCTCTCTTTGATGATAGCCATTCTGACAAGCGAGAGGGGGTATCTCACTCTGATTTTGATTTGCATTTCTTGATGATCAGCGATCTCTGTTCATTTCCAAGGCAAACCATTCAATATCACGGTAATCCAAGTCTATGCCCTGACCAGTAATGCTGAAGAAGCTGGAGTTGAATGATTCTAAGAAGACCTACAAGACTTTCTAGAACTAACACCCAAAATAGATGTCCTTTTCATCATAGGGGACTGGAATGCAACAGTAAGAAGTCAGGAAACACCTGGCATAACAGGCAAGTTTGGCCTTGGAGTACAGATTGAAGCAGGGCAAAGGCTAATAGAGTTTTGTCAAGATAATGCACTGGTCATAGCAAACACCCTCTTCCAACAACACAAGAGAAGACTCTACACGTGGACATCACCAGATGGTCAATACCAAAATCAGATTGATTATATTCTTTGCAGTCAAAGATGGAGAAGCTCTGTACAGTCAGCAAAAAACAAGACCAGGAGCAGACTGTGGCTCAGATCATGAACCGCTTATTGCCAAGTTCAGACTGAAATTGAAGAAAGTGGAGAAAACCACTAGACCATTCAGGCATGACCTAAATCAAATCCCTTATGATTATACAGTGGAAGTGACAAATAGATTTAAAGGACTAGATCTGATAGACAGAGTGCCTGAAGAACTATGGACAGAGGTTCATGACATTATACAGGAGGCAGTGATAAAGACCAGCCCAAGAAAAAGAAATGCAAAAAGGCAAGATAGATGTCTGAGGAGGCCTTACAAATAGCTGAGAAAAGCAGAAAAGCTAAAGGCAAGAGAGAAAAGGAAAGATATACCCATTTGAATGCAGAGTTTCGAAGAATAACAAGGAGAGATAAGAAAGCCTTCCTCAGTGATCAGTGCAAAGAAATAGAGGAAAACAATAGAATGGGAAAGACTAGAGATCTCTTCAAGAAAATTAGAGATACCAAGGGAACATTTCATGCAAAGATGGGCACAATAAAGGACGGAAATGGTATGGACCTCACAGAAGCAGAAGATATTAAGAAAAGGTGGCAAGAATACATGGAAGAACTGTACAAAAAAGATCTACATGACCCAAATAATCACGATGGTTTGATCACTCACCTAGAGCCAGACATCCTGGAATGCGAAGCCAATTGGGCCTTAGGGAGCATCACTACAAACAAAGCTAGTGGAGGTGATGGAATTCCAGTTGAGCTATTTCAGATCCTAAAAGATGATGCTTTGAAAGTGCTGCACTCAAATGCCAGCATATTTGGAAAACTCAGCAGTGGTCACAGGACTGGAAAAGGTCAGTTTTCATCCCAATCCCAAAGAAGGGCAATGCCAAAGAATGCTCAAACTACCGCACAATTGCACTCATCTCACACGCTAGTAAAGTAATGCTTAAAATTCTCCAAGCCAGGCTTCAACGGTACATGAACCATGAGCTTCCAGATGTTCAAGCTGGATTTAGAAAAGGCAGAGGAACAAGAGGTCAAATTGCCAACATCTGTTGGATCATCAAAAAAGCAAGAGGGTTCCAGAAAAAATATCTACTTCTGCTTTATCAACTATGCCAAAGCCTTTGATTGTGTAGATTACAACAAATTGGAAAATTATTCAAGAGATGGGAATACTAGACCACCTGACCTGCCTCCTGAGAAATCTGTATGCAGGTTAAGAAGTAACAGTTAGAATTGGACATGGAAGAACAGACTGGTTCCAAATTGGGAAAGGAGTACGTTAAGGCTGTATATTGTCACCCTGCTTATTTAACTTATATGCAGAGTACATCATGAGAAATGCCGGGCTGGATGAAGCACAAGCTGGAATCAAGGTTGCCGGGAGAAATATCAATAACCTCAGATACGCAGATGACACCACCCTTATGGCAGAAAGTGAAGAAGAACTAAAGAGCCTCTTGATGAAAGTGAAAGAGGAGAGTGAAAAAGTTGGCTTAAAGCTCAACGTTCAGAAAACTAAGATCATGGCATCTGGTCCCATCACTTTGTGGCAAATAAATGGGGAAACGATGGAAACAGTGAGAGACGTTATTTTTTGGGCTCCAAAACCACTGCAGATGGTGACTGCAGCCATGAAATTAAAAGATGCTTGCTCCTTGGAAGAAAAGCTATGGCCAAACTAGACAGCATATTAAAAAGCAAAGACATTACTTTGCCAACAAAGGTCTGTCTAGTCAAAGCTATGGTTTTTCCAGTAGTCATGTATGGATGTGAGATTTGGACCATAAAGAAAGCTGAGCACCTAAGAATTGATGCCTTTGAACTGTGGTGTTGGAGAAGACTCTTGAGAGTCCCTTGGACTGCAAGGCGATCAAACCAGTCAATCCTAAAGGAAGTCAATCCTGAATATTCACTGGAAGGACTGATGCTGAAGCTGAAGCTCCAATACTTTGGCCACCTGATGTGAAGAGCTGACTCATTGGAAAAGACACTGATGCTGGGAAAGATTGAAGGCAGGAGGAGAAGGGGATGACAGAGGATGAGATGGTTGGATGGCATCACTGACTCAAGTTTGGGTGATGACTTGAGTTTGAGTTTGGCTAAGCTCCGGGAGTTGGTGATGGACAGGGAAGCCTGGCACGCTGCAGTCCATGGGGTCACAAAGAGCCCAACATGACTGAGCGACTGAACTGAACTGAACTGATGTGATGATTAGCGATGTTGAGCATCTTTTCATGTGCCCTGTTGATCATCTGCATTACCTCTTTGGAAAAATATTTATTAGGTTCTTCTGCCCATGTTTTAATCAGAGTGTTTTTTTTTTTTTTTTTTGGCGTTGAGTTAGTTATCGGAGCTGTTTATATGCTGGATATTAATCCCTTATTGATCATACTATTTGCAAATATTTTCTCCCATTCACTATGCTGTCTTTTCAGTTTGTCAATGATTTCCTTTGCTTTTAAGTATAATGAGGTCCCATTTGTTTATTTTTGCTTTTATATCCTTTACTTTTGGAAGTAGCTCCAAAAAGACATTGCTAGTGATTTATGACAAGGAGTGGTCCACCTATGTTTTCCTCTAGTTCTATAGTATCCAGTCTTACAGTTAGATCTTTAATGCCTTTTTAATTTTTGTATATGATAGTTTCATTGTTTTACATGTAACTGTCCAGTTTTCCCAGCACCACTTATTGAACAGACTGTCTTTTCCCCATTGTATACTCTTGCCTCTTTCATCATGTGTATGATGTGTGTGGGTTTTTTTCTGTGCTTTCTATCTTGTTCCACTGATCTGTGCATCTGTTTTTGCGCTAAAGTCCTGCTGCTTTGAAAACTGTAGCTTTACAGTATAGTCTGAAGTCAGGACACGTGATGTTCTTCTTTCTCAAGATTGTTTTGGCTATTCAGGGCCTTTTGTATTTTCATACAAATTTTAAAATTATTTGCTCTAGTTCTGTGAAAACTCCCATTGTATTTGATAGGGATTGCGCTGAATCTGCAGATTGCCTTGAGTAGTACAGTCATCTTAACAATATTGATTCTTCAGTCCAAGAACACGGTCTACTGCTCCATCTGTCTGCGTCATCTTCAGTTTTTTCATCAGTATCTTTTAGTTTTCTGAGCACAAGTCTTTTGCCTCCTTAGGTAGGTGTAGTCCTAGATATTTTATTCTTTTTGATACAATGACAAATAGGATTGCTTCCTTAATTTTTTCCAGTATTGCATTGTTAGTGTATAGAAATGCAACAGATTTCTGTATATTAACTTTGTATTCTGCAACTTTAACAAATTCACTGATAAGTTCTAGTAGTTTTCTGGTAGCATCTTTAGAATATTCTATGAACAGTATTATGTTGTCTGCAAACCATGACAGTTTAACCTCTTTTCCAGGTTGGATTCCTTTGATTTCTTTTTCTTCTCTGATTTGCCATGGCTAGAACTTCCAAAATTATGTTGAATAAAAGTGCTGAGAGTGGACACCCTTGTCTTGTTCTTATCTCAGAGCAAACGCTGTCAGCTTTTCACCGTTGAGAATAATGTGAGCTATAGGTCTGTCATATATGGCCTTTATTATGTTGAAGTCGGCTCCCTTTATGCCCACTTTCTGGAGACTTGTTTCTTTTTATCATAAAGAGATGTTAAGTTTTACCAAAGGTTTTATCTGCATCTATTGAGATGACCTTATGGCTTTTATTCTTCAGTTTGTTAATGTGGTGATTCTGCATTGATTTGCAGATATTGAAAAATAAGTAAACCCCGCTTGACCACGGTGTATGGTCCTTTTAATGTTCCACTGAAGTCAGTTTGCTAGTATTTTGCTGAGGATTTTTATATCTATGTTCACCAGTTATACTGGTTTGTAAATTTTTTTGTGTGATATCTTTGATTGGTTTTGATATCAGGGTGATGCTAGCTTAATAGAATGAGTTTGTTAAATATTCCTTCCTGTGCAAAGTTTTGGAATAACTTTAGAAGGATATGTATTAACTCTTCTCTAAACATTTGGTAGAATTTACCTATGAAGCCATCTGGTCTGGATTTTTGTTTGTTGGGATTTTTAAAATTACTGATTCAATTTCGTTACTGGCAATTGGTCAGTTCATATTTTTTAATTAATTAATTTTAATTGGAGGATAATTACTCTACAATATTGTGATGGCTTTTGCCACACGTCAGCATGAATCGGCATATATGTGTCCCTTCCCTCCTGAATCCTGCCCACCCCCCTCCCCACCCCATCCCTCCAGGTTGCCACAGAGCACTGGCTTTACGTTCTCTGCATCATTCATCAACTCCACTGGCGATCTATTTTACATACGGTAACGTATAGGTTTCAAGGTTATTTCCTCAAATCATCGTACTCTCTCCTTCTCCCACCGAGTCCGAAAGGCTGTTCTTATGTCTGTGTCTTTTATTCCCTGCACATAGGATCATTGGTACCATCTTTCTAGAATCCACAGATATGCATTAATACATGATATTTGTCTTTCTCTTTCTGACTTACTTCATTCTGTATAATAGGCTCTAGGTTCTTCCACCTCATTAGAACTGAGTCAAACGCGTTCCTTTTTATGGCCAAATAATAACGCCATTGAGTATATGTACCACGGCTTTCTCATCCATTCATCTGCCGATAGACATCTAGGTTTCTTCCATGTCCTGGCTGTTGCAATTAGTGCTGCAATGAACACGGGTACAGATGTCTTTTTCAGGTCTGGCTTCCTCAGGGTACAGGCCCAGCGGTGGGACTGCTATGTCGCGTGGTCGTTGTATCCCTAGTTTTTTAAGGAATCCCATAGTGGTCTCCATAGGGTTGCATCAGCTTGCATTCCCAGCAACAGTGTAGGAGGGTTCCTTTCTCCCCACACCCTCTCAGGTCGTACTTTCTGTCTCTTCTCGGTTAGGATCTAGGGGACTGGAGCCTGCCTGTCAAGTGGTCCCCAGTAACCACTCGGGCCCCAGAGCTCAGGTGAGCGCCCTGCTCGGCGACACCTCCAGCCTGTCACACGTCCTCACTGGGGACCTGAGTGCCGTCCATGCCGCCCTGGGGCCTGGTCTCTCCTGGAGACCGAGTCTCTGTGAACCTGTCCCTTCTGCCAGTTTAATCTGGGTCCTTTAACAAGCTGTCCCCACGACCTTCACAGCTTTTCTGAACCCGATGATGGTCTCAGGGACCCTGACCCACCGAGAGAGGCAACGGTCCGGACCAGCTGTGCTTAGGTCGGCAGTTCTGCAGACGTGGTGCCAGACGCCAAGGCTGCTGGGATGCCTTTGGGTGAACGCCGGTCCTCAGTCCGCAGACAGCAGCGCAGGCGGGAGGCAGTGCTCTGCATGGAGCGGCCCTGCTCACTCCGCTGGTGACCGCCCGACCCCACACCTCGGGGGGCGGCAGGCGTCTCAGAGGTTACTGGCGAGATCCAGAGCTGAGGAGGCCCACGTGCGTGCATGCTAAGCCACTTCAGTCGTGCCCAACTGTGCAACCCCATGGAATGTAGCCCCCCCCAGGCTCCTCTGTCCATGGGGATTCTCCAGGCAAGAATACTGGAGTGGGTTGCCATTTCCTTCTCCAGGAGATCTTTCCAAGCCAGGGATCAAATCCACTTCTCTTATGTCTCCTGCAATGGCAGGTGGGTTCTTCACCACTAGAAGTTCTTTACCTGGGAAGCCCGAGGAGTCCCGGAGCCAGCTTCATCTCCCAGCCTCTGCCCACGGGGGGGAAGACTGGGAGTCACGGTGGGCCTCTGAGAGCCTCAGTTTCTTCTTCTATAAAAAGGAAACCACGCTGCCCATCTCCCACTGGAAGGACTGAATGTCAGGAAGCACAAGAAGTGACTGGCACCTGTCTGACACCCAGCAGCGGCTCAAGAAATGTCCTTCCTGGGAGGGCTGTGGACTTCTGTGTGGGTTCCTGAGCACTGGGGCATTCTAGATGCAACCGGTTCGAGTCCAGAGGCAAATGTGTGTCCCAACTGCAAGCAGATGTGCCCACAGCGGGGGAACAGCACCTGTGATCACCCTGCCCAGCGAGCTCACGGGATGCTTGGGCAGGGAGTCTGCAAGGCGCCCAAGCACCCAAAGTCTCCCCAGCGCCCCCCGCCAGCTGGAGGAACCCCTGCAGTGACCATGCTCCCCTCCCCCGACCCCTCCCCCGCATCATGCATCTCCCCTCCAAGCCTCCCAAGCCCCTTGGGACCAGGCTGGGGGCCCCAGAAGAAGGTCCTGCTCTGTAGCCACCTACCCCCACTGGGACCCTGGTGCACCCCTGACTTCCCTGAGTCCCACTCTCCTCTAAGATGAAGAGAAGTATGGAGCTGGGAAGGTTGCCAGGGACCCAGGAGCAAGTGGACACTGTCTGCTGGGCACCTGGCAGTCCATCCGCCCACCGGGATGGAAGCTGAGTGGCACAGCAGGGCCTGTGCGAACCGGGCAGCATCACTGCATGGACAAGCCCAGGGCGGACAGCACGCATCCCTCTGGGCAGTTGGCCCAGCCTCGGTCCCCGAAGCCCTGCGAGGTGGAGTCTGCCAGGGTTGGGGAAAGCTGGGGGCTTCCTGCGGGAGCCGGGGGTGGACCCTGGAGGCAGGCTTCCACGTGGGGGTCCAGATGGGCAGGAGTGAGAGGCGCCCCAGAGGGCAGAGTCCAGGGGCAAACGAGGCCTCCGTCGGGGTTACAGGCGGGCAGAAAGACGAGGCGTCGGCCACGAGGACCCCAGGGCCTGGACGACCTGTCTCCTCTCGGAACTTCATGGGATTAAAAAGTTGCTAAAGGCCCTTTCCCCACGCAGGTACGGACACGTGCTAGAGCCAGTCTTCCAAGTCAAGGTCAGAGCAGGGGGGCCACCCCAGTCTACCCCGCCTGCCTGTCAGCCACATTCACGTCGGAGCCTTTTTCATACACACGTGTGAATGGCTGACCGGCAGTCAGCCCAGATAAGTCATCTGCAGCACCTGCTCTTTGCACACCCTGACACAGCAACAAGGACAAGACGGCCACGGTGAATCCCAGGTCCCGCCCAGAGCGCGTCCCAGCCCAGGGTAATCGCAGAGCCCAGAGACCCTCTGGGGGAGCTCCTGTCTGCTGCTGTGAGTGGAGGGACCCCCACCTTCCAGACGAGCCCAGGTCACAGGAACGAGGCCTGGGCCTGCTCACACGTGGCCACGCTCAGCGAACACGGCCCCGAGGACCCTGAGTCCAAGCCCGTGAGGCCCTGCAGGGCCGGGCTAGCGCCTGACCCTCCACGCGGCGTCTGCCTGACCCAGGAGAGGACGTGCTGAAGCTTCAGCCGCTCTGATGAGAATCTGACCGCCGAAGGCCAGAGCTGCGTCCCGCCCAGAGCTGGCAGAGGACGAGGCTGCATGGGGCGTCTACTGTCACAGGGCCCTGGCCCGCCCCAGGAACTTTCTAGGCCCCAGAGAGTCCCACTGGGACACGCCGGTCTGTCGCGTCTGCTCGGCGGTGCTCAATCAGGCTCCTCTGTTTTTCGGAAGCGCCTGCCCCTTCACTGGCCCCAGGAACACAGGGGCAGCGCACAGGGTATCAGGTCTGAGGGGTCAAACCGGGGCCGTGACCATGAGGGAGGTGCCTGTGGTGCAGCCTGTTCTCCAAGGGTCCCGGCCCCGTGGGCAGGCTCATGGCCACACCCCCCAGGTCACAGGGGACGTGGCTCACAAGCTGAGTGGACAGAGGTTTCTGGGTGTCCTGCCCACTTCCCAGGGTGTCAGAGGCAGAAACCTTCTGACCACCTGAGATGGTGATGGCGACTGGCGCGTCTTGCAGATCTCCATGACGACGGCATCCGATGAGGCCGCATGCACCCTCCCCACACGCTCCAGGCTTTAGAGCTGGAGGCGGCCGGCTTCCACCCCACCATCCCACGTGGGCTCCCGCTGCCCCTGCTTCTAGAAGCTGCCCCCTTTTCATCCTGGAACCTTACGATGGACACTGAGCTAAAACCGACCGAACACCAACCGCCACCAGCAGATGCATTTATGTTGCCCACGGAACACTAATCTCGATTCAGTTGGAGTCTTTGTAAACAGGCACGGGCGGGGGTTGCCACGTCACTGGGACCTTGGTGTCAGGAGGCCTAAGCCTGCGAGAGGGTTTCAGAGGTGCTGGGTGCCCAGGCCAGCTTCTGCCTCCCTGCATGGCGCCCCATCACGGCCACAGAGCCCCCCACGTGCGCTGGAGAAGGAAAGAGACACAACGGACTGCAGCGAAACTCAGGGAGACCCGGCGTGGCCCCGCAGCCGGCCTGCTCCAGCCGCCAGCGTGGCCGAGAGGACCGTAAATTAGCATCAATTAATTAACATGAGCCCTATCAACCCATTAATGGCATTTAGTATATCCGGGGAAGTGCTACCAGGTAATGGAGCTGCTACAGAGAAACATAATTTAGAAAGAGAGCCGGAGAGAGGCCACTCACCTGCATCCAGCGGCATCCAAGGCGGCCCGGAGGCATCAGCGTTTCAACTCTGCAGCATCCTCACAGGAAAGCCCTCCAGAGAACGGCCTGGGTCCCCCCAGACCCAAGGCTTCAGGCCATGGATGTGCTCTGAAACCCCCTTCCTCAGTGCTCAGTAAAGTCAGATGTGAGTCAGGTCCTGGAAAACCAGCAATGCCCTTCCCCCCGTGTCACCCGGGTACCTCACAGCAGGAGACCCCGGACCTGGCCCAGCTCCAGCCGACCTGCTCACGGCCAGGTCAGCCAGGCCAGGCAGACTCCTCCGTCACCTCGTTATCCGTGGATTTTAGTAAGTGAGCTCAGAGATGCTCGTAATGCTGGAGCTGACTTTCCGCAACATCAGATGAACTCTCCCAAGTGAGCTTAGGAGAAAGCCACCGGTCACAGGCCGTCATCACGGACCCCAGGAGCACCTGCCCCACCGTGGGAACCAGCCTCTCTTGCTGGACATTCAAGACACCAAAATGGGCAGATAGGACCTGCCTGGGAGAGGGGGTGTCCTGAAAAGTTCGGGGCCCTGGCTCCTCACACTGTCTCTGCAGGGACTCCATTCTGTCTGTTCTCTTGGAAAACCATTCTGCAGCCGTCGGTAAACCAGAGGTGCTATGTTGAGGACCCTGCCCTGGAGAGGCCGACCGTGACCGTGACGTGCAGTTGGGGGTGAGGTAGAGCTTTGACAGCTGGCACCCAGATGAACATGGAGCACATGGAGAGGCAGAAGCGGCGGCGTACTCAGGGGAGGCTTCCTGGAGGAGGAGGTCTCCAACACTGGGGTCCGGGGGTGTTCCGGAGACCAGTCAAACTCCAGGTTCCTGACTTGCCCTCGCGATAGCAGAGTGAGCAGTTACCACGGGAGGGGCCTCGTGGGCAGTGAAGCATTCCCGCGAGACCAGGTGTGCAGGAGAGAACTAGAGCACACACACACATTCCCACGGAGGGAGCCCAGGGTGCAGGCCCAGAAGGACTCCGCCAGGCTAGGGCAGAGGGGCGGAGAGGGCCTCCCCGGGCAGGAAAGGTCAGCGGTGATGGTCAGGACTCCGCCAGGCTAGGGCAGAGGGGTGGAGAAGGCCTCCCCGGGCAGGAAAGGTCAGCGGTGATGGTCAGGACTGCCAGGCTAGGGCAGAGAGGCGGAGAGGGCCTCCCCGGGCAGGAAAGGTCAGCGGTGATGGTCAGGACTCTGCCAGGCTAGGACAGACAGAGAGGACCTCCCTGGGCAGGAAAGGTCAGCGGTGATGGTCAGAACTGCCAGGCTAGGGCAGAGGGGCGGAGAGGGCCTCCCCGGGCAGGAAAGGTCAGCGGTGATGGTCAGGACTCCGCCAGGCTAGGACAGAGGGGCGGAGAGGACCTCCCCGGGCAGGAAAGGTCAGCGGTGATGGTCAGGACTCCGCCAGGCTAGGACAGACAGAGAGGACCTCCCCGGGCAGGAAAGGGCGTGAGGCCCTGAGTGACGTTTGCAGGGAGGAGCGGAGGGTGCCGGCTCCATTCTAAGGGGAACTGGGGGCGGGGAGCTGCTGGCAGCCAGCCTAGAGGCAGTGGCCCTCCAAGAACGACGCTGATGTGTGCAGGGGGGACTCCGCTGACGGTGCTGCAGACAGACCTGGAGGATGGCGAAGGGTGTTTTGGAGAAGGACTTCCAGGAGGCTGGGCACAAAGTCAGAGCCGGAGGCGGTCCTCAACACAGGGGCCCTGGTGGAGGTGGACAGGGCAAGAGAAGGCTCAGGGATGGAAGGGGATTCGGGGCCAGAGCCCGAGGCTGAGCGGCCGGGGCAGGCTGTGGCCGGAGAGCGGCCAGGCAAGGACCCAGAAGAACAGGGTACCCGGCCCACCGGGTGCCCCCTCCTCTGCTGCCTTGATTTGGTGAGGACCATCCGGTGCCCCCGGGATGCAAGCCCAGGAGGCCACCATCTCGCCCGTCTCTGTGTCCACACACTCCCCAACTCCTTGTCCCACGAACAAGCGGAGGCAGAGATGCGGGGGCTGGCTCTCCACCCCTCCTGCCTCCTTCAACACGCTTGGAAAGACAGCTGGGTCCCCAGGTGGAGTCCCTCCGAGCCCAGCCCTCCGGGGGGGAGGGTGACCCCACAGCAGGTGGCACACCAGGACCCGGGACCAACCGGGAGGCGGGAACAGCGCGAGAGGAGGGCGGCGTCCCCAGGGACGTCTCACCACAGAGCCGGCATCCCATCAGACCCAGACCCGCCACACCCGAGGCCGCGGCGAGGCCCCGGGGGAGCCAGAGGAGTCCCGCCGGCCTCTTTGGAGACAAAAGCGATTCCACGCCCGACTCCTGCCAGCCACTGGCACGGATAAGGAAACGTTCCAAAGCCTGCGGGAGCCCTCCACCACGTTCGCAGGGTGAAGGAGGGATGGGGCTGGCTGCCCAGACCCACTGCCAGCGGCCAGGACGTTTGCGGGAAGCCGGGCCACAGAGACGGCGTGTGCGGCCTGCTGGGAGCTTCCGTCAGCGCCCCTGCAGGGCTCAGATCTGGAACCCACGCCGAGGGGCACCTGGAGGGAGCAGCAGGCCGCGCAGGGCTGGCCCAGCTCCGGCGTCTACGGATGGCGTGCCAGGCTGCAGGGACAGACGGACCCCCCTGCCCCAGGCACTCCCGCCCCCAGGAGACAGCCCAGGCCACCAGAGAGCAGCCGGCAACAGTCCTCCAAACACACACAGCCCGCAGGCCCGCGGCCACCCCCGCACACACCGGAGCCCTGCCCACGGCCCCCTCGGCAGCCGCTCTCCTCCCCGCCACTCGGCCGGCACCCAGGGCTCTGGGTGACAGGTGGTGTGCGGTGGGGTCATTAACTCCAGAGCACCACCGCTTTAACGCAAAAACGAGCCCTTCTAAATCAGCGCAGCTGCGGAGCTATATAAAGAAATGGGGATTTTAATGTTTTGCTTTTCTTCCCTTTGCTAGTGCCACATTATCATAACATTTTCCCATAATTACGCCCATAAAAGTCACCTGAAAATACTTCACGCCACAGAGACTGATCTCCATATATCACTCCGGCAACACTGAGGGGCAGCTCCGGAGTGACCTAGTACAGGTCAGCTAGGACGCCTGGTGCCCAAGGTTCGGCCAGCCGTGGCACGTCGCCTCCTTCCTGGATGTGCTGCCCGCCGGGCTCGCTGCGAGGGGAGAGGGGCCCCCGGAGGAGCCCTGCAGGGTGCGGCCCCTCCTGGCCACGTCTGGGAGACTAGGGGAGCGAGGGGAGGGGTGCAGGGGTGCCGATCTGCACGGCCGGCTTCCAGGGGCAGCCCCTCCCCACCCCACCCCCATCCTTGGGCATGGAGTTCTGCTAACACACCATCCACCAATGGGTAACTTATCTCTACGTGGGTGAAAGAAACACACGGGGCACAACTTCTCCTGCCAGAAATTCATCAAATAAAACACTTAGTAGGAGGACAAAAAAAAAAAGACAAGAAATAAACTTCTGAATGGCATCACTTCATTAAGTTTCCAGTACTTTCAATTTTACCTCTTGGAAAACCCCAGAAATAAAATGTGAACAGCAGGAAAGTGGCCTAATCTCTCCTAAATATGCAATAAATTGTATTTGTAAAGAAAATGCAGCACCAGAGAGCCTATGCTTGGTTAGTATTCTAATGGATCAACAACAATTCAGAAGTTGTTTGTAGTTTCCTCTCGTAGTTGTGTGAGAACCACGACGTGAGATTTTACTTGAAGCTACCATTCAGTCCTGATGAGATTTATTCGGAAAAAAACAAAAGTCAAAAACAGAGTCACACTGGCTCTCCCACCCTGCTCCATGGTACTTTAAAATACAGACTTTCCTCCCAACATTTACACGCCAGGAATGGCTGTCCATCAAGCCTGTCCAAAGAGGGGACTCCGTCTCCATGAAAGCACAGCCTTCTCCACCTTCAGATTAAATAGTGTGCACGAATATCAAGTCGAGGCTTAGGGTCCTAAGGCAGCCTGGAGCTCACCGTTCTCTCCAGCTCTCATTGTTATTACAGCCTGATGCGACAGGAGGCTGACTCATTGGAAAAGACTCTGATGATGGGAAAGACTGAAGGCAAAAGAAGGGGGTAGCAGAGGATGAGATGGTTAGGTAGCGTCACGGACTCAACGGACACGAATGTGAGCAAACCCCGGGAGACGGTGGAGGACAGAGGAGCCTGCTGCGTTATAGTCCCTTGGGTCGCAGAGTCGGACACGACTTACTGACTGAACAGCAAACGCTGTGGTTGGCACCCGAGACGGCACCTCCGAGGTCTTAGCACGAGCACAGTGTACAAGTAAACCGCTCTGGTTTGGCCAGAGCTGTCTCGCTCCGGCCAAGAACCGAGTCCAGACAGACCTCTTGGCTCTGGATATGCTAAGGGGACGAGGACCTAGGCCAGTGCTTTCCAAGCCGCAAGGACAGAGGTCTCCCCCCACCAGGGAGAAGGAGAGTTTCAGGGTTTCATCCGAGCTCTTCACCTCCCCAGGACGACTCTTTGCCGAGCGCCCAGCCCTGCTGTAATGGGAATGTACACAGACATGGAGTACGCATCTTGAAAGAAAGCCATCGAGGGCCCCATTCCCCTTTCTGCTTCTCCTGGCAATTCTTCCCCAACAGGAGAAAATGACAAGGCTGTGTCACTATAGCAACTAACCTAATTGGTGGACTGCAGGTCTTTCTCCAGCCGGAGGGTGGAGCCCATGTCCTTAAACATGAAGCTCAGCAGGCTGCAAAAAAGCCAGGCTTTCAGGGGCCAAGAACAGCAGAGCACCCCTAACTGAAAATCAGGCCAGGAAATATTTCAGTTTTCTTTCAGCCGTGCCAGGAAGTGAACACCTTTTGTGTTGCAGCAAAATGCACAGATTGAACAGGCAGGATAACTGAACCCTGTATGGTGAGTTATCAGTCTCCCTAATTAATGATACAGATAGATCTGCTCCAAAACACAAAATCATTTCGGGTAATAAAAATCCTGACAGATAACAAAAACAATTTACAAACACGGATGCTAACTATTCTTCTTCATCCCAGATATACTGGAAAAGAGAATGAAATACCAGGGACTGTTCCATTTGCATTTTATTTGCTTTATCAATTCTAAAAAAGAAGGGGGGGTTCTTTTTTCTCCAAGACTGATGTTCCAAGCTATCAATTATTATTATGTCTACTTCATATTTTAGTGCCATGCTTTAATTTCTCCAAGTGCATATGTCTACTTTGTATTTTACTGAAAGGTTTTAATTTCTCCAAGTGCCTTTCTGGTGTAATGGGGTGTGTCTACAAACGTTATCTTATTGTCAATTATCGCATTCGGTGGAGACAACCATAAAAATGTGGTGAACCCAAGCTTCTGCTATCAGTGATTTCTGCCATTCTGGATAATAAGATGTTTTTTTTTTTTTACCACATGTCCTCGTCCTGGTGGAAGAGCTGTTTCTAGAATGCCCAGGAGGCTTCTGAACGGAACCTTGGGGTCCACCAAGGGTCTGAGCGGCCCCACTGCACTCTGACCCCCACCGGGAGCAGGCGGCCGCCTGGCAGAGGTGTGAGTGTCAGGAGGGACAGAGAGAGCGTTCCCCTCAGGTTCCAGCAGTGCTGGCGCGGGGGTGGAGTGAGCAGAAGGCGAGAAAGGAAGGCCCTGGCTGGTGCACCTGGGGTGGGAGGTGTTGAAGCCGCTGGGCGGAGGTGTCACACACTTAACAACAATTAGCAGTTGTTCTTTTCCCCACCTGGAGGGCTGCCTCCCCAGCCAGCCTGTGGTTGCCAGGTTCTCACCACGATATTATCCCCAGAGCCAGCAAGGGACGGCGGACGCGGATGGGGACACAGATTGCCTCCCAACACGGCCGCCACCAGGAAGTGTATCCACATGGCCCCTCCTCCGGAGCCCCGAGTTTACCGCTCGGGGGCCCCTGCCTCAGGGTCCCGAGATGGCCGCAGGGAGCTGGGGAGAGGACACAGGCCTCCTCCCTCAAGCCCCAGACCCCCTCCCCCTGCAGGCAGCCAGCCCCGGAACACACTGGGAGAGGCCCGTGGGGTGCGCCCCCGGCAAGCGGTGCCAGCCAGGGCAGCTGGGCTTGCGACCCCGCAGAGAACCTTCCGGCTCTGAGACCCCTCCCCAGCGCTGCCACGGCGCGACCAGCAATTGTAGGGAAACGCACAACCCGGCTGAGACCAGCGGCACCATTCCCGCTCTGAGCACGGATTCCCCGGGGTTCGGGGTGGGGGTGGGGGTGTCCCAGGACTCGGCACCCGCGTGCCCAGGATCTCCATGGCCCGCTGCGGTCCCATTTTGCAGAGCGCGAAGGTTCGGGCTGGAAGCGAGGAGGCCGAGGGAGGGCTGCGAGGTGGTGGTGGGGAGCGTGGTACGGCGCCGGCCTCTCTCTCTCTTTTTTTTTGTAAAGAATCCATATTTTTCCATTGCCTCCCGCGCCCATGGCAATTCTCCATGACAGGTGTTCCTCAGCGCCCATCCCTTCCTCCTGCTGGGGTGGGAAGGGACCCGGACCCTGTGCCAGGCAGCCGGCGGGGGAACCCCCCTCCCCACCCCAGTCCTCGCCATTCAGGCTGGGAGCCCATGCCCGGACGCTGACCACTCCCCACCCACCCCAACCAGCCCGCGAACCCGTGTCTGGAGCACTGACCACTCACCCCCACCCCAGTCCTTAGGCTCAGTGTCGGACCACCTCCCATTCACGCAGTCACCAGCCTGTGCCCCTGACACAGCGCACCCCGACGCACTCAGGCGACCCCAGCCTGTTCCTGGCACCCCAGCCCCCAGACTGTGCCCCGGGCGCCCACCAACCCGTGCCAGCCCAGCCCCGAGCCCGCGGCCCCGCGCCAGACCCGCAGGGGTCACCCGGTTCGGGTCCCCTGACGCTAGGCGCGAAATGCCGGCGGCAGCGGCGAGCCCTCCCGGGCACCCCACCCCTCACTTCTCTGTTTTTAGGAGAGCGCCGGCGAGCCTGCTTCCCTGCAAGCCAGCAGCTCCAGCCTCGCGTCCTAGCCCGAGCCCTGCTCCTGCCCCGGGCGCCCCGTTCCGGAATCGGCCGCCGCGTCCCCCCGCGTCCCCCGCGCGAGTGTCGCCCGCGGAAAGCCCCGGGCAGGGCGCTCAGCCGCCACCCCCGGCAGCAGTACCCGCCCGCCCCAGACCCTCCGCCGCCTCCGGAGCGCGCGGCTCGGCCAAGAAGCCGCCGGCTCAGCTCGGATCGTGGGCCTGGGCCGGGAGCGGCGGCGGTATGCCGGGCAGCCGCGGGCATCGCCGCGTAGGGACGCGCCGCGCCACCCGGGGCCTGGCGCCCGGGCCCTGCCCCAGAGTCGGGGGAGGGAGACTCAGCGGTGGCGCCGGCCTCGGAAGTGCCGGACCCCCGTCCTCCTGGCCCAGCGGAGGACCGGTGGAGACCCGGGGGACCGCGCGCCCCGAGCTCGCAACTCCGCACGGACTCCAGGCGGCCCGAAGGGCGCCCCGCCGGAGCCGCGGCCCGGGATCGGGGGCCGGGGCCGGGACCAGAGGGCCGGGCGGGGGCCCGGGCCGCGCGGTACTCACTGCAGTAGGCGATGAGCAGGCTGGCCAGGATCATGAACGCCCAAAAAGTTGAGGACATGCTGGGCAGGGCGGTCGCATCTTGCCGGCTGCCGGTCCTGGGCGATGGCGCCATTGAAGCCGCGGCGCCCGCGCGGGGGGCAGCAGCGCGTCTCAGCAGCCGGCCCTTCCCGCGCCCCCGCGCCGGCCTCCACGTGCGGGCCCCGCGCGCGCCATCCTCCGCCGCCGCCGCCTACGCCGCGCCCGGGCTCCGGCCCACTGCGCCCCGCGCCGGCCCGCCCCGCGCCGCGCCCGCGCCCGCCGAGCCCGGGGACGCCGGCCCTGCCGCTCTGGGCGTCGCTGCGCGCCCGAGCCAGGCGCGCGGGCCACCGAGGCGAGGGGCGCTCCCGAGGCGCGTGCCCGCCGCGGCGGGGGCCCAACGCGGGCCCTGGTACAGGCGGGGGAGGCCGGCGGCGGAGGGGACGAAGCGCCCGAGCCGCGCCTCTGGATGGCGACAGAGACGGCCCGCCGCGCCCGCGTCCGGGGCCCCGCGCGGGGAAGACGGGCCGGCCGGCGTCAAGTTTGTGGGCCAGGCCGTGTGGCCCGCCAGCCCTCGGCGCCCGTATCCTCCCCTGCCTGCGGCGCTTGGTCCCCGACCTTGCCAGGGTGTGGGGACCGGACTCTGTTCCCAGCACAGCAGTCTTTGGACCCTTGCCCCAGATGGGCCTTGTCTTCCCTGTTCGGGGTTGAATGTTGGCGTCCTCGAACCCCCGGACGGCACAGCCTTGGCCCCGTGCAGAGTCAGCTGAGTTCGGGCACCGGGAAGGCCGTTCCTTTCCCCAGGCCGAGACACAGGCCCCAGGAGGCCCGTCTTGGCCCCTCTGAAGCAGCGCGCCCACCCCACCCTCCGCCTCGCCTTCAGCCCACCGCCCTGGCCTTGGTGAGTCGTCTTGGTGCCCACCATTCACAAGAGCCCAGTCTTGGGTCTCCAGATCCTCGTCTGGAGACTGGTCGCCTGTGTTAACCCAGAGGATGGACCAAGCGCACGCTCTGAGTTCAGTGTGGCCATCCCCGCTCCTCCCTCTCCTGTCCCGTCAGCGGGATACGCTGGCAAGTCCAGGTGCCCTCGGGGTCCTCCTACTGCCCTGGGAGGCGCTGGCCCTGCAGTGCCCAGACTCACTGTCCACCCCAGTGCTGACTGCCCGCCCCTTTGTGGACCTGCTGCAGGAACCGTCCTTCCTGATTCAGAGGGTCTTCTGGATTCTGCATGAGGAAGGGGAGCTGGGCACCCACGTGGTCCCGATGGAGCTGGAGATGATTTCTCAGGAGCCACTGGAGGGCCCGGGCACTGAGAGGAGCCGAGGTGGAAGGTCACTGGTCCCTGCTTCCGCCAGAGTCCTGGCTGGGGAGGCCCCCAAGGAACCACGGAGCCTGCCATGAGGGCATGAGGATACGGCTCTCCCAGGACCATGCACACGTGCACACAGCATATACACACATGCACACCGCACACACACGTGTGCACAGCATATTGCACACCACACACATGTACACACAACATATACACGCATGCACACCACACACACCCTATGAGGAGACGGCTCCCCCAGGACCATGCATGTGTGGACACAGCATATACATGCATGCATACTGCATACACACATGTGGACACAGCATATACACACATGCACACCGTGCACATACGTGTGCACAGCATATTGTGTGCTACACATGTGTACACACAACATATATACACATGCACGCCACACACATGTACACACAACATATACACACATGCACGCCACACATGTGTACACACAACATATACATGCATGCACACCACACTCACTCTGTGGGGGAACTAAACAGACAGAGAGGAGAAGGCTCAGGCCAGGTGGTCTGTCCGGTCCCAGGGGTCGACTCCGTGGGCGCCTGGGCCAGGGGCTTGGACAAGGCTGGTGCTATAATATGGTTGTGTCCAGGCTGAGTTTCTTCATAAATTTTCTGGTCCTGGTTAATCACACCCTCTGACTTCCCATTTCAGTGTCTTGCCAGCTGCAGCTGCCCGTCTCCCTTGGCTGGCAGGGAGGTGCTGCAGAACCTGGACCCCTGAGAACAGGGTGGGGGCAGGAGGGCAACAGCTCATGTCTCCTCTGCCACCAGCCCAGGGAGGGGGTCCCTCAACTGGAATGCAGGGGGCCACCATGGATGCCTGCATCTCCACCTTCACAATTCATTCCTTTGATTTCAGCCTTTCATCCTGTTAAAAGGGTAGACAGGATAAAAACCTTACACCTTGCAGTTCATCGTGTTCACTCTGAACATCCTGGACGCTCCTTTCTTCAAAGTCTGTTTGCTGAGCACCTGCGAGATGCCAGGTGCTGGAGGAGTGGAGGAGGAAAGTGGGGCAGGCGTGCCCTTCTTGGCCCCTGCAGGTGTGTGCTGGTTTGGGACAGCAGCTGTCACAGCCCCGTGTTCAGTGATGGGGCGCTGAGAGAGCCGCCTGGCGCAGAGGAGGGTCGCCCCAACGCGGGCTGTGCGCTACAGTAAGGGCGTCCCAGGAAAGCTTCCAGAAGAGCAGTCTTCAAAAGTGCTGTCCTTAAGACACACACACACACACACACACAAACACTTGAAAGTGTCACAGAACAATACTTATACCCTCAGCACTCTCTGACATGTTCAATTCTATCCTAATTCATTTCTTAAAACGCTGGTTGCCCACCCAATAATTTTGCTGACTGTAATTTTCTTTGCTTGACAAACACAGTTCCAGAGAGAGATGTGGTCTGTGTTGAACCTGGGCGGATAAATCGGGGCTGTCCTGCCAAAGGATGTAGGGGATGGCAGGATGGTTGGGGAGGGGCCCCCAAGCAGAGGAAGGGGGCACATGGAGATAAACAGCTTCCTCCATTCTGAAACTCAAGCCTCGAGATTTTTGTGGCTGCAATGTTAGGAGTCTGACATGTTAAAGGAAAAAAAAAAAACATTCAAGGACTCTTGTTAAAGATGGTAAGGCAGACTTTATTCAGGACCATCACAGCGTGCATGGGGACCACTGGGACGGGATTTTGCCATTGAGGAAGCAGACTGGGCTCTTTGCTGCATGCAGCATGGTGAGTGGGCATTTATGGCCCAGAGCAGGGAGGGGAGTCAGGAGATGGGAAATCACTGAGAGGAAATAGCAGGGCTTCCGGGGTTTCTGGCTAAACTGACCCGACAGGATTCTTGCCCCAGGCAGGCAGGGTGGTCAGAATAACCTGGTGCTGGGGGAGGGAAAGGAGCCTGATCAGATAAGGAGGGGCTGGTTCTGAATAAACAGACTTGGTTGGGCTTCCCTGGTGGCTAGGTGGTAAAGAAGCTGCCTGCAGTGCAGCAGACCTGGGTTCATTCCCTGGGTTGGGAAGATCCCCTGCAGAAGGGAATGGCTACCCACTCTATTTTTCTTGCCTGGAGCATTCCATGGGCGGAGGAGCCTGACGGGCTACCATCCACGGGGTGGCAAAGACTGACAGGACTTAGCAACTAAATGACATAACAAGGATTCTTGCTGAAATTGGATCCTACGAGGAAGTAGGGCCTAGAGAAGATTCTGGAGCCTGACTAGAGACTGATGGAGCAAAGAATCTCTGTCAGGTGGAAAACTTTAGGAAGTCAGAGTGGATCGATGAGTTCACGCCTGTGCACTGAACTCTTACCAGGAAGAGGCAGGGGAATGGAGTTCTAGGTGCTTATGACTTGAATCCAGGGTGACAGAGAGGCTGGAACCCAGTGAGACTGGAAGGGGAAAGGAGGAGGGGAGAGAGACAAGGCCGGGGCCTCCTGACCTGGGCTGACAGCCCTGAGCTGATCTCAGCAGCACAGCCAGGATGCAGCCCCAGTCCAGGGGCAGAAGCTGGAGGCTCCCGGAGGCCTGGTGAGAGACCAGGATGGAACTTGAGGACAGAGATGAGCAGGGCGCTGAATTCTGTTGCTAGGAAACAGAAAGCTCAGTTCTGGATCCAAGCGTGCTACCCAGTGACAGTTTGTTGCTGTTGATTGGCTGCTTTTGGTTACTGGCCAGAACTGATGGAACGTGAAATTTTGAAACACGGATAAGTTTATTAGAGAATCACACCAGCACCCTTCACTTCAAGCCGAGGAAGCAAGGGATGCGGGTCTGCACCCCTGAGGATACCCCTGGGTTTACCCCACATCAAGCCGACAGTCACGGGGCTGTGGAGACGTGGCTGGGGTGGGGGGGTTGTCCTGCCCAATGGACAGCTCAGGTGGCCGCGGAGGCACCAGGAGCGGACAGCCCCCCATGAGGAGGCTTGCTGAGACACTCCTTCCAGGTCTGGGCAGGAACCCCTGGCTTCTCCTCTCAGGGGGTAAGTGTGCCTCGTTTCCCCCCCTCTGCTTTTGAATCCAGGAATACCAGCTGTGATTTTCCCATTGTCTTTTGGGGGCGCTGTGCTGGGTCTTCGTTGCTGTGTGTGGACTTTCTCTAGTTGCAGTGAGCAGAGGCTGCACTCTAGTTGTGGTGCGTGGGCTTCTCGCTGGGGTGACTTCTCTTGTTGCAGCGCACGGGCTCAGTGGCCCCGCAGCACGTGGAATCCTTCTGGACCAGGGATTAGACCCATGTCCTCTGCATCAGCAGGTGGGTTCCCAACCACTGGACCACCAGGGACGTCCCTCCCATTCACTTTTTACTCCTCCATTCTGGGCCTCATCTTTGTCACCCGGTCATGGGCTGCCAGGAGGTCCCAGAGCTCCTGAACAGACTGGGATGGAGGTGAGCTGTGGGGATGTCTCCAGGGGCCATCAGGGAGGGACTCTGTTATGGAAAGGCAGCCCTCTTTCACGAAGAAGGCACATGGGTCTGGGTAGCACGTGGGTCTGGGTAGCAGGCAGCTAAAGGGCTGGACTGTGGTGGACCTGGCTCTTCCTCCTGGGGGAACATGGCAGGTTTCCCTCTGAGGGGCTAGAACGGGCCACACGGTCTCCCAGGTGCGTTTGGAAAGACATCGCTTCCAAAGAGAGAGTGGGGGAGGGGCGGGGGAGGGGCGCAGACAGCAGCTGCAGCAGGTGAGCAAGTCCACGTGAGAGGCAGGCTGGCTGCTCTCCAGGAGACGGGATGGAGGCATGGGTGCCTTCAGGGGCTCTTAAGGGGATGGGCTGGACCTGCCATGGGACCTGGGAGGTGGGGGTGTCTTGATGGACCTGTCCCAGGTGACTCCAGGTTTCTGCCCAGAAACCCAAGAAGAGAGTAGCCGAGTCTCCACGTCTCCTGGGACAGGCGTCAGGTCAGCGAGGTCAGCCTCTTCCTCTGCGTGCTCTCAGATGGTGGGAGCTGCAGCCCAGAAGGAAGCATCAAGGGCAGAAGATAGAGAAGCAGGAGCAGGCGTTTTGGCCAGTGCAGACCTTCCGCCCTGCGGGACCAGAGGCCACCCGGCAGAAGTCTCGGCTCCTGGAACAGTGCTTTCCAGGGACTTGGTTCCATGTTGGTTTAATGAGCAATCACCCGTTTTATCAGTTCAGCCGCAGTCACGGTGAGCGGTGTTTCTTCCATGCCGTGTGCCTGCGCTGCTCCATTCTGGGCAGGCACGTGTGGTTACCTCGGCCGGCGGGACCACGCCCTGAAACACTCATCCCCGGATGTACAGCTGGGGCAGCCGGGCAGGAAGCAGCTGGGGCGTCCCTCCGGGCTGTGTCGCTGTGAGGGCTGGGGAGGCCGGACGCGCCGTCTGACTTCGGACAGGGCGCCTTGAGCGCTGTTGCTCCCCTGCTTCTGGGTGCTCAGTTATGGTCGTTTATAGAAAGTTTTGTGGACAGACGGGCAAGCAAAAAGAAAATCAAACGCTCCTTCCCTCCACCACTCAGAGTTAACCACACGTGGTGTTTTGCTGGTGACGTGTCTGTCTCTTTTTGCACATCCAGTCCCTCGATCTTTCCTTTCTCTTACTTTTGTCACAGCTTTATATTAAGATAATTTACAAGCTATGCGATTCACCCACTTAAGCAGTGTATGATTCAATAATTTTAAGCATCTGTGCAATCAATCACAATCAATTTTAGAACGCTTTTATCACCCCAAAAGAAGTCCCAGACCCCCTGTACCCCAGAGCCCTTCATACCATTCCAGCAAGCCCTAGATAACTGCTAGTCTACTTTCTGACTTGTAGATTTCTTTACAGATTTGCCTAATCTGGACATTTTATGTAAACGGAACTATGCAATGTGTGGCCCTTTGTGGCTGGCCTCTCTCCTTTAGCAGAATGTCTTCAAGGTTCATCCATGCTGCAGCCTCTCCTGTCCGTGTCTGAGTACTAGTCCACTGCACAGCTTGACACCTGTTTATTCATTCACTAATTCATAAATATTGGGTTCTTTCTTCCATTGCTGCTGCTGCTGCTGCTGCTGCTGCTAAGTCACTTCAGTCGTATCTGACTCTGTGCGACCCCATAGACGGCAGCTCAACAGGCTCCTCCGTCCATGGGATTTTCCAGGCAAGAGTACTGGAGTGGGTTGCCATTGCCTTTCTTCCATTGGGCTGTTACAAATAATGGTGTTGGTAACTTTTATAAAGTTTCCATGTAGCCTTGTTTTCATTATTCTTAGATACATAACTAGCAGTGAAATTGCTGAGTCTGTAGCTCTTTAGTAAACGGGCTTCTTATATGTAGTGGGTGTTATTTCATGGCACCGTGTACTCTTCCAGACTTTCTTTCCATGCAGTTGGAATACAGTAATGCATAAATATCACCAGTTATTTAATTAGCAATTCTATTTTGGGGCATTTAGACTATTTCTAGTGTTTTACTATTTCAAGCATTTCAGCAATGAGCACACTTGTACTTAAATCATTCCCTATAGTTATGGTTATTTGTAGAAAAATATTGTGGAACCGGAATTGTTAGGTCACAGTAAGGACGTCAGTTTAAGGACTGGAGATGTAGCCCCATGAATTTCCAAATAATGTTATATTAATTTACATTCCTCTGGACAGTACCTGACAGGAGCCATTTCAGTCAACTCATGTCAGCCTGGTTATTATTACTGACTCAGGTACATTGGACAATTACTTAATTGATAAAAAATTCTTACTTTTTAAATTTGCTTTTGTTTGTTGTAACAAGGGTTAACGATATGTACATGTCATTTGAACACCTTCTGTGAATCAACTGTTTATACTGTTTGCCAGGTTTCCCCCTAGTGTTCTCGTCTTATTGTTGATTAATAACTGTTTTAACTTTGGGATTAATTTCTTTCAATGTTTTGAAATGTGAAGTATACAGAAAGGTATAAATAAGACAACAATGGGTACAACCAATCTTACACATATATTATAAATTATTTTTCAAACTATTGAATGAATCATGGGCCATTCATTTTTTGATTTGTAGATTTAAATAAGCTGTCAATGGAAATATGGGTTTTCATCTTTTGTATCTTTTGATATTTTTAACAGCTTTACAGACGTGGATTAGTCAGCATTCTCCAGAGAAACAGAACTATAAGAGAGAGGCAGACAGAAAGAGAGACTGAAATGTAAGGAGTACATCGTGCAGGTATGGAGGCTGGCAAGGCCAGGATTTGCAGAACAAGGCAGGCTGGGCACTCAGGGAAACAATGGCATCTCATCTAGGACCCAAAGCCCATCCAGAAACAGAATCCCCTCTTCTTGGGGGACCTCACACTGCTTTCTCTGACGACCTTCAGTTGACCGGATGAGACCCATGCACATAATGGATCATTTATTTTCTCAAAGTCGGCTGGTTTAAATGTTCATCATATCTAAAAATACACCTTCACAGAAATACCTAGATTGGTGTTTGATCAAAGAATTGGTCATCATAGTCCAGCCAAGTGGCCATGAAATTAATCATCGCAGGAGATGCAATTGGCATACAGTAAACAACATGCATTTGCAGTAGATATTTTTATAAATTTTGGCATCTGTATGCCTATGAAAAGGCTTACCTGGTGGCTCAGTAGTAAAGAATTTGCCTGCAATGCAAGAAACATAGGTTCCATCCCTGGGTCAGGAACATCCCCTGGAAGAGGAAATGGCAACCCACTCCAGAATTCTGGCTGGAAAATTTCATGGACAGAGGAGCTGGGTGGGCTACAGTCCATGGAGTCACAGAGTCTGACATGACTGAACACCTGTGAACGTGCCTGTGAAAAATCATCACGATCAAGAGAATAAATGCATCCACATCCATCTCTCCAAGCTGTTCCCACTGGCCCTTGGCAGTCCTTCCATCCTGCATCTCCCCATCCACTTCAGCCTATGTTGAACTCATGATGCATTAGTTTGCATATCCTAGATACATATTGAAAATGGACTTATACAGTGTATCCTCCTTTTTTCTGGCTTGTTTCACTCAGTAAAATTACTTTGAGATTCAGCCATGTTACTAAAGCTCTCAGTAAATAGTTAATTCCTTTTCACTGCCAAGTAATGTTCCCTTACATGGATACAACATTTTTCATGAATTCACCTGTTGAGGGGCATTTGGGTTGCCTACAGTTTGGGGTATCACAAATCAAGGTGCTGCAAGCATTCATGTGTAGTTTTTGTATAAGCATATGTTTTCGTTTCTTGTGGGTAAATATTATGGAGTAGAACAACTGGATTGTATCTCAGCTGCACACTTAACTTTGCATGAAATGGTGAACCCTTTTCCCGCATGACTGTGCCACTTAACATCTGCACCAGCAGCAAGAGTTCTCCCACCTTGGCGTCTCTTTTGGTATTAATTATCCTACTGGGTGTAAAGCGGTATCTCATATGGTTTTATTCTGCATTTCCCTAATGACTAATAACGTGAAGAATCTTTTCATAGGCTTGTTTGCATATGTGCAAATAAATACTTCTGTGGAGAGGTACCCACAATTTTTACTGAGTTGTTGGTTTTCTTGATTTTTGATAGTTGTTTATATATTGCTACATAAAGCTCAGTTGGTAAAGAATCCGCCTGCAATACAGGAGACCCCGGTTCGATTCCTGGGCCGAGAAGATCCACTGGAGAGAAAGGACAGGCTACCCACTCCAGTATTGTTGGGCTTCCCTTGTGGCTCAGCTGGTAAAGAATCTGCCTTCTGTGCGGGTGACTTGGGTTCTCTCCCAGGGTTGGGAAGATCCCATGGAGAAGGGAAAGGCTCCCCACTCCAATATTCTGGCCTGGAGGATTCCATGGACTGGGGTCGCAACGAGTCAGACGCGACTGAGCGACCTTCACTATATATTAAGATACAAGTCTTTAATCATACATGTAGTTTGCAGATATTTTCTCCTAATCTACAATTTGCCTTTTCATTCCCCAAACTGTGTAAAATGAAGAAGAGAAGTTTTTAGTTTTGATGACGTCTGTTCATCAGTTTGCTCTATAAAGTACACATCTTGGTATCCTATTTAAGAAGTTTTTGCCTAACTTCAGCCAAAAATGTTTCAGGTATGTTTTCTTCTAAAAGTTTTCTAGTTTGGGGTTTACATTTAGATCTGTAATTTATTTTGAGATATTTTTGTTCTTGGTGTGAATTACACATACAAATTTATTTCTGAAAATGAATATTTCAATTGTTCTGGCACCATTTGTTTGAGAGACTATCCTTTCTCCACTGAATTTTCTCTGTAACTGTGAAAACTTGGCTGACAACATTTGTATGGGTCTATTTCTAAACTCTCTACTCTGCACCACTGATCTATTTATCTATGTTTATGCACAAACTTGATTACTGTAGCTTTACAGAGTCTTGAAATGAGATAGTGTTAGTTCTCTACTTTTTTCTTTTAACTTTTCTAGATTATTTGCATTTCCATGTGAGTTTTGGCAATAGTTTAGGATGTAATTGTCAGCTTAATAATTTTGAATTTTGACCCACAGATACTGTGTATCTTTCCATTCAGATTTTATTTAATTTCTCTCAGCAATATTTTGTAGTTTCTAGTATACAGATCTTTTAAGCTTGTGCCATATTTATCATACTTTTGGTACAAAATCATACTTTGTTAATTTTTAAGTAATTTTTATTTCAATTTTTGACTGTTCCCACTTTATAAAAATTCTTTTGGCTTTTTTACATTGATCTTTGATACTGAAAACTTGATAAACTCAGATATTAGGTCTAGTATCTTTGTTGATTCCATCAAATTCCTACAGAATCCTAATTTCTGTGAACAAAGACAGTTTTAGCTCTTCCTTTCTAATCCTGATGGATTTCATTTCTTTTTCTTGCCTTATTACATTGGCCAGAATGCCAGCACAGTGTTGAATATAAGTAGTTGGAGCAGACATCACCGTCTTATTTCTGATCTTAGAAGTAAACCTTTATGTCTTTTCCATCGTGCATAATGTTCACTGAAGGTTTTGAACAGGTGCTCTTCCAGGCTGAAGAAGTTTCCTTCCATGCCCAGCTTTTGGAGTGTTTTACCAGAAATGGATATTGCATTTTCTAAATACTGTTTCTGTGTTTACTGAGACAATCACAGCGTTACTTCCCTCAATTACTGTTGTAGTTGTGTTTTCATTTCCATTCAATCCACAACACTCTCTCGTTTCCCTTTTAACTTCTTTTTTGAACCACGAGTTATTAAGTAGGTCATTTAGTCTAAACATTCAGAAGATTTTCTAGAGATTTTCTTTTATTGATTTCTAGTTTAGTTCTGTTGACAAAGAGCATATTTGACTGACTTGAGTCCTTTAAAATAACCTGAGGTATGTTTTGTGCCTAGAATAGGGTCTGTGACTATGAACTTTCTCCTGTGTCCTTGACAAGAATGGAGCCACTCTTGTTGGACAAATTCTATCGCACAGTCAGCTGTCAGTGGCCCTCACATCATCTGCATCTTTAATGATCTGTCTCCTCCACCTACCAGTCCTTGTCGTGCAGAGTCACTCAGTCGGGTCCGAGTGTTCGCGACCCCGTGGACCGCAGCACGCCAGGCCTCTCTGTCCTTCACCATCTCCCAGAGTTTGCTCAAATGCATGTCCCTCAAGTCGGTGATGCCATCCAACCATCTCATCCTCTGTCGTCCCCTTCTCCTCCCGCCTTCAATCCTTCCCAGCGTCAGGGTTTTTTCCAATGAATTGACTCTTCGCATCAGGTGGCCACAGTATTGGAGCTTCAGCTTCAGCATCATTTACTGAGAGTCATTGCAATCTTTGCCAGTAATTATGGATTTGTCTACTTAACCTTACATTTCTATCAGTTTTTGCCTCAAGTATCATATTGTGAAATTCTGTAGTTAAGTACATAACTTATCCTTAATAGGATTTTGTGTCCTCTTAATAGATTGATCCTTCTATCATTATAAAACGGCCACATTGACTCCTAATAATAGTTTGCTATGAAATCTACTCTTCCAGATTAACATTTCCACTCTATTAATGTAGCATATCTTTATATTAATGTAGCATGTCAGTATGCTGTAGGGTCTCACTTTTTCTATCCAATCTGGCAATATCTGCTTTTTAGTGGGGTATTTAGACAATTTACATTTAATGTGAATATTTATTAGTTAGATGTAAATCTATATATTTTATGTTTTTCTCAGCTGTTCTTTTTTTCCCATTACTTCTTTTTCTGCCTTCCTATGGATATATTGAATATTTTTATGATTCAATTTTATATTTTTTGTTCTATTTTTTTTTTTGCTTTATTATATTAGTGTCTTCTTCTCACACTGTCACCACATTACACCACACTGAACGTGTATTATTACACCACTTCATTTACGGTGTAAGTAACACACATACTTGGTATTTCTGATGTCCTTACTTGACTAGATCAATCGTTTCATTTGGTATTATTTCTTTCTGCTTGAAGTACCACTTTTACCATTTCTTACAGAGCAGATGTGTTGGGAAAGCATTCATCCATCTCTTGAATGTCTTAAAAGCCTTTGTTTCACCTCCATTCTGAAAAGAGCTCTAAGGCTGGGATTCCGGGTTGCTGGTGTCTGCTTATCTGCGCTTTGTTCCCTTCAGGGTGTAGCCAGTGCTTCCCTCCCACATTGTCTCCAGCAAGAAACCTGCTGTCTCTCCCACGTGCGCCCGTGTGTAACGGACCGCTTGTTTCTGGCTGCTCTGTGGGTTTCTTTTTATCCGTGGTTAGCAAACTGATCGGAGAAGGCAATGGCACCCCACTCCAGTACTCTTGCCTGGACAATCCCAGGGACGGGGGAGCCTGGTGGGCTGCAGTTCATGAGGTCGCGAAGAGTTGGACACGACTGAGCGACTTCACTTTCACTTTTCACTTTCGTGCATTGGAGAAGGAAATGGCAACCCACTCCAGTGTTCTTGCCTGGAGAACCCCAGGGACGGGGGAGCCTGGTGGGCTGCCGTCTGTGGGGTCACCCAGAGCCGGACACGACTGAAGCAACGCAGCAGCAGCAGCAGCAAACTGATTCTTACAATATGTCTTGGTGTTGTTTCGTTGTGTTTGGAGTTCTCTGAGTTTCCTAGCTCTGTGCATTCAAAGGTTTCCTCCAGTTTGGAAATAGCCTAGCCATTATTTCTTTAAATATTTGTTCTATTTGTGTTCCTGGAAGATTACCATTACCTACTGCGTAAAGCTAGCCCACTGCCTGATAATTCTCTAATTTAAAATTATTTCCCTTTTGTTTCCTTTTGAATAGTTTGTACTGCTATTTCTTCAAATCCATTAATCTTTTCCCCCTTAATTTATAATCTATCATTAATCCCAACAGTGTAGTTTTCATTTCAGACATTATAATTTTATCTCTGGAATTTCATTTTGGGTCTTTTAAAAATATCTTCCATGTCTCCACTTAGCTTCGTGACCATATGGATTACTGTTTTAACATCTTTTAAAATGCTTTGTCTGCTAATTCTAACATCTGTGTCAGTTCTGAAGTGGTTTCAATTGATTGGTATGTCTCCACCTTATATGTTGAAGTGTCCTCTGTATAGCGGTCCTGGTGGTTTTTAATTGGACAGCAGACATCAGGAGTTTTCCTCGTGGAAAGAAAATGAAAGTGAAAGTGTCAGTCACTCAGTCATGTCTGGCTCTTTGTAACCCCATAGACTGTAGCCTGGCAGGCTCCCCTGTCCATGGATTTTCCCAGGCAAGAAGACTGGAGTGGGTTGCCATGCTCTCCTCCAGGGGATCTTCCCAACCTCGAGATCGAACCCAGGTCTCTAGCATTGCAGGTGGATTCTTTACCAGCTGATCCACCAGGAAGCCCAGGAATACTGGAGTGGGTAACCTATCCCTTCTCCAGTGGATCTTCCTGGCCCAGAGATTGAACCTGCATCTCCCGCATTGGCAGGCACATTCTTTACCAGCTGAGCTACCAGGGAAGCAAAATTATTTCCCATAGTTAAGGCAAATCACAGATTCTGAGTGCTCTACCCATGGCTCCCTGAACCTTGAGGTTCATTCTTCTGAGACAAAATATTGGGAACAAGCACGAATGACGAGCCCTGTGTGGATGGTGGAGACTGTCCCCTTGAATCCTCTCGTGGTTCCTTCCCTGGCGTGGGGCAGTTCCCACCTGCCTGCGTTGGCTGCTTCTCAGGTGAGCACTAGAGGGGAGATGCTGTGTCAGTCTTGGGGCTCTCTCTGGGCATATCTCTCCTCCTGGGCATCCTCTGGGTGACCTCTGGCCATCCTGCGCCCTCTGTACCCTGGATCCATCTCCTCCATTCAGAGAACCCAACGGGCTCCACCAGGTCCCGCTCCCTGCAGTCCAGCCTGGGACCTCTTTCCAGGAAGTAAGTTGGGGCGACCCCAGGGCTCCCCTGGTTTGTTTTCCACCTTTCAGGGGTCACTGTCCTATGTTGCCTGATGACCAGCATCTTGCAGACCCTTGTTTCATGGACTTTGGACATTTTCCAGTGGATTCAGGTGGAAGGGTCTATTCTATCACTGTTAGTCTTTCATTTTTGAAAACAAGAGTCTTCCTTTTTGTAATTTGAATCATGAAAATGTGTTACCCTGTAAAGTACATGGTGAAATAGTCATCCTTGCAGTTACTCGATGCTCAGTGCTGCTCTGAGCCCCGGAGAGGGAGCATCACCAGCCCAGCCCCCGCCCCAGGGGAGCAGTCACAGCAGGGGCGGCAGATGCTTAAACAGCCCACAGGTAAGCATGTGGGGTGTTGCCACAGCAGCTCAGAGCAGGCTTCCAGGCAGGAGACACCAGCTGTTTCCAGAATGGATGAGAAAGCTCTGCTGAGCAGAGGGCATGAAGACAGAAGCAGCCGCCATGCAAAGGCCCAGGGACAGAGGGATGGACGTCCAGGCACAGGTAAACCATTTGGCAAGAGTGGAACTCAGTGTGTGGGGGAGGGAGCAGCAGGATTTGAAAGCAGCTGTCCATTTGCTGTTGACCAGAGTTAGCCCTGGAGGACCCGTGGCCTTTTGTCATGTGTCCCGCCCCACGGTCAGACAGGGGTGCCCACAGGCGTGTTTGGTGGCTCAAGGCCTGAAGGAAGTCCCAGGAGTCAGGATGAGGGGCGCTGGGAGCAGCCTTCACCCTGGAGGTGCCCCTAAGCCAGGTGTTAGGAGACAGTCCTCAGCCACATCATCACGGCTAGATATTCAATAACATTCGGCTATTATTTTATTAGTTGTGATATGGTTACTGATTTTATAATAAATATGTCATTATTTTAGAGGCATTTACTGAATTGATCAGAGGTAAATTAACAGGATACCGGAGATTTAATGGAAAATGTTACAGGGGGAAAAAAAGAATGAATACATACATAAATAAGTGAAGAAGAGTAGATGGGTCGGTGAGTGTTGAAGCTGGATCCAGCCCATCCTGGCCAAATGAGCCAGCCCCTGCTACCCTGCCCGCTCACCGCCGTCCACTCCTGGAATCATGGGCCGGTTGTGCTGTGCTGCATAAATCCCAGAGTGGGGCATCTCAGAGGATACGTGTCCAGTTCTGGACCCGAGGACCAGGGGCCCTCAGAGTCTCCCCACTGCTCCCACTACTCCTTTCTGCGGCCAAGACCCTACAGCATCACCTTTGCAGCTGGGAGGCCTCCACCCTGACCCACCACATAACCCTCGCAGGCCCTGCATGGCGCTCCTTGGTGCGGCTCACAGAGCCTTGGCGGGTCATCTCCTTGCCTTGAGTGGGCAGTCAGAGCTTCTCGACCATTCTTCTGGTCTACTTGGAGTTCCATTTTGATCACTTCCAAGAATATGAGCCCCTCCCCAAAGGGCTCCTGCCCACTTTGGCCCATCCAGTTTGTCCTAAGCTCCTTCCTGCACTTTCCAGAAATGGCCCCAGCTCTGAAGCGGTGGACCAGCTTGGGTTCTGAAGCTCCACAAAGCTGACGACTTGTCTGCTGGGGGCCCTGGGCCCCATCCAGGGTGGAGGTGTGAGGACAGAGCTGGACAGCTGCCTGGCCCGTGGACCCCATGCTGAAGAGTGGCCAGCCCTGCAAGGGTGTTCTCCCACAAGTGGCTTTTACTGAGGACTTTTAAAAATCAACTTTTAAATTTTAAAACACTTTCAGATTCACAGAAAACGGTGGTAATATTACAGAATTCTGGGGCTTCCCTAGTGGTCCAGTGGTTAAGAATCTGCTTGCCAGGGCAGGAGACACAGGTTCAATCCCTGGGCTGGGAAGATCCCACACGCTGCAGGGCAGCTAAGCCCATGTGCCGCAGCTACTGAGCCTGTGCCCTAGAGCCCAAGCTCTGCAACGAGAGAAGCCTCTGCAATGAGAAGCCGGTGCGCGCAGCTACAGTGTAGCCCCCACTCGCTGCAGCTAGAGAATGCCCATGCAGCCATGAAGACCCAGCACAGCCCCAAATAAATGAGAACAGATAAGTAACAGACATAAACACAGAACCCCCGTATACCCAGCATCTTACATTGGTGCCGTGCGTTCGTTTCCATGTGGATACCTTATTTTAAACTAAAATCCACGTTTTCTTCCAACCTACTTCATTTTCACCCAACGCCTTGTTCTTTCCTCATTGCTTAGTCCTGGGACCCCCACCGAGGTTCCACGTCACATTCGGTCACTACGTCCCCTTAGGTCACGGGATTGGGACTGTTTCTCAAACATCCTTTGCTTGTGTGACCTCGGGAGCTGTGAGGCGTGCTGGGCAGGGGTTCTATAGGTGCCCCGTCTAATGGGGTTTGTCTGGTGTGTTTCCGGGGTCAGGCTGGGGTCTTGGGGTCTGTGGGAAGGACCTCAGAGATGGTGTCCTCACCGCACCGCACCAGGGCCCGAGCCGCCCGCCTGGCCGGCGGCGGTGGCATCGGCCTCGGGCACCGGGCTCAGGTGTGCTTGTCGGGCGGCTCCTCACGTGCTCCTCTCTGGAGGCTGTCACTGGAAAAGGCCCGCACTTATGGGCTGGAGGTGCTTCCCTGGCTCCCAGACCGTGAAGCACCTACAAATTGTTTCGTATGTTTCTGCCTGAGAGACGTGTCCCTGGTTCTCTTTATTTCCTCAGTTGTGTATTTATATTAACACAGACTCGGGGCTGTTTATTTATACAGGGTGTGATTTAATGGTCCATGATTTATTTCATACCTCTGGCCAACGGGCACCCTCTCAGCAGCTCCTGAGTCCTTTTGACAAACCCTCATCACGGCGGGTGTTTTGTCTTCCGTGGCTTATTCAGTATTCTCAGGTTATGTTTTTATCTGTCTGTCTACCTGTCTGTACAACCAAGCATCTGCGACAAGTGGAAGACGACCTGGGAGGGGTCCCTGCATCAGGGCGGCCCCAGGAGAATCACCACTGGTTTAGTGTAGGTGGAGTTATGTTTCCTACTGGGCTTTTTCCAGCTCCGTGAGCTAGAACTGGCACACGACACTGTAAGTGTAAGGAAAACAATGTGGTGATTTTATACACGTACGTATTGCACAATGATGATCACAATAAGGTTGGTTAATATAGAGGTTCCTCAAAGAGTTAGAAACAGAACTACCCTATGATCCAGCAGTCCTGCGTCGGAGTCTGCTGCTGCTGCAGCTCAGTCGCTCCAGTCGTGTCCGACTCTGTGCAACGCCATAGACGGCAGCCCACCAGGCTCCGCCGTCCCTGGGATTCCCCAGGCAAGAATACTGGAGTGGGCTGCCATGTCCTTCTCCAATGCATGAAAGTGAAAAGAGAAAGCGAAGTCGCTCAGTTGTGTCTGACTCTTTGCGACCCCGTGGGCTGCAGCACGCCAGGATCCTCTGTCCCTGAGATTCTCCAGGCAAGAGTACTGGAGTGGGGAGTATGTATGCGAGGAGCTGAAATCAGCATCTTAAAGCGATACTTGGATCTTCGCCCTCATTGCAGATTATTCATAGTCAAGACCTAGGAACAACCTAAGTGTCCACTGGTGGGTGGATGGACAGAGAGGATGTGGAGCGTACATGGGGCTGCTGCTGAGCCATGTCTGCCTCTTTGTGACCCCGTGGACTGTTGCCCACCAGGCTCCTCTGTCCATGGGATTCTCCAGGCAAGAATACTGGAGTGAGTTGTCTTTCCCTTCTTCAGGGGGTCTTCCCAACCTAGGGATTGAACCCCGGTCTCCTACGTTGCAGGCAGATTCTTCTCTCCGAGTCGCTAGGGAAGCCTGGATGTGTTTGCATGTACAGCTGTGTCACTTTGCTGTACACCTGAAGTGAACACACGCTGTAAATCAAATGCGTTTTGTTGTAGTCGCTCAGTCGTGTCTGACTCTCTGCGACCCCATGGACGGCAGCCCGCCAGGCTCCTCTGTCCCTGGGAGTCTCCAGACTGGAATACTGGAGTGGGTGGTTGCCATGCCCTCCTCCAGGGGGTCTTCTTGACCCAGAGATCCAACCTGCATCTCCTGCACTGCAGGCAGACCCTTTACCACTGTGCCATCTGGGAATCCTTGTACATGTATACAATGGAATATTACTCAGCCACAAAGAAGGACATCTTGCCATTTGCAACAATGTGCATAGACCTTGAGGACATCATGCTCAGTGAAATAAGTCAGACAGAGACAGACAGGTGCTGTAGGGTCTCACTCACATGTGGAATCTTGAAAAAGCAAACTCAAAGAGAGACTCAATTGCTGGTTTTTTTCTCTTCGGCATGATAAAAAGAGACCCCAGCTCCATCACCAGCTTCCAGACCCCCAGCTTCGGGCCTTAGGGAGGGGCTGGCGACGGTCCCAGCTGACTGCCCTGGGGTCGCCTCCAGGTGGAGGTGTCCAGGACCCAAGTGCCAGGCACTTTTGTCTCACACAGACCGGGGTGCCCTCCCCTCTGTCATTGTTTATTTGTACTACGAAGGAGGCAGGGGTGTGTTACCAGCTTCATCTCAGAGCCCAGGGGGTTCAGGGAAGGGCCTCGGCCCCCCGCAGAAGGGGGGATGGGAGGGACTCAACCGGCCGAGGGTCGCGCCCTCTCGTCCACAGGGCAGCTTCTACTTTCTCTGAGCCTGGAGCTGCCCTGAGATGCTGAATGAGGAAAGGCCCAGAGCCGCGGCTCTGACTGCCTCCTGGAGGCCGTTCCACCCTGCGGTGGACGTCGACCCCTTGCTGTTCAGTCCTGCCTCCTACTTATTTTTTCAAAGTTTTTTTGTTTTATTTTTATTTGGAGGATAATTGCTTTACAGTTACTGTGTTGGTTTCCGCCGTGTACCAACATGGATCAGCCCTCAGTGTACATGCGTCCCCTCCCTCCTGAACCTCCCTCCTGCCTCCCACCCACCCCACCCCTCTAGGATGTCACAGAGCACCAGATCTGAGCTCCCTGCCTCACACAGGAAATTCCCGCAGGCTCTCTAGTTCTACATGTGATAATGTGTATGTTTCAAAGCCACTCTCTCTACTGGTCACCCCCTCTTCCTCCCTTGCCTGCCCCTCCCACAAGCCTGTTCTCTCTGTCTGCATCTCCACTGCTGCTAAGTCGCTTCAGTTGTGTCCGACTCTGTGCGACCACATAGACGGCAGCCCACCAGGCTCCGCATCTCCACTGCTGCCCTACCAATAAGTTCATCAGTAACATCTTCCTAGATTCCATATTTTTGTTTTGTTGTTGTTCAGCCGCTCAGTCGTGTCCGACTCTTTGTGACCCCATGGAATGCAGCACGCCAGGCCTCCCTGTCCATCACCAACTCCTGGAGTTTACCCAAACCCATGTCCATCGAGTCGGTGATGCCATCCAGCCATCTCACCCTCTGTCATCCCCTTCTCCTCCTGCCTTCAGTCTTTCCCAGCATCAGGGTCTTTTCCAATGAGTCAGCTCTTCGCATCAGGTGGCCAGAGTATTGGAGTTGCAGCTTCAACATCAGTCCTTGCAATGAACACTCAGGACTGATCTCCTTCAGGATGGACTGGTTTGATCTCTTTGCAGTCCAACGGACTCTCAAGACTCTTCTTCAACACCCACTTCATAATCATCAATTCTCTGGTGCTCAGCCTTCTTTGTGGTCCAACTCTCACATCTGTACACGACCACTGGGAAAACCAAACCTTTGACTGGGCTGTGCTTAATCGCTCAGTTGTGTTCGACTCTTTGCAGCCCCGTGGACTGTAGGCTGCCAGTCTCCTCTGTCCATGGGACTAGACAAACTTTTGTTGGCAAAGTAATGTCTTTGCTTTTTAATATACTGTCTAGGTTGGTCATAGATTTTCTTCCAAGGAGCAAGTGTCTTTTAATTTCAAGGCTGCACTCACCATCTGCAGTGATATTGGAGCCCAAGAAAATAAAGTCTCTTACTGTTTCCATTGTTTCCCCATCTGTTTGCCATGAACTGATGGGACCGGATGCCGTGATCTTAGTTTTTTCAATGTTGAGTTTTAAGCAAGCGTTTTCACTCTCCTCTTTCACTTTCATCAAGAGGCGTTTTGATTCTTCTTCACTTTCTGCCATAAGGGTGGTGTCACCTGCATATCTGAGGTTATTGATATTCTCCCTACAATCTTGATTCCAGCTTGTGCTTTATCCAGCCTGGCATTTCACATGATGTACTCTGCATATAAGTTAAATAAGCAAGGTGACAATATACAGCCTTGATGTACTTCTTTGCCAATTCAGAACCAGTCTGCTGTTCCATGTCTGGTTCTAATTGTTGCTTCTTGACTTGCATACAGATTTCTCAGGAGGCAGGTCAGGTGGTCTGATAGTCCCATCTCTGGAAAAATTTTCTACAGTTTATTGTGATCCACACAATCAAAGGCTTTAGCATAGTCAGGGAAGCAGAAGTAGATGGTTTTTTGGAACTCTCTTGCTTTTTCTATGATCCAAAGGATGTTAGTAATTTGACCTCTGGTTCCTCTGCCTTTTCTAAATCCAGCTTGAACATCTGGAAGTTCTTGGTTCATGTACTGTTGAAGCCTCACTTGGAGAATTTTGAGCATTATTTTGCTAGCCTGTGAGATGAGGGAAATTGTGCAGTAGTTTGAACATTCTTTGACACTTCCTTTCTTTGGGATTGGAATGAAAACTGACCTTTCTCAGTCCTGTGGCCACTGCTGAGTTTTCCAAATTTGCTGGCATCTTGAGTGAAGAACGTTCACAGCATCATCTTTTAGAACTTGAAATAGCTCAGTTGGAATTCCATCACCTCCACTAGCTTTGTTCATAGAGATACTTCCTAAGGCCCACTTGACTTTGCATTCTAAGCTGTCTGGCTCTAAGATGAGTGAGTGATCACACCATCGTGGTTATCTGGGCCATGAAGATCTTTTTTTTTTGTATAGTTCTTCTGTGTATTCTAACCATCTCTTCTCAATATTTTCTGCTTCTGTTAGGTCTATACCATTTCTGTCATTTATTGTGCCCATCTTTGCCTGAAATGGTCCCTTGGTATCTCTAATTTTCTTGAAGAGATCTCTAGTCTTTCCCATTCTATTGTTTTCCTCTCTTTCTTTGCATTGTTCACTTAGGAAGGCTTTCCTATCTCTCCTTGCTATCCGTTGGAACTCTGCATTCAGATGGATATTCTTTTCTTTTCTCCTTTGCCTTTAGCTTCTCTTCTTTTCTCAGATATTTGTAAGGCCTCCTCAGACAGCCATTTTGCCTTTTTGCTTTCTTTTTCTTGGGGATGGTCTTGATCACCGCCTCTTGTACAATGTTATGAACACGATATTTGTCTTTCTCTTTCTGACTTACTTCACTCGGCATAATAGTCGCTAAGTTTTTCACTTTATTCAAACTGAGTCAAATGCATTCCTTTTTATGGCTGGGTAGTATTCCATTGTGTACCTGTATCACAGCTTCCTTATCCGTTCGTCTGTTGAGGGACATCTGGGATGCTCCCACGTCCTGGCTGTCGTAAACAGTGCTGTGATGGACACTGGGGTGTGCGTGTCTTTTTCAGTTATGGTTTCCTCAGGGTCTGCCCCCTTCTTCTGACAGAACCCCCCCTACTGCATTCTCCCAAGGGAACTATCCCCTTGTCTTTGCCCGTGGATTTGGGAGGGGCTGGTCTGTTCCCTTAACCCTGGTCTGTGCCCTTAACCCAAAGTTGGCAGAACTCCCCACAAACCAGTGATTGGTTCCTATATCAGTCAGTTCTAGGGCTTTTGCAGAAATTATTGGGAAAGAAATTGTTCACAGGCACTACCACTCGTGTGAGACACACACCCCCCCAGGGCTGTGGAGAGGACTTCCCCGGGACCGTGTCACCAAAGTGCAAGTCGGGGACGTGGAGGGCCCACAGGAGACGCTGATCAGCCCTCAGTCTTCAAAGCCAGACTCAGCCTGGAAGGAGAGACATCCTTTCTCTTTTTTTTTTCCATTGTGCAAATACATTTTCCTTTAGGAAGGAGCGGGTTTGAATGAGGTTGCCCACTTCCAATGAAAGCTTCCTGTCCTGAGAGGCTGGGCCCAGAGACCCAAGCTTGGAGAATCCGGGCTGCCTCCCAGCCCCCCCACCTGCCGTGACGTGAAGACCCCCCCCCCCCCCCCCCCCGAACATGTTCTCAGAGCCTGCTTCACTTCTTGGACTTTGAGACCAAGAGATTTATGGGCTGAAGTTTTTTGTTTTTTTTTTCCAGGGGAACTGTCTTTTGAATGATCGTGTAATTAAGATGCTAATGGCTGTTTATAGAACCTTCTCCTTCTGAGTCCAACTGCTTTCTGAATAACAAGGACGGTCCTCTTTGTTATAGTGGAGAGTAGCATTGAGAGCAAAATCCTTCATTAAATCATGGTTTGCATCTTTTTTCCCCCTTACACTAAAAAGAATTTACTAATGCTCATTAATTTTTTGTAGTGTGAATAAATTGCAGGGAATACTTCTGCTCACAGCCCATTTGCTTTGTGAGTGAGAATAAACACCTTCCTTCCCTCCTTGTTGGGCCCTTGGAAGGTGCCCGAAGAGAACAGATTCTTAATCAAAGTCTTAAAAGAAGATGCTTTGCCGACCTCATTCAGAAAAACATGTCGTGAGGGGCTGGAGGGGGTTGGAGCGAGGTCAGCCTGTGGTCGCAGCTCCGGGGTTGGAAGCAAAGCTCGCCGGCGGCCTGGCCCTCTCGGGACTGGTTGACCCTCCAGGCGCAGGCCCCTCCTCGCCCGCGGGGCCCAGGGCATGCATCCCGCTCCTTCTGGGGATGGATCTGAGGCCAGGCGGTCTGTGAAGGTGACCTGAGAGCCCCCGGCAGGCCTGGGCACAGTGCCAGGCTCCTTCGCCACCCCTCCATCCTGAAGAGGCTGCCACGTTTCGTTAGAGTCAAAGCAGTCACGTTCCCTTTCCCAGGCTGCTTCCAGCCCAAACCCCACCATGGGGGAGGCCGCTCAGGGTCACTAGCAGGACTGCTGGGTGGTTATATCTGACCAACAAAGGCCCAGTGAGCAGGGACGCAGAGCCAGACAAAACCTCCCTGGGGCTGGTGTGTGTGCAAGGGGCCCCACCTACTCCCAGAAATGTGTTTTCTCCTGGCTCTGGAGCCAGAAGTCCTGAAGAAAGGTGTCAGCAGGGCCGTGGTCCCTCAGAGGCTCGGGGGAGGGTCCTTCACCTCCTCCAGCCTCCAGAGGCTGCCAGGGCTCCTTGGCTTGTGGCCACAACACACTGGGCGCAGGGTGTGCCCAGTGCTGAGGCTTAATCAGGATTCTGTGACCTCACCTCCCGCTTTGTTCAGAAAGCTTCCGCTCTTTCAAAGGCTAATGCTTTTATTTACCCTTTTTTTCATTATAAAACAAGGATTTTTCTAATTGGTATCCCATTTAGCCTGTAGACTTTGACCTATGTCTTGCAGTTAAAAAAAAAATCACCTAGACATTAAATACAATTCTTACTTCACTCTTCAATCTACCCAACTATCCCACACTCTTGAATTACTGTCATTTTAGCCACACTAAAAATCAAAGAGAAATTGACCCAGAATCCTATAACACCTATGAATTTTTCTTCATTTTTCTAAGTTCTCTCTCAGGTTCCATCCATACACATGTATAATTCTTATTATTATACCTTCATTTTGCACTAATTCTGTATTACTTTTCAGGGCTTCCCTGGTGGCTCAGTGGTAAAGAATCCTCCTGCTAATGCAGGAGATGCGAGTTCAATCCCTGCGTCAGGAAGATCCTCTGGAGAAGGAAATGGCAACCCACTCCAGTGTTCTTGCCTGGAGAATTCCGTGGACAGAGGAGCTTGGCGAGCTACAGTCCACGGGGTTGCAAAGAGTCAAACATGACTCAGCAACTAAACAATGAGAAACGAAAACTAAATTCTAGAAAAATAACCATTCATTATTTTTGCTTTATAGGCTTCACAATCGTTTTTTGCTTGAAAAGTTCTGAATAAAAGACAAAAATATAAATCAATTAAAATCCTATCATTTAAAAGCAATCACAGGTATTTCCTGCCAAGACAGGACAAGGTGTTTGTGTTTCAACAACTCCCTTGGCTCTGCGCTCACAGAGGTAGCAGATGAGGTGTGAACAGAGAAAATGCAAGGACATCATCTCTGAAACCAGGAGACACACCTGTGCGGCTGCATTTCAGGAGGGGGAGTGGGGAGTGTGGCTGTTGAGTGGCGTGATCGAGGCCCGCGGGTCTCCAGGTCCACACAGGCAGACAAGGCTTGACGCCTGCTGAGTAACGGAGACCAGAATATCAGACAGGAGAGAGCCAGGCTGTAGCCAAGGGCTGGGGAGGAGCCGGATGAAACAAGACTGGAAGCGACTTGCTCTAAGATCCGGCAACCCTAGCTGGAGTGGAGCGGCAGGCCTGGGGACATGACAACAGAACCGCGGGGCTGAGATCTGAGCCTGGTTCCTGCCAGCATCTCAGAGGAGCCTGTACTTTCTGCAGCATCCTTGCCAGCCCAGCACATGATCCTGCGTGAGACCTGGAACTGGGTCCACTGCAGGAGGAGTGGAAGCCCGTCCTCAGATGGGAGAGGTGAGCGCAGGAGAGAGGAGGCAGGAGGGGAGGGAGGAGAGAGAGACGCAGGAACAGAGGGAAAATGGCCCCAAACTCTTCCACTCAGATCTGACCTGGAGACCAGAACCGAGAAAGGCCTGCAAAACTGTAATTCTGAGAAATATAACCAAGAAAATGTAAAGAAAATCAACCCTCAATATTCTTTGGAAGAACTGATGCTGAAGCTGAAGCACCAATACTTTGGCCACCTGATGCAAAGAGCCAACTCACTATAAAAGACCCTGATGCTGAGAAAGATTGAGGGCAGGAGGAGAAGGGGACGACAGAGGATGAGATGGTTGGACGGCATCACCGACTCGATGGACATGAGTCTGACCAAACTCTGGGAGACAGTGGAGGACAGAAATGGCGTGTTGTCGTCCATGGGGTCACAGAGAGTTGGACATGAAGAAACAGATGCTTGTCATATCGACTGTGGTTCTAGGGAGAGGGAAAATAGGAGTCCCTCTGAAAATCCATATTTAAAACTTTTTGTAGAAGGTTTATGGCATGAATGTGCATTTTCTTTAGAGTCCTACAGCACTGTTGGAGGAGGAAATGGCAACCTACTCCCCTGTTCTGGCCTGGAGAATGCCATGAACAGAGAAGCCTGGCGGGCTACATCCATGGGGTCGCAAAGAGTCGGGCACGACCGAGTGGCTGACACAACACTCAGTACTGTAGCTGATTCTTTATTTTCAGACATGGTCCCAGGTTCCCAGGGCCGTGAGGTCCTGGCTGAAAAAAATGCAATATTCTCCACGTTACACATCCACAAAGCCAACCTCAGCATCTGCGTAGCGAGTGACCCATAAACACACAAAGACACAGAATACCACTGGGCAGAGAAACGCACACACACACACACACACACACACACACACACACACACAGCAGCACCTTCCTACAGACTTCAGATCTGGGGCACTGGCAGGCGGGGATTGTAAATGCATATGTGTTGTGTGTTCAGTGTAGGAGGCAATTTAATTTAAAACACAAAATTAATTTGAACTGTGTGTGTGCTCAGTCGTGTCCAGCTCTTTGTGACCCCATGGACTTCTGTCCATGGGATCTTCCAGGCAAGAATACTGCCGTGGGTCGCCATTTCCTTCTCCAGTGGATCTTCCGCGTTCAGGGATTGAACCCGCGTATCTTGCGTCACCTGCACGGTGGGTGGATTCTTTACCACTGAGCCACCTGGGAACGTGGGCAGGGAACTAAACCCTGCTAAAAACAGGAGCTCAGTAATCAAGCAAACAAAAACTCCTAGGTAATCCCTAGAAATGAAAACCGCTGCAACTCACATGAAAAGCTGAATGCAGGGGTGAAATATCAGAGACCTTGAGAGGGAGACGGATGTGGAAAGAGAGGAAAGAGAAAATCATGTGGGAAGAGACATCAGGAAAGTGGATCCCACTGATGGATGAGAACTGGTTTCTGGATTGTGGGGGAGGGGCCCATTCACACACTTGGAGGCGCGTGAGCGCAGGGGAGGGGCTCTGGGGAAGTGACGGAGCCTTGAATGCACGTCAACTTTCAGCTACGTTCCTGCTCTGGAAAAAGGGAAAGGCTTCTCTCTGTACTCTTATAATATTTGTTTAGAAGAATCCTGCTTGAAAACCCCTCTGGAAAATGAGGACCTAGTTGCTTTATAAACTTTATTTTGTAAAAGAAGATAAATTTGCATTTATAGTTTATATATATATATTCTTAGACCTGAATTCAACTTTAAAACCCTCTGCTATGATGTTTCAGATTATATTTAGATTTTCTCAATTGAGGGGCCATTTTTCAGGACTGGTGTTTCTTGGACACATGGACTGTCTGCCCTGTGACACCCCCCCAAAGCAGCACCGATTTTATTCATATGCCACCTGCGCGTACAACAGTTCCTATGACTTGCAATCAGATGGCTGAAAAGTGGTGGATTTCCCGTATTTTTGCTTGAATTCCATTACTTTTGAATACTTCTGAGCATCCTTTCATGTATTCAATGAAGAAAAGAAATGTCGCTTCAGTCGTGTCCGACTCTTTGCGACCCCATGGACTGTAGCCCGCCAGGCTCCTCTGTTCATGGGATTCTCCAGGCAAGAATACTGGAGTGGCTAGCCATTCCTTTCTCCAGGAGATCTTCCCCAATCCAGGATTGAACCTGGGTCTCCTGAACTGCAAGCAGATTCTTTACTGTCTGAGTCACCAGGGAAACACCATTAATTTTGAATAAGGCTGAACATCCTTTCATGCATTCAATAAACCTTTGTATTTCTTTTATATGAAAATTGCCTGTTTTGGTTCTCGGCCGGAATCTCTCTGGGGTTGCTCATCTCTTGCTTTTGGCTTCTGTACGCACGTTGTAAATGGTAGCGCCATCAGGTGTTGGCCATGTATATTGAAAAACATTTCCTGTCTACGGCCATACCACCCTGAACGCGCCCGATCTCGTCTGAAAAACATTTCCTTCTCTGTTATTTGTATTCTCTATTTGCTTCTGACATTTTTAATCTTAAAAATATTGTGTCTCTATATAGTAAAGGTGTACCTTCCTTGCACATTTGTCAAAACAAAAAACAGTAGCTCATCCATGTAAGGGTTTGATCCTGACTCTATTCTGTTCCATGGATCTATTTGAATATCTTTATATCAATAGGAGGAGGAGATGGCAACCCACTCCAGTATTCTTGCCTGGAGCATCTCATGGACAGAAGAGCCTGGTGGGCTACAGTCCATGGGGTCGCAAGAGTTGGACACGACTTAGTGACTTAAACCAACCATATCAATAGGATACCCTCTTCATTACTATAGCTCTAGAGTCAGTCTTTAAGTATTAAAATCAGGTAGTGCAATTCCTCTAATTATGTTCTCCTCTTTTGAAAATGTTTTAGCTATTCTGGTCCCTTTGCTTTCTTATATAAATGTTAGAACGGCCACAAAAATTTCTGCTGGCATTTTGATAGCAATTGTATATAAACCTATTGATCATTTTGGGGAGATTAAAATCTCTATTATGTTGGTCTTTCAATCCATTACCAGTGTATATCTTCCCATTTCGTTAGGTCTTTTTTGATTTCTCTAATCAGAATTTTATAGTTTTCAGAGTAGAGTATCTCACCTATATTGTTATTCCTATGTATCTTATATTTTTGCTGCTTTTGTAAATGGTGTTTTTAAATTTCAACTCCAGAGGTCATTGCTAGTATATAGTAATGACATTCATCTTGTGCATCTTATATTTTGCAATCTTGCTAAACTTACTTATTAGTGAAGGAGCTTCCTACAAATTCATTTCATGGTGGTGAATTCTTTCAGCTTTCAAATGTCAGAAGAAAAATTTTCTTTTGTCTTCATTTGCAAAAGCTGTCTTCACTTGATATAAAAATCAAGGATTACACTTTTCTTTCATATTTTAAACTGCTGTCTTCCTGCCTTCTAGCTTGGGTGTTTGCTCTCCTGATAAGCCTGCTGGCGTCTTTGTCTTTGTTCTTCTGTATGTTTATGACTTTCATCTGGCTGCTCTTCAGATTTTCTCTTTATCGATAATTGTGAACAATTTCACGAGTATGCATCTTAGAGTTTTCTTATTTCTTTAACTTGGGGTTCACTGAACTTCTTGGATCTGTGGGTTTTTGGTTTTCATGAAATTTGCAAAAAGTTCAGCCACTGTTTTTTCAAATATTCTTCCCCATCTTCCCTCTGTGGGGATCCCAAGAACGTCTGTCTCAGGCTGCGGAAAGTTTTCTTATAGTTCACTGATGCTCTGTCAATATTTTATGTCTTTTCCTCTATACATTTCGATTTAGTTTCTATTGCCATATTCTCACAATCTCTAATATTTTCTTCTACAAGTTCTAACCTACCATCAATCCCATTTTTATCTCCTGCATTGTAGATTTCATCTCTGCACATTCAATTTGTGTCTTTTTAGTATCTTCCATGTGCCTGCTTAACATGGTCAATCTTTAGTACTTTGAACTATGATATGCAGTTACAGCAACTACTTTCAAGTCCTTTTCCACCCATCCTATATCAGTGTTACTTATGAGCTGGTTTCCATTGACTGGTTTCTCTCTTCATCTGGGGCTGAAATTTCTGCTTCTTTGTATGCCTGGTCATTTTTGATTAGGTGCCAGACATTATTAATCTTACTTTGCAAAGTGTCAAATATTTTTATATTCTTAACATGGTCTTGAGCTGGGTTCTGACGTATAGTTATGATACTTGGAAGCAATTTTATTCTTTCAGGAATTATTTCACATTTATTAGGCAGGACCAGAGCATCACCGAGTTAGGGAAATTTTCCCTATTACTGGGGCATGACCTTTCAGAGCAATCATCTAATGCCCCATTAATCAGGAGGTTTTTAGCTGACTGCTGGGAACAGGTAATGCTCCCGGCCCGATGTGAGCTTTGGGTGTTTTCCTCACTGTTCTCTCTGAATCACTCTTCCCTGAGTTTAGGGGGTTTCCTCACTCACACGCGCTGACCAGTATCCTGCCTCTTCTTTCTGTGTCACTCTGTGAAACGCCGTCATACAAACTCCAGCTGCTACAGTCAGCTTGGATTCTAGGTTCTGTCTGCTCACCTCGGGGCTCCCCATGGCTCCCCCTTCTCCGTACTCCCCGTGGCAGGAAACTCTCCAGGCTGGAGCAGTTCAGGGGGCACTTCACTGGTTTCCTGTCTCTCAGGGACTCCTGCCCTTCATTGCCTGATGTCCAGTGTCTTGAAAATCATGCTTGACTTTTTTTTTTTTTTCTATTGTAATATAGTTGCTTTGGGCTTCCCAGGTGGTGCTAGTGGTAAAGAACTTGCCTGCCAACGCAGGAGACATAAGAGATGCAGGTTCAATCTCTGGGTGGGGAAGATCCCTGGAAGAGGGCATGGCTACCCACTCCAGTATTCTTGCCTGAAGAATCCCATGGACAGAGGAGCCTGGAGGGCTGCAGTCAGTCCATGGGGTTGCAAAGAGTCAGATGCAACTGAGGCAACTTAGCACACACACATAATTGCTTTACAGTGTGCATTAGTGTCTACTATACGCAAATCGTATAGTACGCAAATCGTATAGTACGCAAATCGGGAGAAGGCAATGGCACCCCACTCCAGTACTCTTGCCTGGAAAATCCTATGGATGGAGGAGCCTGGTAGGCTACAGTCCATGGGGTCGCTAAGAGTCGGACACGACTGAGCGACTTCACTTTCACTTTTCCCTTTCATGCACTGGAGAAGGAAATGGCAACCCACTCCAGTATTCTTGCCTGGAGAATCCTAGGGACGGCGGAGCCTGGTGAGCTGCCGTCTATGGGGTCGCACAGAGTCGGACACGACTGAAGCGACTTAGCATAGCATAGCATAGCATAGCATATGCAAATCGAATCAGCTATACATACATATACCTATATCCCCTCTCTTTTAGTCTCCTTCCCATTTAGATCACCACAGAGCATTGAGTAGAGTTCCCTGAGCTGTACAGTAGGTTCCCATTTGTTATACTTTATACACAGTAGTGTATATAAGTCAATCCACCATGTTTGTTTTTAATTGTTCATGTATTGTCTGGTTTTATTGTTAATTCAAGCGAGAGGTTAAATCTGATCCCTGGTACTCCATCTCTGTCTTAATTGAACACTGACTCTGGCTCTCAAGCTGAATTTATTTTTAAGATGTGATGATGTAGAAAATGAACATGCATGAGTCTTTACGGACGTGAATGAATAAATAAACAAATAGGAGAGAAGAGACAAGTCTTCCTTGTAGAAGAATTCCAAGCACTATATGTAGGTGATCTTCCCTCTGGAAGGTAAAGATTCATCCTCAAGGGTGGGTTAGGCTCAGGGACTGGTTCCCAAAGACTAGGCCAGGAAAGGAAAGGCAGTAACGATACGGTGGAGAAACCCAGCAGATTCCACCACAGCCAAGTGATGAAGGTCGACATCACCGACGATCAGTCGTATGGTATCACGTGCCCTCGGTGTGATGTGATGAGCGGGGCACTTCTCTGCACTACTCTCTCCAGAAACCCATAGCCCTAGTCTAATTACGAGAGAAACCACAGAGAAACCCAGGTTCAAGGACACTCTACAGGGTACATAATCTGTACTCTTCAAGACTTTCAAGGTCATAAACAACAAAGAAAGACAGGAACTGTAGCAGACAGAAGGCCGGGGAGACAGGCCCACGAAGCACCACATGGGATCCTGGATTGTACCCGAGAGCAGAAAGAGGACATTAATGGAAAAATTGGTGAATAAGCTGGAGTTTCATTTTAAAAAATGATCTGAAACACAGCCCAAACTGCAGCACAGCGAGGAAAGGACAGACTCGCCAATAAATGGAGTGAGATCAATTGGATATCTGTATGGATTCCTACTCTTTACCTTACATAAAAATCAATTTCAGATGGATTACAGGTCTAAATGTGAGAACAAGGGAGCTTTTAGAAGAAAGCATAGGAGCATATCTTTACAATCTTACTGTAGGCAGATTTCTTAACCAAGACCTAAACTGGGAAAGTGGATGAAGTGGATTATAGTGAAAATAAGAACCTCTGTTTATCGGAAGAACCCATGAGGGGAGTGAGAAGGCAGCTGGTGGACTGGGAGGAGATATTCACAACACACTCGTCCAAGACAGGACTCATATCTGCACTACAGAAGAACTTCAAATGAATAGGGAAGAAAAGACAACCCAATAGAAAACGGCAAATTGGTTCACAAAAATGGACTTCTTCCAAGAGGCCTCTGCAACTTTGAGGAGTTCTCATGGTCTGTGCACCAGAGTGGGGAAAAGTCCGGGAGGTGGTGAGGAGATGGGGTGACACTGTCTCTTGCTTGCTACTCTGTGCCCCCCAGTCGCTTTGGGAAACCACTTGGCAGTACCTACTGAAGCCCCAGCTAAGAGCACTCTGTGGGGGGGCTATTTCATTCCCAGGCATGGACCCAGTAGGTACAACCAAGAGCCACATCCGGGAATGTTCAGAGCAGGTCTTCTGGTGCCCCCCAGGTGGTGGCTACCTACCTGCTCATCAGTAGAATGGGTGACGTGATCTATTCCCACGACGGGCCCTTTACAACACTAGAGTGGGCAAGGCACCACTCCGCCTAGCAACGTGGAGGGATCGCACCAATGCTGCTCTGAGCCAAAGAAGCTGGACACAACGGACACGTGTGTTGGAGCCCGTTTCCCTAAAGCATAAGCCACGAGAGAGCAGTCAGTGCTGTCAAAGGCAGAGTCGGGTACCCCCTAAGGGCGGGTGGGTGTTGAGTGAGCGGAGAACCAGGGTCCCCCAGGGGGGCGGTGGGGTGACCGTGTCCTGCTTCTTGATCTGAGTCTTGGTTCTGAGGGTGGATACTAGCTGTGAAAATTCAGCAAACCAGACCATTTGATACTTTTACTTTTGTGTAGCAAAACATTGTTAGAACAGATTTTTTTTAGTGTCATATTTTGATTTACCAAAACTTGGTTGAGAGTCCAAGGATGTTCATTATTTTCCTCTGTATTTTTGTCCTACATTTGAGATAGCTTTAATACAATAAATACACAGAGAAAATGAGCAGTGAAAATTTCCTGTCTCTGTATCTGCCTAACTCTCTCTCCCAATCTCTCTGAAAGGAAACTTCAGACATTAATTTTGTGTCCAGAATTCTGTCTTTTTCTCTGGAAATTCTGGTCATATTAACATACACTGTTAGAGTTTGGGGATATTTTAAGTACTGCTTAATAAAAATTACTCCTCTGGCCCATGATTTCCAAGCTGTATTCTCACTCTTCTTTACTTCCTATGATTTTTAAACAACTGCAGATCACGCGAAAAGACGGAAAACTTAATGTCCAAACCGGATAATAATAGTAAAGGAAGAAACAAATTATGTAGTTATATGTTAATTTCATTTCTACATCTAGATGCGGAAGTCTTCAATAAAATGTAGAGATGAAATCAAGCCCATTAGTGTATTTAAAAGGAGAACGTGGTTTGTTCCAGGAGCCAAGAAGCTGGCCTGGGGGACGCCACTCATCCTCACGGCTGCTCCTCTGAACAGCTCAGCCGCCTCCCCGTCCTTCCTTCCTGGATGAGATGTGGTCTCTGTTCTGAGATCTGGTCTCTGCTCTAGTTACGTTTGGACCTTCAACAGCCATGACGTCGGGCTCAAGCCCTCATCCAAAGTAGCCCTTCTCCCTGGTGGCATCTCTGGTGGGGCTGCCAGGAAGTCTATGGTGGGGACAAGTGGCCTTGGCTTCTCTTGATTTTCTGTCCCCTTCTCATAACTCCTCTTCTAGGTCCTGCCAGGTCTGCCCAGAGCTACCATGGGTCAGAGAGCCAGGGCAGAGGCTCGGGGCTGCAGGATCTCTGGTGGGGTGTTGATGACTTACCATCAGATACCTTGGGCATCTTCCCGTGAGACCCTGAGCCCAGCCTCTGGAGCGGGTGACAGCCCCCCACCCCGGCGGCCATCCACAGCCCTTCACCACCCAGCTCTGTGTCACGTTCCCCAGGCGGGGCTTCCCCGCCAGCCTCAGGTCTGGCTCTCGGCCACGAGCCGGGGAAGCATGGCCCTGTGTCCCCAGGCAGTGACGGGCTCTCTGCTTCCTCGGGGCCCCCCTTTCTCTTTGCCTGACCAGACAGCAGTACTGAGTCATGGTCAACGTCAGACCACCTGGCCTTCGATCCTGCCATTTCCTCTTCCCACCCACGAGATGAGGGGCCAGTCCCTAACCCCTCAGTGGCTCGTCTTCCTCATCGGTCGGCAGAGATGGACGACAGCGCCTGCCTTGAGGGGGTTCTTGGGAGAATGGAGGTGTGCATGGTCCTCAGATCAGTGCTGGCAGGTGGCACAGATCCCATACCTCAACGTCAGCCAGCATCGCGGTGTCCTCTGCTGCCCCAGCCCTCAAAGCCCATTCCTCCCTGTTAGACTTGTTCAGGCCCAAACAGCATCCAGGCTCTGTGTTCCAGTCAGAGGGACCCAGGGCCAGGCCCACTGCTGTATCTCTCCAGCACATCTCCTGTCTCTTGGGCTCCGAACCCTAACCCCACCCTGGGATCCAAGGACCCCCACTGCATTTGAAGCCCTCCTTCAGCTCTCACCCTCAGAGCAGGGTGACAACGGAGGGCTCCATGAGCCTGGGGCCCCGTCACACACTCACGTCTCAGGTCAGAGTGAGCCGTGTGCCCTCTGGACCCCCCCTAGATGAGTGAGCAGCATCACGAGACGGATCGACTCTCTTATCTCACCAAGCCTTGGAGCCCTTCCTCCGCTGCATCCCAAGGTGGTCCTGGCACTTCATGCTCACTGAGTGTTGGCCTCTGGGTGGTCCACTTTTCAGGCCCCCAACCAAGAAAACTGGGGAGCTGTATCCTGCATCCAGATTCTCTGCTAGTTGGCCCATATCAGAGAATTCAGCCTGCTATCACTTTACGTTCCTCCTACCACTCTCCACACCCTCAGCTCCCACTTCCGCACATACCTCCCGTTTCTGTCCGTGGAAGTTGGGAAAATGCAGTACTTTTGGTGTGAAGTAAGCCCACTTCCTTTGGTTTATTTTCTGAACCTTACTTTTCAGGGTCTGTTGGGTCTTGAGTCCAGTCCTGGGTCTGGAAGCCATGAGAAGCTGTCGGGGTTGGGGAGGTCCCAAGAATCAGTAGCTTCTTGCAAAGCGATCGACTCCTTCCCAATCAAGGTTCTCACTTCAACAGCAGACCCCCTGTGGCATGGAGAATCCAGCTGTTGTTGTAACGTGGCCACTGGCAGTGTGAGCCTCTGGGTTTGGCTTTAGGAATCTCAGCTCTGCGGCATCAGGAGTGGGGGTCCCCTGCTAGGGCAGACGCGAGGTCTTCTGGCTGTGTGTGGTGTGTGAGCCAGGAGGTCTCTCTCTCCACTTTGCTGAACACAATTAGGAACAACCAACCAATCTCGTTACACCATTAGTTCGACAGAACGTTCTGAAGTCTTAAGTCACAAGTCACCCAGAGCCTGGCCCCTTGTCCATGTTTGATCAGGAGCATCCAATCCGGATGCGTTTGGTGTCTCTGCTGCCGCATTGCACCACAGAGCCAGAGCCAGTAACGCCTGTAAATCAAATCAGATTCAAGAAGCAGTTCCAGAAGGCCTGGAAGCTGTTCAGAAAACTCATCCTTAAGATTTCACTCCTCTAGAAGCGCTCCATTATCACAGCTTGTGCCAGTCGGTGTTCTCCCAAAAACACAACAAATAGGCCAGCAAATAATCCTTCACATTTATAGGGAGGGGCCCACGTGACTGTGGGGCTGGCAGGTCTGAAATCCGTAGGGAGGCTGGTAGGTTAGGGACCCAGGCAGGAGTTAATGCTGAACTCTTGAGGCAGAATTTCTTCTTCCGCAGGAAATCTCAGTTGTGGCTCTAAAATCCTTCAACTGATTAGGTGAGGGCCACCCACACAGCCAAGGGTCATCTTCCTCTTGGAGTCAACCAACTGTAGATGTCAACCACACCCACAAAAGATTTGTACAGAGTAGCCCAAACTCATGTTTGATAAGATAACTGGGGACCGGAGACCAGCGAAGCTGACACAGAGGACTCACCTTCACAGAGACTAATTTTGGACATTTTATTGTGTTCCATTGATCTGCTTGTCTCTCTGTGAAGATGTCAGACTGTTGTCATTGAAGGAGTTATTTATACTTCATGTTAAAAATAGCTATTCTGGGAGAGTCTATCTTCTATGTGCAACTTTAAATCACTTTGTCCTGTTCCCCAAAGTACCACATTAAGGATCTGAGTGCAATACCAGTTAATATACAGCTTACATAGGAAGGACCCATACTCTTTTGCCAACCACACAATTGCATTGCTGGAAAACCAGAGACTGTGCTGAAAACACCATTAAAATCATACAGGAGGCGGCAAAACCGCTAGAGGACAAGGTGAGTGAACAGAAACATCCAATCGCAAATGGAGGCAGACAGAACATTCCGTCCATGATAACAAAGTAACCACACAATCTCTAAGCATACATTTCACCAGAAGGTGAGGGAGTGATATGTGGAATCTCGTGCTGTTGCCGTTTGGTCGCTTTTGTGACCTTAGACAGCAGCTCACCGGGCTCCTCTGTCCATGGCATTTCGCAGGCAAGAATGTCAGAGTGGGTTGCCATTTCCTTCTCCAAGGTGGTCTACGACATCTGACTAAAGGGTGGGAGACGTGTCCTTTCTGGACAGTGGGTGTTGGGTACCTGGGCAGGCAGACACTCAAGCCAGGGATAACTCTGGAAACTCACTTGCAGTGGGAAGGCTACACGGGCAGGGATGCTGGAGACGAAACAGGACAATGTGCCGGCGGGCCCTGGAGGGTCCCGCCTGCCTGAGTGTTTTGGACCTAGTTCTTTAAACTCCGTGGATCTCAGTCTTCTGCCTTGAAAAATGGTCCTCATAACACTTGCTTCTTTACTTATCGGATTTTTTTTCAGGGATTCAGTGGGATACACAATGGAAACCGTTGTGTAATCTGCAAAATCAGTTTCCGTGGCTGGAGTGTCAGCGTCACGATGGAGCATCAGACGGGGGCCTGTCACTTTGGGTCTGTCTGGGTGCCTGTTCCTGCGGGCGAGCGTTCTTCACTTAAAGAACCTCACAGTTAATCCCTCTTTATGATTTCTCAGGAGAAAACTTGGCGCTTTCTAAAACCATTCTGTCAAGACAATTCTCTGGACTTTTTGTTTTTTTTTTTTTACCAGTGAGCATCTTTTCAGGGCTCCCAACCTGCTCTACCAAGGGAACATTTCATGCAAAGATGGGCACAATATAGGACAGAAACAGTATGGACTGAACAGAAGCAGAAGATATTAGAAGAGGGGGCAAGAATACACAGAAGAACTCAACAAAAAAGATCATAATGACCCAGAAAACCATGACGATGTGATCACTCACTTAGAGCCAGACATCCTAGAATGCAGTCAAGTGGGCCTTAGCAAGCATCACTCCGACAAAGGTAGTGGAGGTGATGGAATTCCAGCTGAGCTATTTCAAATCCTAAAAGATGATGCTGTGAAAATTATGTACTCAGTATGCCAGCAAATTTGGAAAACTCAGCAGTGGTCACAGGACTGGAAAACGACTTCATTCCAATCCCAAAGAAGGGCAATGCCAAAGAATGTTCAAACTACCGCACAGTTGCACTCATCTCATATGCTAGCAAAGTAACGCACAAAATTCTCCAAGCTACGCTTTAGCAGTATGTGAACTGAGAACAACCAGATGTTCAAATTGGATTCAGAAAAGGTAGAGGAACCAGAGATAAAATTGCCAACATCTATTGGATCATAGAAATATCAAGAGAATTTCAGAAAAAACATCTACTTCTGCTTCACTGACTATGCTAAAACCTTTGACTGTGTGGATCACAGCAAACTGGGAAATTCTTCAAGAGATGGGAATACCAGACCACCTTACCTGCCTCCTGAGAAAACTGTATGCAAGTCAAGAAGCAACAGTTAGAACCAGACATGGAACAACAGACTGGTTCCAAATTGGGAAAGGAGTACGTCAAGGCAGTATATTGCCACCCTGCTTATTTAACTTATATGCAGAGTATATCATGTTAAATGCCAGGCTGGATGAAGCACAAGCTGGACTCAAGATTGCCATAAGAAATATAAATAACCTCAGATAAACAGTTGACACCACCCTTATGGCAGAAATTGAAGAGGAACTAAAGAGCCTCTTGATGAAAGTGAAAGTGGAGAGTGAAAAAGTTGGCTTAAAACTCAGCATTCAAAAAACTAAGATCATGGCATGCAGTCTCATCACTTCATGGCAAATAGATGGGGAAACAATGGAAAAAGTGACAGAGTTTATTTTCTTGGGCTCCAAAATCACTGCAGATAGTGATTGCAGTGATGAAATTAAAAGATGCTTGCTCTTTGGAAGAAAAGCTATGACCAATCTAGACAGCATATTAAAAAGCAGACACATTACTTTGCCAAAAAAGGTCCATCTAGTCAAGGCTATGGTTTTTCCAGTGGTCATGTATGGATGTGAGAGTTGGAATATAAAGAAAGCTGAGCACCGAAGAATTGATGCTTTTGAACTGTGGTGTTGGAGAAGACTCTTGAGGGTCCCTTGGACTGCAAGGAGAGCCTACCCATCCATCCTAAAGGAGATCAGTCCTGGGTGTGCATCGGAAGGACTGATATTGAAGCCGAAACTCCAATACTTTGGCCACCTCATGCGAAGAGCTGACTCATTGGAAAAGACCCTGATGCTGGGAAGGATTGGGGGCGGGAGGAGAAGGGGATGACAGAGGATGAGATGGTTGGATGGCATCACCAACTCAATGGACATGAGTCTGGGTAAACTCCGGGAGTTGGTGATGGACAGAGAGGCCTGGTGTGCTGCGATTCATGGGGTTGAAAGAGTCGGACACGACTGAGCGACTGAACTGAATCTGCTCATTGTTTCCCTGGTGGCTCAGAGGTAAAGAATCCACCTGCCGGTGCAGGAGACATGGGTTTGATCCCTGGGTTGGGAAAATCCCCTGGATAAGGAAATGGCAACTCACTCCAGTATTGCCTGGGAAATCCCATGGGCAGAGATTGTCACTGTTTCCACTTTCCTCATCTATTTGCCATGAAGTGATGGGACCGGATGCCATGATCTGGTTTTCTGAATGTTGAGCTTTAAGCCAACTTTTTCACTCTCCTCTTTCACTTTCATCAAGAGGCTCTTTAGTTCTTCTTCACTTTCTACCATAAGGGTGGTGTCATCTTCATGGGGTTGCAAAAGAGTCAGGCACAACTTAGCAACTGCCACTGCTGCTAAATCACATCAGTCGTGTCCGACTCTGTGCGACCCCATAGACGGCAGCCCACCAGGCTCCCCCGTCCCTGGGATTCTCCAGGCAAGAACACTGGAGTGGGTTGCCATTTCCTTCTCCAGTGCATGAAAGTGAAAAGTGAAAGTGAAGTCACTCAGTTGTGTCCGACTCTTCGCGACCCCGTGGACTGTAGCCTACCAGGCTCCTCCGTCCATGGGATTTTCCAGGCAAGAGTACTGGAGTGGGGTGCCATTGCTTTCTCTGAAACTTAACGACTAAACAACACAATAAATCTACCAGTCAGCTTTTCCCACTTCCTTGAGATGCAGTTGAACTGACCATTTAAATACACTTGGGAGGCAGCTGTTTGAAATGCAGACTTAATCCGTGTTACCAAAGGCTCTTAAATTATTCAGGTAACCTTGGACGAGTCAATTAACCTCTCTGGGCTCACTGTCTGTATCTGGAAGATGAAGGGGCTGCGGGAGACGGGTTGTGTGATGGTCCATGAGATCCCGCCTGGCTTCTGTGCTCCGACGTGGGGTTCAGGTCCCCAGGGTGTGTGGATTCCTGGTGCTGATGGCACAAGGAAGAACCACAAACAAACTGCTTCCAACGCGAAGATGAGAGATGAACATGCATCTTCAGGTAGAGAATATTCATCATCTTCAGTGGACAAGAAAGCTACCTGAAATAACAAATTCAAGCAAATCCTACTTTGATTACGAAGCGGGGAATACAATTCAGCTCTGGCTGTCTCGGGCTGCAACATGATACGTTATCAGGGCCTCGGACTAACAGCAGAGAGTCTGCAACTCGGGCCGCACGCCTTTCGGAGGGGAGCTTTGTGCCACAGACATCTCTTCACCAGCAGGCGTGAGGAACCGTGCTGGGAGATATTTAATACTGAGTGATAATAGGATTCAATGCTCATTATTCAAGAGCAGGCACGGGTTCTGGCCCACGGTAATTATTAAAATCATGTTTATGCCGAGTAATGCAATGAACGTCCCCTATTTTTGACCCGACCGAGCACAGGCAGAGGGGGAGGCGATGTTTCACATCTTATCAATTGGATTTAGAGTGTGCCTGTGCTGCGGGCGAGGAGCGGGGGTCTGTCCGGGGCGATCAGCGCATGGCTGGCGGACGGATGGATGGCTGCCAGGCTGCCCACCCTGTTCAGGTCTCAGGAGACCCCACCTTCTGCCAGCGAGACCTGGGGTCCCTGAGCCGGAGCTCACTTTAGCTGCAGGATCAGATTCCAGTCTCCTAGCCTGCTCAGGGTCCTTCCCTGCCAGCTGCCATCTCGCATTGGCTCCACAGCACCTAACGCTGGTGGTGTGTCAGTTTGCAGCATAAAGGCCTCCAGTCCCGGGAGTGGGAGACCAAGGAGAGCTCCTCTCCAAGGGCCAATGAGACGTTCACTAGACCCCAGGAGAAGCAAAGCTGATCCCTGCTCCTGCACGCAAACCTTCTCACTTTCTCCAGCCGGAGTTATGGGATTGTGGCCCTGTCGGGGAAGACCCCAAAGTCCCTGGCCCTTCCCCCACCTGCTCACCAGGCCCCCAGGGCACCTTTCGGAGCTGTTTCCAGGAGTCCTCGTGGCCTAGAGGGTCAGACTCTGCTTCCCCGCATGGCTTTCCACGTCCACTGGGAACACCAACGGTTGCTTGTGCCGGGGGCTCCGTTTCTGTCCCCGGCTGGCCCTGCTGCAGCTGGAATATTCTGGACTTGGCCGTCTGCCTCAAAGATGCACAAGGGGCCCTTTCTCCCACGTCCTGGCACTCAGCCCTCTGACCCCAATGCGGAGCTCCTTGGGCACCAGAATTTCAGGCTCCCGTGAACCCTCAGGAATCCCGAGCATCCTGGGACTCTGGGGGAGCTGGGAGCTGGAGGCGGCCTCCTCCAGCTCGCTTCATCCCTGCTCATCGGCCTGTGCCCTGGGGTGGGGGTCTGCTCCCTGAGGCTGGGCCCTGTGCCCACGGAGGCTGCCTAACAACTGGACCACAGGGGACAGGGCCGGACCACAGGGGACCAGGAGACGTCGGGCGAGAGGACAGACGGACACCAAGGCCGCACATCTGCAGACCAGCTGCCCCTACTCCTTGTCCAGGTCCATCTCCATGCATTGGGAGTGCCTGGGACTCGGCTAATTGTCGGAACCTTCCCCGGAACAGACAGCCTCCTCCAAGGTCCACGAGGTGCCTCTCAAGGCCTGAGCACGTGTCCTCATTGCTTGCAAGAACAGCCTATCTGGGTGAGCGCAAATAGAATTTTGTTTTCAGCTGCAAATCTGCGATTCCAAATTTCTTCAACCTCATCCACTGTTCTGTTCCAATTCTTCTGTCAAAGGCCTTTGTGGAAGGAGTTTGACTTCTGAGGGCTGATGAACCAGCAGATTGAGTGCTGGGCTGTAGAAAATTTCAAATGTGTGCGGCTGACTCGTTAGGGAGCAAAAGAGACTCGAAGTCATAATGGAAAATCAGATTGAAAAACGTGCTTAATTTATAGTGCAAAGTAGATTTAGTATAGCTGGTGGCCAGGAAGCTCACCGCGTTCCAAGTGCATGCGCGTGTGTGCGCGGACCTGCGCTTCTTTCTGCTTTTGGACGACCGCTTTGTGTTGCTTGCTCATTGCTCTTTCCAGACCATCTGGCGGCCCTGGACAGAGCTCCGTGAGATGGGGTTTGGCAGTTCGGGGGGGACTGGGTGAGTGGAGGGAGGGCTAGATGCCTGGAGAACCTGTGCCCTGGGGCTGACGTCACCAACACAGAGACCTGGGAGCCCTCTATGGGCACTGCACGCAGAAGTCCGGGGTCCAGCTCCTCCAGGAGCCCCGGCCTGGAGCATCTCTGCCAGCCCCCAGCCCCCACAGTCTCTCCAGGGGGCCAAGATGGCAGATCCTGCAGCCCCCATCCCTGACAAGGTCAGAGGCCGGGGTGGTGGTGGGAGCAAGGGCCCTGGAAAAGGAAAACAAAGCCCTGGACAGCTGAGGCTGGCCGGGTGGGGGTGCAGAGACCCATGAGCACCTGAAGTGAGATGTGCACGTTCTGACCCAGAGACAGGCCCTCCCGGTGCACAGAGGATGCGCTGTCTCTCCGAATGCCCCGCTGAGCGGGGGGGCCTGGGGGGTAGACTCCACTGTCGCCTCCACCCATGGCCAGCAGGCACCCCTGGTTTATCACCTGTGGGGGGAGGTAACAGGAGGGCTCCCAGGACCACCGGGTATGAGCTGCAGTGAGGAGTCACAGGCCGGCCCTGGCTCCTCCCTCCCCAGCCTGGCAACAGCTGGGCAGTGGCTTTACCATCTTTCTTCCAATGCTGTTTGGAGCATCGTGACTGTGATGAAGGAAGCTCATGAAAGCTCCGAGCTGCCAGAGAGCTGGCCTCAGAGTCAGTCCTTCAGGCCTTCCTCCCTGGCAGCCCTGCAGCAGGACCGAGGCAGCCCTGCAGCAGGACCGAGGCAGCCCTGCTGGGGTCCCACCGGCTTCTCAGGGGGTATGAGCATCTCAGAGCTTGCTGGCCCCTGCCCTCCATTATGGGCTGAGTGGTGTCCTCCCAGGTTTGCGTGTTGAACTTCTAACCCCCATGACCTCAGAATGTGACTGCATTTTGGAGACAGAGTCTTTAAAAGGTACTTAAAGTAAAGTGAGGTCACACAGGTGGACCCTGAACATGACTGGGCTTCTTATAAAGATAGGTGATCAAGACCCAGAAGCTTCCCAAGTGGCTCAGCGGTAAAGAACCTGCCTGCAATGCAGGAGACAAAAGAGATGCAAGTTCCATCCCTGGGTCGGGAAGATTTCCTGGAGTAGGAAATGGCAACCCACTCCCAATATTCTTGCCTGGAAAAGGTCATGGACAGAGAAGCCTGGTGGGCTACAGTCCATGCAGGGGCAAAGAGTCGGACACGATTGAACAAACACCCCCCTATGATCAAGACCCAGAATCACACAGAGGGACCACGTGAGGATACAGGAAGGACACACCCAACTACACACCCAGGGGAGGCCTCGGGAGGGACCAGCCCTGCTCCTATCAGAAGCTCGGATTCCGGACTCCAGGACTTGGAGAGAACCAGCTTCTGTTGTCTAAACCCCCCAGTCTGTGGCTTTTGCAGCCACCAAGCTGCCTGACAGCACGTCAGATGTGGCTTTGTCACCTGCACAGTGACCGACCTGTAGTGACAGACAGGCTTGTAAGGGCTGGAGCGGTGGAAGGCAGGTGCTAATCTGGGGCGGCCTGAATCTGGATGTGTGAACGTCTGCCTCGCTCGGGCTCCCCGGCCACAGGGTCTGGGTGAACCCCAGGCTGCTCTCCCATCTCCAGCCTCCCCCTCCTCACCAACCCCACTCCAGCGAAGCCACCAACCCCAGAGAGCAACGTGTGCCCGTTTCACAGCCCCCCGATCAGACGCCGAAGCTTTCCTTGACCCTGCCGTTCATTCTCCAGCAGCTCCCTCCTTTCCCATGGAAGCCTTTAAAGAAAAAATAATAAAGATGCTAACTATAGAAATCAGATGAAAAAAAGGAAGCAAGACACCAGAGCTTGCTGCTGATCAGGAAAAAGTTCAAAAATAGATAAATATTATACATTCCATCAAAAATTTACAATTAATTACCATTTTCATACCACTGAAGTTGTCAGTGAGTTTGATTACTATTCTCAATTATAGACTTTGCAAATGCCCCCCCTTCCCAAAGTACAAATGACATTTCTAATTGCTGATCTAAGACTCCGCTTCCCAAAATAGATGGAGAAGACAAAAATAAGTGTGGGGATGATGGTGTTTCATCACCCGGTGTTGGGCAAACTGTCACGGGGGTGGCAGCGGGAGGGGAAGCTGGCCAGTCCAGCGGTCTCGGGGAAGACCCGCAAGGCCCAGCCTGTCCGGCCTGGGAAGTCCCACCCCTGCCTGCCTCCTTCGTTTCAATTCCAGCCCCAGACGAGGCCCCCAGAGGGCAGGTGCCTCTCCACACTGGAGGGCGGGTGGTCCTCAGGCATGGGAGGGTGGTGGTGGGCAGGGAGGTGGCCCCTCCGCTCAGGACCCTTGGATCACCAGGCATGGCCACACCTCTGAGCCGCAGACACACCCACATCCCCCCCATGGAGTAGTCAGTCTGTTCCCTGAGGGCCCCTGACTCGTGTGCACAGTCACGCCCCCTTCTCCCTCCCCACACTCTTGGCCAGGCTCCTGGTCTGTGCCCCATTACCCGGTTCTGCATGCCCAGCAAGGTGGACTGCCCCCTCCATCCCCCAGTTTCAGGATTCCACTGGGCTAGGCCTCTGTCGTGTCTGGACCCCCCCAACACTTCCGCCCCCACTGAACTCAGGGCCCTCTGAGGTCAGAGCCATTGGCTTGTCTACAGAGAAGCGCCCCAGACTCAGGAAGCTAGAGGCCAGGCTGAAGGGCACAGCCAGTGATGGGCAGAGCAGGGACAGAGTGACCAGCCAGCCGCTGCATCTGTGGCCGTCTGCCCTCACAGCTAGGGTAGACAAAGAGCTGCTTATGTACATGTGGGTCTCCTTGAGCCAGGCAGCGGAGGGCATCCACCCTGCTAAGGACGGGTGGTGGTCCAGGCTGGGGGGACAAAGCCCCCAGAGGGAGGCATGGTCCAGGACCAGGGGAGCCAGGAGAGAGGAGGATTCTCGGCCACAGCGAGCTGGTGCTGATCTCGGTGTTTAGATTTGGAAAGGATGCAGGGGATTTGTGCTGCGTCGCCTGGATTTAATAGCCCTTCAAGTGAACTCCAACCTCTAGAATTCAGGCTGCCTCAGGCGAGCTTTGGGAGAAAGACATGGCAACCCACTCCAATACTCTCACCTGGGGAATCCCATGGACAGAGGAGCCTGGTGGGCTACAGTCCGCGGGGTCGCAGAGCCGGACAGGACTGAGCGACCAAACCACACAGGGAGGTGTGCACGAGCGTCTGGAGGGGCCTCGGCTGGGCCAGCCCCGGCTCTGACTCTCAGCTCCGGGCCGGCTCTGACAGAGGACCCGATCTCCCTGGAGGCCAGCCTTTAACACCTGGGAAAGCGGGTGGTGATGCCGACCCAGGTCAGCTCCACGATCCTCCCGTGAATCTGCAGAGTCACCCCCTTCTCTTCATCGCGTGCCCGCACGCACTTCCCCAGCACCAGCCGGGGGCTTTCTCAGTCCCGTGCAGAGTGGCTCTGCTCCTGGATTATTCAGACGGAACATCTCCGATGACATCTGAAACAGAGCCGGCAAACGCACCCTTGCCACCTGTGTTCACACACGTGTGGGTTAGTGTGGAGGATGCTGACACGGACCCAACCCGTCTCCCACCAGCCCTTGAGACGACCACTTGCTAATCTCCTGACCGTCCTGTGTCATCATGCCGTCTTTGTTTCTCAGGGAAGCTATATGGGCTTCCGGATGTCCGTGAACTCTCAGGGTGGGGAGGGTCCTCCCATCACACCATCTCGGGTTGCGTGCGCGGCACAAGCTGTGTCTGGTGTGGAGCTTGTGGGACAGGAACCCAGGGCAGAGCCCTCCAACCACGAGGACCGTGCTGTCCCCAAGGCCAGTCTGAGCTGAGTGTGGTGAGGATACCGGGCTGGAGGCATCCCCTGGGAGCCAGTCTCCACATTCCGTGCCTTCCCGGTCTTTCCAGGGTGGATGCGCTGCTCCGTGTAATGGCTAATTTTACGTGTCAGATTGGCCCCAAGTGTCCAGGTATCTGGTTAGACATCAATCTAGGCATGTCTGTCTGTAGTGCAGACGGTCCTCCCCAATGTGGGGCCCTCATCCAACCCATCGAGGGCCTGCACGGACCCAAAGGGAGAGAAGGGGAGCGTCCACCGTCTCCTGAGCTAGGACATCCATCCTCTCCTGCCTCCAGCTCAGATTTGCCCCTGGGCTCCTGGTTCTCAGCCTCTGCTTGGACCAGAACTAAGCCCCTGGCTGCCCTGCTGTCCAGCTTGCAGACTACACGTCTTGGGATGTCTCAGCCAGTTCCTGTAATAAACCTCTTTCTGTGTATATATCCTGCCGGTCTGTTTTCCAGGAGACCCCCAACTAATACACTCAGCTAAAGGAGACTGAAGACCCCATATACTGGGGGAGGATCCGGGTGAGGGTCAAGGTCCTGATTTGAGGTCACAGCCCCTCTGCCTTGAAGGACACCACTGACCCTCGGGCCCCTTCTCTGTCCCTTGAGAAGCCTCAGTTGACTGGGGAGGGGGCTTACGGGAGCCTCTGGGCTGCCCACAGCGTTCACAGGACGGAGGCCGCTCACGGGAATCAGAGGAGACGGGCTCCTCATGGGATGTGTAGGTAGGACAGCATCCGGTTTTTATTTCTCAGCCGGGGTCAGCCGTTTCATTAAACATTAGAATTCCTGCTTCATCGTTTCTGTGGCTCTGACTCATATCTGATGGGAGAGTTTCATGATCACCCATAAATTTGAGTGATTATTTAAGAAAAAAAAATCAGTGGTGGAAATTTATGATTAATCGCGTAAATTTTTAGAACCCAGCATTGAGCTTCCCAGTGGAAAGAGGTCCCGGGTCTGGGAAGGAGCTCAGAGAAGCAGAGGCCCCTGGGACCGGCCTCAGCACCTGCTGCTCACGCTCATCTCGGGAGCCCCGAGGTGCTGGGGGAAGACCAGCCCCCACTCAGCACGTGGCGTCGGACACGTCCCTTCATCGGCCCCGAGGTCTGAGCTGGGGGGCTGTGGGCACTGGAGTCCCTGGTCCACCCCTCGCCCGGGCGTCCCTGAGGCTCTGGGTGGATCCGCGGGTCTGGAGCACTGAGGACGCGGCTGGTAGCCGCAGCGTGCTGGCTCCAGGAGCAGGGTCCCGGCCGGCTTTCATTAACTAGTGTAATTGTTCGCGCTGGTGGCTGAAGACGCACAGCTCTGCCCGGCGCAGCCCCAGGGAAAAAGCCACCCAGCGTCGGCCTTCTTGGGCTGGAGCCGTGCGCCCGGAGCATCCCTCACTCTGACTTACACGTGTCTTCTGCCCGCTCGGAGCAAATGCAGTTTTCCTTTTTATGACTATTGCTTATTTACATAAAAAAAGTGTACGCCAGGCCCAAACTACACACAGCCAATGCTCCCAACAACCTGGCACCAGACACGGAGACCCCCCAGGCCCCCAGAGACATGGAGAGGGCAAGTGACGGCCTGGGTGGGGGGCTCCTGGAGGGCAGCGCTGGTCCCCCTCCCGCCCTGGCCTCAGCCTCTCCCCCCCTCCCCCGCAGCCATCTGGCCCCGCCAGGAGCGGCTGGCCGGTCTGGCCCCTTCTCTGGGGGAGCCGGGGAGAGCAGAACAGTCGCTCCACCCTGATGTCACACGTGCCTCTGTCTGTGGGAGTGGTCTCCCCGCTGTTTGCAGAGCACAGCCCAGCTCACGAGGCTGCGGGGACAGAACCCGAAGCTGTGTTGAGGTGGGAAGGACTGCTCTGCCCACCACGTACACAGCGGAGAGGGTCCTGCGTGGGATGGCCCTGAACTTGTGGCTCAGGGCTCGGGGCTTGAGGCTTGCGCCCAGCGGCTGGGGCAGAGGAAGGAAGGGATGACGAAGCCCCCTGAGCCTGGCTCCTCCCTTTCTGGGTGGTGGGACCACGCGGGGCTGCCCCTTCCTCACCTTTAAGAGGGAGGGTCATCGAATCTGCAGGGGGACTGAGGTGGTAATTCAGGAGCAGGGAGGAGTGGCTAATGGGTAAGTACCCAAAAATGTGAAGCGGATTGTTAGTCTCTCAGTCATGTCCAACTCTTTGGCGACCCCATGCGCTGTAGCCCACCAGGCCCCTCTGTCCATGGGATTCTCCAGGCAGGAACAGCATAGTGGGTATCCATTCCCTTCTCCAGGGGATCTTCCTGACCCAGGGATCGAACCCAAGTCTCCCGGCTTGCACGCAGATTCTTTACCATCTGAGCCATCAGGGAAGCCCCCAATAATGTGAAACCCCCAGGGAACTCCCCCTGAGGCCCTCACTGACTGTGTCCACAGGAAGTACAGGCTGGGGCCCCAGGCCCCTCCCCTCACAGCCCCCCAGTCTGGCCCAGACCTCTCGCCGGGGTCTCTTCCTGAGATTGTCCAGGGTTGGGGGGGATGGAGACAGGTGAGGGGAGCTGGGGGCTGCAGTGGGTGCCTGTGAGATGCCAGGAGCGGCCTGAGCAGTTCTGGGTGTGGGTGGAGCTACATGGAGGAAAGGGGGGGAGGCCATGCGTGAAGGGGAGGGACATGCAGGGCCTGTGCTGGGACCCGGGACGGCTTCAACCCAGCTATGCCACCGAGGTGGCAAGGCCCCAGGACGCAGGCGTGGGGAGAAGGGCCAGGAGCCAGGGCAGAACAAGCTGCACCCCCACTCGGGAGGAGGTGATGCCCCCGGAAAGGGCTCTCAGCTGGGACCGCTCTGCTCCCTCCCGGGGGGCAAGTGGCAATGTCTGCAGACACCTTGGGTCATCCAGACTTGGAGGGTGGGCTTTCCCGGTGGTCCAGGGGTTAGGAACCTGCCTGCCAAAGCAGGGGACAGAGGTTCGATCCCTGATCCGAGAAGCTCCCGCATGCGGTGGAGCAGCTAATCCTGTGAGCCACGACTCCTCAGCCCGACCGTCCCAGAGCCCGTGCTTCATGACGAGAGACGCCCCATATGAGAAGCACCCACACTGCACCCGGAGAAGGGCACAGGCGACAGGGAAGGCCCAGCACGGCCAAAAACAAATAAATAAATACAATTAGAAGGAAAGACTTGGAGGGCGCCACTGGCTCCCAGGGAAAGAGATCCAGGGAGCTGCAGGCCTGCCGGGCTCGGGAGGGCCCACCATAGACAGCGGCCCGCCCGACCCCGTGTCTCAAGGCCGAGGTGGAGAAACTCCACGTAGACCATGGATGGGCCTCGGATCTGCGCTTTGGAAACCAGAGCTGGCGGATTCCACAGCACATGGCAGAGTGCAAGCCCACATCCAGGGGCTGCAAACGTGGACCGCATCGTCCCACGATTTACCAACAGATTGGGGACAAAGGCTGTTCTTTAACCTTTAAGTCAACCCGGCTGAATTACGGGAAGCCAAGTTCACACACGTTTTCAAGAGGATGGAGATAGTTCTCAGCTGGTAACCTTGCCTGGAGGCCCACATTCCCTTTCTCTCTGTTGATCAGCGTTTCTTCTCAGGGGGCCAGAAGGGCCAGGGCAGGGGTCCCACGGGTGGACTTTCCCCATGGGGGGCACCGTGAGCAGGCCGGGGGCAGCAGGTGGGAATCTTTACTGATGCCCCTAATGGAGTGGCCAGTGAGAAACCAGCTCCCCGTGCCACACGGACTGCTTTGTGCCGGGATGGGAGGTTTGTGCAGGGGGAGAGGGAGGCGGGCGAGCAGGAAAAGGGTGGGCTGGGCGTGCGGCTGCCCCGGGACTCGATGAGGTGCGGGTCCAGGAGCGTCCTCCAGAAACTGCGTGCATCCGCGGGGGAGACAGCGCCGGGGCCCCGGCTCATCACAGGCTCATCCGTCTGTTCTCCGGAGACTCCGATGATGACGAGCCTTGGGACTCGAGCCTTTAAGATGCTGCGACAGAGAGACGGCAGCGTACTCGTGAACATCAAACAGCGGGGGCGAGGCGCCCTGTAAATTATGTTTTTCTTATAAAAGTCACTTCAGGGAGAACGCCCGGCGCACGCACGTGCTTCCTCGAGGATGCTGATGAAGCCGCACGCGGAGATCGGGGACAGCCGGGGAGGGGTCTGCGATCTGCTTGTCGGCACACGTGTCCGGCAGCGGCACTTCAGCGTGGTGAGATCAAGCGATCCTACGTGAGCACAAAGGAGAAAAGGCAGGCAGGGGCTATTTTACTGCATGAGGAGCACGGGAGACGCAGAAAGGTGCCCATCCGCTCCTGAAAGGAGGACATTTGATCCTTGTCGGGGTCCTCTCCCAGGGAAATCAAGGCGCCTCAGGGCTGGGATTTGGAGCACAGGGAACGTGGATTCTGCTTCCTTCTGGGGGGTCCCACCCTGCCACCACCCTGCCCCCACCCCCACCCCACGGAGAACTGTGAATCTGTGAGACCAAAGCAGTGTACTCTTGCAGCAGAGACTATGGTGGGCAACTGGGGTAAACGTGCACCCCCAGGCCCAGAGGAGCCCCGAGGCCCAGGTGAAAACAGCAAAGTGGGCTCTCAGCCTGGAGTTGCTGACCTGGAGAGGCCTCTGGAGAGTGAAAAGTTGCTCGAGTTGCTGGATCAGTGTGTGTCGAGCCATAAACACTCACACTTCTCCGCCAGTAATTTCTTGTCTGGGAATTTATCTTTAAGACATGGTCTGAGATGAACTCAGAGATGTTCACACAAAGATACTAATTCCATCGACACTTAGCAGGAAATATGGCCAGTGGCCTCAGCGTTTTCTGGTTTATGTCTGTCTCATGATTCTGTTTTATCCTCTCTGTCCACCTCTTTGTCATCTTTCCCCATCCCTGGACGTGCACCCAGGACAGTAGGGTTTGGACTGGCCACTTTCTTTTCCACAAAAACAGCACCGGAAAATGTGATTTTTGTTAGAAGAATAAATGGCCAGCAACAACCATCAGTTATACTCTGAAGATCCTTAAGCAGCTATTAAAGTTATGTCTTTAAGAGTTTGAATGATGAGTGCAAATGTTTGGGTTGTTGCTCAGTTGCTCAGTCGTGTTCGACTCTTTGCGACCCCACGGACTGCAGCACACCAGGCTCCCCTGTCCTTCACCGTCTCCCAGAGTTTGCTCAAACTCATGTCCATTGAGTCGGTGCTGCCATCCAACCATCTCATCCTCTGTTGTCCCCTTCTCCTCCCGCCTTCAATCTTTCCCAGCATCAGGGTCTTTCTCAATGAGTCGGCTCTAAAGTTTTAGAACTTCAGCTTCAGCACCTGTCCTTCCAGTGACTATTCAGGGTTGATTTCCTTTAGGACTCTCCAGAGTCTTCTCCAACACCACGGTTCAAAAGTATCAATTCTTCGGCACTCAGCTTTCTTTATGGTCCAGCTCTCATATCCATACATGACCACTGGAAAAACCAGAGCTTTGACTAGATGGACCTTTGTTGATCAAGTGATGTCTCTGCTTTTTAATACGCCGTCTTAGGTTTGTCACAGCTTTCCTCATAAGGGGCAAGCTTCTTTTAATTTCATGGCTGCAGTCACTGTCCACAGTGATTTGGGAGTCTATCACTGTTTCTAGACAATGTTAAAGAAAACAGCAGGCTGCAGACCTGCACTAAGTCCCTGGGATCACAGACATGAGACACACGGCAGCCCAGGCCCCGGGGCTGGCCGGCCCATGGGCACACAGGAGGACCCATCGAGGAGAGCCTCACCACCTGCCATCATTCACCCTGAGTGGCTGGCCCAGGACTTCATCCTCTAGGGAATCTTGCCATTTTTCTCTGAGCCCCTGAAGCACGTGTCAGGGTCCCCAGGACCACCCCTAGGCTCCATGATTTCTTGGAAGGACCCGTAAGACGCACTGTGCAGTCCTCACAGCTAAGATGTGTCAGGACAACCAGCCAGACCAAGGTCAGCAAAGGGCAGGTGCACAGCCGGAGCCCGTGGACCAGGCAGGCACCCAGGGTCTGGCCAGGAGAGCCACCCAGGACGTGTTCGGCACCCAGTGCTGAGCTCTGACCTCACGAGTGAAGTGCTGTCTGCCAGGGGAGCCTGTCAGAGGCTCCTGCCCTGGGGTGTGTCCCAGAGCTGGTCTCACCTGGCCGTCACCCAAACTCCAGACTCCAGGAGAGCCGGCACTCAGTATAAACCCCGGGTGTCACCTGGAGCCTGTTAGGTCCGAGCCTGTCTGCTAGATCTTGGCTGCAAGCGGCCGGCTGCTGGCACTCTGGGGTGGGTTCTGCGGCAGCCTCCTTCCCTCCCGAGAATGGAGAAGGCATCCAGAGCCCCCTTTCCTTTACACGAGCTCACACCTGGCAGGCAAGTGGTCCCCAGGGTACGTGGGAACCCCAAGAGCACCCACCATCGCTGGACCCCAACCCCGACTCTGGGCCCTCACCCTACTTCTGGGCCCCTTCTCCATCCCTGAGTCCCACCCCATCGCTGGGCCTGCTCCTCCATCCCTGAATCTTCCCCCTCCCTGAGTCCCACCCCATCCCTGGGCCTGCTCCTCTGTCCCTGAATCTTCCCCCTTCCCTGGGACCCCCTCCCCATCCCTCTGTGTCCTTCGACTCCTTCCTCGGACCCCACCCCTCAACTCCTAAACAGAAGACCTGGACCATTCCTGTCTCTCCCCAGGTATCGGGGGATGGGGTTGAAGCAGTTCTAATATTGAGTCTTTTTATTCTATTTGGGGGTAAAATTAGACGAGAAGAAAGGCTCCTCTGTGTAGCAGTCACTCCTGAAAGAGAAGGCAAATTAAATTATCCCTGGGAGGCTGTGATCCTTTCATGGAAGAAGAAATAAAATCTGTACCGAGCACTTCCTCCCAGGACCAGGCCTGCATGTGAAGGAGGCTCCGTTCACTCACCACCTGCAGGACACCGTGGAGGCTGGGGGTGAACTAGTGTGTGTGTGTGTGTGCACAAACAGGGGACTGCATTTCTGCGTGCAGATGTGTGTGTGTGGGTGTCCAGGTACCCCCCCTCTGTGTCCCTCATCTCCCAGGACTGTGAGGTTAGCTGCCCATGGTCTGGGGCATCTTGAACTGGGGACGTCCTGCCACGGGGCTGCGTGTCACAGGGGACATGTTCTGCCTCCTCAGGGATGCGTTCAGGCTCTTGTCCCTGCTTGCATTCCTGGGGTTAGAGCTCTGCTGACCCGAGTCCCCCGGATGCCCTGACACCCATCTCCCCTACCCTGGGGGCCCCAGGGGACCTCGCGGCCACTGGTCCAGCCGCAGCCCCAAGGCCGTGGCTGCTGCCCTCCTGTCCCACCGGTCCTCAGCTTCTGTTCCCCCTTGGGCATCATCTCACGTACCCACAGTACGCTCGGCCACCAGCTCTGGCCTGGCCGGTCCTTGGCCCTCCTCAGGTTCCTCTCATCAAAGCCGGGAAGGGCGTCCAGCGGTGCTCAGGGCCCCGCACCACTCAGCCTCCCGACGCTCCTACTCATTGGGAGGAGGTTATTTTTGTGAAGTGCATCTGCAAGACACATCTGCTAATTTTCTGTATTTGTTTATCCACAGCAGAAATCTGAACTGTAACTGTTTCACGTGGCAGCTCACGAATAAACAGGAGAAAACAAGAGAAGGCCGCGGAAAGGATGCGCGTTCATGTCCTTATGCAGGTGGGCAGGAGGTGGGAGAGAGGGGGGTTGGGGAGGCGAGTTCTGAGACTCGGGGTGAGTGGGGGCATGCAGACACGAGGAGCCCTGGCTGGATCCTTGCCGCCTGGCTCTGCAGAGCCCGAGGCCCCGAGAGGAGAGGGGGGTGAGTCTACCTGCCCCCCGGCTTAGCCTGGATGGAGCCAGAGACCATCAGATGGCCCTTCGGCCCACTTCCCCTCCTGGCCCTGCGGAGACAAGGACTTGGTGATCATGGGGGACCAGCTTGTGGCCTGTAGGTTGCTGAGAGTGGAGACCGCCCCTCGGACCTGAGTGCTTTCCCCCTCGGTGAGGAGGGAGGCACCAGAACACAGATCCCTAACGTCTCTGCTCGGGCAGTGGTGGGAAGTGCAGGGACAGGGCTGACCCCGAGCAGACGCAGTGCTGGGAAAGGATGCTGTCCTCTCGTGCAGAGGGAGAGGGGCACCTGCCATCTCCTTCCCATGGGACACGGGACACTAATCCTGCTGTGGGTGCCCACCCTCGTGACCTGGTCACTGCCCAAAGACACCCCCTCTCCTGACACCCTCCTGCTGGAGGTTAAGGATTGTGCCCTGTTCTCACATGGATGCCCCGTGCACGTCTGTGTTCTGACGCCCCCTGCACATCAGCGTCCTGACGCCCTGTCCTCATGTGGGCGCCCCGTGCACCTCGGCGTCCTGACGCCCTGTCCTCACGTGGGCGCCCCGTGCCCGTCGGCGTCCTGACGCCCTATCCTCACGTGGACTCCCCGTGCCCGTCGGCGTCCTGACGCCCTGTCCTCACGTGGGCGCCCCGTGCCCGTCGGCGTCCTGACGCCCTGTCCTCACGTGGGCGCCCCGTGCCCGTCGGCGTCCTGACGCCCTGTCCTCACGTGGACTCCCCGTGCCCGTCGGCGTCCTGACGCCCTGTCCTCACGTGGGCGCCCCGTGCCCGTCGGCGTCCTGACGCCCTGTCCTCACGTGGACTCCCCGTGCCCGTCGGCGTCCTGACGCCCTGTCCTCACGTGGGCGCCCCGTGCCCGTCGGCGTCCTGACGCCCTGTCCTCACGTGGACGCCCCGTGCACATTGGCGTCCTGACCTCCTGTTTGTATAAGGACCCCCCACCAGAGCATCAGGACCCACATGACCTCACTGTAACCTATTTGTGTCTTCAAAGCCCATCTCCAAACATAGCCACATTCCTAGTTCCTGGGTGTTTGGTGGGGGATTGGGGTCACCCATTAGCAGCTCAGAGTGTCGGGGCCCAGTGCTCTGAGGAGGAGCATGTGGGGGCTTGTCCAGCTCCACTGTCTGCAGGGAGAGGAGGTCGGTCCACTCTGGGGACACGCGCGAGGCCCATCTTCAGCTGAGGACGGGGTTGGGGGCCGTGCAGAGGCCTGGGAGCTTCCTGGGAGGAGGGGAAGAAGGGAACAAGCATGCAGCGCGCCCTCCCCGGGGGCCCGCAGGGGGACTTCTGCCCTGGCTCTTTAGATCCTGGAAGGAAGTGTGAGCTGGGACCACCCTGTTCGTGCTCAGAACTAGTTCCTCCAGAGCACGCTGGATGTGTGTGTGTGTGTGTGTCTGTCTGTCTGTGATAACAGTCATCGAATCACCAGATTGTAATATCATATTTGGCCCCTGCGGAGATTCCATTATCCATTTACATAAACAAGTAGCACAGACTCATTAAGTTATTAATATCTGACGGAGGCACAATCACCCTGTTTACATCTTTGAGGAGATTTAGGACTAATACAACCATAAATCACCCTGCAACCGAGCGTGCTCAGGAGTGGGGAGGTAGCTTCCTCGGGCTTCTTTCTGGAAAGAAGCTCGTGCCCTCCAGCAGGGGTTTCCTGCCTCCTGCGAAGGCTCCTCTGCCCTGAGGCTGTGAAGGGGCCTTGCTCCCAGCGTTGGTGGAGTCCGCCCCGTCTGCTCCAGCGGAGGGAGTGTGTGACCACCCAGCTCTCCTGTCAGGTTGGAGTTTGTGGTCAAAGTGTGGACCTGTCCAGCATGACTCCCACCAAAGCAGGGGAAAGGGCCTGCTTCTGAGAGGGGCTGAGGGATCCTGCCCGGACAGGAAGGCAGCGCAGGGCGAGAGAGAGAAAGAGAGAGAGAAGGGGAGGGTCAGCCCAGAGGTTTGGAGAGGATGCCTTGGGGTGAATCAAGTATGGAAACGCCGGCTCAGGGCTTCTGTTCAGCACCGCTGTGGGTTAAGCGCTGTTCCAGAGTGCGCGTCTAACCCACTGGCTGGAACAATCCCTCAGGCTCTTGGGAGGCCCTTTGGTCTGCAAAGGCCAGGTCCATTGTGGAGCCTCCTCGCCGGACACTTTGTGAGGACTCCTAGGGTTACGTGGCCACTTGACCTTAAAAGGCCTCGTGCAGGTGCCTGCTCCAAAGGATGCTGTTCCTCCTCCTGCTGGGGTCAGAGAACAGCTGCAACAAAGGACCCCTTTGGGTTGATTTTTAATTGCATACAGGTCTTTAATTTGCAGACTCTCACAGACTGTTTCTAAAAGCCATCTGTCCCTGAGCCCTTTCAGACTTCTCAGACTGGCCTCGGTTTACCTGGGGGTAGACGTGGGTGACTCTGAAGCCCGCTGGGTCAGAGGGGTTTGGACAGGCTCCCAGCCTGCCTTTCTCAGCTCACCTCTCCCTGTGCTGTGAACTCGGTGGGAGGGTGTGTCTCTGCTCACATCCTTTCTCACCGCTCCCGTGAGGCTGATCACAGCTGCTGTCTGCTCCTGAGATGTGCCCATCAGGCTTCCCAAAGCTGCACAAGCCCCGAGCCACCAGGAAGGGCTCTGAACCCCAGCACAGGCTTCCTCTGGGCCCCGTGGCTTCTCAGGGCCCTTGCTCCCAGGGAGGCAGGTTCCCGGTGGGCAGGAAGCCTCCGCTGTCCTGAGGCCGGTCCATCTCTGCCCTCCTGCCTCTCCCCCTCCCCCCTCCCGCTGGTGACGCCGCCCTGTCCCTCTTCCTTCTCACCGACACGTGTTCCTTCTTTTTTAAAAAGACCAGACGCCATCTTCCTGTTTCCTTCAAAACTCACCCCCTCACCAGGGTCTTTCGTTCATCTTTTCCATTTCCTTAAGTAAATTACGGTGGAAGCAATAACTTCCCATCTAACTGGATCTCTCCCGCCAAGTGTCCGTTATCTGCGGATGGAGGGTCCTCCAGGCAAGCGGCCCATCTCCGCAGCCTGCCCGGAGTCCCCCTGGGGACTCTTGGGCCTCCAGGCCACCTCCCGCCAGGACATGGGTGCTCTGCAGGACAGACCCGAGTGTGGAGGGGACCGAGAGCGTGGGAGGTGGTCAGGAAAAACGATCCACGTTTCCCCTCCCCCTCTGCCTCTGTAGGTTACTTGCACCCAGCGGACATTCTTCTTTCCGAGACTAAAAAGCAACCTAAAACAAAGCAGGCGTGTTGGGGGCATTTTTCACACCTGAGATGCAGAACTCAGGCTGCGGGGGCTGCTGGGGGCTGCCTCTCACCTCCTGGGTGTCAGCGATGAGGCCCTGCCCATCCATCACCACGCTGACTCACAGCCTGAATCTAATTACGCAAACCTGATCTCGGGTCTTAATTAAATTTTTCAAAATGTGGCCTGTTCTCTCTGGGAACCAAGCAGTGACGTTCCCACCCTGCTTCCTTGCTGAGCCGCTCCTCTGGGAAGGGGGCTCTGGGAGGTGTTCACTAGCAGATACCTCCAGGACGGCCCTCCACATCCCGCCGGGTCAGCCTCGTCCTCTGACTGGCGCGGCCACGCACACACCTTTCTACAGGAGCCTGCAAATCAGAGACAGGAGCCCGCAAATCAGAGACAGGAGCCCAGCGAACCCTTGCTGTTTGTCAATTTAATATCCTAGAACAAACAGCCCAGATCTCTGTCAACAGCCATTACGTGAATTGTATTGTGTTTCCTTTTCTATAAATCCAGCTCATTACTCCGCGTGACGGATGTGGGCCGCTGCTCCTGTTTGTGGGCTGCTCGCGGCTCCACCGATGCCCCGTCCCGGGAAGCCCGCTGTTGGGGGGCCGGTGGCCCCGGGGTCGCAGTCCTGGGCATTGCCTCTCAGACCCCAGCCCCTCGCAGGGCCCGGGCGGGATGCTGAGGTCGCAGAACAGCGGGACGCCAAGCTCTGGGGTGCACACCTGCCAGCCCAGCCCTCCTGATACCTGGCCGGGTAGCTCCAGGGCCCAGGCCGCTCCACATGGCAGCCTCACCGTGTTCACATGAGGCCTCCCTGTCCCTGCTGCTTTGGGAGCCTCTGGAACGTGTGCGGGGACCTGCCAAGCCACGGATGCTGCAGTGTCTCCCCCCAGCTGTCAGATCGCTCCCTCCCCTTGGCCCGCATCTCTGTTATCTCCTCAGGCTCCGTTCTGTGGCGACCTTGCCTCCGCTCGAGAGGGAGGGATGGGTTCTGGGGGAGAGGAAGCCCCCTGCAGACACAGCGCAGGCCAAACCCACCCAAGGCCCCCCACCTCCCAACACCAGGCACTCGCCGGCAAGGGCTGCGAGCCACCGTCCACCTCCTGCAGCCAGGCGGCCACCGGGGCACCACTCCTAACCACTGCTCGGGCACTGCCGGGAGGGGGTGGTGGGTGGGAAAACCTGGGGTGGCACCTCGTGGCCCCTGGGCAGAAGGAACCTCCAAGTTCAGCTGTGTCACGGACCCAGATTCCCTGCAAAGGTGGTGGGGGACGGACAGGGAGCAGGGGTGTTGTTCACTGAAGTTGCACACAGCTTGACTCTCTCCCTTCACCCTCCTCCCTCCTAGTCCTTCCCTTTTCCAATCACCCTCCTCCTTTCCCGAGCCTGGGGAAGAACCCGCTCAGTGTCAGAGGTCCCAGGTCCTGGAGGGCCCCCCAAGACCCAGGCTCCAGGACGTGGCCGCCTCCTGCCAGCTCCCTGCCCGCTCCCTGGGGTCCTGTTCGCAGAGCAGGGCGTGGTCCTCCCAGACACCGTCCTTCTGCTCCAGGGGAGGGGGACCCCAGAGCTTTTCCTCTGCATCTGGCTGCTGTGGGCGCGAAGGCTGCTCCCTCCCAGGCTGGGGACCCACCACCGACTCGACCTCCTGTGATGCCGGCTCTCCAGACATGGGGCCGCGTCCAGGGGAGTGTCCCCGGAACATCCACATATGCCTCAGCCTCAGGCCCCCAGTAAAACGTCACGGCCAAGAGACTCCAGACCTGCCGTGGGCCCGGTCATCTCTGAGAACCTCCAGATCCCCCCCACAAAGAGCCCCTGAGGCCAAGGTCCCTCTGCGCTCAGGGTCCCTCCCCACCGTGTCGTGCACACCCCGCCTCACTTGCTCCCCTGCTGCCTGGGCGTCACCCGTCTGCACCCCCAGCCCTCCTGCCTTGGGTTCAAGGGCCGCCTCCAGGAAGACCTTGGTTATCCACGTGGCCCTGTGTTCCCATCCCCTTCCCTACCCGACCTTCCTGCCGGACCAGCCACTGTCCATCTGTCCGGGCACTGTCCGTCTGTCCGGGCACTGCTGGCTCCTCCCGCTGGGTCAGCTGCAGGGCCGGGTTGGGCCGGCGGAGGTGGGCGCGCTCCTCAGCCCCGGGAGCCCCATGCTGGGAGCAGCCATGTGCGCCGAAAGGGTGCTGAGGAAAGGAACGGGCAAAGCGGTGGAGCAGTGACGCGCACGTCTGGCCCCCGAAGGGAGGACCAGGGAGTGGTTCGCGCCCGGTCTGGAGCCCTGGGACCCTGACTCTAGCCTCGCAGTGTATTGGAGAGGCTTCGGCCAAGCGAACGTCAGAGGGGAGCGTGTGCTCGGCTCAGCCAAGGGCGAAACCTGGCGGGTCAGGTGTCCCCGCTCCCGCTCCCAGGGGCTTCTCTCCGCCCCATAAATCTAGCCCACAGCAGGGTTTCCGAAAACAGTAGAAATAAGGCTCCCTGAAGACGGAAAAGCCGAGGTAAAAATGAAACACTCTTCCTCTTGGGCCTTTGATGGGGAGGGAGACGGAGGCCCGCCGCCATCTCTCCCCAGTTGGAGCCTCGGTCCTAAATCACCATCTCGGGCCAGACCAACGTGAGCGGTATTATTCCAGGGCACTTCTCAGTGAAATGCAAAGTATGCCATCATCATTATTCTAATGTCACCGGGGGCCTCTTGGTCAAGTGAAGATATTTCAAATGCTGCATTTCCAAGTCAAAACCGGCTACATAATATTTAGGGAGCTCCGCAGGAGAGTCGCCCAGCCGTGAATCGGAGGTGCCGCACCCGACCGCCTTTTACACCCAGACAGGCCTGAGAGGAGATGAAGGAAGAGGGGGAGATACATGCTCATTCTTTGCACTCACTCTGTCCTCTTCATCCCGAGCGCCGCGCTGGGCTGTCCCAGCGCTGTCCCCAGGCCAAGTTTCTGCTGCCAGGCTCATCCCCGTGATTAATAACCACCAAGGTCGTCGCACAGCAAGGGCGCCCTTGATGCAGTCCGGAGCTCCCTGGGGGCCCACGTCCCAGTGACTCTTGGTTTCCCCTTCCGAGAGCTGGAGGGACACTGACCTCTTTCCACTGTTCCTTGGGTGAGTCCCAAGGTCTCCAGGGCAGACCTGCGCAGGCCCTGGCCTGCCGCCGCCTGTGTGTGAATAAAGCTTTATTGGCACAGGCAGCCCCCATCTGCCCCCTCTTTGCCTATGGCTGCTTCTGACCTGGTTGCAAAGGAGGCCTTGGGACCCTCAGAGCTGGCGATGCTTGCTCTCTGGACGTTAAGGAAATGTGTGCAGATCCTGCTCAGTCTCCTCAGTGATGCAGTGGAGACCCGGGGGGGCTCTCCAACTCCTGGCTCCTTGTTCTGCACGCCCCAGCTCTCTGTGCACGAAGGCCCCTGCCTGGGAGGCTCTTCCAGTGACACTGTTCCTCTTCAGGCCCAGGGCACGTCTCCCCCAGACGTCAAGGGCTTTCTGACACTGTCCCTGGGAGCCACTTCCTTTGCCTCCACTCTCCATGGCTCCCCACCAGCACCCCCTGTGCCACCAGCATCTGGGCTGGAGCCCACCGTGCCTGACCTCTGTGGGGGGGCCCCCCTCTCGGGGATGAAGGTGGAGGGGTACCCAGTGCCCCCTGGAAGGCCGTGCCCTCTTCTTCCTTCCCCCTACCCTCTCCAGCTTTTCTCAGGATCACATCCCACGCAGATGTTCAGGGTCTGTCCCAGAAGAGCCCAGGGCCCAGAAAGCAGCAGCCTGGGTTGATCTAGAAGTCACCAAGCTCACCCAAAGCCACTGTGGCTGTAACGCTGCTGCAGGCTTTGTTGTATAAAGTCTCAGTCCTGGGAGACCCCGAGAATGACTTCTAGATTCCCCTGGAAAGTGCGGACCCAGAGAAACCCACCTGGGAGGGGACAGGGCCCGGCAGGCAGAGGCTCTCTGGTGCTGCAGGAGCGGGGGTAGGGAGCAGGGCAGAGGGAGCGGAGAGTCTGGAGCGGGAGGTGGGACTGGGGAGCGGCCCCCTCGGGGACGCCCCCTGCTGCTTTCGGTCACCACTGCTCCCAGCAGGGTGCAGCCCACTCTGCAGTCCCCCTGCCAGTGTGGGTGCGGAGCGGGGTGATGTCAGCTCTCGGGGAAAGGTCCAGATCAGGAAAAATCCGTGCCTAAGGCTGACAGAGGCCTGTGAGTTTCAGGCAGAGATAAGGGGGAGCTCTGAGCCTGGGGAGGGGGCCCACGAGAGGCCCCGGGACAGGTAAAGGGCTTCAGGATGACACGCAGAGGGAAGTGGTGGAGGGGGAGAGGTCAGTGGCTCCTGCCGCTGGGACTCACCCTTCGCAGACCCGCCCTGGTGGGGGTGGCCTGGCTGTGTTCACACTGAGCAAGGAATGACCAGGCACCCGCTTCTCCCCTGGGGCTCAGCCCCCCGGACTCAGCTCCCGGCAAGTCCCACGGGACCCCTCGGCCTGCCCGCTGACCTTCATGTGCCGACCCCTGTCTTGACCCCTCGATTTGCTTTTAGGTCAAACAAACCACCCCTTCCCCCTACCTCCCCCAAAAGAAAACCACCAGAAAATCTGGCATCAGTGTAAACAAATCCTGAACCACAAGTAACTCTAGAATACGTGACAGGAATTTTTCACAATTTTCGTTTAAAATACGAGAGACATATGGACTGCCCATTTTATTTATTTCATACTGAAAATTGCTGGTAGAAATAACACAAAATAAACGTGGCAAAGAATAAAACTTCACACAGCGAAGGGGATTGTGATCATTTTCATGAAATTTAACTAGAAAAACTTGGTCTGTGTAGAAATACTGCATTTACAAAGCAAAGCCAGTGCTTATTTTTGGTATAATTGGCAGAATCTTGTATGGTCAAGCTGATTGTTGAACTAGATATTTGTTGTAAAATTAGTACCCAAACACCCAATTCCCACAAAATTAATTTCAGTAAAATAAAAACAAGGATAAAACTATCTGAATTATGCAAAAAATAATCAATGAATTATAGCAGTTGGAAACATTCTGTTTTGACAAGCTTTAGATCAATAGTTGTAATTCTGTTTTTTATATTAATATTTATTAAAATTTATTCAAATATCCATGTGGGTTTAAAATACCCTCTTCCTGTAAGATAGCCACTCTTCCATCTGTTTGTCCAACCCATACATCCAACCACCCATCCATTCACCCACCGATCCATCCACACACCCATCCGCCCACCCATCCACCCACCCATTCATCCACCCATCCTTCATCCATTCACCATCCACCCATCAAGCCATCCATCCACCCACCAAATCATTCATCCACACAAACATCCATCCAGTTATTTATCCATCTAATCATCTCATTGTTCATCATGCAACCAGCCAGCCAGCTAGCCATTCATTCAGTCCCTAATTCACTCCACAAAGTCTGAAGTAGTTTAGAAGAAAATATATTAATCAATAAAACCATCAGTTAGAAAAAGCCATTGAAATCAGAACTCAGACCGGTGAGAAGACGGAAAAGAAGCTCTTTAGGCCTTGAGTCCTGAAAGAAAGAAAGAAAGTGAAGCTGTTCAGTCATGTCCATCTCTTTGTAACTCTATGGACTGTAACCTGCAAGGCTCCTCTGCCATGGGATTTTCCAGGCAAGAATACTGGAATGGGTTGCCATTTCCTTCTCCAAGGGATCTTCCTGACCCAGGGATCGAACCCAGGGATCAAACCCAGGTCTCCCACATTGCAGGCAGACGCTTTACCGTCTGAGCCACCAGGATCAGCACCAAATTGGAGCCACATATTCAGCTCTGAACCTCTTGGTAGCAAAAGCAAAGACAGCCAGTTCCATATCCTTACTGTCTCTTAAGAGAAAACACATCAGTGTATCAAGGCAAGAAGACCCCTGCTTGGTATTCAGATCTGTGATGGCATTTCCATCTGCGATGCCTCCCTGGGGCAATCATCCGGCAGGTGATACCTCTGAGTGTCACCTTGGGCCAGGCAAGGGCTGTCCCTCTGTGGTGGTGGACGGCACCCCTTCAGCGTGGAAAGATGAAAGGATAGGTCACAGCAGGAAAATGACCTCTGGGCTCATTAGATCTGTTGTCTAGAGCTCAAATTGATGAAGTTACATGTCTTTGTAAAATGCAATCATTAAAACTCTCCTGTCCCTGCGAGCAATCATTTCAACAGTGACTGAATTCGTGAGATGAGGTCAGATTACTGAAGTCTGTCCTGGTCCCTGGACCTTCACTCTGGTTCTCTTCTTACTGTCAGTCGCTCAGTCACGTCCCAGTCTTTGCAGCCCTGTGGACTGTAGCCCACCAGGCTCCTCTCTCCATGGGATTTTCCAGACAAGAATACTGGAGTGGGTTGCTATTCCCTTCTTCAGGGGATCTTCCCAACCCAGGGATTGAACCTGGGTCTCCTGTATGCAGGCAGATTCTTTACCATCTGAGCCACCAGGAAAACGTTCTGTCTGTAAGTGATGGTTTGATTGATGAAAGAGGGATACAGCCAAGCGTAGAGGCTAAGATGGTGCCCATGCTCCCAAAATACACGCACGTGGAACGCTGGAACGTGACCTTGTTTGGGAAAAGAGTCTATCAGACATCATGAGCTTAACGATCTCAAGAGAGAATCACCCTGGGGTCTCCAGGTGTGAGCAGAGGGGACACAGGAGGAGAAGGTCACATGAGGTCGGAGGAGGGGACTGAGGGGTGTCCTGTAAGGACCCGAGTCACCAGGGCTGCCTGCAGCACCAGAGCCTGGAGGCACAGCTGAGGCTCCGTCAGGGTCTCCAGAGGGAACAGCCCTGCCAGCACCTTGACCAGGGCCTCTGGCCTCCAGGACTGTAGCTTGTGGTCACTGGTTATGCAAACCCCAGGAAACAAGTACACCATGTGTCAAGGATTGATGCCTTCAGATCTGGAATGTCGAGGAAATCTACAAGACAACAGATAATTTGTCTAATGGACTCACAATCTCCGTAGGGAGATTTTCTTCTTCCCTCAAGTCCACTTACTTTAAAACAAGAACAGAGGACTTCAGCAAAGAAAGATAAACGGTCCCTTCCAATTTTGTTGCTGTTGTTCAGTCACTCAGTCATGTCCGACTCTGTGACCCCATGGACTGCAGCATGCCAGGCTTCCCTGTCCTTCACTCCGGGAATTTGCTCATATTTGTGTCCGTTGAGTTGGTGATGCCATCCAGCCATCTCATCCTCTGTCGTTCCCTTCTCCTCCCACCCTCAATCTTTCCCAGCATCAGGGTCTTTCCCTATGAGTCAGCTCTTCGCATCAGGTGGCCAAAGTACTGGAGCTTCAGCTTCAGCATCAGTCTCTCCAATGCCTTGGACCAAAAGCTGATGACAGAAACCCCCTCGTGCTGAGAATTGTCTCCTGAGTGTTGCTGCAGGCTCGCTGTGGGCCAGGCCCTCAGGGGAGGGGCACAGGGCGGAGGGCAGCAGGTGAGGCTGTGGGTGAGGTGGGCCTTGCTCAGCTCGGAGGGGATCATGACCTCAGCCTGGCCCTGATCTGGGTGGGTGCAGGGGTGTCAAGGCGGAGCCCTGAAGGTGGACACAGGGTGGGGATTAAAGGGGCCACGTCTCCCTGGGTGACCTTTGGTGCACCTCGAGGCTCCTGAGATTTCAGATGAAAGCTGTCTGAGCCTCAGGCCTTCAGAGTGCACCCCCACCTCCCCGTCCCCCCCGGAAGGTATTCTGTCCTCCACCCGAAGACGTTTCTCCCTGGCGCCCAAAGGGCCGCCTGCTGGGCCCTCATCCAATGATCTCTCCTCTGTTTAATGGGCCTCCCTGAGCTTCCTTTTCTGGAGCCATCAAGTTTTGTTGCTAAAATCACACTTGGTTCTCCTGAACTTGGTTCAGGTATAATTCTCACTTCTGAAGATTTATTTCCTACGAGAAAGCTTCTCCGAAGCCCCGTGGAAAGATTCCTGCTTCCCCTCCCTGCTGCCCTAGCGAGGCTGTGTCCCCGCTCGAGATGGGAGCCCGGCCTCCTCGAGGTCTGGTTGGGACCCCGTCATCTTCTGGGGGCTTCTGGTAGGCGCACAGGGACATCTCTCAGACCCTTTCAAATGGAGCCTGTAAAATAATAGATACTGTATCCATTTGCTTCTGTTTTTACTCCCAATCCTCTTAAGATAAAAACAGAGGACTGGTAGACTGAATTCACGAGCTTTTCCAGAACTCGGGGAGATGATTGGAGTTTCGTGAAGACAAGCAAGGGCATCACACTGTCTCCCTTGACGACCCCGTGATGACGGCTGCATCCCGGAGGCCCTTCTTGTGTTGCGTGCACATCACCCTCAGGACTTCATGTAGCTTGCACACAGGTGGTGCTGTGTTTTCCCCAGAAGAGGGTTTGATGGATCAGAGTTCAAGATCGAGTTCACCGGAGGCAGGGATTTAACCGGGCCTGTCCAGCCAGGAGTCTGGCCCAACCAGCACCATAGGTTCCGCAGTGGGAAGTCCCATTTGGATATTCTGCAGTCACCCCCGAGGAGACACCACGGAGCAGGCCGATTGCCCTAACAGGTGTGGGGCCCCCAGCACGCAGACCTCATTTTGAGAGACTGTCTCACCCAGGAGTGTCTTAAAACTCCAAGTGATATCATATGATATCTCATGATATCACTTATATGTGGAATCTAAAACTAATGATGCAAATTCACTTTTGTACAAAACAGAAATAGACCCACAGATTATGGTTACTGAAGGAGAAAGGGGGAGGGATAAACCAGGAGTTTGGGATTAAACAGATACATGCTACTATATATAAAATAGATAATCAACAAAGACCTACCGTAGCGCACAGAAAACTCTACTCAATATTTTGTAATAACCTATAAGGAAAAAGAATCTGAAAAAATTATATGCATGTATATGTATAATTGAATTACTTTGCTGTACACCTAAAACTAACACAACATTGTAAATCAACTATAGTCCATATAGTCCAAGCTATGGTTTTTCTAGTAGTCATGCTTGCATGGATGTGAGAGTTGGACTATAAAGAATTGATGCTTTCCAATTGTGGTGCTGGAGAAGACTCTTGAGAGTCCGTTGAACAGCAAGGAGAGCAAACCGGTAGATCCTAAGGGAAATCAACCCTGAATATTCATTGGAAGGACTGTTGCTGAAGCTTCAATACTTTAGCCATCTGATGTGAAGAGCCAACTCACTGGAAAAAGTCTTGATTCTGGGAAAGACTGAGACCAAGAGGAGAAGGGGGTGGCAGAGGAGGAGATGGTTGGATGGCATCACCGACTCAATGGACATGAGTTTGAGCAAACTCTGGAAGACAGTGAAGGACAGGGAAGACTGGTGTGCTGCAGTCCATGGGGTTGCAAACAGTCAGATATGACTTAGTGACCGAAAAACATGCTTCCATAGAAAAGTCAATTGAAAAAGTCCAAGACATCCTACAATTAAAAGAATCAATTGAATTCATCACTTCCTTGTTCAAAAAATAAATAACCCCTCCCAACACATCCAGGCTCAATCCTAGGGTCGTGCTCGGAAACATGATGTCACAGAGGGAAAATGATTCTCCCTCTGCACTCTGAGTTCTTGACTGAGACCCCTAGGTGGTCAAAAGCAGGTCAACTCGAGGAAAACAGAAACATACTCACACCCATGTGAGAGTGCCCAGGAAAACTGGGGAAGCCCCTGAATGGAAGTGGCACTTAACTGTCATCTTTAGCTGCGGACAGAAGAGACGCTGTGGGGGATAGGCAATGGCCGAGGGAAGCGCAGCCAACAAGGATGACCTCCACGTGCGTGCAGGTTTAAATCGGGTCTTCTGGGACGAGAGCCTCCTGGTCTTCTGGGACGAGAGCCTCCTGCGGTTTCGAGTCACCGTCCTCTTTCTGGTGCAGTGCGGGGGGTGGGGCACTCACCCAAGGAGATCCTCTCGTTCCTGGCCATCTCAGACCTTCTCCTGCCCCGTCTGCCGCAGCTCAAAATCAGCAGCTCACAATACTCCTTACGCCAGAGACATAACACACTGTCCCCTTCAACATGCTGGGCGAGTCGGTTCCGCAGGGCAGAGCTGGGAGCAGACCCTGCACCCCGGGAGGGGCTCAGGCCCGGGAAGCCCCCTGCCCTGCACCTGAGTCTCATCTTTTCCCGTCGGAGCCGCACACCGGCCAGAAACCACCGTCTTAATTTGGCCACCTTGCTTGAACGGCGCTCTTTTCTTTTCTCCTCCTAATTCACCAGCCCAGGGTTGGGACACTCCCTGCCTGAGACCCACACCTCCATCTCTGAGCTCTGTCACCAAGAAAAAGTATTTGCACAAGGCCACTGATGAGCTAGGGGACACAGGCCAGCCAGCATCGACCCTGGGGCTCGCTGGCCGAAGAGGGAGTGGGGGCCTGGAGGACCTGGCCGGCCTGAGGGCCTCCGCGGCTCCTAGACCCAGTCCTGCCTTCTCAAAGCCTTCTGGGGCTCGTTTAATTCATTGAAGGCGACCCCCTGCCCTGTGCTCCTAGATGGAGGTTCCGAGCAGCCTGCAGAGATTTCTTCTTGGGGAGGTGACAAAGCAGAGCACAGAGAAAAGACTTCTAGTCGGACACCCCGCTCTGCATTGAAGGATAAAGGAGCTTTCTGTTCTGTTTTGACGATAGGAAATGCATTTACTATTTTCTAATTCATTAATCTTAGTCTAGGATTTTGCTAAAGTTCTCCGTCCACCCCCCTCCCCGCCCTACAATACTCCTTTATGTCTAGTCCTTCTAAAAGTTGCCAAAATTGTACTTATGCTTGAATGTTTACTCATGGAAACGATGTAGCATTTGAGAACATTTGAAGTTTCTAGTGTCTCGGTGATCCCGAACTATTTGAATATGAATATACCTGTTTAATTTCAAAACTATTGCAGATCTGTTACAACGATGTAATTACAGCACAGGGAATATGGTCACTATTTTGTAATACCTTTGTATATGGGGTATAATCTATAAGCATATCAAATTACTAGCTGTACACCTGAAAGTAACAATGTTAGAAATCAACTATCCTTCAGCAAGGAAGAAAGAACAAAGGGAGGAGGGGAAAAGGGAGGAGAGGAAGTAAGAGAGAAAAAAAGAAGAAAGAGAGAGAGAAAGGAAGGAAGAAGCGGAGGCAGAGAGAAGGCCCGGGTCCAGGCCAGCCTCTCCATCCAGCTGAGTGCCCTCACCAGACACTTGGCCTTAATCCTAAAACTGCTCACCTCCCAAGGCAGGTGACTGACTGCTGGGCCTTCCTCATGGGCTGAGACGTGAGCGGCATCAAGCATCATGGAGTCCGGCCCCCGGACAGGGCTCGGGAGGTGCCGGGCCCTCTGCTGCCGACCTGGGCTCTGCTCTCTGCTCTCCCCGCCCTGGTGGACGCGCCCTGAGAGGCTGTTAAGAACCCGCTGGAGTGGGTCACTCTCCTCCTGATGGACGCCCTGACCGCAGGCTGGACTCACAGGGCCACTTGCTCACAGATGGAAGCCGGGACAAGGGCTTGCCTTCCGCTTGTTTAGGAGCTGTTGTTTTCAACACGGATCCTCAGATGGTGCAGATTGCCTGTCAGGGACACGGGTGCAAGATTTATCTGAGGTGTCGACTGAAAAAAAAAACGCACAGCCTCCAAGTTGAGAGTTGTGTTTTACTGGGTGGGCAGAATCGAGGACTGAAGGCCAGGATAGCATCTCGATCACTCTGAGAGACTGTTCGGAAGAGGCAAGGGTGGGAAGCCAGGGTGTCCAGGGGGAGTTACAACAAAGCCAGGCAGTGGGAACATCAGATCACTGTTAAAGCGGCCCCCAGGAGCCAGTGGAGGACAGAGGAGCCCAGCGCGCTGCAGCCCTTGGGGTCACAGAGAGTCAGACACGACTGAGCAACTGCATAGTGACAAGAGCAACAAACCGGACCTCCCAAGTTCAGGAACTTAGCCTTTTTCTACGTATGGGAAGAGGTGAGAGCCTGGGCTCACTGCAATCGCTCCTTTGACCCCCTCTGCTGTCCTGGCCTCCATCCTGTGTTCCTCCTTCTGAGGCCCCCTGGGGCTTACCATCAGGGCAGCTGTGGAGACTGACGCTGCGAACTCCTTCGTTTGCTGATGCGGCAGGCAGTACTCTTAGCCCACAGAAGAATGGGGGATTTGTGCTGGGCGTGGATGCCGTAACCTTTGTGAAACTGGACTTTAATTCTAGGTGAACTATGAATGGAGACAAGTCTTGTTGGTGAAGAGAGAAAGCAACTGCATGTGGACCCTCTCTCTCCTTTTTCTGGATAAAATCCTAATTTCAACATTGCAGGGCTCCCCAGGCGGCACAGTGGTAAAGAATCTGCCTGCCAGTGCAAGAGTCTCAAGAGACATGAGTTTCATCCCTGGGTGGGAAAGAACCCCTGGAGAAGGAAATAGCAACCTGATCCACTATTCTTGCCTGGGAAATCCCATGGACAGAGGAGCCTGGTGGTCTGCAGTCCATGGGGTCGCAAGAGTCGGACATGACTGAGAGCACACACATACACAATGCTTATGACCCCATGTGCATGCGGGTGTGTGTGAAGAGTGTGTGTATCAGGTTCTAGTCAGTTCTCTGAGCCATGGCAAGTGACACAGAGTTCCAAGTCAAGAGGCAGCTCTGGACGATGAAGGTGGAGGAGGGAGCTTTGGAGAAAAGGGCAATTTTTACATCAACAGTTGCATTTGTGAATCTTCAGGAAAATTGCTGCAGGAACAAATGAACTCATTTGAAAGTCGCCTGTCTTCTTGGTCTTCATAAGAATAAAACTCATCAGCTTGTGCCCCAGCCCTCTAGACTTTGTAAACTTGACATTGAATATGCAGAAAGCGAAACAATCAACTCTGACTCCCTAGTGGCTTAGACAGGTGTGCAGAGCTGTGGGTCTGTAATTCACAGCTATTAAATCCTTTAGAGAGGTGATAAGAACTTTCTCTTGGGGCAAGAAAGTATGACAAGAGATGAGGAGACGTGTAAAAACACTCGTGTATGGGGGCTTTGATACAGTTTCATGATGCTAAGTGATGCATAACTATCAGCCTGGAATTCACACCTAATCAACTCAGTGATTAATTGGATGCACCATGCCTTCAGTGAAATCCGGAGTGGGAAGATTAAGGGGGAGCCAACCGGGAATCTCTCTGGACTTTAGTCTCAATGTTCAGGGGAAGAAGGAAATATTTTTCAAATGGCAAGATATGTTCTTTATTTTTGGCCATTAAACCATTTCATGTAAAAACTTTATAAATTTATATGTCAAATTGCATTAAAAAGCAACAAAAACACCTTGTCCTGTCCTGAGAGACAATGACCCAACTCATTGGATAAATAGTGCATTAAAATAGTAAAGTAATTAGACTCCAATTAAAATAAATAAATTAAAAAAAATAGCTCAAGCTGCCACTCAAGGCTGGGATTTCCCTCTCCCACCACTGTCCCTGCCCTGCGCCCACTGTCTGTCTCTCTCTGCAGCCTGGATGCAAGGGGATGAGATCAAAGACTTTGCACCCAGAAAGGACCTTCCTGCTTGAGTCTGTGCTGGTGCCATCCCCAGGCAGTTACTAACTACAGAGAGAAATGATGTCTTTCTCGATTTATCTGCTCAATAATCATGCTCTGACTTGAGATATATTTTGAATTTCATGTTTCACTTCTCAGGAAAAATCTCAACCCAATATGTTAACTGTGGGAGAATGCCACCAGGATGCATAACTTAAATGTTTCAATTTTTAACCTGAAGTTTCTGGATAAACAGAAGGATTTTGAATGTGCTATCATTCTTTGTTTAAACAGAGCTTGCTTGCTAAAATATGGACTAGAAGAGGCAATATATTTCTCAGGCAATTTGGAAAGTGGTTATAACAGAGACAGAGAAGAGGATCTTTAATTTTTATATCAGTTTATCTCAGAAGATATCATGAAAAATACTTGAGTTCCTGCTAGCTGCCCATATCTCAGTTCTGAGGGGGAGCTGGGGCAGGCCTGGTACTGACATTCTGGGGGCCTGGAGCAAGAACACAGAGAGAGGCACCCACACTGTGTGTCTGAACATCTGCATTAAGCGTCTGTTAAGGCAGCGTTCTGCTGTAAACCCCGACTTAGAGGCAAGTGCCATGGTAATGACCTGGAGGTGAAGGGTTGAATTTGGAATTCTCAGATTCCCAGGAGTCTCATGGCCCTGGGTGGAGAAGCAGTCCCTGGCCTGGGTGCTGGCCAGTGATCTTTCTGCCCACTCCACTGGGCAGAATTCTGGGTCCTGGGAGGCTGAACAGGGGCTGAGAAGAGAGATACACAGGCTCCGGGTAGCAATGCCAGTAAGAGAGATGTAGCCAAGCAGGGCAGGTTGGGGGGCTCTTAACGTCCTGGTCTAGTCTGAGAGCAGGATGGACCCTGCCTCTAGTTGCCCCAAAAGGAAAAGAAATAAATGGTCATTGTCACAAGGCTGAGCATCTCATCCAGGACAGAAGTCATGACTAAGTTGGATCCATGACTCTTGAGCTGAAAGAAACCCTTTTATTACCAACATTCTCCAGGGGGGGTGTGTGTGGGGAGACCTGCCTCTCTGTGTGGACCTTTGCAACAACTCACTTATCTATGAAAGAAACCAGTGGGGGTAATATCTAATTATTACCGAATACAATTTTGAATAGGATACAGACTTACAGCCGCTTACAGAAAGTGGTTATGACAGAGACAGGGAAGAGGGTCTTTAATGTTTAGATCAGTGGGCTTCCATGATAGCTCAGCTGGTAAAGAATCCACCTGCAACGCAGGAGACCCTGGTTCGATTCCTGCAGTGGGAATATCCGCTGGAGAAGGGATAGGCCCACCACTCCAGTATTCTTGGGCTTGTGGCTCAGCTGGTAAAGAATCTGCCTGCAATGCAGGAGACCTGGGTTCGATCCCCGGGTTGGGAAGATCCCCTGGAGGAAGGAATGGCTACCCACTTCAGTATTCTGGCCTGGAGAATTCCAAGGACTGTATAGTCCATGGGGTCACAAAGAGTTGGACATGACTGAGTGACTTTCACTTTCATCACAGAAGACGTCGTGAACAATACTTGAGATCCTGCTAGCTGCCCATAGCTCAGATCTGAGGGGAGCTGGGGCAGGCCTGGTACTGACATTCTGGGGGCCTGGAGCAAGAACACAGAGAGAGGCACCCACACTGTGTGTCTGAACATCTGCGTTAAGAATCTTTCCTAAATAAGAATTCTTTCTTATTCAAGAGAAGTGTTTTTTGAATAAATTTTATTAGAATTCCAAATCATATACTCAAACTTATAAAGAGAAACTTTCTATAAACTGGTGTCCATGTTGAAGAAGGGGTTCCCTGATATTTAGCCAGAAATCACCCTCTATGATTGGGTTGGGGTGGATTTGTGAGACTTCCAGCCTGACTCTTCCAGGTGGTTGGGAGTCCCTTCCCCCAGCTCTGTGTAGCTCTGAGGATGGATTTTTGCAAGTATGATTATGGCGTTAAAGGGTGCAAACTCTTTTAACTCTCATCCCATATATTGCAAAATTGCTTTGCAGAGAGGCAATTCTAGTTGATATTTCCACCAGTGGGGAAGATTATAACTATTTCACTCTAACCTCCTTAACATCAAATATTATGTTTCTAAATTGCCAATTTGAAAGATGGAAAAAAGTCCCATAATTGTTCCCATTTGCATTTTAAAATTACTTGTGAGGCTGAGTACTTTTCCTATGCTGGGTGCTTCTGTGACTTTTCTGTTCAAGTCATTTGTCTCCTTAGTGGTAGATAAGCATCTCCCTCCACCCCCAGAAATGCTATGGGTATCAAGGCTTTGCAATGTTTGATGTTAATATTTTTCTTAATAAGCTCTGCATTTCAGTGACAGAAAGAAGACAAAACATTATTTTATGACAATAAATATTAATGAGTTAAGTTCTATTAAATAGCAAAGACTAGCAGATTAGAGTGAAATGTAAAACACACAGAACAACATAAAACAATGGTAATTTAATGCTAGTTATTATAAAGAAAAGGTTTCCATGTATTGGTTTTAATTACTGGGTGGATCATGGGATACTTCCTTGGGGAAGCCTTTCTGGTTGGACTTCCTCCTTGTAAATGCTCTTACCACATACAAGAGCTAAGTGTTCCTATTGACGGTACCTTTATGAACTATTTACCCTCACGTACTTGATGCCTATTTTCTATCCTCTTGAAAGTCCCTGCAAGCAGCACATGTATTGTTTGCTCCTGGATTCCTACACCTGTGATGGGGGCTGGCACTCATGTTCTCAGTTGGAAATCACTCCCTGATGGACTCTAAATGCATGATCTCAGGTAATCCTTACAGCAGCTCTGCAAATAGCTATTATTGCTCCCAATACACAAGTGAGGGAGCCGGCTCTGAGGGGTAAAGTGACTTTCCTAAGGTCATGAATCTCTTAAGTGGAGTAGCCAGAATGGAAGCCCTGGTTTTGTTGATCGCAAAATACTGTCACTTCAGTGGAAGGTTGGAGATAAAACAGTAGGAAAGATTTATCTGGCACAAGCAAAGGAAAAGAAAGGCAGGCTGGCTCTGTTAATTCAAAATAAAGGTCAGAAAAGCAAAACTACAACGACATATCACCACATGCCTGTCAGAATGGCCATCATCAGAAGTCTACAAACAATGAACGCTGGAGGGGTGTGGGAAAAGGGGGGCCTGCTGCACTGTTGCTGGGAATGTAAATCGGTGTAGCCATAATGGAGAGCAGTGTGGGGGTTCCTCAAAAAACTGAAAACAGAGCTGCCATTGATCAGCAACCCCACTCCTGGGCGTGTCTCCTAAGAAAACTCTAATTTGAAAAGATACATGCCCCCTCACCCCGCCACGTTCGCTGCAGCACCATTTACAACAGACGAGACATGGAAGTGACCTAAATGTCCATCGACGGGGAGTGAGTAAAGACGTGCTACATTTATGCAACAGAATATGGCTCAATCATAAAGACCATGAGATAATACCATTTGCAGTGACATGGATGAACCTAGAGATTATCATACCAAGTAAAGAAACTCAGACGGAGAAAGACAAATATCATATGATATCACCTATAGGTGGAATCTAAAACATGACTGAAATGAACTTATTTACACAACAGGAATAGACTCACAGACAAAGAAAACAGACTTATGGTTACCAAAAGGGAAAGGGCAGAGGAGGGATAAATTAGGAGTTTGGGATTCGCAGATACAAAATACTACATATAAAATAGAAAAACAGCAAGGACTTACTGTGTAGCACAGGGAAATACGTTCAATATCCTGTAATAAACTAAAAATAAAGGTCAAATTCAAGGACAGTCATTGACAAGTCATTGACAAGAGGACAAGGAGGGTCGCTGTGTGTTGATGAGAGGACATTGTATCACTCAGTGAAGATGGGTCAGTAGAATATTTTATAGTAAATGCCAATGTCACAATATATAGCGAAACACTTTGAGAATTAGATTTAGGTGAGCAGAAGCCCATTTACAGGAGATTATGTGTCAAATAAACAATGCACAAATGAGAGCTTTGATGAGTCTGAATGACCTTCCTGAGACGCTGAATTAATGCATTTTTATCAAACATAGTATCATACCAAATTATTATTTCATCCTTTTAAGCTTCTATGAGACATTTGCAAAATAGTGATTATATGTTAGACCACAACAATAATATCACTTAATTCTAATGCATTAAACTAGAAATTATTTTAAAAATTGCTCAAAGAGAGTATGTTGCTCCTAAAGTTTCTTTAAAAAAACCTCCAGTAAAAATGACTGGATTCAAAAGATACAGAAAACTAGGCATTGAAGGCCAACAGGACTGAGCTGTTAGTACCACTGATGAGCCCCAGCACAAAGCCAGTGGGTGGAGGCTCCCACGACAGCTGCTCAGAGCAAAGCTGAAAGAATCCAGCGATTGACTGGCCTTCACTCTTTGAAAACCCTGACCTCATCTAATCAGGCTTCCGGGTACACTTTCAGCGTCTCACACAGGAGAACCACGTCCCAAGTACCATCTCTCTGTTTCTGCTCTCCCCTCCTCCTCCTCTGGTGTGCTGGTGGCAGGTGGGGGCTTGGCCCCTCGGGCCTCGGTCCTCAGCTGGAACTGAACCCTGTCCAGGAAGCGTCCCTGCCCCAGGGTCAGCCTGGAGAAGGTGTATCACATCCCTGCTCGAGTGGAAACACTGCGGGGGACTGGCTCTCAGAGCCACAAACCTCACAGCAAGCAGTTCTTACTGATTTCATCCCCTCCTGAAGGAGGCTCTTGAGAGAACAGATCTTGACCTTTCTGAATCTCTGAAGCCTGGCAGAGGATGGCCACGAAATGACTGAATGGATGAACTGACCAACTAATCAATTGTCCTCAAGTGAGATCTGTTATAGAAAAAAAGCCATAACATATATGAATAGCAAAGAGTACTGAGAACGTTCAGTTTCAGCTCCAACATGTAAAGATTTTGAATGTCATCATTCTCATTCTTACAAGAAAATCTGGGAAATATGAAGATCAACAATTTTGGGGGACCCTTCAGAGAATAGTGGTCAAAGGGCAAACCCCTAAAACACATTTCAAGAGAAAGGCATATCTGAGAAATGCAGCTAAGACCCATATACCTGCAAGGAGATGAAACCAGTCAACCCTAACGGAAATCAACCCTGAATATTCATTGGAAGGACAGATGCTGAAGCTGAAGCTCCAATACTTTGGCCACCAGATGCGAAGAGCCGACTCCTTGGAAAAGACCCTGATGCTGGGAAAGATTGAGGGTAGGAGGAGAAGGGGATGACAGAGGATGAGATGGTTGGATGGTTTCATCTACTCAATGGACATGAGTTTGAGCAAACTCAGGGAGATAGTGAAGGACAGGGAAGCCTGGTACGCTGCAGTCCACGGGGTCACAAAGAGTTAAACACAAACTTGGCGACTGAGTAAAAAATTATTCTCTGTACAAACACCTAACCTGCAGGGTGACCACCTAACCTGCAGGGTGACCACCTAACCTCTAGGGTGAACCCCTAACATCCAGGGTGAACCCCTAACCTCCAGGGTGAACACCTAACCTGCAGGGTGACCACCTAACCTCCAGGGTGAACCCCCAACCTCCAGGGTGAACCCCCAACCTTCAGGGTGAACCTCCAACCTCCAGGGTGAACACCTAACCTCCAAGGTGAACCCCTAACCTCCAGGGTGAACACCTAACCTGCAGGGTGACCACCTAACCTCCAGGGTGAACCCCCAACCTCCAGGGTGAACCCCTAACCTCCAGGGTGAACCCCTAACCTCCAGGGTGAACTTCCAACCTCCAGGGTGAACACCTAACCTCCAAGGTGAACCCCTAACCTCCAGGGTGAACACCTAACCTGCAGGGTGACCACCTAACCTCCAGGGTGAACCCCCAACCTCCAGGGTGAACCCTCAACCTCCAGGGTGAACACCTAACTTCCAGGGTGAACCCCCAACCTCCAGGGTGAACACCTAACCTCCAGGGTGAACCCCTAACCTCCAGGGTGAACCCCTAACCTCCAGGGTGAACACCTAATCTCCAGAATCCACCAGAGGCAGCTGTGATGGTCCTGGCTGATGAAAAGTGTGTCCACTCCAGCCCTGTCCAGCCTTCCTGCCCGAACTGAGGGGCAGCCATGGTCCACATAGCACAGAGCTTCAAGGAAACAGATTAGGATGCTCTTGGGGAGCAGGGAGAGGGGAGAGAAACACCTGGGAAGTATGTAGTCAAAGTCCACCCTGCCAGCTTCTTGAGGCCACCAAACAAGGTGCCACAATGCTCAGTTCAGTTCAGTCGCTCAGTCGTGTCCGACTCTTTGCGACCCCATGGACTGCAGCACGCCAGGCCTCCCTCTCCTTCACCATCTCCCAGAGCCTGCTCATGTCCTTTGAGTCGGTGATGCCATCCAACCATCTCATCCTCTGTCGTCCCCTTCTCCTCCCGCCTTCAATCTTCCCCAGCATCAGGGTCTTTTACAATGAGTCGGCTCTTTGCATCAGCTGGCCAAAGTATTGGAGTTTCAGCTTCCCAAAACCAGGTATCTGTTCCCTCCCTGAAGTCAAGGTGACAGGGCCGTTCTGCCCTGAGAGGCTCCCGGGAGGGCCCTTCCTTGCCCTTCCAGCTTCTGGCAGCTCCGGGTCATCCTTGGTGTCTAGACTGTGCCTCTGTCATCACAGGGCCTCCTTCTCTGTGGATCTGTGTCCTCTCCTCTCAGAGGGACACATCACTGGATTCAGGATCTGTCTGATAATCCAGGACACCCCCTCTGGACATCTGTGACTTCGTCACATCAGAAAGGCCCTTTCTCCAGACGAGGCTGTGTTCACAAAGGATTAGGGTGTGAATATATCGTTGGGGCCACCATTCAACCACATACGGTCACCAAAGTCTGAGACTTAACCTGGAAGATGGCAGAACATTCTCTGTACTCCACACCCTCCACCATGCTAACAGAGCTCTGGTACAATGACAGTGAACTATTCAGTATGATTGCAGCTAACGGCTCAGCAGGGCACAGGCCCGTCTGAGAAGGAGCTCCGGGCACAAGGTCAAAGGGACACGGAGACAAAACCCAGGACCCTGGGCAAGCCCCAAACGTCCGCACGTGCAGCCTCTCAGAGGTTAAGCCCAGATGAACACAGATCCTTAGCACCTGTGATGTACAGGGCCTGCTCGGCTTTCAGCGAGTTACAGGGACAGAGGGGAGACCGCGTGGGTACCAGGGAGATGGCCGTCCACACGCCAGGGAGAAAGGGCTCCGGAGAAGCAGCCCCGGCCACACCTTGGTCTCAGACACCCAGGCTCCAGGACTGGGAGGGGAGAAACCTCTGCTGCTTAAGCCGCCAGGGCTGGGGGGCCTTGTGGGCACAGCCCGAGCCCCCCGGAGGCACGCGGTCCCGGGCCTTGCCTGGGTGCTCAGGGCTGAGGGCCTGACAACCCGGAGGCTTTTCTGAAGCCATTTGGGAAAGAGAAGCTCCTGTCCCTGAGGATTCTGGAGCAGGCAGCGTATGGGCTGGGACAGTGGTGGGCAGTGGCCTCGCTCCTGGAGGACGGCTGCCTGATGGGGTCAGCGCAGAGCGGTGTGGGGGCAGGGCGAGTCCCCTCGGAGGCTGGTGCGTCCAAGTCCAGCGGTGGGGGCCGCGGATCGTCCCAGGGGTCTGTTAGGCAGGGGACGCTCTGTCTGGCTGCAGCCTGGCCCGTGTGTGTGTGTGTGTGTGTGTGTGTGTGTGTGTGTGTGTAGCGCCTCGCCTCCCAGGCCTGGGGCCCAGCGTTGGGGGGGCCCAGCGTTGGGGGGGGCCCTGCTGGGGACCCGGTTGAGGTTCCTATTCCCACCCCCTCCTCGCCCGGGAGCGTGGGCAGCTGGCGGGAGCGCGGGCCGTCAGCGTGATGCGCTTCAGCTGTGCTGTCTGGCTTCTTCGAAACAAGTGGCCTGGTTTGTGCAGAACACGGCTTTTCCCTGAAGGGTAGAGTGAGCCAATTTCTGAAGCTTGAAATGGCAATCATCATTAAACGAACCAGTTTCCCCTCCGAACACCTCCCCGGTGGGTTTCGAACGTGAGAAAAGCAGCCTGGCCGTGTGCAGGTCCCGGCTGGGGAAGGGCATGGTGTCTGGGACCCGTCAGGTTCTCCACGGATCGCTCCAAAGCCGGTTTCTGTCCTTACCATCATATTTTCCTCATGGAGACAAACTGTTCAATCTTCCCATCATTTCAGTGGGCTGTTGTGGCAGGACAGGCTTGCCAGAGAAAATTAAATCCCGGCCGGCATATTTTGGGGGGAGGTGAGAGAGGTAAGGAGGGTAAATGTGCCTGAGGATAGACGCTGCTGACGTAATCAAACACTCATTTCATTAAGAATTGCTAATCACGGGAGGTTAAAAAAATCACCTGGAACCGTAGAGATTTCAAGTCAGGGGAAAAATTTATTGGAGGGAAAAATGGTCTTAGAAATTTATAAAAATGTGCAATCAGATGCTGCTGGTGGTCCAACGAGGCTGACCACAGCGGGTGTGGTTGGGGTGGGTCGGGGTGTGCTGCGTGATCGTGGGGTGCTGGGGGAGTGGAGAGAGCCCGGCCCAGGACTCAGGCTCCAGCCTGTGGAGGCTGTGCTGTCTACACTTCTGAGCCCGGGGCCATTCATCTGGAACTCACTTAGTGCCCCAGGGGAGGTCTGTGCAAACCTCCCCTTAATCAGCAACCTGGGCCCCTGAAGAGCCTGCAGCCTCAGAGGTCCCCGCCTCTCCGGGTCCCTCAGAGAGGTCCCAGCCACACCCTGACCCCCCGCACACACTGCTCTCCCCGCCCACAGCCCCTCCAGGCCCTGGGGCCTCGGAAGGACAGCCCATGGCCCTTCTGGACTCGGAGGAGACTTCTTGCTACTCAGTTGCTGCTGTTGTTTAGTTGCTCGGTCGTGTCCGACTCTTTGTGGCCCCACAGGCTAGCCCACCAGGCTCCTCTGCCCGTGGGGTTCTCCAGAGAAGAATACTGGAGTGGGTTGCCATTTCCTCCTCCAGGGGAGCTTCCCAATCCACAGATTGATCTCGTGTCTCCTACATACTCAGTTAGCAGCATTTTAACAGCTGTGAGTAGAAGAAAAACGATGAGAATCGGGTTTTAGGCGACGGGGATGCAGAGAGGTTTTGTTTTGACGTAGTTTTCTTTTCTTCGAACTTCAACTCCTTATAAGACGCCTGCGTTCCTTCTCTAGACGATGTTCACGGAGTGCTGACCAGACGCTGAGCGTGTGGGGAGACGGAGGATGAAATTCAGGGAAAAAGCAAAACCAGACCGCAGTCCCCAGGGTCTTGACTCACAGCCCAGCGAGACACAGGCCGCCAGTCTTCCTCTTCCTTTCTCTCTGCTGTCGGTCAGTCTGTCTGCTCCTTGTTGTTGACTATGCCAATGGATATTCAGGACTGATCTCCGTTAGGACGGACTGGCTGGATCTCCTCGCAGTCCAAGGGACTCTCAAGAGTCTCCTCCAACACCACAGCTCAGAAGCATCAGGTCTTCGGCGCCCAGCCTTCCTTAAGGTCGGTCCATCATCTGGTGATTTTCTCCGCACAGGTGTGAGACCGGGGCATCTCTCTAATGGGCACGTCAGATGCATCTTCTATTGAGTTCCTGATCCTGTGAGGTGTTCTTGTCAAAAAGTCAGGCGGAAGCTGACTGTGAACAGATGACTAAGGAAACCCAGGGACAAGAGGTATCTCCAGGAAGCAGGGGGAGGAGGGCGGTGTTTGAGGCCAGGCTTGTCCGCTCAGCTTATGATCACGTGACATGGGATGAAGCCACTTTCAGACTCTGAAGCCTCAGGTGTGAGGTGTCAGGGGGTGGGGTGGGCTCGCCTTAGAAGCCATAACTCATTAATTTATTCAACAAACCTATTAAGTGCCCGCTGCGAGTCAGTGTGTTCTAGGGACGGTGAAGGAGGCTGTGGTCCAGACAGGGGCCAGTTCTGCCCTGGGAGCTGACACCCTGGTGGGAGGGGGATCAGTGCCCAGGGCGGGGAGGGGTGTCCTGGGAGGCTGAGTGCAGGAGCGTCATTGTGACATCACACTCACAGGGTCAGCAGGCATTGTGACGTCACGCTCACAGGGTCAGCAGCCATTGTGACGTCACACTCGCAGAGTCAGCAGCCATTGTGACATCACACTCGCAGGGTCAGCAGGCATTGTGACGTCACGCTCACAGGGTCAGCAGCCATTGTGACGTCACACTCGCAGGGTCAGCAGCCATTGTGACGTCACACTCGCAGAGTCAGCAGCCATTGTGACATCACACTCGCAGGGTCAGCAGGCATTGTGACGTCACGCTCACAGGGTCAGCAGCCATTGTGACGTCACACTCGCAGGGTCAGCAGCCATTGTGACGTCACACTCGCAGGGTCAGCAGCCATTGTGACGTCATGCTCACAGGGTCAGCAGCCATTGTGACATCACACTCGCGGGGTCAGCAGCCATTGTGACGTCACACTGTGCCTGTGGATGGATGTGATTCGGGCTTGCCGTCTGCCAGGGCACCACCCACCCCGTCCATCTGAGGATGGACCCAGGAGGTCATCCCCGATGGCAGGATCCCAAGGACATGCTTCCAACACAGAGAAACTGACAGTGCCTGCACAGAGTTGGCTTAGTCAATGATGGGCCATCGTCTGATGGAATATTATGCAAGCATTCAAAGCTATGATTACAAAACAAGTACAAAGCCACACAAAGATGTGTATGGTGTAAAATTGCATGCGTGTTGTGATTGACACTGGGTGAAAACTGTGTGTGTGTGTGTGTGTGCGTGCGCACACACATTTCGGGAGGGAGCATGGAGACAGAACAGGGCTTGTATTGGGCTTTGCTCTGTGGGGTGGGCTGCACCGCCCATCAGGGTCTTCCAGCCGCCTCAGCCCCGAGATGCCTGCCCCACCTTTACCCAAGCCGGGCTCCCGACTTGCCCTTCACCTTGGAGCTAGGTGCTCACATCAGATGGACCACCAAGGACACTGCTGCCCACCGCGGCTCCACTGGGGGGTTGGGGGGTGAACACGTGGCCCACTGCAGAGCCACCAAGGTGGCCCCAGGGTGACGGGGACCCCCGGCCAGGCGGCAGCAGAGCTGCAGACGAGCTGGTGTCCCTTGTTCTCTGGCCAAGGCGGGACATGTGGGAACGTCAGGGTGTCACATGTGCGGCTCCATGGGACCCTAAACCCAGAGACAGCTTCCGGTGGAAACAGCTCCATGGAAGCAGAGAGGGAAGAAAATGCCAAATTGCCAAGGAAAAAACACTTTTGCCCGAAGTCTGGAAAACCAAAAAAATTCTAAGAATGGAAAACAGGTGCTTTGTTAAAGAGCTGGAAGATTCTTTTCTCCCAGTTTTCACCACGGGCTGAAGTGGTCCAAGCCCAGCAGAGAGCAGAAGGTGGGAAAGGAGCAGACCCAGGACCCAGGCTGCCCGGGGCCCCACGCCCCGCACTGTCCTGGGGTCCTTCCGTCTGATAAGTGGACAACTGCTTTTGGGGGGGTTTAGGGAAAGCACCCCAAAGGTGGAGCCCTGTGGAGACCGGACTGTGAGCCCCAGAGGACGGGCAGCTAGGGCCCCGAGCCTGTGTTCCAGCTGTTTCCTGGTTTATGTTCCAAAACTACAGCTCAGGACCGTCTCTGCCCCTGGACACTGGGCCGTGGAAACGATCAACGTTAAGGAGATCCCCAGCCCCGGGGTTGCGGGGCACCCAGCTGCCAGAGACGGCCGTCCTCACTCTAACACCGCCGTCTGTCTGCACCCAGAGGGGAGGCGCCTGGAGAGGAGGCCACCAGACTCACGCACGAGGCCCTTAGGAAGCCAGATCGCTGGAGGCGTTCCCAGCACCGGACACCAGCGCGTCTCGTGTGTGACAGCGCGTGCCGCAGGGTCGCCTAGGTCTGGATCAGAATCATAGCTTCACTGTTCACTTTGCACATTTCCTGGATTGACGGGTCTACTGAACCCCCTGAATCGGGCTTCCTCCCCCGTAACAGGGTTGAGGAGAAGTGTGAGGGGCGGGTGACCTGCTCGATTCCTCGGCGCTGGGGACCAAGTCAGGGTCATCGAGCAGTGTCCCTGCCCGTAGGTCCCCTCCAGTCTGACTCACTTCTGGTCCCGCCTGTCTGTTCTTACGCTGACGGCCACCATCGTCGCCCACCCTCCGGGCAGGATCGCCTGGCCTGGCCTTCCATGCGGCCCCGTTCAGGGCCCTGCCTGCGTAGCCTACATGATCAGATCCTGGCCGGATGCCCACAGGTCCTTTACCCTTCAGATCCACACTCTTCCCTGCCCGTGGCTGCTGTCTGCTGCCCTGCGGGGACGGTCCCTGGGCGCTGGGCACTGCACCACCTGCAAAAGGACCAGGCATGCCCGTGAGATGCTGAGCTGGCCCCACCCCCCAGCCCCACCACGTATCCTGTATTCTCAGCCTGGCTGCCCGGGGTGCGTGGGAGGGTACCTCCCCGTCCTGGAGGCCGGGCTTACACTGCCGAGAGCTCCCAAGCCTGCACCGGGGGCGAGGGGGGCTGCCCTCATGACCTCGTGCCTGGAATCACACCTTGGCCTGGCTTCCCCCTTGCCCCATCCTGCACCCCCCTCCACCCGAGCCTCTCCTAGCGGCTCTTCCTTATCACAGCCCTGACTCGGGCGCCTCAGGGGCAGGGTCTGCTTGCGGGGAGCCGGCCCAAGATAGCTGCCAAGGCAGCCGCCCCTGCTCTGGGCAGACCCTGCTCTGGGCTCCACCACAGCTTCCTGGGGCTCCTTGTGTCTGGTCCACTCTCCCCGCTCCCCTGCCTGTGTACTTACGGCCAGCTCTGATGACCCATCCATCCCAGAAGGTCCTTCCTGGATCCCAGTGGCACAAAAGTGGGCAAGGCTGACGAGAGAGATCCCTGCGGCTTGGAGTATGAAGTGAAGTGAAGTGAAAGTCGCTCAGTTGTGTCCAACTCTCTGCAGCCCCGTGGACTATACAGTCCATGGGATTCTCCAGGCCAGAATACTGGAGTGGGGAGCCTTTCCCATCTTCAGGGGATCTTCCCAACCCAGGGAGTGAACCCATGTCTCCCGCATTGCAGGCGGATTCTTTACCAGCTGAGCCACCAGGGAAGCCCGACTTGGAGCTTTTTCTGGGTGACGGAGTGATAAAGTAGGATAGACAACCAAGACTTGGCGCTTATTCTAGGTTATTTATCCTGCTTTATCGCTCCTTCCCCCAGAAATCTCCATTTGACTGGTTATCAACTGAATTGAGACCGGATTCTGCATTTGGCTGGCCGAGCCCTCCATTTCTGTTGGTGAAGGACATATTGTGACCTCAGTATAGATTTGAGCTTTCAATGAACATTGTGTGGATGAGCAGATGGACGGAATTAGAGTCAAAAGTCACTCTCAATACATTCCTCCACCTTCATTCACTTCCTTACCCTGGACACCAGTAGGTCTTTGTAAAAAAAATTTAGCTGCAGTTGATTTACAATGTTGCGATCATGTCTGCCAGCAGAGTGACTGAGTTATACGCATACACACTCTCCTCTGTACCCTTCTCCATCATGTTTTACCGCAGGATACAGAATCTCGTTCCTTGCCTTGTCCGGCAGGTCTTTGCAGCACCTCCTCTTCTGGGTCCAGCCCCTCCTGCACCCCGTTGGTAACCCTGATTGGGCGGAAGCTGACCGCTCTCTCGTCCGCCGGCTGGTCCCGGCTTCCTCACCCCTGGCTGCAGGCTCTGCTAAGAGCGCTTGCCTCCCCTTGCCTTCTCCAGCTGCTCTTTCCGTCTCCTCCCCGGGCCCGGGTGCTGATCCCAGGGGCTTCTCTCGGGCTTGCTATTAAGCACAGCCCGGCGTTCTGCGCATCCCTGCCCACACCCCACCCTCCTGCTCATGCCGGGATCTGGCCTCGTGTCTCCTTGCTCACCCTCTGATCCCCCGCCGGTCACCCCTTCTGCCTGACCTCAGCACAGCCTCGAGCTCTGGCCCCTCCCGCCCCGTGATCCCCTGGCATCTCAGCTTGGGACCGTGACTTGGGGAGCCCTGCATACCCTGGGCTGGGCCGGAGCTCCTGGCACACCTGCTCGTAGCAAAGACCACACGTCTCAGGTGTGCGTGTGATCAGCGTGCACGTGTCTGCCGCTCACAGTCGTGCCGAAGCTACAGGGTGCACGCGTCTCGCCTTTCAGCTACCACGACGCCTGCAGCCCTGAGCACAGCGCCCGGACGTGGAGAGACCGAGAGCCCAGGGTTGACTGAACGGGTGACTGACCTCAGGCGGGATCTCTCAGCCCTATCCTCACCGCCCTGCTTGAGCTTGTGGCCCTACTCCCCTCCCCTGTGTGTGAGCGGCCGGCCCTGTGCAAGGGCAGCTGCTTCATGGACACTCGCGTGTCATTATATCTGGAAACAAATATACAGAAATGGGCATAAACACATACATATGTCTATATAAATACGTATTCAAAGTATGTGTAAACATAAATTATAATAAAATATAAATTATATAATACATAAATATATATAAATTTATTATATAATTTATCTATAAATATAATGTATTATTTAAAATATATATTTAAATATAATAATTTATATATTATATAAACTATTTATGCTTATATGTATTTTATATATATATATATGTATGTATGTAATCATTGGAAAAGACCTTAATGCTGGGAAGGATTGGGGGCAGGAGGAGAAGGGGACGACAGAGGATGAGATGGTTGGATGGCATCACTGACTTGATGGACGTGGGTTTTGGTGGACTCTGGGAGTTGGTGATGGACAGGGAGGCCTGGCGTGCTGCGGTTCATGGAGTTGCAAAGAGTCGGACACGACTGAGCGACTGAACTGAACTGAACTGAAACATAAAATACATACATATAACTGGAGGAGGACGTGGCAACCCACTCCACTATCCTTACCAGGAGAATCTGATGGACAGAAGAGCCTGGTGGGCTACAGTCTGTGGGATCATGAAGTATCAGACATGACTGAAGCGACTGAACGCTTGATCATACGTACATACAAATTACATATGCACATATGTATCTGTATATGTGTGTATATGTAAACATATATACATATATATTTATGTGTTTTATATGTATATGATACATGTATATATGTAAACATAAGCACATATAAATTATATATGTTTAGATGCATTTCTATATATGTACGTAGTGGTGGTTTAGTTGCTAAGTTGTGTCTGACTCTTTGCGACCCCGTAGACTGCAGCCCACTGGGCTCCTCTGTCCATGGGATTCTCCAGGCAAGAATACTGCAGTGGGTTGCCATTCCCTCCTCCAGGGATTGAACCTGGGTCTCCTGCATTGCAGATTATTCACTGACCGAGCTATGAGGGAACCCCTGTATATGTACATGGATACATAAATATACACATAGAATACACACAGCAGTCAGGTAGATGTAGGTGTGCACATATACATGCATATATATATTCCTTTAACAGGTGGAGGGAGCCTATATACATACACACACTTATTTGAGAATATATATATTTTTTCCTTCCACCTGCTAAAGGAATACATATATATATTTGCAGGCTTATATAATATGTATCCAGGCATCACAGCCAAATGAAAGCAGTACCCCTATGAGACCTTTCATAAATGGAAACATAAAGCAGACAAGATAAACCGGATGAAGCGCAGATGCTGCGGCTGCGGCTCGCAGCCCTGGGGGTGGTTCCTGGGAGGACCTGGCGGGGCTGCTCTCCCTGAGGGTGGCCCTGCCCCTGCGATGCTGCAAACAAATGCAGACACAGGGTTCAACTTTTGTTTTTCTCCTAAAAGTGAACATTCTTGGATTTCTTTTGGTCAGCGGAACAGGTCCTAATGTAGGTCTTTCATAAAAGCGTAGCAGCATAAAGTGAACTTTTGAGAAGTGGGGGATGCCTGTGTCTGTGTATAAACACACACACACACACACACACACACACACGCACACGCACATAAAGATGGGTTTCCCAAGTGGAGCTAGTGGTAAAGAACCCGCCTGGTGATAGAGGAGACATAAAGGATGTGGGTTTGATCCCTGGGTCGGGAAGATCCCCCTGGAGAAGGGCATGGCAACCCACTCCAGTATTCTTGCCTGGAGAATCCCATGGACAGGGTAACCTGGTGGGTTACTGTCCATGGAGTCACAAAGAGTTGGACACAACTGAAGCACTTTAGCAAGCACGCACTCACATACATAAAGACAATAAATATACTGTAAATATGTGTGTGTGGGTATATATATATACAGATACATATATACATGTATATACAAAACAAATGCATTCTCTCTCCACTCCTAAAGAATCTCTGATGATCCCTTCCATTTACTAGTTCAAATTTTTCTTCCCCCACCTCGTTAAGTGTGGACTATGCTTCATGACTCCTAAAGAGGACTGTGTGGAAATCTGGGAAGAGTAACTGCCGTGGGAAAACCTGAAGAGCACAGGTCAGCCAGGTGATCAAGGTCAGCATCCCAGAGGTCAGTCATGCTGACAGCACCTGTCCTGATGTGACGGGATGATCAAGGCTCTGACCTCAAAGATCTTCAAACCCCAAAGTCATAACCGCGGCTTAACTGTGGGGAAAAGGTCAGACAAATCCAAACTGAGGGATAGTCACCAAAATGTCTGACCAGAGCTCCTCAAACTGTCAGGGTCACCAAAAACAAGAAAACTCCAAAAAGCTGTCCCTGTACAGAACAATCTGAGCAGAGTAAATGTGACGCCACATCCTGGATGGGATCTTGGGACAGAAAAAAAGACATCAGGATAAAACTGCATGCATGCCAAGTTGCTTCAGCTGTGTCTGGCTCTTTGCGACCCCATGGACTGTAGCCCTCTGGGCTCATCTGTCCACGGGATTCTCCAGGCAAGAATACTGGAGTGGGTTGTTATTCCCTTCTCCAGGTGATCTTCCTGACCCGGGGATCAAACTCGTGTCTCTCATGTCTCTGCATTGGCAGGTGTTTTATTTATTTATTTATTTATTTATACCACTAATGCCACCTGAGAAGCCCAGGATAAAACATCCAAATAAAGTATGGACTGTAGTTAACAGTAATCTATCAATACAGGCTGATTAGTTGTGACGAAAGTGCCACAGTCATGTAAGATATGAACAATAGAGGAAATTGAGTGTGGGTGTGTCTGGGAACTCAATGGGCTATTTTTGCAACTTTTCTCTAAAGTCTAAAATAAAAAGTCTATTTAGGAACATCCGGTTTCAACCATGATGAGGAAAGCTTGGAAGTTGTCACTCTCCCCCTTATATTAAGAAAAAAAGCTGAACAAAATGAGAACCAATAACTTTTCTTGGACCATCGGAGAGCAGAGGTGGCAGGACAAACTACCACCCAAAACCTGCAGGAAAAGAGACAATAAGAAGCGTGACTGAGGTCAGTTTATTCTGAGCAGGAGCTCCTGGAGCTGCAGATTGATGGCAAGACTTCAAGACTAGTTTTGACAGACGTTAGAGGCTGAGTGTGGATAAGTCCTAGGGCTTCAGCCCTAGGGGCCCCCACATTTCACGGGCTTTAGGGATCCCCGTAGGTCTTCACAGTGACCTTCACAGTAGGTCTTCACAAGTCTCCTGCAGGCTTCCCGGGTGCACTTGTGGTAAAGAATCCGCCTGCCGACACACATGACGCGAGAGATGTGGGTTCAATCCCTGCGTCGGGAAGATCCCCTGGAGAAGAAAATGTCAACTTGCTCCAGTATTCTTGCCTGGGAAATCCCATGGACAGAGGAGCTTGGCGGGCTACAGTCCATGGGGTCCCAGCGAGTTGGACACGACTGAGCGACTGAGCCCAAATTCACAGCTGCTGCAGGGGAAGGGGAAAGTAACCGTATTGAAATGACTCAGAGCATTTTCCGTAACACTTCTGACCCTGGAAGGAAATAGATTTAGCAGAGACTTATCTCACTTGGGCTGAAGGGGGAATTGTGATTATCCAGCTCCATCACCCTGTAGCCCTCTTTCACCACCCAAGCGGAGAAAGGATGCTAAGAAACACTTGTGCGGGTGACAGCTCAGGACACAGCCTCAGTACAAGACTGGGATTTTGAATTAAGGCAAGACTTCCTCCTTCCTGGACCTTACACTCCATCAACAGGACTCCATCATAATAACAGAGGATTACTGTAAAGAGTGGAAGTGTGGAGGCTCATGAGGAAACCCAGAGACATCAGGGAGATGGGAGCAAGGACATTTCAGGAACTCGAAGCCTCTGGTACCTAGAGCTGCAGTGAACGTTAAATACAGCCCAGCTCTTAGCCAGATTAGCATAGCACCTACTAAAGACCATTCATCCCAGTTTCTACCCAAAATACTTTGTCCAAATCACGGCAAAAAATTATAAGGAATGCTAAAGGCAGGACAAACATTGCCTTAAGCTGCAGAATACAACACAGATTTTCAAATTTTCAGTTATTTAAAGTCACTGTGATTAACATATTAAGGGATTTAATGGGGAAAAAAAAGTTACATGTAAGAACAGACGAGTAACCTAAACAAAAAGATGGAAACTTCAAGACAGAATCAAAAGCAAATGGTAGGAAAGTCATTCATTTTCTTTAAGGGATAATTGACCCACAATATTATTTTAGTTTCAGGTTATGATATAATGGTTCAACATTTGTATATATTGCAAAATGTTTTCTACAATGTCTAGTTAACACCCATCACCTCACATAGCTACAGAATTATTTTTCTTATGATGAGGACTTACAAGATTTACTATCTTGGGAGCATTCAAATATGTAATACAGTATTATTAACTGTAGTTGCACAGGAAGGCAAATTTTTTCATCCTGTAACAGAAATTACTCTCATGGGCTCAGTAGTAGACTGCTTCTGAGTCTGAGTCTGCTTCAGCAGACTGAGGAAAAAAATCAGTGAGTTTGAAGAGATGTCAGCAGAAACTTCCAAGTCTGAAATGCAAAGAGAAAAAATAATGAATTAAAAATAGGGGGGAGGAGAGGGCGAGGAAGAATATCCAAAACTGTGAGACAATAAAGCTATTATAACATATACTTAATGGAAATTGCAGAAAAAGAAGAAAGAAAGGAGCAGAAGGAACATTTAAAGTTCTGATGACTGAGAATCTCCCCAAATCAAGAACAGACACAAAACCATAGATCTGAGAAAAGCAAGATAAACACTAAAAAATCTGCATTTAGGCATCACATTTGAACTGCAGAAACTCAAAGACAAAGGAGAATATCTTGAAAGGAGCCAAAAGAAAAAATAGCAACTATAGTGAAAGCAGGATAAGAATTTCACAGTCTTCAGAAACCAGGAGAGAAAGAAGACATGGAACGAAGTATCTGAGGCACAGAAAGGAAAAATGCCAACCTGAGACTCCCCATCCATGAGTCACCTTTCAAAGGCGAGATGGAGACAAGGGCTTTCTCTACACAAACAAACGCAAACAAAACAACCCCCTGAATGAATTCACAGCTACAGACCTTCCCTGTAAGAAACCCAGGGACTTCTTCGGGAAGAGAGAGAATGATGTAGGCCGTAAACTCAGAGTCACTTAAAGAAAGGAAGTACACCAGGCAAGGAATAGCAAAAGGTAAAATAACTTAAATGTCTTTCTGTTTTAAAATTGATCTGAAAGATAATCATTGAAAACAGCGCCAGTAATGATGTGTTGGGTAACCATAGCGTGTGGGTAAGTGGGATGAAGGCCAGCGGTGTGACAAGGGGCAGGGGGATGAATTAGGGATGATCTGTTATAAGGCACCTGCGTTACATCTGAAGCAGTATAGTGTTATTTGAAACACTTAGAGTCATTGTAAATGCATCTTGAAAACACTAGGAAAAGCACTATAGAATAAAAAAAAGGGTTATGATGCATATGCTAAGAAAGAAGGGAAAATTAAATCATATGAAATGCTCAAGTGAAACCAAAGAAGGCGGAAAAAGGAGGAGAAATAAACTGAGTACATCAAATAGGAAAGAGCTATAAACATGGTAGATACTAATTCAACTATACTAATAATCACTGTAAATGCAAATGGTCTAAATACATCAGGTCAAAGACAGAGATTGTCAGAGCGGATTAAAAACACAAGGTCCAACCCTATGTCATCTACGAGGAATATGAAGGCACAGGTAGGTTAAATGGATGGAGAAAGAGATACCGTATCAGCACTAGTCCAAAGAAAGTCAGAGTAGCTATGTTAATGTAGACAGGACAGACTCTAGACAAGAAAAGCTCTCCGGGATGAAGAGGGACATTATATAATGATACATAAGTCAGTTCTCCAAGAAGATAAAACAACCCCTATTGTGTGCACACCTGAAAACAGAATGTCAAAACAGGTGAGGCCACAGCTGACTGAGCTTCAAGAAGACAAACCCACTGTGCCAGTGAGAGCCTTTAACAGCCTCTCCAGTAACCGGCAGACCCAGCAGGCAAGAGACCAGCGAGGAGAGTGGGCGTGAACGTCTTCCTCAACCCACTTGATCAAACTGACATCTATAGGACAGTCCATCCAGAAACAGTAAAATTACGCGTCTTTCTTAAGAGGGCATGGAACATTCAGCAAGAAAGACCATATTCTGGGTCACGAAACATGCCTTCACAAATGGAAAATAATAGAGATAATGCAAAGTAGGCTCTCAGACCATAGTGGCGTTAAGATAAAAATCAAAACCAGGAATTAAAAGCTGCCGTATCTCAAATATTTGGAGATTGAACACCACCCTCCTAAGTAACACATTGATCAAAGAGCTCTCAATGGAAATGAAAATAATAGACTCTGAACTAAGTGAAAATTTAACTTATAAACACTTGAGGGACACAGCAAAAGCAGTGCTTAGAGGGAAATTTTTAGCATTGAACACCAGCATGAATGAGGAAGAAAAATCTAAAATGAATTATTTAAGCTTCCACCTTAGACTAAAGAAAGGAAGAGCAAATTATGCCTAAAGGAAGCAGATGAGAAGAAATACTAAAAACTATACCAGAAAGCAATAAATTGAAGACAGTAAAACAACAGACCACCAAATCCAAAAACCAGCTCCCGGAGAAGATCAAGAAAATCGATATAACTCTAGCAAGGCTAATTAAAGAGGAGGAGAGAGAGACGGCACAGAGCTTTAAAGTCACAGATGTAGGAGCGGCGGTCACTGCGGATCCCGTGGACAGTAACAGGGTACTCGGAGCGTATCGCGAGCAGCGTTCACATGTGTCCAAATGAAACACTGTAGCCCCTGCTCTGCTTGTCTGCTGAGTCATGGCCGACTCTTTGAGACCTCATGGTGAAGTGGAAACGCTTCTTAATGGGAAAAATCTACCAAAACTCATAGGTGTGCTGAAAGTTTAGGAAAAAAGAAAACAGAAGTAAAACCAATGGATCACTGAAGTAATAATTAGTAAAAGTGTATTATGCACATACCAAAAAAATAGCTAGTAAACACGGAGGACTCAAAACAAGGAGTGAGGCTCACTGGTATGTTATTGTAAAACAGCTTATATAGTCTGAGTCACTAAGTGCTTATTCTTACAGGATTGGTATCAATATGAGAACTTGCTTAAATGAAGGGGAAGTGGCTAGTGGTTACCTCATGTAAATTCTGGAAACCTTTTTAAGTTTTACTTACGATTTTTAGAGACATCAGCAAGAAGTGACCCAGGTCAAGTTAACCTTACCTGTCTTGCACAATAAGCTAAATTAAGCTTTGCGTGTATAACTAAGCTGATTTTGTCTGCTCAGCAAGTTCTCAAGTCTGATCTCCTTTTGTGTTTGGAATTAACAGAAGGAAAAATATCTGATTGGAATGGTCTATATTAAAAATTTGAATCAATAATTAATAATCTTCCATTACAGAAAATGCCAGGCTCAGATGGATTCCCTGGTGAATCCTACCAAACATTTAGATAATAAATTACACCAATTGTCTAACATTTCATCTAGAAATTAGGAGCAGAGGTTATCCTTCTAAAGTTGTTCTATAAGGGCCACATTACCCCAACACCAAAGCCAGATAAGATTACGAGAAAGGAAAACTTCAGACCAATATCATGTATGAACCTTGATGCAAAAATCCTCAACAATATACTAGCAAGTTGAACCCAACTACGTATAAAATAGATCATACTGCATGTCCAACTGGGCTGTCTCTCAGGTATGCGAAGTTGGTTCAGCTTTTGAAAAAGTCAGTTAATGTAATCTATCACATCCATAGGGGTAAAAAAGAAAAGCCATATGTTCATGTCAATTATGCAGATCAAGCATTTGACAAAGTCCATCTGTGATAAAAACTCTCAGAACCTAGGAGCAGACAGGAATTTTCTCAACTTTATAAAGAGTACAAAGAATCTACAGCTAACATCATACTTAATGATGAGAAACTTGATGCTTTCCCCCTAAGACAGGAAGAAAGTAAAGATGTCTTCTCTCAAAACTCTTATTAAGCACCTTAACTAGTGCAAGAAGGCAACATGGGGGGTGAGGAATACATATATTGGGAAGAAATAAAATGTTGTTCACAAATGATGTGAATTCCATTCTACCTGAATTACAAAGAGTAAACATACTGACTTCTAGAACTCGTGTATGATTATAGCAGGCTGCAGTATACTAGGTTAATATATAGAAGTCAATTGATTTTTCATGTACCATCTATGAACAACTGAAATTTGAAATTAATTAAACAAATATCATTTAATGGCATATCTCCCCCTAAAAGGACTCCAAATAATACAGTTAGGTACAAACTTAACAGAATATGTACAGGGTCTATATGTAATAAACTAAAAAACTGAAGAGAGAAGGCAAAATTCTAAATAAATGGACAGATATTCTATGTTCATGAGTTGGAAGACTCAGTATTTTTAAACTATCTGCTCTTTCCAATTTTATCTGTTGATTCAATGGTACCCCCATAAAAATCCTAGGAAGCTGTTTTGTAGACATTGACAAAGTGATCCTAAAGTTTGTATAGAAAAGCAAAAGACCTAGAATAGCCAACACAATCATGTTGAAAACAAACTTAGAGGACACACACTACCTGATTGCAAGACTTGCTGTAATCAGGATGGCATGACCTTGATGAGAGGGTAGACACGTAGATCGTGAACAAACAGTAGAGAATCCAGAAAAGATCCACAAAATGTGGTCAACCGAGCCGTGAAAAAAGGGCAGAGGCAATTCACTGCAGAAAGGATAGTCTTTGCAGCAAATGATGCTGGAAAAAGTGCAAAATAAAACTCAATACATACCTGATACCTTTCACAAAAATTAACTGAATATAAATCATGGGTCTAGAGATAAAATTCAAAACTACCAAACCTCTAGAAGGAAACGTAAGACTCAAGGTGACCTTGTGTTTTGTGATGAGATTTAAGCTACAGCAACAATATATGATCCATGAAGGAACAAAAAATAAGGTGAACTTTACTAAAATGGCAGACTTCTCTGCATAAGACTAAGAAAACAAAAGGACAAGTCATGGACTGGGAGAAAGTGTTTGTGAAAACATCTCTCATGAAGGAACTGCATGCAAAATATGCAAAGAACTCTTAGAACGTTAATGATGAGAAAAGAAACCCAACTGAATCATGGGAAAGCGGTTTGAACAGACTCGTCCCCTTGAAAAGCTACATAGGGAGTTTCCTGGTGGTCTACTGGGTACGATCCGGGGCTTTCACTGTTGCGACCCAGGTTTGATTCCTGGTCGGGGAACTGGGATTCCAAAAACTGCACGGCATTGCCAAAAGAAACCAAAATTTCAAAAAAAGCTATATAGATAGCAAATAAGTACATGAAAAAATGCTCAACATGATTAGTCACTAAGAAGTTACAAATTAAAACAATAGCGAGATACAAATACATCCCATTAGAATGGTTAAACTCACACACACAACACACACATAACAGATACACACCACACACGGACACACATGATATACACACACACAACACACGCACGTACAGAACACATGCACACATACCACGCACACACACAACACACACATGTACACAACACACACACACAGCAGGTGGCTCTGAGTGCTGGTGATGATGCTGAACAGCAGGAAAGCTCCTTTGTGGCCGGTGGGATGCAGGATGGGACAGCAATCTTGGAAACCAGTTAAGGAGCCTCTCACAAAGCTAATTAAGTCTCACCACACAACCCAGTCATTATACTTAGTGGTATTTACTCAACTGATCTGGAGACTTGCGTCTGCACAGAAATCTGCACATGAATGTTTATAGCAGCTTTACTCATAATCACCCCAAACTGTAAGCAACTGAGACGTCCTTCAGTAGGTGAATGGGTAAACAACCCATGGTGTGTCCAGACAATGGAATATCATTCAGTGACAAAAACCAATGAACTAGGAAGCCAAGAAAGATATGGGTCAACCTCCAATGCATGTTACTAAGGGTAGGAAGTCAGTCTGAAAAACCAGGACGCTGTGTAATACCAGTTACGCGACATTCTGAGACAGGCAAAATCACAGAGGCAGTAAAAAGATCAGTAGTGGCCAGGATTTCAGGAGGAGTGGGGAGAGAGTTGAATAGATGAAGCACAGGGGTGTTTAGGGTTGTGAAACTCTTCTGTAGGACAGCTGTGTGCATGATGAATTATGTGTGTAATACGTATAAATGTATGATGGATGAGAGATTCTGTGAATAGATGATATTCTGCATCTGTCGAAACTCATAGAACTTCACAGCACAAAGAGTGAAACGTAATGTATGCAAATTTGAAAAATCGTTTAGGACATTATGGGACCCCAGGAAGAAACCCAGAGTGGGAGAAGGTGACTACTGAGGATGTGTGAAATGACCTCGTGGCTGTGGGGGGGGGGTGCTGACCGAAGCAGACTCGGACGTGAGCAGAGTCTCAATGCGAGAGGGACCACCCAGGACCGGGGGCCCAGCGGATGGAGTCACCCGGGGGAAGGCTGGCATTCTGAGCCTCCTCTATGCACAGTTCTGCTCTCGGGCAAGTTGGTAAGTGGATGGCAGATGGAGGGAGCCAGGTTTGTCACCGTCGGAGCGAGATTCCACAGATAAACAAGGAAAGAGGCTGGAAATAATCTTCTGGTGATGGAATGGAGTTGGGGAATCGATACAAAGTCACATTTAACTCAATGTAAATACAGATGGTCACAGACAGAAATATTTGTAGCTATGTGTGTACATAGGTACATAGGTTGGTGCACAAACATATATTTCCTTGCTCTGTCAGCTCTTGAAGGCTTAAAGAAATAGCAGCCCAGTAGCAGTGAGCACTCTTGGGGCCCAGATCTTGGTTTCTGACACTGTTTCCCAACAAAAGGACCAAGGCGCCTTGGAGAGATGCCTGCTCCAAGTCGAGAGCAGGGGAAGGAAGTATGTGACTACAGTGCCCGCAGCAGAAAGTGAGGAAGCGCTAACACACCAGACAAATGCCAAATCAAAAGTGCATTTATGCAAAAATGCACCCACAAAAGCATATTTCAGAAGGACACGGATGCTAACAGAAATTGTTCTCAAAATCCAAACGTGGGATAATTTGAGCACTTGACAATGATCGGCTTTTACTTCTCGGTGGAACCAGTATTTGTCCCCATTTATCAAATGAGGAAACTGAAGCACAGAAAGGTTAAGTAACTTGTTCAAGGTCACACAGCTAGCCAGGAGCAGAGCTGGAATTCCAACCCAGGAGGGTTGGCTCCCGATCTGGCTCTCTAACCTGCGAATGCCCCGGGCTTGGCTCACTTGGGGCCAAACGGCAGGTTTCTGTCTTGACGGATCACGTGATGACGTCCTGCAGAAGGAGAGGCAGGTTGTTAAAAAAAGCACATGCACGTACCGAGTCGTCTGAGTGTGTTCTCGTGTTCAGGAAGCAGTGACACTGTAAGGACCCCAGTCTTCCCATCGCCATCCCATCTTTTGTTAGTTGGTTTGGTTTTTCTTCTAATATTAAGCAAATGTTGGTAAGTTAAAGGGCATTGCCTCTTTAAGGCTGAGCATTTCTATAAAAATGAAATAAAAGTCTGTACTTTAAAGGTTGCACTATTTAATGAATTAGTGTATTTGAGAGTACTTTTTAAATTGTCAAGTGTTAGAAAAGTGATGCTGATGATGGCACTTTTATTATTTTTATTGTTGAAATGGCCTAAGTAGACTGGCTGAAAATTTGGGAACACTACAGGCAGGGATGGGATGGTGTAATCAGTGCCCACCAGGTGTACCTGCAGGGAACTTTCGCCTGAGCCTTTCCTGGCAAGCTCTCGCTTCTCACTGCAGCCCCAGGAACGAGGCAGACGGGAGGCGAGGGCAGCTCAGGAGACCTGGCAGTGTGCTGGTTAGCTACTGCTGCGTAACAAACCACCCAGACTTTGGCGGTGTTTGCTCGTGGCTTCTGCAGGTCAGCCATTTGCACAGGCCCAGCAGGGACCGTGAATCTCTGCCTTGGGACATGGGGGCCCCAGCTGAGGAGACGGCAAGGGCTGGGGTGTTCTCAAGGCTGGGCTCGGCTGGGACCAGGGACAGGAGGTCCCTTGTGCGGCCTTCCCCAGTGTGGTGGCCAGGTCCCAAGGAGGAGCAGGATAAGAGAGCAGATGTGGAGGTCAAGTACAAGATAACACTTCCCGGGTCATAAAGCGACTATAGTATGGCCTCCTGGTAGCCTGTCTGTGGCCCCTGTGGGTGACCAGTTCCTCTGCCTGCTCCCAAATGTCCTCCTCCTAGTCATCCCCAGAGTACCTTGCAGAAGCTGGGCTGATATCAGGAAAATAGGGGCCAAGTCAAGAGCTGCCGTCCCCCTTCCCCCGACCCCCACGCCTGCCCTTCTCCCCGCCTCCGGCTGCCTGGAGACCTGCGGGCAGAATCACAGGCTTCGTGGGGACACGCTGCCTGTCATTAATGATGGCGCCTCTCAAACGTTTCTTTGGGGATGCCAAGTGCATCCCCAACATAAAGATGTTTTTCGTTGCATTTGATTTTTATTTTATATGAGAGTATAGTTGATTTACAACCCACTCCAGTACTCTTGCCTGGAGAATCCCATGGACAGAGGAGCCTGGCGGGTTACAGTCTATAAGGTCGCAAAGATTTGGACTCAGCTGAAGCAACGGGCATGCACGCAGCACGTAGTTGATTTTCAGGGCGGTGTTGGCTTCAAGTGTGCAGCAAAGTGGTTGGGTTATACATGTACATATACTCATTCTTTTTCAGAGTATTTTTTTCCCATATAAGGGACTTCCCTGGTGATTCAGATGGTAAAGCATCTGCCTACAGTGCAGGAGACCTGGGTTTGATCCCGGGATCAGGAAGACACCCTGGAGAAGAGAATGGCGACCCACTCCAGTACTCTTGCCTGGACAATCCCATGGACAGAGGAGCCTGGCGGGCTACAGTCCGTAGGTCGCAAATACTGAGTAGGGTTCCCTGTGCTATAGAGTAGATCCTTATGGATTATCTATTTCATTTACAGTCATGTGTACCTATTAAACCCAAACTCCTGGTTCATCCCTACCGCCTTTGTGCTTTGTTAACCGTTGGTTTGTTTTTGAAGTCTGTGAGTGAAAGAGGCTTTTTGTTTCACAGAACAGATACAGACAACGCTAACTTCATAGTGACATCAATTCCAATGATTGCTTTGAAAACCTCTGGCGCTGAAATGCGTTGTTTCTGAGCTATTGACATGAACGCCTGGAAGCTGACAAAATGAGTTCGCAGAATCTGAACACTCCTGATCTCCCCGTGGGGACCAGTGTGGGTGACCCACTTCCCTCGAGGTTTCCAGGAAGCAGCAGAGACCTCGGATTCCTCATCAGGAAGAGAGCCGTGTCCAGGGTGGCCGTGGGCCCAGCTCTGCCCTGTCCCTCTGCAGCGGTGACAGGCAGGCCGATGGGGTTGAACCACTGCCCCGCAGAGGGGCTTGAATGTTGGTGCTTCCTGGCCCCCGGGTGCCTTCTGCCCCGGGTCTGGTGGATTCCAGTCTTGCTCTCTTGCTCCTTGGAATCTCTCCACTGGGTATTTTGTGGCCAGAGACCCTCAGGGTACAAGCCTCCTGGAGCTCTTCCTGCAAGATGACAGGTACACGGAGAATGAAGCTCCAGTAAGAGACCCTGATGCTGGGAAAGACTAAGGGCAGGAGGAGAAGCGGGCGACAGAGGATGAGATGTTTGGATGGCATCACCGACTCAATGGACATGAGTTTTAGTGAACTCCAGGAGATGGTGAAGGACAGGGAAGCCTGGTGTGCTGCAGTCTATGGGGTCGTAAAGAGTCGGACACGACTGAGCCATCGAACACAGCAACACAGAGACCCTCTGGAGGGTCCCAGGAGCTCCCGGCCCCGGGGCCCCTTGAGCTGGCGGTGTGATGACCTTAAACTGAGGACCCCACGGGGACCCTGGTCACACCCACACTCCCCTCACAGGTCTGGGCCTCGGAGAGTGCTCTCCCCAACAGCACTTAGCTGTGCCACCCTCGGGGCACCGAGCCCAGGGCGCCACCTTCCTGGACCCACACGGCTGTCCTGTTACACCGAGCGTCAGGAAGCTGATGGCAGCCCGGGACCCCGAGGTGGGTGGGGGGCCAGCTCCTGCATCCACAGCCCTGCAGAGACGAGGCGGCCCTCTTGTTCTGCTCTAGTGGTTGCATCTGTGGAACACAGAGCAGCATCCTGACCTCCCGTGAGGTCTGAACCTGAATCCTGTGTGTTCATCAGCAGAGTCGTGCTTTGGAGAAATTCCAGATGAGCTAATTCCTGCTTCGTCTCCTCACCCGTCTCCTCTGCTGGAGAAACAAGAGGCTTGAAAAGCTTATTTAACCAAATGGGTTTTTTTTTTCCTCTTGGAGCTGTTGATGCTCTAGTCCTGCTGCAGGCACAGAACTTCCTATTTATATGACAAATAGGCCTGCTTCCAGCCTCGGAAAAAACTCGCTTATTGACTCTCTCATCGTGTGGAAACAAATCATGTCCGAGCTGTGCTCAGGGCAGCGGGTAAGCTTTGGGTGATGCCTGAGGCGCTCTGACACCAGAGGAGGAACCTCCACCTGGGCCCACCCCCCAGCCCCCGGGACCCCTCAGGGATCCGCCACTTTGTGACTTATGCAGGTCACCTGCGGGCACAACCCTGGAGAGCAGAGGTCACGGCCAGTGAGACCTGCATATCAGAGCGTGGTCCTGGGGTGTCCTGGGTACCCGCATGTGAGGAAGATACCTAATCTCACTGAGGTCAGTTTCCGACCAAGCAGGACCCTGTGGGAATCCTGGGTGCAGAAGTCCTTCTGTGTCCTGATTCTTGTTTGTAGGAAATCAGCTTCAGCCTCTAGGACATTCCCTGAGTTCCAAAGAGGAGATACTAATCAGGGAGTGGAGTGGATACAGAGACAAGGGAGGAGCAGCTGAGAAACAAAAGTCTGGGACAGGTCCAGGCTCCCCATCAAGGGATCAGTCAGTTCAGTTCAGTCGCTCAGTCGTGTCCGACTCTCTGCGACCCCATGGACTGCAGCACGCCAGGCCTCCCTGTCCATCACCAACTCCCGGAGTTTACTCAAACTCATGTCCATTGAGTCGGTGATGCCATCCAGCCATCTCATCCTCTGTCGTCCCCTTCTCCTCTCGCCTTCAATCTTCCCCAGCATCAGGGTCTTTTCAAACAAGTCATCTCTTCGCGTCAGATGGCCAAAGTATCGGAGCTTCAGCTTCAGCATCAGTCCTTCCAATGAATATTCAGGAGTGATTTCCTTTAGGATGGACCGATCGGATCTCCTTGCAGTCCAAGGGATTCTCAGGAGTCTTCTCCAACCCCACATCCAACACCATCAAGGGATACACACAGCAATACCTTTGAGCTCTTCTGCAGAAGTAAAACCCCCAGGAAACGGAAGATGTTAGCATCCTTCATCCTGGAGAAGATCACAGTTTGGTGACCTGGAGAAGCTCAACAGGAGACCAGGTGAGGCCAGATCAAAGGAGGGCAGGTCCTGCCCACACCTGGACCCTCCTCAGCAGCCCCGCCCTGAACCTGTGCTACAAAACTCACCAAATTCTTCCAGTTTGGGACATGTGGTTTTTAGGGCCTGAGCCCGCTGTGGCCCCTTTGCTCGAAAATCAGTAAAGCTCTTCCTTTCTCTTTCACCCAGAACTCTTGTGTCCGAGATTCCATTTGACACCGGTGCAGAGAGCCCGAGTTTGGGGCATCATTTCCTCATGTGTAACGTGGGGAATTCTTTCTCATCCCGGAGCCAGGAGGAAGTGATACAGCATCAAACACGGGATCCCTGAGCGGGACGGTCACTCGGAAACTGTGGCTGGGACAAGCTCAGGTGCCCTCAGAAGATGGGATCTCAGGCATTCATTTTACTTCCCCCTGTTCCAGGAATGCCTGAGGCCTTTGAGGGACATGGGGAAGCTCCAGGGCTTGGAGTCTGTGGACACTGTCTCCCTGGAAGACATGTCCTTGGGCAGCTCAGGTCCCCGAAGGCCACTGCTGTTCATTTTTCCATTTGTAAAATGAAGCTAATGACCCTGCTTTCTGAGAAGTTGTGGAGATGAGGGATGTGTCTGCAGAGGCTCTGGGCTTCCCAGGTGGCACAGCGGTGAAGAACCTGCCTGCCAATGCAGGAGACACAGGGTCGATCCTTGGATCAAGAAGATCCCCTGGAGGGGAAATGGTTACCCATTCCAGTATTCTTGCCTGGTATATCTCATAGACAGAAGAGCCTGGTAGGCTGCAGTTCGTGAGGTCGCAAAGAGCTGGACATGACTTAGAGACTAAACAGCAAATGGAGAGCCTCCGGGCCAGGCGGCTCTGACCGCGGTTACCCTGTCGTACTCACAGGGGGACTAGAATGCAAACAGTGGGAACCGCAGAGCTCGGCTCAGCCGGAACCCCGCTGCCTGCCTTCCCAGCTCTCTGCCTGATCATCACCACCCGGGTACCGGGACCGCTCTGGGAAGCCGTGAATGGTGCCGGGGGAGGCATCCTGCCAACACAAAGATGAGAGGATGCTTCTGCCCCAAACACCTCTCCTGATGTCACTTCTGCAATGACATCCCGTGTAAACACCCATGAACCACTGTTCCAGGCATCCTGGTCTCGCCCACTGGGAAACTAGGCTATCAGTGAAGTTTCCGGGGGCTTCCAGCTCTGGGGAGACCAGTTGTGTCCAAGGAACCATTCCTTTCCAGGACCACACAGAGCGGGGAGCCAACACCAGGGTCCCCCGAGTTCCTGGGTAAAGATAACCTTTCCCGGGAGGGATGGCACTTGGCTAATGGTGGGTGATGGGGAGCTGTCTGTGTCTGAGATAAACTGGTCACCCTGCAGGCGATGGCCTGACCCTCCCATCCCCCACACACCTGTGTCTTTAAGCGGCGGGGGCGGGGCGAGCCCACCTGCAGTGTCCGCCCGCCTCCTCCCCTGTCGGTGCCAGGAGCCCTCTGGGGGCCTTGAACTCCAAGTCCCTCGGGGCCCCAGGAAGCCTCAAGCAGACAGGAGCCTAGGGTCAGGGGCTGTGAAGATCTTAATTTAAATGTAGATTTTGACTTTCTGCTCTTGCCTAGTTTGGAATACTAATTAGAGCAAGTGCTTGGATAATTTAAAACTCCGCACAATTGCAGATTTGACATTTCTCTCTCCCTACTCCCCCTCTTTCTGTTTTGGGTTGAAAGGATTTTTCCTCCTGTCCTGTTGAGAGGCTAAAGTAAAAGTCAAATCGCCACTTTCAAAAACTCTGAAATCCAACACCATAGGACTCTCCGGAAAGTTTCGGTGTCCTCAAGGTCATTGTCCCCAGATTTCACAGAGCCTGGGCGAGCCCACCACCCTTCCCGGCGCTTGGAGGACCCCAGGACGCTCAGGAAACAACTGCCAGCAGATACCCGAGACGCAATGAGGAGGTGTCTGTTTACTGAAGAGCGGGTGAAGGGAAAAGAGGATGTCAGCCGACAGCTGGGCCAGCACGGCCCCCTCCTCCCTCTCTCCCTGTGTCAGTCCTACTTGAGAAAAAGAGACCCCTGTTCTTTCCCACCCGACACCCTTCGCATCCCAGGGAGCTAAGTGCTCACCTGGCAGTGGGCTATTTTTAAGCCTGTAACTCTTCACCAATTTTGAAGGCATCTTAGCCACATGGGTGTGAAGTCAGGATCCCCTGAATTTTGCTCAAAGACCAACCGTCCGTCTCCCTTTGTGGAGGAGCCTTGTCTCCTCGTGGATTTGTGTGGTTTCCACCTCCCGTGTCAAGGAGGTGGCTCTGAGCGTCGCGGGCGCTCTTCGCGAACATTTCCTGCTCCCCAAGCTTCACTCGTTGTCTGTTGCCGGTCCGAGGTGAATGCAGGTTGGTATCTGGTAGACAAGCTCCCTCTTGCTGATCTCTGTTTATATACTTAAAATATTAGAGTATTCTTTTTTATCCCCAATTAATGTAGGAATAATCTTATCACAACCTCATGATAATCTCTATGGAGGTTTTTGATTCAGTCGCGCCATCGTGTCCGACTCTTTGATTGGAATTATATAAAATATGCGAATTAATGTAGAACAAGTAACATCCATGGTTTTCTTCTGATTCCATGGCTGTTTCGTCACATCCCCTTTATTCCTTTCAATGCAGGTGTGTTCCTTCCTTCACTTAAGAACTGCCAACTTCAGATCACTATGCTCCTCATTGCTCTTAGGAATATTTTGTTTTCTCTGGCCTTTATCTAACTTCATTAGGGGAATTGCCATAATAAGGGATCAAAAAGATGCCTCAGTGCTCATCGCAGCACTGTTTACAATAGTCCGGACATGGAAGCAACCTAGATGTCAATCAACAGATGAATGGACAAGGAAGCTGTGGTACATACACACAATGGAATATTACTCAACTATAAAAAGGAACACATCTGAGTCAGTTAACCTAGAGCCTATTGTACAGAGTCAAGTAACTCAGAAAGAGAAAGACAGATATCACATATTAACACATTTATATGGAATCTAGAAAGATGGTACAGATGATCCTACCTGCAGGGTAGCAAAGGAGACACAGAGATAAAGAACAGACTTGTGGGCACAGCGCGGGAAGGAGAGGGTGGGATGATTTGAAGCATACACATTACCATAGGTAAAAGAGATCGCCAGTGGGAGTTTGACGTACGATTCGGGGCACCCAAAGCCGGTGCTCTGGAGGAGGGGGCGGGGAGGGAGGTGGGGGGGTCCAGGAGGGATGGGACACGTGGATGCCAATGGCCGATTCACGTTAACGTGTGGCAAAGGCCATCACAATATTGTAAAGCAATTATCCTCTACTTAAAAAAAAAGAAAAGCTAAAATGAAAAGAGGCCAAGCTGGGTTCAAGGGCTGCTTCTGACTCGGTCCACTTTGCCTCCCCAGGGGTCAGCACCGGCTGCGGGCTGCTCCCCATGTGCGGGAGGACGGATGGAGCGGGGATTGCAGGTGAGTTCCCACGGAAGATGTCCCCCAGCCGGTCGCGGTGACCATGTCCTGATCATGGACCCCACAGCCCGTGGGAAGGGCTTTGACCCTACCTGGGATGTGGGTCCGGTTGGATGGCCCCTCTAGACATGTGATGACTTCAAGTAGGGAGTGTGCCCGCAGGGGAAATCTGTGCTGGGGAGGGGGGGTGTGGAGAAATGGACAGATGTCCACAGCATTCGAAAAATGTGAGAGCATCACCTTCTAACCAGAGGGAGGCCTAGGGGCCCGGGATCCCCGTCAGGGGGCTTGACCCACCCAGGAGGAGGTGGTGTAAAGCTGGGAGTACCACGCACCCATCCCCCCAACAGCCCAGGCGCTATAGCACACGGTTTGCACCCGGCCTGCTCCGGACGGTTTATACATTAATACATTTAATCCTTGCGATAACCCTGAGGTGCAGGAACAATTAGCTGCCCCCATTGTACAGATGAGAAAACTAAAGCCAAGCACAGTCAAGCCACTTACCCAAGTCCACCTGGCGGAGGAGCAGGCCACTGTCTCCAACCCAGATGTTTACTTTTTTTAAAATGTCCTAAGAAACAGGTCCTTCACAGATGGACCTTTGTTTTTCATGTTTCTAAGGAAATGATCTATATTTCTGGGTGTTAATGTATTCAAAAGTGCTCAGTGCAGGCCTGCTGCATATAGGGGACTTCGTTTCTTGGGAGTCCACAGCTGTGAATATGGTGGGGTTTTATGCCAAGGATCTTTCCGTCTTGTGGGAAGAAGGGAGGCACGTCCAGGGCCTGCGGAGCAGCCTAGGAAAAGGTGTGACCTTGTCGCACCGCAGGAGTCCTCAGGGTACTCGCCTCAACTTTGGGGGACAGAGAAAGTGCCCTGGGAGAAGGATCTCAGGGGAGTGCGCCCCCGCAGAGGGGCCTGGCCGGCACAGGGGCAAGAGGGGTGCTGCGAAAATTTGGGAGGTGAAGCAGGGGTGTGTGGGGGGGCAGTGAGGGCGGGGAGGGGGCCGCTCTTTACGCCTGATGCCGAGGATGGAATGGTCTCTCCCACCCGTGGCCTTTGGCACGAGGAGCCTGAGCTTCATCTCGGAAAGCCGCGCTGGCGTCACCCCAGGCGCTTGTCACAGACACTGTGTGTCTCCCTGTGTTTACTTTTAGGATAAATTCTGACCTAACAAGCCAGAGTACCCCATCAATTCCTGCTTTTGAAAATTTGTTGGCATTTTTGTAGTATCAACGAAGACATGTTTTGTAGCGCCCATGAATTATTGGAAATAATACAAACCCTATCTCTTTCTGGTATTATTTTCTTTATAATTGCATTATTCCAATTATTCTCAGCTTCCTCAGCTTTCTCCATTCTGTATCCTAAAGAGTGAGAGAGAGATTCAAGAAATTCAGCAGGTCTTACTAAATGCTTGATGTGTCTTTCATTTCCTTCAGATCTTTCCAGGGGTTGCAGACTTTTATTTTCATCTATTTCACTCGACCTGTGTGGGATTACAATACAGCCACAGCATAGAATTAAGATATTAGCAAGGTGCATTGACACATTATTCCATTTAATTCTATTTAAATTGAAATATGCCCCATTAAAAATCAACATGGCCAAATCCATGTTTTATTTGCTTTCGTCCATTGACTTGGAGGATAATGAATGATGGCATCCCGATGCTGCTGTGTGTCATTTGCGTGTGGGGTGATGCCTGACGCCAGACGCCCGGGTGCAGGGACTGTCCTCTCCAAGACGCCCTCAGCTCAGAAGGCAGTGGCAACATCGGCACCCAGGCCTCACCTCTGCAATCTGAGGGGGTCTCCATGGACTTCCTCGGGTTCGATAATTCTTAGAACTCAAGAAAGTGCTAATACCTGTGGTTTTCATTTTATTACATTATAAGGCAATCAAACCAGTCAGTCCTAAAGGAAATCAACTCTGAATATTCATTGGAAGAACTGATGCTAAAGCTCCAGTACTTTGACCACCTGATGCGAAGAACCACCTGATTGGAAAAGACCCTGATGCTGGGAAAGATTGAGGGCAAAAGGAGAAGGGGACAGCAAAGGATGAGATGGCTGGATGGCATTACTGACTCAATGGACATGAGTTTGAGCAAGCTCTGGGAGTTGGTGATGGACAGGGAAGCCTGGCGTCCTGCAGTCCATGGGGTCGCAAGGAGTCAGACATGACCGAGTGACTGAATAACAACAACACAGTCAAAGCAGTGATGCTCAGCAGTCTGGGAGGGTCCCACGAATGAAGCTTCTGTGGTCCCCAGAGTCACATTCCCCTCCAGGTGCATCCTGGGTGACAGCACAGCTTTGCCAACCAGGTAAGCTCATCGGAGCTGCAGTGTCCAGAATTTTGACCGGGATTTCATCACTTAGGTCAGGTTGACCGAATCATCAGCCGGTCATCAATCTCCAGCCCCATCTCCTCCTCGAGGTGGAGGTGGGGGTGGGCTGATCCCTGTGGCTCAAAGCCCCTGCTCTTTGACCCCATGGCCAGTGTTTCTGGCGAGGCCGGCCCAGTGTTGCCTCACCTCCATCGCACAGACCACCTTTGGGCCCAGAGGCGTCAACTCATGAGGGCAAGCTCAGATGTGGTCCACGGTCCCCCACGAGTAACACAGATGCTCTACCACGCTGGAGATCCCAAAGATTTAGAGATTTCCTCCCAGGAAGAGGGGACGAGGTCCAGCTGCATTCTTTATTATACAGAATGTTGCAAATTTCTTCCTTCTGTTTGATCCTGAGTTTGGAGGTTGGGTCTGTCTCTTGTAGGAGAGGGGCTTAGCAGTAAAGAATTTGCCTGTAATGCAGGAGACCGGGTTGTATCCCTGGATCGGGAAGATCCCCTGGAGGAGGGCACGGCAACCCACTCCAGTGTTCTTGCCTGGGGAATCCCATGCACAGAGGGGCCTGGCGGTCCAGAGTCCATAGAGTCACAAAGAGCTGGACATGGCTGAGCGACTGAGCACTTGTAAGAGAAGGTGAAGCCTTTTGCATTGGCTGCTTCCCCCGAGGCCCGAGGCCTCCAGTCTCCCCTCAGCACCTGTCTTGTGCTGCCTCAGGCGAGAGGGTCCCGTGTGGTGTGGACAGTCGGTGTGGAGTCTTGGTCCGCTTGCTGACCATAGGCGGGAGCAGAATCTCCCTCTCAGATCCTCAGTGTTCCGACTCTCCCTCTCTCTACTCTGCTCCTCTCATTTTGTTGTTATTCTGGAAATTTCCACCCTGAATATCATAGGCAGTTGTGGTCTGTGGCGGGAGAAGGGAGGACGGTGGGGAGTGTGAGTTTCGGCTCTATCACTAACCAGCAATGTGTGTGTGTGCACATGTGTGTGTGTGTGGGAGGTGAGCCAGGGCTTGTGCACACGTGTGTGCACGTATGGGATGCAGCCTCTCTGCCCCTCCAGGTCCTTAGCCTCCTTCAGGGACGACACCCTGGTGGTCCCTCCATGAATGCCCGCTGTGCGCTGGGTTTTACTATGGCATCTGGTCCCCTGGCCCTGAGTCCTCCTGCCACAGACGGGGCTGTGGCTCAAGAGGTTGGAAATTGAGCAGGGTGACTCGGGGGCAGGCCTGGCCTGCACCCCACTTGTCCAGGGTGTCTCAGCAGTCCAGGGCAGCCTACCAGTCCAGGTCAGCCCCACCTGTCCAAGACAGCCCACCTGTCCAGAGTGTCCCACCTGTCCAGGGAGTCCCACCTGTCCAGGGAGTCCCACCTGTCCAGGGTGGCCCACCTGTCCAGGCTGGCCCACCTGTCCAGGGAGTCCTACCTGTCCAGGGTGTCCCACCTGTCCAGGGAGTCCCACTTGTCCAGGGCATCCCACCTGTCCAGGGAGTCCCACCTGTCCAGGGTGTCCCACCTGTCCAGGGAGTCCCACCTGTCCAGGGTGGCCCACCTGTCCAGGCTGGCCCACCTGTCCAGGCTGGCCCACTTATCCAGGGAGTCCCACCTGTCCAGAGCATCCCACCTGTCCAGGAAGTCCCACCTGTCCAGGGCATCCCACCTGTCCAGGGCAGCTCTTCCCAGCCTATAAGAAGCAGCCTTCCCTGATACACACAATTCAGTGTTTCCCAGGGCCCCAGTGCTCCTGAGGTCTGAGCTGAGGGACCTCCGGGGGCAGCCAGGAAGATCCCCCTTGTGTGCCCCCCTACTCCCATGCAGGCATCTCCTCTGCTCTTCCCCCCCCCAGCCCAGGACATGCAGGGCTCTGATCACAGGTGCCCCCAGACACAGGCCTCTTAAACATCCCCTGTTCTCAGCACAGCTGAGCCAGCTTGGAATTTTCCAAAAGGACTTTGCTGAGATCTGAGGGAAAACAAGAAAAAAACCACACACAGAAGCACAGGCGGCCCATAAATAGACCTGTTCCCAGCTCCCCGCAGCAGGGTTTCTGGGAGCCCCTGGGGCTGACACCTCGGTGCCCACCTGGCACGGGCACCCCGCTTGTTCCCAGGGTCTGGGGAGGGCACCCACTCCTGCCCTCAGAAGGGGCAGCGTCTACCCCCTTGGCCCTCTCTGTGATCCGGGGGAGGCCTGGGGGCTCGTGCTTGCTGTTTGGGGGACGGTGGGGGTCTGGGGGCTGACTGTCCCCTCCCCCACCTCAGGGACCACCTGCCACTCAAGAGCTGCCCTTTCCCCGGGGAGGGGCCTGCCAGGGCCCTGCAGTGCCAGGCCGGGTCAGGGGGTGTCACTCCATCCCCACCCCTGGGCAGCCGGACAGCGAGAGGAAGGGGTTCTCAGTGCAGGAGCCTGGGGCCCCGCCGTGTCCCCCTTTGCTCTGGACTCTTCCCAGCACCCGCAGCTGCCTCTGAGCAGGATGCCCACCCCTTCCCAGCTCCTCTGATGGAGACTAAGGGGCCCAGCTTGGGTGGAGCCCCCCTCGGGGCTCACAGGGAGCCCAGCGGCCCCTGCTGGACCTGCAGCTCAGCCCCAGGCCAGGGCTCTGAGCCGCCTGCCTGCTGCCCCCATGGGGACAATGAGCCTGTCACAAGTGCACCAGCCTCATCGCCAGCAGCGGCGAGGGTAGCATTGGGGGAAGAAAAGGCCGCTCCCAGGAGGGCCACTGTCCACCCACCTGCGTCAGCCTGCCAGGGATCAGGGCGGCCAGCCCTTGTCCCTGCCAGGAGCTGCGCGGGGCTCCTGGCTCAGACACCCCAGCTCCGAGGAGTCTAAGTGACAGTGAGCACTCAGCAGCCCCCCCGGGGGTTTCCAGCCAAAGCCAGGTCCTCGAGAGCTGGGATGACCAGAAAAAACCTTTTCTAAAAGAAGCCCCGTGAAGCAGCTCACCTTCGTCCATCCACCCACCCACCTATCCATCTGTCCGTCTACCCATTCATATTGCCATCCTTACATAAACCCACCATCCACAATCCTTCCCTCCCTTCTTTCTGCCTCTCTCCCAATCCACTCACCTTTCCCTCCCCCTGTTCAGCCATCCACCACCCCTCCCTTCCGCGCGCCCACCCGCCACGTGCCGGCCATGCTTCCCTGCGTCCACCCGTCCACTCCTCCACTCCCGACTCCAAGCCCCGCCCAGCCGTCACCCAGCCACCCCCCCCTCCTCTCCACCCCCATGTCCTTCCCTCCTTCCCTCTTGCACCCGTTCGCCTCTCTTCCTCCTCCATTCCTTGCCCTTCCTTCCCTCCACCGCCCGTATTTACCTTGACGACCTCTCTCTGCCGACCCTACTATGGACACTATGGCCGAGTGGCAGGTGGTGCCTGAGAGTCCAGTATTAGATTGCCGTGACTCTTGCTAAAATTTCTTTCTTTTTTCCCTTAAAAAAGTCAGTTTACTAATGCTTTCAAGTTGATAAAGCTATGTGCAAAATGACCCACGTTGTCAGAAACCTATTAAATACGATTTTTTTGAAAAAGAGAGACATTTCTTGGTTTAATTGCACTGTTTAGTATGGTTTCCAGTGCAAATTGCCAAAATTTCTGATCTTCTCTTAAAAGGAAATGCTTCCAACAGAGGCTTTCAGGATGATTACATTTTCGAGGGTAAAACTGACACCCTCCACGGCCTCCTTAATGGTTACACAGAGCTCCTGGTCTCCAGGGAGCCTCTAGGATGCGGGGTGCAGGCAGGACAGTGTCCAGCCCGCCCTCGGAAAGCAGCATGATTGATCTAAACCACTCCTGCTCATTTCAGCTCTCCTGGCCACGGGTTGGTCTTTGCAGGGTGTAATGCCTTGTTCTGGCTGAGACGTAGGAGGAAGTGTGTGTGGGGCTCTTCCCTTCTGGAATAACGACAGAGCAGCCTGAGAAGAAAGGCTTTGTCTGTCCTTCTCCCTGAAGGACGTCACGCCTGGAGGCGCAGAGCCTCTTGAAAACACCTGCTGCAGACAAGACGTTAACAGGGGATGGGCTTGGGGGGCGCTGTCCCCTCTGAGCCGCTGTGCCAGCCTGGGCTGCCCACTGCAGGGTCTCAAACCGCCCTATTCATTTAAGACAGTTTAACAGGCTTTCTGTTATATGACCTGAACGCCTTCCTAAAAGATACGGAGAGCAAAGGAGGTCCAGGGGGTACCTTTGCCACTGAAGTGGGGCATTTAGGTAACTTCTGCAGAAGAAGGCTAATAGTGGGGTGAGGGACTGGGGCCTTTGCCTCTGAGGTGGTGGTGTTGGTGAGACTGGAGGTGTTCAGCACCTAAAGGAAGCCATCACCGCACCGTGCAGAGAGCGCAGGCTTCAGAGCCAAACAGACTGAGTCTGCATCAGCGTCTCCTCCCTGTGGGACCCTGGGCAAGCTGATCGTTGTTATTGTTGTTCAGTTGCTCAGTTGTGTCTGACTCTGCGACCCCATGGACTGCAGCACGCCAGGCCTCCCTGTCCATCACCATCTCCCGGAGTTTGCCCAAACTCATGTCCACTGAGTCAATGATGTCATCCAACCATCTCATCCTCTGTGGTCCTCTTCTCCTCCTGCCCTCAATCTTTCCCAGCATCAGGATCTTTTCTAACGAGTCGGCTCTTCGCATCAGGTGGCCAAAGCACTGGAGTTTCAACTTCAGCACCAGTCCTTCCAATGAACATTCAAGATTGATTTCCTTTAGGATTGACTGGTTTGGTTTCCTTGCTGGGCAAGCTGATAATCTCTCCAAATCCAGCTTCTTCATCTCTAAATGGGAGTGACCGTGCTTTGACCCAAATAAAACGCTTGACAAGCAATGGGTGCCTCTGAGGAGGCTGTCTTCCTCTCCTAAGGCTGCAGAGGTGGTGGCGGGCATGGGGGGGAAGATGGCCACTTTCAGACACGCAGGACCCGTCCCCTTTGCCGAGGACGTGGGAGCAGGTCTGTTCTGTGTGGCTGACTGTGGGGAAGAGACGTGGCTCTGACAGATGGCTGCATCCAGACAACAGGTTCTGATTAATATAGAAGAACGCTGTGACTTTCGGAACAGTTTAGATGTGCTGGGCTGCCAGCAGGCTCCCAGTCCATGGGCAGCTTGGAGCAGAAGGAGGCTGTCCACTTGTCTGGGCTCCTCTGGAGGCTTCCTGGATGGGGGGCGGGAGGGGAAGTTTGGCTTTAGTGACAGCTGAGGGGCCACGCAGCCCCAGGTGGCCAGGATGCTGGGGTGGAGGGAAGATGGCAGACGGTCCTAGATGCCCCTCGCTGCAGACCATGGCCCACTTCCTGCGACAGTGTCCAGAGAGGAAGTCCTCGCTTCTCAAGGCGCCCAAGCCCCCCTGCCGAGACGTGCACTGTCTTCCCTCCAGAATCCGCCCCTCCACTTCCAACCTCCATGCTCAAGACAAAACAAAATGAGGCTCCCTAATGGCCCGGAAGACCAGGGACCCCTTAGGGTTCTCCACGGAACTCAGCATGAGCAGTTCCACACAGGAAAGAAGGGGTGTTTCCAGGGCTCTGTGCCACCCCATCAGGACAGGAGTCACAGTCACCCCATCAGAGTGGGACCCATGACCACCCCATCAGGACGGGACCCAAGACCATCCCATCAGGGCAGGACCACGACCACCCCATCAGGACGATACCCATGACCACCCCATCAGGACAGGACCCACAACCACCCCATGAGGACAGGAGTCACGGTCACCCCATCAGAGTGGGACCCATGACCACCCCATCAGGGCGGGACCCACGACCATCCCATCAGGATGGGACCCACGACCATCCCATCAGGGCGAGACCCAAGATCATCCTATCAGGACAGGACCACGACCACCCCAGCAGGACAGGACCCACGGCCATCCCATCAGGACAGGACCCACGACCACCCCATCAGGGCAGGACCCAAGACCATCCCATCAGGGCAGGACCATGACCATCCCATCAGGATGGGACCCACAACCACCCCATCAGGATAGGACCCATGACCACGCTCTCAGGGTGGGACCCAAGACCTCTTGTGTTGTGGGTGGATATACAGGGCAGGTACCAACGTAAGGCTTTGGCGAACAGATCCAGGCTGTGGTGAAGAAGTTCTCTCAAAGCCCAGAAATATAATAGCAGTTTCTGTTTTCATCCCCTAAAGCCTTATTATTTTAAGTAAACCATCTAATTGGATTAAACCCATAGCAAATAATCATCGGCACCTTTTTATTTTTAACAAGTTCATTTGGGCTTCATAGATGTTCAGGTTGTTAGCAACATTCTTTCCCTTCTCAATGGCTCTGAGGGTCCCAGTAAGGAAGGCCCTTGAATAGGAGCCTGCTTGTGGGGCCTGTGGTCAGGACACCACCCAGGCAGTTGGAGGGTTTATGCCTCCTCCTCCATCAGAGGGCAGACAGAATGAAAACCACAATCACAGAAAACCAACCAATCTGATCACATGGACCACAGCCTTTCCTAACTCAATGAAACTATGAACCATGCATGTGGGGCCACCCAAGATGGACGGGTCATGGTGGAGAGCTCTGACAAAATGTGGTCCGCTGGAGAAGGGAATGGCAAACCACTTCAGTATTCTTGCCCTGAGAATCCCATGAACAGTATGAAGAGGCAAAAAGATAGGACACTGAAAGATGAACTCCCCAGGTCTGCTGGTGCCCAATAAGTTACTGGAAAAGAGTGGAGAAATAGCTCCTGAAGGAATGAAGAGGTTGAGCCAAAATGAAAGCAATGCCCAGTTGTGGATGTGACGGGTGATGGAAGTAAAGTCCGATGCTGTAAAGAAAAATATTGCATAGGAACCTGGAATGTTAGGTCCATGAATCAAGGCAAATTTGAAGTGGTCAAACCGGAGATGGCAAGAGTGACCATTGACATTTTAGGAATCAGTGAACTGAAATGGACTGGAATGGGGGAATTTAATTCAAATGACCATTATAGCTACTACTATGGGCAAGAATTCCTTAGAAGAAATGGACTAGCCCTAAGAGTCCAAAATGCTGTACTTGGGTGCAATCTCAAAAATGACAGAATGATCTCTGTTCGCTTCCAAGGCAAACCATTCACTATCACAGTAATCCAATATGCCCCAACCACCAATACTTAAGAAGCTGAAGTTGAACAGCTCTATGAAAACCTACAAAACCTTCTAGAACTAACACCAAAAAAAGATGTCCTTTTCATCTTAGGGGACTGGAATGTAAATGTAGGAAGTCAAGAGATCCCTGGAGTAACAGCAAATTTGGCCTTGGAGTACAAAATGAAGCAGGGCAAAGACTAATAGAGTTTTGCCAAGAGAACGCACTGGTCATAGCAAACACACTCTTCTAACAACTCTAGAGAAGACTCTACACACGGACATCACCGAATGTTCGAAACCAAAATCAGATTGATTATATTCTTTGCAACTGAAAATGGAGGAGCTCTATACAGTCAGCAAAAACAAGACCAGGAGCTGACTGTGGCTCAGATCATGAACTCCTTATTGCCAAATTCAGACTTAAGTTGAAAAAAAAAATAGAGAAAACCACTAGACTGTTCAGGTATGACCTAAATCAAACCCCTTACAATTATACAGTGGAAGTGACAAATAGATTCAAGGGATGATATCTTACAGACAGAGTGCCTGAAGAACTATGGATGCAGGTTTGTAACATTGTACTGTAGGTGGTGATCAAAAACATACCCAAGAAGAACCGCCAAAAGGCAAAATGGCTGTCTGAGGAGGCCTTACAAATAGCTGGGAAAGAAGAGAAGTGAAAGGCAAAGGAGAAAAGGAAAGATATATCCATTTGAATGCAGAGTTCCAAAGAATAGCAAGGAGGCATAAAAAAGTCTTCCTAAGTGATCAGTGCAAAGAAATAGAGGAAAACAATAGAATGGGAAAGAATAGAGATCTCTTCAAGAAAATTAGAGATACCAAGGGAACATTTCATGCAAAGATGGGCTCAATAAAGGACAGAAATGGTATGGACCCAAAAGAAGCAGAAGATATTAAGAAGAGGTGGCAAGAATACACAGAAAAACTGTACAGAAAAGATCTTCATGACCCAGATAATCACGATGGTGTGATCACTCACCTAGAGCCAGACATCCTGGAATGTGAAGTCAAGTGGGCCTTAGGAAGCATCACTACGAACAAAGCTAGTGGAGGTGATGGAATTCCAGCTGAGCTATTTCAAATCCTAAAAGATGATGCTGTGAATGTTCTGCACTCAATATGCCAGCAAATTTGGAAAACTCATCATGGTCACAGGACTGGGAAAGGTCAGTTTTCATTCCAATCCCAAAGAAAGGCAATGCCAAAGAGTGCTCAAACTACCGCACAATTGCACTCATCTCACACGCTAGCAAAGTAATGCTCAAAATTCTCCAATCCAGGCTTCAACAGTACTTGAACTGAGAACTTCCAGATGTTCAAGCAGGATTTAGAAAAGGCAGAAGAACTGGAGATCCAGTTGCCAACATCTGTTGAATCATAGGAAAAGCAAGAGAATTCCAGAAAAACATCTACTTCTGCTTCATTGACTATGCCAAAGCCTTTGACTGTGTGGATCATGACAAACTGTGTAAAGTTCTTAAAGATATGGGAGTACCAAACCACCTGACCTGCCTCCTAAGAAATCTGTATGCAGGTCAGGAAGTAACAGCTAGAACCAGATGTGGAACAACAGACTGGTTCCAAATTGGGAAAGGAGTACATCAAGACTGTATATTTTTACCCTGCTTAACTAATTTATATGCAGAGCACATTATACAAAATGCCAGGCTGGATGAAGCACAAACTGGAATCAAGATTGCCAGGAGAAATATCAATAACATCAGATATGCAGATGACATCACCCTTATGGCAGAAAGCGAAGAAGAACTAAAGAGTCTCTTGATGAAAGTGAAAGAGGAGAGAGAAAAGGTTGGCTTAAAACTCAACATTCAGAAAACTAAGATCATGGCATCTGGTCCCATCACTTACTGTCAAATAGATGGGGAAACAATGGGAACAGTGACAGACTTTATTTTTTTTGGCTCCAAAATCACTGCATATGGTGACTGCAGCCATGAAATTAAAAGATGCTTACTCCTTGGAAGAAAAGCTATGGCCAACCTAGTTCAGTTCAGTTCAGTCACTCAGTCATGTCCGACTCTTTGTGACCCCATGAACCGCAGCATGCCAGGCCTCCCTGTCCATCACCAACACCCGGAGCCCACCCAAACTCATGTCCATTGAGTTGGTGATGCCATCCAACCATCTCATCTTCTGTCATCCCCTTCTCCTCCTGCCCTCAATTTTTCCCAGCATCAGGGTCTTTTCAAATGAGTCATTTCTTTGTATCAGGTGGCCAAAATATTGGAGTTTCAGCTTCAACATGAGTCCTTCCAATGAACACCCAGGACTGATTTCCTTTAGGATGGACCAGTTGGATCTCCTTGCAGTTCAAGGGACTATCAAGACTCTTCTCCAGCACTACAGTTCCAAAGCATCAATTCTTCTGCACATAGCTTTCTTTATAGTCCAACTCTAACATCCATAAATGGCTACTGGAAAAATCATAGCTTTGACTAGACAGACTTTTGTTGACAAAGTAATGTCTCTGCTTTTTAGTATGCTTTCTAGGTTGGTCATAACTTTCCTTCCAAGGAGTAAGCTTCTTTTAATTTCATGGCTGCAGTCACCATCTCCAGTGATTTTGGAGCCCCCAAAATAAAGTGTGTCACTGTTTCCATTGTTTGCCCATCTATTTGCCATGAAGTGATGGGACCAGATGCCATGATCTTAGTTTTCTGAATGTTGAGCTTTAAGCCAACTTTTTCACTCTCCTCTTTCACTTTCATCAAGAGGTTCTTTAGTTCTTCTTCACTTTTTGCCATAAGGGTGACAACATATTAAAAAGCAGAGACATTACTTTGCCAACAAATGTCCATGTAGTCAAAGCTCTGGTTTTTCCAGTAGTCATGTATGGATGTGAGAGGTGGACCACAAAGAAAGCTGAGCATCGAAGAATTGATGCTTTTGAACTTGGTGTTGGAGAAGACTCTTGAGAGTCCCTTGAACTGCAAGGAGATCCAACCAGTCTATCCTAAAGGATATCAGTCCTGAATATTCATTGGAAGGACGGATGCTGAAGCTGAATCTCCAATACTTTGGCCACCTGATATGAAGAACTGACTCACTGGAAAACACCCTGATGCTGGGAAAGATTGAGGGCAGGAGGAGAAGGGGATGACAGAGGATGAGATGGTTGGATGTCATCACCAACTCAAAGGACATGAGTTTGAGGAAGCTCAAAGTTTGGTGATGGACAGGGAAGCCTGATGTGTTGCAGTCCATGGGGTCGCCAAGAGTCGGACACGACTGAGCGACTGAACTGAACTGAACAACAACAGCATCTGCCTCTGCAGAGACTGAACCCTGTGCTGAGGCAGCTGCCACCCTTCCACACCCTCTGAGGGGGGTTCAGGAGGAGTGTGAGGCACTGAAAGAGTCGGACACCACTGAGTGGCTTCACTTTCACTTTCGCTTTCATGCACTGGAGAAGGAAATGGCAGCCCACTCCAGTGTTCTTGCCTGGAGAATCCCAGGGACGGGGGAGCCTGGTGGGCTGCCGTCTATGGGGTAGCATGGAGTCAGACACGACTGAAGCGACTTAGCAGCAGCAGCAGCAGTGAGGCACGCTGTGCTCCAGGAAACTGGGGGGACAGGTCTTTAGATAGTTAGATAGTTTCAGGAACTGATTTCATAATCCAATCCATGCATCTCCGCATATCTGTAAAAGCACTAAATCCCCTCATGATGACATCAGCTCCCCGTGACTAGCAGAAAATCTTTCATAAAGCAACTGGTTGATTGCACTGAACTCCCCCTCCAGCAAAATCTTATATATTGACCTTCCCTGACTACTGTCTCTCAGGCTGCAGTCCTCATTTTGCCCCAAATAAAATTAACTCTCAGCTCTCACACTGGGCATCTTTTTTAAGTTGACACAACCTATGTTCTGTGGGACCAGAGTTTTCAGGTGGGGGATTGGGGCCAAAGCCTTGGGTGGATAAACAGCGTTGGGCTCTCTCTCATCTTATCTGTCTACAACTTTGAAATCCACCTAAGCTTGCATCCCAAGGGACCTAGTTCCAGTCTTGTTTCTGCCACTTGGAGCATAACTAATACCATGACCGGCGAGGTTGCACAGACCTCAGAGTCTGCAGGAGGGTCTTCTCTGCAAGCAGAGGCATCTGGCTCTCAACCTTCCCTTCCCGTCGCTTTGTTTGGACCTCCCCTCATCTCAGTGGCTTGAAGCTTCCCAGGTGGTGCAATGGTAAAGAATCCGCCTGGCAATGCAGGACATGCAAGAGATGCGAGTTTGATTCCTGGGTCAGGAAGTAGGAAATGGCAACCTACTCCAGTATTCCTGCCTGGAAAATTCCGGGGACAGAGAAGCCTGGCTGGCTACAGCCCATGGAGTTGCAAAGAGTCGGACACAGTTGAGTGACTGAGCACACACAGACACTCAGACACCTCAGTGCCTTAGTTCATGGTCCTCTCCCAGGCTCTGTCCCCTCCCACAGGCCCGGGGGGCGTCCTCTTGGCAGCATCAGCTTTTCCAGGCTCCCTGCAGACCGCTGCTCCCCGCCCTCCAACACCTCTCCTCTCTCTCTGCTATTCCCCATTCTCTCTTACTAATTCAGGTGTAACTTCTGCACCTGAATCTACTGCAGAGAGGAGATTGTGCCTGCTGCCTTCCACTTAACATTATATCATGATATTTTCCAGTCTCTTTGTAGTCCTTACAATTAATATTTAATGGTACAAAAATATTCACAAGGAGACATACATGCAAAAAAATGAATCTAGACACTGACCTTACACCTTTCACAAAAATTAACTCAAAAATAGATCATAGAGCCCAGTGTAAAATGCAAATTATCAAGTTCCCAGACAATAACATGGGAGAAAATCTAAGTGACCTTGGCTTTAATAATGAGTTTTTAGATATAACACCAAAAGCATGATTCATTAAAAAAAAAAAAAAAAAGATGAGTTGGGCTTCATTAAAATTAAAAACTTTTGCTCTTCACAAGACACTACTAAGAGAACAGAAAGACAAGCCACCAACTGGGAGGCAATATTTGCAAAGCACATATCTGATGAAGGACCTGTAAGTCCAAAATCTACAAAGAACTATTAAAACTCAATAATAAGCAAAGAATCCAATTAAAATGTGGGTAAAAGGTTTGAAGAGAAATCTCACACCAGAAGGTATTCAGATGCAAAAAAGCACATTGCTCTGGGGAATTGCAAATTAAAACAAGAAAATGCCACTGCACACCTATTAGAACGGGTAGAATCCAGAACTCAGATGGTGCTCCAAACTAGCATGAATGTGGAACAACAGGAACTCAGGCATCGCCCATGGGAATGCAAAGTGGCACAGCCACCTTGGAAAACAGGCTGAAGGTTCTTGGAAAGCAAAACAAGCTCTTACCATGGGATCCAATGATTTGGTTCCTTGGCATTTTCTCTCATATGGTCAAATTTTGCAGTTGCTCAGTTGTGTCTGACTCTTTGCCACTCCATGAACTGCATGCAGCACACCAGGCCTCCCCGTCCATAACCAACTCCTGGAGTTTACTCAAACTCATGTCCATTGAGTCGGTGATGCCATCCAGCTATCTCATCCTCTGCCATCCCCTTCTCCTCCCGCCTTCAATCTTTCCCAGCATCAGGGTCTTTTCCAATGAGTTGGCTCTTTGCCAAAGGATTGGAGCTTCAGCTTCAGCATCAGTCCTTTCAGTGAATATTCAGGGTTGATTTCCTTTTGGACTGCCTGTTTTGATCTCCTTGCTGTTCAAGGGACTCTCAAGAGTCTTCTCCAGCACTTTTATGTGTACACGAAAAACTACAGGCTGATGTTTTCAGCCGCTTTGCCCAAGATTATCTAAATTTGGAAGCAACCAAGGTGTCCCTCAGTAGATGAACAGGTAAGTAAATTGCAGTCCATCCAGACAATGGAATAGTATTCAGCACTAAAGGAAATGAACTATCAAGTCATGAACAGACATAGAAGAAACTTAGATGCATATTATTAAGTAAAAGAAGCCAATCTGAAAAGTCTACACACTCTGTGCTTCCAACTGTGTGACATTCTGGGAAAGGCACCATTATGGAGACGATAAAAAGATAAGTGATTATGCCGGGGGGTGGCGAGTAGATGGGACATGGATTGTTAGGGCAGTGAAAGTTCTCTGTATGACTGTAATGGTGGGTAAACATCATCACATACTTGTCCAGACTCACAGAATTTATAACACAAAGAGTGACCTGTCATGTAACTGTGGATTTCAGATAACAGTATTGTATCAATATTGGTTCATCAACTGTAAGAAATTCATCACACTAAGGCAATATGCTAATAATAAGGAAAATTGTGTACGTGCCTCTGTGTGTGTGTGTGTAATATATAGGAACTCTCTGTTCAATTGTTCTGTAAACTTAAAAGTTAAAACTGCTCTCAGGAATGCAATGTATTTATTTTAAAGAGTATATACACAAAAGAAGAAACATAATTAACTTAGTGCATTCAAGTTTAGTAGATTTATGACATTAATACATATTATTGGTTGTGAAAGAGGCTGCTGGCTGCCCCCAACATTCATTTTCTCTCTTCTCTCATAACAGTAGTCCCAGTTTAGCTGGGACTTCCCAGATGGCGTTAGTGGTAAAGAACATGTCTGCCAGTGAAGAAGACATAAGAGACACAGGTTCCATCCCTGGGTCAGGAAGATCCTCTGGAGGAGGGCACGGCAACCCACTGCAGTATGCTTGCCTGGAGAAGCCCATGGACAGAGGAGGCTGGAGGGCTACAGTCCACGGGGTTGCAAAGAGTCGGATAGCACTGAGTGACGAACACTTTCACTTTTCACGTTCATATTTTAGCTGGGCACAAGGCTGCTCAAAATAAAACCTTTTTCCAGCCTCTCTTATAGCTGGATGTGGCTGGGAGATAAGGTTTTGGCCAAGAAAGTGGCCGGGGTGCTGCATGCAACCCTTTAAAGGGACGCGCACCTAGTCTTTCCTTTCCTTCAGCCAGCTGCTGGGAATGCGGACATGATGGCGATAGCAGCGGCTGCGGTTTTATACCATGATGTGAACCAGGGAATGGAGGCCGTGTGTCCCGGAATAAGGAGTGGCTGGCACTGTGGACCATGTGCACCACAGCCTTCCTTACATGAGAGAGTAAGAAGCCCCCGTCTGTGTGGGACCCTTCACCCTGCGAGCGCCTCGGGGCTGTGTGTAGATGCTCATGGGACAGCAAGTGAATATTTTTCACGTCAAGCTTCCCTTCGTCAGCTGAAGCCGTTAAGAATGAGACTGGCCAGAAAGAAATGTAGTATAAATTGAAGGAACATTGCCTGACATCACAAAAAAGCTGAAGTGATGTGAAAAAGGCTGTATATTGTTACCCTGCTTATTTAACTTATATGCAGAGTACATCATGAGAAATGCTGGGTTGGATGAAGCAGAGATGTTACTTGGCCAACAAAGGTCCATCTAGTCAAGGCTATGGTTTTTCCAGTGGTCATGTATGGATGTGAGAGCTGGACTATAAAGAAAGCTGAGCACCAAAGAATTGATGCTTTTGAACTGTGGTGCTGGAGAAGACTCTTGAGAGTCCCTTGGACTGCAAGGAGATCCAACCAGTCCATCCTAAAGGAAATCAATCCTGAATATTCATTGGAAGGACTGACGCTGAAGCTGAAACTCCAATACTTTGACCACCTGATGTGAAGAATTGACTCATCTGAAAAGACCCTGATGCTGGGAAAGATTGAGGGCAGGAGGAAAAGGGGACGACAGAGGATGAGATGGCTGGATGGCATCACCAACTCAATGGACATGAGTATGAGTAAACTCTAGGAGTTGGTGATGAACAGGGAGGCCTGGCGTGCTGCAGTGCATGGGGTCACAAAGAGTCAGACACAACTGAGCAACTGAACTGAACTAACTGAACGAGAAAAATGTGCTACAATGGAGAGGTTTGGTGGGGGCGACCCTGCGGAGCAAGCCTCATGTGTCCTGCCTACGGGGCTGTGTGGTGACCGCAGGCTGCTGAGACTCGGGGATCAGCTGGGCCCCTGCGGTTACAGCCACTCTCAGCAGACACATTGCACACACATGTGCACGCACATCACACTTCAAAAATTTACAGCGAAACATACACATTTCAGAAACACACGTGAAGCTAGTAGGCATTTCTTTCACAAGGAGCATTTCTCACGCTTCCTGAAAGAGCAGTGTTTCATGGCACAGCGTTTATGAAATGTGGGCATAACCCAGTTTCCTGAGTTCTCTTGCTGTTAATTATGACATGACCCCCAGCTTACCCCAACCCCCGGGCACAGAGCTCACTTCGACCGTTGATTGGAATAATCTGAATTCCATAAATTTTGAAGTACAGAGACGATTGGGTTAAAAGCTGGAACAGAGCTCAGTCTGGAAGGCCTGTGGGGTCTCCTCCCTCCCCAGGGGTTGAACCACTTTCTGCCAAGGCGGTGATCAGGCCGGAAGGGCTCTGGGGCTTCTCCAGGCCTAGCCTCGGAGCTCCCCGCCTTCCCTGCTGCGCATTCTATGATCCGATCAGGGGGTCACAGGTGGCATGGACTCAGGTGGAAATCCAACCCCCAGGTGATGCTCTCTTCCTGTATCCTCTCGCCCCGGGGGTGGGTGACAGGCTGTCCTCCCTATTTCAGGGCAGAGCCCGAGGGATGCTTGGCTGTGGCTGCCTGAGGCCACGTGGCTCAGCGGTGCCAGCCCCGCCCAGCTGGACCCTCTGCAGTCAGGTCCTCAGCCTGTGCGGCTCCCGCCGCGGGGTTGGCACTGGCTTCGGATGATGCCTTGTGCACAGGAGGTTTTAAAGGCTCTGGATGTGGACAACCGGGAGCAGGAGGCCATCCCTGTGTGGCCTCCCGGGGGAGTGACCTGCTTTACCTGTGGCTGCTTTAGCCACAGGGCTGAGGGTCCCCTCGGGGTCCAGGGAGCAGCTGGTGTGGGCGACACAGGAGGTCTCCGGGGCTGGGATGCTGTGAGCCCGCCTCCCTGCCCCAGGGCTGCGGCTCATCTCGACGGGGACCGATGGACACCTGCAGACGCTCTGTCCCTGGAGCCCTGTCGCCAGCCTCAGGAAGCGCCTTTCCATTCCTGCTGGCAGCAGGTCAGGGAAAGCTCTTCCATCACGTGTCAGAGTGCCTGGGGCAGGGAGCACTCCCGTGAGGGGAGGGTGCGGGGCCCAGGCTGATCCTCTTTCTCCCCACCTTGGCCCGTCTCCCCCGTGTCCCCAACCACACCTCGTGATTCCCATTGTGGGACTCAGGCCTGATGGTGCCCCCTCTGCGCAGACCCTTCCATGCTCTACATGTCCTGGTGATGCTTCACAGGTGCCTGTGACATGGCCCAGGCTCACCTGTCCTGCCTGCAGGGAACACAGTACCTCTCCAGGGATGCTAACCTTGGTGGTCCCTGAGCTGACTCAGAGCCCCTCGGAAGCTGTCCCGGTCGCCCTGTCCTCACTCCTAAAACCCTGGGAGGCAGCCTGGAGTGGGTGAGGAGGAGCTGGAGCTGGCTGGGCTCCAGGGGGTGTTTGCTGGCGGCATGGCCTTGAGGGTGATGGAACCTCCCTGACGTGCACTTTCCTTCTGTGTAAGCAGGACCCGGGACGAGGAGGGGTGGGGTTGGCAGTGGGAGCGATGTGGGCAGCGCCCCGCACAAAGTAGGTGCTCAGTGAGTGTCTGTCCTCTCCCCTCCCTCCCTGGGCCGAGCTTATTCCTGGACCTTGAGCCGTGTCTTCACGGTCTTGTGTTTCACGTAGGAAGCAGGCGGAGCAGGGAAGACAGAGTCCATTTAGGTTGTGCTGCCATCTCCTTTGTGTGAGGCAATAGGGGACCCGTTCTCTTCTCTCGGCCTTTCTTCTGTGTCTGTTTGTCTTTTTTTAACCCATTTGGGCCCCCTCATCACTGGAGGACCTAGGATGGTGGCTCAGAGGCAGCGCTCAGAAAATGTCATCACCCATGACGGGCACAAGTCAGCCAGGATGCACCCACCCTGACCCTCCCAACCCCGTGTCTCCGCGCCGGCTCGCCAGGCTCCCAGGGCCAGATGCTGTTGGTCCTGCCAGTTGCCTCGCGGAGGTGTGAGAGGCAGCATGTACACCGGATGCATTTTTAGTAAGTAGGGCTGATTCGTTCCAGTCTCAGTCTTAGGGAGCTGTAACGCCAGACTGTCTAAGAACGCTGCCTGAGACTGATCTCCATGAACAGAGGAGGTGACTTAGCCCATGAGCTACTTCCTCTGCCCTGGTGACTGGTCTCTCGAGTGTTTATTAGACGAGTGAGTAGTCAGGCCCTTAGGCTCTGAGAGCAGGGAGTCTGAGAGCTTGGGTGATGGAGGCAAAATGTCTGGGCTTGATTCCTGGGCTTGACTCTTAAGCTGTGTGACCTTGGGAAACTGACAAAACCTCTCTGAGCCCCAGTCTTCTCATTTGGAGCCAGGGGATGATTTAGGAGCCACTTTGCAGCCTGGAATGAGTTACTATTTGTGCTCCACCTAAAACAGCCACACACAGTAGAGCTTCAGTGTTGTTTGCACATAAATGTCACCAGCTAGCAAAGCATCAGCTGTGTGGATAGAGAACATCAAGTCTGTGCAGGACTCTGTCAGTGCCTGCAGGAAACCTGGTGCCCGTGGGCAGGGCCAGGATGAACGGGGAGGGGCAACGCTGTCACCTTTTGCAGCTACGGAGGACAGACACGCTCCACACCCTCATTTGCTGGGCAGGCTGGTGCAGTGACTTCCTTTTTTCCCCAATACTTTTTGATGTGGACCATTTTTAAAGTCTTTGTTGAGTTTGTTACAATATCGCTTCTGTTTTACGTTTGCGATTTTTTGGCCCCATGGAATGTGCACGTGGGATCTTAGTTCCTTGACTAGGGATCGACCCTGTGTCCCCTGCACTGGATGGTGAAGCCCTAACAACTCAACCTCCAGGGGAGTCCCCACGATTTCCTCTCGAAGATGAAGGACTTCCCTCAGGAGACAAGGGTCTTACCGATGCCACATCACTGATGTGTGAAAAGCTTGAATGCGTGTTCTTTCTGGAGTCCCAGGCTTCAGTGTGGGGCACAGGAAACCTGCTTGTTAAAGGCGCACAGAGCTCTGGAACGCTCACTATTGATTCAGAAGAGTGTGTGTTTGCTGTTGCAGCAAAGATGGAGCTGAAGACGCAACCACACACAGAAGAAGCCCTCATGCGCCCGTCAATCTCCCCAGGAGCAGAGTCTGGCGGAGATTTGAGGGCGAGGAGGTGGCAACGCGCAGAGCAGAGAGCGTGGCTACCCTGTGAGGCGCAGAGACACCGAGAGGCGGGTCAGCCCCCACGGTAACCAGCAGGACCTGGGGCGAGATGGAAACTGCCCCCACCGAGGGTCAAGGGCGGCCCAGGGTTTCACACCCCCATGCCCACCAGCCACGGCGCAGGGCTGGCCCCAGGCTGGATGGGAATTCAGGCTGACCATTTGCTGGCACTTGCCCATGCCAAGCACTGGGAGAGGGGTTCTGCTGTCTGAGGGCAATCCCCTCCCCAAAGACACAGGTGCCAGCTGGTGGGAGTTGGCTGGCAGCATGGGTACCAAGGGGACCCCAGGGAGACCCGCTGTCTGTGGACTCAGAGCATGCTCCCTTGCTGGGCGTGATCATGCCCGCTCCACAGACCCACCTGGGGAACCAGGGGTTGACAGAAGGGGGTCTTTGGGGCTCAGCCTCAGAAGGACACAATGCGAAGATGCTTGTACTTCCCAGAATTTAGTTTAATCAATGCCTTGGCTTTTATTGTTCATCAGAAGCATCATCCTGAAGACCCACATCTGAATTATGACTCTGCCATCGTAGAGCCATGTCTTAGAGCTTCCAGACCGCAGGCCCTGCTTCCGAAACACTGTCCACCACAGAGAATCAACCCAGGGTCCGATGTGAAGTGTGGGGCAAGTCGTCTCCATCCCTGGGACTTGGGGGGCTGCGTCACAAAGCGGGGCGTCCAATTCGGTCCAGATCTGGAGTCGCAGCCTCACAGGAGTGTCGCCTCCTGTCCCCTCTCCCCTCCCCTCTCTCCGTGGGCCCCCGTGGAACATGGTGCCTCTCCGGTTGATCTCCCCGGCCACATGGCATTGCTACTGCCTGACCGTCTCCTCCAGGTTCATTTCTGCGTCCTCAGTCCCCGGAGTGACCCCGGTATACAGCAGGTGCTCTCTGGATGATCAGTGAACAAATGCCACAGGTGTCCCAGAAACCCAGAGCTCTTACGTGTTTCCCCAGTGACTGCCTGCCTCCGATTGCCCCTCTGCTCTCTGCTCCTTGAAGAGCCTCCGACTGCCCCTCTGCTCTCTGCTCCTTGAAGACAGAGCAGGTTCAGGGACCCGTACACAGGCGGCAGGACCTCCCTGCAATGAAATACCGCTCTGCGTTCAAAAGCACAAACTACTGATTCACACAACAAATGCATGAACCTTACACACATTTTCCAAGGATAAGATACCAGAACTAAAAGGTTACACATGGTACAGTGTGAGCTATTCTAGAAAAGCAAAGCCAGCCAAGGGAAAAACAGATCGCTGATGGCGGGAGGTTGGCTGGTGCAGGAATGGACGGGCTCTTCATTCCACCTTCTTCCCCCGGGCAGCCCTTGATGGTCAGCTGCCACAAGCCTTCCCTTTTGGAGCTCTTAGGATCAGCTCTTGGAAGGTTCCGGAACCTGAGCACGCATGTCCTCTCCCTGTGCCTCTTGGTTAAACCCCATCTTCAGTACTTCTGACCTGCCTCACCGGGCCTTTCTGACAATCCAAGAACTGTGAGGTGTATTCACAACTTCCCAGAGTGCTTCCTTGCTTCTTGCTGCTGTCAGGACCTGTCCACGCCTAAGCTACGTCAGTGGGGCCCCTGCCTGATGAAGCTGCTGACACAGGACCAAGGGACTCTGCCCAACCAGGACACGGGGGCGGGCTGGGCCTTCAGGACACCTGGTTTGTCGTAATCCTCACCTCCAGATCCCCGCTCAACTGCACTGGGTTCCTTCTGGTTCTGGGGCTTCCACCACCCAACAGTCTCCCTGGCTTCACTCCGGTGAAGATCTTTACCCTGTATCACCCATCCCTTCTGGCCAGGGATCAAAGGTGAACACAAGAGCCGTGTTGGAAACAGCAATTTCCTCCCAATAAATGTTCGGGAGTTTCATAGGATCCTAGTCCCTCCAGAAGCATTTTGTGCCTCCTAAGCTCTCGGGTAATATGGATCATAAGAAAGATGATCTCAGAGGACACTTCCCTCATATCATCAGGTGATGCGTGGACCTAATCCAGGTAGATCAGGTGAGTTTCTTTGTGTTCTGAAGGGTGTGGGTGGGCAGGAAGTTCTGCCTGAGATGAATCTGGGTGGAAAGGAGCAGACCATGGGCTGCAGAAGCCGTTGCTCAATGGTGGCCCAGGCAGGGACCCCGTCCTAGTGTTCACCCTCATCCTGAAGACCTCCATGGCTGTGTGTGAGACCATGCTTCTCTCCCTTCTTGTTAAACCCCAAACTCTGATTTTCAGAACAAGAACTTGGCCTTGGGCATAATCCTATTGGCAGGCTTGCTATTTTTACAAGGTTCACCCTATTCTTAGTTACTTTTAAAAATAAAATTGTCAACAGCTTTTCCTTCCCCGGTAACATTTCCGCCACTACCAAAAATCTTAATGAACTGTGTGTTCAGTTACAGGAAGGAGGGGACCGGGTGAGTGGGTGGGACCAGCAAGACGGGGTGAGAAAGCTCCAGAGGAGAGATGAGAGCATTTACGGGAGATGCTGTCAGCACAGAGAAGTCTGTGCCTCGGGAAAGCATCTGAACACAGCCGGCTTGTTGTCAGCCCTGACGGTTTTGGGGAAAACGGTTCCAAAAGAGAACAGACCTATTTCTGGGGAGAAAAACACCTATTCTTACCCTCGTCCTGTAGAGGCAACTCTCAAGCTGAGGCTGAGGGAATAAAGGTATCTTGAGTTTTCAGTGAGTCTGGACGAATCAGGGAAGAGCAGCAGGGGCCGATGGACAGAGCTGTGCCGGGAACAGGGCTGGTCTCGCCGTCCGGCAGTTCATCCCGCAGTTAGGACAGCTCCCAAGTTTCCTTCAATCATTACGGGGATTCCATGACCAAGCTGGTTGTCTTTTCCAAGTCTCATTTTCCTCACTTGACATAAAAGCGATGACCCTGTTACATCTCTGACTCCTTCATTCCTTCCTGTTTCCGATTGAGGTCCCTGAAAACAGACCCCGGGATGGGTGTCCCTGCAGAGCCCTTGGGGACCAGGAGGGGAAGGGAAGGCGTCTGGATTGAGGGAAGGGAGAGGGGAGTGGGGTGCAGGCGCCGTGGTCACCGAGGCTGACCCCAAGGGTGACTGATGAAGGCTATGGGGGAGGGGTCTGCTCCCAGAAGCTGGGAGACCTCCCAGAAGCCACATGTTCTTCCTTTATGCGGGCCTGGTGGCACGTCCCAGGGTCTGCTACACCTATTCACCTCTTTACACGGTTTGCTTCGGGAGCTCCTGGAGCAGCAGTGCTGGAGGAAGGTGCTCACCCCACAGGGCACCCCACTGCAGCTCACCATCAGGGCCCCATCACGAGGCTCAGTCACATGCGTTAATGAAAACTTGAGGGTGGGAGGGGTGTCCAGGGTCCCACCCTGGAAGACAGGCACAGCTAGCCCCCTGGAGGGACGGGTCAGGAGAAGGGCTGGGGCCGCCCCCGGCCCTGCCGGTGTGAAACGGAGCATCTCCAGCCACATCAATAAGCAAGGATTCACAGCCGTCAGGGAGTCTGGCCTCCAAACGTGAAATTCTGAGCTCAGGAAGAACAGTGCCTGCTATCTGGCAGCAATCTGCTGCTGCCTATCTGGCGTGCTGCAGTCCACGGGTTCGCGAAGAGTCGGACAGGACTGAGTGACTGAGCTGAACCGAACTGATCTGGCCCCAGATAGCTGAGGTGCGTGTGAAAGGAAAGATTTCAGTGAGCCCAGACTCTTGTATCTTCCCCTGCACAGGTGTTAGTCACTCTGTCCTGTGTGACTCTTTGCGACCCCACGGACTGGGACCCGCCAGGCTCTTCTGTCCAGGCTAGAATATTGGAGTGGGTGGCTATTTCCTTCTCCAGTACTATGCGCCAAAAAGTGCTGAATTCCTTAACTTGAGCTACCTGGTTTTCCCTGTGCGTGCTTAGTCGCTCAGTCGTGTCTGACTCTTTGCGACCCCATGGACTGTAGCCCACCAGGCTCCTCTGTCCATGGGGATTCTCCAGGCAAGAATACTGGAGTGGGTTGCCATGCCCTTCTCCAGGGTTCTTCCCAACCCAGGGATTGAACCCAGGTCTCCTGCATTGCAGGTGGATCGTTTACCATCTGAGCCACCAGGGAAGCCTGGGTTTCCCTCATCAACAATAATCTTTTGATTTTTGGACTACCTTCCCCTTGTTACAAACTTCTATATAATCTGATTCCTCCTCCCTTCCCCCTGGGGCTTCCCTGATGGCTCAGATGGTAAAGAATCTGACTCAGTGAGGGGAGCCCCTACCTCCATGGGGAGCAAACCAAGGGGAGTCGGGCCCCAGAAGGAAATCCACAGCCTGGGGCTGGTTGAAGGAGGTGATGGGACAGAGCTGTGACCGGTTGCCACGGGGGCAGCCAGGACGTTTTGAGGACATCTTTACTCGGTGATGGTGACTTCCTGGGGAAGAATTGGGCCTGCCCTAAAGGGTCTAGAGGGAGAGGCAGCCTGGGCTGCAGGGCCAAGCACAGGGCTGAGCGGGAGGCCACTCTGCCTGGCTCCACCAGGGCTGCCAGGTGGCCCCGTGGCAGGCACTGCCCAGTTCAGTTCAGTTCAGTCGCTCAGCTGTGTCCGACTCTTTGCAACCCCATTGACTGCAGCATGCCATGCCTCCCTGTCCATCACCATCTCCCAGAGCTTACCCAAACTCATGTCCATCGCGTCGGTGATGCCATCCCACCATCTCATCCTCTGTCGTCCCCTTCTCCCCCCGCCTTCAATCTTCCCCAGCATCAGGGTCTTTTCCAGTGAGTCAGCTCTTTGCATCAGGTGGCGGAAATATTGGAGCTTCAGCTTTAGCGTCAGTCCTTCCAGTGATGGACGCAGTTCCGTAGTCAGGCTTGGCCCCCTTCAGCTGTCTCCTCTGGGCCATGCACGCCTCTGTCATGCCCGTGAATGGATGCCTTTCCCATGGAAGCCACACTGATTCTGTCTCCTGACCACTCAGCAGAGTGTGGCCCATGGCCAGGAAGTCACCCCTCTGGACTTGGCTTTCACCATGAGTCCCCTGAGCTAGGTGTCAGGGGCCCTGGCCTCAGGGGCCCAGGCACCCACTGGTGGCTTCCTTCCACCTCCTGGGGCCGCTGGAGGGGGGCAGATTGAGCCCCCACGGCCTGTAGCCGCACCCCTCAGGGCCACGAGTGAGGAGGAGACAGACAAGCAGAGTCCGCGGTGTGGGCCCCCCGCGGGTGGCTGGCAGGGCCCCGGGGCCCCTGGCAGAGACGGGAGCAGCCAGGGCCCCACCTGCCTGGAGCGGGCTCAGGCTTCCTGGATGTGGAAGGCCTTACAGGGCATCAGGTGGGGAGGCCAGCATGGGGACACCCCGAGCCTTGAAGGTGCCGGTGTGTGGAGGGCACCCGTTTGTGCCTCTCAGATGCCTCACGGCCCTGCCCTGGGGCCCTGGACACTGAGCTGTCTTTGTCCTGGACCCCCAAGGCCTGGCTGTCCAGCCTCTCCCAGAATGGCCTGACCCCTGGCACAGCCACCTCCAGGAAGGTGCTGCCCAGCCCCGGGGGCAGCGGAGACAATGTCAGAATGAGGGCGCCCTCCCCCACACGGAGAGCGGGGTCCGGACTCGGGGGGCGCGGGATGCCGCCTCCATGGTGGCTCCCAGAGGGAGACTCAGCCTAGCCCGACCCCGGCCACGGAAGCGATGGCTGGGCTCCTCTGTCCCCCCAGGCACCGGCCCTCCTGAGAGCCTGTGCGGCCAGCGGCCGGGCCAGGTTTCCTGGGAAGCCCCAAGCCCCGCAGGCGCGTCTTCCCCTCCACCCGCCCTGCCCGCATCCCTCCTGGCTCCCCCTGCCCTGGGCTCCACCGCCCGCCAGACAGGGAGCTCCTGCCGGGGCTGCTCGCTTAGGAGCCTGGGGCGGGGCCGGTGGGGGACGTGGACCGGGGCAGTGCTTGGGGTCAGAGGGGCAGGGGAGAGGGCTCCCTGAGCCCCACCAGCAATGGGTCTCCCGGGAGAAGGGAGGCTCTGGGAGGGGGCGCAGCTCCACACCCCAATACCTCCGACTGTCTGGAGAGTCTGTACCTGCGTGTCTTGTAAGCACGCGGGACTCAAGTCCGGACTGGACTCGTTAACCTCAGCCCCAGCCGGTCACATCCTTTGCTGCCCACTTCCTAGGCATGCATCACCTCCTAGACGGCCACACAGACCTCTGGGGTCACCACTGACCTCCCTTCTCCCTGCCCCTCCGTCCGCACTGCCTAGACCACCTACCCTCCATCTCCGAGGCCTGGGGCCTGTTCATATGGCTCTGCTTCCTCCTCTGCTGCCTTCAGGACACGGTCATCCCCACAGCAGTGGCCTGTGTGCAGCTGTGGCTCTAACACCGCTTCCCACGGGGCTTCTGAGCCACGTGTCTGCTCCAGTTCCTGGACGACCCCTCAGTTCCTGGGATGCAGCTGCTGCCCTGAGGGTCCCCCCTTGGTCCTCAGGACCTGACCCAATGCGGCCGCATCTCCAGGGAGCCCCCACCCCGCCAACCGGTTCAGGTTGCCCGCCTCACGCATCTGCAGGCTTGCGCTCCGTCTCCGGGCTGCCGCGGTGCAGATGGGTGAAGCGGAACCGGTGCTCCTCCGCTGGACGGACGCGGAAGCAGAAGCGCCTCAGATGCGTGCAAGCCGCGATGCGGCAGCCGGTGATGGAGGCGGGAGGCCCCGAGCCGCCGGAGTCAGGATGTGTATGCATGCCGGGAGACATCTCATCCATCACACTCGTCACCTGTCATCCCTGGGAGGCCCGGGTGTCATAGGAAGGCTGGGGGCGGGAAGGAGGCTCAAAGGGGAACCCGGGTGACGGCAGGAGGGCTGCGGAGGGGGGCATTCGGAGGAGTGAAAAGTCATCGGAAGGCAGAGGGTTCAGGTAAGGTAGGGGCACCAGTGTGCACCCTGCGTGCGGATGGAGGGGGGTGTGAACCAGGACACCCCAGGTTCTCCTCCGACGCTTCTGGGATTTACCGGGTGTCTGTTATCAAGCCTGTTCCATCCACGACTGGGAATCGAAGTGCTGGGCCAAGGAGATGCTTCCTGGAGCTCAGGGCACTCCTGAGTGAGCCGCACGAACAGGCCCCAGCCCGGCCGGCATTGAGAAGCAGTGGATGAGAATGAGCAGGAAAGGACTTTGAACATGGTGGCGATTCTCCGATGTTTAGTAATGTGGGCAAAGGGACTCTGATCCCTCTGGGCTTTTGAACTCTCACTTGCAAGGAGGTTTGATCTTTAGAACTTGATTCCTCCCCCGTCTCTCTATCTATGTTTTTGACATTTTCTGATGGCGTTTCTGTGTCTCTATTTCACATTTTACTGTGAAAATATCTTTAATTCCACTGCAGAACCTCTGATGGGTTGTATTGGATAGCATCGTGGTACACAGTTGGGGCGGGTGTATCTGTTACCTACTGCCGGATGGCAAACAACCTCGCAGTCTAAAGCTTAAAGCAAAATGCCTGCATTACGGCACACATTCCGTGAGCTGGGAATCCAGATGTGCTTGGCTGGATCTGCAGGCATGGGACTCTGGTGAAGTTCCTTAAGCTGTTGACCATGACTCTGGTCTCATGGGAAGGCTGCCCTGGGCCAGGGTCTGTTTCCCGGCTCTCTTCCCACAGACGTGAGCTGGGGAGACAGGAGGCTATGGGGAGAGGGGCCTGCTTGAGTCCAGGGTTGGGATCTGCAGTGTCCAGGGGGCGTGTGGGTGGTGTGGGGAGGAGAAGGACGTGGTGGGGGCAAGCCGGGCACGGGGCTGGGCAGCCGCAGGTGGCCTGAGGTTGCATGATCAAGGGCGGGTTTGGTTCAGAAGGGGGCTGCCCACGGGGCTGAAGGTCTTCCAAACAGGGGAGTGGAGGCTGGGCAGCATCAGGAGACCCGGACGGCCATGTAGACGGCTATTTCCAAGGTTGACTTTTGACTCAGTAGACAATGGCCTTGCCTGAGGTGACTGTGGAAAACAGGGACTTTTACTCACTGGGGGTGAGAAGGGAGGCCATGGGCTGGGGGTTGGGGTCCTCCCGGCACTGTTACTGCGAGTGTAGACGGATGGTGGCGGGTTCCTCACCGCACGCTCCCCGAGCAGTACTTCATTTGGAGTTAAGTCTTCTCCATTTAAATCAAACTCCAAATAGGAAAACTGACGTCTTGAGCATGGGTGTTAGTGGCCATTATCTGCTCTGCAAACGGTTTCACAGCTTAGGTTCCAAAATAGAGGCTGTTTTACAGCGTTTACAGTTTTGGTTCTCAGAGATTCGAATGCAGAAACGCTCTGGGCCTTGGGCGACCCTTCCTGAACACCTCTGTCCTCAGAGGAGCGGGGAGGCAGGGTCCATTTAAGGACCCCCCCAACCCCTGCCGGGATTGGTCACTTGTCCTGATGGATATGTACAACCCCCGTCAGCTTGCACTTCTACCCAAGGAGAAACCTGTTTCCGAAATCCTGGCAGATGCAGTGATGCCGCCGCCAAGTCAGATCTCTTCAAAGGCAGCACTCCGTTCTGCTAAGCCTGACCGTGATCACCCCGCAGAGGCAGGGCAAAAAGGTTTCTGCAAAATTACATAATGGCAGCTAAATACGAAATCCTGAATAGGAAACCCAGCCATTTCATCTCTAGGAAGAAAAGAGATGAGTTGCAGCGAGGAAGAAATTGACAAGATTCCCAAAAGGGAGCTAAAGAGCTCGCTGAGCGTGCAGGAGAGGAGCCGGAGATTAACTCTCCCTGCGGAGCATCGGGGGCGGGGGGAGCCCCGAGCCGGGCTGTCTAAGGAGAGGCCACAGCAAGACGACATTGGGCCCTGGGCAGACGCTGTGCCTTCCTTCAAATGGGCCTCTCTTCAACATCAGCCCCTCCCGAGGGCCTCGCTTCCCTCCAGAGCCTGACACTGGGGGCTGGAGAAGGTGCTGTGTCCTCCTGGGGCCACTGTAGTGAAAGACCACAAACCAAGTGCCTGGAAGAACAGATAATGCACTGTTGCAGGCTCCTGGAGACCAACATCAGGGTCTCAGCAGGGCTGCGTGCCCCCTGGGGGCTCCAGAGGAAGCCGTCCTTGTCTATTCTGGTGACCCCTGGCATCCTGGGCTCTGCTGGACCATCACCCCACCCCCGGCCTCCTCTCTTGTATTTGTTCCGTCTACACACCCACTCGATTTAGGGTCCCTGATCCATGATCATCTCACTTTGAGACTGTTAACCCAACGACATTGCAAAAATCCATTTTCCAAACCAGGTCATGTTCACAGTTTCCAGAGATTAGTAGTACACAGACATACCTCTTGGAAGATCTCCGTCCAACCTACGACAGATACTGAATGTTATGAAGTGTGTCCCCCTAACTCCCTTTGTTGAAATCTCAAGCCTCTGTACCTCAGAATATAACTCTATTTGGAGATAAGAGCTTTAAAAAGGCGATCAGGTTAAAATGAGGCCAGTGGGGTGGGTCACTGCTCCAAGATCAGTCACTACCTCGGGAGGAAAGGGAGAGACACCGGAATGCAATGAGAGAGAAAGGGCCACGTGAGGACATGGTGAGAAAGTGAAAGTGACCAGGAGAGAGGCCTCAGGAGAAGCCGATCCTGCCCACACCTTGACCTTAGACGTCCTGCCTCCAGCACCCTGAGACAATAAACTGATGCTGAACCATGCGCTATGGCGAGCTGCAGTCCATGGGGCTGCAGAGTCGGGTGCAGCATAGTGACTGAACAACACGGTATTTTGCATGGCTGCCCCAGCAAGTGAATACACTGACTTAGCTCTTTCAAGGGATCTATTATATGCCTGTCATTCTACTTCCCGCATTAAAAATCCCCAGGCCCTGGGATCAGACACCACCTCCAGTGGGCGGGTTCCAGATTGGCCATGTGATTTTGGGCAAGTTGCTTCATTGATTTAAGTGTCAATGATCTCATCCGTGTAAAGGAGACACTAGCACCCACCCTACAGCCTTATTACAAAGAGCCAACAAAAAAATCTCCCTAATGCCTGACACCTGGTACAAACTCAGCCACAAGTAACTGCTGTTACAGTTGTTTCCAGAACATGGTTATAGTCACTCCTCAAGATTCTGGGAGACAGCCCTTGCCTAGGTGGTGGCCCACTCATGTGAGGTCGCTTGTTCAAGGTCAAGTGCTCTGTAAGAATCTCCATCTGGTCCCTAGAATCTGACCTTTAAATTTAATTTTTTTCCCCTGATGTTGGCTTCCATGAGCCAGTGCTCACCACTGCTTTTGATTCTTCTCCGTGAGGGCAATAATATGGATGTGGATGTGGAATAAAGTGAAAGAGAAGCTTATTTATGGAATGAGGTTTGAGTATTTTGGAAAAGGGGTGGATTCTTTTCAAGGAAGAGACAGATAATTTTGCTTGTTGTTGAGAACAAATGATATCCTCTCAAAGGGTTTCCATTTTCTCATGTGGAGAGAGGTTCCACAGATGAGATGTGGGGACTGTTTATCCTGAGTTTCAAGTGAAAAGTGAACGTGAAAGACTCTTTGTGACCCCATGGACTATACAGTCCATGGAATTCTCCAGGCCAGAATACTGGAGTGGGTTGCCATTTCCTTCTCCAGGGGATCTTCCCAACCCTGGGATGGAACCCAGGTCTCCTGCATTGCAGGTGGATTCTTTACCAGCTGAGCCACCAGGGAAGCCCATTTCAAGTGATTGGGAGCCAAAGAAATAACCACTGATTTGACAGAAACGAACACCATTTTCACAGAGAGGTTCAGATGAGCCAGTTACTAGTAAGAAAGACAACTTTTAAATTAAAATTTTCCTTCTCATTGAAGATAGGGCATTAGAATACAGAGACAGGCATTTAAATTACATACAAATCAAGAACCCACTTTTTATTTCTTGTATAATTCTACAAATGACAAGAAATATCGATGAAACACTAAATTTCCATTGTATAAACTTATACTTGAAGCTAATTTCAGAACTACACAAAATTGATTTGTATAAAGTTAAACCTTTTTAGAAAAATTTCTCTGTAAGAATGGCCAAGTGTAGATGTTCAAAAATTTCTATTTCAAGCTAATTTATCAAAGATTTATCTGATAAATTATTTATCAATGTTGTCATAGCCTATAAATACTTGTAACAGCTCCAGTAACTGTTACATTAACAGAGAGATCCTTCACAAAAGTAAAAATTATCAAAAATTATTTGTAATCTTCCATTTGCCAAGAACAGTTGACATCATTTTCAATTATACTGGTGAAAAATGAAGTTGCTGAAAGAATTGGTTTTGGTAACCTAATAAATACATTTGCAGTCAGAAAAGTAATTTTATGATTAATCAAGACATTATATTAATAAGGTGTCATTATTTATTACCCTACAGAAAAATTATGAATCCAAAATACTATTTTACAATTTGTAAGTTTTTCTTGTTAATTGTATATCATTTTTATCCTTATTACACCTTGAAAAGTGAAAGTGTTAGTCACTCAGTTGTGTCCGACTGTTTGTGACCCCATGGACTGTAGCCCACCAGGCTCCTCTGTCCACGGGATTCTTCAGGCAAGAATACTGGAGTGGGTTGCCATTTTCTTCTCCAGGGGATCTTCCAGACCCAGGGATTGAACCTGGATCTCCTGCATTGCAGGTAGATTCTTTATTGTCTGAGCCACAAGAAGTTACTTAGATGTAATAAAATATTTTAAAGAAAAAAAAAAGCTTTGTATTTTAAGATTGCTGTTGGCACTTGTTTCCTGCGTTTTGAAGGAGAGACAACAAATTTTGCATTTTTCACTGGCCTGGCAGATTACATAGCTGACCTTGATCATAAGGTCACCCTGGAGATAAGATTCTCCTCCATCACTGCCTGTCCCTCTGCACATCTCCTGCCCTGACTCCTACACCTCCCTGTCTGAGCCTGGAGCCCCCTGCATTTCTCAGCCAACGCTGCTCACAGAGCTTACCCACCTGCCCGGTCTCCCTAGACCCCTTGCTGGAGGTCCCTGTGGGCAGCAGGCCAAGACACTGCAGAGGGGCTCGGCAACTTGCCCAGGGTCTCCGTGGGGCTTGCCCTGGTTCGGCTCCCCCAGCTTCAGAGCCAGGTGCCTTCCCCGTGGAGTTACGTGGCCCGAGCAGGGTGGGCTGTGGTCCCTGTGCGCCTGCCAGTCCCCGTGGGAGCGACAGAGGCTCTGCACCGTCTCACTGCCCTCTGACCTGGGCACCCCGCTATCACGGGTTCACAACCGGTGACGGGGTAGCGTCATCAGCTCATCTTCAAAGCTGTGCGGTGATTCAATGTGAATTCAAGTATAAACAGGCCTGGGAGCTGTTTTCATAGAAGAAGGGTTTCCTCAAGGCCTCACCCCAGGTGGCAAGAATCTCAAAGACCATCCACAGTATCTCAGCAAAGAAGGAAAAAAGCCAGAACTCGGAGAAGCCCATCTAAGGGTCTGTTCAGCTTCGACGACCGCAAAGAACTGTGTGTGTCTGCACTGCTGATGAATGCTGTCTATTTCTACTCCTTATGTAAGTCTGAAAGGATGGGGCAGAATCTGCCAAGTATATCAAAGACCTGTTTTTAATTCATGGTGGGCTAGAGAAATAAAACTTACTTTTGGAGGAAGAAATCTACAAGGAGTTTTTGGAAGCCAACCAGCTTAATAAGCACAGACTCTAAGTAAATAGCATGAAGAATTTATGAAAAGCGCTCTCTGCGTTTATGTACAGCCAGTCGCGTGGGGTCCAGCGTATCAAGCTCCCCATTCTTTCCAGGACGCGTAGTCTGTTTCTCACCAGGTGTGGCCCGAAGTGGCCCAGCAGTGAGAAGCCATTGTGAGGGATGGTGTTTGTTTAGGAGGGAGTGTGCTGCAGCGCCCTGTCTGAACCCCCGGGGGAGGAGCGGGGAGGAGCTCTCCATGACTCAGCCTAGGGCTTTAGAACCAGCTCTGGGTGGTGGCAGGTTCGCGGGGCTCTGGGCGTGTGGGAGCCATGCGGCCTTCTTGGGACTCACAATTCCCCCACGGCTGGATTCGCTCTCTGCCGCCCTGCCGCCCACAGCTGATTCACACCCCACCCGGTGCTGAGATGCTGGTGACGCCCACTGGACACCCTCCCCAGATCCGCCGGGTTTCAGGGGCAGGCGCTCTGCGTTCTGGGGTCCCGGGGATGGACCCAGGCACTGCTAAGCTGCCCCCTCCCTGCTAGACCCAGGTAGGGACAGGGTACCAGAGCAGTTGGGGTCCCTGCGGTCACCCTCGCGGGTCCATGATCACTTGGGGTCACTTGTGGTCTGGGTGGTCTCCCTTGTCCTGCCTGGAAGTGGGGAGGGCTGGGTGGAGGTGGAGACATTGGAGGGGTCTTGGGAGGACTTGGAGGGGATGCTCCGTATAAAGAGTAGGGTCCTCCCCCGGCTGGACTGGTCAGTGCTGAGCCGTGGACTTCCTCAGGGGCTGGAGAGAACTCGTGGGGCGGGATGGGCAGAGCCCCAGGATGTCACCAGTGCGTCTTTATAAAAGATTACTGTATTGTAGCAAAACACACAGACCCTACAGTCACCCTCTCAACCACCGTCAAGTGCCCAGCTCAGCGGCGACAGGCACGTTCACACCCGTGCCCCCTGCCCCACCGTCCATCTTCAGGACGCTTGCATCGTCCCTGGTGGAAACTCTGTCCGCACGAAACGCTGCCGCCCTGTCTCTCTGCCCAGCAGCAGGGCTGAAGGGGCCGAGCAGGCCTGGGGTCCGGCCCTGGACCCCGGGCAGTGGAGGCGGGCGGGGCCTCTGGGAGGCTTCCCTGCCCCCTCCCCCCAGTCCCCAGCTGCCAGCGCCATGGATGGTGCCGGGAACCAACAAGGAAACTAAATAACGAGCCTGTGTTCATTTCAAGCCCCATTACAAGCACATTAAGAACGAATCGATACTGGCCTTGTCACTTGGAGAGGAGAGAGCTGGGCCCAGGAGTCAGCTCATTTTGGCGCTTCCGTGTCCAATAAACATGGAGACAAGTCGCTGGGGCCAGGGCTCAGCCCTCTGCTTCCTGTGCCTTTGGGCGTCTGCTGCCAACTGCGCTTCCCCCAGTCTTCCCCAGACCCTGGGCCGTGGGCACAGCCAGGGGCGCCCTGAGGGGGCAAGGCCGCCTCCCGTACGGTCCACTGCGACCCTCACGCAAAGGGCGCGTGCCTCCCTCTGCGGGTGGGGGGAGGATGCGCGGGGCCTGCGTCTCGCCCCGCCAGCCCCCAAGGCTGGCTCAGGAGGGCGCCCCAGGGAGGGCGGCCCTAGGGGAGCCGCGTGGGGCAGGGCAGGGCTCCCCCCGGGCCTCGCGCGCTGGAGTGGGGCTGGCCGTGGGCTCCCCTCTGCGGACTCCTGCGGGCCACACACCCCCACCCCAGACGTGTGGGAGGGCTGGCTCTGCCCCAGGGGAGCTGTGGTCCCGCAGCAGCCCCCACAGTCCTGGGGGAGGAGGCGGGCGAGGCCCCATCTCAGCTGCAGCCCCTGAGCAGCTGTTGGCTGGCCAGGCCTGGGGGCAGAAGAGGGGCCAACGCGCCCAGGTGACAGGGTGACATCAGCCAAGTGGGAGCCCCCCGCAGTGACCTCAGAGGGCCCCAAAGAAACACAGTCCCACGGGGCCAGGGGGAGAGAAGCCCGCGATGTCAAGGGTGGGAGGGCACACGCAGGCCTCCCAGTGCCCTGGCGCTTCCCTCCTTGGGTGCCACTGGTGCAGGGACAGAGGGCAGCGGCGTGGCTGTGGCATCCAGAGAACCCTCCCGGGTGGGGTAATCATGGTGGGGGGGCACCCACCTGGGGGGCACGCACCCGGACACCAGGGGCCCAGCTAACCCTGAGCTCCCGCTGGAGCCCCGAGGGGATGGGTGGGAGCAGACCCAGGCCTCCAGCGGGAAGGGTGGAGCAGGGATGGGCCAGGAGGCTGAGGTTGGAGGCATGGGCAGGACTGTGAGGCCACCTCTGAGCAGGGAGAGCCGGTCCTGGGGGAGGACGCGGGGCCCTCCCTGTGGGCGGGAGGCCTGGGTCTGGAGGGGACTGGGGCCGGGGCCGGGGGCCTGTCAGCACCCGGGGAGCCGAGCCGGCCGGCTTTCTTCTGTGTCCGCGGGTCTGTCTGTGTGTGTGTGACCGGCCGCACCTCATCTGCATGTCTGAGCTCGACTCTGCCCCAGCGGCTTCTTTCCACCGTAAAGATGCGGCTGGCCACCCCAGCTGCCCCCACGTCGAGCTGGACCCAGCTGGCTTGTGCTCTGGTCACCGCCACCGGGACTTATGGGGTGACCGCCACCTGGGCTCTTACTCTGAGGTGGGCAGTGCCCCCAGGATAACCTCGAAAGGCCAGTACTATCGACCACCTCCTCATTTTACAGATCAAAAGACCCAACACAAGAGACCCTATAAGGTGGTATGCCTGGAGGGCACAGACCTGAATCCAAGCCAGGTTACTCAGAGCCTGGGGGTTGGTCTGGGGGGCACCACCTCACATCCTTGATGGGAGGCCCCGGGGCCACCGCAAACCAAGTGGTCACGGCAGGAGGGCTTTCATGTGGGACTGGCCCGGGCAGGGGGCACCCAGCAATGCCGAGGGCTGGGCGTGGGCTGCGCAGGGTGCTGGGGCCCGTCCAGGGGTGCAGAGAAGGGCTCGGAGGACAGCTGGGGTGGCGGCCCAGCTCCGCCTACTTCAGTGGACACTGGCTGACTCCAGCCCAGCCCCAGACCCAGGGCCAGAGTGGCGCCTGGGCTGTTGGACGGTGGAGGTGGGCACAGAGCCAGGGGCTCTGAGCCGGATGCCTGCCCTGGACGGGGGCTGGCTTAGGTGACCATCAGGTCCCTTCCAGCCTGGAATGTTTTAGGATGATACAGAGCTTCCTCATCTCTCGGAGAGGGCTGAGGGACCTTGGGCAGGCGGCCCTGTCCAGGAGCCTGGGAACCAGACCAGTAAGTGACGGACATGGTGGAACACAGAGTAGGGGGAGACCTAGGGTCTGGACACAGAAGGGCCACGGCATCCAGCGTCTCCCGCCCTCGGCCATCCGCCCGTTATCACTCCCCCGCCTCCTCTCCTGGCCCTGGTAGGGCTCCAGGCACGGACCCCCAGCGGTGAAGCGAATGACAACCGCTCAGCGACATCAGGGCCGGGAGGTGTCTGGTGAAACCAAGGAAGAAAAAAAATCAATTTTCCAATACCACCTCTTGAAGTGGTCTCTTGAAGCTGATTCAAAAATAATATTGTCTGACATTCCGAGGGTCAGTTCACATTTCCTGAGCACGTCTCCTTATCGCTCTCAAGCCCCAGGACAATCTCGCTGCAACAGGGCCGCACTTGACAGAGGAAGAAATGAAAATACGAGAGGTTAAGGAGCTCGTCGGGCACAGCCAGCCCTCCAGGCCGAGGAGGGCCAGGGCTCAGGCTGGGCTGGGCTGGGCCTGGTTCCAGTCCCCACCTGCTGGACACCCCCGCCCCGCCTGCCTCTGTCCCCAAGCGGGGATATGCAGGGTCTGCAGGATGAGGGTTCTGCACCTGCCGTGGATGCTGCCGCTGGAGTCCTCGGCCAGGCCGGGGACACCTTCCCGCCTGGGGTCAGCGGCCTTTGTTCCATTCAGCCCTTCACCTGGTTGGATGAGGCCCACCCTCATCGGAGGCAGGGGTGATGGGGGTGGAGGAAGAGGTTTCTGCTTCATGAAAATCCAAACTAAATGTTAATCTTCTCCGAGAAAACATCCTCCCAGAAACATCCAGGAATGTCTGACCAAACGTCTGGGCCCTGGGACTGCGCTGGGGGGAGGCACAGAGGTTACTTCCAGATGCCCCCACCCCCTGGACTCGTGCCGGGTCCTCACACGGAGGCTGGGCTGGGGGGGCATCTCCCCAGTTACCATCCAGGGACACTGTGTCTCTCCATGCTTCCCCCCCAAGGGGAGCCAGGGTCACCCGCTGCTGCCCCCCCATAGCCGCCACCCCCTCTGTCCATCCAGCCGCTCACAGCTTCTCCCACACCGAGAGCGCCGTTCCATCTCCCACCCATCGCTGCACAAGGTCCGGTGTGGATGGGAGAAGCCACAGCACCTTCCAAAGCCTTTCTGAGTGGCCTTGGGCCAGGAGCACCCATATCTGCACTGTGCCTGCAGCCAAGTAAGGTCACGGGTGAATGGCTGACCCCCACTGGCCACGTCCACTCTCAGGAGACGGAGTGCTTTTGCCTCGCTGTTCTGAGTCCTCCTGGTCCTGCCTGACTGACCGGTCACAGAAGCCCACTTTGGAGCACTAGTGATGAAAGTTGGGTCCAGGCTTCTGGCTGAGGGGGCCAGTCTGCTGCACTGGACGCCTACCCCTCCCAAAGCTCGGTTCTGTAGGACCAAGCATGGCCAGTTCACCGGCCTCCTGTGATGTCTGAAGTGGGGGCGGGGACCACGTCCAGGCCCCCAAGCAGCGCGCCCCCAGCGCCCAGGACTACCTACTCCCCTCCCCTTCCGAGGACCCCAGGATGCATCACTGGAGAAGCTCGGGCTCAGCCACATGGACCAGGAGTGCAGACAGCGTGAAAGCTGCCAGACACAGGGCTCCGTGGCGCTTGGCAAAGGCGGCAGAAGGTGGTGGTACCCGAGGCTGCACCAGACTGGTTCCAGCAGCCCGACTCCCGGCCCGTCTGTTCCTGCCAATTAGTCAATGAACTACAAGCTGCAGAACGCCGGGCACCGCCGGCCGCCGGCACCAGGGATGGATATACCGGAAAAGGAGCATGTTCTGAGCGGCCCGGCGGGCATCGCGTCCGCTCTGGCAAGTGGACCCTGCGGATGCACGCGTGGATGCTTCCCACGCCAAGCCTCACGCTGGCGTCCCTGCGGCGGGGCACGGGCAGCCGCTGGAAGGCCCATGGGGCTCTGCGTCCACGCTGCTGGCTATGCTGCGTGACCCTGCGTGCACTGCCGGGAAAGCCCCCCTCTTCCACGTCCCCCCACCCCACACACAACTTCTACAGCCAGACTCCAGGGCAGGACGGAGGACTCAGCAAAGGGCTCGGGTGGAGCAAGGAGGTGCTGGCGGGGAGGTGGGTGAGGACAGTGAGGACACGCAGGGTGGCCCGCGGAGTGAGTGGCCGGGGGCATCCCCTCCAAGGAGCAGGGCTCGGCGCGCTGACCCGGAGCTGTGCTCGCAGTCAGCTGCGGGCCAGCGCTCAGCTCTCCTCCCTGTGACCCAGCCTGGGTACTCCGGGGCCTTGCAGGGTGGCCTGGGGCCCGGTGCCTCCCGGTGCTGTGTTCATCCTGGGTTCTTGTCCTGCTTCTGGGTTTTGCTCAGCTGAGTCATAGCATGGCGCACCCTGGGAGACTGGAACCCTGGCGCACTGCTGGCAGGATTACAGGATAGTGCAGCCACTCCGGAAAATGGTACTGTGTCTCCCCAAAAAGGTCAGCCTAGAATTACCGTATCTGACCTGCAGTCTCACTTCTGGGGAGACACCCTGAAGCACTGAGAGTCGAAACGTGAGCTGATCTTTGTGCTCGGATGTTCAGTATTCATATTCGCCTGAAGACGAGAAACCGCCCAGTGTCCATTGATGGGTGGGGGGATAAACAGTGTGGTCCACCCATACAAGCAAATATTCTTCAGCCTCAAAAGGAAGGAAATCCTGACACCGGCTACATCGTGGATGGGCCTTGAGGACGTTGTGCTCAGCGACACAAACCAATTAAAATACAAATATTGTATGACTGCACCCTGGAGGAGTCAGATTCACAGAAGCAGAAAGCAGATGGTGGGGCCATGGGCTGCTGGAGGGGATGGGGGGCGTTGCTTGATGGGGACGGAGGCTCGGTTTGGGGAGATGAGAAAGGTCTGGAGATGATGGCGGGGGCGGTTGCACAATGTGAATGCCATTGAACTGTGCGCTTAAAAATGGCTAAAACGGTAAATTTTTATGGGGTTTCCCAGGTGGTGTAGTGGTAAAGAACCCGCCTGTCAAACCAGGAAGATCCTCTGGAGAAGGCATAGCAACCCACTCCAGTATTCTTGCCTGGGAAATCCCATGGACTGAGGAGCCTGGCAGATTATACAGTCCATAGGGTTGCAAAGAGTTAGACACAACTGAAGTATCTTAGCACAGCACGTGCACACACACACACACACACACATCTTACTACAACAAAAAGGTGATAAAACAACAACAAAATATCCCTGGGATGCCCAGCCCCGACTTCAGCCTAGGTTGATGTGGTCACGTCTTTTGGTCACTTCATTCATCAGAGCTGGTGCCTGTCTGGAGCTGACCCTGAAGAAGATCTTTCTGTCTCTTTCAGTCCACATAATTCGCTCAGGTCTGGAACACCTGATGCATTATAGAAACCACCCAGCAATACCACTAAACAGCAAGTGTGTGCTAAGTCACGTCAGCCGTGTCTGACTCTGCAGTATGGACTGAAGCCCAGCAGGCTCCTCTGTCCATGGGATTCTCCAGGCAAGAATACTCGACGGGGCTGCCATTTCCTCCTCCACGGAATCTCCCTGACCCGGGGTTGGAACTCATGTCTCCTGCATTGGCAGGTGGGTTCTTTACCTCTAATGCCATCTGGGAAGCCCCAAACAGCACATCTCTGACTAAAATGATGCATCTGAGAGATTGTTTATGTATAATCCCCACTGTCTAAAACTATGTTTTCATCTCCAATCAGGGACAACATTTATATATTTTTTCCCCTTAAATAATTTTCTTAACCATCACACATTTCCTGTCTTTTCTCATGTGAGCCCAATGTTTTTGCCTGTGAACAGATGGCTTGGAGAATTTCATGAATGCCTTCTCCCCCTTTCTGACACACACTCTTCTGTTTTTGGAAGCCCCCAGTGAAAATGGCCAACTGAAATAAGGACACAGTTTGTGTTGTTTCCGACAGAGGTCTGAGCCAGAAAGCCAAATATCTGTAACCGAAGAGACAATTTTCCCCACCCAATAAAATTTAAGGTAAGAAAGACAGGGACTAATTGGGCAGAAGCGCTGTGAAGTGTAGCATGAGCACCGGAATGTTTGGGAAGTTTTCAGAGTTAAAAATGACAAGCGAGGAGCAACGGTGAAAGACGAGCCCGGGTCCATAACCAAGGCTGCGGAGCCAACACAGGAAGGCAGAGCCTAATTAATCAGCCTCCTGAACAGGGGGCGAGTCGGCCAGGGACCCTGAGAACGGAGCCGAGGAGCCCAGAGGCTGCTGCTGAAAGCTAGGTCCCTGGAGAGGAAAGCCCCAGAGTCGCCCAAGGTCTCGCGTCAAGCCCAGAAATGGCGCGCAGAGATAAACAACACGTCCTTAATGATGCTAAAAAAACCCACAATAATAACCTGCCTTCAGATGTGCCATCAATTGTGTCCAGATGGTGGTTGGAACCCACAAATATTTCATGCCTCCATCTGCTCCCTTCACAGCTTCCGCTTCGACGGGTACCAGGAAGGTGGGTTTGCTTCCAGATTTTGTCATTAGCCTCACGTCGAGTTGCTTGGTTTGATTCACGGGCCATTACCAGGCATCCGGCTGTGGGTGGTGGCGGTTCCTGGCAGGGATGGCTGGAGGGGCCCCTTGGGCCAAGCTGTCCGTTCTCTGTCCCACTCGGACTGCACCCCTCTGTACCCGCTTCGAGAGAGTCCTGCCTGTCTTATCCCTTTGCCTTCCTCCAGACACAACAGAGGGACAGACTCCACTTGCCCGAGTCTGAGAGCTCAGAGCTCCACCCTGGCTGCTGAAGGACCTGCTTTTCTCTTGCCTTATCTGCAGAGAAAGTGGGCCTCGTCATTCATTCATTCGCTCAATCACCCGTGTGCTCACCAGCTCATTCACTGCCCGTCAGTATCCCCTGAGCCCCCAGCTGACTCGGAGCCCAATGCTACTGATGAAGCTGAGAACTCTGCAGGGTCCTCCTCACACTGAGCCTACAAATTGCCACATCATGTTTGTCTAATAACCTCGTTAAAGACATCCAGCACCCGCTGCGTCCAAGACCCTGTGTCAGGGATGGTGAGGACGTCAGGCGGACGAGCTGCAAGAGGGATCCATCCCAAGGCAGGTGCAGGCTTGGAGAAGGGCTCATGGAGACGATGTGCCATGCTTCATGGAGTGGGCAGGAAGTTCTGGGGTCACCACCGCATTTCAGAGCCTGGGCCCCAGGGGAGGCGAGGGATGCGCTCAAGATCTCTCGGCTTGGAGCAGTGGGGCCAGGGTGTGGACTCAGGGACTCGGCGTGTCCAAGGCTCCTGAGATTCATCCCCACTCCGCCCCGCCCTGCACAGGCAGCTGGGGGCAGAATCACCCCTGCAGAGGCGGAAACTGCAGGAGCAGGATCCGGGTGGAGGGGTCTCTGGGTGGGAGGCCTGGGCAGGGCGTGTGTAGGTGATGGTGGGGGAGGGTGGTGGAGGCGGAGGTCTGCAGGTCTTCTGTAACCGCAGCCCCCCCCAACACACACACTGAATTTCTAGAGACTTTGGAACTGCCCGAGTCCCAAGAGCGAAGCTGTCAGCGTCCCGGCCCCCGGCCGCTCCCCACACAGCTCTGGCCCCTCTGCGTGCTCTTCTCTCTTCTCTGGATAATCGTCAGGGGCTGCAGGACACTGTTGGCAGGGCTGGGGCGGGGGCTGGACATGCTCTTGCATCACCCTTTTGACAGCTTCCTGTCCCCATGCTAGGAAGCAGGAGGCCGGGTGAAGGCTCTGAGACGTCCCAGTGCAATTGCTGAGCCAGGCCCTCCTCACCACCAACGCTGAGGACCAGCTCAGCTTCCCTCCTACCTGCTCCAAGCCGCCTGTCTATCAAGCCCACCTGCCACTTCCCTGCAGCTGCCACTGGAGGGAATGGTCTGGAAGACGCATTAGTGAGCCTGGTTCTCCAGCCCTGGCCCCGAGGGAGCACTCCGCCCTGAACACCCTGCATTCTGGCCATTGGCTGACCTGGGACAGTTCCTCTGGGGATTTGGGAGGAGAGCGGCCTGGATTTCTCCCAGCTGATCTGTGAGTTCTAGGATTCTGGCACAATATGCTAATGTTTTATTTAAATCGGGAGGAGCTGATTTGCATGTGGCCATGTTTCCATATTCCGCGGAGATCTCCTGTGCCTTCCAGTCTCTCTTCCCCTCTCTGCTCCTCTCCAATTTCAAGGCTGCAGCTCCTTCTGCAGAATTTATTAGCTGCCTTTGGGGATGATAGAGAAATCAGTTTATTACACCGTCTTATCTAAGACAAACTTAACCTTGGCTGGCGTGGGGGCAGACGAGGTGGGCCTGACCCCGTCTCACAGGACTGCTGGCTCCCTCCAGGAGGGCAGCTCCCAGGCGCCTCCCGGGGACCCTGGGGTGGAGCACGGGAATGTGCAGAACAGCACTTCGCTGGCTGGAAGGGGCAGGGCTGGGGGCCCTGAGCCTGTGAGATCTCCCCTTTATCATCTACAAGGTCCTCCCAAAAGTCAGAGTGGGGATTCAAGCTCTAAATGGCACACGGTTAAAGGTCTTAACCTGGGTGGAGCCTCCAGGGCTTTCAGATTCCTCCTTGGGATCCTGAATCAGTAAGGGAGCCCGAGGGGGACCTTGAGGAATACCAGGCAGCCTGCCTAGGGCGGGGCTGCACCAGGATCCACAGTCACCAGAGGCCGGATGCCAGTTTCTGTTGAAAGTCACTCAGCTCCACACTCAACACCCACCGTCAGGCAAGAGCTGGTTTCCGGGTCGGCTGGAGCACATGGGCCAGTTTGCAGCCTGGGGCTGGTGCTCTGGGCTGACCCGGGGAGGTGGAGGTACCCACGTCTGTGCAGTGGTTCTGTTCCCAGCCTTGCCTGGAGGCCCGTCGGGGAGATGCCTGGGCAGGCAGAGGCGAGGCAGCTGAGGACCAGCGCTGCACGCTGTCCTTCGAGAAAAACTTGCCCGCAGCCTCAGGAGTGTGGTTGGTGATGGCCTGCGCTCCTACTTCAGCACCTGCAGGATCCCACTAGGGCCAGAGCCGAAGCTGCGGGCAGCCAGCACTGAGTGGGTGCTGGGCTCCGTGGAGCCCAGAGCCTGGCCTCTGCCCAGTGCTGGCCGCACCCAAGGTGCCCCAGGGTTCTTTGCTCTCCAGCCCCTGGTGAGCTGGGACCCCCATGTCTGCAGCACAGCACAAAGGCTTTCCTGGTCAGTTCTGCCCCCTGAGGCCCCCCACTCACCAGCATTGGCCCCCCACTATCAGCCCTTGTACTCCCAAGCCTGCATCTCCTTTCCAGGGGCCCCTTGGGCCCCCCAGGGTCCCCACCTCACCCAACGCTGGAAGCAGCGCTGAGAGAAGACCCCGGGGATGTCCCACTCTCTGTTTCTCAGGTGTCTGCCTCCTCCAGGTGCTGGACCAGAGTAGTGCGCCCGCCTGGCTGAGGCTGCACCTGGGTGGGGGAGGACCCAGAGGAACTCCTCCCAGTGCAGGGGGCAGGCGCGTGGGAAAGACCTGTGGGGGACGCACACCACCAGGAGGACAGAGAGATGAGACAGACGGGGTGTCTGTGCTGTACGTAGTGGTGGGGGAGGATTCTCTGGTAAAATGGATTATGGAAGTAGCAGCTTTACTTTAATGTTTGGTTTATAAGGTGATGGTGGTACATGGGGGAGATGAGTCAGGGAGAAAGGGAACGGGGTCTCTGTGCTCTGGATGCAGACAGTGACCTAGACCCGAGGATGGCCCCAGGCATGGGAGGAGGATGAGCACAGCCCTTGGGGTGACAGCACCCTGGACCAGCACAGAAAACCAGGATGAATCGGCCCTTCCCAAAAGATGAATTGGCTTCAGGTGAAGTGGTCTATGACCCCACCGCTCACCCCCACCCAAGAACCACAGTCTCGAGAGGGAATTGAAGGAAAGACAATGTCTCTTAAGGTGGGCCCGGAAGAACCCAGTCCCCACTTGCGCAAGAGGAAGAAGGGGAAGGCATGGGAAATGAGCAGATTCATGGAACAGACTCTCATCTGCAGCTCAGCTAACCCCATGAGCCAGACAATTCTCCGGAGGTCTCCTGCTCTGTGAAGACCTTATTAAGAGAGATATTTAATGGTAATTAAAAAAACATAACCAAGAGCTCAAAGACCAAATGGTGAAACAAATGTGAAGGATGGAAAGAAGAAGGCACAGCTGAGGAAAAACAAAGCAAAACACAGAGGCACAATCAACACCACCAGAGAGCTGGTAAGTAAATTAGAAGTGACAAGAGCAGAATGAACTTGGCTTCGCTGGAATTACTGACATTACGGAAAGTGTGAGACAATCACAGCAACATGGAAGAAAAATACAGAGAGGACAATTAAGCAGTCGATAATACCAGTGGAGGACAAGTGAGTAATTGTTGCCCCCGTAACAGAGAACCACTGATGGGAAGGGGTTATTTAAAGAGAATACAAGGTGGGTGGGGGGAACAATCCCTGGAATGAATAAACAGAAGATCTTATCAGAGAATCTGTTACAAAAACAGCTCAAGATGTATCTTGGTTTGGTTATTGGACCTTAGAGATAATAAAATAATCCTTTGGATGTGTCAGCTGAAAAAAACAAAAGCAATCACCCAGGCCGACATCAAACTTCTCCTCAACAGTAGACTCAGGTGTAGTGGGGGAAGCATTTCAGACTCAGAATTCATGGAGGCAAATTTGGGGTCTCCGTGCTTCTCAGAGCTCACCTGTCCCCACCACGGGGTCAAATTAGAGAAGAGCATCTGCAGCATTTTAAAGGGAAAACATTTTGATCTAAGAGTTTTGTCATTTAAGTATAAAGCTTTATATTTAACTTTGGTCATTTAATTATAAATGTAAGAATCATACATTCTCAAGCATGAAAGATCACGAATGAACACTTCTTGAAACAATGCATAAATATATAATCTGGGCAAATTAAGGGATAAAAACCAAAGACAACAAATTCAACTTTAAATATCAACTCAGAAAAAAAAAAGTCACTTATATTCCTGAGGGGAAAATGCATTGACTAAAAATTTTATACCCAGCTAAATCACCTTTAAGTGGCCAATCAGCTTTCAGACCTTCTCCAACTCAAAGGAACTTAGGAGATAGGCTTTTTGAGCTTTCCTGAAAAGTGAAACATACCAAAAAAATACTTCTTTAGGGAATCAAAATTAATTACTAAGCTGTGAAGACACAGGATTCTGCTGCTGCTGCTAAGTCACTTCAGTCGTGTCCGACTCTGTGCAACCCCATAGACGGCAGCCCACCAGGCTCTGCCGTCCCTGGGATTCTCCAGGCAAGAACACTGGAGTGGGTTGCCATTTCCTTCTCCAGTGCATGAAAGGGAAAAGGGAAAGTGAAGCCGCTCAGTCGTGTCTGACTCTTAGCGACCCCATGGACTGTGGCCTACCAGGCTCCTCCGTCCATTGGATTTTCCAGGCAAGAGTACTGGAGTGGGGTGCCATTGCCTTCTCTGACGTAGGATTCTAGGGCCCAGCAATGGGCATTGAATCCCTTAAAAATCAGGACAAAATGAAAAAAAATTGTGTGAGCTATGGTATCAGAACAAAATGTGCCTTTATAAACTTTGACAATGTAAAACATGAAACTAATACAGTTGGGAAACATCTGGAAACCCAGAGATGAGGTGGGCTGGGTAGTAAGAATGTTTGAGTCCTCATCTTCCTCTGAGAGGAATCACAAAATAAAAGGAAAACATGTTGCAGAAAAGACAATACCAACCTAAAGTTTTCATGTCATCATTTTCCTTTATCCCAGGAGAAATCTAGCAAAATGTTGCTGGAGGTCAAGAAACACACACTGTATTTGCAAAATCTGTGATGTTACTCTACATAGAAACAGATGAAAACTGGTTTTGCTGCTCAGGGCCACTCATCTGGGCAGGGGGCCAGGGCCTGGATCACACAGCACCTTCAGCCCATCATTCAGAGTCTGTCCACACACGGTAATTGCCCTCTGAGCCATCATCCATCCTATTCAGGGAGTTTTGGACATGGGATGAAGGACAGCTATAGCTGAGTGCATTAACCATCTTCAGCTCAGCAAACTAGAAGAATAGGGGACTTCAGTCCAGTCAGGTCCCCTGCCCTCCACCTGCTTGTCCACGCGTAGGATACACAGCACCTAGGCCTCCAGGTGAGTGAGAGAGGAACGGGGAGCTGGGGGCGTGGATGAAGAGGACAGGCAGACCCCCTGAACTGCAGGGTGTGTCACTGACCATCATCTCCCTGCCTGGACTGCCGGCTCCCTGAGGCCAGGAGCTCTGTCCTCTTCCGGCAGCTTCACACTCCCACCTCCCGCCCACGGCCAAGTGCAGAGCAAATGCTCAGCGCCTGGTCCTGGCAGGAGTGCATGGATTTAATTTGGTTATGCCTGCCAGGTACAGCCCCCCCCCCACAGTTCCCCTCTCCAATATGCAAGCCTCCCGTGTCCCGAGCGCCTGTCAGAAAACTCAGCCCCTCACAATTAAATCGCTTTCATTTCCCTTAATGAACTGAAGCCTGTTTAAATGACCTGAATTTCCATGCATTCCAGAGGCAGTTTGTTGGGGGGCTCTTTTCCCTCACATTTTCCTCTGTCCCCCTCCTGGGTTAAAGAAAACATCAGGAAAATGACAGTGTAAGTGCTATTTGCCACTCAGAGCAGCTCAGGTTGCTTTGCAGATGGGGGGGGGGGCGGAGATGGGAGCTTCCAGAGCGTTTGCTCCCAATAAAACTGCTGAAGCAAGGTCAAACATCTCCACGAGGAGATAAAATGTTAATAAATGGTGGCCGTTGTCCCACATTTCTGAATTTATGCAGTACATCTATATGGCATCGTTCTCTCCTTGGTTAAATTCAGTGAGTAATTTCTGACTGTATTCATTGCCGGAGGATATATTTCTTTAGAGTTAAATATCACTAGCTGTGCATTTTGATATGAGAAATGCAGTCTGCAATTTATAACCAACAAGATCGTCAGTGAATATCAGGCTGTGCCGAGAAGCAGGGCATAGAGAGTGTACGCAGGCTCCAGCGTGTTTATTTTAGAATTCATTTGCAAGGAAACATCATTTCAAATTCTGCTGTCAGGTCCTCACTCAGGAGGGCTTTTTCCATCCGCGGACGTCCAGGCCCTTCAGATGCGGGGCTCTGGGGCTTCAGATGGGGCCTGCTTCCTTGCAGCTCCCCACCTGCCGCGGGTCTTGATTGGTGGGGACCAGCATCCTGCCCAGGTGAGGTGTGATGAAGACGCAAAGCCCGGAAGTGGACAGGTGAGGAGAGGCAGTGGCGAGCTGAGGGCAGGGTGGCTCTGAAGCTGGGCCCTGCGCTCACGAGGGAACTAGCGCTTCTCCAGGCCTTTCTCGGGAGGACCTGAGACTCTGGCGGAAAGAGGTGATGCCCTGGGCTGTGCTGAGTGCTGCGGGGGCGGAAGACCCGGCTCCGGAGGGGGCGCAGGGAGCCAGAGTGGCAAACTGGCCCTCGGAGCAGAGGAGGCTCCCTCTCTGCCTCCCCTCTCCCCTCCCCACTCCTTTCCCTCCAGGCCACGTCCAGGGCAGGGGCGGGGGACACAGCCATCCTTGCTGACCGGCCACAGACTTGGGGAGCTCGACAGACCAGCGACCTCCCTCCATCCCTCTTTGTTCCTTTGCTGTGAGTATGTGTTCACCAGCTTGAATGCCCTGTAGAGGTCTGAGCTGGCCCATGAACTGTGAACCTGCCCTCCTACAAGGCAGGAGCATGCAGGGAACCGGGAAGCAAGTGGACAGTGCAGCTGCCTGGGGCCACCTGGCTGGCTCGGAAGTGCCGCGGCGCTGGAGCCTCCACACCACCGCCGACGCCCTGCAAGATCCCGGGTAGGCTTCCTAACCTCTCTGAGCCCCAGCACCCCCCAGTTGCACGTGGAGACGATAACCGCAACCCAGGAGGCTTGCTGCCGGAGTCAAGCCAATTGTCTGGGACCCAGCAGGGGCTGAGTGGTGGCCCTGGGAAGCTGTTTGGGTGCCAGGGGCCCCTGGCAGTGACCCAGTCTGTGTGTCTGTCCCCTGATCATCAGGGGACATTCCCAACTGCTGCCCTTGGTAGGTCTGGGCTGCCCACCAGAGGGGTCAGGATGTCCTCACTGCCCACGCCGGGGTGCTGGTGTGGTAGCTTCACTCATTCTGCACTCCTGGTGTGACCTCAGTGTTACTATTTTAAGTTTTCCTGCCCTTGTGAGGGGCAGGTCACACCCCCAGGGACACCGGGCTGGGTGGTCACAGTCGACCGTGAGTCCCTCCGGGGGCAGCGTCCCTGTGGCCAGGGGAGAGGTCAGCGGGCTGCCTGCCTTTGCGGTGCGGTACAGGTACCGTCTGGCTCCAAGCTCACCCCAACGCTCGCTGTTTGAAAACGGCCTAATTCCGAAGCCTCCTAACACATTTTATGGCTTTTCCTCTCTTGTTAATTTATGGAAAAATAGCTCTTAGCCATTTATCCATGAAAGGGCGGCCTGAGCCACGGCCGTAAAAATCCGCTAGCAGGACAGCTTCTCCCCTGTCCATAAATGACTGTCTATTAAGTGCAGACACACTGGCAAGAGGACTTTTCCTTATTAAAATGCTTCAGGGAGGTCCCCTCCTTTCCGAGGGAGCCGGGAACATCCCAGAACCCGTGGGCAGAGACCATGCTGCGCTGGTCACTGCTCCCCGGTCTGGCTCACTGCGGGCCCGGCATGCAGAGCCCCAAGCGGGGCTGGCGCTGGCCACAGCTCACCTGTGTGGACGCCGCCTCCATGCGCCCCCATCCAGCTGAGTGATGGGCCCTGCCTGGAGCTGGGAGACGCAGGAGGACAGGGAGGCACCCCCTCAACACTCGCTGAGCCGTGGAGGATGCTCTCTGTGGCTCTCTGCCGCCTCACGTCCCTTCCGTAAAGTGGGGGTGAAACTGGCAAAAAGGGAGGGCTCACTTTGTTACCGTCCGGAGCAGGGGTGCGGGGACTTTGCTAAGTAAACCACAAGGGTCAAGATGGATCTGGCTCCCACCCTCCCCCGACCCCTCCCCTTTCCCGCTCATCACCTGCGTCATGAGCCTGAGTGATAGTTCAGGGGCTGCTCGGAGACAGTGCAGGTAGAAACCCCTGGGAGTACAGCGCGTGGACAGGACACTGGCTTGAGAACCCCTCGGAGAAGGCAGAGGGGGCTGCTGTCCTCAGTGGGGGATGCAACTGAGACCTGAATGCTGACTGTCTTCCCGGAGACCTTCCCAAGGTCACCCAGAGAGCAGACGGCAGAGCTGAGCTGGGGCTGCTTGCCCCCAGGCCTCCTGGGCAGAGGGATGGAGACAGAATGAGGGACGTGGGGGGACGGGGAGGGAGCTGGCTCCCCAGGTACAGCCTCTCCCTCCCGTGACGCTCTGTCCAGTCTCTCTGCGGGACCCTTGGCTGGAGGGACGGGCGGCCGCCTGGACTGGGGTGAGGGATCTCCCTTGAAAGTGAAAGTGCTAGTTGCTCAGTCGTGTCCAACTCTTTGTGACCCCTGAACTGTAGCCCTCCGGGCTCCTCTGTCCATGGAATTTTCCAGGCAAGAACACTGGAGTGGGCTGCCATTTCCTCCTCCAGAGATCCTCCTTAGGGTGGCCAGATCGGGCGTCCAAGATATTCCCAAGGTCAGAGTGTGCTTACTGTGTCTTGGTCCTGTCTGTGTTTTCGTGGGATACAAAGCCCACGAGATCGCTCCTGTGAACTCCTCTTCTCATGATGGAGCCCAGAGCCCAGGGTGGCCAGGACGCCTGTCCATAGTGACAGAGCTGAGGGGCAGGGCAGGGGTCCACCCTGACACCCCTCTCATCTCCTTCACTGGCCCCTCTTCTTTTTACCTGAGCTGAACAGGCTGAGCCATCAGTGCCTACAGAGAAAGAGCCAGGCACCGCCCCCTGCCCAAGAGGGTCTCAGCTTCCCCAGCTGTCCATGATCACTGAGTGCCCTGTCTGGGGGAAGGACTGGTTACAACGTACGTGATCAGCCTGATTCTGCAGTGGCACTGAGAACCGCTTCCTCTCTGCAGGTCTGCCCAAGGCCTGCAGTGCCAGCGCGGGTGACAGTGCTGAATGGTCATCCCTGCGGGGCTCGGGGAGGGCGGCCAGGGAAGAAACCCTGCCAAGAGATGCAGAGAACCCTGACCCCAGGTGTCTCGGATCCTGCGGCAGCTGGAGCCCAACTTCCCAGGTGGACAGAGGGGCTGTGTGCAGCCTGCATGGTCCATGGCCCCTCCAGGCCCTTCTTCAGCCACCGGGGCCCTGGTTGCATGCAAGGGGACAGAGGGGGCTTCTGAACTGGTCCCACCTGGACTCAAGTCCCAGTCTGTCCAGATCTCTCCCCACAAAGGGCATGGGAGATGGATTGAGGTGATGAAGCTGGGCGATTTTACAAAGGTGACACTCTGCTTTAATTTTTGGTTCCTCATCAAAATGTCTTCCTGTCAAAATGACTGTATCAAGAGACACCCAGAAATTCCAGGAATACCGTGCTGGGGTCGGGAGCAGCGGGTAGACAGAAAGCCCCCAGGAGCTGCCCCACCTCCCCTCGGGCACGGGCCAGGAGGAGGAGGCCCCGTCCACCCTGTGTCCTCCAGGGCTGACTGTCGCTGACCCTCAGAAGCCTGGATCGGGCCTCAGATGTCCCATCCTCCCTGCCGTCCAATGTGAGGGGCTACCAGGGTCCCTCAATATGTCTGCAAGGCTGCAGAATGTGGGAAGGGGGATGGGAACCTCAGGTGACCTCCCCCAAAGTGATAGTTTGCGCTATACCTGGAGAGACATGTGAACCCCAAGGAGCAGTGATGAGCACCGTGTCTGGGGAGGGCGAACTTTCTAGGTTTAAACAGACACAGAAGCAGGAATTCAGGGACACGAGGAGCCTGCCAGAGGCCTGCTGTCACCCCCAGGCCGCTGAGCTGGGCGGGCGGAGCGTTCTGGAGCGGAGCTGGCAGGCCGTGCGAGGCCTCGGGGCTGGTCCCACCTGCCAGCCGCTCCAGGATGAAGAGACTCCAGGTGGATTTGTCTGAAGGGGACGAGGCTCATCCTCCCTCCACCCCCCGCTTTCCTCCCCAGCGCCTGGCCCCAAGGCGCTCCCTTCAATTCTTAGTAGTGTTTCCCCATCCAATAGTAAAAGTATTTCACTCACATTGTAGAGAAGCAAAACGTTAAGAGAAACTAGTACTAATCCAGTCAGTTAAGAAAACCTACCACCTCTCATGTGCATTTCCTTCTAGACCTTTCCTTGTACCTAAAAGTGCGATGACGGAGGGGCTGCTCCTGGGCCAGGCTGGCTCCCAGCACTTTCCGAGCAGCCCCTCCTGCTCCACCGGCAGCCCCCGGGGCAGACGCTGCTGCTCTGCATGTGGGCGAGCGGAGCTGAGGCTGTCACCTGCAGCCAGGGCTGCGGAAGAGGGCTGAGTAGGGCCTACAGCCTTGCGCTGTTGATCACGGAGCCCGGAGTCAGACCTAGGTGCACGGGGCGGCAAGCCCCACAGCCCTCCCGCTGGAGCAGGATGCCTCCCACGCATCCGCCATTCATTCCTTTGTTTGTCCGTTCACCCATATCTTGCAGACACCCACTTTGTCCAGGTGCTGGACTTGGTATGGAGTGAACACCAGTACACGAGATGTGCTTTGCTCCCCACACTCACAGAGCCTCCCTCCCTCTGTGTGTGTGTGTGTGTGTGGTGTCTGTGAGTGTATATGGTGTGTGTGTGTGGTGTATATGGTGTGTATATGGTGTGTGTTTGGTGTATATGTGAGTATATGGTGTGGGTATATGGTGTGTATATGATGTGTGTATATGGTGTGTATATGGTGTGTGTTTGGTGTATATGTGAGTATATGGTGTGGGTATATGGTGTGTATATGGTGTGTATATGGTGTGTGTTTGGTGTATGTGTGAGTGCATATGGTGTGTGCACGGTATGTGTGCGGTATGTGCAGTGTGTGTTTCTATGCGGTGTGTATATGTGACCACAGACAATAAGCAGTAAGTGCATAAACAAGATCAACCCTGAGTGCAGTGGGAGCACAGAAGGGAGGCTCTGTGGGGAGCACCTGGGAGGCATTTGGGTCCAGGAAGACCCCTCCCTGGAGTCGTTTAAGGGGGAGACTCCTCATTCCAGAAACACGGTCAAAGGGCGTAGACACTCTCATGGCTGGTGGCTCCGTCCAGGATTGGGTGCTAGGACCAGCGGCTTCCTCCCTGGTACCCAGTGCTGCTGGCAGAGGTGCATGGGCGCAGGTGGATGGGGGAGTGATGTCCACAGCAGACCCCTCGGGCTCCGCTGAGCACAGAGGCCCACGAGCCCCAGCGCACCCCTGGGCACTTCTGGGAAGCCTCTAGTGAAGGCAGGAGGGAGGCGCCCGGCAGGGGTGCAGAAACGCCAGCCCACCCTGAGCCAGGCCCACCCCTGGCCGGGTGTTCAGGGCCAGGCCCGCCTCCCGCCACTCAAGGCCTGGTCAAGAGCCCTGGAGGTCGGCGGGAGGCCCCCTAAGCTGGGTGCAGTGGACTCAGGCTAATCATCTCCCCCAAACCTCTACCGCATTGCCGCCTCCTGAAGGTCAGGCCCTCTGGCCGCAAATGCTGGCGTTTTTCTTGGTCTGTTCCTCTCTCTCCCTGCTCCCCAATGTCCAGTTAACCAGCCCAGTTTACTAATTTCCTGATTGTATCCAAAACCCTCAGCTCTTTTTCCCAGACTACCCCCCTTGATCAGGGCCGCCACCGTGTCTGCCCGGCCCTGGGTCTGCGGGTGGACCCCTGACCACGCGGGGCACGGCTTGCCTTCTCCCGTGGCCTCTCCCTTGTGGTCAGCGCGGGCACCACAGAGCAGGTGGGGTAAACAGTGCAGCTTGCTTTTCACAGCTCTGCAGGCTGAGGTCCAAGGTCCCCCCACCCCCCAGCCTCTCTGGCTGGCTCTCACTTTCTAAACAGGGTGCTCTGTCCTGCCCCAGGGCCTTGGCACGAGCTGTTTCCCCTGCAGCCTCTCTGATACCTCGCAGGGCTCATGGGAACTCCGTGCCTTTTCTCTAGAGATCCTCCCTGACCTCGTATGTGTGTTAGTCACTCAGTCATGTCCGACTCTTTGTGACCCCGTGGACCGTAGCTCGCCAGGCTCCTCTGTCCGTGGGATTCTCCAGGCAAGAATACTGGAGTGGATTGCCATTCTCTTCTCCAGGGGATCTTCCTGACCCAGGGATTGAACCCGTGACTCTTATGTCTCCTGCATTGTCAGGCAGGTTCTTTACCACTAGCCCAACCTGGGAAGCCTGGCTTCCTCAATTCCCTCTAAATTAAATACAGTCAGCTCACACTGACTCCCTAGACTCAAACGTGTGTAATTTGTGTAAAGAGGAGACAAACCTTCCTCAACCAGGCTCTCTACCAAGAGCTCCATCCCAATCATCTGGACTCAGAACAAACGTGTGGCTTAGCATCACCCGATGGGGATGGGAGGTCCACGTGTCAGAATAAAGCAGGAAAACTTTTATTACGCATCACGTCACTACAAAAATCAAAGAGCCATATTCCTTCACTGCATGTTTACTAAGTAAATCACTCTCAGACGTTAAGGAGCACCCACGAAGCATATAACCCTTTGCTATGTGCCGCAAAGCCGACGCTGAATGAAGACAGGCCCCGAGACTGCCCTTCTGGAGATGGGGGGCTGAGCGACTCGGTGCTGCAAGCTCCTTGACACACCAAAACAGCTTTTATTTATTTATTTTCAAAACAGCTTTTTAGAATAGAAACCACAGCCCATTCAGAGCTGCAAAAAGTTGACAAGGTACTGAGACGTTCTGAGAAAGAAGCAGGGTTCAAACCTGGACCAAGTCCCTCTTAGTCACGCTATTCGTTGCTGGATTCCATTCTCTTGTATTTTGTTGATGATATTGGCATCTATGCTCATGAGAGACACTGGTCTGTAGTTTTTCTATGTTTGTAAATAATGACTTCAACTAGCATTGATGTTAAGGTGCTGACCTCATAGAATGAGACAGGAAGTGTTTCCTTGGCTTCTGGTGTCCGGAAGGGATGTAAACAATTGGTATCATTTCCTTTTTAAATATTCAATAGAATTTGCTAGCGAACTCTCTGAACCTGGTGCTTTTTTTTTTTTTTTTTGGAACATTATCAATTATTTGATTCAGTTTCCTCAGTAAGTATCAGCCACTCATGATGTGTGAAGGAATTGGTTCATTTCATTTAAGTTATCAAATTTGGGGTACAGAGTGGTTCACAGGATTCCTTTATCTTCCTTATAATGTCTGTGAGATCAGCCATGACGGCTCCTCTTCATTTCTGACATCAGTAATTTATGTCTTCTCCTTTATTTTCTTGATTTAGACTAGCTTGTTGTTCAGTCACTCAGTTGTGTCCGACTCTGTGACCCCATGAATGCCAGCTTGCCAGGCTTCCCTGTCCATCACCAACTCCCGGAGCTTGCTCAAACTCATGTCCATTGAGTCGGTGATGCCATCCAGCTATATCATCCTCTGTCGCCCCCTTCTCCTGCCCTCAATCTTTCACAGCATCAGGGTCTTTTCCAGTGAGTCAGCTCTTTGCATCAGGTGGCCAAAGTATTGGAGTTTCAGCTTCAACATCAGTCCTTCCAATGAACACCCAGGACTGATTTACTTTAGGATGGACTGTTTGGAGCTCCTTGCAGTCCAAGGGGCTCTCAAGAATTTTCTCCAGCACCACAGTTTGAAAGCATCAGTTCTTCAGTGCTCAACCATAGTTTCGACTCTACAGACCTTTGTTGGCAAAGTGATGTCTCTGCTTTTTAATACACTGTCTAGGTTTGTTACAGCTTTTCTTCCAGCTAGACCAGCTAGAGGTTTTCAATTTTATTAATCTTTTTCAGGAAGCTATTTTTGCTTTCCTTGGTTTTTCTTTGCCTTCCAGTTTTCAGCTTCCATTGATTTCTGCTCTAATTCTCATTTATTTTTCTGCTTGCTTTTGGGTTCAATTGCTCTTTATTTCTTCTGGTTTTCTAAGTTTGAAGCATAAATTACTAGATTTAGGTTTTTCTTCTTTTTTAATGTGTTCATTAAAGCTATAAATTTCCCTTTAAGCACCGTTTTCACAGCATTCCACAAATTTTGATGTTTTATTTTTATTAAATAAACTTAAAAAATCTTAGAACAGTTTTAGGTTTACAGGAATATTGCAAAGATACAGAGAGTTCCCCTATATCCCGTTTCCTTTATATTTGCATCTCACGTTGATGTGGTGCCTTTATACCACAAATAAAGCAATATTGATAGAGTATTATTATCTAAAATCCATGATTTTTTCAAATTTTCCTAGTTGTTAAGCAATGTCCTTTTTCTGTCCTTGGAACAGAAAAGTTGGTTATCAGGTCCTCCTAGTCTCCTCTTGGGTGTGGCAGTTATTCACACTTGCCTTGCTTTTCATGGTCTGGACAGTTTTGAAGAATACTATCAGGCTTTTTACAGAATGTCCTTTGATTTGTTGTATTTTCGTTTTCATCTAGTTCACTTTAGCTTCTCTTGAGATTTCTATTTTTGTCTCGTGTTATTTAGACACTGTGTTGTTTAATATGAAAATAATATGAGATTTCCAGCTACTTTTCTGCTATTTATTTCTGGTTTCATTTTATTGTGATCTGAGAACTTACTCAGTCTGATTTCCATTTTTAAAAGTGTATCAGGTTGTGTTTTGTGGCCCAGAATGTGGTCTGTTTTGGCGAATGTTTGATGAAAACTTGAGAAACCTGTATGCAGGTCAGGAAGCAACAGTTAGAACTGGACATGGAGCAACAGACTGGTTCCAAATAGGAAAAGGAGTACGTCAAGGCTGTATATTGTCACCCTGCTTATTTAACTTATGTGCAGAGTACATCATGAGAAACGCTCGGCTGTAAGAAACACAAGCTGGAATCAAGATTGCCGGGAGAAATATCAATAACCTCAGATATGCAGATGACATCACCCTTATGGCAGAAAGTGAAGAAGAACTAAAGAGCCTCTTGATGAAAGTGAAAGAGGAGAGTGAAAAAGTTGGCTTAAAGCTCAACATTCAGAAAACTAAGATCATGGCATCTGGTCCCATCACTTCATGGGAAATAGAAGGGGAAACAGTGGAAACAGTGTCAGACTTTATTTTTTTGGGCTCCAAAATCACTGCTGATGGTGATTGCAGCCATGAAATTAAAAGACGCTTACTCCTTGGAAGGAAGGTTATGGCCAACCTAGATGGCATATTTAAAAGCAGAGACATTACTTTGCCAACAAAAGTCCGTCTAGTCAAGGCTATGGTTTTTCCAGCGGTCATGTATGGATGTGAGAGTTGGACGGTGAAGAAAGCTGAGTGCCACAGAATTGATGCTTTTGAACTGTGGTGTTGGAGAAGACTCTTGAGAGTCCCTTGGACTGCAAGGAGATCCAATCAATCCATCCTGAAGGAGATCAATCCTGGGTGTTCATTGGAAGGTCTGATGTTGAAGCTGAAACTCCAATCCTTTGGCCACCTCATGCAAAGAGTTGACTCATCGGAAAAGACCCTAATGCTGGGTAGGATTGGGGGCAGGAGGAGAAGGGGACGACAGAGGATGAGATGGTTGGATGGCATCACTGACTCAATGGACATGGGTTTGGTGATGGACAGAGAGGCCTGGCATGCTGCAATTCATGAGGTCACAAAGAGTCGGACATGACTGAGCGACTGAACTGAACTGAACTGGGAAGAAATATGTGTGGGGCTCTTCTTGGGTAAAATAGTCTATAAACATCCATCAAATCAAAGCTGATGAATAGGCTGCTCAGTTCAACTACATCTCACCACTGACTGGGTCTACCTATTACTAGCAGAAGAGTGTTGAAGTCTCCAGCTACCACAGAGAATTCATCTAGTTCTCCTTGAAGTTCTACCAGTTTTTGCCTCACGCATCTCGATGGTCTATTGTTAGGTTTGTATGTATTTAGGATTGTTGTGTGTCTGTGGAAAACTGAACCCTTCCTCAGTATGGCATCCCCCTTCTCACCCCTGATAATTTTCCTTGTTTTGACATTACTTCTGTCTGAAAATACACGCTTATTTCCGCTTTCTCTTGATTAGTATTGACATATCTTTACTTAACACTACTTTTTTTCTGGTTAAGGCAATATTTTTTGTATTTTTATTATTATTTTATTTTTTACAGTGTCCTTGTTGGTTACCTGTCTTAGATACAGAAGTGTGTACATGTCAATCCAGTCTTCACTTTTGACCTCTCTGTGCCTTTATATTTAAAATGAGTTTCTCATAAACAACATACAGCTGGATCTTTTTTTTTAAGCTCACTATGACTCTGTCTTTAAGTTGGAGTGTTTGGACCATTCCAATTTAAAGTGATTACTGATGTAGTTAGACTCGCATCTGCCGTGTTTGTAACTATTTTCTACCTGTTGCGTTTGTTTTTAGTTTCCTTTTTAACTCTACTTTTTCTGCCTTTTCAGGTTTTACTGATCATTTTATATGATTAAACTCTATATCCTCTCTTAGCATATCAATAGTCCTCTTTTTAGTAGCTGTCCTAGATTTATCAATATCGAGTTAAACATTTGAAGTCTACCTTCATTAATATGACACTGCTTCACACACAGTGTGGTTATATTCCTAATTCCTCCTTCCTGTCACTTATGATATTGCTCTCATTTATATTAATTATCTATATGCTGTATTAGCTTGCCTGCTGGCCCAGCCGTGAAGAATCTGCCTGCCAATGCAGGAGATGTAGGTTCAGTTCCTGGATTGGAAAGATCCCCTGGAGGAGTAAATGGCAACCCACGCCAGTGCTCTTGCCTGGAGAACTCCATGGACAGGGGAGCCTGGCAGGCTACAGTCCATAGGGCCTCAAAAGAGTCCAAACAACATGACTCAGTGACCAAGCAACAATATATTACCCAGTACGTTGTTATTATTTCAAGAAAATATCTTCTAGATATATGAAGAATAAAACACTACAGACCTTTGCCCTCACGCCTTCTTTCTCTGATGCTCTTCTTTATGTAAAATTAAGTTTGTGACCTGTGTCATATTCCTTCTGGCAGAGCAGGTTGGCTGGCTATGAATTCCTGCCTGTTTTTATCTGAGAAAGAAAAGGAAGTTCCATAAGAACGGTAACAAGCAGCACAGTGGTAACCGGTTTGTGTCTCTGTGACAGTTTGTGGTTTACAGGGGTCTCTCCCTGACCTGCTCTCCCCCAGGGAGCTAATTGTTTTACCCCTGCCCCCACCGCCTCCTATATTTTCTGTTTTGCATCTGCTGAGACTCTCTGTAATTGCTGACTTATCCTGCTGTCTCTTCCACCAGACAGTGAGTCATTAAAGGCAGAGACTGTGTCTGTTTAATTGTTTCATCTTCATAAACCTGACACAGTTTCTCGGTATATGTATTTTTAATTAATAGACAATTTTTAGCGCAGTTTCAGAGCCACAGAAAAGTGGCACGGACAGCAGTCGAGTTCCCGCACACCTGCCTCCCCACATACTGCTCACTCTTGCTAACGCCTGGCTTGAGGGCGGTGCGTTTGTTATACCTAATGAACCAATATTAATATACTATTATTAACTAAAGCTCATAGTTTATTGCTCACTCTTTACATTGTAAATCTCTCTGGGTTCTAACAAACGCACAATATCATGCACCCACTATTGCAGTATCATTCGGAGCAGGACCGTCTCACCGTCCTCCAAATCCCCGTGCTTCTCCTGCTCGTCACGCCCTGCCCTTACACTTCCCATCACTGAGTGTTTCCCGTCTCCATGGTTTCCTTGGAGTGCCATACGACTGGAATTATACAAGAGGTAGCCCTTTCAGAGTGGCCTCTTTTACTTAAAAATGTACATTTAGGGTTCGTCGATATCTTTTCATGGCTTGATAGCTTATTTGTTTCTAATTGCAGAATAATAGTTTAATATATGACTATATTACAATTTGTTTATCCATTCACCCATTGAAGGAGTTCTTAGTTGCTTCTGGGTTTTGGCGATTGGCAGTTGTGAATAAAGCCACTATAAACAGTTGTGTGAGGTTTTTTGTTGCTGTAGACATGTTTTAACTGCTTTGGGTAACTATCAAAGAGCATTATTACTGATCATATGGTAAGATTATGCTTATCTTTTTAGGAAACTGCCAACTGTCTTCCAGAGAGGCTGCACCATTTGCATTCCAACCAGCAGTGAATGGCAGTTTCCATTGTTTCACATCCTTGTTAGCATTTAACGTTGGTGATGCTCTGTATTTCGGTCATTTTAATAGGTATGTAGTGGGGGTTATCACATTGTTTCAATCTGAATGTCTCTAATGACAAGTGATGCTAAAAATCTTCTTTACAAGCTTATTTTGCCATCTGTATATCTTTTAAGGTGATATTTATGTTCAAATATTCAGTTCATTTTTTAAAACTTGGGTTGTTTTCTTATTGTTGAGTTTTAATAACTTCGGGAAACTGAGCGAAACAATTTCTTTGTGTGTTTTACATTCAAAGATGCTTGTCTTTTTATCAGATACGTATTTTGAAACAATTGTCTCCCAGTATGAGGTCTGTCTTTTCATTCTTTTAATGGTATTTTTGCAAAGTTGAATTTTTTCAGTTTCAATGAAATTCAACATACCAATTCTTTAAAGGATCATGCTTCTATCTGAAAAGTCACCTACAAACCCAGGGTCAAGTAGAACTTCTTTTGTGCTATCATCTAGAAGTTTTACAGTTTTGATTTTCACTTAGGTCTATGATGCATTTTGAATTAGTTCCTTTGTTAATGAATATATCTAATGTTTTGCGCATGAATGTCCAGTTGGTCAACACTATTTGTTAAAAAGACAATTTGTCATTGAATTGTCTTGGTTCCTTTTCAAAGATCAGTTGCCTGCATTTGGGCTGGTCTGTTTCTGGGGTCTCTGTTGTGTTCCATTGGTCTCTTTATCTATTCTTCCATTACAATCATAAATGCTGGAGAGGATGTGGAGAAAAGGGAACCCTCTTACACTGTTGGTGGGAATGCAAACTAGTACAGCCACTATGGAGAACAGTGTGGAGATTCCTTAAAAAACTGGGAATAGAACTGCCATATGACCCAGCAATCCCACTGCTGGGCATATACACCGAGGTAACCAGAATTGAAAGAGACGCGTGTACCCCAATGTTCATCGCAGCACTGTTTACAATAGCCAGGACATGGAAGCAACCTAGATGTCCATCAGCAGACGAATGGATAAGGAAGCTGTGGTACATATACACAATGGAATATTACTCAGCCATTAAAAAAAATACATTTGAATCGGTTCTACTGAGATGGATGAAACTGGAGCCCATTATACAGAGTGAAGTAAGCCAGAAAGAAAAACACCAATACAGTATACTAATGCATATATATGGAATTTGAAAGATGGTAACGATAACCCTATATGCGAGACAGAATAAGAGACACAGATGCATAGAACAGTCTTATGGACTCTGAGGGAGAAGGTGAGGGTGGGACGTTCTGGGACAATAGCATTGAAACATGTATATTATCATATATGAAACAGAACACCATTCCAGGTTCGATGCATGAGACAAATGCTCAGGGCCGGGGCAATGGGATGACCCAGAGGGATGGGATGGGGAGGGAGGTGGGAGGGGGATTCAGGATGGGGAACACATGTAAACCCTTGGCTGATTCATGTCAATGTATGGCAAAAACCACTACAATATTATAAAGTAATTAGCCCCCAACTCAAATAAATAAATTTATTAAAAAAGAAAAAAAGAAAAAAAAAATCATGCCCTCCTGATTATTGCAGCTTTATAGTGTGTCTTGAAGCCAGGTGGTATCAGTCATTCAACTTTGTTCTTTTTCAGTATTGTGTTGACTATTCTGGGTCTTTGCTTTCCTGTATAAAAATTAAAACCAGTTTGTATCACCAAATAACTCTATAAAATTTTGATTGGGGTTGTACAGGTCAAGTTAAAAAGAATTGACATCTGAATCCTATCCATGAAGATGGAATATGGCCCCACTTATTTTTCTATTCTTTGATTTCTTTCATCAGTTTTGTTGTTTTCCTCACATCATACAAATCCTATATAAAGTTTGTTAGTTTTGTATGTGATATTTCATTTTATGGTGGTAATGTAAATGATACTGTATTTTTAATTTTAAAATCAACTGTCCCTGGCTCTTATATAGGAAAGCAATTGACTTTTGCATAATAACTTTGTACTGTGTAACCTTTCTCTATTGCTTTATTGTTGATTAATTCCCAAATGTGTGCATGTGTGTGTTTCTTTATAATTTTCTCCGTAGGCCATCATTTCATCCGTAAGCAAGGGCCATTTATTGCTTCTTTCTCAGTCTGTAAATCTTTTATTTCTTTCTCTTGTCTTATTGCATTAGTCAGGGCTCTGACTATAATGTTGAGTAAAAGTGGTGAGAAACCAGATTTGATAAACTAATAACAGTTGTAGAATTGTTCATAATGTTCCTTTATTAACTTTTTACATCTATGGAATCTTTAGTGATTATTCTTCTTTCATTTCAGGTATCAGTAATTTGTGTCTATCTTTATTTCTTGCTTAGCCTGACTAGAGGTTTATCACTTTTATTAATCTTTTCCAAGAACCAGCTTTTAGTTTCACTGATTTTCTCTAGTTCCTCTTTTCAATTTTATTGATTTCTGCTCTAATTTTTATTTCTTTTCTTATGCTTATGTTAGATTAGATTTTCTCTTCTTTTAAGGGTTTCCTAAGGCAGTAGCTTAGAAGATTGATTTTCCATCTTTTTTTATTTTCTAATGTATGCATTTAATATCATAAAATTTCCTCTAAGCATTTAGAAATATTTTAAATTGTTTTCTTTAGACTTGCTTGATCAATTTATTATTTAGCAGTGTCTTGTTTACTCCAAATATTTTGAGATTTTCCAGCTGGCATTCAGTTAATGATTTCAAGCTTAATTTTATTGTGGTGTATGAGAATGCTTCCTATGATTTATATTCTTTTAAATCTGGTAAGGTGTGTTTTATGGTCCAGAATGTCTATCTTGGTTAATGTCCCATGTGAGCTTGAGAAGAATATGTATTCTGCTGTTGTTGGGTGAAGCATTCTATAAACGTCAATTAGGTCCAGTTGATAGATGATGCTGTTCAGATCAACTATGTCCTTTCTGATTTTGTACCTGTGAGGCCTATCAATTATAACAGAGGGTGTTGAAGTCTCTAACTCTACTGGGGTTATCTATTTCTCCTTGTAGTCCTATCAGTTTTTGCCTCGGTTTTGACATATTTTGACACGATTGTTGTATATTTGACTTGTACACATTAACGACTCAAGTATTTGTGGAGAATTGAACCTTTTTATTATTATGTGAACCTCTTTTTTTTCCTGACACTTTTTCCTATTCTGAAGTCTGTTTTGTCTAAAATTAATACAGCTACCTAAACTTTCTTTTGATTAGCATTTTCCTGGTGTGTTTATCTGTCTTTATATTTAAAACGGATTTCTTGTATACACTATGTGGTTGAATATTTTTCTAAAATCCACTCTGATAGTATCTGCCTTTTAATTTGTCTGTTCACATTTACAGTGATTATTGATCTGGTTGGATTAATATCTACCATGTTTAAAATTTTTTGTTCATCACATTTGTCAGCTGTTTCCAGTTTATTAAACTTTCTCTTCTTTTTCTGCCTTCTCTGGTTTCAGTTGAGTATTTCATTATTCCATTTTCTGTCCTCTGCTAGCATATCAATTACATTACTTTAAAAAATTAGTGGTTTTCCTAGAGTTTGCAACATACATTTATAGCTAATCTAAGGCCACCTTTAGACACACTGTGCTAACGTCTCAGAGATCACGTAGGTTTCTCTGACAGACGGCTCTGAGCCCTTCCTAGTTTCACGGCACTGCAGTCATTCATTTCATTTACTCATGTGCTACAGTCATTCAGTGAGTGTGTGTGTGCGTGTGTTAGTGGCTCAGTCGTGTCCAACTCTTTGTGACCCCGTGGATTGTAGCCCGGCGGGCTCCTCTGTTCATGGAATTCTCCAGACAAGAACACTGGAGTGGGTAGTCCTGCGCTCCTCCAGGGGATCTTTGTGACTCAGGGATCGAACCTGTATCTCCTGTGTTGCAGGCAGATTCCTTACTGGCTGAGCCACCAGAGAAGCCCAATCACTCAATACATCGTTGCTATTATGACTTTGAACAATTATTTCTTAAACAAACCAAGAGTAAGAAAATAAAAGATTTTATTTTACCTTCATTCTTTCTCTAATACTCTTCATTTATGTAGGTCTGAGTTTCTGACTTGTATAACTCTTTTCTTTGGAAAATGTCTTTTGTATTTCTTGAAGGGCAGATCTTCTGTTGAAAAATTCCCTTTTTTTATGTTGTCTAAGGAAGTATTTCTCCTTCACATTTGAAAGCTAACTGTGCTGAATGCCAAAATCTAGATTGATGGGTTCTACTTTCAACACCTTAAATATTTGACTTTAATCTCTTTATATGCATGGCTCCTGATGAGAAATTTGATGTTAAGTCTTATCCTTGTTCCTCAAAAGGGTAAGTTTTTACCTCTCATTTCTTTCAACATTTTGTTCTTAGTGTCCTGAAATTTGAGTTTAATATGCTTATGTGTAGATTTTTGGTATTTATCTTACTTGGTGTACTCAAAGCTTCCTTGATCTGTGGTTTGATGTCTGTTACTAATTTTGGAAAATGCTTAGCCATCTTTACTTCAAATATTTTATATTCTCTATCTTCTCTCTTTCTTGTCTTCCTGCTATTCCCATTATACATATCCAACTCCTTTTGTAATTATTTCACATTTCTTGGACATTCTGTTCCATATTTTCCCATACATTTTTCTCTCCCTAGTTCAGTTTTCAAGTTTTTATTGACACATTTTTCAAGAACATCTGCCCTTTCTTTGGCCGAGTCTGCTCTACTGTGATAGCCCACCAGAGACATTTCTTTCTTTCATTTAAAATGTGTCTGATCCATATCCCTTCTCTTGATTCTTTCCCCGACTCTCCATCCCTTTCATTAAATTGGCCCATCTGTTCTTGAATGCTGTCTCCTTTTTCCATTAGAACCTTTAACATATCAATCACAGGTATTTTAAATTCCCAGTCTCATAATCCCACCATACGTGCTATGTCTAAGTCTAGTTTTGATGCTTAACTTTGTTTCTTCAGACGGTGTTTTCCTTGGCTTTTAGCAAGACTTTCTTTTCTTTTCTTTTTTTCCTGAAAGCTGGAAATGACGTATCTGGTAACAGCAGCTGAGGACAGTAGGGTTTAGCTGAACTGAGGACGTTAGGGTTCGGTCTGTGCGGCTCTGCCTGGGAGCTGGGCTGTGTGCACTGCTTTCTGATGCACCAGATCTTCCTGTTTTCCTTTTTGTTTGCTGTTTTCTCTCCTGTTGTCTTGGGTTTACCTGAGAACTCCTTGTTAAACAGAGTCTGTATTTTGCAGCTCTTCTTACTGTGAAAGAAAGTGAAAGTGTTAGTTGATCAGCCATGTCCAACCCTTTGCAACCTCATGGACTGTAGCCCACCAGGCTCCTCTACCCTTGAGATTCTCCAGGTAAGAACACTGGAGTGCATTGCCATTTCCTTCTCCAGGGGATCTTCCCAATCCAAGGGTTGAACCTGGGTCTCCCATGTCGCAAGCAGGTTCTTTACCATTTGAGCCACCAGAGAAGCCTCATCTGCTATATACGGGAGCCTTGTTGGTGGTAAGGCATCAGGGCAGGGAAGTGTTCCATGGTCTTATGAGCACATTTCAGGTTTGATTATTGGGCCTGACTTCTTATGCTGTGTGTTTTTCACCTGAGCGAGACAAGATGGCTGGAGGCCAGAATAAGGCTCTGGCAACGCTGTTTCCCTTGGGGACGGGGTTTGTTACAGAAGCAGAACCTACTGGGTATATTCAATTACTTCCCCCCTGTGCCTCCCTGACGCATAGTATTTCTTTGATCTTCAGAGCTTCACTCTGAGACCCAGCTGGAGTTCCTAGAGGTAAAGTCTACAAAAGACGGGTCCCCCCAGCAAGTCCACACTCCACCTCCAGAGATTCATCAATCACTGTTTAAGTGTCCTGACAGTTCCTAGCTCAGCTGGCTTCTGCTCCCAAGCAAGCTGATCTCAGCTCTGATTCTTTGCATCTGTCTCTCCAGTTTGCCCTGGGACCTCAATTCTCTGACGGAGCTAAGTTGTTGATTTTCAGCTTGCTCTGTTTTGTTTTATGTTGTGAAGACAGGAGGGACGACCTCCAAGTTCTTTTCGTGACGAAGATGAAGCTGGAAGTCTCTCTGTGTGTTTACAAAGGAACAACGTGTAATCACACCGGCCCGGCAGGTGCTTCCCTATGGTCCCCTGGTAGGAAGAGAGAGATGCTCATGACTGGTCCCAGGTCCCTTGCTGGCGAAATGCCCTCCTCCCTCCTTCCTTCCTGGCCTGGCGGAGGAATGGGGACAGGATGCCATGAACACTGCAGCAAATGGTATGGCTCACAGGCCGATCACAGTACCGCTGTTAATAAATCTTCCTCTGGGCGTGATTCTATCCCACTGAGGTTCCTCAGCTAAGCAAGCGTCAGCCCTGATTAAAAGGCTGCGGGATCTGCCTGGACTGTGTCTGCATGTGACCCAAGTGTGATGGGGAGTGGAAGGGGTCAGAACCCCTCCCCAAGGTCAGCCAGACCCGGTCAGCAGGAAGATCACATGCAGGCTGGAGCGGGGGAAGCCAACGTGGCGGAATGCTGTGACTTCTGTCTGAGTGGCCAGTCTGAGGCCGGGGCTACCCTTTGGGCAAGTCTGCCATGGGGACCACCCCGCCCCAGCCCCTCTCCTCCTCCCTGCTCTAGCATCCCTCTGTACGGGATGCCTGCTCTCCACCCTAATGCTCGCACCCCAGCCAGGGCGATCTCTAAGGGGAAGGAGGGGCTGCCGCTACTCATCCTACTGAAAGCGGCAAGGGCAGCCCACAGTCCTGAACCACACCCCGGCTCCTCCCCAGGGCTGAGGCCTCACCCATTTTGCCTGTCTTCCTGTGTTCTGACCACACAGCTTCCCTGCCTCTGCTCAAACCCTCCAAGATCTCTGGCCTGACATTTTCCTGGCCTGGCTCTCTGCCCTGTAGGGTCCCTGAACCCAGCCTCTGGGCTCCCGGCCCTGGTCTGTGCTGCTCTCTGCTCCCACGTCCATCCCCAGAGTCGCCCTCCCAGCCAACCCCACACTGGCACCCCCATCCTTGTGGACTTGGATGCTCCCAGCCTTCCCCCTGCCCGGCGTTGTACAGAAGGAAAGCATTCACACTTCTTACACATCCCAAGTCACAGGGCAGCAAAGCCAGCCCGGGCCCTCGGGTCAGGGCCTACGGCCACACCTGTGCCCTGTATGAGCGCTTACTGTTTTCTTTATTTTCTCTTTTCCATCAGCAAATAAGGGTCTGTCTCGGTCGCCTCTGTTCTCAGCACCTAAAGCGTCTCTGACCCACTGCAGACCTTCAGAACCGATTCACTGAACAAAAGAAGGAAGCTGAGAGGTGCTGCTGTCCTCCAGGGTGGCTTGAACCTAACAAGGGCAAGACCCCACAGGGCGGGGTGGATCTGGGGACCGTGGCATCCATACTCCTCCCGGGGGGCTACCTTCCGCCCCTCTGGAGGGCATGGTGGATACTGTCTCTAGATCCCCACATGGAGGAGGCAGGGGAAAAAGGCTAGATTCTGGGAGAGTGTGCGAGAGTAGGGGAGAATGTGAAGCCGATCAAAACCCCTTTTACAGTTGTGGCTATAAAACTTTATAGAGATTTCTCAACACATGACATGAATAATAACCACGCTTTCTTTTCAGTAATTGCCAAGCCCACAACGCCCGTGAGGCCCTTTGCGGGCAGGATAATCGCTGGGCGCCAGCCGCTGGCAGGAGGCCCCCGCAGAAGATGCTTGGTGCCCAGGCAGGCCTGGGAATCAGGCGGCCGCTTTCAGAAGGAGCCAGCTGGGCGTCTGCCCGCCGCCCGCCTCGGTGGGGCTCAGGCTGTGGGGCCTTCTCTTCCCCAGACCGAGCGGGAGTGGGTCAGAGATGACCTCACACCCCCTGGGGGCTCAATTCTCCCACCACTCTCAGCTGTTACTGGGTCGGGGGCGGGGGTCACTCAGGGAGCTCAGTCCACACCCGGAGCCTGAGCCTGGGGGCAGGTGAGGCACGCTGACCAGGAAGCTGGGGCCCCGGCCTGGGTGGTCAGGGGTCAGGGGCTAGGAGCAGAGCCGGGGGAAGAGACACGCCCTGTCTCCCTGCTCCGGCCCCTCCCCACTGCCTGCAATAAGGCGGCTTCCTTAGAATGTCTCCAGATCGGGCTCATCACACCCAGAGAGCAAGTTAAAGGGTCTCCTCCCCCCACCCTGTTTCTGTTTCCAGATTCTGTGATGTCACAGCCTGTCTCCCCAGTGCCATGCTCCGTGGGCCGATCACACCGGTGGTGATGTGTGCTGCCACACTCCGGTGTGGGCTCCCGGGTTCTGATGCCCGGACCGCAGGGCTGGCAGCATGTCTGCTCCTGCGCAGCCCCTCCCCACCCCTGCGCGGGGCACAGCTCACCTGGCAGCTGGCAACATCAGTCCTTCCAATGAACACCCAGGACTGATCTCCTTTAGGATGGACTGGTTGGATCTCCTTGCAGTCCAAGGGACTCTCAAGAGTCTTCTCCAGCACCACAGTTCAAAAGCATCAATTCTTCGGCACTCAGCTTTCTTTATAGTCCAACTCTCACATCCATACATGACCACTGGAAAAACCATAGCCTTGACTAGATGGACCTTTGTTGTCAAAGTAATGTCTCTGCTTTTATGCTGTCTAGGTTGGTCATAGATTTTCTTCCAAGGAGTAAGTGTCTTTTGATTTCATCTGCAGTGATTTTGGAGCCCAAGAAAATAATGTTTCTCACTGTTTCCATTGTTTCCCCATCTATTTGCCATGAAGTGATGGGACCAGATGCCATGATCCTAGTTTTCTGAATGTTGAGTTTTCAGCCAACTTTTTCACTCTCCACTTTCACTTTCATCAAGAGGCTCTTTAGTTCTTCACTTTCTGCCATAAGGGTGGTGTCATCTGCATCTCTGAGGTTATTGATATTTCTCCCGGCAATCTTGATTCCAGCTTGTGCTTCATCCAGCCCAGCGTTTCTCATGATGTACTCTGCATATAAGTAAAATAAGCAGGGTGACAATATACAGCCTTGATGTACTCCTTTCCTGATTTGGAACAAGTCTGTTGTTCCATGTTCCACTCTAACTGTTGCTTCCTGACCTGCATACAGGTTTCTCAGGAGGCAGGTCAGGTGGTCTGGTATTCCCATCTCTTTAAGAATTTTCCAGAGTTTGTGGTGACCCACACAGTCAAAGGCTTTGGTGTAGTCAATAAAGCAGAAGTAGATGTTTTTCTGGAGCTCTTGCTTTTTCAATGCAGGTTTGTGTTTTGCTATCGTTACAAGTCACAAGGAACATATGTGTTCAGGGGCCTCAGGAACAACACCGACCTCTTAGGGACCCACTCACTTTGTCCCCATCAGCTTCAAAGCTCCTAAGCTTGGCACTAGATCTGCAGTTTTCCGCCCACAATGTCTCCAAAGATCCCACACCAGCAACCTCCCTGGGGAGGCAGCGGGGTTGTAATCCATCTCTGTCATGTGTGACCCACGGGTAGAGCAGGTGAATTTCCCGCCCGACCTCCCTTCTCCTGTGTTCTGGCCGCAGGCTTGCGGGGGAATGCGGGTAAGGCATGCTCAGCGCAGGGCATCGCTTAGGAGGCTGGGGGAGGCCTTCCATCATTGCCATGACAGATGGAGAGGACCTAATTCCCTTTCCTGTGTTCTAACGAAGTGCAGGCTCCACGACATCTCCCTTATTTGTCAAGGGGAAGAACAACGGGGCCGCGAGTCCCCACCTCACGTGGGATCCGGTCCACTTTGTCAGCTTCGGCACGAGCCTTGTTTTTGTTACCCACGCGCGCGCCCCAGTAAAATATTCACGCAGTGTCACCTCCCTGGCTCACAGCAGACTCTGGCAGTGCTGCACGGAGCAGAAAGGGGGGCCTGCCAGATACATAAACGCCGCATGGGCACGGCATAAATAAGACACCACCGAGACACAGGCAAGCAAGACCAGGATTCAGTGTTCACGCCGCTTAAAGGCACAAGGCACGGAGAGCATCGCTGTTCGTCACCACAGGCGGGGCCTGCTCCGGACATTACTGTTTGCAATTAACATGATGCCTGGAGTCCCATGGTGTGTCCCCAGCCCGCTCAAGGACTGGGGTCATGGGAAAGGCAGGCTGCACATCGGCTGTGTTACTGAACAAGACGGCGGTCGGCTCCAGGAGGCTGGAGGAGGGGCCACACCTCCTGGTTTCTGGTCCATGCTGTGTGCCCGGGACACTGATTTCCAGCGCCAGGCACACCGAGCTGCTTCCTCCTGCACAGAGATCTAGAGTGGTTACAAGGCCACTGGCTGGCAGCTTTGGGGGGGCTCTCTCCCTGGGGCCCTCCCCCTGTCTCCTCCCTCCCTGCGCCCTCTGCACTGGCCACCATGCCCCAGACAAAGTCCAGGGCCAGCCCAGGTCAGGACGGAGCATCTGCACTGAGGTTTCTGTTCCTCCATCCTTCTCTTGTGGGTGGACCTCACAAATCCTTCTCTGCTCTCATCGCCTCTGAGCCTGGACTCCTCCCCACTGAGCTTTGCAAGCAGGACTTGTTAACTACACAGAGAGCAGCCCACATGGTACTCGTGGCTCAGAGCATGTTCTCTACAAAGGTGACTGGGAGAGTGGAGGACCACGCGTTCACTCACCAGGGAGCTCCTGAGCACTTGGCTCTGGGAAGGCACTGAGCTTGCTGTCCCAGGCACCTAACAACCAATTATATACCATCCCAGTCACAGAGGGGCTTGTGGTCCAATGGGAGGGGATTCACTGTGGCTGGAACATAATGGAAATGGCGAAAACGTGAAGGAGAGATGCCTAAACTCCAAAGAAAGGAGAAAGAAAGAAGCTGTGTTGGGAATATTTAAACTCTGTTTTGAGGGATGCATAGGAGTTTGTCAGGTAAAGACCAAAGCATCTTCAAAAGCTCAGAGGCTCAGAGCAGGACAAGAAGTTCAGTGCTTTGAAGTGGTGGCTGGGAGGATGCAGACAGATGTGTCTGGAGGGGAGACGCATGAGAGATAAGGTTTTAGAGATGGACAGAGAGTGTGGATAATTAAGGGGTTTTCAAATGATGGAAAATAATTTAACATGTCTAAATAGGATGTGAAATAGTCATGTTAATGTTTTAGAAAAGTCAGTTTGGTTGAGAACTTGGGCTTCTCCAGGGCAATGCATTAACAGTGGACCACTAGTGACCTCAGAGAAGGGTCTCCCTGTTCAATTTTCTCAGGTCCTGTCCCAGACTCATTAGCTGTGGGAACACGTAAATCCACAATGGCCATTTGCCCAACGTGCTCCTCCAGGCTCCACGTTGGGCTGAGGGTCTGGATTGCGTGGAGACCCTGCAGGCAGCCCCCCTCCCCACGAATCCCTCAGCCCCCTGAGCTGTGATCAGAAGAGCAGTGCCTGTAGGTGACTCCTACCTGGCTGAGGGCGCCTGGGGGTGACCGTTGATGCCCTTTCCCCCTCCTTGCGTCCTTTCTAGCTCTCCTGACTGTGTGTCTGGATTTCTTCAGGGGCACATAAGAGAAAAGTGACTTATGCCAGGTTAAACCAGACCTTCAGTTTGAAGGTGAAAGATTCAGGTGCTCAAAGTCCCTCCCTCTCTCTGCCTACCTGTCTCTCATCGCCTCCTCTTTGCACACGTCCGTGGTTCTCCCAGGAGAGAGCTGGGCTCCTCCAGGCTGGATGACAGGGCAGCAAGAAAAGCTGAGCTTTCAATTCACCTTCTTGCAGCCAGAGCAGACAGACAACCCTCTCTGAGGTCCAGTTTGGAAAAACCCTGAAGATCTTAGGTTTGTAGGATCTGAGTCATGAGCCCCCGCCACTGGACTCAGGGTTTTGGGACTGAGGTGCTGGAAGGTCCTGTCTGGACAGTTGGCAGAGAATAAAGTCAGAGTCTCTGAGGGCATTTGTGTGTATGCGTGTCTCTGTAAAAATACATACGCTCGTGTGTATGTGCACATGTGCATATGCATGTACAGGTATGTGTGTACATGTGTCTGTGTCTATGTGTGTCTGTGTCTCTATATGTGTATGTCTGTTTATATGTATGTATGCTTGTGTATATGTGTATATGTATGCATGTATGTATGTGCTGATATGTGTATGTGTGTGTCTATGTCTCTGTGTGTATTTATGAGTATATGTGTGTGTGCCTGTGTCTGTACATGTGTGCCTGTGTCTGTGTATATATATGTGTATGTGTGTATATGTCTCTGTGTATGTATGTGTATGCATGTGTATATGTATATGTGTAGGGGTGTGTGTGTGTGTGTGTGTGTGTGTGTGTGCAGGGGACAAAGACCTGGTCATCCAGATGTCTGTACCTCATGTTAATTTCACTCGTCCACCTTCGAGTGTGATTACATGCAGGTAAAACAGGGCACTGGGGCCTTTGGCGAAAGCACTGGACTCTAGGCAGCAGGTCAGGAGAGCTGGGTCCTGCCAGGCTGTGGATCAGAGCCTGGATTCTTCCTTGAGAAGTGGGCAGACCCCTGGGGCCCTGGAGTACCATGCACCTCCGGGGCTTACAGGAAGTTCACAGACTTTCTCCAGCACACTCTGGTCATACTGATCTTGTCATAAAGTTAACAAGAACAGGGAGAGGATGAAAAGACCTTTGATTTATTTTGTTTTATTTTTTCTAGCTTGTAAAATCATGCCTGCTGAGAGCACATAGCCTCCGGACTTGAGCACAAAATTTAAAAACATTCAATTAAAAAATTCTCAGCAGTCTTTCCAGGGGCTGGGTGAGCAGAGCTGCCCCAGAGGCGGCCCCGTCAGGGGGAAACCAGGGCTGGCGAGGCCGCGGGCCTGCCTGTGTGCACGGGGACCACGGGGCCAGATATGCGAGCGCTCAGGTGCCAGAGCTGCAATGCTCAGCCGGGAAAGGCAGCCGCTCTGGGTCAGTGCTGATTGGAGGCAGACAGTCAGGCTCCACAGTCAGGTTTTGTAAACAGATGGGCAGACAAGGGTTGCTGCGAGTCATGTGAAGGTCTGGGCCTGCCCCCTCCTCCAGGAAGGCCCCCTGGTGGCTTCGTCTGTCTTGTCCACTCTCCTGGCACTGGGCTGCGTCAGGAGCAGACGGGACAGCACCCAGGTGGCCATGGTTTCGGTCCCGATGAGCAGGTCTCCCCAGAGATGAAGCCCTGCTGCTCCGCAGAGGAGTTCTTGCTTCTTGATCCTCATCCAGTTCTCTTTGACAGCTGGTCCTCTTCATTCTGGTGACATCCTTGCTGTGGTTGAAACAGGACCCCACCCCGAATTCAAATGTCCAGTCCTGAGCTCCAGAACCTCCAAATGTGGCCTTACTTGGGTACAGGGTCCTTGCGGATGTTGGTGGAGGTGAGGTCAACAGGCTGGGCCCCAAACCAGTGTGACCAGAGTCCTTCTGAAAAGAGGAAATTCAGATGTGGAGATGTGCATTCAGGGAGAAAGCTATGGGTGGAGGCTACAACACCGATGGAGATCTGAGAGACCAAGGAGCGCCAGAGACGGCCACCCACCCACCGGAAGCTTGGGTTGGGGCCCAAAGCTGGTTCTCCTCATGGCCTCAGAAGAAGTGAATCCTGACAACACCTTGGTCTCAGGCCTCCAGCGCAGTGAGAGTCAGTTCAGGTGGTTGAAGCCATCTAGTCTAGTACTTTGTTAGGCCAGACCCAGGAAACTAACACAGCTCTGTCAACATCAAAAGAACAGGCCTCTTCCGTGCACCAGGAGATTTCCAGCAGAAAAGAAATTACTCACTTTCTGCAGAGAACACAGAGGCTTACATGTGCCGAGAACGCCAGGCTCCTCTGTCCTTCACTATCTCCTGGTGTTTGCTCAAATTCACTTTCGTTGAGTTGGTGATGTTATCTAACCATCTTATCCTCCATTGTCCCTTTCTCCTCCTGCCTTCAATCTTCCCCAGCATCAGGGTCTTTTCAAATGAGTCAGTTCTTTGCATCAGGTGGCCAAAGCATTGGAACTTCAGCTTCAGCATCAGTCCTTCCAATGAATATTCAGGACTGATTTCCTTTAGGATGGACTGGTTGGATCTCCTTGCAGTCCAAGGGACTCTCAAGAGTCTTCTCCAATACCACGCTTCAAAAGCATCAGTTCTTCGGTGCTCAGCTTTCTTTATAGTCCAACTCTCACATCCATACATGACCACTGGAAAAACCATAGCTTTGACTAGATGGACCTTTGTTGTCAAAGTGATACCTCTGCTTTTTAATACGCCATCTAGTCCTTGAACGTTCTTGGTTCTGGAAAGTTGGCTCCACAGTCCTTCTCGTGGACACCAGGATGACCTTCCTACCTTGACATGACTCTGTCCTGCTGCGAACCCGTTGGAAGCTCTCAGGACAATCTGGTGACTTGCCAGCTGCTGAGGCTGGAATTCACACTCTCCAGAATCCAGCTCTCGCTTTCTCCTCCACCTCCTTCTGTGTTCCACATCTGGCCCTGCTGGAATGTAGGAAGGCCTTCTCCTAAACTCACGACAAATCCTGCAGGAGAGAGGGAGTTGGTGGTCAACCCGGCAGCTTTATTTGGGCTACAGCAGCTGGAGGGTGTGCTTGGGTTTTAGTTAGAACCAAGATCCCTATTGCTTTGCCCTCGACTTGATTCACCCTCCCAGAGCAGTAGGCCTCGTGGTGACGCCATCACAAGGAAGGAGAAGAGAGAGAGGACAACCTGATGGGGACCCCGGTCGGTAACAGCTGAGGCTCACCCAAAGGTGGGGGCGCTGGACGTGTTGCTCCCCAGCTCCTGGACACATAAGGGTGAGAAAGAAGGTCCCCTGATGTGGACTCAGTGTCTTACTTTCCTGGGCCTTTGGGATGATTGTGCTCAATCTGGGACTGCGTGTCCTTTCATCTGGGGAGACCACAGTCTCCTCGGGGGTTTTGCTCATGATCTCAGGGGTCTCTCCCCTAACATCTCGCTCTGTCGAGAACCCTCTCAAGGTCCTTGGCAGGATGTGTGACTTCTGTGACCAGGATTCTGTGACCAGAATCCCATTTTGACTGAGTGTGTCTCTTCCTATGAGGTGTACTGCCCATCCTGTTTGCCCTCATTCTGCTGATGAGTTATAAGCTGTAATTCATCGTGTAAAGTAGCAGCAGTTATGCAGTGGCTCAAACTTCCCTAGTGGCTCTGCAGTAAAGAATTCGCCTGCAATGCAGGAGACGCAAGTTCTATCCCTGGGTCGAGAAGATCCCCTAGATAAGGAAATAGTAACCCACTCCAGTATTCTTGCCTGGGAAATCACATGGACCGAGAAGCCTGGTGGGCTATAGTCCATGGGGTTACAAAAAAGTGGGATAAGACTTAGTGACCAAACAGCAATGCAGTGGCTCAAATGTCATAAATAATAGAGCATCAATGACTTAAAAATGTACCCAAGTAGAACACTATCTCCCACTGCTCAAGACTTAGGAGAAAATTTAAGTACAAATATTGAATAGCCTTTTAAGATTAAGCCCAGACTTTGCATGTTCAAATACACACAAAAAGTGAATGATTGAATCCCTTCACCTTCCAGTTCACATCTTGCTGAGAGCACTCTCATGCCACGTTCCAGCAGTTTGCCTTTCTCATCCGCCAAGCCTGACCTGACTCTCCCTGCAAACACGGGCTCCCCAGGACCATTTGATCAGAGCTAACCCCAGTCAGATGACACCACCCTTATGGCAGAAAGTGAAGAGGAACTAAAGTGTCTCTTGATGAAGGTGAAAGAAGAGAATGAAAAAGCTCAGCATTCAGAAAACTAAGATCATGGCATCCAGTCTCATCACGTCATGGCAAACAGATGGGGAAAAATGGAAACAGTGACAGACTTTATTTTCTTGGGCTCCAAAATCACTGTGGATGGTGACTGCAGCCATGAAATTAAAAGAAGCCCACTCCTTGGAAGAAAACTATGGCAAACCTAGACAGCATATTAAAAAGCAGAGACATTACTTTGCAAACAAAAGTCCCTATAGTCAAAGCTACGGTTTTTCCAGTAGTCATGTAAGGATGTGAGAGTTGGACCATAGAGAGGGCTGAGTGCAGAAGAATTGATGCTTTCAAATTGCGGTGTTGGAGAAGACTCTTGAGAGTTCCTTGGACATTAAGGAGATCCAACCAGTCCATCCTAAAGGAAATCAACCCTGAATATTCATTGGAAGGACTGATGCTAAAGCTGAAGCTTCAATGTTTTGGCCACCTGATGTGAAGAACTGACTCATTTGAAAAGACTCTGATGTTGGGAAAGATTGAGGGTAGGAGGAGAAGGGGATGACAGAGGATGAGATGGTTGGACGGCATCACCGATTCAATGGACATGAGTCTGAGCAAACTCCGGGAGTTAGTGATGGACAGGGAGGCCTGGCGTGCTGCAGTCCATGGGGTTGCAAAGCATCAGACATGACTGAGCGACTGAACTGACTGTAGCCAACACCGCAGGGCCAGCATCATGTCCACCGTTGCATCTCCAGGTCTAGAAGGGCAGGTCCGTCTGAGATGTGTCTCTGAGGCCCTCACTCTGCCTGTCTCACCCATCTAATCTCGAACACAGAAGGTCCTACCGCAGGGCCAGCATCGTGTCCACCGTTGCATCTCCAGGTCTAGAAGGGTAGGTCCGTCTGAGATGTGTCTCTGAGGCCCTCACTCTGCCTGTCGCACCCATCTAATCTCGAACACAGAAGGTCCTGCCACACAGCTGTGCACATGCCGTGTCTGTGGGTGAGAGTCAGTCATTGAGGAGGCTGGGAGTTGGGTGCACGCCACGGCCAGTGTGGTGGAGAGGCCCCAGTCAGTGTGCAGCCCCTCCCTCCACCCCAGCATGCTAGACTCACGGCTGACCCCTCGCTCCTTTGGTTTCTCAATGCCAGTCTAGTTATCAAGGGTCATGACCAAGGTTTCCTGGGAGAATTTATGGAGTGTACTGGTTTCAGGGGGGATACATAACTGAGCATCTTTCTGCTGATAAAACCTAAGCCAATAGAGGGATAATCAGGGGTGTTGTTTCTAGAGTCCTACCAGTGTGGGGAGAGCCTGCCATGGGGAGCAGAGCACAGGCCAGAGAGGAGGACAGAGGCCTGTCACTTGGAGGATCTGGAGAGCAAGCGGGCTGGCCCCACGGAGCACAGATTTGCCCCTGGATCCTGCCCTTGGGAGCGTGTCTGACGGGGCGTCCAGACACCTGCACCCCACCCACCGAACAGGTCCTCATTCTGGCAGAGAGGGCTGGAGGCAGGCTCCTGAGGGATGCTGGTGGAAGCTCCCTATGGAAATGTAAAGGTTCCCCACAAGCAGATTCCACCCTTGGTTCCAAAGAACCCTCAAGTGTGTCCAGAGCTCTGAGCCACCCTTCTTCCCACCAAGATCCCCTGGTTTCAGAAGGGGGCACAGTCATCACTCCCTTGGACTCTTTCTTGTTTTATCTCCTCCATCCCTCACCATCATCTCCAGTCAACAATCCCTCCTGCCAGGGCCTTCTTCCAAAGAAGAGTCAGAGAGAGACGACGTCTGCATCATTTGATGATTGTGTTTGGTTGAGCCAATGGTTTAGGTCCAGTTTTGAGGAGCTATGGAGAATTAGGGCAGTTCTATCCAGGGCTCCCTTATGAAGAGGTGGAGGTAGGTAGGGCAGCCTGGTGGGAGGCTGGGAGGGGCTCTTTGCTGAATCTTCTCCCCTTCAGCCTCAGGTTAAGAGAAAACCAAAGTGTGTGTTCTGCCTTCCCCAGTGGGGTGATGTACCCTTGATGTACCAGATGCCAAAGTATTTTCAACAGGGAGTCTGTGTTGTCTCTGAGATACCAGTGGGATGGCCATCCATTCTTTAAGCAAAAATTAATTGAAGGAATAACAAAAACAGCAAGATCCACAAAGATGATGATGGTGGTGATGAGGACAATGATGGGATGATGATACTGATGATAGTGATGGCAATGATGATGGTGGTGATGACAGTGATGGTGATGATTTCAGTGCTATGATTGTGGTGATGACAGCGACAGTGATGATTTCGGTGATAATGATGGTGGTGATGGTGATGATAGTGATGGTGGTGATGGTGATGGTGGTGATGGTGGTGATGGTGATGACAGTGATGATGATGATAGTGATGGTGGTGATGGTGGTGATGGTGGTGATGGTGATGGTGGTGATGGTGATGGTGGTGATGGTGGTGATGGTGATGACAGTGATGGTGGTGATGGTGGTGATGACATTGATGGTGATGATAGTGATGGTGGGGATGGTGATGATGGTGATGGTGGTGATGGTGATGGTGGTGATGGTGGTGATGGTGGTGATGGTGATGATGGTGATGGTGGTGATGGTGGTGATGGTGATGGTGGTGATGGTGATGGTGGTGATGGTGGGGATGGTGATGATGGTGGTGATGACAGTGATGGTGATGATTTCGGTGATGATGATGGTGGTGATGGTGATGATAGTGATGGTGGTGATGGTGATGGTGGTGATGGTGGTGATGGTGATGACAGTGATGGTGATGATAGTGATGATGGTGATGGTGGTGATGGTGGTGATGGTGATGATGGTGATGATGGTGATGGTGATGGTGGTGATGGTGGGGATGGTGATGATGGTGGTGATGACAGTGATGGTGATGATTTCAGTGATATGATGGTGGTGATGACAGTGATGGTGATGATTTCGGTGATGATGATGGTGGTGATGGTGATGATGGTGATGGTGGTGATGGTGGTGATGACATTGATGGTGATGATAGTGATGGTGGTGATGGTGATGGTGGTGATGGTGATGGTGGTTATGGTGGGGATGGTGATGATGGTGGTGATAGTGATGGTGATGATGGTGATGGTGGTGATGGTGGTGATGGTGATGATGGTGATGGTGATGGTGGTGATGGTGGGGATGGTGATGATGGTGGTGATGACAGTGATGGTGATGATTTCAGTGATATGATGGTGGTGATGATGATGGTGGTGATGGTGATGATAGTGATGGTGGTGATGGTGATGGTGGTGATGGTGATGGTGGTGATGGTGGTGATGGTGATGATGGTGATGGTGGTGATGGTGGTGATGGTGGTGATGGTGATGGTGATGGTGGTGATGGTGGGGATGGTGATGATGGTGGTGATAGTGACGGTGATGATGGTGATGGTGGTGATGGTGATGATGGTGATGATGGTGATGGTGATGGTGGTGATGGTGGGGATGGTGATGATGGTGGTGATGACAGTGATGGTGATGATTTCAGTGATATGATGGTGGTGATGACAGTGATGGTGATGATTTCGGTGATGATGATGGTGGTGATGGTGATGATAGTGATGGTGGTGATGGTGATGATGGTGATGGTGGTGATGATGGTGATGGTGATGATAGTGGTGGTGGTGATGGTGGTGATGGTGATGGTGGTGATGGTGGTTATGGTGGGGATGGTGATGATGGTGGTGATGACAATGATGGTGATGATTTCGGTTATGATGATGGTGGTGATGGTGATGATAGTGATGGTGGTGATGGTGATGGTGGTGATGACAGTGATGGTGATGATAGTGATGGTGGTGATGGTGATGATGGTGATGGTGGTGATGGTGATGATGGTGATGATGGTGATGGTGGTGATGGTGATGATGGTGATGATGGTGATGGTGGTGATGGTGACGATAGTGATGGTGGTGATGGTGGTGATAGTGATGGTGATGATGGTGATGGTGGTGATGGTGATGATGGTGGTGATGACAGTGATGGTGATGATTTCGGTGATGATGATGGTGGTGATGGTGGTGATGGTGATGGTGATGATGGTAATGATGTTGATAGTGATGGTGATGATGGTGGTGATGATGGTGATAGTGATGATGATGATGGTGGTGGTGATGATGACTGCATTGCATGCTCACCACTTATCAGGCACTAGGCTCACTCAACTCCGTTGTCCTGAAGACTCAGGACTCACACAGACAGAGGCACCAGGCAGTGGTCAGGGATAAGCAGCAGCAGGGCTAGCACTGGAGTCTTGTCCATGCAGTCCTAATGCAGGACTCTTCACATCACACCCCCAAGGATGTGGATTTTTGAGATAGGCTGCCTGAATTCCTCCCCAGTTCACATCCAGGAGTTCCCCACTTGCCTTTTTGTAAATCACTTATGAACAACCAGCAGGGCGCCTCAGTACAAACTCTCTGCCACTTTGGTCTCTTCCCAGGGCTGTAGGGGCTGCCTCCCAAGGTGCTACAAACAAACAATTATCGAAGTCTTAGCACATATTGCACTCAAAATTGCTTGTCAGACTTGGGAATTTCACTTCTCTCTTTTGCAAGATCATTTCAGTATGCAATGCAATTGGGTTCTGCTCTGGTTTGTAGCATCACTGAGATGTAATAAGGTTAGCAATGATTGCTGAAAATGTTTGTCATTGAGTCTTTTGAAAAAAGTACTGCATTTAGGGGAAATAAAAAGGTTGAAATGCGTATCATAGATTTGCAGTCAGAGCTGGCTGAGTGTTGAGTTGTAGGCCTGGAGGGCAGACATTTTCCATGTCCAGGCTCTCCAGGACCCATCACTTGTGGGGAGCACTCAGCTTCTTCTTGAGGGCATCTCTTGAGTTCATCAGGGAGCCTGATCTGGAGATACTGGGCTGAGTGGAAGGTGTGAGCTGGGAGAAAGGATGTTGGCTTTTAGGGCACAAATCTCACCTCGCTTGCTGGCTAAATGTGTGGTTTTGGACCTTGGCTTCATCTCATAAAATGGAGAAACGGAACACAACCCCTGGGTTATTGCAAGCATTTGAAGAGACGGGGATCTAAGAGTTCTAGCCATCCTGAGATGAGGATCCCCTTTTCCGGGTGAGCTGCAGACCCTCTCCAGGTCAGGACCTCCCCAGAGCCTTGGTCCTCACTCAGATCATGCTCAGGTTAACCCCACACCTGGCTCCCCAAAGAGCGGTTAGTGAGGCTCCAGCAGCCCAATGTCTCTGAAAGACGCTAGGGGGATAGTGTAAGAAGAGAAAAATCACCATTTCTCCCCAAAGATTCATTTACTCATTAATAGCTAAATTTTATATTCAGAAAACCTAAGCTTGCATCTTGGCTCATTACTTTCTTATTGGTTTGAACTCTATGAAGTTGTTATTTGTATAGGTCCAAAATTAGATGAATATTGGCAGTTTCAGACAGTTCGAGTTAATAGCCCTCTGGTTTTAGCCAAATCAGCCAGCTTTTCAACAGTCCAATGTCTGTTCAGCAGACATTCCCGAGGACCACAGCAGATGGCTGTGAAAGCCAGCCCCAAGGGTGGGCTCCTTGCCGGCCTTGTGATGGGTGCACACTTGTTGAATCTGAGCCCTCGTAATAGCATGTGAGGCCAGGTGCTGAGTGGGCCATAGTAGAAGGAGTTTCCTTCCGTGGGAAAGAATAGCTAGAAATTGTCAACAAGCCAACATCACCTTTTTGACTGAAAATTGAAAAAAAGAAAAAAGGCAAAGAATGTGGGTTTCCAACTTGGCAGATGGTTTTCCTTCTCTCGCGGGACAGCACACCTGATCAGGTGCGAGCCACGAGCTGTGCCCGGGAAGAGGCCGGCTCTCACTGGCCTCTGCGTCCGGACGGCGTGGGGCGAAACGGCTTCTGTTTAAGGACAGAGAAAGATACCTCGTGGGGGTGAATTTTCTCCTGGCTGGACTCCACCTGCCAGTAAGGACATCTCCTTGCGTCCATGACCCCTGCCAGAGGAGACCGAGTGGACGCTTGCCTCAGGCTCACCTAGCATGCGTGGTCAGACCATGGGCTCCTGTTAAACTGAACATCAGTGAAATCTCCTGGGCCACCAACACCAGAGCTTCTGAAAAAGAGATGAGGCCCCACACCACGTGGGAGGTAAGCATTAGCTGCTGTTTCCAGACTTAAGCTTAATACTTTACATCCATTGCTGTTTAGGGTCAGCTTTTCCAAACTGGCCCATTGCTCCAGCTGTTTGAGGTCAAGTTTGATCTCATCTGTCACCTGACCACGTACCTCCACCCTTTCTCTGGCGTGTTGGATCAGAATGCAATACGTGAGCCATTAACTCTTTATCCATTTAATTCTCTGTTCATGTAAAAATATTCAGTAAGCACAATTTCAAACAACTTTATTGAGAACTTTCCACCACTGGTTTGGGCTTTGCTTACCTCTCTGTGTCTTTGGATGTTATTGAGTTATTGGGTTGAATTCACCCAGTTGCCCACTTTCCGCATCTGTACAGAGGAAATGTCTGTGGTTCTGGTGGTTGATATTACCTGTCCCAGAGTTAGAACATTCCAGGATTTAATGAAGAGTCAAGTGTCACTTTATTTTCCCCCGTTTTATGACAACACTCAAACATGCTTCAGTGTTCCATAAACATAAAGGTCATTATTATTAAAAGCACTTTAATTATAGCGACAATTGCCTGTTTATTACACTGTGATTGCATGGAAGCCACCACTACACCTCCCCCTGGTGTGTCTCAGAATCCACTATCTGACTGCATGGCTGTTGGGTTCTATTTGAATTCAGCTTTCCAAGGAAGCCAGTCTTCCTGAGTCTTGTTTTCCCTCTGGGTGAAGACTGACTGTTTCATAAACCATCAGGGGACCAGGCACCTGTGAGCATCCTTGGATAAAGGGATGTCTTCGAACCGCGGCCTGGACCACTTCTGTCCACAGAGGTTTACAGGTGTGACTTCTGTTTTCCCCTACGAAGTACACGGGCCTCCGGCCGCTCCTGGATGACACTGCCCACGGAGCCACCTGCCCCTCCAGTGTCTGAGCAGAAGCTGATGTGAAGTCCAGCACAGAGGCACTCCCTTCTGATGAAATAATGCCAAGCCCGGTTTCTGAGCCCCTGTCCTCAGCGCCGAGTCTGCCTCAGCCATCATGTGCTCTCCTGTCTGCAGAAGCCAAGATCGGCGGGGCCAGACACACACGCCCCATGGGAGGGTGCACAGCACTCGGGACTTACCGTCTTCCACGGGCAGGAAGGCAGGAAGGCTGTTCCCAGAAAGAGGGTTCAGAGCCAGGACCGGGGGCTGGAGGACAGTGGAGCTCACGCCAGTGAAAGGGCATCCAGGTGTCTGAGCTGGACTGCAGGGGAAGGCCCTGAGGATTCCATGCTGGCAGAGAGTGGGTGCTGGACCAGGAGCCCAAACGTGTCTCCCCGTCCATCACCGAGTGTGGGCTCTTCACCTGAAGGTAGCACCTGTCGTTCCAGAAACTTCAAGGTTCCTTTGACTTCTCAGCTCTCCTAACCCACCCACAGGAGAACGGCCCTCCTCACCTCCCTGGGTGGGAATGCTGAGTGTGGTCACCTGCTGGCCTTGGGGTTGACTGACCTGGGCAGGGCGTCTTCCTGCAACTCCAAGCAGAGCAGCCCCTGGGCTGGAGCAGGGCCATGAGGCCAGGGGCTCGGACAAAGCTGCAACTCTCTGGCTGGTCCCCATTCTGTCCTTTCCTGCACCCTCCGCTACAGCCTCTCTCTCACCATCCTTGGTTATGAGCACAGGTGTGGCCTGTCCTGGACTCTGCTGGCCCCTCCTCCTCCCAGCTTCACGGCCCTGCGGCCCTGGTCTCACCGTGTCCCAACCCTTCTGAGTTGCTGTGACCGCACTTCCTGGCCCGTAACCCCCTCAAACTGCCTGCAGAAATGAGGCTGCATCTTTACTGAACGAATCATTACATCTCGCTCCTGCTGTTGGAAGGGCAAAGGGCAGGCTGTCGGAAAGCCTGGACTGAGTCCTGGCTGGGACCCCAGCGATACCCAGCATCTGTGGATGTGAGGGTCCTCCTCTGTCATCCGTGGTGACTAGTAACACCTTTGATGTCAACTGGCGCGGCCGTGGGCGTCAGTGAGCCAGCGTGCGAAAGCTCTTTGCATGAAGAGCTGACATCATCTGATTTGACATCCCCGCTTGAGACCACAAGCTGCCGTCCCCTGTGTGAGATGTCTCTTGTCCTGGCCCCGTGGTCCTGGCATCCAGCCCAGGCCTGCAGGCCACGCCTCCTCGTGGTGTGTGTTGCGGTCACTGGCAATGCTGTCCGTGGGCCCTGAGGGTGGGTGCGCCCTGGTCTTTGTGGAGCGGCCCACCACACAGGCCTGTGGGGGGTCCCCACCACCCCCAGGGAGCAACACTGCCTGGGGTGGCCTAGTGTGGACAGGGAGAGAGTGCAGGCCCTCAGGCTCCAGGAAGGGGTTGAGTCCAGCGAGCCCCCCGTGAGCCATGGGGCTCTGAGGCCAGTGAGCCTCAATGCCCCTCAGCAGGAAACAGACAAACCGGGAGGAGGGTGGCCACTGCAGCCCGGTGGGGTTCTGGATGCGTCCGTGTAGACCCTGCACATTCTAGGCATCACCCGGTGAGAACATCCGTCAGTGTGGATATCCTACACAGGATGGGGGAATCTGCATCCTGTGTAGGATATCCACACTGCATTCATCCAGGATGGGCAAGCCAGGTGCTCTGGCGTGTCACCCCCCGATACCCTCTCCTAGCCCCAGGCGGGAACGACCCCAGCCTCCACCTGCCCTCCCAGGACCGCAGGTGTGTCTGCGCTCACCCCCGACGCGTTTGCCTAGAGTGTCAGAACCAGAGCTGAAACTGTGTTTATGGGACGCCACTGTCAACACACGCAACTCATGGGACCCTTAAGTCAGCGGCTTCAGCCTGAGCCTGAGCCGGTGTAGTAAGTGGGAACCGAAGCCTGGGGGTGAGGGTCGAAGTGGCACGGCCAGGGCTTGACGGGAGTGGCCCTGGACTCAGGGACGGCGTGAGTTCAGATCCACAGTCTCCGTTCCTGGACCCAGCCAAGCACAGTGTGCCTTAGAACAGCCAGCCGCCAGCAGGCCCTCATCAGCTCCAGGTGACCCTCAATTCTGCAGCCACCAGCAGGCTGACACCGGGCCCAGGCCCCCGCCTCCCCATGGCCATAGAAACACTGATGCACAGGCCACCACCAGCTCCAGGACGCCCTGCTCCGCAGCCAAACACCCCAGAACCCACCTCTGCCTGCAGTAAGCCAACATTAGCCTCAGGGACCGCTGGTACTCTGTAGCCAGTGACCCTGTGACCTAGTCACACTCATCAGCAGCCAGGAGCCTCTGCGCAAGGCAGGGCTTGGCAACCCACTGGACCAGGGGTCAGCTGCATGTACTGGGGGCTCCACAGTCATCAGCCACCATGACAGAAGGGCTTGCACAGCCCACCTAGGGGCGCCTCTAAGGCCCGCTAGTGACCATAGGCGAGGGTGCTTCCGGGCCTCATACGCGTCTCCTACGTAAAGCCACTTCTCTGAGGCCGAGAAATCTAACCAACTGACCAAATACCTAGAAATGAAAAGGGTGAACTAGGCAGAATGCGAGGAACAAAAGAAGCAACAAGATAAAACTCAAGAAGAGCTGAGTGGGGATAAGCGATCTACCTGATAGAGTGTTCGAGGTGATGATCCTGAAGATGTTTACGGAACTCAAAGAATGGAGAATGCGGCAGGAGGGTTAATAAGGAGCTAGACTATATAGAGAAGAATCAAACAGAGCTGAAGAATCCAAAGTAACATAAATGAAATAAAAGATACCCTAGAGGGAGTCAGCAGTAGGTCAGATGATACAGAGAAATGAGTTGGTGAACTAGGAGACAGAGTTGTGGGAATAACCCAAGAAGAACAGAAAAAAGAATTAAAAAAATGAGGACAGTTTAAGCAACTTCTGAAATGACATTGAGTGTACAGACATTCACGTTACAGGAGCTCCAGAAGGAGAAAAGAGGGAGACGGGGCAGAGGGCACATGAAGAGGGAAAGGTGAGAACTGCCCTAACCTGGGAGAGGGGACACACATCCGGGTCCGGGGAGAACAGAGTCAGGACAAGATGAGCCCAGAGAGGCCGACGTCAGGACACACACCCGGGTCCAGGAAGAACAGAGTCAGGACAAGATGAGCCCAGAGAGGCCGACGTCAGGCACATTATAATTAAAATGGCAAAAATCAAAGACAAAGAGGAGATATGAAAACCAAGCAGTTACATACAGGGCTATTCCCATAAAGCTATGGACTGACTTCTCAGCAGAAACTGCAAGCCATCAGGGAGTGGCACACGATATCTGAAGTGATGAAAGGAAAATCCTTACCACCAAGAACACTCTACCCAGCAAGGCTCACGTTCATATTCGAGGGAGAAATCAAAAGTTTTGCAGAGAAGCAAAGGCTAAGAGTTGAGCTCCAGTTTTACAGGAAATGTTAAAAGAACTTCTCTTAGAAAAAAAGAAGAGGCCACAATTAGAGAAATAAAACGTCCAAAGGAGAAAATCTCACTGGTAAAGGTGGGTATACAGCAAAGGTGGCAGGTAAGTTTCTTATGAAACTAGTAGAAAGGCTAAAAGACAAAGTAGTTAAATCGGCTACATCAGCAACAAGTAGTCAGGGATACAGAAAATAGAAAAGTGTGAAACAAGGTGTCAGCGAGAGCACAGGTGAGCGGGGGTTTAACATGGAGGGTTGTTAAAATGCCTATTTTTAATAATGTTTCTTTAATGACCCACTGAATTCATAATGACTAATGGTAATGATAATAGTAATATTAACACCTACCATCTAAGAGGTACTTTAACCATATTCCAAACACATAGGTGAAGAGAATATGTTCAATATTCACAATAATCTTATAAGATAAATATTTCTATAACTGTTTCAGAGATGAACAAACTAAACTAAGAATGGCAAGCAATTTGCCCAAGATCATATTGGTAGTACGGGGTACAGCTAGGAGTTAAACCCAGATCTTTTAATATTCTTTTCAATACATTCCATCACCTGCCATGCAAAGTAATTTCATTCTCAGCCTGAAGCTGGCATTTCTAGGAAAAATAAATGCTCTGCAGAGAAAGTTGTTCATTCTAAGGCCAAAATATTTATTTAAATCATTTTGTTTATGTGAAGCTATCTTTACTTAGCTCCAGATAGATAATCACTGCTATAGAAGTTCAAAATGCATTTGAACTTAAGAGGTCAGCAACTTCAGATAATCAAGGACTTTCACCAGCACGCCCCGCCTCCCAGGGCTGCCTCAGTCAGGGTCCCCGACCCTGCGGCAGGCCACCGCCAACCCGGGCCTCGCCGGAGCCTCCCGGACACTCCCGGGCAAGTCTGGCTCAGTCTCTCGTGGGGTCACGGCCTCTTTCTCCGGGTCCTGGTACGCACAAGGTTTTGTTTGTGCCCTCCAAGAATCCCTGTTTCCCCAGTCCTGTGCGAGTTCTGTAATCAAATCCCACCGGCCTTCAGAGTCAGATTCCCTGGGGATACTCAGTCCCTTGGCTGGGTCCCCCAGGTTGGAAAGTGTGTTGAGGGGCCTAGAACTTTCGCAGCAGTGTGAGAACTTCTTTGGTATAATTGTTCTCGAGCAAAAATAAACAAATGGTGTCCTATCAAACTAACAAGGTTTTGCTCAACTAAGGAGGCTATCAACAAAACAGAAAGGCTGCTGACGGGGAGAATATCTTTTCAAATGAAACATCCATCATGGGGTTAATATCTAAAGTGAACAAAGAACTCAAACAACTTAACATCAAAAACACCAACTCAATTAGAGAGCGGGCAGCGGGTCTGAATAGACATTTCTCCAAAGAAGACATACAGATGGCCAACAGGCACATCTGCTGCTCGACACTGCTGATCGTCAGAGAAATGCAAACCAAAAGCACAACGAGATCTCACCTCACACCCGTCAGCACAGCTATCGTCAAAAGGACTGTAAACAGCAAGTGTGGTGAGGATGTGGAGAGAAGGGAACCCTTGTGTCCTGCAAACTGAGGCAGACGCTATGGAAAACACATGGGGATATCTCAGAGAATTAAAAACAGAACTACCAAGTGACCCAGCAATTCCACTTCTGGTTATTTATCCAAAGAAAATAGAAGCACTAGTTTGAAAAGATGCATGGCCCTCTATGTGAGTTGCAGCATTATTTACAACAGCCAAGACGTGGAAGCAACGTAAGTGCCTGTGGATAGACGGATAGATAAAGAAGATTCGGGGTGTGTGTGTGCGCGCGCGCGTGTGTGTGTGTGTATGTATATATACATACAGTGCAATTTTACTCAGCCTTAAGTCCTGCCATTTGGGACAACATGGATGGACCTAGAGGGCATTATGCTAAGTGAAATAAATCAGACAAACACAAATACTATAGGATTTCACTGATATGTGGAATCTAAAAAACAAAACAAACCAAGGAAACTAAACAAAGGTGGAGCCAGATACTGAGGAAACACACACAGGTGGTTGCCAGTGGGAGGGGGAGGGGAGGAGAGAAGGAGCTGACGGACATCGTGGAGCACAAGCTTTCAGTTACAGAACAAGTGAGTCACAGACATGAAATGCACAGTGTGGGGAATATAGCCAATGATTATGTAAAATCTTTGTATGGTGACAGATGACAGACTTATGGCGGTAACTTTGAAATGTATAGAAATAAAAAATCACTATGTTGTGTACCAGGAATTCACATAGGTCAATTACACCTTATAAAGAGGCACACTCACAGCAAAAAAGAAACCAGGCTTGTGGCTCCTACAGGCACAGAGCAGGGCTAAGAGACTCTAGATGAAGGTGGTCAAAAGGTACAGACTTCTGGTTTTAAGGTAAGTGTTACGGGTGTAATGAGCAACATGGCAAATGTAACTGACACTGCTGTACGTTATCTATGAAAGTTGTTAGTAAATCCTTCAAGTTCTCTTTGCAAGGAAGAACATTTTCTTCTATTTCTTTAATGTATGTATATGGGATGATGGATGTTCACTAAACCTATTGTGGCAATTATTTCACAATATACTTAAGTCAAATCATTGTACTGTTTACTGTTAAGTTTATATGGTGCTGTGTGTCAATGATATTTCTTTTCCTTATTTTTAATTAAAATGTTGATTTACAGTGTTGTGTTAGCTTCCATTGTACCACAGAGTGATTTAGTTGTCTATATCTAAATGATATTTCCACAGAACTGAAAAGCAGACAGCTGGTCCCACAGTGGAGAGTGGACTTTGTGGGCAGAGATCTTAGCTAGGGCCGCTGATGGGCAGATCCTTGTGAGTCATGGCGCCTGGTTCCTGGAGGTGGTGTTTCAGGAAACCAAGGCACAAGCTGCACGGCATTGCTGAAACGGAATGGGATCCCCGAAAGGTCACCTCCTCTGATCCCAGCCTCCCATGGAAGCTGGCCCAGCTTCAAGGAGACGGGGGTCAGTCTCCCTTGCTGACTGACCAGCAGCGTGTCAGCAGGGGAGGAACCGAGGCCAGCCAGCTCTGGAGGCTGCCTGCAGCGCCTGGTGGTGACGAGGATGCTGCTGAGGCAGCTGAGGGGCCACTGTTCTCAGTGCCTCGCTGGTGCTGACTTACCTCACCCCCGGAACACCGCCCTTAGGACCAAGGAGATGGTACTTCGCTCAGTGATGACTCACCATGAAATCTGAAACCGCATTGCGCTGAATTCTCTCTTGAGGACGGCCTCCCCCTCCTTCGGGTTGCCTTCATGTCTCTGCGTCACCCGGGCAGGACGGTATATTCCCCAGGATCCTGGCAGACGCAAGGATGTGGGCTTGGTAGGCATCTCCACAAACTGGCTAGAGGCCTGGGCCAGCTGCTCAGTCATGTCCAACTCTTAGTGACCCCATGGACTGCAGCCCACCAGGCTCCTCCACCCATGAAATTTCCCAGGCAAGAATACTGGAGTAGGGTGCCATTTTGTACTACAGGGAATCTTTCCGACCCTGGGATCAAACCTGTGTCTCCCGCGTCTCTTGCACTGGCAGGCGGACTCTCTACCACCAGCGCCACCCGGGAAGCCCAAGGCTGCAGGTGCTTGAGGTCCAACAGTGGGAACATCTCCTGTGGCAGACACACAGTAGGTTCACAGCCACAAAGCAAACTGGACGGGAGGATGTCCCACCTCTTTCTGGAGCCAGCCTACTGCCAGAGCAGGTGCGATGGGCTGCTTCTTGGAATTAAACATAGAATTAGCAAGATGTTACTCCTGCCTTAACGACAAAGGCAGGCAACTCAACCGAGTGGTAATTAGCGCTGACTGTTCTACCACTTGGTAATAATATCTTAGACTTATAAAAATCACAGGAATGGGGGAGTCACCCTCGTGAATTAAACATGCTCCGGCGCGCTCCCTGGAAGCTAGTGAGGAACACACTCCAGCGTTTCGGTGGCCAGTGCTGAAATGTATACCGTAGGGTGATGGCGTGGGACTCCGCTGGGAGGCTTTCCTGCCACAGAGCTGGCGGCCACATGGGGGTGCGAGCTGGCACTGTTCCCCCGCGGCAGATGGTCGATAGCTGCCCATGAACACGCGCCCACTGCACTCACCCTGATGAAGCTTTCTGGAGGTTCATGAACGCTCTTTACCAAACCATTTCGAGATGCCTGTTTGGATCCTGCATACGTTGTGCAACCCCAAACGGTCGTTTTCCAAGGAACATGCGAATGGGCCATGTTCGCTCTCCGCTGGCGTCGTCTGGGTAAGTTGGGGAAGATGCCAAGGGACAGGCTCCTGGGAACAGGAGCTGCTCGACAGCAAGCCAGCGTCAGCCGGGCTCCGACACGGCCTCTTCCTCTGCGCCTCCACCCTCGCCTTTGACCTTGGCAAGGTCTTGTCCTCTCTGAGCCCCTGCATCTGACTCTTTAGAACAGGATCATGCCATCTGCCGTGAAGGGTTGTTGCAGAGATCAGAAATGCCTGACGCTTTCACTATTCGAAAATGGTAAAAATAATCAAAACAGGAGCCAAACTGTCCACCCAAGACCCGGAGCATTTCTCAGAGACAAGGACACACAGGAGCAGACTCCGGCGCTTTGTCTGCTTTTCCCCGCATTTCCAGGGAAAGACAGAAAAAGCGACACGGAGCAGAGACGGGGGGGGGGGCTCTGTGAAACTCAAGCGTGCAAAGACCACCCTGTGGGAATGCTTACGAGCCCCGGGCTCATTCCAGTCCTGAATCTGAAAGTTACCAAAGTGGTAACAACTCTCATCACCATTTAACAACATTGTGCATCCAGTGACGTTTATAAAGTGCTTGCAATGACCCCACAGACAAGGCACTGCAAGACCACCCGCTTTACAGGTGCTCGGAGACTCAAGCCCAGACCAGCCTCTCGGGGGTCACCGTCAGCAGACCTCCACTCGAGGCTTTAGGACCCCGGGCTGCGCTCCCCCTGCTCGAGCTCCACACGTGACCAGAGCCGAGGCACTGCCGTTGCCTCGCCCAGCAGACAGGAGCTCCTACCACGTCTGCAAGCACGGCCAGACGTCCGTTCACTGCCATCCTGCGATCCGCTCAGCACTGTTTGGACGGTCATGTTCATGACCGTAACAGCCTGGACCAAAAGATCCGTATTGTTCCATGAGGATCATTCCCAAACCCCACCTGTGGTCCATTTCCACTCAACGTCCTGACCAGCAGGGGTACTGGGCAACAGCTTGGAGGCCCTTGAACTTGGCCACCACGAGGCTTGGCTTAGAGGAACGACTTATCCATTTGTGTGGAGATAGAGGCGCAGGCCAGGACACAGATTATACGATCCCCACTTTATGTGAGTCCATGAAGCAAAGCTCTTGTTCACCAGTCATGCAAGCCCTCCACTATGGAGGGAAGTTGTTGTTGGAAGTAGCATGTTTTCTTTTTTCCCTACTTCCTTTAACAAAGGTAACCTAACCCTTTATTGTTGGACCTTATTGCGGTTAGCCTTTTCTTGCATAACAAAGCACCTCAAAACTCAACATCTTAAGACAAGAATCATGTATTTACTCCTAGGTCTGAGGGTTCACAATTTGGATGGGATTTAGCAGGCAGGGAGCATCCCTGGTGGCTCACTGGTAAAGAATCTGCCTGCAACGCAGGAGATGGGAGTTTCCCTCCCTGGGTTGAGAAGCTCCCCTGGAGAAGGAAATGACAACCCACTCCAGTATTCTTGCCTGGGAAATCCCATGGACAGAGGAGCCTGGCGGGCTGCAGTCCATGGGGTCGTAGAGTCAGACACAACTTAGCCACTAAACAACAGCAACAGCGGGCAGGCCTTCTGGTCCTGGCTGGTGGATGAGGTGTCTGCGGTCAGCTGGCAGCCAGCAGCCTCGCTCACGGGACTGTGGGCCCGAGGAACTGGATGGCTGGGCCGTGTGCCGCTGCCCCCAGCAGGCCAGCTGGGGCTTTCTCACGTGGTGGTTGCAGGTTTCCAGCGTGCATGGCTTCAGAATACCGAGGTCAGGATCTGCACGTCTCTCCTTGTCCCAAGGCCAGCTCACATTTCAGGGCCAAGAGGAAGGGGAAAAGTCGCAGCCTCTGGGTACTCTACTGCAAACTGACCCAAAAAATGAGTTGTGCAAGCAAACCTCAGCGTCTCTGCTTAAAAACAAAAACAAAAGCACCAATTTTCCCCTTAGAGATGTCTTAGCGCATGTGTGTACGTAACACCCAACGCTGAAGCTAAAGCGAGCATTATCTGACACTGAGGAGAGTGTCTGGTGTGGCCCGAACTCACCGTCTCAGTTTTATCCCACCTTCCAGAACATTATCAGATTTTATTCGTTTCTTGCACCATGAATTCAAACACAGCTTCAACACCAACTTAATCCAATCTCTATATTTAAATCTGAAAGCTCCTGCCAGCTGAATTGCATGTTTTTACAGAATTAAGCTTAAAACCAGAGAGCGGTGGTGGGGGGCGGGTGGGGGAGAATGTTTCCATGGAAACGGCACACAGCACCCCTCACAGGAGTCAGCTTTGCACAGCGTTGGCTTTGGAGTAAATGGATGTGAATGTTTCGGGGAGAACCCTAACGAGGACTTGCGGCACCCGTCCAGTTACTCCGAGATTTTAGGGAACAACACGCTGCAGGGTCCCCGCGTGCTGTAAGGGGAGAGAAGCTGGGTGCTGAGTGCCCTGGGTCAGCTCTGTAGATGAACAGCGGGTTCTGAAAGGCAGTCCTTGGAGGCCTGGAGGAGCTGAGGCTAAGCTGTCTCTTCCCTGAGAAACAGGAGACTCGCAGAGGGGGCTGGCGGACGCACGCCCGGCAGGAATGCAGCCTCAGCCCAGGCAGGAGTGTTCCGTGATGTTTCTCTTGCCTCTCACTCGCCCCCAGGACCCAAGTCCACCTGGGAGATGCTTTGAAAGGTGACGACTCAGCACCACAGATCTGCTCCGTTATAGCGACACCTTCTCCAAGAGGCATCTCGCCACTGGCTCAGGTTCCAGCATCTGTTTTCTTAGAAGCTCCCACAGCTCCTAGTTCACTCACTTGGGAACATTCCCCCTGGCCTATCAGAGGGCGCTGAGGGGTTGAGAGAGGAGGAGGCAGCTGCGAACTCGCCCTTCCCCTCAGGTCCCTCGGCCCAGCCCCCCGGGGACTGAGTCCCCCCAGTGCCCCGCCCTGCGGACCCGCCACTGCGGCGTCCTGTCCCTCCGCGGCTCTCCCCGCTTCCTCGGGGATGCCTTCTCCTACACGTGGTCCTCAGGCCTGTCCCTGGACCCGGCCCTCAGGAAGTGTGGCCTGGACATTTCCTGAAGGAGTAAAGGGCCTCTCTGTTGGTGACAGCAAGCATCTATCCCAAGGGGCCGGCAGGCGTCACGAGACCCGTGTTTAAGGCTGTGTCGGGCTGACTCCACGCTGGACCCCGCACTCCCTAACTCCCCATCCAGCGTCTTTCCCAGATTCTAAATCAGTGTCTGCCGTGTTTCAGCCTTTTAGGGAAAGTCTTAGAATTTGGATGAAATGTCTGCCTTTCCTCCTGCCTCCAATTTCTGCAGGGGTCCGGCAACCCCTTGGCTCCCCCGAGAGTACATTCGTGGTCCTCCGGTGGGCAGTCCACCGGGCAGGCCAAAGCCAGGCCAGGCTGAGGCCCTGCCTGGGCACAATGAAGCGGGAGCTGGCATGGGAAGCTGGGACAAAGCACAGTGTCACTTGGCGCCCCCTTGGACATTGGTCTCCGGGTTTCCGAATAGGCTGCTGTCAGAAAGCAGAGTGGAAAAACCCGGGAGAAAATGGGCTTCTGTTTACCCAGGCAGGTGAGGGGCCACAGTGAAAGACAGACCTGACGCCCCCGCCCCACCAGCCTCCTATCCAGGCAGGTGAGGGGCCCCGGTGAAAGACAGACCTGACGCCCCCGCCCCACCAGCCTCCTATCCAGGCAGGTGAGGGGCCACAGTGAAAGACAGACCTGATGCCCCCGCCCCACCAGCCTCCTATCCAGGCAGGTGAGGGGCCCCGGTGAAAGACAGACCTGACGTCCCCCCCCGCCCCAGCCTCCGCAGGGACGTCATGGGTCCTCGGGCCCAGGGTGGAGAAGTAGGGAAGGTTTGCCGCCTGCGAGAAAAGTCAGCAGAGGCTTTGCCTTCAGCAAAGCGACTGCTGCGGCAGGGGTGACGAGGAGGTTGGCGTGGGAGGCACCTCGGAGAGGAGAGGAGCGTGTGTGCCCAGCGCCCCCGCCCCACCCCGTCCCCACGGCCCAGGCGAGCACCAGGCTGGCTGGCACCGTGGCATGGTGTCCCCCACCAGGAAGGTGGCGGGCGCCCATCCGCGAGGTCGCCAGTGTCCCTCCTTGGTCTCCGTGGGTGACTGGGGTGGGGGCGTGTCTGCCCTTGACCTTCGTGGGTGTTCTGTGGCCTCTGAAACAGACAGCACATCACCCACACAGGACAAGCCCCATGCGATTTCAGCCTGTGCCGTCGCCTGGGAGAAGCTTTTACTTCCACGAGAACACCCACGCCCCTTGAACATAAGAGGTGAAAAAGTGAAAGTGATGTCGCTCAGTTGTGTCCGACTCTTTGTGACCCCATGGACTGTAGCCCACCAGGCTCCTCTGTTCATGGGATTTCCCAGGCAGGCATCCTGGAATGGGTAGCCATCCCCTTCTCCAGGGGATCTTCCCGACCCGGGGATCGAACCTGCGTCTCCTGCAGTGGCAGGCAGATTCCTGACCACTGCGCCATCTGGGAAGACCCTCTGAGGCTGGAGGGCAATGCAAGGAGGGCAGTCTGTCCTGCGTTCAGCATGTCAGAGGCAGGCTTTCCCTGCAGCTGTGAGAGACAGGGATGGTGTTTATGGTTTTATTTCCATGATGTGCGTATTCTGATTTATAAATCTATTCATTGTGTCCTTATTTTCATGTAGACTTACTCACAAAAAGATGCTTAATTTCCGAGCCCACATTAAAACGGACTCACTGGTCACTTAGGAGTGTGTATCATGCTCCCATCCCTGCTTGCTCACCGGGATCTGGGGGCCTGGCCCCCTCCCCCGGCTGACCCAGGGGCTTCTGCTGAGCAAGATCCTTTATTCCTAAACTGCCACCCTGAAGACGGCTTCTCACCGCAGGCTCCCAGACTAGCGCCCTTTTTTATTAGAGGAGCAGGGGAGGCTGGGCCCTCCCAGGGGCACAGGCGACCGACCGCGGTTTCAAGAGCTCACAGCACAGCGGGTGTGTAAATGGGGTTACTCTGGAGCAGGGCTCTGAAATCACACCGCCTCTGGCTGAGAGCGTCGGCCAGTGATCCCCCGAGGAGAGGAGCTCACAGACAGGAGACTGCGGCCCTCGGATTAGAGGCCCGCTCCTCCCAGGAGCCGTGAGGCTGGGCGCGAACAGATGGTGCAGCGAGGGGTCCAGACGGAGTCAGGATCGGGTGAGGACAGAGGGCGGCTCCCTCCTCCCCCTCCTCCCTCCTGCCACATCTATCTAATGGTCCTCCTGCTGCTGAGATGCTGGAGCCAACTCAGGAAGGACTCATACCCCTGCTCTCACCGGGTCAACAGGCAGGCGGGACGCAGGGAGGGAGGGAGGAGTTTGCTGGACGCGGCGTGGGGCCCTGGACGCAGGTGTGGGCTCTGGACGTGGGTGTGGGCCCTGGACGTGGGTGCGGGGCCCTGGACGTGGGTGTGGGCCCTGGACGCGGCGTGGGGCCCTGGACACGGGTGTGGGCTCTGGACGCGTCGTGGCCGCCTGCTCCTTGCTCCTGGATCAGAGACGAGGTGTGAAAAGCAGAGGGGAGTTGAGGCCCGCCCAGGACTCCGGCCTGAGAATGGAAGAAACTTTTCCCGTTCTCAGGGGTGGGGCAGGTGGGGGAAGCGGGTTCCGGGAGAAACCCAGAGCCTGGGGTCCCACGCGTCCCAGCTCAGGTGCTCACCAAACGTCCACGTCCGTGGGGGTCGGTTGGTTGTGAGCCTGAAGCAGGAGGGAGGAGGGGAAGGACGGGGGAGGGCGAGGGCCTGAAGAAGCAGAGGCGTCTCTGCAGACAGACGGCCCTGGAGACCCCGCGACTGGACGAGGCGGCCGGGGCGCGTCCACAGGGGAGGAGGCGTGGAGAGCTGAGCGGACGCGCACATTTCCGGTCACGGACTGGAGACGCAGGCGGAAGAGGACGCTGAGGGGGAGCCAGGGCTGGAGGGGCGCCTGCCGGGAGCGGGTGATGGAGGCCAGGCCGTGGATGGCGGGGCAGCGGTGCCAAGGGCAGGCGGGGGCCCCTCTCCGCGAGGGGGGCCGGCATAGTGCCTTTCCACTGCTGGAGGGGCAAGCTGTGCCCTGTGGGCACTTAACAAGGTTATCCCACAGAGTGAAGGAGAACGCATTTGGCCGAGGGGGAGGGGAGCCAGGCCATGACCTGCAGAACAGGGAGCCCCGTGGTGTGGGGGGGACCCTTCCTGTCCTTGGCGCCCCCGAGAGCAGCAGGTGGAAGGGGTGGAGGCGGGGCCGGCGGGGGTGGGGGCGTCTGGCAAGGGGGCGGGTGGGGGCTGCAGCTGCTGGGAAGGGGGTATCAGCCCTCCGAGGAGGTGGGGGACCCTTCCATCCCACAGACACTCACAGGGTCAGGACCTTCCCCAGAGGAGGCTGGCGGGGGCTCTGCCTGCCCTGCAGGTGGTAGTGACCGCGTGGGGAACTCACAGCCACCTCTCTGGGACCCCAGACCCCTGCCCGCCGCTGTGGTTAAAATTTGCATTTACACCAATGAGCCAATTTCCCCAGCCCGTCTGCATCCATGATGGGAGGACTGGTGGACAAAGGGTGGTTTTGCACGCTCTCGAAAGCCCCTGGCTCAACAGGTGTGCTAACAGGTCCAGGCAGCCCCTTGCAGCCTGGGACGATCCAGGGACACCCCCCAGCCCTTCCTTCCCGCCCCACAGGGGCGCAGAGCCTCTCACGTCCCCTCGGGGGCCCTGAGAGTCCCATCGAGGGAGGCACGGAGCAGGGTCCCCTCCGGCCTCGGGAGCCTGGCTGAGGGTGAGTGAGAGAGTCGGCTGAATTGAGAAGTTTTGCTTTAGGCATTTTCTCTCTTTGAAAACTATTCTAAGAGCAAGACTGTGCAAAGTGACTCCAAAATATAACTCCAGGGAAGAATTTGCAAACTGCAGACTGAAATCCATTTGCTTAAGTCAAAAGCAAGATTTGAGTCACGCTCCTTTAGGTAGTTTTATTCTATGTGATACATTTTTTGAATATAAGCACGATTCCTGGAAAAGTTTATGCTGCTGAAAGGCACAACCTCATAGAGCTCGGTGGTCTCTCTGTCCTGCAGGAAGACTTTGGCCTGGTCGTAATGGCCAGCCCCCCACCTGCCAAAGTCACAGGGACCCTCCTTCCTGGGGATGGGACCTCGTAGCCAGCTGCCCCTTCCTGTGTCGTGTGGGAAGCAGTGAAGTGACTGTCCTGGGACTCTTACCTGTGCTGGGAGCTTCCTGGGTGCTCCCATCACCCCCACAAGCTGTGCGGCCACATGTCACCAGCTCCGTCCTCCCCCTCAGGAGGAGACAGTTTCAGACAAGGCCATCCGCGAAGGCCGCCCCCTGGGTAGCCCCGAGCCGGCGTCAGACTGGATGTCTGTCCACACCCAATTCCTCTGTTTCTTATTTAGTTGTTGTTGTTCAGTTGCTCAGTCGTGTCTGACTCTTTGTGACCCCGTGGACTACAGCACACCAGGCTTCCCTGTCCCTCACCATCTCCCAGAGTTTGCCCAAACTCATGTCCATGGAGTTGATGAGACCATCCAACCATCTCATCCTCTGTAAAGAAAAGGAAAATGTGCACTCGCTTTGGTTTTTGTCTTCCTCCTGATTGTTTTGACTTTATTACTTGCATGTGAAGGGCGTATAAAAATTCCATCCCTCTTCACGTAGGTCCGCTGAGGGGCAGAGGCCAGGCTGGGAGGGAGCCCACAGAATCTGTGTCAACCTGACCCATTTCCATAGCATCTTGGCCCCTGGGAGTGGTGCGGAGTCGACTTCCTGACCTCCCAGCCTCCCCAAGATCCGCCTCCGGGGTGCTCCCTCCAGGGCAGGGAGAGTGTTCCAGTGGGAGGAGCCTATTCAACCAGGGTGGAGGGGGGAGGTGAGCTCTGGTTTTCAGTCTCTCTCTTTAAATGACTTATTTTGAAATAATTTCAAACTTAGAAAAATTGCAAATGCAGTTTTTAAAAAGGCCCTTTTATGCAGTTTCCTGATATGCAATATTGCGTATTATTGCTTTATCTCCCAGCACTCGGTTTTCATTATTGTTGCTGTTGCTGTTGCTGTGTGAACTTTTGAGGGTGAGTCACATTTCCACTTAATAATTCGCTGTGGATTTCCAAAAAATTAGGATATGCTCTTAAATAATCGCAGTAAGGGTGTCACTTTGAAGAATGGATCAGTGGTTAAGTAACCTAATGTGTAGCCTGCATTCTAATTTCACGAATTGCCCCAACAATGTGTTTTATAGCATTTCTTTCTGGTTCTGAATCCAACTGAGGTCCCACAATGCACTTAGCTGTCGCATCTCTTTAGTCTCCTTTTCATTCAGAACATTTGTCAACTGAAAAAGAAAGCATGATGCAAGAGTTGTGAGTTAAGTTCTGTTTGGGGCAAAATGAGGACTCTGGCCTAGGAGCGTGCGTATGTGTCAGTCGCTCGGTCATGTCTGACTCTGCGACCCCATGGACTATAGCCCGCCGGGCTCCTCTGTCCATGGAATTTCTCCAGGCAAGAATACTGGAGTGGGTTGCCATGCCCTCCTCCAGGGGCATGATTCAGAGATTGAAACCAGGTCTCCTGCATTGCAGGTGGATCCTTTACCATCTGAGCCACCCAGGGAAGCCCCTAGCCCAGGAGATAGTACCTCAGATAGCTCTGAAGGACTGCTCCAAAGAGGCAGGGAGGAGGTCAGGACACGTATGATTTTGGTGAAAGAGGAGCACTCAGCATGCACTCAACACACATTTTTTACAAAAGGTCACTGCTGCTCATGAGGGACAGATATCAGCTTGAGGGATTTTAGTGTTTTTCTAGATATGAGGAAACAAAAGAATTGGGCTCATAAAATCTCCTCCTGAAATTATCTATCCTGAAAACCTGTTCTGCCTGTTTTTCCCAGAGCACCCCATTCCTGATCTCCACCCTGAGCTCCCTTCAGGGGATGCTAAAGGTCACCAGCTGCAGCAGCTCATGAGTTAATCTTCGTAGAGGTAGATGGCAATTGCCAGTTTGCGGTTGGCACATTCCTCAGCTTTATCTTCTTCCTAAAAGGAGCTGAGGCTCCCTGGAGAAAGATGACTCAGGAGCTGAGGCTGGAAGGTGCCTACTGAGCTGTAAACATCTTGTGCCAGAAACTACAGATGCATTCACAGGCATGACGGGGGTGGGCAAAAAGATAGACGTGCCTGTTTGGAGGAGAATCCACTGGCCAAATGGGGAACAATCTGGACAACAAGACAGTGGAAAAGTCATGGACTAATGCCCATTAAATAAAGCAAGACCAGTGAGTCATACTTACTCTAAATAAATTAACGTGTGTGTGTTCTCAAGTTCGAAGTCATGTTCAACTCTATGAGACCCAATGGACTGTAGTCCACCAGGCTCCTCTGACCATGGGATTCTCTTAGCAAGAATACTGTAGTGGGTAACCCTTTTCCTCTCCAGGGGATCTTCCTGACCCAAGGATTAAACCTACATCTCTTATGTCTCCTGCATTGGCAGGTGGATCCTTTACTGCTAGTACCACCTAGGAAGCCCTAGGTATATAAATACATACAAGCAGTCCACAGAGAAATTAACAGTTGAATAGACAGAGGAGAATAGGGCTTTCTTGAGTGGAATGTCCACTAATAAACATCCGGGAAGGAAGAAACTAGAAAATGTCATTTGTAATCATCTTAGGGTTCCCAGATGCTAGTGGTAAAGAACCCACCTGCCAATGCAGGAGATGTAAGGCAACACCGATTCTATCCCTGGGCTGGGAAGATCCCCTGGAGGAGGGCATGGCAACCCACTCCAGTATTCTTGCCTGGAGAATCCCATGGACAGAGGAGCGTGGTGGGCTACAGTCCGTGAGGCTGCAAAGAGATAGAGGGTCCTGAAGCGACTTGGCGTGCATGCATGCAATCATCTTAGTAACAGTTTGTTCAGCAAACTCTCAGCGGTTCTGATGTCTGGGAGACAGGATGATGTGTGTTGAGGAACAGAATATTTGTATCATCTCAAAAATAATAATCTTCCTACAGAGTAATTGCTAATTTCAAAATGAAAACTAGTAACTATACAGTGGAGAAACCAGGTCACACTTTAACCAAGTGTTCAAAATTAGTCTTGAGATTAGGGGCAGACAACCAAATGAGTCCTTTGTGGCTCCCTAGAAAGACTAACATCACTTCTGTAATATTTCAGCCAAGATGTGTAAACCAAGTCTAATCATTGGGAAATATAAGACAAGCCAAAATTCAGGGACATTTTATAAAGTAACTGATGTGCCCTCTTAAAAAATATGTGTAAAATCACCTCTGAGTCATCCAGTTCAAAAAGCAACATGTCCATGGAAATAACATAAATGTCCATCGACAGATGAATGGATAAAGAAGACACACAATGGAATATTTTGTTGTTGTTCAATAGCTAAGACGTGTCCGACTCTTTGAAACCCTATGGACTGTACCATGCCAGGCTCCTCTGTCCTCCACTGTCTCCCAGACTTTGCTCAAATTCATGTCCATTGAGCCAGTGATGCTCACCTGATCCTCATCCTCTGGCTCCCTTTTCTCCTTTTGCCTTAAATCTTTCCTAACATCAGGGTTTTTTCCAATGAGTCCACTCTTTGCACCAGGTGGCCACAGTATTGGAGCTTCAGCTTTAGCATCAGCCCTTCCAATGAATATTCAGAGTTGACTTCCTTTAGGATGGACTTGTTTTATCTCCTCTGCCCTTTCTAAATCCAGCTTGACCGTCTGGAACTTCTTGGTTCACATACTGCTAAAGGCTAGCTTGAAGGATTTTGAGCATTACCTCACTAGCATGTGAAATGAGTGCAATTATATGGTAGTTTGAGCTTTCTTTGGCATTGCTCTTCTTTGGGATTGGGATGAAAACTGACTTTTTCCAGTCCTGTGACCACTCCTAAGTTTTCCAAATTTGCTGACATACTGAGTGTGGCACTTTAACAGCTTCATCTTTTAGGATTTGAACTAGCTCAGCTGAAATTCCATCACCTCTACTAGCTTTGTTCATAGTAATGTCTTCTAAGGTTCACTTGACTTCACACTCCAAGATGTTTGGCTCTAGGTAAGTGACCACACCATCGTGGTTATCCAGGTCACTAAGACCTTTATTATATCGTTCTTCTACTCAACCATAAGAAGGAATTAAATAATGCCATTTGCAGCAACATGGATGGACCTACAGATTATCATACTAAATGAAGTAAGCCAGACAAAGAAAGAGAAATATTACATGACATCATTTATATGTGAAGTCTAAAACATGGCACAGATGAACAGAAACAGACTCACAGTCATAGAAAACAAAGTCATAGTTACCAAAGGGGAAAGGCGGGGATGGATAAAGTAGAATTTGGGATTAACATGTATACACGACTATATGTAATATGGGCTTCTCAGGTGGCACTAATGATAAAGAACCCGCCTGCCAATGCAGGTAGATGTAAAAGACGTGGGTTCAATCCCTCAGTTGGGAAGATCCCCTGGAGGAGGGCACAGCAACCCACTCCAGTATTCTTGCCTGGAGAACCCCATGGACAGAGGAGCCTGATGGGCTACGGTCCATAGAGTTGCAAAGAGTTGGACACATTCTACATATGTAACATCGACCTACAACAAGGACCTACTGTATAGCATAGGGAACTATTTTCAATACCTTCTAATAAACCATAACTGAAAAGCATATGTATATGTGTATAACCGAGACACTGCTGTACACCAGAAACTAGCACAGCACTTAAATCAACTATTCATCCATAAACAAACAGACAAAGCAGCATGCCCAGCTCATAAAGTGTGAGATAGGTGCTCCAGACAGCGTTCATGTGTCTTTTTTCAAGAATATTCTACAATTGGATTAACCAAATTCCACATCTTTCTATGGACGATGTCTTACATAATCATCACAAGCTCAGTTGTGTCCAACTCTTTGTGACACCATGAACGACTCCATGAGGCGACTTTGTCCATGGGGTTCTCCAGGCAAGAACACTGGAGTGGGTTGCCATTTCCTTCTCCAGGGAATCTTCCCAACCCAGGGATTGAACCCAGGTCCCCTGCATTGGCAGGTGGATTCTTTACCACTGAACAGTCGGGGGAGCCATGGACAATGTCTAGGACACTCAAATGAAACAAACCCAAACTCCAAGCTCATCTCCAGGTCCCTCTGTGTCTATGTGTTAGAGCTCCCTGCGGCAGCAAGAGCTGGAGAATGGATTTCCAGGGACGGGTCAGCTGTGCTGAGTTAAACTGTGCCTCAGTGACCAGTAACGGTGACACCTGAGGACCGCGCATCCCTGGGCTCTGCACGGTTTGGCAGGAGCTCTTCTCTACACCGTCTCTCAGGGCCCCACAAGAATAGAGGCCCCACTTTCTCGAGTCTGAATCATGTGGAGCTCAGCCTCTCCTCCTGCCCCCATGCGGGGTGGTGGGAAGAATTTAGAGAGCAGGACATCTACAGCAAGTGCGCCTGTCACCTCCAAGCACAGCCCATTGGTCCCATTTGGACCAGTGTGTCCCTTCTCTGCGGGGGTGGGGGCACAGTCTGTCCTGGGTCTGGGCAGGGAAGGAGACTTGGACACAGGTGAGCAGAGTCAGGCCTGCCCCAAGGCAAAGGAAAGGAGGTGAGGACACTCCACAGAGTCGGGGGCCCCTGGGACCTTCTCCTCCAGGGACCCTCAGGGTCAAGGCACAGGCCAGCAGGATGGACGCCTCATAGAAAGTAAAGCACCTTCTGCAGAAATGGCCACGGACACTGGTGACCGGGAGACAGGAGGGACGGCTTCCGTCCTTCCCGAGAAGAACTTCGACTGGAACATGCATTTGCATGTGTCTGTCCTGGAGAAGGCAATGGCACCCCACTCCAGTACTCTTGCCTGGAAAATCCCATGGATGGAGGAGCCTGGTAGGCTGCAGTCCATGGGGTCGCTAAGAGTCAGACACGACTGAGCGACTTCACTTTCACTTTTCACTTTCATGCATTGGAGAAGGAAATGGCAACCCACTCCAGTGTTCTTGCCTGGAGAATCCCAGGGATGGGGGAGCCTGGTGGGCTGCCATCTATGGGGTCACACAGAGTCGGACATGACTGAAGTGACTTAGCAGCAGCAGCAGCAGCAGTCCTGGTTCCACTGTCGCCCTCAAGACCACACTTCCCCACGCTTCCAGGTTGCAATCTTTAAAATAATATCTTTCTCAGAGTTGATTGGACCCATAGTAGATACATGATAAATGCCTGTTAAATTGCAATATTTAAGCTTTGCCACTCACAGCATGAGACTTAACGACGTTTTAGAGGAAAACTGTAGGTGATATTTTGTTGTGTTTGCCTGTGATTCCAGTTTAGAAAAAGTAAACACACTGTAGGCAGAGGTTTTTTAATTTTTTTAACAGGAAAAAAAATATTTTCTTATCATTCCCTAAACCATCATTCTAAACTTCTGAGGAAGCTGCAGGCCTTATATGGCATGCAGGGTGGAAGTGGCCCCAACTAAGCGCTGGGGATGGGTTTTGTTTACTATGGCTTCCCTCATAGCTCAGTTGGTAAAGAATCTGTCTGCAATGCAGGAGACTCGGGTTCAATCCCTGAGTCAGGAACATCCCCTGGAGAAGGAAATGGCAACCCACTCCAGTATTCTTGCCTGGAGAATCCCAAGGACAGAGGAGCCTGACGGGCTACAGTCTGTGGAGTCTCAAGAGTCAGTCACGACTTGGTGACTAAACCATCATCAGCACCTGGTTTGCTTAGAATTGTTGAGTGTTTTGATAAACCACATCCACACTAGGGGAATCATTCCGCCACAAACAATGGGAGGATGTAAGAGGCACATGGGGCCTGGCGTACGGCCGTCTTCCCTCCCGCCTCTGGTGGGTCAAGGTCACTGCTGAGGTCCTGTGGAAACGGGAACGCCAAGTTAGCAGGAGGGGGTGGTGGGGAAGGGCAGAGGTTCCCAGGCTCCAGCTCTGAGTCGGTGACCACGCCTCCTCCTGGTTAACTGTGGGAACAACCAGTTCTCACCAAGGACCTGGGGGACTCTGCAGAGTGTGGGGTCTGACCCCACGGGGTCCTGGATCTGAGGGGCCCGGCAAGGGGCCAGCACAGAGGGGCCTGCAGACAGCGAGGTGTCCTGACAACTGAGGCGGCCCTCCCCAAAGTGCCACTGGCCACTTCGCTCGTGGGCAGAGATACCGGAAAAGCGGGGACATGGTCCCTCTCCCTCGCGGCCACTTCTGCGCTTGAGAAGATTTAGGTGAAGGCCAAGTAGACAAGAGCACAGGGAGACGCCCAAGGAACCCTCCAGGAAGAGACGGCGGTCTGGGCCAGGCTGAGTGGAGGGTGGACAGAGGCAGGGACGCCAAGCCTCTATTCATTCGCTAAGTAAATACTCACTCAGCACCTGCTGTGGGCGCCACCCTCGTCCTGGTCTCTGATGCCCACCTGAAGAGAAATTAAGGAGAAAGCAGAGCCTTGAGGATGCCTGGGGTGGGGGTGGGGGGGCTCTGCAAGTGATGTTTAGGAGGTGGTCCAGGCAGAGGGTGGGGAGGGGTGGTGGGCGTGGTGGCCTGGACAGGGACCCCACCACCTGGAGGCCCAGGAACAGGGGTCGGGCCACCTGTCCACATGGCAGGTGCGGACTCTGTCCATCCTGGGGCTCCGGGCGGCAGTGAGCCGGGGGGGGGGTGACCTGAGCAGGCAGCCTTCTGGTGACACCAGAGCCCACCCAAGTGCTCCTGCAGGATGTCACCCTGAGACGGGAGCTGGGCAGGCACAGTGAGGCCACCATGTCCCCTGATGGGCAGGAGGCAGCCTCCCCGGAGACCAGCAAAGACAAGGTCCCTCTGTGACGTAGTGATGACAGAAAGGGGACCGCACCCAGGTGAAATGTAGCACAGACACAACGAGGCCACCGGCAGAGCACGGACGTGACACCCTCCTCCCAGCTGGGCTCCATCCCAGGGGACCTCTGCCGACTCCGCTTCAGCCTGTACCAGGCAGCCCTCCTCCTCGTCCCACATGACACACGTGAAGAGACTCGGTCACAGGCCCAGACCTGCTGTGTGACCCAATGGAGCTGCCCCTGGCCGAACAGGAGAAATGGAAACGTGTGCACACACAGACGTCCATGAGTTCATAGCACCGTTATTATTCATCACAGCCCCAAGGCGGAGCCAAGCCAAACGTCCATCAGCTGGGTAAAGAAATCATGGTCCATCCACGCACTAGAATATTATTCAGACAGAAACAGGAGCAAAGCACTGATGCGGCTATGGCAGGGATGGACTTTGAAAACGTGATGCTCAGTGAGAGGAGCTAGCCCCTAAAAACCACTTACCGTGAGAGTCTGGCTGCAGGAAACGTCCAGAGCAGGCAAAAGACAGGGACCCGCATGGACTAGGGGTCGCCAGGGGCTGGAGCAGGGTGGAGAAGGGACTGCCCGTGCTGTGGTTTCTTTCAAGCAGGTAATGAAAGTTTTCTGCGATTAGATGGGGTGGTGTTTGCACAGTCTTATGAAGATACTAAAAAATAGAGAATGGTATTTTAAAAAGGGCAATTTTTACAGTATGGGATTTACATCCCCTTTAAAAGCAAAGACACTGAATGTAGAATGACCCTTCCTTCCAGAAAGAGCCCTGCCCAAAGCACAGAAGGAACGCAGCCTTGAACCCAGGGGCCCCACGAAGCCCAAACCCCATTGGGCCACATGGACAGCCTCTGAGGCCCCGCGGTCCCCACGCCTCCTCCTACAACCAGCGAGAGACCTGCCTGCTCCCCTGGGAGCGGCCTGTGCCCGGGGAGGGGGCACCACAGACGGCTGAACATCCTTCCTGAGCATGTCCTCATCCACGAGGGCTGGGGTGACTCTGAAGGAACTGGGTTATTTCCGAGGATACAGACTCAGAGCACCACCTCTGCTCTGAACCGCCAGCCTACCGAGGCCGCAGCGGGCTCGCTGAAAACGCCTTCCAGGTTGGGCGGTCAGAGCACGCGGCCACTTCTGCCAGGCCTCCTCCATCCCCGGGCCCTGCAGGGGGAGTGGGCTCTGTAAGGGGAGTGGGCTCTGCAGGCCTTCCTCCCAGACCCGGGTCCGACCTGTGCCACGCAAAGCCCGTGGCTCTCCTGCACCCTAGCTGGAGCGGCATGGGTGCAATGACGTCTACGTGTCTGAGCCGCCCTCTCTGAGTGGGAGAGGACCCTGTCTGGCGACACTGTGTCTGCCTGATGTACTGGGCTACGGGCAGGTGTCCTTCTGCACAGACCCGAGAGGAGCCGGCTCGTGGCTGTCCTGGCCTCTCCTGCCCTTGGACGGCGGCAGGGATGTTGTAATGGAGACCCAGTGAGGCCGGGTATCCTGGCACTGGTGAGAAATAACGTCCGTCTGGGCTTCCCAGGTGGAGCAGTGGTAAAGAATCTGCCCACCAAAGCAGGAGATGTAAGAGATGTGGGTTCAATCTCTGGGTCAGGAAGTCCCCCTGGAGAAGGGAATGGCCACCCACTCCAGTATTCCTGTCTAGGAAATCCCATGGACAGAGGAGCCTGGTGGGCTACCATCCATGGAGTTGCAAACAGCTGTACAGGACTGAGTGTGCACGTCCGCACGCAGCCTGTGATGGGTGTGTGCCGGAGGTGGGAAGTGCACACCTTGCGAAGATGCTAGTGTTTTTAGATTCTTCCTGCTGCACAACAAAGCCCATTCTGAGTGATGCAGCTGCCTTGGAGTCTTTTACCAACTCAGTCCTGCCCTAAACAGGAAAGCGGCCAGACAAGGTCTGGGGTTGGGGAGAGTCACGTGGGCTCCTAGCACCTCATCCAGGTGATGTGTGGGTCGGCAGAGTGTCGGTGGCAGTGAGGAGTGGAGGGTGGAGAGCGGTGGGCCTGCATCTGATGGGTCAGGAATGATTGCTCCCCCCGGGGCAGAGGGGCAGCATGGGGGGAAGCAAGGGTGGTTCCCTGGCTCTTGGATGGGCAGCTCTACGGGGAGGCTTCACGGTCAGAGTGAGTGGCCAAGGCGGGGGCCAGGAGTGGCTCACTTCTGTGCGTGTGGACTGTGAGCCCTGGGCACACGCTGGTGCAAACAGTGAGCTATGAAGGGAATAAAGAATAAAGCACTCGGTCATTCTCCTGCCTTGCACTGGGGCTTGGGGGAGAAACAGCCTGGAGGAGACGTCCGTGCAGACACAGCGCAGACCCGGCTCCCGTGACTGTGGGGTCCAGCCGGGCTGGTCTGCGTCTGCAAGGCAGGCCCTCGAGCAGGGCAGGCTGGACCCCTCGGCACAGGTGGGGTTTCCTCCTCTGCTCCGCTACTAAGACCTTTCCACTGACTGCGTCAGGCCCACCCGTCATCTGGGGTGACTGTGCCAGCAGACATGGATTTGAGCCACGTCTGTGGAGCCCTCGCTGCCTGTGTGGCTCCACCTCCCAGGCCAACTCTGGAAATCCAGGAGGAACATGGAACTCACCACGTTTCCATCTCTCAGGGTCACGGCCGAACCCCGGCTCCCAGAACCTGACAGGTATGTACGTAAGCAAAGCAGTTGATGTGCCCGTATATTTATGATGGGAGAATAAGACAGAGATCTTCTGAACTTTTGATTAATTCAAAAGTGTTTCCTGCTATACAGTGTGAGATGAGGATCACTAGCTATTTAAAAATTGCTTCCCTTTCGGGGTCTCCACTTCAATCAGGTCCTGAAAGTGTGCAGGTATGTAGACACGGCTTCTCCATGGCAGAGTGGCGTCCCGGCCCCATAGGAGATTGAAATGGACCACCGATGCTCCAGCTTCCTCTGACCGAGGCTCCCCCCATGAGCATCAGAACAAGGGCCCAGTGAGACACGGCGCCTCCCCAGCCAGGTGGGCCTGCAGGACCTGCAGCGCAGCAGGTCTGCTCAACGGCCTGGGGGTTCAGATGTCCCCCTTTCTTGGCAGCTGTCCGTGGATTCCTTCTGTCAGAACACTCCCGTCTCCGGAGAGGGAAGGTCTCGACCAGTGGGCTGTGACAGACACACCGCAGGGTGCCAGCCTCCCTGCCGAGGCGTGTCTGTGGTTCCTGGGTGACGGTCCAGGGCTGAATCTGATTTTGTATCACCTTGAGGTTCGTGCCCAGCTTCTCCTCCGAGTCAGGCCTTTACTGACTCAGAGGGGTCACTAAGGGACCGCTGTGCTAAAATTAGGGACTCGGCTAAAATTAATTGCGGGTCTTTGCTCAGCCACTAAAAAACGTATCACAACTCACCCCTTCCTGGCCAGCAGGCACGGGGCGCAGAGCCAGACCCAGTCTTGAGGAGCCTGGACTCCGCTCAGGCCGCGTGGGCCGGGGAGCGGCTGTCCTCACACCGCCACTAGATCACCTGTCGGGAGGCGGGGAGCCCTGTCCCCCAGTCCATGACCGGCCATCAGTCTCCACGGGACACTGCGGAGACGCTTGGTCTTCAGCTTCCATCTCATCTTCTTTCTGGTGATGAAGCTGAAAAGCTAATGTCGACACCTGGAATGGAAGGAATGGGGGTCGTTCTGTTTCACTGCTGACCCAGGAGGTCACGTGATGGAAGCTCGGGGAGGCCTCCCGGTCAGACTTGGCCTTCCTGCGTCCGGCCCAGCCTGCCAGGGCGGGGGCGGTCTGGGGTTGGCCAGTGGCATGTGCTCCCACCTGCTCGTCCAGCCTGCCTGCTGGCACCACGTTAGCCTGTGGGGCGGGCACTGTCCCCTCTGCCCACACCTGCAGCTTGGAGCCCTCAGTCACTACCCCGCAAGATCTCCTGGCAGACGGAGGGGGGCACACTGCCCCTGCATGCGCGCCCTCTGAAAATCGCTTAACTGAGACAGCTTGGAAGAGGTTGCCTGGGCTTTAAGCCCGGGGCCCTCAGGGTGACTGCCCAGTGCAGACCCCGCCCCTGAAAAGCTCAGAGCAGAGCACCGTCTCCACTGTCCAGGACCACAGCAGCGGGGGATCCACCTCAAAGCGAGGCCTCGATTACTGACGGTTATTCCAGAAACGAGGCCCCGCTCTCCAGCGCGCGCTCCACGATGACTGGAAAGCCCGCACGTTCAGGCGCAGGCCCTGCTCCCCGGCAAGCGCTCCACAATGACTGGAAGGCCCGCACGTTCAGGCGCAGGCCCTGCTCCCCGGCAAGCGCTCCACAATGACTGGAAGGCCCGCAGGCTCAGGTGCAGGCCCCGCTTCCCAGCGGGCGCTCCACGATGCCTGGAAAGCCCGCTCGCTCAGGTGCAGGCCCTGCAGGGCTGCCGCGGCGATCAGACAAGGAGCTGCTGCAATCGGCCCTGCCACTCCTGGTTCTCGAGAGTGATCTGAAAGCCTTGCTTCTCGGCCCTGAGCTCTGCTGCCCTCATCCGTCGGTCCACAGTCAACCAGTCCACTGACTGAAAGCTTTCCTTTGCCAGCGGTACAGGGACCCGAGGTCACATCCCCCAGTCGGGAAGACGGGGAACTTCCCAGCCCAGAACTCTGAAGGTGCAGGGGAAACAGCCCGGAAGCCTGGCTCCCAAATCTTCATCTAGATTACAGTTGTGTGTACACATGTCCCTGGGAATCACCAAACTCTAAATACCGCCTCAGTTCAGTTCAGACGCTCAGTCATGTCCGACTCTATGTGACCCCATGAATTGCAGCATGCCAGGCCTCTCTGTCCATCACCAACTCCCGGAGTCCACCCAAACCCATGTCCATCGAGTTGGTGATGCCATCCAACCATCTCATCCTCTGTCGTCCCCTTCTCCTCCCACCCCCAATCCTACCCAGCATTAGGGTCTTTTCCAATGAGTCAACCCTTCGCATGAGGTGGCCAAAGTATTGGAGTTTTAGCTTCAACATCAGACCTTCCAATGAACACCCAGGATTGCTCTCTTTTAGGATGGATTGATTGGATCTCCTTGCAGTCCAAGGGACTCTCAAGAGTCTTCTCCAACACCACAGTTCAAAAGCATCAATTCTTCGGCGCTCAGCTTTCTTCACCGTCCAACTCTCACATCATACATGACCACTGGAAAAACCATAGCCTTGACTAGACAGACTTTTATTGGCAAAGTAATGTCTCTGCTTTTAAATATGCTCTCTAGGTTGGCCATAACCTTCCTTCCAAGGAGTAAGCGTCTTTTAATTTCATGGCTGCAATCACCATCAGCAGTGATTCTGGAGCCCAAAAAAATAAAGTCAGCCACTGTTTCCACTGTTTCCCCATCTATTTCCCATGAAGTGATGGGACCAGATGCTATGATCTTAGTTTTCTGAACATTGAGCTTTAAGCCAACTTTTTCACTCTCCTCTTTCACCTTCATCAAGAGGCTCCTTAGTTCTTCTTCACTTTCTGCCATAAGGGTGGTGTCATCCGCATATCTGAGATTATTGATATTTCTCCTGGCGATCTTGATTCCAGCTTGTGTTTCTTCCAGCCCAGTGTTTCTCATGATGTACTCTGTATATAAGTTAAATAAGCAGGGTGACAATATACAGCCTTGACGTACTCCTTTTCCTATTTGGAACCAGTCTGTTGTTCCATGTCCAGTTCTAACTGTTGCTTCCTGACCTGCATACAGGTTTCTCAAGAGACAGGTCAGATGGTCTGGTATTCCCATCTCTTTCAGAATTTTCCACAGTTTATTGTGATCCACACAGTCAAAGGCTTTGGCATAGTCAATAAAGCAGAAATAGATGTTTTTCTGGAACTCTCTTGCTTTTTCGATGAGCCAGCGGATATTGGCAATTTGATCTCTGGTTCCTCTGCCTTTTCTAAAACCAGCTTGAACATCTGGAAGTTTACGGTTCACGTATTGCTGAAGCCTGGCTTGGAGAATTTTGAGCATTACTTTACTAGCATGTGAGATGAGTGCAATTGTGCGGTACTTTGAGCATTCTTTGGCATTGCCTTTCTTTGGGATTGGAATGAAAACTGACCTTTTCCAGTCCTGTGGCCACTGCTGAGTTTTCCAAATTTGCTGGCATATCGAGTGCAGCACTTTCACAGCATCACCTTTGAGGATTTGAAATAGCTCAACTGGAATTCCATCACCTCCACTAGCTTTGTTCATAGTGATGCTTTCTAAGGCCCACTTGACTTCACATTCCAAGATGTCTGGCTCTAGGTGAGTAATCACACCATCATGATTATCTGGGTCATGAAGATCTTTTTTGTACAGTTCTTCTGTGTATTCTTGCCACCTCTTCTTAATATCTTCTGCTTCTGTTAGGTCCATACCATTTCTCTCCTTTATCGAGCCTATCTTTGCATGAAATGTTCCTTTGGTATCTCTAATTTTCTTGAAGAGATCTCTAGTCTTTCCCAATCTGTTGTTTTCCTCTATTTGCACTGATCGCTGAGGAAGGCTTTCCTATCTCTCCTTGCTATTCTTTGGAACTCTGCATTCAGATGGGAATATCTTGCCTTTTCAAGTGCATGGCAAACCACTTCAGTATTCTTTCCTTGAGAACCCCATGAACAGTATGAAAAGGCAAAAAGATAGGACACTGAAAGATGAACTCCCCAGGTCAGTAGGTGCCCAATATGCTAATGGAGATCAATGGAGAAATAACTCCAGAAAGAGTGATGGGATGGAGCCAAAGCAAAAATGATACCCAGCTGTGGATGTGACTGGTGATAGACGCAAAGTCCGATGCTGTAAAGAGCAATATTGCATAGGAACCTGGAATGTTAGGTCCATGAATCAAGGCAAACTGGAAGTGGTCTAACAGGAGATGGCAAGAGTGAACATCGACATTCTAGGAATCAGTGAACTAAGATGGACTGGAATGGGTGAATTTAACTCAGAGGACCATTATATCTACTACTGTGGGCAAGAATCCCTTAGAAGAAATGGAGTAGCCATCATGGTCAACAAGAGTCCGAAATGCAGTACTTGGATGCAATCTCAAAAACGACAGAATGATCTCTGTTCGTTTCCAAGGCAAACCATTCAATATCACGGTAATCCAAGTCTATGCCCCGACCAGTAACACTGAAGAAGCTGAAGTTGAACGGTTCTATGAAGACCTACAAGACCTTCTAGAACTAACACCCAAAAAAGATGTCCTTTTCATTATAGGGGACTGGAATGCAAAAGTAGGAAGTCAAGAAACACCTGGCGTAACAGGCAAGTTTGGCCTTGGAGTACAGATTGAAGCAGGGCAAAGGCTAATAGAGTTTTGCCAAGAGAACACAGTGGTAATAGCAAACACGCTATTCCAACAACACAAGAGAAGACTCTACATGTGGACATCACCAGATGGTCAACACCGAAATCAGATTGATTATATTCTTTGCAGCCAAAGATGGAGAAGCTCTATACAGTCAGCAAAAACAAGACTGGGATCAGACTGTGGCTCAGATCATGAACTGCTTATTGCCAAATTCAGACTTAAATTGAAGAAAGTAGGGAAAACCACTAGCCCATTCAGGTATGACCTAAATCAAATCCCTTATGATTATACAGTGGAAGTTACAAATAGATTTAAGGGACTAGACCTGATAGACAGAGTGCCTGATGAACTATGGACAGAGGTTCATGACATTGTACAGGAGACAGGGGTCAAGAAAATCCCATGGAAAAGAAATGCAAAAAAGCAAAATGGCTGTCTGAGGAGGCCTTACAGATAGCTGGGAAGGGAAGAGAAGTGAAAAGCAAAGGAGAAAAGGAAAGATATTCCCATCTGAATGCAGAGTTCCAAAGAGTAGCAAGGAGAGATAAGAAAGCCTTCCTCAGTGATCAATGCAAAGAAATAGAGGAAAAGAACAGGATGGGAAAGACTAGAGATCTCTTCAAGAAAATTAGAGATACCAAAGGAACATTTCATGCAAAGATAGGCTCGATAAAGGAGAGAAATGGTATGGACCTAACAGAAGCAGAAGATATTAAGAAGAGGTGGCAAGAATACACAGAAGAACTGTACAAAAAGTACCGCCTAAGGGCTGCTAAAATATTCCAGTCAAAGAACTGACGGGCTTGGCCAATGCAATTCAGTGAGGGCATCTGAGATTTGGTACCAAGACTGACAGATTAGGGGGGCAAAGACCAGCAGGGGGGCTGCCCTCAGAGGGGGCACATGTATTTCCCTCGAGTGTCCGGCAGGTGTAGGGGGCTTGGACAGCCTTGGTGGGGTCCACGTACTCTGAGTTAAGCCCCATGAACTGCCTGCACGCAGGGTGCCACCTCTCAGATGACCAGGGCGTGCTGAACGCCTCCGGACCGAGGTGTGAGCACAGACTCTGTGCCCCTCCTGCTGACCAGCTGTTCCTGCTGCCACAGGAGTCCCGTTCCTGATGGAAGAGACCCCGTTCTGCACAAGAGGTCTGCTGAGCTCCAGAGACATCAGGGCTTTACAGCTGTGATGGCATCCCGGGAGGAAAGCAGGTCAGAGACCCCCGTGTGGACGGAGGCCCCGCGGCCTCCCAGATGCTCCTGCTTGCAGCCCCTCACCCTCTGAGCCCTAGATTCCAGGCTGTCGGGCTGTGCCTTTCCACACAGACACCGGCAACCAGAAGGCCCCCCAGGGACCCGTCTGGGTAGGAATAGAAGGGTGGAGACAGGAGGCCAGGAGAGAACTTAGCACCCCTGGGGGCTGAGTGAGTGTTGGTGTGTCAAGGCCGTGGAAGGGGCTGCAAGCCGGGGCCTTGGAGACAAGCCTCCTGCGCCAGCAGCCCCTCCGCCCAGACACCCCGTCCCCCGGCCAGTGTGCCCAGCTTAGCGGCCGAGCTCAGTGGTCCCCAAACCTGGCTATGCCTCCGAATCCCTGGGGACACTTTGTAAAAACCTGGGTTCCTAGGTCCCACTATGAGTTGAACTCCCTAGAATCCATATATCGAAGGCCTATCTCCCAGCACCCCGGAATGTGACCTTATTTGGAAACAGTCACTGCAGACATAATACGTTAAGATGAGGTCATCCCGGCAGAGGGTGGGCCCTTAGTCCAACTAGACCGATGTCTTTATAAACGGGGGTGTTTGGACACAGGAGGCACAGGAGGAAGTGCACGTGGGCACACACAGGAGGAAGACAGCCATTCACAAGCCCCAGGGAGGAATCAGCTCTGCCAGCGCCTTCAGCCTGGACTCCTGGCCTCCAGACGGTGAGAGAATATACTCCGCAGTTTAAGCCCCCACGTCTGTGGCACTCTGTTAAGGCAGCCTTAGCGAATCACGATCAGATAGCAGGAGTCCTGGACTCATCTATTCAATAGCCATGGATTGATTCTTATGGGAATTTTGGCAAATCCCATGGACAGGATGGGGCTTTGCGGGTGGCTCAGTGGTAGAGAATCTGCCTACAATGTAGGAGATGCAGGTTCGATCCCTGGGTTGGGAAGATCTCCCGGAGGAGGGCATGGCAACCCACTCCAGTGTTCTTGCCTGGAGAATCCCACGGACAGAGGGTCTACAGTCCATGGGGTCGCAAAGAGTCGGACACGACTGAGTGACTGAGCTCACCGCGCACGTGGACGGGATGCAGAGCTCCGGGAACTGGAATGTGGGTGTGGATGACCTGCGGATGCTGATCACATGCAGATGCGGGTCCAGCAGGTTTGGGGACTGAGACTCTGTTCGTCTACAAGCTCTCACATGTCATCGATGCTGCGGGTCCACGCATCTACCTTTGGATGGCAAGGGGCGAGTGTTTAAAGGCGACCGCTCCCTCCAGGTGCCTGGCCAGGTGTGTGGCTCATCCAAGTGTGTGTGCTCAGCCGTTCAGTTGTGTCCAACTCTTTGTGACCCCATGGACTGTAGCCCACCAGGCACTTCTGTCTGTTGAACTCTCCAGGCAAGAATACTGGAGCGGGTTGCCATTTCCTCCCCCAGGGGCTCTTCCTGACCCAGGGATTGAACTTGTATCTCTTGCATCTCCTGCATTGGCAGGCGGATTCTTTACCTGCAGTGCTGCCTGGGAAGCCTCCATTCAAGTGTGTGATCCATCCAAGCGTGTGTTCCATCCAAATGCATGGGACTCCCCCGCTCACACATGCTAAAGCTGAGTGGGTCCTCCCACGGTCCTCACTCTGCAGATTCAGAATGAGGCACAGAAAGTCAGGGGCTGTCTATGCTCGCACCTCCAGCTCCCAGTGGACTGGGACCTGCAAACCTTTCTCTCCATTCCTGGCCCCGTATCCTCGGGCGCATCCTGTGTTTCTCACCTTGGCTAAATAGTATGTGGATTAAGAACAGGAAACGCTGCTCTCTCCTTGAGAGTTCACAAGCCAATTGAAAGACTCAAAGCTGGCTAAAGAGAAGTGGATGATAGAGGCAATTAAGCCCTAAACTGACCTCAGTTATCGTGAAGCTCATTCATTTACACAGCCTCTCCGGGGCTGGCCCAGACCCCCCGGCCTCCCCATCAGCGGACCTCTCATGTAGCGGAGCCCAGCTGCCTCCCTCCCGTCCCCTCCCCGGGGCCGCCTCTGGCTTCCTCAGGAGGGGGCTGTCACACTTTTCTGTGGCCTCCCCAGGGCTGGCACAGGACTGGCTAGTTTCCCCACCTCTAGGAACTTGCATATCTTCTCAGGGGGCTTTGGCACCATCCCCTTTAATGATCTTTTTCAAAATTAATTTTTATGGAAGTATAGCTGCATTATGCTGCTGGGCAGTCTCTGCTGTACAGCAAAGGGCATCAGCCTTAGGTATACATGTGGCCCCTCTCCTGTTGTATTCCCTTCCCACTTAGGTCACCCGGGGGCATTGAGTGAAGTCCCCCGTCCTGTGCAGCAGGTTTTCATTCGTTACCCACTTTATATGGGGTGGGGTGTGTATGTCAGTCCAAGCTCCCAGTTCATCCTGCCCACCTTTCTCCTTGGTGTCCATACATCTCTTCTCTACATCTGCGCCTCTAGTTTCTGTTTTGCAAATAAGATCGTCTATACCATTTTTCTAGATTCCACACATACGCCTTAATAAACATACTTGTTTTCTCTTTCTGACTTACCTTACTCTGTAAGACGCCCTCTAGGTTCATCCACGTCTCCACAAATGGCCCATTTAATTCTAGACAGACACAGTAGAGGGTAGTGGTCAAGGTCACGGCTCTGCAGCAAACCTGCAGCCTCCATGTTCAAGTTGGAGCCTCAGTTTTCTTATCTGTGAAATGGAAGCATCAGCACCACTTCCCTCCTGGGGCTCAAACAGGAAAGCAAACATCAGAAGCAAAGTGAAAGTCGCTCAGTCAGGTCCAACTCTTTGTGACCCCATGGACCATATAGTCCATGGAATTCTCCAGGCCAGAATGCTAGAGTGGGGAGCCTTTCCCTTCTCCAGAAGATCTTCCCAACATTGAACCCAGGTCTCCTGCATTGCAGGCGGATTCTTTACCAGCTGAGCCACCAGGGAAGCTCACACAGGGAAGGTGACCACAGATGCTAGCTCTGGTCAAGTATCTGTTTCATTTGTTAAGAGTCTGTTTTTATTATGAAATGCTACATCCATCGCATTTAAAAACCCATGCATGTACACCCACAGTATATCTGGTAAAATTATAATAAAATAAACACCAATGTTTCTAGTAGTCATATATGGGTATGAGAGTTGGACTATAAAGAAAGCTGAGCGCAGAAGAATGATGCTTTTGAACTGTGGTGCTGGAGAAGACTCTTAGAGTCCCTTGGACTGCAAGGAGATCCAACCAGTCCATCTTAAAGGAGATCAGTCCTGGGTGTTCATTGGAAGGACTGATGCTGAAGCTGAAACTCCAATACTTTGGCCACCTGATGCGAAGAGTTGACTCACTGGAAAAGAGCCTGATGCTGGGAAAGATTGAAGGCAGGAGGAGAAGGGGACGACAGAGGATGAGATGGCTGGATGGCATCACCGACTCTATGGACATGAGTTTGGGTGGACTCCAGGAGTTGGTGATGGACAGGCGTGCTGCAGACCATGGGTTCAGAAAGAGTTGGACACGACTGAGCAACTGGACTGACCTGAAACACCAATGCACCTGCCATCCAGGTAGAGACACTGAGCACCTCCAGTGAGCCTCCTCAGGACGTCTGTCGATGGGAATCACCACCATGGAGCCCCCACATACAAGGTTTACTTTTTCCAGTGGTATTTCTCTCTATTTGGGCATATCCCTAAAATATAATGTGAAGTTTTCAATTTGGAGACTTCATTTACATGGTATCATTCCTCATCTTCTCATCCCATCCTCTGTATTTGAGAGGTTTCTATTCCTCTTCGCTGATGGAAGTATCCTGGCCGATCACACTGCTATCTAGTTCCTATGCTGGACTGTAGCCCCTCCTGTCACTAGGCACAGTGGAGCTATGAACAGTCATGGTCACACCTTCCCTGCCCTGCACCCGCCATTTATACGCTAACGATCCTCTGGGTACTGTGCCCGGGAGTGGGATTACTGATCTCAGGAAAGGCACAAACGCAGCACGCTTTTGGACAACAAGCGCTGTTTTCCAGTATCATTTTCCCAGTTCACATGAGCTGCCATCAGCAGGTGAATATTCTCATTCTCACCAACACTTGGTAGTGGCTGCCTTTTTCATTTGAATCTTGTCTGCTTCTTAAATTTTAACCACTCTGGTGGGTGAAACAAATCTGAGTGTGATTTTAATTTGCATTTTTATTAGTGATGAGTTTGACCATCATTTAAAACAGTTATTAACTGTTAATGTCTTCTATTTTGTGAAAAGTGTTTTTATATATTGTCTTCCATTTTCACTGGTTGACGTGTCTTTTTCTTAAAGGTTTATAAGATACTGTAATTCTGGGTATACTAATTTGTCCTAGATTAAATGCATTGTAAATATCTTGTTGCATTTTGTGTGGCTATTTCCTTACTTTTTAATGATGCCGTTTCATAAACAAAGGCTTCTGCTTCTAAGATGCTTTATGGTTAGTGCTTTTGTGTCTTGTTTAAGCAACCCAAGGATTCCTATAATGCCATCTTTTAAAATATTTATAGCTATGCTTCTTGCTTTTAATTCTTTAAACAATCTGTAATTGATGCTTTTAAGATTGTAATGTAGGAGGCATTTTTTTTGGTCCGTGTGGCTAAGTGGCTGTCTTGAATCACACACTGAGTGGTTCTTCTCTCTCCTGCTGGACTGCAGCGCGGTCCTGCACTTTATATCCTCTCCTTGGGTTTCGTATTCCATTCCATAAGTCTCTCTTTCCTGTCCTTGCACCAACACCCCGCTCTGATCGTGAACGTGGATTTACGACTCACGGAGTAGGCTTCAGGAGCATCTTGGCTCGCCTTGGTCCTTTGCTCCTCCATATGAATGTGAGAATTATCTTGTCAGTTTCTACAGAGACCAGCACTGGAATTTTCCCTGAATCTCTGACTCCGTGTAGGCAGATTTGACATCTTTGAATATTGAATCTTCCTCTCCATAAATATGAAATATATTTCGGTGTATTTATGCTTTTCAATAAAGATGTGCAATTTTCCTCACGTGAGCTTTGGCACATATTTCAGTAATTGCTCCCTGTGTACCTTGCATTGTTGTTGCTATAAAAATTTGTAGAAGTGACATTTCAAATATTGATGAATTATAACACAGTAACTGTGTTTTTGTATTTATTGATCTTATATCTAGTGCTTTACTAAATGCACACATACTAATTTTAATCACATTTTTGGAGAATATTTCAAGGACTCTATCTATTTAATGTATACATTAATACCTCCAAATAATGATAATATTTCCCTTTCCATTTTCTTATTTTTTTTACTTTATTTTATGAAGCTGTCTAGAATGTCTCACAAATAATGAGATAAAAATTATTCCTTCTTATTCATGATGTTATTCTTTTAAAAATTTTACTTGGAGTATATTTGATTTATAACATTGTGTTAGTTTATGCTGTACACCAAAGTGAATCACATATGCATACATCCATTCTTTTTTAGGTTCTTTCCCCACATAGGTCATTATAGAGTATTGAGTAGAGCTCCCTGTGCTGTGCAGCAGGTCCTGATGAGTTATCTATTTTATCCATAGCAGTTGGAGGAGGAAATGGCAGCCCACTCAGTACTCTTGCCTGGGAAATCCCACGGACAGGGGAGCCTGGCGGGCTACAGTCTGTGGGGTCGCAGAGTCGGACACGACGGAAGAGATGAAGCACCCACAGTAGTGTGTGTGTGTCCATCCCAGTCTCCCCACTCTCCCTCCCCTTGCTCATGCGTTAAATGAAATGTCTCCGAATTTTGTTATGAAGCAGGAGCCACCCTGGAAGCCGTGGTCCCGCAACCTGTGTTGAGGATCTGCCTGTTACCACTCTGCTGAGAGCCTGCCCCTGCTCCCTCGCTGGGATGCCAGGGCCGGGCGTCTGTGAATCCAATCTCTCAGACTCCCTTGCCAGCCGGCATCTAACTAGGTTCTGCTCTTGGGAAGGTCTGATGGGAGATGGAAGGCAGAAGGAGGCAAGAGGAGACTTTCTTCCTGTTTCCAGCTGCTGTCAGCATGGCAGCTGGAGCAGAAATCCAGATCCTACAGCTTGGCACCCCTCTCCCTGGGTGACCCCAGCCCTGGCCCCTCCAGGACCCCTGAGATGAGCCATGCCTAGTTAGCTGTTCCCTGAACACCAGCTGTATAACTCCCATGTGATGGCCAAGCCCCAGCCAAACGGTGTCTGTGTGTGTGTGTGTAGGGGCATGACCTTCTGAGCCACTACGTTCAGGCCCAGCTGTGATATCAGGTCTCGAGATTATTATATTTGAGTTGGCTCAGCCCGCTGGTGATAGCTGTTCCTAGAATGTATTGCCTTGTGGGTACCTCATTAAACAAATACAGGCCTTCAGCAAATCAACAACCCCTGCATTAAATCCCCTAATTTAATATCTCTAGCAAAGTTTCCATATTCTGACTGAAGTGGAAATGAAAGTGTTAGTCGTTCAGTTGTGCCTGACTCTTTGCGACCCCACGGACTATAGCCCTCCAGGCTCCTCTGTCCATGGAATTCTCCAGGCAAGAATACTGGAGTGGATTGCCATTCCCTTCTTGTGGGGATCTTCCAGACCCAGGGATTGAACCTGGGTCTCCTGCATTGCAGGCAGATTCTTTACCAGCTGAGCCACCAGGGAAGTCCGTAGACCTTAATTTATTGAATCACTTTTATTCCATAAGAAAATGTTTGGTTTTAGTTTTGGTTTTGGTTTTAGTTTTCATCAGAATTGGTGTCAAATTTCATTCCATTTGATTCCATTAATATGAATCAGTTTCGATAACACCATGCTCTCCTCCTTAATGGTGTTAATATCCTGTTTGAGTACCCAGATCATGCCAATCTGGCAGAACGTGTCTTCCTGACCTCTGACAGGTTTCTAGACTTGGCGACATCTTTTGGAAGTTTGTCAGTGTCCCCCTCTTAAAGGAACAGGTTTTTGTTTTGATAAATTACTTTGAAAATGCAATGTATTCACTTATCTGGTTGCAGGGTGTGTGCTCCTTCTGTGCTGGCCTCTCTGTTTGTGGATCGTGGCTCTAGAGCGCATGGTCTTGGTGGCTGTGGCTCCTGGGCTCAGTAGTACGCTGTGTCTTCCTGGACTGGGGATTGAACCTGTGTCCTCTGCACTGGCAGGAAGATTCTTAGTCACTAGACCCCCAGGGAAGTCCTGATAAGTTATTTTTTATTTATCAAGTTAATTTCATTAATGTATCAGAGATCTGAAATGAGAGATTGAGCTATGAAATCTGTTTTACAAGACCTGGAGAGCATGTGGGTGAGAGAATTGGATGGAAATCCAGGCGGAGTCCCCATGCGGTTAGTGCGCAGTAGGGGCGCGTGTTTCTCCAGCCCTCGCGGTTCTGCATTATACTCACCTCACGTCAACCCCATCTGAAAGATACTTCCAGTGCTTCTAATAGACCAACTGTTATTATTTTTAAATCTAATAGCATGTATATACTATTGCCAAATCTCACGCATTCTATATTATTCTTTGTTCACAATTATTTACATTTTCCCAGTGTGGTCAGCATCTATTCTTGTGCCTTGCTCTTCTTCCATACTTCATGAGTGTTTTTGTCAAAGTTTCTTCTTACATCTCATGTTTTTGTTCTGGGGTCATTGTCTTTCTTTCTGAAGTACATCTTTTAGAAGGATTTTTTTTGCTAAGGATCTGTTGATATTTTCCTTTTGAAAATTTTTTATCCCCCCTCTACTATTTTTGCTGGTCACAGAATGCTGCACTAATCCTCACTTTCTCTCAGCATCCTGAATGTGTTACTACACAACTTTACCATGGCTGCTGTTAGGGATCTGATGTCAATGTAATTGTTAATCTTTTCCGGGTGAATGGCCTTTTCTCTGTAGAGTTTTGTAAGAACTTTGTGTTTTATGCAGTCTCGTGACCATGAATCCAGGTGTAACTTCCCTTTCACGTGTCCTTCTGGTTGTGTGCTTTGCTTTTTGTGTCTGTGGATTCACGCCTTTCCTCGGTTCTGAAAAATCACCAGCCGTTATCATTTATTTTCATTCTTCCTGCCCCAGTCTCTTTGGCTGGAGTTCCGGTTGCGCACGCATGAGATTTCCTTGCGTTACTTCCTGTATTTCTTCACTTCTCTCACACCTTTCATCTCCTCTTTCTCTCTGCTGCATTTTGCTGATTTTATCTGATATGTCTTCCAGTTCTTGGATTTATTTCTTAACTGTATCTAGTCTGCTGTGTAACTCAGCTATTGTACTGCTCATTGTAGCCATTGCGTTTTAATTTCCAAAGTTTTATTACTTCTTTATGAACTCTGTCTGGTCATTTTTGTGTTCAATCACTTCTTACTCATTTTCTTATGTCGTATTTCAATTTTTTAAATTTCCATATAGAATTATTTTATACTCTTCTAACAGTTAAATGTCAAATCTCTCTCTCTCTCTCTTTATGCTGCCTCTTAATATTGGTGGTTTCTTCTTTGTGTTTTATTTTATATCATTTTTAGTTAAATTTTGTTTCACCTTCATGCTTGGCTGAATTTAACCTGTGGTCATTCTGAGAGATCTGAATTGAGGATTTACTTATCCAGAAAAAAGTTGTATTGTTACTGCTGCTGCTGCTAAGTCACTGCAGTCGTGTCCGACTCTGCGACCCCATGGACTGCAGCCCAGCAGGCTCCCCCGTCCATGGGATTTTCCAGGCAAGAGTCGTGGAGTGGGTGCTGTTGCCTTTTCCTATTGTTACCATCAGGTACCAGAAGGAGCCAGCAACCTGAAATCTCTGTGATTCTTTAGCCAGAGTCTGTGACAATGGAGATAAAGTTGAACTTCAGAGTTGTGTGAGAACAGGGTGGTAACCACAGGTAATCAGCGGAGACGACTGTTATCGTCACTATTTTTTTCCACCTGGGACTGTAGCGGAGGAGGCAGAGTCCACGGCGCTCCCCTCGGTTTTCAGGTGGCTCCGCCCCACCCTCTTCAGGAGACACAGGTCCCCAGGACCTGGCTTCACATGGAGATCTCAGCTTGGCTCCAACACTAGGCAGGGACCACATCTTATTCCTGACACCCCAAGCTGACACTGGCCCCCAGATTCTCGCTTCTTGATCAGTATCAGCTGTTCCTCCAGAGCAGCACCAGCTTTGTGGTTGCATCATGTTCTTCTACCAACTTTTATGGTTTTGATATGTTCCTACTTATTTCTTCTTCATAGGTAATTTCAATTTCAACGTTTCTAGACAAAGTTTTATATATATATATATACTGTAGTTTACCCAGAATCTGGGAGATTTTTGTGTCTGAGAGCAACTCAGAAGACCCATTCCATCAAGCTGCTCTGAATGTGGCTTTATATTTCAGACGCAATGGAGTCAACGTGGATGGTGAGGAGCTTTATGGTCAAGAGTGGGATGAGACGTCTTCAAGATGTCATTTGGTAAAGATGAGAACCTGGGCCTGATGGTGGACTTTTCTGGGCTCTTTACAGTCACGGGTCTGATAATAGCATCTTTGGGAACCTGTCTCGGGGCTAAACAAGGGCATGTCTGTAAAGTGCAGGGGCAGTATCCTGCACAAATTTTGCCCCAGCGTTTGCTGGCAGGATACACGGTGATGTCACTAACGGCAGTGCCCCCTCCTCGAGGCTCATCTAAGGTCTCCGTCCCTCTCGACTGAACCAGGGCCTCACTGTCGCCCCATTGCACTCGGTCCTTTCCAAAACTGCGGTAACTGAGCATCACTCACGTGGTCACAGGGCAGTCACTGCAGGCCTTGTTGTCCGCAGTGTCCAGCCCCCGGACCTAGGAATGAGTGAGTGAGAGTGACAGAGTTCTAACAATCACACTCACGTTTATACGATGCAAGGTGGTTTGCTGCACTGAGAGAATAACAGACGCTCAGTATGCTCTGTTGAAACCTTAAAGTTGGTTCCCAGACAACGGCAGTTCTTGTGCTTTGCTGAACATACAGGCTTCAGGCTGGTGGCGGGGACTGCTTACCACTCAGGTGGATGCCCCTTGCTCACCTACACCCTGGGTTTCAGCCCCTGTGGGTGGCTAGGACCTTCTTCCCTAGAGCTGGCACCTCTCTGGACTTTGGTCCAAGGTAAGCCGTATCCTCACCTATTCACCAGGGCAAGTCCTCAAAAGAGGTTGGAATCTGACTGTCTGGTCCTTCAGGGAGGATTGAACTCTGATCTTGGGTTACATGCATCAAATATACCCTTTGTTAGGAAAAAGAAGAAAGCATGATCTGTTGTGATTTTAAAGTGTCTTTAGTACAGGTTGTATTAATATGGGATTTAAAGGAGATGGGTGGATATTGAGCAGCAAACCAGAAGTAATAATTGCCTCAATTTATTTTTCAGAAACCAAAATTAGAGACAAATGTGTCCCCAGTCTCCTTTCTGGAAACACAGCCTCCTCAAACCAGCTATGCTTAATTTAGATAAAAAGCCATTATCCCTCCTGAGTCCTTGGGGTTTCCTGCACCTGCAGCCCCATTACTTTGGTTCATTTCTCCCTGGAATTCCTTTGGATCATACCTCGTGTTCAAGGTTTGTTTGTGTAATTTCAACAAACATTTGCAGGGCACTTGGCAGGGGAGGCATGGTGTGTGGGTTCAGGGCACAGAGGGGCGAGGGGCCAGGCATCCAAGATCCTGGTCAGGGGAGGGCGGCACAGCAGGGGCTGCTGACCTGACCCTCAGGGCACAGAGGGGCGAGGGGCCAGGCATCCAAGATCCTGGTCAGGGGAGGGCGGCACAGCAGGGGCTGCTGACATGACTCTTAGGCACGTGGTTGGTGAATTTGGGGCACTATGGGAATACAGAAGCGGTACCATTGAGGCTGTCTAGATGGATCCTACAGAGGAAATATGAGGAAAACTGGAGGATGAGCAAGAGTGAGGGACGTGAAGCCAGAAGGAAGAGGTGCCAAGGGGAGGAATGTCAGGGAAGGGTCGCAGGCAAGGCATGAGCAGAAAATAAAAGGTTTATCCTTCAAATCAGAATGCGTTGAGACCAAGAGAGATGCTCTAAGTCCCTGGTTGGGACCACGGGTGTGAGTCAGCGTGGACCAGGCAAACTGGGCATCTGGCCACCACGTGTGGAGGAGCCCATGCCACCTGGCCTGACGCAGATGGCACAGCGTGCTGTCAGTGCTGGGGTTTGGTCCCTGGCTGTTCGTGCAGGTCAGGCCAGGTCTGGGCATCCTGAGGGAGGGCCATGCCCCTGCTCGGGGCTCAGCTCCCCTGGATCCGGCCTCCCACCCCCTGCCCTGGGATTCTCCCGCGTGGAGGAGGACAAAAGCGACTCCTCATTCTTAACTCCTCAGCCTCTTTCACATCCATCTGCTGCCCGCTGCTCTTTGCTTTGTGCCAGTTCTCATGAGATTTTAATAAACATGCTTGAGCATCCATTTGCTCACAGTCCTTTGGATGCAGAGACTCATCTGCTATCTGGAGTGACAGTGAGTGTGTGGGGGAGGTGGCCAGGATGAAGCAGGTGATCTGGCAGGAGGAGCTTGGGTGCTGAGACCCCTGGAATCTAGTCTCATATGTCCTCTGGAGGGGGCAGCTCTCTGATGCTTTCTAAGACCCTTCTGCTCACTGTCCAATTTATTTCTCACTCTGCGGTGAGGACAGCGTCGCTGGGCCATCACGGGGACTTAGTGGGAATGCCAGGTGGGATGGAGTGATAAACCACTCCTGTAAATCAATCTCTTGAAGTTTTAAGATTGCTTTTTCTACTTAATCCCAAGGAATTTCAAGTCAAAGCTCCCTTTAATGTGAGCTAGAACCGGAGCCAGGTACTTCAGGTCCAGGGCATACATTTATTGTCAATTTTTACTTATAGAAAAGATGGTGGCACAGAAGGAGCAAATAATAATAAACTACACAGTTTCCTTTATTATAAATTCCACATGGACAGTTGATTCTCATGGAAGGCTTTCACTGGTTCTTGCTGGTCTTGTATGAGAAGCCAACTAGAATTGCAACAGATGACTGAGACTAGGTCCGGGAGGAAAGCTGGCTGATATTTTCGTTTGCATTGTGAGTAACATATAAGATAAAAGCGAGGTAACCAAGACCACTGGCCAGTGACTGGAAGAACTCCTTTCTGAAGCTGGAGGCTCACGTTCGGGTACTGGAGGGATCTTTCTCATCTTCTATGCGATACCCTGCACAGCAGCTACAAGCACACACGCTTTATTCCGCTCCTCTGAACCCTGGGCGTTCTCTCCATCATACTTCTAAACAGACCACAAAATGGCAAACTGCCTGGATCTGTGGCATTTGCCAATTTCCATGGTGTGAATATTCACACCACAGCGGATTTCAAAATATAAACCTGACTCCATTCTTACGGCAGCCAGTAAGTAAGGATGGGGGGAAGGGATAGTCAGGGAGCTTGGGGTGGACGTGCGCACACGGCTGTATTTAACATGCACAACCAGCGAGGGCCTACTGTACGGCATAGGGAACTCTGCTCAATTTTATGTGACAGTCTGGGTGGAAGGGGAGTTTAGGGGAGAATGGATACCTGTGTATGTATGCCTGAGTCCCTTTGCTGTCCACCTGAAACTATCACAACATTGTTAATCAGCTATACTCTAATACAAAATAAAAAGTAAAACAATGTGATTTCCTTGAGTGGCAAGGGGAGGTAGTGTTTGGAAGTGATGCTGTGTCCATATGGTTATACTGCGATCCACTGCACAGGAAAAGCAGATGTAAACAAGAGTTCAGGAGTGAAAATCCCACTGACATGCAGTGAAGCCATTAGGAGGTGCTGAGTAAGCTATTAGGAGGAGCTATTAAGTATCCATTGTCCTTATCTAATGTACTTGACAGTAAGTTGCTTCATCATGTCCGACTCTGCAACCAAATGGACTGTAGCCCGCCACGCTCCTCTGTCTGTGAAATTCTCCAGGCAAGAATACCCGAGCGGATTGCCACGTCCAGGGGATCTTTCAGACCCAGGGATCGAACTCACGTCTCCTCTGCCTCCTGCACTGCAGAGAGAATCTTTACCGCTGAGCCACCGGGAAAGCAATGCCTGTTGTCTTGGCTTCCTAGGGCCGCCTTAAATGACAACAAACAGGCTGGCTTACAATGACAGACGCTTCTGAAGGCCACAAGTCTGAAATCGGGGTGTTGGCAGGGCCGTGCCCCCCCCCGTCCTCCCCACCGTGGGGGGAGTCCTGCCTGTTCCTCCGGCTTCTGGAGCTCCAGGTGTCTGTGGCTGCATCACGCCACCCTTGCCTCCGTCTTCACATGGTCGCCTCCTCTGAGCATCTGAATCCCAAGTCTCCTTCTGCCTTTCTCTTACGAGCCCACCACCTGCTCAAATCTAGCGTGACCTCATCTCAGGAGCCTTAACTTAATACATCTCCAAGACCCTTGTTCTAAACAAGCAAACTCACATGACCAGGCTCCAAGGGTCCACAGTTCAACCCACTGCACCTATATCTAAGCAACCATCTCATAACACGCCTGAAAAATTAACAACCTTCTCTCATAAGCCAGTGTGAGCCAGCCGCGGAACGCCCCCGGGAAGGGCGTCCTCTCCCATCGCACGTCCAGTGAAAATAAAGTGAAGCCCATTTGTCCTCTCACTCCATCACATGTTAATAATTACTAGACCCCTAGGTGCCCACCAGGCAGGGGGGCTGGCTGGAGGCCCCTCACCCCGAGTACCTGCTCCCCGACCGCCCCATTGGATCTGGCGGGAGCAGGTGGTGGGCGCTGTCCTCCAGGGAGGAGGTGGACGGCGTCAGTGGGCTGGAGGGAGTTCCCCAGCAGCGGCAGTTGGGTCAGAGCCCAGAGAACAGGCAGGGCTCTGGTGGGAGGCGCAGTGCCCCTGACCACCGCGTCTCTGGAGCATCACTGCTCGTTCACCTTGAAGATGGCCAAGCTGGTGGCAGTTCCAAAGGGCGGGAGGCAGTTGGGCCACATCCTCCAGACCTCCCTGCAGCCGGCCTGCAGGGCGGATGTCGCTGAATGGGGCACCGTCCTGGCTGCAGCTGGCAGCCTGGCTCCCCGGGCGCCCACTGAGCTGGTGGTGGTGGGCTCCAGGCCTGAGTCATCGCTGGTGAGAAACTGGGGGAAAGGCAGGGAAATTGTCCAACCCGGTGACATTTTCCTTGACGGGGGAATCAGCAACTACAGGGCTTCTGCCAGTGTCTGAAAAGGAAAGCAGGTGGGAGCTGCAGGGAGGACGGGCCTGCGTGCTGGGCGAACGGGTTCTGCTGCAGGACAGGCCGGGACCTGCCCGAGGGCTCATCCTGGACCTTGCCCTCCTCTCCCACCAGGTTCTGCTGTGCTCGCTCCTTCCAGGGAGCGCCAGAGGACTGAAAGGGGAAAGGCATGAGAATAACATGCCCCCAAAGTCAGGGTGATCGGACTTGCTGGACACCAGAACTGAGAGGATGGGGTCAGGCAGAGCTGGCCGGGGGTCGGGTCAGGAGCTTCACAGTCTAGTCCCAGGCTGGGGTCTCCAGGCAAGCTGTGTTCCGTGTGTCACGCACCCTGGCAGGTGGCCCGGCCCTCCCCACGGCTCCGACAGGAGCCAGGAGAGCGGAAGCCCAGGGGCCCTCCCCAGCTCCCACCTGCAGCAGGTGGGCTGGGGTCTGCTGGAGGTGGGCATCACGTCCCACAGAGTCAGCATAGGGGTGCTGCGGAAGTCACCCCACAGGGCGCGGGCACAGGACGCCCCTCGAGGAGCCACCAGCAGCTTCCTCCCCACATCGGAGGGGCGAAAGTACCGCCCACCCATGAGGTTGTTGTTGAAGCTGAAATATGTCAAAGCATGTCCAGGTAAGCACCACCCACTTCAAATGCCAGCACAGGGGCTGGAGCCAAGGTCTCCCATGTCTAAATTCTGTGTTCTTCCCACCAACAAAAATAGTGTCTGGTAAAAACAAAACAAAACACGTTGTTTGATCCTAAAAACCCAAGATTACTTTGCCCGGAGCCCAATCCTGCCCACACCTGGTCCCCGTCCATCCACGGTGGGGGTGGCCCAGCTAAGCTCTGGTTGAGTCCAACACTTAGAACTAATGAAACAGCAATTCCTCAACACAAACGTGCATTTCCTTCTCACAACTGCTTTTGGATGGAGAACCATTGAGTCTCAACCTGTTGCCTCTCATTGTTTGATGGGCTGATTCACCCTTGGTTTGAGGCCCTAAGGACATTCTTGCCCAGTTCCCGGATAAGTGGTTATCATCGACCAAAGAATGTAAGGTCGGTTTTCCAGTGCAGTGCCTTGATGTTTTGAGTTTGTCTGATTGCTGTGTGTGTGGTATTTCTGAAGGAACTGACCGCTTTTCACTAGATTGAGCACCTCCCTAAAAGCCATTGCCTGATAAGCACTCCTCAAGGAGCTGCTACATGCAAGCTGGGGTGTGAAGGGCGCCTGGGGCCTGTGCCCCACCCTCTCGACCTCACAGAGGGCATGTGCCACATGGGGAAAGCATGCCCGTGATTGCCACTTTGCCCTGGAATAGCAGCCCAGTCAGGTGGGCTTTGGAGTGAACCGAGGACCAGGCTTTTCCTAGACCTCTCTCTCTCCGCTCCCTAGAGCTGTCTTGCTGGGGTTGCACAGTGAGAGACAGGTTGGACGAGGCCTACAGGTCTGTTTGCAGAGGGATTTCCATCCTGGGCCACTGAGTGTGGACCATGTGTCATGGGAGATGGAGCCTTGTCATTTGGGGGAAGGGTGTCGAGTTGCCCTTGCTCTCAATGATTCAGTTGGAAGTCTGGAGGCAGGGGGATGTCCACAGTGACCCACCAAAGGCACGTCTGACCTGAGGGGCAGGGGCACCAGTCAGCGGCTCTGGGGTTCACTGTTAGCAGCTCTGGCCAATGTGGCTCTCGCTTCGGGCTGACAGCGCCGCCTGAGGAACTGGCCTGGATCTCACCAAGGCCAGTCCTGGTCCGAGTCTCTTGCCAGAGTCCAGCGATCGGTCTTCACGGGGCACAGAGTTTCCCTGGAGTCTCTGTCCCCACCTGAGATGCTCTGTCAACAGGGAAAGTGTCAATAAATAGACGATAAATGTAAAGCGAGTCCCAGAGCCTGCACTCCGTAATCTAACAAAGTTTTAATCTCACGTCTGTCTCACGAGCTGCGAGGTATTTTGGCCATGATTTATCTTTTGATTTTCTTAAAGAAGTTGCTCGCAAATATGTTCGTGCTTCAGAAGAGCCACAGACACAAAAATGCAATCTTTATTACAGCACATCATTTTATTTCCTGCCGTGTGAGAAAGATTCAAGGCAGAAATTGTGATTGTCCGGTTATTTTTACATTCAAATAAATGGCAGATCAGCCTGTCAGGACAGCATGTCCTGTCTTAAGCATTTAGCTCATTCTTACAGAAATCAGGGAGCCAGCTGTCTTGGGAGTATTTGGACACACGCCTCTCACGTGGCCTCAGGACAACACCTGGTAGCTTTGCATCCTGCCGTCTTCCTGGACCAGGTCAGCATCAGGACCAGGAAGCTGGCAGCCAAGGCTGGATGCGAAGGCTGTGAGGCAGCGGTGCTGAGACGGGACCCAACCAGAGAGCTGCCCTCAGCACTGCCCTCGCCCTCTACTTCTCGGTCAAGCTTCTACCCATGACGGACGCGGACCTCAAGGTCACGGTGGCCTGGGAGCTCCCAGGACGGGGGAGGCAGCAATCAGTCAGGATGCTCTGAGGATCCTGGAACCTCGCTGTGTCTTGAAGATGCTGAGAAATGACTTAGAATGAGAAGGGTGGGAGAGGGCAGGGGGCACCCTGAGGAAGGGGCCCTGGGGGAGCAAAGGCATGGAGGTCTGCACGAAAGGAAAGCTGGCGCCATAGTCAGTTGGTGCCGGGGAGCAGACGGAGGCCGTGCCGTGGTAACGAGAGCATCTACCGTGGGCCTGTGCTGGCCGTGGTCCGAGTCGCTGACCCCGGCGCCGTCATGTGGGGAGGCTGCCGTCCCGTTTACTGAGGCCCAGGGCCGCCCCGCGGGGTGCCCGGACTCAGTGTCCAGGCAGCAGCAGCAGAGCTGGGGTTGGAGCTGCGTGCTTCCCACCCTCCAGAATGCAGGAAACTTCTGTGCGGGGAGGAGCAGGGGGACGCAGCTGGGGCAGGATTGGGGCATCTCACAGCCTCAGCCCAGCTCCCCCGAGGCTGTCTTCCTATGCGGCCCCATCTCATTGGTGGGACCACCGACCCCAGCCTGGAAACCACTCTGGGGTCTTCTCCCCCTCACCGGCCCCTCCTTCCCAGCCCAGTGACCACCAGGCTCTGCTTCGTGTCTCCGAGCCCTTGCAGCCCCACCACCTCATCCTGGCGTTGCTGTCATCACTCTGCGTTCCCGTGAAAGGCTGACGACACTGGCTCCATCCCAGCGGGCTCTTCTGAGGGTAACACAAAGCAGCCTGCAATTGGAGGCTGGCCCAGGGCACCCTCTCACGCAACGTCCTGTGCCAGGCTGGACGTCCGTGTGTCCTCTTTGCCACTAGCTTGTGTTCCCAGCCCCTCTTGTGATCAGTGGACCGTGCGATTGAGCGATTTAGGACTGACCTCCCCCCCGCAAACACTCCTGTGATCTGTGCTCCTTCCTTTGTTGCCATTTTGACAGCCAGGTGAAGAGAACAGAGAACATTGAGCCCCTAGGATGCTGGTGTCTCAAGAAAAAAGGAGGCTTCACCCACGGGTGTCTACATGGAGACCTTGCAGCCATCACCACTGGCCCACTGTGGACCAGGGAAGGATGGACCCACTGTATAATGAGACAGCATCACTAGTAGCATCATCATCATCACCCTCTTTACGTTTTAATGTAAGCATGTATTTCTTTCACCAGGAAAAGTAATACATTAAAATGGAATACACATATATTTGCAAGAAGTTTGGATTTGGCATTGAGGTGCTCAAGGATAACAGAGAAAAGATAATTGACAAAAAAGAGAGCAGTGATTACTTCTCTGTAAACACTCACATTCATTCCAGTTATGTTAGAATTAATGATCAATAGGAAAACTACAATAGCAACTTTGCCAAAAACCAACTGACAATATACATGTGGGTCTATGCCTGGTCTCTGTTCTGTTCCACTTGTCTATTGGTCTCTACCTGAACCTGAATCACATTGTCCTGATGAATGTAGCTTTACATTAAATTTCAAAATAAGATAGTATAAAAATCCTCCAAATATGTTATTTTTTAAAAATTTCACCAGCTATATAGATCTTTATATTTCTACGTATAGTTTGGCTTCAACCTGTCAATTTCTGTTTAAAATATTGATTGTAATTACTTTATTTTTTATTTGGCTGCACAGCACAGCTTGTGGGATCTTTGTTCCCTGGCCAGGGATTGAGCTCAGGATGTCAGCAATGAAAGCCTAGAAATCACTGGACCTCCAGGGAATTCCCAATTGGGATTACTTTAAATTTATTGATCAACTAGAGAAAGTTTTCATTTTAACAATGTTTGCTGATTTTTCTAGATATAGTATCATTAGGGATTTTCATTTAATTTAGCTTTCATCAGATAAACTCTGTAGGATTTGATTCAGTTGACATGTATTGTGACCAGTTCATGGGCCTGCATCAGGTCTGTGTTGGTGAGTGTGTTCTGCACACTTGAAAAGAGCGTGTGTTTTGCCGTTGCTGGGTGCAGACCCTACAGACATCAGGCAGGTTTGGGGGTAACGGTGCTGTTCAGGTCCTCTCTGTCTCCAATGGGTGTTCTGTTTTACACTATCAATCGCTGAGAGAAGGTGTTAGTTTCCAACTATTGTTATGGAGCTGCCTTTTTCTGTCTTGCTTTCTGTCAATTTTTGCCTCATTTATTTTGAAGATCCGTCATTAGATGCATGCACATCAGATTTTGGTTTGTGTTTTTTAAAGTCTTAATGAATTTTTCCTGTTTCCACTATGAAACAATCCTCTTCATTTCTATAATATCCCCTGTCTTGAAGTCTGCTCTGCCTGATATGAATGTCGTTGCACAAATATCTCTTGCTTATTGCTTGTACGTCAGGCCTTTTGACATCCTTTTTCATCCTATCTGTGTGTTTCCATGTGGAACATCCCTTTTCTAGACAGCCTATGCATAGCTTGCTGTTTTTATCTAGTCTGGTAGACTATGACTGGATTCTTTGATCCGTTTACATTTAATGTAACTGTAAATATGTTTGGTTGTGTCACCATCTTGCAATTTGTTGTCTGTCTCCCCCTGCTCTCTGCCTCTTGTCTCTTTCTTTCCTGTTTTCTTTGGTTTAGTCAAATATACATTTATTTTTGTATTCTATTCTATGCCCTCAATTGGCTTTCTGTCATACCTGTTTTTTTCTCTCTTACTGCTTGCTCTAGAGATTGCAACACTCATTTTTAATTTATCATAATTTATCTGAATTAAAGTATGCAAGAGCCTTCTAGTCAGCCTTCCTGCCTATTGTGTTCTTTTTGTTGTATATATTATTTGCATAAGGCTTCCCTGGTGGCTCAGATGGTAAAGCGTCTGCCTGCAATGTGGGAGACGAGGGTTCAATCCCTGGGTCGGGAAGATCCTCTGGAGAAGGAAATGGCAACCCTCTCCAGTACCCTTGCCTGGAAAATCCCATGGATGGAGGAGCGTTGTATGCTACAGTCCATGGGGTCGCAAAGAGTTGGACACGACTGAGCGACTTCACTTTCCTTATTTTCCTTTATTTGCATATATGGAATAAACATTTAAATAGATCATTATATGTCCCTTGAACTGTAAGGAGATCAAACCAGTCAATCCTAAAGGAAATCAACCCTGAATATTGATTGGAAAGACTGATGCTGAGGCTGAAGCTCCAATCCTTTGGCCATCTGATGTGAAGAGCTGACTCATTGTAAAAGACCCTGATGCTGGGAAAGATTGAAGGCAGGAGGAGAAGGGGACGACAGAGGATGAGATGGTTGGATGGCATCACCGACTCAGTGGACATGAGTTTGAGTAAGCTCCAGGAGTTGGTGATGGACAAGGAGGCCTGGTGTGCTGCAGTCTATGGGGTTGCAAAGAGTCAAACACAACTGAGCGACTGAACTGAACTGTTGTTAAAAAGGTTGTCTTTATAATTATCTAGATACTTATCTTTACAATTGGTCTAAAGTTTATAAGATTTATAGATGGGAAGATTAGTCCAGCATCATGACCTTCATCATTACCAGAAGCCAGAAGTCATATAATCTGTTCTAGTATGAGTCACCTTAAAGCATTGATATATTTTTCTATGAGTCACTGAATTTCCCCAATATTTACATTTCTGCTTCTTAAGGGCACCTACACTAACTTGAACAATGTAGTCAGAGTCTTTTTTTATAACAACTTTATTGAGATATGACAAAAAATCACTCCTTTAAAATCTGCAATTCAGTGGATTTTAGTAAATTTTCAGAGTATGTAACCATCACCACCATCTCCTTTAGAGCATTTTCATCACCTCCAAAGGGAACTTTGTGCCCATTAGCCATTGCTCCCCCTTCTCGCTCAACCCCAACCCCTGGCAACCACTATACCTACTCTCTGTGCATATCTGCATATTCTGAACATTTTGTATAATTAGAGTTATATGCTATGTGACCTTCTGTGACTGTCTTCTTTACTTAGCATAATGTGTTCAAGATTCATTCATGTTGTAGTAATAATAAGCTTCACTACTTCAGTCCTTTTCACGGCCAAGTGCTATTCCATTGCATGGACTTCAGCTGACCCAGGGAGCATCAGCAAACCCACGTATATGATCGCCTGCTCTGATAGCTCTTTAGGTGTAATAAAGCTGCCGCTTCTGTTGCAGCCATCTGAATTCCAAACCTCTCTCTAACTTGAATCACAACAAGGGTGAGGATAATAGAGTATATTTGATAAGACTCTTCTCTGTGACATGAAGTAATGATGGTAACATGATAACATCCATCGTATCTGAAAGATGGGTTCTTGGGTTCACGTTACAATCTTTACAGTAATTTTATGTATGGTGGGAATAATTTTTACTGAAATTATTTTAGTGGACTTGACTCTGACAAGGAAAGATTACAGGCACATTAAGAAATATCCCATTTAATTGTGTTAATGCAATTTTAAAATTCAGCTCATGGATTTATAGCTCCCTGAAGGGTGAGAAAGGTAAAGAAATACATGAGACTAGACATAGCAAATTTATTCTGCAGAATAATGCTGGTTTCCTTACACTGGAAAATCAAAGCTAAGGTCACATTGATGTGCTTGGAGCCAGGGAGGTAAGTGTTGATTATCAAAGTGTGTGTCACAAAACTGAGATAATTTGGTGCTGATCCACACAACCTAGAAAGACAAAGATATTGATTTGTAGAATGGTCAATATTTTCTCCCTATAAAAGAAGAGGAATTGAGCCAATTGTAAATAAATTCTCACACTTCTCAAAGAAGCCACTGGAAGATGGGTCATCTGAGTTTGATGTGCCGGTCAGGGGAGGGGGAGCAGGGCATGGCAGCTGTATTTCTGTGGGACACAGAGAAGGCTTGGGACCTGGCCATGGACATCACTGTGTGGTGACCAAGTGACCTGCAGGGGCCCTCTGGGTGGAGTTCTGAACTTGTCCCTTGGCCAAGAGCAAATGGGTGCAAAAATCTCAAAAGGGCAGAGGAGAGACTGGCCTGGGTGGGCTTGTTCCTGCCCACTCTGACCACTCGCTCTCAGCACCTGTGGACAGCATCCTCGGGCCCAGCCCTGTGGGGAGCCTACAGCCTGAGTCCTCACGTGTGATGGACCAGGTCCTTACGCTCCTGAGGACATTCTATCTTTGGGCCTAGAGTGGAAGAACTGGGGTGCGGGCGCCAGCGCCCTTCTACCTCTTTACAGCTCCCAACACAAATAACAGCGCTCTTTCCTCTCTTTTTTGTTTCACAGTGGGATTCACTCTGTTCTTATTGCTAGATTTAATTTTTTAGGGGAAAGACTTTACTGATGCCCTAACACTGAAAATGTATAAATGTAGTTTCCAAAATTTTATCCTGAGGGTTTCTGTTTTCATTTCAATTTGTTTTTGTGTGTGGTGTGGAGGCAGAGCTCAGCTTTATTTTCTTCTATTTGGATGATAAACCATCATTTTTATACTGATTTAAAGGATTTTCTTGGTTTTATATTAAATTCCTCAAAATACTGTGTTCTATTTCTGAATGTCCTTCCGGCCCACTCACCTCTCTGTGCCTATTTTTAGGCCATTTTGGAATTTTGGTGATGACAATGGCTTTGTAGCGAGCATCTGGTATGTGGAGGACTTTCTCATTTTTTTTTGTCATTTAGTCTCTTAGCTAACTTTCAACGTTTATTGTGCCATGTGAATTTTGTAATTGCTGTATTCTAATTTTTTTTTAAAGAGAGCTTGAAATACATTCGTGTTCATTCTTGTTATCTTTCATTCTCCACCGTTTATGGGTTCTCACCAGGTTCCAGGCCTACTTCAGACGCTGGGGTTCAGGTCGAGAGGGGACAGATGGCCCTGGTGGTGCTCACATCACGGCTGGAAAGGAAAATGACCAGGGGGATGAGTAGGAGGCGCGTCGTGTTAAAATTCCGAGAGCAGTGAAGCGGGTAGAGGGAGTGAGGGGTGAGGTCATCCTTTGTCCTCAGCCCTAAAGATGGTCCTAAACTCCAGAAAGGAGGGGCCTCATCAAGGGCCACAGAGCACACTCTGCCCCTCTGGTTTGACAACCACAAGTTAGGGTGAACAGGTATGTTATCCACCAGGGCTGCTGAAACAAAACACCATGAACGGGGGGGCTTAGAACAACAAAGTGTCTTGTCCCCTGGTTCTGGGGGCTAGAAGTCCAACCTCAAGGTGTCGGGAGGACGCCACGCCCTCCGAAACCCTAGGGGGTAGGGTCCTTCCTGCCCCCTTCCAGCTTCCCTGCTGCCAACAATCGTGGGTGTGTTTCAACTCACAGACACAGCCCTGCCGTTCTCCACCCTCACCTTCTTCCCCGTGTGTGTCCAAATTCCCTCTTTTCTCAGGACACAGTCTTATGGGATTAGGGTTCACCCTCATGATCTCAGCGTAGCTTGGTTTCCTTTGTAAAGGCATGATTTCCAAGTGAGGCATGTCCAGCAGTCCCTGGGGTCAGGGCTCCAACGTACCTTTTTGGGACACAAAATTTAATCCCTAACAGTAGGGTTTTGCTGGGCATGCAGAATTCACCTGCTTTTCAAATATAGAATCTGTGTCAGATGTGTAAAATGACAAGAAGGCCCCTCCTCATCTGTCGGAGGTCTGTGCATCCCAGGGTCCCTTGTTCACTCTCAAGGTCAGTGCCACGGTCTGCAGAGGCCAAGCCTCCAGACGCCTCCCGCCACGTCCCCATAATGACACCCAAGGCCCGCTGTCCACTCATGTCTACATATCCAGTAAAGTTATTTTCCCTTTCTACCTTCTTTGGATTTATCACGTTCTTTTTCTCATTTTTCAGGAGGACACAGCAGTCATTAATTTTAACGTTTTTCCTTTGTCGAATGTGTTCACGTGAAGGTATAAATTTCCTTCCAATTCCTGCTGTAACAGCACCATGCAGGTTGTGATAAGTAGCACTTTCATTACTTTTTTAGCTTCGAGTATGTTCTCTTTTCCCCTCACATATTTCCCTTCACCCACAAATCATTTGGCAATGCATTTTTATCGAACCGCCGTCAGGGACGATGATCTGCATGATATTGATCTTCTAGTAGCTTTGAGACTTCACAGGGATGGGGACATGGGCGAGGTTTGTAAGTGCCATGGCTCCTGGAGGAGAGGATGTTTCACTGGGCTGTGGAAGGTGTGGCTCAGTCATCAGCATCCTTATTACGATGCCCTTCCAGTCTTCCGTGTCAGGGGCTTGGCAGGCTCTTCTGTAAAGGGCAGAGGGTAATATTTCCAGCTCCTTGTCCCTGTGGTCCAATTACCCCTTTCTTTCACTGTAACTTGAAAACAATCACGGGCAACACTACCTAAATGAGGGTATTGTGCTCCAATAAAACTTTATTAACGACAACAGACTTGTTCTGTGTCCTTAAGGATGTTCCGTCTGCTCGATCTGCTACCTGTTAGCGGTGCGTTCAAATCAACCATGATGGGGTGTGCCTGTCTCAGAATCTCCTATAGCTCCACATGGATCTGCTGTAGCTGTTTCAAGGCTATATTATCAAGTGCATAGTGGTTCAGGTTTATTGTCTTATCCTCCTGAATTAATCCTCCAGTCATTGTCCAGTAGCCCTCTTCATTCACAATGATAGTTTTAGCCCTAAGGTTGGTTTTATGTGGTATCAGTATACTTACTCTAGCTATTCTGGCTTTGATCTTGATTTTATGTTTGGTCTGGTGTTGGGTTATTGCTGTTCCCACACTGTCAGCCATTCATTGTCTCCAGGACCTTCCAGACACTTGTGAACAGCATGTGTGGACGCCAGCTTTGATTTTTCCCTTAGGACTTTATATTAGGAGGGGCTTCCCTCATAGCTCAGTTGGCAAAGAATCCCCTGCAATGCAGGAGACCCTGGTTTGATTCCTGGGTCAGGAAGATCCGCTGGAGAAGGGATAGGATGCCCACTCCAGTATTCTTGGGCTTTCCTTGTGGCTCAGCTGGTAAAGACTCCGCTTGCAATGCGGGAGACCTGGGTTCTATCCCTGGGTTGGGAAGATACCCAGGAGAAGGGAAAGGCTTAACTCCAGTATTCTGGCCTGGAGAATTCCATGGGGTCACAAAGAGTCTGACACGATGGAGCGACTTCGACTTATACTGGGAGTTCAGCCCTTCTGCATGAATGTAAGTGACTGACATATTGGGGTTCATGTTTACCTTTCTAGTTTATGCTTCCTGTTTGCCGTGGTTTTCTTTAGTTTCTTAATTTCCTCTCTCTTTTCTGTGTGTTGGTTTTATTGAGTTGTCTCATTTCCTTCCTTTTTGTTTAAGATTTAAGCGTTATACATTTTGTTTTATTTTTTTTTAATTGATGGTTATCCTTAACACTTCACCACTTCCAGGCTTAGTACAGTCCAAAGTTGAGCAGTATCCCTTCCCTCCTCCAAAAGTACAGGGGTGTCAGGCAGCCTTGACCGTGAGCCAGCGCCCCATCTCTCACCTTCGGTGCTGATAGTCTTTGTCACACCTGGTGTGTTTGTGTGTTTCCGTTTTGTTTTAAAAGGTCCCTGAGCTGAGGCCGCCATGCACAATGCCTTTTAACCTGGTTTCCCGTAGGTGGTTAGAACTCCTCTCAGGACTAGGTGCTAACGCCTCTCTCACATTTGTGGTCACAGAGGCCAGCGCTCAGGCTCAGTCAGATTCAGTTCAGCTCCGTCACTCAGTCATGTCTGAATCTTTGTGACCCCATGGACTGCAGCACCCCAGGCCTGCCTGTCCGTTACCAACTCCCAGAGCTTGCTCAAACTCATGGCCGTGAATGGAGAAGGGAATGGCAAACCACTTCAGTACCCTTGCCTTGAGAACCCCATGAAGAGTATGGCAGGCGCTCAGCCTCCACGCCTGTAAATGGAGCTTCGAGGGGGAGGAGGGCAGAACTCGAGGCGGGGGGTTGGGTCTAGAAGCCCCCTCCCCTCCACGCCCGCTGCCCCATCTCATGCGCATCCTCAGGGCGCTTTATTTTTTATTCTAGGCTACTTGCCCTGGAAATATTACAAAACATTTTCATGTTTTCCTTCTTAGTGGATTAGCCTCAAAAGTATAATCCTGTTCCTAGGGAACATCTTTTTTCCTTTGCATTGCAGATATTGTGGATTCCTACATGGGATATTTTACTCTCCTTTGTTACCTCTCGGAAACTGCTGTCTGCTTGCGGGCTGGTATGTGATTCGACTCCTGGAACAACGCCTGGGGCTGACACGTGTGGTCTGGTGATGCTGTGCTGAGCTGGTGTGTCCACAGCCTGCCTCCCATCTTCTGCCCATGTGCAGCCGCTCCCGCACCAGTGGAATCACCGTGGAACCTCAGTAAACGCCTCTCCATCCCTCTCCACGTGATGGCCCTGGGTCTCCATCCACAAACTCTGATTCCCTTACCTCTTTGGGGTTGACCCTGCTCCCCTCGCTCCCACGGCTGAGTGTCCTGTGACAGCCAGACCTCCCCTCCCTGGCGAGACAGCCAAGGTGGTTCCCTGAGTCCCCTGGATGGAGCAGGATTAGCCATCTGCCGGGATGAGGCCACACCCTTATTCTAGCCCAGCCATGCCCCCCCCTTCAGGTGGTCCACCCTCTCAGGCCTCCGCTCACTCATCTTTGCAAGGGGGACAGATGGAGCCAGACCAAAGGGGGTTTGCTTTTGCAGGAAGGTCACAGGCTCCAGTAGAAGCAGGAAGCAGGAGCTTCCACGGGTGTGCAGCCCTTTCCCCTGCCTCCTTCTGGGGGTGAGGCCCGGCAGATGAGGGCGGGTCCAGCCCCACCCCAGTGTTGGCAGAGCTCTGCCGTCCCCATGCCAGAGCCCCATTGCCCACAGACCCCCGGCTGGATGACACGGCTCCACGAGCCATCTCCCTCTCCCGAGAAGTTTGTGGGAAATGGACCATCTCCCCAGATTGCCTTCTGACGTCCCAGCGAGCTGACATGGGTGTGCAGACTCCTTGCTCTGTCAACATTTGCTGAGATCTTTCTGATTTTTGAGTCTGCCTTTGGGTACCCACAGACGGGCGCCCTTGGGGGCCGGCAGGCAGAGGGGAGGCCTGTTTGCTCTCAGACTGGGCAACTTCTCCACTCCGCTGCTGTAATTAGATGTGAAAGAAAACGGGGATATGACATTTTCCATTTGAGCCCCGTTGGAAAGATGGCGAGCCAAGCACTTTGATGTCAGGGATGAAACGCAGGGTGGAAATGCAAATCCAAGAAGGTGTATGATTCGTAATGGGAGATGCATCTCCCCCCACGTCTCGGCCCCATGGGTCTCAGAAGGATATCTGCGGAGAGGGGAGCCATGGACCACGCTGCCTCCTCCCCAGGGGCGCCCTGGATTCCCCGCCCAGCTTGCATCTCCCTGCCTGGTGGGGCATCGCTTCTTCCAGCCCGGGGATCCCTGCTATCCTCCTGGATGCTCACCTCTCCCCCTTATAATAACAATTGCCCAGCTTTTTGCTCCACCCCATGGTCAACAAAGTGCCCTTCCAGCCACAGCTGCATCAGGAGACAAGGAAGGATGTCTCCCTGCCTCCCTCCTAGTTGAGGGTTTGTGGCACCTTCAGAAATTGACCCAATCCAGCCCCTGCCTGCCCTGTACCCATGCATCTGCCAGTCACACTCCACCTTTCCCCCGGGGGCAGACTGAGCAGGTAGACGGCTGCGGCCAATGGGACTACCTCAGTTGGGACTTGCAGACCCCGAAGGGTGATTCCGTCTGGACCTGCCTGTCCTTGGGCCTCTGCTCTGACATAAGAGCACCCTGGGCTGAGGGCCACCTTGGAGGATGAGGCGCTCGTGGGGCAGAGGCCCCCGAAAGGCCAGGCCCAGCCTGGACGACTCATCCTGGTGAGAAATGGTCAGTGTGTGCTGTTGTCCACCACGGGCAGTGGGGCGTTTACTGTCCCCCAGGCAGGTCTCAGAATGGGAGTGGTGTTGTCTGGTCCCCGTCCTTTCTACTTTCTTATCTCGGTTCTGGGAATGCAACTTGATTTAAATGTCAGTCATGCGCAGAGAGGAAAGAGACCGAGGTGGGGACCAGGTACGCAGGACGAGTGGCCTCTGTCAAGCTCCGGCCTTCTCAGAGTCTGCCTCTTCTTTCCAGTATGGGAAGCTGCTGGCTGGGTGTGAAGGTCGCAGCGCCATCGGGGATTGAGGGCGCGTGTGTCATCAGGAAACAACCTTCAAGAGTTTTGGGCAGCGTCGACCGCAGCTACACACACTCCAGGGACCTGGCATTCTCCCTGCTGTGTACACACTCACGGGAAATGCATACATGTCTCCACCATGAAGCATGGATCCGCGTGTCTCAACAGTGCTCTTTATAAAACCAGGAAACCAGGCACTCTCACCCTCCATTGACGTGATGTGTTCGTACAACGGGGTGCAGCAGAGCCGTGAGAATTCAACCACACACGTGTGTGAAGTCACTTCAGTCATGTCTGACTCAGTGACCCCATGGACTGTAGCCCACCAGGCTCCTCTGTCCGTGGGATTTTGCAGGCAAGAATACTGGAGTGGGGTGCCGTGCCCTTCTATAGTCAGCCCCTAGATACAGCTACACAGAAGACTCCGCACAGGAGCCCTGAGTGAAGTCAGCCTGACTAACACATCCGTCCTGCAGCCTCGCGCTGTGTAACGCTCAGACCCCGGGCGTGTGCTGAGTTTTGAGTCATTACAATGGGTGGGCTTGTAGGGGGGTGCCTGGATGGAGAGAGGGCCGCTTCTCAGATGCCATCAATTTTTGGTTTTTTTGGTCTGGCTGTGGTTGACGTGGGTGACCTGTTTATGAAAATTATTAGAGGGGGTCCTGGAGGCTCTGGGTGCTCTTTGGTGTCTATGCCGTACAGCAATTTGAAGTTAAAAAAAAAAGGGCCAAGTTTGGAATCAGAGAGCTGAGGTTCTAAAGCGGCCGCCACCTTCTTTCCTGGCAAGCCCAAGGAAGGTGGTGTCGTGGGAATCCCTAGACCAGTAGCCCGCACAGTGTTGGGGGGTCAGGAGGGCAGAGAAGAGAGCAGCTCCTGGGAGGTGCGTGGTGCCTGCAAACCTAGTGTGGGCTGTTTTCATTGGCGTTACGATTATTACTTGTCTTTGTTATGTACAAGAATCACATCTGGAAAGGCCACCATCCATGTAGGCTTGAGGTGTGGAAACAAATCAGTAATTTAGCATAAGCTCCTAAGTGTTTAGAGAAACGCAGATCATGCAAGACGGAAGAAGAGATTGATCTGGGGGCACCGGCCCCTCCTGGGAGGAGCCCAGAGTCCCCGTGGCCTTGGGAGGCTGCGGGACCACACGAGTTTCTTTTATGACCCCAAGGCCACTGGACCTCCGGGTCCTGACCTTGGCCATGAGCGAGGCAGGCCCGAGAAGAACTGCAACAACGCAGTTTCTAAGTCACAGGCTGTCTCCAATAGTTGCTTCATCTAAGGAGAGGCTGGACTTGGACCTGGAGGGAGGCATCTTCACTGCTGAGTTCACAGTGCCACCTTGCTCGGGCCCTGGGCGGTGGTCCTGCCATCGTCACTGTGTCTGGCGCCTGGTTGGAGGTCCTGCCATCTGTCCCCATGTCCGGCGGGGTCCCTGCTGGCAGCCCGGCCCACGAAGCCAAGCAGGAGCAGGTGCTTTGGGAGGACGGCGTCCGTTACCGCCCACACACTGTAAAGGGCCAGGGAGGCCTGGCACATCTATTAGCCGTAAAGACCAAACCCACTGCTCAACTTTTAATTTCATCTCGTATTTATCTGGCTTTATGGCAGCTGCTGCTGCTGCTAAGTCACTTCAGTCATGTCCGACTCTGTGCGACCCCATAGACGGCAGCCAACCAGGCTCCACCGTCCCTGGGATTCTCCAGACAAGAACACTGGAGTGGGTTGCCATTTCCTTCTCCAGTGCATGAAAGGGAAAAGTGAAAGTGAAGTCGCTCAGTCGTGTCCGACTCTTTGTGACCCCACAGACTATACAGTCCATGGAATTCTCTAGGCCAGAATACTAGAGTGTGTAGCCTTTCCCTTCTCCAGGGAATCTTACTGACCAAGGGATCGAACAAAGGTCTCCCGTATTGCAGGCGGATTCTTCACCAGCTGAGCCACAAGGGAAGCCCAAGAATACTGGAGTGGGTAGCATATCCCTTCTCCAGCTCATCTTCCCGACCCAGGAAAAGAACTGGAGTCTCCTGCATTGCAGGCAGATTCTTTACCAACTGAGCTACCAGGGAAATTGATTTATATATAAGAAATAACTAATAAGGACCTATTGTATAGCACAGAGAACTTACTTGATTTTTGAACAGCAACATTATCAGTGCAAAGGTGTGGATTTCAGGTTTTTAGACTTTAGCGCTTTTTCCTTTGGTAAGAAAAGAGTTAATTTAAAAAAACAAAACGGAGTCTCAAATCCAGGAGACTATCCCTTAAACACAATCTTGCCGAAAGTTATCACCAGAGCCCTTCTTGATGCTAGAGGCACGGTCAGAGCTGCTGCTCACTTCAATGTGGTGAGACATTATCTAAGGTCTTCATGGCATTGGGTTCATTCTGGCTTTTGTAACATCTTATGGGAAAAAAATGATGAATTTTTGGCCAACCCAGTACAAGGGGGGTCCCTCCCACCCCTGCTGCTTTGCTGACCCTTGGCTGATGATGTCCGTGATGACGTCCGTGTCTTCCTACTTTGCACTCTTAGCAGTTCATCATCACTTTCTTGAGCTTTGACCCACCTTGAGGTCTATGGAGGCTCATTCCTGGAATCCCACCACCCTATCCCCCAACTACCCATCTCCTCCTTCTCCGGATTCAGTCTGTGGGATCACCACACCCCTGTGCTTGCAGGTGGGGATTCTGAAACCCTGAGGCTGCTTTCTGGTCCGGCTGCCTCGTCCTGCACATCCTCTCTCCCCAATTCTGGGCCGTGTCCTTCTCTCCTACCTACTCCCAAGGCCCTGGCATTTGTCATCTCTGTCACCAGGATTATTGCCAACACTCGCCATCTGGTGTCCCTGCCTGATGCGCCCCCACGAGGACAAAGACTCCTGACCTCAGGGGTGCCCTATGTGAGGTCCTACCCCCACTGGCCCTGGCTTCGGTTTTCATCTCTCCTTAGTGTGAAGTCAGCCTGGACCACCCCCTGCTCCCCCCGCCCCAGGGCCCTCCTTCCCACACTCTGCTGACCTGTGTGGGACCCCGGCTGCCCTGTAGTCCCAGACCTCCAGCTTCCACATCTTCTGTTTCTGGTCCATGAAATACCCTTTTGCCAATGACTCCTTGAGCTCCTGGTGATCTGTCCAAACCTAGCCAGACCTCCCCGGCCCTCTGGATGGAGGCAATTCCTCCTTCCCCTCCTGTTTGTATGATTGCTGTCAGGTCAGCCTCCAGAGGTGGCCCTGAGCTCACATAGGACAGGGATGTGCTTGCCTGGCTCTGTCTTCCTGACACTGAGCTCAGCTCCGCTCGCCAGCCAAGGGATGAATGAAGAATGTGTGAAAGTAAGTTTGTTTTCCTTCCACGCTTGTTAACTTCACCTCCACCACCAACTGGAATCCGAGGTCCCTGGAAAACATTGCAGTTTCCATGGGCAACTTAGCCTATGGAATAGATGGGACCATGCACTCAGGACCCCAGCTTATCTTGCCACTGCTAAGACCCCGATCCACAGCATCTTGTCCTCAGGCATACAACCAGGAATTGGGCTCCGATGGGTACTTTAGTCCCCAGCCTCTAGCGTAGTGACTGGTCGTGCTGTACCCGGAATTAATCAAAGATGGATAAATGAATGGATAAGTAAATACACCCATGAAAGAATTCCTGGGAAGGCTGGGGTTCTTGGAGAAAGGGTGTGAATCTGTAGAGTGAAGCAAACAGAACTAAACTTGTACAACTACCTTTCTCCAATAATTAGCGATGTTGAGCATCTTTTCATGTGCCTCTTGGCCATTTGTGTGTCTTCTTTGGAGAATGTCTATTTAGGTCTTCGGCCTATTTTTTGATTGGGTTGTTTGCTTTTCTGATATTGAATTGCATTAGATATCATCTCACACAACTCAGAATGGCCATCATTGAAAAGTCTACAGAGAATCAATGCTGGAGAGGATGTGGAGAAAAGAGCTACCATATAATCTAGCAATCCCACTCCTGGGAAAACCATGGTTCAAAAAGATTCATGCACCGCAATGTTTATTGCAGTGCTGTTTACAATAACCAAGACACGGAAGCAGCCTAAATATCTATTGACAGAAGAATGGATGAAGAAGATGTGTTACATGTATATATGGTGGAATATTATGCAGCCTTTTAAAAGAATGAAATAATACCATTTGCAACAACATGTGTGCAACTGGAGATCATCATACAAGGTGAAGTAAGTTAACTATCATATGATATTACTTAAGTGTGGAATCTAAAAAAAATAATACAACTGAACTTATTTACAAAACAGAAACAGACTCACAGGCTTAGAAAACAAACCTACAGCTACCAATGGGGAATTTGTGGGGGAGGTTAAATTGGGAGATTGGGATTGACATATACAAGCTACTATATTTAAAATAGAAAACCCACAAAGGCTTATTATATAGCACAGGGAACTCTGCTCAATATTCTATAATAACAGTGGGAAAAGAATTAGAAAAAAATAGATATCTGTATACATAAAACTGAATCACTTTGCTGTACACATGAAACTAGTATCATATTGTCAATCACCTATGGCCCAGGATAAAATAAAAATATAACATTACACGATTACAGAAGGAAATACTTTCATGAAATGTCAAGAGAAATGATGGGGAAAGAGAGAATATGGAATAAACCAATGGAGCAACGGAAATGAAGTGTATGGGGTGGTTCAGGAATAAAGCAATAACGAAGAAGTCATTGAAAAACAAAGCTAGATAGAAAAACAGAGATTGAGAATTTAGAATGGCTGTCACCTACTATCTATCTGTGTATAAATAAATCAGTTGACCTCTATCACCTACAGTGATTGTCACACCACTCCTGGAAGCAGGAAAGACTCGTAAATTGACAAGAAGCCTAATGCAAGACACAAAGTGTTTCATAACGTCCCAGAACTGAAGCCCGCTGAGAAGTGTCTTATCCCGACAGGACAATAGGTGTGGACTTAAAATTGACACCCCGGGCTCGAGACGCCAACCCCTGCACGATCCATCCAGTGCATCAGTGACTCCCGAATAGCGATCGGCAGACCCGCTGGGCTAGACCCGCTCAGGAGGGCTCTGACCATCGGATTCTCAGCCCACGTTCTAAGTCCAGAAATCTGTGGTTGGGCCAGAGTCCATGTGCCTCCAATACTGTCTCACTCCCCTCCTTCCTATCTATCTATGTATCTATCCATCCACTGTGCATTTATCTATTACCTATCCATTTATTTACTATCTATGTTATTGTTTAGCCACTAAGTCCTCTCCTATTCTTTTGAGACCCCATGGACTATAGCCCGCAGGCTCCTCTGTCCATGGGATTTCTCAGGCAAGAATATCAGAGGGGGTTGCCATTTCCTTCTCCATTTTATGTTTATCCATCTATTTGTCTATTAGAGGTCTAATAACATCTATGTATACATGTTGTAAGTAGTATATATCTATTACCTATGCATGTATGTATCTGTCATCTATTATGTATATGTGTATATATTAAGGGCTTCCCTGGTGGCTCAGGCGATAAAGCATCTGCCTGTAATGTGGGAGACCTGGGTTCGATCCTTGCTTGGGTCGGGAAGATCCCCTGGAGAAGGAAATGGCAACCCACTTCAGTACTCTTGCCTGGAAAATTCCGTAGATGGAGGAGCCTGGTAGGCTACAGTCTGTGGGGTCACAAAGAGTCGGACATGACTGAGCAACTTCACTGGTATATTATGATATACCAGTGATATAGTCACTGATATATTATGTATCTATCACGCCTATCTACTATCCAGGTATGAGATATATGCGTGTATATATATATGTATCTACCTATCATCTATCTATTATCTATGTAGTATCTGTCTTTGTACCGTGTGTGTACGTATCGATCTACCGAATACAACCTACTGTCTATCTGTATATAAATCAATTGAGCTCTATCCCTATCACCTATCTGATCCTTCCGTTTATATCGATCCATCTATCTCTAAATCTAAAATCTATTTACCTATCTACTTACATCCATCTTCTATATCTAATATTCATCCATCCATTTATCTATTTTTATGTTTGCCCATTTTTCCATTGGTCTCTCCATCTTAAAAGAACAATAATTTTTAAAAGATTTTTGTAAACATGACACAAGCTTACTATAACAGCATCAAGTGACTCCGAGCCGACAGAAGAAAAAGTAAAGATTCCGCAACTCTCAGAACCCAGAGATAACCACAGATAATATTTGGAGAAAGTTATTCTGGACTTATCTCTGTGCATATATAAAGATGAAAGGGCACACTGACAGACTGGCAGGTAAATGCATAAACCAGATGGAACGGGCTCATAAAGCGAGAATGGCTCTGACCCATCTAGTTTTTAATAAAAGACATATTTTACTTGGAGAAGCAGTGTGGAGTCAAGTTTCAGAGTACAGGCTTGGAATAAGACAGCCTGTGCTCAGATCCTGCTGTTACCGCTTACTTCCAGAAGAACAAGTACCTCTCCCCAAGTCTCCTCCTCTGCAAAACGGAGATAATTATAATAGTATATTCTTCATGGTGGGAAGTAAAAGAACTAATGTTAATATATGGAGATGCTTCAAGCTGTGCTGAGTGTACAGTAAGCAGTATACATATTAGACATGAATTAATGAAAAGGGAGTTCAGATAATGGAAATTTTAAGTTTCAAAAAGGATTTATTCATGAGAGTTACTAGTTTCAAAAATGTGTACACAATTTAGTATAAAATGACTACTAAGTGTGTTAGGACGTTAGAGTTATTGTATATTTTATCATAGCTTAAGCTGAAACATGACTGACATAACATAAAATCACTCATTTAGAGACTACAGATCAATGGTTTTAGTATATCCACAAAGTAGTGGAGACATCACCATAACCTAACTTAAGGATATTCCCACTACCTCAAGGAGAAACCCCGCACCCACTAACTGTCCGTTCACCCTCCGTCTCTGCTAAGCCCTAGCTCCTGATGACCACAAATGTATTTTTTCTGTCTACCGATTTGCTTTCTCTGGACATCTCATGTAAATGAAATCATAAAAATATGTGATCTTCTGTGCTAGATTCTTTTACTTAGTGTAATATGTTCAAGGTTCAGCCAAGTTGTATCAGTGCTTCATTATTTTTATGGTCAAATTATACCCATTGTACAACTAACCGTAATTTGTTTAACTACTCATCAGTATGGACACTTGGAATATTTCCACCTTTTGGTTATTATGAATAAATCTGCTGTGAACGTTTGTGCACAGGTTTTTATGTGGACGTGTATTTTCATTTCGTATCTATCTGGAGGGGAAAGGCTGGATCATGTAGTAATTTCAAAGTTTAATGTTTCGAGAAAGTGCCTAACTGTTTCCCACTGTCCGTACATTCCTGCCAACAATACAGGAGGATTCCTATTTCTCCAGCTCTTTGCCAACACTTGTTAACACTTGTCCTTTTAATAATAGCCTTCTATGTGGGTAGGCAGGGCCATCTCATTGTGGTTTTGATTTGCGTTTTCCTAATATCTAATGATACTCATTATCTTTTCAAGTGCTCACTGACTATCTGTATATCTTCTTTTGACTATTTTCAAATAGGATTAATAGGAGTTGAAAGAGTTCTTTATCCATTCTTGACACAAGTCCATTATCAGATACAGAAAGTGAAAGTGAAAGTGAAGTTGCTCAGTCGTGTCCGACTCTTTGTGACCCCGTGGACTATAGCCCACCAGGCTCCTCTGTCCATGGTATTTCCCAGGCAAGAATATTGGAGTGGGTTGCCATTTCCTTCTCCAGGGGATCTTCCCAACCCAGGGATCGAACCCAGGTCTCCCACATTGCAGGCAGACGCTTTAACCTCTGAGCTATAGGGTTTGCAAATATTTTCTCCCATTCTAAGGACTTTTTTGCTTTCTTGATGGTGTTGTTTGAAGTATAAATATTTTTAATTTTGATAAGGTACAATTTATATTTTTGTTTCATTGCTTATGTTTTTGGTGTTATATCTAAGAAATCATTCCTTAAGCAAAGATCACAAACATTTATACTTATATTTTCCTCTAATAATTTTATAATTTGAGTGCTTACATTTAGATTTTGATTCTAGTTTAGTTAACGCTTGTATATGCTGTGAATTAGAGGTTCAATTTTATTCTTGCCTGTGACTGTCTAGTTGTCCCAGCACCATTTGTTGAAAAGACTGTTCTTTCCCCATTGAATTCTCTGACATCCTTGTTGAAAAATAAACATTGTGTATTTTTAAGTATGTGTTTGAAATTTATATGGTAGTAATTACTCTCTTCCATCAGAGTAAAGAATGACTACAATTACACTTCACCCCTACTTCTATTATGCAGTTATTTTGTTTTGCTTGTACCGATGACCGTACCTCCTGGTTGGAACCCAACCCACAGCTTCCACAGCTGTTTTGATTCAGTGTGATATTTAATAGCTCCAAGGTTCATGCTCAGTATGACTCTGGACTCTCCATTTGTGTTTATTTGCATTCATCTCTTAGTGAGATAAGTTTTCCCCCCGACCCAGGAAGAGTTTTGGGGTCTTGTTTTTTCTGGAGTTTTGCATATGGAATGTCTGTCTCTTATTTACTTATTTTTTATTAGAAGGAACGTTTGCCTTTTTTCCGTCAGACTTTTGTGGATGTTGACCTACTGCTTCTTAGTCTTTTCCCTTGACTGGAGCTGTGAGGACATCTGCGGCCAGCCTGACTCCCTGTCCTCTCGGAGAGATCAGCGCGATGCCGCGGACACGCCCATCTCCTGAGCATGTTCACTGCTGACCTTCTGCTGTTACCTCCGCCTTGGGCTGTGACTACCTGTTTCGATCCGCTTATTCGAGCGCTCTATTCCTCCTGGAAAGTGTCTTTTTGTTACATATTTGCATACTTTTTCTGTTTTATAAATTACAATTATACGCTGCTTCGTCTTTGTCTGTATGACATCTCTCTCATCTGATTGCGGTCAGCTCCCCAAAATGTGACTGCCTCTGATAGAGCTGTTATTTCCAAAGGCTTTGCATTTTTTCCATTGTTTTCTCTTGTTGTCTCATAATCTCTCTTCTAAATCATTTTATTCCATTTCTGAAACGTTTCTAAAGCTAGATGGGGTGATCCCTGAGGTCTTCATGATGTGGAAAGATTTTCAGTGAATTTTAGGCTCATGTAATTCCCTGGGAGGGATCACCGGGGAAGGATGGCGCCCTGTGTGTCTGCCGCTTCTATTCCTTTCTTCCTTTTCTTTAATCTCAGAATTTTACTGACAGACGAAGGCCTGTAGGAAGACCTTCAGTGGGGAGGAGCACTGTGAGGCTCTGAAGCTCTGACCCCCGAGGGACCCCAGGGGCGGTCTCACGGTCAGCCTGGGATGGGGTCAAGGGGTCAGCCTAGCCCAGAAAGGCAGGTGGCCACGAAGGGCCATGGAAGACTTGTCTAGTCTAGACTTGTCTAGCTGAACACCCCCTCTTCATACAACACACTTCCCATCTTATTTGTCTCATGGATCACTATGGGTTTAATTAAGTCAATTCCATTTTTGTTTTTTCAAAATCATGTTAGAAATCGATTTCTTGAGAAAATAGCATTGAAACATGCACATTACCATATGTAAAATAGACGGCCAGTGCAAGCTACATGCACGAAGCAGGGGACCAAAGCCAGCGCTCTGTGACGCCAGCGCTCTGTGACGCCTAGAGGGATGGGGGGGGGGCGCTCAGGAGGGAGGGACATGCCTGTGTACACCTCTGGCCGATTCATGTTGATGTATGGAAAAGCCATCACAGTATTGTAAAGCAACTATCCCCAGTTAAAATTAGTAAATAAATTTAAATAGATAAATTGAGTTAAGCTTAAAATCAAACAGACAAAAAACCCATTTCTTGTACTGCTTCTGCTCTCAGGTCCGTCTTGGCTGAACCCAGCCATTCAAAGTGATCAGGGAGCCAAGATCCCATCTCGGCGGGGGACATGCCGGCTAACCCTTTAACAGGACGACACTGAGTCCTTCACAGAAGAGCGCTGGACTGCAGACCCGCATATCATCCTCCTCTCGTCCTAGCCCGACCGTGTTACCCCAAATGCTAGTTGCTGGGGTCTGGGTTATGAGGAACAAGGTACACTTTAGACCATGTTTCTTTTCAGATTGTCTGTTTGATTGACTGCAGTCCTGGAAATCTACAGTAGCCCTCCCCTGAATCCCCCGCCCCTTCCCCACCATCCTCCATGCACCCTCCTCATCCCAGCCCTCCCCGCCTCTTCAGACCTTTCCCACTCACCATCTCCCAAGCCTCCCTTTAACCCATGTGTTCCCTCCACCTCACATCCCTTCCCCACCCACCTCCACCCAACATCCCGCCCACTGCCCAAGCAGCAACCCAGACCTCCCTTTCCACCCCAAGTTTGCAGGACGTCCTGGTCCTGCTGGGCTCCGCTCTCTGAGTGCACACGCCTTCGCTGCAGCAGGACTTCCTCCCTGTTTCCATAGCAGCCTCTCTGCGGCACAAACTGTGAACTGTTGGGAAAATCAATTCCTGTGTTTTCCTGGACACACACTGAATTGTGCCTTTCAGGATCCCTTCTGGCAGGCATGGCCATGTGTGATCTTGTGATTTATGGTAAGAAATATAAATTTGGTCTTTGACCCCATTTCTGGCACAGAGCTCTCCAATCTCCGTTGGGATTTCCTAAGTGATGAGAACAACCGAAGTGTCATTTGCTGCCTTTACAAGGTGACTTCGGACCTCAGCTAAGGATGGGGGCTGGTTGCCAGGGGAGCCAAGCTTGCGACAGAAGCTGGGACTTTCAGATCGCCACATCGCAACCCCTGACTCCAGGGAGGAGAGAGGGGCTGGAGATAAAGTTGAATCTCCAATGGCTAATGATTTAATCAGTTGTACCTGTGTAATAAATTCTCCATAAATCCCAAAGTGATGAGGTTCCCAGGGCTTTCAGGCTGGTAACCACCTGGAGGTATGTGAGGGCTGTGCCCTTGGAAGGCATGGAAGCACCTTCCCACACCTCGGCCTGCGCACCTCTTCCGTCTGGCTGTTCCCAAGTTGCGTCTTTTTATAGTAAACCTGTGATATAGTGGGTAAGTATGTTTTCTGAGTTCTGTGAGCAGCTCTAAGGAAGTAACCCAACCCAAGGGGGCATCTTGGTAATGTCTGATTGACAGCCAGATGGTCAGAAATGCAGGTGCCAACCTGGACAATCTTGGAGGACTGAGCTCTTAACCTTGGATGCCCAGGTAGCTGGTGGCAGAGCTGAGTGAGTGGTAGCACACGGTGTCCAGATATTCAGGTCGTGGTGAAAACCCATCCCTCCATCTCCGACCCACTCCTGAAGGACTAGGAATTAGGATCTGGACACTTGCATCGAGTGACTTTGTCTAACCCAGTGGATGACCAGTGGAAGCCTCATGTGTCACTGTCCAGCCTGATCCATTAAAAGCACCTCCTCATACCCTTTCTTGACCTTCTATTCCCCTGGCAAAGGCAGGGCAACCCTGAAAGCCATCGTCTGCCTGGATCCCTGGAGGGCTTCATGCAGGAAGGTTGAGTTGCCATCCTGGGCACCAGTCCATGTGTTAATGTGTGTGTGTGTGTGTGTATGTGTGTGTACTCAGTCGTGTCCAACTCTTTGCAACCCTTTGGACTGTAGCCCTGCCGGGCTCCTTTGCCCATGGAATTTTCCAGGCAAGAATACTGGAGTGAGTTGCCATTTTCTCCTTCAGAGGATCCTCCTGATTCAGAGATCAAACCTGTGTCTCCTGTGTCTCCTGCATTATAGGCAGATTCTCTACCACTGATCCATCTAATGGAGAATAAGATAATTTTCTCATTTTTTAAAGGCACTGAATTGTGGAAGTCTGTTTCTGATTTCTTCCTAACATACCCTAATTATTACAGAGTGGCTTTGTGGAGGTAGGATGCTGCAGGCTTGGCTTTTATGAGGTTAGCAAACAGTGAGGAAATAAAGACCTCTTCCTGGAAGGATGGAGACCTGCGTCTGTATGAAGGGCTGACACACCGGTGAGTGTTGGTAGCTCCTCGTCCCTTACAGCAAAGATTTATAAGAAAGAGAGAAACTCAGGCAGCACTTACTTGGTCTGCAAATAAAAGAGAAAATAGAGAGAATCTATAAGTTGGGTTTGGGAAAGCACTTCTGGATTCCAAACAGTAGGAAATAAGATTGAAAAGGCATTGAGCTTCAAAATCCCATTAAGACTTCTCAATTAAACAGAGGAATCTAACCAGGCAGCTACGAACAGATTAAGGATACTGTCTATTTCCCAAATCTTCTCTTTCCCCCAATAGCCTCAAGGAAGCTGCCATTAAATTGACAGAGGGAGAAAGATTTGGGGACAGAGAAACTAGGAAATAATGGAGATTTGTGAACGGTATCTAGGAAAAACAGAACTTTCGGCAGGGTTATTGGCATATGGAAAAGATGTTTCTCAATTCCACTAACCCCACTGAGTGTTATTGGCAAAGAGACCACATGCCGGGCTACAGAAGGTTTTTGCTGCACATTCACACGCTCTTGGAGCAGCTGAACTTGGACCCACAGGAATTTGGCTAGAAAAGATGCACAAAGCCACACAAAGACATGCTTGGACTTGGCCATGGACAGTGGTCAATAGAGAGCTAATTAGAGGGTGAGAACAGGGGCCATGGAAATGATGGACAAAGAGTCCCCCTTGCCACCCAGAGAGCAGACCCACCCAGCCCCCAGTCTGTCATTGCCCAGCTTAGACAGGGGACCTCTCACGTCCTCCTGGGCAGTGTCAGGCTGCTGGCCAAAGCCAGCTGTGCGTGGGTCTCCTCGCCCTGTTCCATCACCCTAGGTTGAGTGTGTATGTCCAGAGGGAGGGAAGAGAGGCCTCTTTTCTTTGTATTTTCTGGGAGGTGGGACTAAGAGGAGCCACATCTGGACTTAGAGGAGGGGCCAGAGCATCCTTGAGCCATCAGGGCTTTGAGGTGGATGAAGGAGTCAAATGGGACATTCCATGTCTCCATGGGGTAGGAATGTGTTCTGTATGTGATGACAGGGACAGTTGGTGACTATGCCACCCCAGGAGTGGTGTGGTCAGGAAAGCTTTAGAAGCCCTGTGCCCAGTCTATGGAGGAGCCACGAGCCAGGTCCCCTGAGGAGAGCTGCCCTTGGACATGAATGTGATCCCAGGACTGTTAAACTGCTTTCAAAACCTCTATTTTTTCATCCCTAAGCCACTGGTATCTTGGGCTCTATTGTTGCTACTGCTCAACAAGCCCTAATTAATGTGCGTCTTCAGTGGACTAGGATATTCCTGAAGGATTCGTCTCCATCTTCTCAAAATATTTGTCAGCGGCTTTTCATTCTTGTGATTTTTATCTGAAGAAATAGAAAGTGACCTCTGCTACTAAAATCATTGTTTCAGAAGCTGATCATATATAGCAAGAGTCTGATATTGAACTTTTTTCCCTCACAGTAAGTTTTGGAAATATGTATCAGATATACCAGTCTTTTTCTCTTTAAAACCACTTTATTGAGATATGATTGATGTACAAAAAGCTGTACATATTTGATGTAGAACTTCAGGAGTTTGGAGATAAGTCTACAGCCCTTAACCTATCACCACAGTCAAGGCCATTAACTTCTCCATCACCTCCAGAAGTTTCTTTCTGCCCCTTTACTTAAAAAAATGTGTCAATCAAAGAGTACAAGTATACGTTATGCAGGATAAATTATTCCTGGAGAACTGCTGTCGATCTTAAGTTACATGCTCCTCTCATGAAAGAGATGCGTGTCCTGACAGTGAGGACCACGAACAAGTAAGAAGTTTGTTTGAAAGTTAAGGAAAGGTGTTCCAGGTCCCCAAAGCCGAGAGCTGGGAAGAGCACAAACCACAAGCAGCAGCCTGCGAGCTGTTTTGAAGACTGGCCGTTCTCGAAGCAGAACCATCGGGCAGCGTGGTCAGCCATGGGCGTGGGTCTCTGGGGGGCCAGGAGAGGCAGGTAAGGCTGGAAACCCCGAGAGAGTTGCTGAAGGGGGGGGGCTTCCCTGCACCCGTGGAAACCTGAGCAGGGACCACGCCTTCTGCAGGCGAGGCGGTGCAGAGGCCGCCTGCAGGGGTACGTGGTGGCTGGGGGTGGGGGTGGGTTCAGGCAGGCAGGACTGGCCTTCTGCAAACCCAGCTGGAATGAAGTGATGTTCAACGTTTGCTTGAGGTAAAAAGTGGGAAGAATGGAAGAGGCTCTCTGCTCATGGCTGAGGCTGCTGCTGGCCGATGTACTGCAGCATCAGGAATGGGTTCTATGAGCTGTCGCCATGAGGTCTGTCATCACCCTCTGCCCAAGAGGAGTGGGGGGAGGCTTCACATCAGTGATCTAACATGTTACCCCTGGGATGGCAACTGCAGGAGACTACACGAAGCTGGAGATTTGCGATAGCAGTAAGAATTGAGTGACTTCCCTGAACTGAGAGTAGGGAGTGGGCCATTCATTGCTCTGAATGAGGTCTATTTCCAATGGAATCATTCCTGAGGGATCCCAGTGGGACTGAGTGTGCCTTCAATTGTCCACATCCAGCTTTCTTGCTTTCCTTGTATTTTTTAATTTTAAGATTTTATTGAAGTATAATTGATGGGTAATGTCTCTCTCTCCCCATATCTGTCTGTATTATTTTTTCATATTCTCTTCTGTTATAGGTCATTACAAGACACGGAGCAGAGTCCCCTGTGCTGTGTGGTAGGGCTGTGGGTCATCTCTTTTATACAGGTACAGAGTAGTGTGTATCTATCAATCCCAAACTCCTAATTTGAGGTTCAGACTAAGATTTCCATGTCAGTGTGGTGGAGTGGGGCCTTCACATAGAAGTCAAGGTAATTTGAGTAAAGATGAAAGAAGCTGCATTTTTGGCCCACTACGTTGTGGTCTATGAAAATATGATCTATTATGTGCGGACCCAGGGGAGCCGAGGGCCAGTTGAATGTGGGCTTTCCTGTGGCTCAGCAGTAAAGGATCGCCCTGCCAATGCAGGAGACACGGTTTCGATCTCTGGGACAGGAAGATCCCCTGGAGAAGGAAATGACAACCCACCCAGTATTCTTGCCTGGGAAATCCCATGGACAGAGGAGCCTGGAGGGCTACAGTCCACGGGGTTGCAAAGAGTTGCAAATGAGCAACTGAGCACATACACACGTAATATTTGACAAGCAAAAGAGTAAAACAAATCCTCAAACATCAGTCTTCTTTCTCCCATTTAGCCTAGACTGACAAATTAGAACACTGGATGATTCTCTTTGTAAACATCATCCTTTTCACCCAGAGAGGTGTTAGCATTAAAGCCACATTGCTCCTGTGTGCGGGAAAACACATCTGTGAAAAGTGTTTAAGGCACACCTGACCTGCTAGGAGTCACAGAAATTTAATTATAAAACTTGTCATGGAAGCTGAACATGATGTAAACCGACTTGAAAAAAAAAATCCCAGATTTCCTCTGACAGGCCTTTTAACTCACTATGTTGCACCAAAGTTGAGTCGGTGTGCTGGAAATGAAAAGCTGTGCCCAAGAGGTGCAGAGGAGGCTTTGACTGGACCAGCTTCAAAGGGCTCTCTGCTCCTGCGCTGCCCTCTTCTCCTTCCTTTGCTCTGTCCGCACATTTCACCGTTGAATGCTTGGGTGGCACCTCTCAGCCCAGACATGCACCGACATGTGGGAAGTCGGGACTTCAAAGTTAGCTGGTCAGGAGCGTCCAATCCCAAGCCTGTCTGACGCGGTGCTTCCATTCCATAAGGTTCTGGTGAGTCGGATTCGTAAAAACGAGATAAGGCTCATGGATTTGGATGCAATCAGCTCTGTGCTGCAGCGAAAGCACTTTTCAGTTAATTCACTAACAACTTGCATGGTCCCCTGTGCTTGGATCCGGCCATAGACTTTACAACTGGGGACTTTCAGGTTTATGCTTAAGTCTGGCAGTGAAATGACTTAGTCTTGGGGAACATCTCAATGTTTTACACAAGCTATCTAAGGGGGTAATTCTTGACTTAAAGATTATTGCTACCAGATGTTAGCACTTTAGTGGACTTTACTGAAACCTTAAAGTACACACACACACACACACACACACACACACACTACATCCCATCATAGAGAAACAACAGAAAACAAAGCAGGCTGTGACAACACTGGTTCCAGGTAAGATGCAGTAAGCACGCGCCCCTCTGTCTCTTTCCCTGAAGGTGCTGAAAGACCTGGACAGAATGCCTGGACCAGCCACCTGAGGATTCAGGAAAGTAAATAGCAGCAGGAAGATTGAGGAGAAAAAGAGCAGAATTCCAAGTCCCACCTACAGAGAGTGAGCCCTCTGCCTCGCTCCAGATTCCTGCAGCCTGGACTTGTGAAGCCCATAACCCTGAGCCGTGCATGTAGACAGACGGCCCTGGGAACCTCTGCTGTCTTAGCTTGAGAAAGAAGCCAGGTAGTAGCCTAGGCTCAGAGAGGGTAGTGGAAACTGCTTGCCTGGCTTCCTTCTCTCCTCTCTCCTTGCAGGCCTCAGCCCCTGCAATCCCGCGGGGTCAGCAGAGCGGTGGTGGGGAGCCCCCAGCTGCAGAGGGAAGGGACCGTCCCCTCCTGCCGAAGACTCCGTGGTCTCAAGGCCGGGGGGCGACTCACTCGCTCTCCCCTGTGTCCTCCCGTTTGCCTCGGTGGGGGTGGAGCTGCAGGGACGTGAGGCCGAGTGCGGGGACTGCTTGGAACAACGAGACAGGGGTTGGAAACAGCAAGGAGATTATGCGGGAGGAGGAGCTGGGGGCTGGAATCTGTGTGTGAACTCCTGGCTCACCGTCAGGACGTGTGCTTGTGTATCTGATTATAGGCGCACACGCAGATGCTGAACTACAGAACGGACCCCCTTCCACATGCCGGAGTGGCCACTGGGCACCGCACACACAGGGGAGATTAAAAGCCTCTGCAAATGTTTTGAAAACTATATTGATGCTCCAGGCACAACCCACTAAAAGCATGCTGGGATGGGAGGCTTGAACTTCAGCTGGGCCAACTGCTCACTAAAACAAAAATAACTTTCCTTATAGGATTTAAATACGGCCCAAAGTGTCATAATAAAGTAACTAATTGCACATAATGAAATATGTACAACATCCAAGATAAAATCCAAAGCTACCTGAGAATAAATAGCAGATGATGACCCTAACACGAAGCAGATGTTGGAAATATCAAAGAGATAAAGCAGCTGTTACAAATATGCTCCAACAAATAAGGGCAAACGTTTACGAAACAAATGGAAAGAGAAACAAAGACACACAATTTCAGCAAAGAATTAGGAGATATAAAGAAGAATCAGAAGAGTTAGACATGACTTAGCAACTGAAAAACTACAGATCTCAGTTGCAGACTGGAGATGACTGAGAAAAGAGATAATACAGTTACACAGTGTGACAAAGAGAGAGGAAAAAAGATTTAAAAATGAAATCTGCAACCAAACACATCATAATGAAACTATTGAAATGTTAAGACAAGAACAAATATTGATAGCAGCTAAAGAAAATTCATCTATTACTTAGAGGGTAACAGCAGTTTTTCTCACTGCAGATTTCTCATTATAAATTATGGAAGCCAGAAAGAAATGAAAACACTCTTAAAGTGCTGAAAGTATTTTAAAGTGCTGTCAATCCAAACTTTTAAATACACGGAAAATATCCTTCAAGAATAAGGTCATATAAAACCATTCTCAGATAAAGGAAAACTGAAAATTCATTTCCAGCAGACCTGCTTTAAAAGAACTACAGAGGAATTTCTTCAGACAGAAGGAAAATCATACAAGAAGGAAACTTGGAAAATCAGGGATGAATAAATAGCAACATAAATGTTAAATAATTGGGAAGATATAAGAGACACACACACACACACACACACACGCCCTGCAGGTACTGTGGGGCTGAAGGAGAGGAGAGCTTGTCTTTCACCCCACCCACCCCCAATCCTCCCGGGGAGCCAGCGGGTGCTCTGACTCCCACAGGGGCAGGGGCACAGGACACTGCCTCCCCACCTCAATGACAAGTTGTGAGTGTGTGTGCTGGGGCTGCGGAGTCCTCTCCTACCCACCCCTGGTGCCAGCGGGGTCCAACCCTGACACAGTGGCGTGTGCCAGCCCCCAGCTCCCTCTGTCATGGCGATGACGCTCACTTGGTGTCCATGTGAACTGAAAGTCACCCAGTCATGTCTGACTCTTTGTGACCCCATGGACTATATAGAATATATATTCCCCATGAAATTCTCCAGGCCAGAATACTGGAGTGGGTAGCCTTTCCCTTCTCCAGGGGGTCTTCCCAACCCAGGGATCGAACCCAAGTCTCCTGCATTGCAGGCGGAGTCTTTACCAGCTGAGCTGCCGGGGAAGCCCCATGATTTTCTTTTATGTATTTTTAAAGTTTTATGGTTATCCTGCCCATCTTTAAGCAGAGGAAAGAGGTGAAGGTTCTGCAGCACCCCCACACAGGGAGGGGGCGTGCTCAGGCCTGGCGGCTGCAGTGCCAGCTTCTGAAAGGGAGCCTCTCACTTGCTGTGGGCCAAGCCGGAGGTTACCACCCAGGTCCTGTTCAAAGCAGTGCTGGAGGCAGAGCCCAGCCAAGTCCTAACACCGGGGGCAGCTCTCCAGGGTGCTGAACCAGCAGCCCGTCAAGGAGCAGAGATTTCAATCACGGGTCAGGGTGGCGGGTAGAGCAACAGCAGCTCTGACAGCAGGGCGAGTGGAGGGAGCCTGCAGGAGGGTTCATGTGGGGCCAAGGGCAGCCCTCTGAGGGCTTCTGTGCCATCTGTGGGAGCATTGCAGGGACACAAATAGCTCTGGCAGGGAGACAGACATCTGTCTGCAAATGGGGCACAGACCTTGAGCTGAGACACATGGTCCTGGTGGAAGAGCTAGCAGGGTGCCACAGCCAGACCTTTCTGTCTCCAAACATTCCTATCCACTCTTTCTGCCTCTTTCCAGCCCGAGGTGGACACAGAGCAATGCCTGCAGCACAATGTCTGTGCCCACGGCCAACACGACACATAGGAGGGGATAATCTGAGTCAGTGTCACTTAAAAGGGTCTATGCTTTAGGGGTGCATCAGGTTTGCCTAGGAAGTTTCTCTGGCTCCCACTCAATGTCCTACCCATCAGAAGATTCTAGTGGGGGTGGGAGTTGGGGGAGCAGGGAATAAAATTTTGGCAGCACTTTTGTGGTTTTTATGGGCTTCCCTGGTGGTACAGTGGTAAAGAATCTGCCTGCAATGCAGAAGACACAGGTTTGATCCCTGGGTTGAGAAGATTCCCTGGAGAAGGGAATGGCAAACCACTCCAGTACTCTTGCCCAGAGAATTCCGTGGATAGAGAAGCCTAGCGGGCTACAGTCCATGGGGTCACAAAGAATCAGACATGACTGATCTACTAAAACTTTCACTTTCACTTTAGTGTGGTTCTTACCCATAGAAGAGCTTGTGAGCATCCGTCTTTCTCAAATTCCAGGGAGAAGGAAGCCTCACAGATGGAGGAAGGGGTTTCTGTGTGGGAGATGGTGTAGCTTAAGTAACAGAGACGATGCTAGATCAGGTTACAAGGGCCTTATGGCAGAATTCCAACACAAGAGCTCTTGCTGGTTTGGTGGAAATTTAGAAGTTAAGTTGCAGAAGCTTCCTGGATTGTCCTCCTCTTAAGAGGAAGCTTTGAAGTCCAAATGTTCCTGCCTGTTCTACTCCCTTTGAAATGGCAACTCCGATCTCTCCATTTTAATTCAACCCTATAATTAGTGATGCTACACAACATCTCCCAAATAATTAGGGAGCAGTCCGGGAATCACCAGTTATGAGATGGAACCAGAGTTCCATGAGGCTTTTAATGCATGGAGTTATAAATAATGTTAAATGCCCAGGAGTTTCAATTAAAGGATGTTTACTTGCGTAAAATGAAAAAACGTGATGGGGAAGCAGGGCTCCTTGTTAGCAAGAACTTGAAAGAGGGGAGACGAGGTAGGGTTTTGACTGCCAGGCACCCTGTGTGGGAAGTGTGTGCTGTGCCTCCCGGAAATCTTCAAAGTCGGGGAGGAGGGCTCATACATGTTTTTGAGTCCAAAACTTGGACAGACACTCCAGTAACTGAATCAACCTTCAGCTGCTTCCTCATGGCCCTTTGGAAACTTCTTGGTACTGCAGCCTGTTCTCCAGCCAAACCTGGTGCTCTGTGTTGGCAGAGATGGGTCTGCCAAAGTCTGTCTGACTGTTCTCCCTGCCTTGAAGGCTTTAGTGCTCCCTCTCATCCCAACCAAACCTGTCATCCTTCCCTGAACCCTGTACCTCACCCCCGGGCTCCGTTACTCCACAGCTGGATTCTGTTGTAAGCTCAGCATCCTCACTACCCACCTCCGCCACTATCCAGGCATTTCCTGAAGTTGTGGAAAGCTACCTCCTTCAAGGATAATGGTGGAAGAAAGTTATACTCATTAACTGTGGTCACATAACCTGGTGAAGAAACAAGGATGGCAGAAGTCTGCAGTATTTGGGAGGAAAATGTGCTTAAGACATGTGATGCATAGATCATGTTGCTTTGCCCCTTCTCCCTTCTCTTAGTGCCTATTAGGCAGAGCAGCAGAACTAACCCTGTGTTTCAGGGCTGAAGCTACAAAATATCAAAGGGGAGCTCTGTCTGAGCAACAAGATCGTCCTCAGAGACAGATGATGTGGATTTGGGGTCTCCCATTCTAAAGTCAAGGCTATGGTTTTCCCAGGAGTCATATATGGCTGTGAGAGTTGGACTGTGAAGAAAGCTGAGCACTGAAAAATTGATGCTTTTGAACTGTGGTGTTGGAGAAGACTCTTGAGAGTCCCTTGGACTGCAAGGAGATCCAACCAGTCCATCCTAAAGGAGATCAGTCCTGGGTGTTCATTGGAAGGACTGATGTTGAGCTGAAACTTCCATACTTTGGCCACCTCATGCGAAGAGTTGACTCATTGGAAAAGACCCTGATGCTGGGAAGGATTGGGGGCAGGAGGAGAAGGGGACGACAGAGGATGAGATGGCTGGATGGCATCACCGACTCGATGGACATGGGTTTGGATAAACTCCGGGAGTTGGTGATGGACAGGGAGGCCTGGCATGCTGCGATTCATGGGGTCACAAAGAGTCGGACACAACTGCGCGACTGAACTGAACTGAACTGATTCTAAAGACGCTTGCTCCTTGGAAGGAAAGCTATGACAAACCTAGGCAGTGTATTAAAAAGCAGAGACATCACTTTGCCAACAAAGGCCCTTATGGTCAAAGCTATAGTTTTTCCAGTAGTCATGTATGGGTGTGAGAGCTGGACCATAAAGAAGGCTGAGTGCTGAAGAATTGATGCTTTCAAATTGTGGTGCTGGAGAAGACTCTTGAGAGTCCCTTGGACTGTAAAATCAAACCAGCCAATCCTAAAGGAAATAGACTCTTAATATTCATTGGAAGAACTGGCACTGAAGCTGAAGCTCCAGTACTTTGTCCACCTGATGCAAAGAGCCGACTCATTGGAAATGACCCTAATGCTGGAAAAGATTGAGGGTAGGAGGAGAAGGGGATGACAGGGCATGAGATAGTAAGGAGAGCATCTCCAACTCATTGGACATGAGTTTGCGCAAACTCCAGGAGATAGTGGAGGACAGAGAAGCCTGGTGAGCCACAGCCCATGGGATCGCAAAGAGTCAGACACGACAGAGAGCGTGAACAACATTCTAGAGAGAGAGTGCATCTTCAGATCTACGAGGGGCCGCGTGGCTTGTCAGAGCTGACCCTGCTCGGGTCTTCACTTGGGGGACAGGCTCACGGTGGACCAGTGGGGACCAGAGCTGCAGAAACACACCAGTGTTTTCCTGGAGCTGGAGGCATAAGGAATCGTCCCCTCACCAAGGGGAGAGGGAGCAGGCGAAGGAGGGAGGGAGGAGAAGGATACACAAGTCTCTGGGGCTTGACCTGGACTGGAGGACCAGCAGGGCCACCAGCCAAAGAAGCAGGGGAAGGACTCTCTAGAATAACCCTGCACTACTGAGAATTCTGGTGCCGGGGCCACACCCAGGGCCAGTGGAGGTAGATCCTCGGATGGGATCAGGGGACCCAGTGAGCATGGGTTTTGATACCTAGAGATCCTGATATGGGGGCCAGCCTTGAGATGCCCTGGCCCACAGTGAGAGCTGAAGGCTTTCCAGAGAGTTCTGCACCCACGCAGCCTGGGGAGCCTGGGAACCTCCAGGGGAGGTGGAGATGTGATGGATCACAGATGAGGGGCAGATATGTAGGTCCCAGGGGTCCTGCTGAGGGTCTTGGGGGAAGCCATGAGACATTTGGAGGAGGGAATGAAGACCATGATGTGTTCATCTTCCAGAAATGCCTCTGGGGACTGAGCGAACAAGCTCGGATGGGAGATGCTGGAGGCAGAGGGATGCTCGGGAGGCCGTGATGGGGGAGGACACTTGGGGCTGGCTGCCCACCCACCTCCTGCTCGTCCTCCTGGTGTCTGGGTCGCTGTCATCTCCCTGTAAGCTCATCACACAAGAGAGGTCTCTTCACTTCTCTGTGAGGCTCCTTTCTTTTCCAGAGGCAGCGTGGGCTCACTCAGGATGGAAATGATGATGGATAACAGACTCCGAGAGCGGCTTGGGCGCCAAGGAGTGAAGCAGTGGATCCCCCAGTCAGTGGCACGTGGCAATTCAGACAAAACACAGCACCTGAGATCGCGCGGGGAGACCCTTCAGACTGACTTACTGCGTCAACACATCTCCGCACAAGCCTTTAAGGGCGTCACCGCTGCCCAGGACGGATCGCGCCACCCTGTGACTGGCAGCCAGGCGGTCCCTGGCCTGCAGGGTGAGGGAGGGGGTACCACTGGCCCGGGAACCAGAAAGCTGGGCTTTCCTGGGCCCACTTTCCATGCTGGGTGCTTCCTTCCCCAGCAGGGAGTACAAGAGTTACAAGGGGCCTCAAATTGGAGGACGGTGGCTTTTAAACCATGGAGAAGCTCTAAGGCAAACAAGTAAATCGTGAATTATGTAGTCTGAGCTGTTTACTCTGCAGAGAGGAAAACTGAGGCTCAAAGGTAGAAATAACCTGCCCTAAACCACATGTTCTGTGCCCAGGTCCCCTGATGTTCTGATTAGCCGAGTTGTGTAGGAAGTTTAAAATACCCTGGTGCTCAGGCCAGGGCGCAGATCCACAGATGCAGAAGCTCCGGGGGTGGGACCCCAGCTTCTAGACGTTGTCAGTACCCACCCCCTCCACCATGATACCAAGGGATGAGCTGGGCACCTGCCTGGATGGGCTCAGCGCTGGCTCCCGCACCTGGTCCCAGGTGCCAGGGGCCATCTGGGCCCCAGAGCGGGGGCACTGGCTGGCTTCCCATCCAGGCAGAGGCCTCGTGGGCCCCCGTGCCCACGCGGGTGGTTCCTCCCCTGGAAGGATGCCCCCCCCCGCAACCAGGCTGCCCAAACCTCCTGCCGAATGGCTCTGCTTCACTTCCCCTGTTTCTGGGTGACGAGAGGCGCTGAGCTATCCCGCACCTGGTCCCAGGTGCCAGGGGCCATCTGGGCCCCAGAGCGGGGGCACTGGCTGGCTTCCCATCCAGGCAGAGGCCTCGTGGGCCCCCGTGCCCACGCGGGTGGTTCCTCCCCTGGAAGGATGCCCCCCCCCCGCAACCAGGCTGCCCAAACCTCCTGCCGAATGGCTCTGCTTCGCTTCCCCTGTTTCTGGGTGACGAGAGGCGCCGAGCTATAAATAGGCACGGAGCCGATGTCTGCGGCGCTCTGGGGCTGTCAGAACCGGTCTTGTCAAAGCCCTCCTGTTGACAGCCTGGAGCCGGCTCCCTGCTCCTCACCCCCACTCACCACAGCCCGGGGGGGCTGCAGGCAGGGAGGGGACCCCCGCGCCCTTCTGCCTCAGCTGGGCTGCCTCGGGCTCTCTTCCCCGATCTCTCACTCACGCTGGTGTCTGCGAGGCCGCCCCTGCCCTTTCTGCTTGGCTGACCCCCAGTCTGTCCCTGGGGCGCCACGGGCTGCACGGATTATGAGCCTTTCCTGAGAGGGGGTGAAGGCCCCTTCTCTGTGGTTGTGGTCAGCTGTCCCCGTTCACACGCGAAGTGCTGAAGCTGGTGGAACGTGGCCGGGACCGGGAGCTCCGAGGCTCGTGGCTCAGGAGGAAGCAGGTTCGAGGGATGCATGGTCGATAGTCACCATCATGCGTGGTCCTGATGCATGAGCTTAGCAGGAAGCCCCGAGGCAGCACCACTTCACAGGCTTCTGGGGAGGAGAGCGGGACCCCTGCCTGCCTGACCCTCCCCGTGGCCTAGAACCTGCCAGTAGCTCAGCTCATCCGCAAAGGATAAGGAGAGCCCTCTCACCACCCCAAGGGGTCACGCACTAGTTTTGTAAAGTGTTTATCGTGGTATTTGGAAGAGAGTGCTGTGTGTGTGCACCAAGAAAAAGAAAAAAAAAGTCCAGTCCACACAGGGACTTAGCAAGCACCCTCCACACGCGACGTCAGTTTCTCCCTCTGACTCTCCCCCTGTCATTACCCCCACAGAGACACAGTGCCTGCCCAAGACAGGGGTCCCTGCCCCATATAGTGCCTGGTGCCCAGGACTTGCTCAGAAGTGTGTGTGTTCATGGGCTGATAAGGGGACCGCTGCTTCCAACTCACAGTGACTGTGGTTTGCTGAAAGCGATCTGATCTAAACTGGGAGCCAGAGCCTCCAGGTTAGAATTCCCTGCCCGCCGTCGTCAGTGACAGGGAAATTACACGCTAACACCCGCAGACCTGCTTTTATCACATCTACAGTGGGGAGGAAGGCATTGGTGGGTTCTGAATACTGGTGAGCCCTAGTGCCTAGAATCAGTGTGGACCAGCCTGTGAGAATCCGGACCAGCAGAGTTGCTTTTGAATCTTGCCACAAACTCGACGCGTGACCTTAGGAAGTCTTCAAATACCCAAGTCTCAGAATTCTCATCTGAAAAGAACCATCTGTGTCTCATAGGGCCATGGGGCAGACTTCACACTTGGGGCAAGTCCCCAGCTCTTTGTGGGAAGAGCTTCACACGAGATCATGTGTGTGTCGAGGTTTGCAGGAGGGTGACGCTATCTCAATGCCACGAGGAGAGATGTGTGTTTGCATGGATCTCATCCTCAGACCCTCCTGGACAGTAAAGTCCTCCCTCAGGATGATCTGCTCTGTGGAAGCAGGAGGTGGAGGTGAGGGGAACCCCAGGAGCTGGGAAGGTGAGGAGGGGCTGTGGGTGCAGTGGAGAGGAGGCAGGAGTGGGACCACGATGGGGGCTGGCAGAGCTGGCCCAGCACCGACCGTCCGACGGAGCGGAAGACCTTGTGCCGTGCAGACTGAGCACCTCCGTGTGCGGCAGTCAGAGCCCCTGACACCGGGGCCCCTCAGGAGGTGGTGGAGCCGTCCCTGGAGGGCTCAGCACACACAGAGCAGCTGCTGTAGTGACTCCAACACTGGGAAACTGGGGGAGACCTTGGCGTGTCTCAGGTCCACGTCCAGAGAACTGAAGCCACCGCCACCCTCCCCGACAGCCTTCAGTGTGTGTCTGACAAGGATGCTGTCTTCAGAGCCTGGTGACGGGAGAGACGGTCCCCCAGGAGAAATTTGTGCCCAAGCATCTCTCTCCCACAGCCCAGCGTTGGCACCTCACTTAAAGGATCGATTTCTGACTTATTGACTAAAAAATATTATTCCCCTCAAAAAAAGCTTTTGGTATTCTGCAGCTCACTAGGAACTCTGAGGCTCACAACAAATTAGAAAAAATAATAGGATTACCTTTTAGGGGTGCAAAGACATTTCTCAGGGGAAATAATGTCTTCCAGAGGAGCTGGGAGCAGAGTGCTGACTCCGAGTCAGTGTGGACGGTGATAAGAAGGGTCCAGCCTCGTTGGCAGCCGTGTAACAGCACCAGGCACTCGACAGAGACTCCAGCAGGGATGGGGCTGTCGGGGGATCGGGTCCCTGCAGGGAGGCCGGGGAAGGTCTGGAGGAAGACGAAGCCGGTCTCGCGGCATCGCTGACAGGCTGTCATGTGAGGAGGAGAGCGGGCCTCCTGAGCGGCCGTGGGGACTGGAACAAGACAGATGGAAGGAAGCTGCAGGGGAGCAGATGTAGATGCAGAAAGAGGAAAAATTATCAGAGCTGCCCAACCGTGGCGAGGAACCGCATCGAACATTTGTTAAGCAGGAGCGCTGCGTGCCAGGCACAGGGCTGCTAGTGTGGCGGTGCCATCTCCCTGGATCTCCCACCCGCCTTCTTGGGAGCTGCTCTGGTGGCCACAGAGGCACAGACTCCTCTGCAGCTTGTCTAAGTCCACCCGGCGTGTCCACAGAGAATCCAGGATCTGAGCTCTGGCCAACTCCCCCACCCCTGGGGGGTTCCTGGTCACCCCGCAGTTCACTGCCTCTTGGGGGATGTCTCAGAGGGCTTGGGGCTGAGCCAGAATGAAACCCTGGCTGTTCTTGCCCAGAAGGTACATCTGTTTAAATGACATCTCTGAGTTCATGCTCTACAATGAGGTTACAGGAAATCAACCCTGAATATGCATCAGAAGGACTGATGGTAATGCTGAAGCTCCAATACTTTGGCCACCTGATGCAAAGAGCCAACTCATTGGATAAGACCCTGATGCTTAGAAAGATTGAAGGCAGAAGGAGAAGGGGGAAGCAAAGGATGAAATGATTGGGTGGCATCAACTACTCAATGGCCATGGATCTGAGCAAACTCAGGGAGATCGTGAAGGACAGGGAAGCCTGGTATCCTGCAGTCCATGGAGTCGCAAAGAGTATGACATGACCAAGCGACTGAACAACAAGAACAAAATGAGGTTACAAATCAGTTCAGTTCAGTTGCTGAAAACTCTGAACTCTGAAGACTGAAGACTCTGAAGACTCTCAAGAGTCTTCTCCAACACCACAGTTCAAAAGCATCAATTCTTCGGTGCTCAGATTTCTTTATAGTCCAACTCTCATATCCATGCATGACTACGGAAAAAACCATAGCTTTGACTAGACGGACCTTTGTTGGCAAAGTAACGTCTCTGCTTTTTAATATGCTGTCTAGGTTGGTCATAACTTTTCTTCCAAGGAGCAAGTGTCTTTTAATTTCATGGCTGCAGTCACCATCTGCAGTGATTTTGGAGGCTCAGAAAAATAAAGTCTGTCACTGTTTCCATTCTTTCCCATCTATTTGCCATGAAGTGATGGGACCAGATGCCATGATCTTAGTTTTCTGAATGTTGAGCTTTAAGCCAACTTTTTCACTCTCCTCTTTCACTTTCATCAAGAGGCTCTTTAGTTCCTCTTCACTTTCTGCCATAAGGGTGGTGTCATCTGCATATCTGTGGTTATTGATATTTCTCCTGGCAATCTTGATTCCAGCTTGTGCTTCCTCCAGCCCAGCATTTCTCATGATGTACTCTGCATATAAGTTAAATAAGCAGGGTGACAATATACAGCCTTGACGTACTCCTTTCCCTCTTTGGAACCAGTCTGTTGTTCCATGTCCAGTTCTAACTGTTGCTTCCTGACCTGCATACAGATTTCTCAGGAGGCAGGTGAGGTGGTCTGGTATTCCCATCTCTTGAAGAATTTTCCACAGTTTGTTGTGATCCACACAGTTAAAGGCTTTGTCATAGTCAATAAAGCAGAAATAGATGTTTTTCTGGAACTCTCTTGCTTTTTCAATGATCCAGAGGATGTTGGCAATTTGGTCTCTGGTTCCTCTGCCTTTTCTAAATCCAGTGTGAACATCTGGAAGTTCGTGGTTCATGTTCTGTCGAAGTCTGACTTGGAGAATTTTGAGCATAACTTTGCTAACGTGTGAGATGAGTGCAATTGTGTGTTAGTTGAGCATTCTTTGGCATTGCCTTTCTTTGGGATTAGAATTCCCAAAGGGTTTAGAAGGGTTTAGAATTCATGATGAGAAGAGTGGCGAGCAGGTTTATTACCAAGGAGCGAGCTGGATTTGGGAAACTGGATGGTGCTTGGGAGGAGAGCTGGTCGCTTGCTGAAGGTACATAGACTAAGTCTCATCACTGAACACCAGCTGGGGTGGAGTCAGGGAGGGTGAGAGGTCAGCGCAGCTGTGCTTCCAGGCAAATAGGTCCTGGCAGGTGCGTTACTTCAGCCACAAGCTACAAAGGATCAGGTTTATTTCTCCCCACACTGAAACTTCCTCGGGTTGTATGGTCTGTCTCCAACCTGCAGCTGTGCTAAGTCCTCGCCCAGGGAGAGAGGAGGGGTCCTTCCCTGCCCCTGCCCAGAGCAGCCCACACCATGTGTGATGTCAGAGCACAAGACCTCTGCCTTACGGAGGAAGAGAGCTTCCCTGGGTATTGATGAAGCATCACAGCCATCCCAGGGAAGAGGCCACAGGGGCCAAGGATGATGGGGCCGGAGTCCAGACACTCTTAGAAAGGGGACGATAGGATGCGAGGAGTGAGGGATGGACATGCCTGGAGCTTTAAGGTTGGGGTTCGGGCAGACGATGGTGATGCTCCTAAAGCCAGTACTGGGGCCAGAGGTTGGGGCAAGGACCGGGGCGGCGGGCACTACAGAAGGGCTCCTGGGTGAGCCCCACGTCTCTGCAGCATCTCAAGGGAAACGTCCACGTGTGCTTGGTAGAATTCCCCAGTGAAGCCAGCTGGTCCCGAACTTTTGTTTGTAGGAAGGTTTGTTTTTGCCTTTTTAAAATTACAGATCCTACCTCATTTCTAGTGATTGGCCTGTTCGAGTTACCTATTTCTTCTTGGTGTTCAGTTTTAGTGGGCTGTACGCCTCTAGGAAGTTGATGGTTTCTTCTGGGTTGTCAAATTTACTGAAATATAACTGTTCATAGTATCCTCTTATATTTTTGTTTCTGTGGTATCACTTGTGATGGTTTTTTTCATGTCTTATTGTGTTTGGGTCTCCTCTCTGGCATCTATTATTATTAATAAATGGATGAATGACAACGTCCTACTGTGTAGCACAGGGAACTGTGTTCAGTATCCTATGAAAAACCGTCATGGAGAAGAACATGAAAAAGAATATATATGTGTGTGTGTGTGTGTGTATAAGCCATTATACATGTGTATAAAGAAAGAACACGTCCAGTGGGTGTACAGATTTGGAGTTCCGAGGGCTGGTCTGACAGATGGTTATCTGCGCACTCGGGCTCCTGCGTGCTGCCCAGCTCTTCCGCCCTTCCCTTTCAGCTTCCGTGACAGCGTGTTTTCTGTGAACCTGCTCGTTTCTTTGAGGTCATGGCACCTCCTGTGTTTTCCTTGGTCCCTCTTCACCAATCTCGTCAGCCTTTCTGAGCTCCAGCTTCAGTTGTTACCATGTCTAGACTGGATGGTTTTGCCAGCAGTTCCTGAAAATATGTATTTCTGCTTTCATCGTTTTGTTTGGTTTCTTTAGGGTTTTTTCTGCTTTCTCTCTGTGGTTTGGGGGGCCCCACAGAACTCATTATGGGAGAAGTGCAGGAGGAGATTCTTGAGAGCCCCTTGGACAGCTAAGAGATCAAACCAGTCAGGCCTAAAGGAAATCAACCCAGAATACTCACTGGAAGGACTGATGCTGAAGCTGAAGCTTCAATACATTGGCCACTTGATGCGGAGAGCCAGCTCATTGGAAAAGATTGTGATTCTGGGAAAGACTGAAGGCAAAAGTGTAAGGGGGTGACAGAGAATGAGATGATTAGATGGCATCCTCGACTCAAAGGACCTGAGCAAACTCTGGGAGATAACAAAGGCCAGAGGAGCCTGGGGCGCTGCAGTCCATGGCATAGAAAAGAGTCAGACATGACTTAGCGACTGGACAACAACGGCACCGAGAGGGCTCTGTCACCAGTGAGCAGGGATTTCCTCTGACGTGAGGGGCCCCGGGCTGCCAGGGAGGGCAGGAAGAGGCGGGGGTGCAGACGGTCCGCAGGGCCCCCCACCTCCTGCCCACAGGACTCAAGGTGCCATGACCCCCCTCAAGTGCTGGTCCAGCGTGTCCTGCCAGGCTTTCTGGAGCTGGTTCCAAGGGGAGGCAGCCTCTCGTCAGAGGGCTAGCCACGCTCATATGGCTTATTTCTCTTTTAACCTGCCTATTGTTGCTGATGCTTTCTGTCTTAGGGGTTCAGGAGCTGCCATCCCATGCTTAGAGAAGTCACGCTGTAATTGTCCCTGATCCCACCATCTCAGAGCCACTCATCTCCCTCTGCCTTCCAGAAGCGCTGATGGAGCAGGGGTCCGGGGCGGGGGTGCTCTCCCAGAACACGGCTCTTCTGCAAGGATGAGGCACGAGGCGGCCTGGCTGCCCTGCAGAGACCCTGCCTGTCCTCCATCCTCAGACAGCAGCCCAGAAACCCATGTGCTAGGATACTCGTGGGCCTCTGACGTGCGGCTTCTCCTGTCCTTTTCCCTGAAGGGCACATGGGGACCCTGGGGGCAGAAGTCCTCCTCAAGCAAAAACAGGACCAAAGTCGAAAATGCTTTCTCAGGGGTCCTCGCCGCTGTTCAGGGCAGTGGTCGTTCCTGGTGTCGTCCGTGGTTAGTTTCTGGAGAGCACGCTGGCTGCACACGAGGATCTGAGACTGCGCCTCTGGGCATGGCTGGGAAGGGGTTCTCTCTCTCCGTTACTTTTGTTGTTGTTGTTTTGTTGTTCAGTCGTGTCTGACTCTATGACCTTACGGACTACAGCACGCCAGACTTCCCTCTCCTTCAGCATTTTCCTGGAGTTTACTCAAACTCGTGTCCATTGAATTGGTGACGCTATCCAACCATCTCATCCTCTGTTGCCCCTTCTCCTCCTGCCTCAATCTTTCCCAGCATCAGGGTCTTTTCCAGTGAGTTGTCTCTTTGCATCAAATGACCAAAGCATTGGAGCTTCAGCTTCAGCATTATTCCTTCTAATGAATGTTCAAGGTTGATTTCCTTTAGGACTGACTGTTTGATCTCCTTGCAGTCCAAGGGACTCTCGAGAGTCCTCCGGCACCACAGTTCAGAAGCATTAATTCTTCAGCCTTCAGTCTTCTTTATAGCCATTACTTTTAATCCATCCTATTAGAAACAAGAAAAGAGACACAAATCTTGACCAAAAGGAAGGGCAGGCTTGGGACCTCTGCATTCTCCCTGTATCCTGACTGGGGGCCCTCAGCAGCATCCCTAAATATGTCCACCTGTGGGTATGTCCTCTCTGAGGTTACGTCTTCCCTTCATCCCTAATTCATCGTGTGAAGGCTCAGGGGTCCACAGTCCATCTCCCCAGTAGACGTGGTCTCGCAGGACTCAATGACCAGGTCCTGCCCCTTCAGACAACCTGGAGCAACTTAAGAGTCTGTCTGCTGATTTGATAGACAAGGTATCCCAGACCTTTAAAGGTCATTTTCCTAGGATCACAGAATCCACGTCCAGCTCAGCTCCTGGCTCTCAGGCGCCTTATCCTGAGTTCCCCAGAACAGCAAGGAGCCTCACCCCTCCTGCCGTCCTACCAGTGCTGTTGGTAGGTGCCAACTAAGCATCTGTTGAATGACTGAGTGAGTGAATTAACGATGCCATTCACAGCTGACCCTTCTCCATCCGCACAGGCCGCACTGCTGAGCTGACCACCACCTCCGGAGAAGCCAGGCTTGCAGACAAGAAAACTGCTCCCGGAGGATCTGGGAGCAGCTCACTGGCCCAGAATCCACCCCCAACAAGATCCTAGCTCATGTCCCAAACAGTCCAATGGCAGGAGACCAGGCAGCTTTCCTCCTGGGTCCCTCGGGAGACCAACAGTGCCCTGAGCAGCAGGAGGGGGCCCTGGCCTCGGGGGCCCGGACACGAAATGCAGTCACGGAAACGGCCCACCTGCACCCCTGGACCCGAGCGGCCACGCGGCCTCGCTGAGTGCCCTTCCTGCTTCTTCTGTCTCTGCCCGCCTCCCGTCTGCTGTGCCTCCACCCCCGGAGGGAGCGTGTTTCTGCAGCACCCCAGGGACCGACGCTGCAGCAAAGCAAACAGACCTTCAGCACAGATCCTGCGCATTGTAAACACGACTATAAACAATACAAATCATTTGACCCAGAGCTTCTGCTGCGGGCGAATGTGAGTGTGCTGGGGAATAGGTATGCGGGGTCTCAGGCCTGCAGACACGTAAGCGCAGGTGTACGTGCCCTCGCACATACACAGTGTGACTCTCAATTGCTACACACAAATCAATGCAGATGTCATATCAGGGCTATTTCTGAGCAATGGTTTGCAAAGAACATCTCCACACCTGCAGGCTGAGAGCACATCCTCCATCTCTCACTCTGCCCTGTATCTCACCCCGCTTTTGTCCTCTTTTGCAGCCTTTGGCAGCTTGTCAGTTCCTCCACCCCGTGGGGCCACCATCACTTCAGCTTCATCCCCAAGACACGTGTCAGTCCCGGAGTCCTCCAGCTCCCAAAGGTCTCCGCTGCCAGCTCAAGTGGTCTTTCCTGAATTCCAAGAAAAGGCATCTTCTGCAGCCTCCAGGGCATACTGCCTGGGATTTGTTCTATGATGGTTTTGAGCAACGTTCTTTCAATGATAAAGCATCACACATAATACTTGAGGTGAGACAAGAAATAAGAGCTGGCATGTTTAGGGTAAGGTAGAAAACAATACAGAACAGTCTTCCTGGTTGCATTTAGACAATCCCATCTGTTCAACTAAAGGATGGCTGAACCCGTGCACTTTTTCCAGTGATGTTTATGGATGACATTCTAGGCTTCCTCATCCACCCCTCCCCCGGCTTGGGGTGACCTCCCCTGGGCTGGACACCTTCCCTGAAGACCCCTGGCTCAGCTGGAAAACACCTCCCTGGCCTCACCTCCTCACCTTTTCTCCTGTGCCTTCTTCCTTACACACAAAACCCAGAGAGCGAGGCTCACTCTCGGTTCACTTGGAGTCTGGCTGTTTTGTCCTAAGCCCTAGGGGCTGGGAGGACAGGGAGACCTGATGGAAGAGACCGCAGAGAGGCAGTGGCTCCTCCAAAGGCCTCGGCCCCTGACGTGTTTCCCAAACTGGGTTTTGCCCAGCACGTCGAGGAGCAGAAGCAGTAAGGACCTCGGGGACTGCAGGGCATGAAATAGCAACCACCTTCGTCCTCAAGAAACAGTGGCGTCTTGGAGCCATGCCGTTGATGTCGTTTGCTGGAGCTGAAGGTTGAGACTCAAGACAGACACCCTGGTTATCTTCCAGGTTTGTGAAGTTCTAATATGTGCTCAATTTCAGCTCCACAGATATTTCTCTCTTTATAAATTGAAGTATAATTTATCTACAATGTTGTGTTAATTTCTGCTGTACAGCAAAGTGATTCAAATATATATATATATATATTATTTTGCCTTTTTTCATATTTTTCCCACTATAGGCTGTTCTTATAGGATACTGAGTAGAGTCCCCTGTGCTGGGCAGTAGGTCTTCATTGTTTATTTTATACGTAGTGCTGTACAGATTTTAATCCCAAACTCCTAATTTATCCCCCTCCCCACTACTGTCCCTTTCATAACCACATATCTGTTCGCTACGTCTGCAAGTCTATTTCTATTTTGTAAGTAAGTTCATTTGTACTATTTTCTTAGATTCCACCGACAAGTGATAGCCTATGATATTTGTCTTTGCCTGGTTTACTGCACTTAGTATGATCATATCTAAGTCCATCATTCATTTTTATGGCTGAGTAATATTTCATCATATATATACCCCACTTCTTCCTGCACTCGTTTCGTAGCTGTGTTTTAACGCACAGAACAGCCAGGCACTAGACAGTGTTGGGAACGCCAGGATGAAACCCAGCTCATGGGGTGTCTGGGGGTCAAATTTCACCAAAAGTCTAACCACAGAGGAGAGGAGCCTGCAGAAGACTGGAGGCCGGAGCCCCAGCCTGGAGGTTCACAGCCCCAACCAAGAAAACACAGCAACTTGTGAAACAGCACTCAGTACTCAGGTTCTGTCAGAACCCCATTTTATTTGAAAGCCTGAGTTACCAGGAAGGAAGAGATGAACACCATTCTCAATGTGAAATTGTTGAAAACCACTGGTTGGAGTGTTCCCAGCCTCGCCAGATGCTTCAGCACAGCGCCGAGAGCAGCAGAAACCACCCGCTTGCTTCACAGATTCCCCCCCTGAAATACAATACAATCCTGCTCCGGGTCTCCATTCCAGGATTCAGCTACGTAAATAAAAGTTCCAGGAAGAATAAATCTTTAGAGGCAACAGGGAGATGAACATTTTCAGACAGTTTCATAAACTTGTGAATAATATTTAAATATTGAGAATATGAGCCCAGCTGGACATGCTGTGAACTCCTCCGTCATGACAGCCTTGTCATAAACGCTGAAATTCATAAAACAATGGTCTCCTTCCTGGATCACCGTCCATGAATCTTGCTGACCCGCCGTCCTTAGCTGCATGCTCCAAACCCAAACCCAGCGGAGTGTGTGCCGGTGTGTATGTACGTTTGTAAGAATGTACGTATGTGTGTGCACAGTTGTCTGCAGCTCTTTCATTTTTATGGTATTTATTTTTATTTTTTTACTGAAGTATGTTGATTTCCAACGGAGTGTTAGTTTCTTCTATACAGCAAAGTGATTCAGTTATACATGTATCTACATTCTTTTTCATATTCTTTCCCGTTATGGTTTATCACAGGATATTGAATATAGTTCCCTGTGCTACACAGTAGGACCCTGTTGTTTATCCATCCTATATATAATAGTTTGCATCTGCTAACCCCAAACGCCTACTCCACCCCTCCCCCGCTCCCTTCCCACTTGGCAACCACAAGTACGTCCTCTAGGTCCATGAGTCTGTCTCTGTTTCATAAACAAAGTCCATTTGTGCCATGTTTTAGATTCCATATATAGGCAATATCATATGATACTTGTCCTTCTCTTTCTGACTGACTTCACTCAGGAAAATAAGCTCTAGGTCCATCCTCGTTCTGCAAAAGGCATTATTTTCTCCTTTCTTATGGTGCAGCTCATTTTTAGACGTGTCATTTCTTGGCTCCTTCTCCAGCTGGGAATTTTAAATGGCTTGTGTTTTGAGAAAACCTATAAGGATGAACATGTGGATTTTGGAGGGTGAGAACAAATAAGGAATACTGATACATTCTGGTTGATTATTTTGACAGTTTTGAATCCCCATAGTACTTTTAAAAGCAAATCTTGTGAAAGTTTTTATCCTGTTCAGTTGGCCAGAACAGAAAACAAACTTGAGAACCGTCTCTGTGTTCTGTATTGTGTGCTATTTAGTCTGGGCCCTTGGGCTATGAAAACCTGTCCACATCCACGGGGCATCAACACCTGTCTGGCATTAGTAACCAGTCTTGATTTGGGGGACATTGTGCTGAAACTCTGGACATCAGAGAGGGTCCTGACAGACAAAAGGGTTCCCCTCCAGCATTTAGAGGCTTCCCAGCTGGTGCCAGTGGTGAAAAAAAAAAAAAAACAGCAACAAAAAAACTGCCTGGCAAAGTAGGACACATGAGTTCGATTCCTGGGTTGGGAAGATCCCCTGGAGAAGGAAATGGCAACCCACTCCAGTATTCTTGCCTGGAGAATCCCATGGGCAGAGGAGCCTGGCGGGCGGCAGTCCATGGCATCGCAGAGTCGGACACGACTGAAGCGACTTAACACACAGGTTTTTCACCCTTAGGATGGAACTCTTTGTGATCTTGTGAAGCTCAAACTAGAGTGTCAATGTCTTTCCAGCACCAAATGACCAACCATGAGACATGATGTTGCTATTTTTAACCCCATCATGTGGTGCAGACAGTCTAGGGCTCTTATCGGTGGCTTCATGGAAACACTGTGCATGATATTGAGGGGTATAAATTGTGGGCAGAAGTGACTGGGAGTAAGAATGAGACCACGAGCAGATATCGGAGACAATGGGTAAAAATGCATTCAGGATTTGATAACATGTCAGCAGCCTAGAAGCCTCCAGCACCACCCACAATGACTCCGGTCTGGAAACCACCCGGGAGGCTGCAGGTGAGGACATAAAGATCAGGGAAGACTTTGGAACATCACCCAAAGCCGTTCGGTGACTAACTGGGCTTCCTGTCCTTGGGGAGCTGGGAAAGTCCGGGACCCGTTGATGGCTGCCATGGAGTTTGGCCGCCATCTCGGTCATGAGGCTGGGCAGAGGCTGGTCTCAGCATGCTTGCCCTCCCATCAGTCACTTCTCTCTTGCTAATCTCAGAAGAGGGACACCAGCCTCAGTCAACATAACAGAAAGTGTGAGTCACGCACTTGTAAATCATATCATTATCATTCTTTTATTAAATTATTTATTAAGCACTCCTCATGGACAGAGGAGCTGGTGGGCTGCAGTCCTCGGGGTCGCAAAGAGGCAGACACCACTGAGCAACTAAGCACAGCACAGCACATGCATTGATGTTGGCGCTGGAAACACACAAATGAAGCTTGCAACTCTCCTCTCTGCTGCTGTGGGGGAGACAGATGAAATACACAGACGATGTCAGAAGTGCAGATTAAAACAGAACATGGTGACTAGTGTGGGGAGCCCCCGGGTGGAGGTTGGATCGCTGTTTTAAAGGGACCATCAGGGAAGGTCTGACGGGAAGAGTGAAACTGAGCAGAGACCTGGAGGAAATGAGGGAGAGGCAATTGCAGATCCTCTGGTTGAAGCCACTGAATATGATGGTCTATTTTAAATCCCCTGCACCACTCATCAAATTTTATTTCCCAGTCAAAGCTTGCAAAAACTTTCCAGGAAGTTTCAAAGAACTTTCCCTCTGAAGCAAAATGCAGTAGCAATTCTGCTCTAAAAGCACTGAGGAATGAACAGCCCCTCTGGCTATAAACCTAATGTCTGCAATTTATTGTGCACCCATCTCAGGTGGTAAAATAAATACACCGCATTGCATGGACACAGACGGAGCTTCGTCATGAAGGCAGAGCATGCAGACAGCGATTAGGGTCTCATGAAAAAAAATTCAAGACGTCAGCAAGCCAGTTATGAGCTGTGTGATCACAAGCAAGGCACTTAAAAATCTCTGAGTCTCAGGTTATCCACATGATAAAGTGAGAACGCATCTGCTATGCCTGGAGTGTAGAGTAGCTGGGAGCTGCAAGGACATGGTGGATGAGAAGATGCTCATGGTATGAAATCATTCCCCCGAGAGGGTCCTGCAGTTGGTGCAGCAGCCTCAGAACTGGGGAAGCTACAGTCCCTGTCCTTGAGTTGCTGACAACACAGAGGGTAAACAGGTGTGGGGAGAGCCATGACTGAGACGTGTCTGAAATTCGCAGGAGGGGCGTCCGAGTCTACACATGCGAGGCACGGTGGGTCTCCCACCCTGGAAAACCTCCTGTGACCCAAGGTTAAACATGCTGAACTACATGTTAAAACAGCATTTTAGGGGTGTAGTCAAGCTTGCATAAAATCTCAGGGCATCCTCATGGCACAAATCCGTGCTGTGGTGGTGGCTGTAACTGCCTCAAAGGGACTCTATGACTCTGGACCCTGGAGACCTGAGTCGTGAGAGAGGCATGGGGATGGCCCCAGGAGAGGGGCTGGAGTCAAGACCCTTAAAAAATGCCACCTCCTGGTGGAGGGAGTGGATGAGCAAAGAAAATACTGCCTCCCAATGGAGACCGTGGATAGAACAGGAGCTGCCGCTGAGAAGGGAAGCTGGGTCTCAAGCAGCTGCCCGTGTGAACACCGCACGCAGTTGCTTTCACTCCCAGGCACGTGGTTGAGGAAAACACACACCCACCCTGGTGGCCGCCCACCCCACAAAAAAAAGGCAAAATGACCATCCATGACTTCCCAGGATTTCAAAGGGCACAAAATAACTAAAATCAGGTGAAACACACCAACAGTGAAACATATGGTTTGCGGGGGGAGGGGTGGAAGACCTATACACAAGGCTTAATATTCTGTATTAAACAGGCAGGTAGAATATGTTTAAAGAAAATAAATTTTTGAGTAAAAATGTATTAAAGAATGAGAAAATCAAAAAGATCAGGCATATTTGAAAAGCAAATAGAATTTTCAAAGTGAAGCATCTCATCAATTGAATTTAATTCTCAAAGAATGGGTTACATTGAAGGTTCCAAATAGCTGAGCAGAAGAGAGTTGAATACAAAATAGGCCCCAATGAACCACCAGAAATTCAACACAGAGCGATTCACATGGGAAATCTGAAAGAAAATTTAAGTGGGGTGCAGGACAGAGGGAGAAAACCAGCTACATTTAAACATGACTTCTTGAAAAATATGTAGGAAAAAATATAGCTGGGCCTACGGTTTTTCCAGTGATCACATACAGATGGGAGAGGGGACCATGGAGAGGGCTAAGAGCCAAAGAACTGATGCTTTCCAACTGTGGGGAGATTGGAGCGGTCAGTCCCGAAGAAGGTCAGCCCTGAGTGTTCACTGGGAGGACTGATGCTGGGGCTGAAGTTCCAGTTCTTAGGTCAGAGGGTGCGAGGAGCCTACTCATTGGAAAAGACTGATGAAGGGAAAGATTGAAGGCAGGAGAAGGGGAAGACAGAGAGAGGAGAGATGGTTGGATGGCATCACAGACTCAACAGACACGAGTTTGAGCAAACTCCGGGAGATAGTGAAGGACAAGGAAGCCTGGCGTGCTGCAGTCCATGAAGTCTCCATGAGCTGGACACGACTTAGTGACTGAACAACAAAAAAAAGGGGGGGAAGGAAAGGAAGCGAGGAGGAAGAAAGGAAAGTAAAAAAGGCACAACTGAACATAATCGCAAAGACTTTCTCAGAATTAACACAATTAACATATGCTGATAGCTCATAATCCTAATCCAGATAATTGAAATGGATTAATATCAAGACATATCAATGGAGAACCCTAACTCAGAGGAAAAGGAGAAGACTGTAGAAGCATCCAGATTACCTGCAAGGAGGTGGCTTGAAACACAGCTTATATTCCCACAGTAGCAATGGGAACCAAAGGGAAGTAGAATTCTGTCTCTACAGAGTCACACTCACATTTTCACCGGGACACCATTATTCAACAGCGAAGGTAAAAGACATTCTTAGATAACTAACACTGGGAGAGTTTATCTCCTTAAAGAAATGTTTAGTATATTTATTTCAGGGGGAAGGGAAAAGGTGGATAAAGGATTATTGACCAAAAAAAAAGAAAAAAGTAAACACAATAGTGAACCTAAACAAATATTGACTATAGAGGGTAATCATGATGGGTGATTTCTGTAGCTATAGTGCTGTTAATTAGTTGTCAAAATAGAATTTGAAGACATCTCCTAGCCACACAGGTGTGATTCACCAGAAAGGAGGAAAAATTGTAAAACTGCGTGGTGGGGTACCTGCCTTGCAGCAGGCAGAGGAGTTTCAGAGAGGGAAGGTACCTTGGCCCTTCCCTTGAAGAACCCAAACCCCATGGAGGTGCAGAACTTGCAGACTGGTACAAGCTGGCGACACTATCACTCATGTCATTGGATGTTTGGTACCTCTTCCCTCACGCGGCTGACCCCACGACCTCTCACAAGGACTCCTGAGAACTTCCCGCGGGGACGTCAAGGGATTGGTCCTCCTGTCTTTCAGCCTTGCCCACTTCCCCAAAGTTTTCTATCCTGCAGTCTCTTCCTCATACTCATGTTCTTTTGAGTAGCTTCTCTCAACAAACTGCCTTGAGGGAGCATCACTATCCTCAAGGTCAATTCCAGGCTCCTTGGCATTCGTGGCTCTTCACTTCTGTCCTCCAGTCTTCCCAAGCTCAGTTCCCAACTGTGGAAGTGGTCCCCAAGCCCAGCTCTCTTCCAACACACGAGTGTGTGTGCACACAGGCACACACGCACGGGTGCTTGCATGCACGATCACATGTACACACACAGGCAAGGACTGACACACACACACACGATGATACTGGCTGGTCTCCTCCATCATCAATGTTCTTTCCACCCCCAGGCCCTAGAGACCCTAGTGTCCTCTGCAACTCCTACCCCTGCGTATGCTTTGCCCCTCCTTACCTGAGTTATTGTTACAAAACAATGTTTGTGTCCCCAAAATTCACATGTTGAAACCCTAAGCTCCTGTATGGCCATATTTGGTGACAAGCTCTTCAAAAAGTAATTAATGCTCATTGAGATCATGAGGGTTTGGTCCTAAACCCAAAGGATTAATGCCCTTATAAGAAAAGACATCAGAAAACTTCTCTCTCCTCTCTCTCTCTCTCTGGGCACAGGTACCAGGGAAAGAGCATGCGAGATGCAGTGAGAAGGTGCCCACCTGCTACCCAAAGGGAAAGTCTTCGTCGGAAGTCAACCCTTCTGGTACCCGGTTCCCAACCTTCCAGCCTCCAGAACTGTGAGCGATACGTGCCTGCGTTTCCTTCACAGCAGCTCGAGCAGACGAACACAGTTGTGAGCTCCCGTCTGGGCGCTCGCGGCGTCCTGTGTTCACGGCTCTCTCCACACCAGCTGCTGTGCACGTCACTTGTCTGCTTACTTATCTGTCCCCTGTGTCCTACAAATGACTTTAAGGGCCAGCCTTATGCCTTATTGACTGTATCTCCTGCACAAGGCAGAAGAACAGAATAACCCAAGTGCTCAGAAAACATTTGATGAGGGAACAAAAGGTTCCCACCGTCAGGACGGCGGTCTGGCTGAGGCAGTCGGGCATGGAAACTGGGGGTGTCCATTAAAAGATGTGACCGTGCATGCGCTTCTGATTCTGCACAAAACCTCTGACTCTGTACAAGACAAAAAGCGTGTCCAAAGTGGTCTCTCTTCTCTTGATAGTCCATGTGCTTCTTGGCTTCTTTGTCATCAAGATTAATATTTATCAGAATAATTATTTTCAAATAAGATAACAACCAATATTTCAAGCATAAGCCTTCCAACACATGCAGGGGATTCTGCACAGTTTCAAAACCATTCATCAAATCCGCTCCAGCTTGAGACAAGTAAGAATAAAGCGCCTGAGTTAGAATCGTTTGACTGTTTATTCATTGGCTTACAGACCATGCCCGGCACATTGGATACAGCAGAACTCAGTCTCTGGACCCTGCGTGGACATGAAGATCCTTGGGACATCTTGGAGACTGAGGTATGTCCTCAGATACACCTATCACCAGGCATGTCCAGCTTTTGTCATTTTGGTCTAGAAAATTCTCCCTAATACGTTCATTTGAAAACATTCTGTTCCACATGGAGGCAACCTGAGATTATCGTACTAAGTGAAGCCAGAACAAAACAAATACCATGTGGTATCACGTATGTGTGGAACCTAAAATACGACACCAATGAACCTGTCTATGAGACAGACGCAGACTCGGGGAGATAGCAGACTTGTGGCTGCCGAGGGGGAAGGTCCTGCGTGAAGTCTGGGATTAGCAGATGCAAACTGTTATATACATATAGTACATTATATAACATATAAGCCATCATCTATTAATACAGGATGGATAAACAACAAGGTCCTACTGTAGAGCACAAGGAACCACATTCAGGATCTGTAATAATAAGCTGTAGGGGGAAATAATGTGAAGAAGAATGTATATGTGAATCACTTCGATGTACAGCAGAAATTAACATGGCATTCCAAATCAACTATAATTCAAGAAGAAAGCAGACGCTGTGTGCACACTTCCGAGGACGAGTTTTTGCTCCCCTCTTGGACCACATGCAAAGCAATGACTCTTCATTTGGCTTTTAATTCCTCTAAATGGGTTTGTTCATTGGGCCTGGGCTGGTTGAACTTTTTGCCGCTGACCTTTGCCAGTTTGGCACCTAACCTGTGTCGAGTCTTCCTGTGAAGATCATTAAGCACCTGTCGCTCTGCTGACTGTTCAGCGGATGGCACAGAACCGCACAATTAACAAAAATTGAAAAATAGGTTTATTTTTCCTCTAGCAGAGGGGTTGAAGAATGCACATGGTTAGAGATTTTTAAAGACTTTTTAAGATATAAAAACTTCATTGGAAGAATGTTGCTTATTAGAAGGACGGCAAAGAAAAAGCTCAGGTCTCAGGGGAAGTAGTTGAAGCCCAAGCTCCGTAATGATTCTCAAGTTCAGAGTTGGGCTTCTCTACTCTGGTTAATGAAGCTCTCCGGCCCCGGGCTCTGCAGGTGGCTGTGACAGCCCCATTAAGATGGAAGCAACTGTTTCCTTATTAGACCGTCACCTGACGGCCCCTCTCCATTTGGGGCGAGTCAATTAGCGTGGGCAGCCATGAGGAAGGCCACAGTGACTCCCCTCTTCATCACTCCTGCTCCAAAGTGGGGAGGAGGCTCGTGGGTTAGGGGCAGAGAGGCAGCAGGTTGATGCGAAGAAACACGTGCCTCCTTATCCATGAGGAATACCGCTCCCTTTTAGGGAAGACCTTTAAGGAAATTCACTTGGTTTTAACAATCAAGCCTATGAGCACACAACTGCTCATCGTTTATCGCAATTTGTCTCTTTTCAAATAGGCCTCAGTCTGGGACGGAAATAGCATAGTGTCCAAATGATTCTCCTTCACACAGGCTGCGGTCATCATCAGAGATCCTGGATTTGGGGCTCGGAAATAGCCATCTCCTGCCATCCTGCACCCGAGCCCTCTGCCGAAGAGGTTCTCTTCCTAGAGAGGCTCAGAGAGAAGGCACTGGTACCCTCCCCAACATTTGTTCCTCCTCCCCCAGAGTTAGCCCCCGAAGAAGCACCTAGCCCAGACCTCCTCTCTGTCCTCCAGGCTCCAGACTGAACTCAGTGATTTCGGCACCAGCTCCGTGCCCATGGGTGAGCCTGGCGCTGCGGGGCACACAGAGAAAGCAGGACCTCAGGGGAGCTCTCGTCTCCATTTAAAGATTCCAGCGAGCCTCTCTTTGCCTCCCTCCGTGAATGCTGAAGGTCTGCTGATGCTGTTGAGAGCCAGCCCTCAAGATGTCGGATCCTCTCCCAGCCCATCTCACCAGGCTCAACGGGCCTCACCTTCTCCCTCCTGCATGAGCCAGTCTCTGCACGCCCATGATTTTCAGGTCCTACCTTCTCTTCCTCAAATGCCCCCTTCTATCCATCCAGCTCCTACTGACCCCTGAGTCTGGCCCTTTGTGACCCTCCCTGGCCCTTCAGAAGAGCCCGCTTCTCTTCCTCATGGACCCTTGATCAGCTTCGGGGGGGGGACCCCTGAGAAGCCACTCCCTGGTATTGTGAGACTCTGCTTTAAACAGTGGCTCTGCCCCTGGAGACCCTCTCCATCCTTCAAGACTCAGCTCAGGCCTGCTCTTCTAAAAACATGCTCAAGACCCCCTAGTTCGCAGTCTGCTTGGGCTGCTTGCTACAGGTCAGGAGGGGTCATGGGCTGTGTTTACTTCCCTCTGTCCCAGAGGCAGGAAGACCAAGATCAAGGCCCCAGCAGCCTTGGTGCCTGGCGAGGCTCTCTTCCTGGTTTGCAGACGGCTGCCTTCTCACCGTGTCCTCAGCTGGCGAAGACAGAGCCTCTCTCCCGCCCCTTCTCAGAAGGGCACAGATCCTGTGTCTGGGGCTGCTCCCGCATGAACTAGTCACCTCCCGCAGGCCAGTCCCAACACCGTCACGTCGGGGACGAGGCTCTAACGTGTGAGCGTCCTAGGTGATGAGCACCACTCCTCCTGTGACTTCCCGGTCCCTCTCCTTCCTGCCGTGGGTTCTTCACAGGTTCCCCGTCCTCACACACGGGACTGTGGCCTGACATCCAGGAAGGCCCCTGCACCTTTCTCTGGCCCTTGTTTCCTACTGTAATCAGAAGCGCACCTTAGGGTCACCGAGTGTCCACTGCCTTAGTTTTGCATGCCCAGCAGTATCCAGAGCTGTGGGTGAGGAAGGACCATCACTCCACTCCTGTCCCCAGCTAGACACGTGCCGAGGCCCCAGCAAACAGGCCCCGGGCTCGCGGTGGGGCAGGCCAGGTGCACAGCGGCTCCAGCCCCGGGTCGGTCTGTGCTGGGGAAGCTCCCTCCCTGAGCCCGTCATCAGTGTCCAGGAGCAGGAAGGACATACACGTCACTAGCGCATCGAGGTGTCCAGCCAGAGGCCCCCAAATGTCCAGCTCTGGCATCAGCCATCGGCCCCTGGGGACACCTGGGCGATCCAAAGGAGCTTGGACCTGGTCTCGAAAAGTTCCTATGAGTAAAAGAGAGCTGGCTGAGAAGGGGGAGGAGGAAGGGACCAGCATTCGGAGGGTGTCCCCCACGCTCTGTGTGCTGTGCTGGGCTTCGCCTCTATCCTCGCCACGACTCCCCGAAAGCACACGGGTATCCCATTTCACAAGTGTGGAGCCCAGGGCTTAGGTTCCGTGGCTGGTGGCCTCAGACCCTCTGCCCTGGGGCTGGGGCCGTGGAGCTCGGTGGAGCGTGCAGACGTCATCAGGGCTGCTGTGATGGGAACGTCCCGGTACAGCTCCCAACCCTGAAGACCCCCTTCCAGCTCCCTGCCCCCTGCTGCTGTGTGCCCTGTGTCCACACTCGGACATCTTCACCCTCCACCCAAGACCCCCACCTCCCCAATCAGTGAGGCAGGCTCTGCTCAGATGAATTTCAGTTCATGTAAAACTTAGGAAGTCTTAGCGGGGAGCAAGCATTGACCTTTCAATGTGTGCGGGCGAGGAGACCGACTGGAAATCAGGCCGGTTCTCTCTGGAGCAGGACACTGTTTCCACGGCCAGTGCCCGGGGCCTGAGCTGGCGTCCATGCCGCCCAGGGTGGCTCTGCTTCAGGCTGGTATTCTCTCCCTGTTCTGCTGGGCGACACGGTGGGCATGACGCATCCCCTGGCAGCCTGACCCCGGCTTCACTAAGGACCAGTAAGGGCCAGGGCGGGAGCATCCGTGGGTGAGGCCGCAGGAGGACCCGGGCCCCTCCAGCCTCGGCTTCAGACGGCAGGGGCAGGTCTAGGATGAAGGGGTCAGGAGCTCAGCAGGCTGCTGGAGACTGGGCCCGAGCTGAAGGTGGAGAAATTACTACTCGGCAAAGGACTTCTTATCGCCCTTTCATAGAACAATGCAACTATTCTTCTGGTCCAAGGCTTTGGGTTTTGTTTTTTTTTTCTTAATTTTTTTCAACTTAAGTTTGAAGGAGTGAGCATTTGATATATATATATATATATATTTGTGCTTACTTTTTATTTAATTTTTTTCTCTCGGGAATCATAAAGTGAAAGTATTTAAATTCATATTTCAGGAGATAAAAGAAGCCTAACATCTTTCATCCACTGTTATACATTCTTACTAATTTTTTTTTAACATTTTGTACTGGCATCCTGAAGGGTGCAATTTCATGAGTCAGGAGAATAAATAACAGATAAAAATAAATGTCGTTCTCAGCAAAGGTGTGAGCTTTCCTTAGGGGTGAAAAAACAATGAATGCACGGGAGAGGCGACAGAGCCTCCAGACAGAACCTGGCAGGGAGTGGGGTGAGCGGTGTGGACAGTGCGCTGACTCAGCACCCCCAGAGAGAGCCTGCCCAGGGAGCCCCCCCGACCCTGCGGACACACTTCCCTCCGGAGGAGGCGGCTGGTGTCGGGGAAGCCCTCACATTTCTCAGCCCAAGCCTTGCTTGGCAGGTTCATTGGACACCCGGAGAGGCAGGGCTTCAGGGGATGGAGACGATCAAGAGGCTGATTTTGCTAACGGAGGCTTTTCAGAGCTTACGATGTGCAGGCAGCATTGCAAGGATCTCATGTGCATCGTCTGGTTCCATTTTCCTGAGATTTAGCTCACTGACAAGTGAGTGGAAATGAGCATCCTTTCTCACAGCATCGCTGGATTTAAGGGCACGCACGCGCAGAACACCCTGAGCAGTGAATGTGCCGCACACGATGGCCACAGTCACCGCGGCCGCTCATCGGCCGCCCCGAGACGTCCCTGCATCCCAGCTCTGCCCAAAGCCCATCCTCAACCCTGGGCTCGGCGGGACGAGAACACTGGGGCTCCTTCATTATGAGAGTCAGATCCCCGCATGGTGCTGGCACCCTGGACCCTGCAGGGAACGGCTCCTCGGCCACCAGAAGCTCATCCCTCTTCCGCCTCCACCCCCGTCAGAGTCATGCTTCGAAGCCCTCACACAGCCTTCCAGACGTTTCCTTAGGGCAGAGCTGCTCCAGACACCGGCGTTGAAAACCAAGGAAGCAGCGGCAGTTTCTGGATTCGTGAAGCGCGGCTGAGCTGGGCCGGGTCCATCCACCCTCCTCACTGTGCCTCCAGGCTGGAGCTCCACGTCTGCAGCACAATCCTGAAATCATGTTAGTGCTGATGGCTTCAAGGTGAAACCCCACATGTGGCTTGTAGGTCCTGAACTGGGCGGCCGGCTCTCCCCAGGAATCTCCTGGAAAGTGTCCTCTGGATCAGCCTTGAAGCTGGTCCTTCGGCGGCTTCAGAATCAGATCTCTGCCCCCAGGGCTTCCTGTTGGACCAGCCCTGGGGCTCAGATACGCCTGCAGGACTCGGAGGACCCACCAGGGTTCTGGGCCTCGGGGTGGAAGGGAGGGGGCAGGAGGCAGGCAGGAGGTTGCCTCCAGGCTGCTGGGGAGGGTGGTGTGGGCGCTAGGGGCGAGGGCGGCCCTGTGGAGGCTCACAGTCCCCACGGGCTCCTCATCACCGGCAGCCCACGCCTGACAGCCCCCCGGTGCCTTTCTGAGTGCATGCCGAGAATAGAAGCAGCCTAATAAGGCAAAAGCATTTTGTCGTCTTGTCGTTGCTGAGAGATCAGTTACAGAGGGAGAACCTGCCACAGACTTCAGTGAAACTGTCAGCGAGAATCGTCCCTCCGGGAACCCTGAGCTGGCGGCGCTGGGACCACGTTCCCTCTGTCCAGCCTCTTCCCAAGGCTGGTGGAGGTCCTGGATGCTCAGGGAGCACCGCTGGGCGTCCCGGGTGTGCTGGCTGTTAAACAAGACATCCATCTGCCGGGGGCCGGGGAGGGTCGAACTGCTGACACGGGGGCGGAGGAGGGTGGGGGGGGGACAGGAAGCCCTGGGGGAAGCTGGGAAGGAGGCTGAGTGCCTCCAGGGCTCCATGGAGGCAGAGGTCTGCATCAGCCACTGCGCTCCAAGAGCGGCCAGTGAGGGCAGTTAGCCAGCCGTCGCGGACAAGCTCCAGGAGCCAGAGATGCTCGGAAGGGTGGCTGGAGGGACCGGCTGACCCTGAGATGCCGGCCGGGGAAGCCCAGTAGCCATCATCACCCGCCATGTATGGTCCCCGTGTAGCCAAGCACGCCTGGAGCCCTTCCGGGGGCCATTCCCGTGACCCTGGAAAGGCAGGAAGGCTGCGCGCACCTCCCTTCAGAACCAAGGTCCTCAGCCTGCCGCCCGGGAGGGTGGAGGACCCTGCTGCACCCCCGCCTCCGGCCTGCCGCCTCCCTCTCCCCGCGCTCCAGTGCCTGGGGACAGAGTCCAGCTGTGGCCGTGCCCAGCACCTGGACTGAGGCGGCCTGGAGCCCTGGGGTCCAGGAGACAGGGACACATCCCACGGTCTGATGCTGGACCGAGACCCCAGGGGAGGAGCCACCAGCCCGAGGAGGGGAGGCTCCACGAAGACCACTGCTCTCTGCCCACGTCTCCAGCCTGAGACTTGGGTGTTCATCTCAAAGCCCCTTTTACCCCAGAGGGTGGGGGCTTGTCCACCTGCTGCCAGCTCGGAGCCCCTACCCGGCCAAGCACTGGGCACACAGGAGCGGGCTTGACCCCGGCCCCTGATACTGCTGTCTAAGGCTCTCAGGTCGGGGGTGCTCAGAGGTCCGTGCCCAGGGCGGGGGTGGGCCCTAGGGGGTGCCCTCCCTGCTGTTCCAGGTGGGAGCCTTGGAGCCTCACAAGGACCGGATTGCCCTGGCCCCCCCGACCCTGCCCTGACTTGCAGGCTGCGTCGCCCTCCTGACGATGCCCTGCGTTCCTCTGGATGGGGTGAAACAGCCGCCCTCTGGTTTGGCTTTTGCTCTCGGCTGAAATGAGGCAGTGGATGTCCATTGAAGGCGCCCTGGGCTCCTGGCATGCTCCATGCTCGTCCACAACCGGAAGGACTTCCAGTTGGCCGGGAGGAAGGAGCAGGCGCTCAGAGGCGGGACGGTCTCCCTGCTGACACGCGTCCCCGTTGTGCTGTATGCAGGCCTCCCAGCTGCAGAACGCACAGAGGGGGAAGAGAGTTAGAAGTGGCCACCGCCGGTGCCGGGGAGGCTGTCGGGGCGCCGGGACTTCGCAATTCCTCCAGGTCTCCTGAGGCGCATGTGGGGCGAGGCCGCCGGTCTCCCTCATGGATTGGAGGCCTCTGTGACTACGTACGGCCGCTGCGGGTTTGCCAGCCCTGGCCAGACATGCGCCCTCTCTCTGCGGCAGTGGCCGGAGGCAGTTCAAGCGCGCAGTCTCCATGCTGCTGTGGTGCGGGCCAGAGCAGAGTCCAGGTGGACTTGCTCCTGTGCAGGGACCCCTGGCGTCGGCCACAACCGTCCCAAAGAGCTCCAGCCTCTGGAGGAAAACTGTGCGGGGCTGGAGGGGCAGCGCCCCGGGGCAGGTGAGATAGAGGCCCGTGCATGTGGTCGAGGCTCACAGCGGCAGAGAGACAGCCACGGGAAGGCTCATGGACCCGACACGGCCCCAGAGCCTCCCTCTGGGCCCTTCCAGCAGCAGCCAGGACCCTGCCCTGCATGGAAATGCACCCAGTCTGAAAGCAGATCAGCCTGGCTCCGCAGAGCGGCGGGTCAGGAGAAAGATGCTTTGTCAGAAGTCCAGCTGCGGCTTTGCAGATGGCGCTGCCATCTAGAGTGGGGCGGGAGGCTGGCCCAGACCAGAGGCGCCCCTCGGGGCAGATGGCAGCGGCCTGGGGGCTGACCTCCGGGCCAGGCTCTCCGTGCCTGGGTAAGCCTCCCTGGGAGGCCAGCTGGGCAAGCGCCTTGGCGGAGTGTCCTGCTCCCAGCCTGCGTGGGCCGACTCTGTCTTCTGGGTGGGCAGCTGACCTGAGCCTCTCAAGGTCACAGACCCACGTTCTCAGAGCCAGCCTCTTAGCCCTGCACGCCTTCTCTGGCCTCTGGGGTGTGACTGCCTCGGGCACGTGGCTGACACTGGGCCTCCCCAATGTCCTCTGTCTCCTTCCCTGCTCAGGGTCCCGGTCCCGGGGCAGGCCTCCCCACCCGCGATCAGGACGGAGCGTGCGCATGTGTGTCAGAGTGGGCCCGGGGCTCTGGGGCTGCGGATCCACGAGCGAGACGCCCCGGCTTCAGCCTAATGTCGTTCCTGCCTTGGTCGCTCTGCACCACAGCCATCCGGGCCTTGACTCACCATGAAAATGCCCACAGCACAGGCCAGGTCCAGGGGGCCTCACAGGCTGTCCAGCCCCGGGCCCGAGTCAGCTGGGGGGCCGGTGAAGTCGGCCCCCTGCACTCACCCAGTCCTCCGGCCCACGGCTCGATGCTCCGCCACCTGCCCAGAGCCCTGGAGATGGAGGTCCCGGCGGGCTCCAGGACCCAACTCTCAGCTTCCCCACCCTCTCCAGCTCTTAGGATGAACCAGCCTGATGCTGATCTCTGTGGTCTGGCCTTTACTAGTCTCTGAGCCGTTGGCTCCCACTCATGGAACCGGAGGGACTGCCCCCCAGGCCCTGGGCTTTCTCGCTGTGACAGGGGACTGACTGCAGATGTAGAAATGGCTGCAGTCTGCTCCCATTATGCTGATCAGCTAAAAGCCAGTCCACTGCCCTGAGGGTAGAGGACCGCCTCCTTCATCCCTCTGACCCTGGCGGCCCAGGATGAGCGGGTGGAGCTCGACTCGGGCCGCGTGCTCCCCTGGGACTTTGGGTCGGTCGGTTCACCTCTCTGAGCCGGATTCGCCTATCTGCACAAGCAGGCTGCTGCTGAAGGACTAAATGGAAACAGTGATGATGATGGTAAAGCCACGACTGCCAGGCCTGGCATGCCAAGTGGGCACTGAGTGTCACTGTCATCCGCGAGCAGAGGACAGTGGGACACCAGGAACCACAGCCCAAGAGGGTGGACCGGGGCGAGTGGGAGGGAGCCGGGGCCGACCAGCGGGGCTCCCAGGGGGCCGCACAGGTAGCCTGGGAGAAGCACTCCCCCACCCTCCAGGAGAAAGAGCCCCGGTCCTTCGCTCAGGAGTCCACTCAGGTCAGATGAAGATCCCCCCCAGCCCTGCTCCAGCCTCCACACCCAGCTCCATGGAGACCGTGGGCAGCAGCTCACCGAGCACCCCTCTTGCTGACTGCCGTGTGCCGTCATAGCGTCGCGGGCATCCTCTCGGTGTCCACACAGATGCCCCACGGTGCGCTGCCCTGCACCCAGCTCTGCCTCCCGGAACTGCCTGCAGAGTTTCCTCTTCAGTAAACACGGCACTCTGCCTTTGCTCTGGTTTTATCTTTTTTATTTTTACAGATTAAAGACTGGAGAGCACGTCCTTGTGGGACCCCAGCCCCCTCTGTTCACAAACATTCCCTTTGATTCCTGGCCTTTTGCTACTGTGAATCCTGCTGCCATGAATACCCCGGTCATATACGATTTGGCACATGTGTAAGAATGTTTGTACAATAAATTCCTAGAAGCAGAACTGCTGAGTCAAAGGGAAAAGCCTCAGTAATTTCACGAGTGTTGCCAGACTGTCGAATGGTTGGAAAATTTTACACTCTCCTGGGCGATTTATAAGTGTGACTGTCTACCAGCGTCCTGCCAACTTACAGAGACATCAGTAGAGTTTTTGGTTTATTTTTTTTGCTCTTACAACCTGCTGAGTCGAAAACAATATCTTACTGTAGTTTTACTTTTTTTAGTCTTTTGGGATGAACCGAGAATCCCTTCTTTTGCTTAAGCAACATTTGCATCTCCTTTTTTGGCCAAATCTTCACTCATATCTTTTCACTGTTTATTGAGTTAGTTTTTTTCTTAATGATTTGATAACTATCTTTGCATTTTAAGAAAATTATCCCATTGCAATGAATATAGACATAAATCTTTATCTACAGAGAAACATATGTCTACACTTTTTCGTTTCATTTCTCTTTTCTTTCTTTGTATCTTTTGCCATACGGTTTAAAGCATTAATACTGTTGGTGGGATTCATCGTGTTTTCTTCCGGCTTTTAGGTTCAGTGGTAGTCACTTAGAGAGGGCTCCCTGACTCTAAAATCATTCCCGAACGTGCCCCACGCTTTTCAGAGACCTGTGTTCACCCGTAACCGGGAGCAGCCCTGCATCTGGTGATTACTGGAGAGGGACGGGTTGAGGGCGGGCGTTGTTTGGGACTTGCTGCCTGCGAGTGTGGGGAGTGTGGGCGGGACAGTGCAGGAGAGGCCTGTGGAGTCCTGGTTTCAGGGGGTCTAGTCTCCGCTGGGCCCCACAGGCAGCTCTGGAATGCAGCTGGCAGCATGCATCTCTCCCCTGCTCCCGGCAAAGAGAGTGCACCGTCCGTCCCCAAAGGGCATTGGCTGCAGGGGGCTCCCAGGCACCCTGGGTCCCCGCAGACAAGGGGACCCTCCAGGGAAGAGTCAGTGGGAACCCTTGGCACCCAGGTCGCAGCAGCCAGGTAGGTGTGCACAGCCGGGCACAGGGGCCTGGGGAGGGCTCCGTCAGCCACACTCCCTCTCCTCCCTGCTCCCCTCCCTGCCCACTCCTTCCCTCCTCCCTCTCTTCCCTCCAAGTAGCCATGCTTATCTCCACGCATTTATAGAACTTTCCATTTTCCCCCACTGCTTTGAAATGACGCTTCTATCGTGCGTTAATCTCCTATGTGCACTTGGGTGAGCTTCTATAGTGTTCATTTCACTGCATTGATTGATCTATTTATATCCCAGTGCCACATTGCTTTAGTTAGTGTGGCTTTATGTTATGATAGCTGGTAAGTAGTGTACTTTCTGACTCTTTTTAAAAACATGTCTCTCTTAGATATTCTTGCTAGTTTGTGCAAATAGTTCAACTTGAGATTACATATTTATTATGTATACTATGCGTGTATATGTCTGTATGGGTGTGTTAGTCTCTCAGTAGTGACTGACTCTTTGCAACCCCGTGGACCGTAGCCCACCAGGCTCCTCTGTCCATGGGATTCTCCAGGCAAGCATACTGGAGGGGGTGGCCACTTCCTTCTTCAGGGGACCTTCCCAGCTCAGGGACTGAACCCAGGTCTCTTGCACTGCAGGTGGATTCTTTACCATCTGAGCCACCAGGGACAAGCTCGTGTGTGTACAACGTATACACACACACTCCACGCTCACAGCACTGGAGATATAGAGGAGTATGCAACCATGACTGGGATAGTATACATTTGTGAGATCACTTTAAACTCACGTATTTCTCAGGAAAATCATGTATTTCCCAGACATCTCGGTGCGTCTAGGTGACTTTCCATTTGCTCAAATATTCTCTGGGTGAATCCTTTAGCATTGTTTAACACTCTTCTTTGCATAATTTTGCATATCTCTATTTGGGTTTATCCCTACACACTTTTATAATTTTATGCTCCTAATATAAATAGAATACTTTCTTTAATTTTATCTGTCTATACTTTTTAAATATGAATGTTTGACACATCAAAACGATGTAACACACCCACATACATATATGAAAGACAGAAAATCATGAGAAAAATTATAGAAATGAGAGAATAGAGATATTAAATTATGGAAATATAAAAATAGAAGATGGGCTGGTGAAAATTTTAGCATCACTCCGACAGGAAAAGAGATATCAGAATTCTTGGAGCTGCAAATAAATCTATGAGTAAAGAAATTCGACATGGGAGCTTTGGGAATTCGTGTCTGGAAACAGTGAATCTGAGCAGGCAGTTCTGGTGGTAATTTCCTGGCTATGAGTTATGTGTGGCTTTCATCAGCAGACTTTGTCTCATTCTCTCCACGGGACCTCTGGATGGCCCCGAGGAACTCTGGGCTCATTTATAAGTGAGTGTGTGGCCAGTTCCTGAATCAAGGGGTGGAGACGCCCAGTCAGTGATGAGTCTGGACTTTATCTTTAGGCAGACTGAACAACTTGAAAGTGAGCTGCAAAATTCACCTGCTCATACTGGAAAATGAAAAGTGGGAATAGAATGTTCCATAAGAAAAGATTTTTGGACTCAGAATAGGACATGATAGATAAAAGATTTTTTTTTAAGCCGTATACAAAGGTAACGTTTCCACGTCTATCTTGATAAGTGAGATTGGTGTGTGCTTTTCTTCTGTGCTCTTGGACTGTTTAAATAGCAAGAGAGACTGAGTCAGAGGAAAGGAACCCTTTTGTGCCCTAAAGAAGGCTTTTGGAGCCAATTAGGGCTACAGGGAGGAGTGACCGAGCTGTGGGAAGCGCACAGCCTTTTATCAGCCTGGAGGGAGACAATGGGACAGGCAGCATGGTCTTAGGAAGAAAGTTTCTGGGAGAAAAATGCTGAGACTCATTATTGTTCAAGAGTCAGAAACAACGTTTGGACAAAAATGGGAGATAAAACAAACTCAAGAGAAGTAATATAAATAGCAAAGCTTTGTGTTCCTGTATTCACATCAAGAACTTGTCTGAGGATTGTGTGATAATTTTCTTTTGATTTTCGGAGAAATCCAAATATGGGCAACATGAAAATAACTTAAAAAGCAGCATTTGAGAATAAAATGACATGATGTTGAGAAGAACTTTCTAAGCCATAAAGTGCTATTAAAATGTTAGGAAACATTTTAGGTAGCCAGGTTGTACCAAGGTCTGAGCATTTTCTCATTAAAGGGTCACCATTAATTTTGTAGTAAATTCAAGTAAAATCCCATCCTTACAGAGTGAGGTATGTTACAGCCTGCCAGACGGTTTGCAAAAGAACAAGAGAAATGAGTGTATATGGTTAGTGAGATGCTTTATAATAACACTTATACCCAAACCACCAAGCCCGCTCTGGCCCTTCCCCTCCCCTTTCCTCTTTTCCTCTTTTCCTTCCCTCCATCCTTCCTTCCTTCCTTCTTTCTCTTCTTCTTTGTTCTTTATTTCCGTCTGTGTCTTTCCCAGGGGCAGCTGGTTTCATCCTGTATAGCTGTTTCTTCATTTATTTGTCCCCGAGTTACTGAATTATGTAATCACGCTGCTGTGTCTTAGTTTGTAAACTGTAGACATCTTCTGAGGTTCACTCCCAAGTCTGGTGTGGTGGTTTAGTCTCTAAGTCGTGTCTGACTCTTGCGACCCCACGGACGGTAGCCCTCCAGGCTCCTCTGTCCATGGGATTCTCCAGGCAAGAATACTGGAGTGGGTTGTCATTTCCTCCTCCAGGGGATCTTTCTGACCCAGGAATTGAACTTGGGTCTCTTATATTTTGTGCATTGGCAGGTGGATTCTTTACGGACTGAGCTATGAGGGAAGCACTCAAGTCCGATGTTGCAAAGTCAGATGAGGCTCCACCAGCCTCGTACTCACTGTCTTCCTCCCTGCTCTAGGCACGTGCTTCCTGGCCTCCTGAATGCCCAGCAGCATTGCTGTGCCACCACGCGGGTCCAGTCAACCTTCAGAACCTGGTCCTTGAGGGCATGTCAGTACTACCACGGGCCATGACTGATCTCTCTACAGTGACAATAACCTGGTCCATAAGGTCATGTCAGTACTACCACGGGCCATGACTGATTTCTCTACGGTGACAATAACCTGATCCTTGAGGTCATGTCAGTACTACCACGGGCCATGACTGATCTCTCTACGGTGACAATAACCTGATCCTTGAGGTCATGTCAGTACTACCACGGGCCATGACTGATCTCTCTGCGGTGACAATAACCTGGTCCATAAGGTCATGTCAGTACTACCACGGGCCATGACTGATCTCTCTACGGTGACAATAACCTGATCCTTGAGGTCATGTCAGTACTACCACGGGCCATGACTGATCTCTCTGCGGTGACAATAACCTGGTCCATAAGGTCATGTCAGTACTACCACGGGCCATGACTGATCTCTCTACGGTGACAATAACCTGATCCTTGAGGTCATGTCAGTACTACCACGGGCCATGACTGATCTCTCTACGTGACAATAACCTGGTCCATAAGGTCATGTCAGTACTACCACGGGCCATGACTGGTCTCTCTACGGTGACAATAACCTGGTCCATAAGGTCATGTCAGTACTACCACGGGCCATGACTGGTCTCTCTGCGGTGACAATAACCTGGTCCATAAGGTCATGTCAGTACTACCACGGGCCATGACTGATCTCTCTACGGTGACAGTCGTTATTTTCCTTGCGGTCTCCCTCGCAGGACTGAGTATGACCAAGAATCCTTCCAGAGATGCCCTCAGCGAGCTGTGAGCCCACCACTGGGACGGCACAGGCAGATACCAGTTTCTGTGTGTGCATTTCATCTCTGGCCCCGCACATCACCCGCTTCTGAAGATGGGCCTCCCGGGGTCCTCCGAGATGTCTTCAGCTTCCTCTCATGATGGGTCCTCAGTTTCCTGGATCACAGGCCTCCCTTGGTCTACCCCCTGGTTTTCTGGAGGTCATTCTGAGAAAATGTGCAATCATTCATATCATTCATTTACCCAACATGCATTCAAGAGTACATACTGTGAAACCAGCAGTGTTCTAGGAGCAGTGTGTATATATATACACATGTATATGTATATGTATACACATGCATCTACACATATGTGTATATGTATGCATATATGCATATATATGCAGTATGTATATATATACAGTATGTATATGTATACAGTATGTATATACACAGTATGTGTATATATACAGTATGTATATATACAGTATGTGTGTGTATACAGTATGTATATATACAGTATGTGTGTGTATGCAGTGTGTATATATATATATACAGTATGTGTATGTATGCAGTATGTATATATACAGTAGGAGAAGGCAATGGCACCCCACTCCAGTACTCTTGCCTGGAAAATCCCATGGACGGAGGAGCCTGGTGGGCTGCAGTTCGTGGGGTCGCTAAGGGTCAGACTTGGTTGAACGACTTCACTTTCACTTTTCACTTTCATGCTTTGGAGAAGGAAATGGCAACCCACTCCAGTGTTCTTGCCTGGAGAATCCCAAGGACGGGGGAGCCTGGTGGGCTGCTATCTATGGGGTCGCACAGAGTCGGACATGACTGAAGTGACTTAGCAGCAGTAGCAGCATATGTACAGTATGTATATGTACACTATGTATATAGAGTATGTATATATACTGTATGTATATATACAGTATGTGTATGTACAGTATGTATATATACACAGTATATATATATACACACAGTATACTTATATATACATTGTGCATATATAGTATATATATATGCACACAGTATATCTATATACAGTATACAGTGTGTATATATACAGTATGTGTATACGTACAGTATGTATATATATACAGTATGTGTGTGTACAGTATGTGTATGTACACAGTATGCGTATACACAGTATTTGTATATATACAGTGTGCATACATACAGTATGTGTATATATACAGTGTGCATATATACAGTATATATGCACACAGTATATCTATATACAGTATGCAGTGTATATATACACAGTATGTATATGTATACAGTATGTGTGTATATACAGTATGTATATATACAGTATGTGTATGTACACAGTATGTGTATATACAGTATGTGTATGTACACAGTATGTGTATATACAGTATGTGTATGTACACAGTATGTGTATATACAGTATGTGTATATATACAGCATGCATATATACCATATATATATGTACACAGTATATCTATATACAGTATACAGTGCGCATATATACAGTATGTATATGTATACAGTATGCATATATACAGTATGTGTATATATACAGTGTGCATATATACAGTATATATGCACACAGTATATCTATATACAGTATACAGTGTGTATATATAATATGTATGTGTATACAGTGTGTATATATACAGTATGTGTGTATATACAGTATGTATATATATACAGTGTGTATATACAGTATGTGTATGCACACAGTATGCGTATATACAGTATGTGTGTATATACAGTGCACATATATACAGTATATATGCACACAGTATATCTATATACAGTATACAGTGTGTGTATATATAATATGTATATGTATACCATATGTATATATACAGTATGTGTGTATATACAGTATGTATATACAGTGTGTGTATATACAGTGTGTGTATGTACACAGTATGCATGTATACAGTATGTATGTATATACAGTGTGCATATATACAGTATGTATATGCACACAGTATATCTATATACAGTATGCGGTGTGTATATATACAGTATGTGTATATATACAGTATGTATATATACAGTATGTGTATGCACACAGTATATCTATATACAGTATACAGTGTGTATATATACAGTATGTGTATGTACACAGTATGCATATATACAGTATGTGTATATATACAGTGTGCATATATACAGTATGTATATGCACACAGTATATCTATATACAGTATACAGTGTGTCTATATACATACTGCTCCTTTTGTTCTTCAGTCCTTAACTTGTGTCCGACTCTTTGTGAACCCACAGACTGCAACATGCCAGGTTTGACTGTCCTTCACCATCTCCCAGAGTTTGCTCAAATTCATGTCTATACACAGGCTTCTGAGTTGTCCCAGTGCTAAAGAATTCACCTGCCAGTGCAGGAGGTATGGGTTTGATCCCCGGTTTGGGAAGATCCCCTGGAGAAGGAAATGGCAACCCACCCCAGTATTCTTGCCTGGAGAATCCCATGGGTGGAGGAGTCTGGTGGGCTATAGCCCATGGGATGGCAGAGTTAGACACAGCTGAGTTACTGAACATGCAGACACACACACACACATGAACCTTTATGCAAAATAAGCTCTGTTATAAATGTTAATAGTAAAAGCAGTACCTATGCATTCGCCTCCCTTCTTGGAAGCAGAATATGGCAGACCTAACACTGCCCACTGTGCTTCTGCCCCACCCAGCTCCACCCACCAAGGGAGCAAAGATTCTGGTCTTGGCTTCTCTAGCCTTTCAGCATCTTTAGCCATTTCTCCCAATCAGCACCCATCCCTGAGCCACAGGCTGCTTGCTTTTTCTTGCTTGTGGACTTCATGTGGACGGCACCAGTGTTTCTGCAGCCTTCTGCGCGTTTCTTTTGTCACTCAACTGTGTGAAGGTCTAAGATCCATGCACATAGATGGACATAACTGTACTTTATTCGATGTTCTGGTTATATGGTGCAGAATCTTTCTATCACAATTTATTCATTCATTGCCCTATTGACATGTGGACTGTTTCCAAGGTTTATGCTGTTGCCAGCTGTGCTGCAGTGACGACTTCATATGTTTCCTGCTGTGCTCACACACATTTTTGTATTCTGATTATTTCTTTTTTGGTTCAGGCGTATATGATTACAATGCTTTGTGGAGTCATAGGTTATGAGTATGTTTACTTTTTGCAAGATAAAGTCTAATTTTTTTCATTACTAAAGTGTTTGTTACAAACAGTATTTAAGCAGTGTCATTATTTCATACATTTGTCAACAAATGTCAAAATTATGTCAATCTTTTTGGCTTAAAACATGCATCATTTAAAATTCTCATTTCTCTGATTATTAATCAGGCATATTGTTGATTAATGTGTCAACTATCCTTTTCATTTCTTCTTCTATAAAATGCTCATTCATATATTTTTCCAATCAGCGTTTTTTAAACTATTGATTATTTAGAAGATTTTCATTTTATATTTTGAATTTTAGTTCTTGATCAATCACATGAATTGCTAATAAGTTTTGTGGATTGAATTTTCCCTCCTTTTATGGTAACTTTTCAAAAAAACTTATCTTCTTTTATGATTTGCACTGTTATTATTATTTTAATTTTTAATTGAGGTGTTATTAACTTACAATATGCTAATTTTAAGTGTATGTTTACTTGTTATTATTTTTAAAAACCTCACCTGGAAATTCTCTTTTGTTTTCTTATAGATGTTTAAAGCTTGTCATTTGCATCTGAGTGTTCACATCGCCTGTGCATCGTACCGCAGCAGAGATCTGGTGGTTGTGTCCTTTTCCTGTTGTCACCAGTGACCCAGCATCACTCACTGAAGAGCATTTCTTTGCTCACAATCTGAAGAACTCGTTCTGCTGTATGTCAGGCGGCCATGGGTCCTGGCTGCTAAGACTGGGGGTCTGTTGTTTCTATTTTCATAAAGGCTGTAGGTTCTTGGTCTCTTTCTCTTTGTTGAGGAATTTATTTCCCCTGAGTTGAATATTATAGTTGAGAAGTCTCAAGCAAAGAGATATCTCTCCCCCTTTAGATGAATCAATCTTTCAGCATGCATGTTCAAAAATTATTTATTTTAAAGTCAATGAATTTTATTATGAAATGATTCAATGATGATTTGTTCAACATCAATTTTTCTCGGATTATGAGGTGCCCTTTTAATGGATGGATTAAATATTCCTGTAATATCTGAAATAACATTTGGAATTATTTCTCTACCTTTTCAAATCCATTATTTGGATTCTTTTTTAAAGAACATCATTTATCTGTATGTTGGAATTCACTTTTTTCTGCCCTCCACATCTCTGATTTTCTCTCCATTTCTGAGCTCTGGTTTTTCCATTTCATTGTGCCTCCTGCCCATGCCCCTGAACTGGGTGATACTCATTCATTCATTTAACGAACACATATTGAATTTCACTCCATGCCAGGTACTGTTCTATCACAACCTGACAACATACCTGCGTTTATGGTGATTAATTTTAACTAGGGAGGCAGATCATGAGCAGCAAATACATTATTTAAACTCGGGTCGCTTCATTCCATTAAGACAAGTGAAACAGAGTACCAGTGAGGAGGGTGACAGGAGCCTCTCCAGGAAGGATGGTCAGGAAAGCTCCTCTGAGATGGTTAGATGCAGTGAAGGCCTGACCTGAGAAGACGCCCAAATACCCAGGAACACACGCCAGGCACCACGCAGAGCAAGCGCCAGCAGCCGAGAAAGCGGCCGCTGGGCACAGTGAGGTCCAGACAGGTGGCCGGCGGGGCTGGGGGAGTCCAGGGAGTGTGGTGACGATGCCAGGGTTGCAGTGAAGGAGCGATGCTGTCGTCAGAGTACCTCACGCAGGCTCAAAGTGCAGATAGCTGGGCTTCCCTGGTGGCTCAGATGGTAAAGCGCCTGTCTGCAACGCGGGGGACCCAGGTTCGATCCCTGGATTGGGAAGATCCCCTGGAGAAGGAAATGGCAGCCCACTCCAGTACTCTTGCCTGGAGAATCCCATGGATGGAGGAGCCTGGTAGGCTACAGTCCATGGAGTCGCAAAGAGTCAGACACGACTGAGCGACTTCCCTTTCACTAAAGTGCAGGTACTCTAAGTGTTCAAAATTCACCAAAAAAAAAAAGAGATGAAACTAAATGATATATACCCAAAATGATAAAGCATATTTAAAAAAATAAACTGAAATATAAAATATATTTTTAAAAATGTAGTTAAGTACACATTGCTGTTCGATAAATGATTGGAGAAAACTTAATAAGATTAAAGTATTAGAGGTAAAATAAACACTGCGTAGGATAAAAATAATCACAAATATAAAAATCTGTCCATTTCTTTAAAACACAATCATATGAAACACTATTTACTATTGGTTTCATGATGGCTGAATATTGAGTTGTTTTGCATATTTTTGGTGAAAATATTTTCATCTGTTGAAAACCTCTTTTTGACTCAAGAGTGAGGAGATAGTTATAAGGTAACTCAGGTTCTACTTTTTTTTTTTGAACTTTCTAATCTACAAGTAACTCATTTGTCATTTGATAATCTTGAGCTTATTCTGACGAGGTATTTTTTTTTGAAGACTGGAATCTTGTTATTGCTGCCATGATATCTTTATCTTTTTATTGATGGCATGATGCTTCCCATCCATCATATCTTCTCCATTTCTGTCCTGTGTAGATGGACATTCTCCGCGGCCCCATATCTATTTCAATCTGTCTTGTTTGTATTCCATTTCTTCAGAAAGCTTCTGGCCTGTGTAAAGGGCCTTTATGGAAATAGGAACTTTATGGTGCTGCTTGCAATATATGTATCTAGGTGCTTCTCCACTCCCCCAGACTTGTAGACTACGCTGTGTTCAGCGTTTTTGCTTACATTGGATGATTAAGTCATTGATCTTCATTTCAAGATATAAATTGTTCAACTTCAGTGGTATTTTTGCTAAGATTGAGGGGTCTTAGGCCAGGGGAGGGCTAAGGACTTTGTTCTAAATACAAGGAAACCCTAACTAGGCTTCAGATAGGAAGGGGATATGATATATTTACACTGGGCAGAGAATAGACCAAATGGAGACACAGCTCCTGCAGTAAGAAGTGATGAGAACTGCTCAGAGTCGGGGCAGCTGGGGTTTCCGTCTAGGTGACGACGATTTAAGGGGTTAGAAAGGGGAGAGGAGTCATTGGTGACTTCAAGGCTTTGCCTCTGCAGTTTGGTGAACTTTGGATGCTCACTGAGTGAGAAAAAATGAGAGAGATCTGAAAGGAGCAGAGACAAGAATTTTACCCTTGGGTGTGCTGAATTTTAGAAACTCGTAGACAACAAGCGGGGATGTGGGGTGGACATTTATGTGCACAGTTCCTGAGCTTAAAGATGAGGGGGGAATGGGTGATAGAAACCCAGGACTGGATCTCAGAGGTCTCCTGGGACAGCAGGAACGGAGGAGAAAGGGGGCCCGGGGAGGAGACCCCAGAGAAGCCAGAGCGAAAGGCTGTGATGAGGAGGAGGCTCCACGAGGGACGGGAAGGGCTGGCCGAGGAGGCGGGAGGGAGGCTGGCTGGCGGTGCCCTGGACCCAAAAGCAGGAGCCGCGGTAGGGAGCATGCGGTGGGTGCCCTCAGGTTCTGCCAGGCCGAGGACAATCACTGTTGGATGTAGCGACACAGATGCTGTTTCTGTTTTAAAGTGTGATTGAACAGAGAGTTCAAAAGAGACTATGAGGAGAGAAGGCAGAGAGAGGACTCTTGTAAAGAATTTTGCCATGAAGAGGAGCAAAGAAATGGGTCAGTACCTGGAAAGAAATGTGACATGAAATGATTTTTTTCAAAGAGTCATTTAGAGAACATTTGCGTGGATGAGGGACTATCTGGAAGAGAAGGGAAAACTAGCAATGCTGGAGGTGACGATGCAAAGTCCTGGGAAGGGGACGGGGGTCAGGGTCAGGGGCACAGGTGGCTGGGGCGTTGCCTGGAGACCTGCAGACACGAGGCAGGGGGCAGGTCTCCGGGCCAGGGCTACTGGGAGGGACGCTTAGCTTCTCGGTGGTGAGGAGAAGACCTTAGGCTTGTTTCTGTGTTTTACATATGAAATAAATGAGGTCATATGATGGGGTGAGGCATTTTGGATAATATTAAATATTTAAGGAAAAGGAAGTGATGGGAATTCACCCTATGGGAGGGTGAATTGATCTGGATGAAAGCAGAGCTGAGCACCCAGTCTGGGATGAAGAGGTCTGGAGGAGGGTGGACGTCAGCCCGAGGTTCATGAACGTGGATGTAGGTGCCCGTTCGCGCCCAGATGTCCGTCTCTCTGCAGCTGGTTCCTCTGCCCCGAGCACATCGGCAGGGGCAGAGTCAGACTCAGCCGTCTTCACGGGACGGCAGGGATGGGGGAGAGGGGGAGGGGAGGAAGGGATTCTAGCGTCTGGGCAGAGAGCTACGGCAGGCGTGGATGGGAGGCTGGTTGGGAGGTTAGAAGCGGAAACGCAGGCCTGTCCGGCCTCCTCTCCATGGCATTTATCCCGCTCTTCCTTTTTGTCACGTTTTCATTTTTGTCTTCGCTGTCTATTCTGAGCTCTGCCAGGCCACCTTCTCCTGTTGCAGCATCTCTGGTTATAACAGCTTTTTTTCCCCTCACTCTGTTTCTTTAGAAGAATCACTTCATTTTGTTTATTGCTGTTTTTCTTCTCCTTGTGGTGATGTGCTTGGTTAACATGTTTAGCCTCTTTACGCAAATTTTTTGGTGAATATTTTTAGTCTGCCTCTTGTCTACAGTCTTTTATTTTTCAGTCTTTGCACACATGTGATGGTTCCCTGCTGATTGTCTCTCCTTGTTAATGAGAGAGGTCTTCTCAGACAACTTAAAGTGGGGAGGGTCACTCGGAGAACGTCCCAGCTGCGAGAATCTCCCTGGAGATGGGCCTTGGGAGCAGGGCCGTGCCTGTTGGCAGCTGGTTCCAGCCTTCTCATCCCTCCCCTTCTTTTCTAGAAGCTCGGCTCCTCTCTCCCCTCCCAGCCTCACAGGGTGACTGCTGGCCAGTGCTATCACCCTGCGTCCTCAGGGCCAAACTGGGGCCATGGACATCCTGGCCATCAGTCCGCACACACTTCCCTGGGGGTGGTTGATTTATCCCTAAGCTGTGTGGCCCTGCTTTTTTTTTTTTTTAATAAGCTTTTAATTTTGGAACACTTATATTTACAGAAAAGTTGCATCCATCCCTTTATTTTTAAGGTTCCCAATAGAAGCATGTGCTCAATTTTCACTGGTTTTTTTTATCTTCATTTTAAAGCACGTATGTCATCACCATAATCTAAACACGTTGCTCATCTTATTTCCAGTGTTCGTCGATATCTCTCACGTGACCATGATCCATGCATTCTGACTGTTACAGACGATTTCCCTGTCCACCCACCTAGGAACACTCATCAATCCGTGTACAGCATGGCTCTCATGAGATCGCAGGGATGTTTTTGAGCACATTTGGTGCAGGCATGTGAGAATGTCACTTGGGTAAACACCCCAAAGTAGAATAAAGGGGGGCAGAGACTATATCAACCTTCCGCTTTAAAATGCAATGCGGGCTTTTTGCACAAGAGATCGAAACAATTATAAGCAAAGCAGAAATCGTCCTGTGCGTCCGCATCTTCCAATTACATCATTTCAGTCTTTAAAAATTATCGTCAATCAGACACTGTGTAGAGCGCGGTCTTCAGTCGCATTTCCGTTTGCTCATGATGGCAAAGTGTTCGTATATTTATTGGTTCTATGTGTTTGCTCTTGAATAAAACATTCATTCCTTAATGTTGACCCACTGCCATTGAAATAAAAAAAGACTTCTTTGTACATTTCTGTTATCAACTGGTTATTTCTATGTTTTCCAAACTTCTTCTCCCAAATTGTAGCTCACTTTTTAATTTTCCTTAAGTTTATTTTAATAAACAAAATTTTTGAATTGAAATATACCCAAATGTCTTCATTTAAAGTTTCAATTAATGCATTTTATGTGTCTTATTTAATAAATCAGTCCTTATTCCACTTTTCCTTACCCCTATTTCCTATGAGAAGTTTTAAAGTTTTGTTTTTTGACATTGCTAAATACACTAGCGTGGTACATTTGAATTAAACAACTGATATTGTTACTTTGTGCTCAGTGGTTCAGTCATCTCCAACTCTTGGCAACCCCATAAACTGTAACCCTCCAGTCTCCTCTGTCCATGGGCTTCTCCAGGCAAGAATACTGGAGTGGTTGCCATTTCCTCCTCCAGGGGATCTTCCCGACTCAGGGACCTAATTTATGTCTCTTGCGTCTCCTGCATTGGCAGCAGGCTCTTTAGTGCTGAGCCACTGAGGGCTGCCCCCCCCCACACCATTGATACATTATTATTAACCAAATATAATAGATTCATATTGCCTTAGTTTTTGCTTAATGCTCTTTGCAAATCTTTTCGATAATCTCTAAAAACCCTTCTATAGATTAAATAGATGTATGTGCTAACAATTATTTCCTCTGAAATTAATAATGATTTTAGTATTTTCTTTCATTTGTTATGTTATGTTCTTATTTTTTGTTGCTGTTTATCGGTATTTGGGCTGATTAGAAATTTCAGTACAGAGTTAACAAAAGTTCTGATACTATGTATAAAATAGACAACATCCTGGGTAGCAGAGGGAACTCTATTCAGTGCACTGTGGTGACCTGAATGGGGAGGAAACCCAAAAGGGAGGGGATACATGTATTTGCATGGATGATCCGTTTTGCTCTATAGCAGAAACTAACAGAGGACTGCAAAGCAACTCTACTCCAAGAAACCTTAATTTAAAACAGTCCTGACAGCTGCCTTTATGCCTCATTCTTGATTTTGGAAGAACTGTTTCTAAGGTGCCCCTCTGTACAATAGTTTCTTTCTACATATTTCTATTTTTCAGTTGGTTTATTGTGATACACATTATTTTCCAGATAAGACTCTCTTGTCATTTTCTTATTTATAAAAAGATTTTTTAAACCATAAGTGATGGTTCATATTTTTAAGTAAACTCTTCTCTGAAGTATGGCTTCCCTGGTAGTCCAGATGTAGCAATCCCTATCAAGCTACCAATGGTATTTTTCACAGAACTAGAACAAATACTCTCACAATTTGTATGGGAATACAAAAAACCTTGAACAGCCAAAGCAATTTTGGGAAAGAATAATGGAACTGGAGGAATCAACCTGCCTGACTTCAGACTATACTACAAAGCTACGGTCATCAAGACAGTATGGTGCTGGCACAAAGACAGAAATATAGATCAATGGAACAAAATAGAAAGCCCAAAGATAAATCCACGCAAGTATGGACACCTTATCTTTGACAAAGGAGACAAGAATATACAATGGAGGAAAACAATCTCTTTAGCAAGTGGTGCTGGGAAAACTGGTCAACCACCTGTAAAAGAATGAAACTAGAACACTTTCTAACACCATACACAAAAATAAACTCAAAATGGATTAAAGATCTAAATGTAAGACCAGAAACTATAAAACTCCTAGAGGCAAACATAGGCAAAATACTCTCTGACATAAATCACAGCAGGATCCTCTATGACCCACCTCCCAGAGTAATAGAAATAAAAGCAAAAATAAACAAATGGGACCTAATTAGACTTAAAAGCTTTTGCACAATGAAGGAAACTATAAGCAAGGTGAAAAGACAGCCTTCAGAATGGGCGAAAATAATAGGAAATGAAGCAACTGACAAAGAATTAATCTAAAACTATACAAGCAGCTCATGCAGCTCAATACCAGAAAAATAAACAACCCAATCAAAAAGTGGGCCAAAGAACTAAACAGGCATTTCTCCAAAGAAGACATACAGATGGCTAACAAACACATGAAAAGATGCTCAACATCACTCATTGTCAGAGAAATGCAAACCAAAACCACAGTGAGGTACCACCTCACGCCAGTCAGAATGGCTGCTATCAAAAAGTCTACAAAGAGTAAATGCTGGAGAGGGTGTGGAGAAAAGGGAACCCTCTTACACCGTTGGTGGGAATGCAAACTAGTACAGCCACTGTGGAGAACAGTGTGGAGATTCCTTAAAAAACTGGAAATAGAACTGTCATACGACCCAGCAATCCCACTGCTGGGCATATACACCGAGGAAACCAGAATTGACAGAGACGCGTGTACCCCAATGTTCATCGCAGCACTGTTTACAATAGCCAGGACATGGAAGCAACCTAGATGTCCATCAGCAGACGAATGGATAAGGAATCTGTGGTACATATACACAATGGAATATTACTCAGCTATTAAAAAGAATACATCTGAGTTAGTTCTAATGAGGTGAGTGAAACTGGAGCCTATTATACAGAGTGAAGTAAGTCAGAAAGAAAAACACCAATACAGTATATTAATGCATATATATGGAATTTAGAAAGATGGTAATGATGACCCTGTATGCGAGACAGCAAAAGAGACACAGATATAAAGAACAGACTTTTGGACTCTGTGGGAGACGGCAAGGGTGGGATGATTTGAGAGAATAACATTGAAACATGTATATTACCATATGTGAAATAGATCACCAGTCCAGGTTCGATGCATGAGACAGGGTGCTCAGGGCTGGTGCACTGGGATGACCCAGAGGGATGGGGTGGGGAGGGAGGTGGGAGGGGTGTTCAGGATGGGGAACACATGTACACTCATGGCTGATTCATGTGAATGTGTGGCAAAAACCACCACAATACTGTAAAGTAATTAGCGTCCAATTTAAATAAATAAACAAATTAAAACAAAACAAACAAACAAAAAAACAAACGTAAATGAGGGTTCATATTTTTAAGTAAACTCCTCTCTGAAGTATGGCTTCCTTGGTGGTTTAGATAGTAAAGAAACTGCCTGCATTGTGGGACAACCAGGTTCTATCCCTGGGTCAGGAAGATCCCCTGGAGAAGGCAATGAAAACCCACTCCAGTATCCTTGCCTGGAGAACTCCGTGGACAGAGGAGCCTGGTGGGCTACAGTCCATGGGGTCGCAAGGAGTCGGACATGACTGAGCAACTAGCACTCCACTTGACTGAAGTATACCATTCCCACAGGAGGGGCACCTCACATAATGCAGAATAGTTGATGGATTTTCCCTCGTGTGTGGATGAGCACACCCGTGTGACCAGCACCGAAGACCAGGAAACAGAATGTTGCTAGTCTCACAGCCTGCCTTGCTCCCGCGCTGAGCGACCACGCCTCCCGCAGGGCGAGCCGGTCCCAACCTGCCCGCGATGAGTGACCGCGCCTCCCGCAGGGTGAACCGGTCCTAGCCCCACAGGTTTGCTGTTTACGTCTTCGTGTCAGTGGAATCGTGTTGCACACACTCTTGTGCCTTAGTGTTGCTCAATAAAAGACACATCTGTATTTCTGAGCATCACTGTGGATTGGTGAGTTTCCTGCTTCAAAGATGTCATCCCGTGAGTGTCCTCCGTTTGCTGCCTGTAATCTGCTTGAGAAACTTGTGACTGTAGACTACAGTGAGTGTGCCCTATAAACTCTATGTCTCAGGAAGAGTCTGTGCACACATGCTGTTCAGCACGGGCCTAGGAACGAACTGCTCTGCAAAAGGTACAGATTTATGGAGCTGTAGGGAATTCTTCCACATGACTTCACAGAGCAATAGGACCAATTATATAGTCTACTAGTAGCACGTGAGTCTCATTTAATCCACGTCTTTGTCAAAACCTGCCATAGTCCGTATTTTGAGCGTTTTGGTAGATACTTATTGACGATGGATTGTGTTTTAATTTGCGCTTTCAGGATGACTAATGAAGAGCAGTGGATTTTTCTATGCTTTATTGACTATTGGAATGCTTCTTTTTATGAAGGGTCTCTTCAATCTTTGGCCTAATTTGCTTTCTAGTTGCCTGCTTTTATATTGTTAACTTGTACATATTTTTCATTATGTTCTAGACACAAGTGCATGTGTTATATGTTTTACAAGAATTTTCTCCAAACTGTTTCTTGACTTTCACTTCTCATGGTGTCCTCTAGTGTGCAGATGCTCCTAACTGCAACAAGGTCAAATATAGCCATCCTTTTTCCTTTAGGTTTAACAATATTTATGTCAAATTTAAGATCTTTACCTGCTCTAAGGTCGTATAGATGTCCTCCTGTGCTTTTTTCCAAAAGACTTATTGTTTTAACCTTTTATATTTAACATTAAAAATCTTCTCTAATTGATATTTGCATATGACGTGAGGTTTACTTCCTCATGGATATCCAGTTTGCCAAGCATTATTTATTAAAAATCCTATGCCTTTTTCTACTTCACCGCAGTAGGACTTTGATCAGGGGACTGCAAATGTGTGTATTTCTTTATGGACTGTGCTTGGTTCCACTGGTGTGTTTATCCACATGTACACTGCTACCACACTGTCTCAATTAATACAGTTTTGTAATAAAATTTCTCGTGTAGAATTGCAGGGATCCAGTTTTGTCCTATTCCCTCCAGTTGCCATAGTTATTCTTGATCTTTTGTATTTCTGTATAAATTTCAGATTCAATGTATCAATTTCTATGCACACCCAAAATTATCCTGGAATTTTTTTACTGACGTTGCATTAAACCTATTGATTGATTTGGGCTTCCCAGGTGGCACAGTGGTAAAGAATACACCTGCCAATGCATGAGACACAAGAGACATGGGTTCAATCGTGGATTGGAAAGATCCCCTGGAGTAGGAAATGTTAACCTACTCCAGTATTCTTGTCTGGAAAATTCTTGGACAGAGGAGCCTGGTCGGCTACAGTCCATAGGGTCACAGAGAGTGGGATGTGACTGAACAGCTGAACACACTGATTGATTTAGGAGGACGGTCATTTTCGCATGACTGAGTCTTCTCATTAACCAACATGGCATACTTCTCTAGCAGACTTTTAATTATTCTCAAAAAATTAGAGGTTTTAGTATGCAACAGTGCTTCTCAAACTCTCTATGGTGAAGAACTAGTTTTCTGTTTTGTCTTTTAAAAAATATCATTTAATATTTATTTCTTTCTTTGCTCCTGATGTGCAAAATATATTGAATAGGATATGTTAATTCTTTTCCAGAATTTTGTAAAATTTACTTCTTAGTTCAAATAGCTCAGAGTCTATTCCAAATACTTAATCATTTCATCTAAAACAACAGTTCTTTCTTCCTTTTCAGCTCATGTGAATTTTATTTGTTTTTCTTGCCATATTGCTCTAGCTGTGACCACTATTTAATGTAAAATTTGGCCCATTCTCAATTTCTATTTCAGTGGGAAGCCTTAAGTACAGTATTTAAATAATATTTGCAGATATGTCTTATTTGATTAGAGAAGTTCTCTTCTATACCTAGTCTGCTGAGATTGTTTTTTCTTTCTTGTATTTTTTTTTTCTTTAACATGAATAGATGTTGAAGGTCTTCCTACATCTAGTAAAATAACAATGTGAGTTTTCTTGGTGAAGTAAGGCTGTCCAAAGCTGTGTAGTAAACACCATTTCCACTGACACATATTTTTAATTGAGGTTTACTTTATCATATAGTAACATTGCCACGCCAAATTTATTGGGTTAATATTTGCCAGAAAAAGTTCTTTTTATTCTCAGACCTCAGTCATATTTAATGTCCGTTAATATTAATAACATACATATGGATTTCTGTTTTTAAGACACTTTGTCATTTCATAATTGATACAATGAGTTTACTTACATTTATTATGCTTGTTGACATATTTGACATTTTCACTGATCATAATAAATCAAAATTTGTCCATTATTTATACATTTCCCTTTGTCCTTCTTTTTAAAATTAACATACTTAACATTTTCTAATAAGTCACTGAGATTTTTTTCCTCCTGATGTCATATACATGGTGTCTTTTCCACTTCAACTCTCTGTCACCAGCTGTGTGCCTTGAAATTCATTTCTAACACTAACCACCTAGAGTCATTGTAGACCCCATAGGTGAAGGGCTCAGACCCAAGAGACTGCCCCACTTCAAGTGCCAGCCAAAAATTGGTGCCCAGGATACCCACAGTTCCACTAGCCAGCTACAGATTTGTGGTTCCCATCCCACAGAACTCAGGAAAACACTTTGCTTACTTTTATTATAAAGGGTATAAGGACTCAGGAACAGCTACACGGAGAGGAGCCCAAGGGAAGGAAGGGGGAGGGTGTGTGGAGCCCCACCCCTACTCTGGACACCACCCTCCCAGCACCTCCACAAATCGCTAGCCCAGGCCCTGAGCCCTGTCAGTAGGGCTTTTATGGAGATTTCAGTGACACTACCCTTATGGCAGAAAGTGAAGAAGAACTAAAGGACCTCTTGATGAAAGTGAAAGAGGAGAGTGTGAAAAGGTTGGCTTAAAGCTCAACATTCAGAAAACTAAGATCGTGGCATCTGGTCCCATCACTTCATGGGAAATAGAAGGGGAAACAGTAGCTGACTTTATTTTTTGGGGCTCCAAAATCACTGCAGGTGGTGACTTCAGCCATGAAATTAAAGGACACTTACTCCTTGGAAGGAAAGTTATGACCAACCTAGATAGCATATTAAAAAGCAGACACATTACTTTGCCAACAAAGGTCTATCTAGTCAAGGCTATGGTTTTTCCAGTAGTCATGTATGGATGTGAAGAATTGATGCTTTTGAACTGTGGTGCTGGAGAAGACTCTCAAGAGTCCATTGGACTGCAAGGAGATCCAACCAGTCCATCCTAAAGGAGATCAGTCCTGAATATTCATTGGAAGGACTGATGCTGAAGCTGAAAGTCCAATACTTTGGCCACCTCATGTGAAGAGTTGACTCATTGGAAAAGACCCTGATGCTGGGAAAGATTGAGGGCAAGAGGAGAAGGGGACGACAGAGGATGAGATGGTTGGATGGCATCACTGACTCGATGGACATGAGTTTGGGTGGACTCTGGGAGTTGGTGATGGACAGGGAGGCCTGGCGTGCTGCAGTCCATGAGTCACAAAGAGTTGGACACGACTGAGTGACTGAACTGAACTGAACCTTTACTTCAGATATCTCCTTTAACATCTCCTTATTTATTAAAAAATACCAATCTATTTTCATTGTGGTTCTTTGTGTGGCAACTTCTGAGTGCTTGAATTCTTGAGAATATCTTATCATGCCCTCATAGTTGAATGACAACCTGTTTGGAGAAAACGACTATTTTCTAAATTTGAAGCACTTTCCTTTAATGCTTTCAGCATACTACCCTGTCATCATCTTATACATTCATGTATTATAGTCACATTAATGCATAAAAAGGATAAAGAGGAAATTTTAAAAGCTTACAAAACTAAAGAACAGATCACTTACAAAGAAACAAGAATAAGATTAATAGATTTTTCAAAAGTAACCCTGGGTGCAGGAAATACATTTATTAGATGAATTTTAAATTTGTGATCAGTTGACATATTTTTATTTCTAATGTCATCTGAAACCCTTTTTCTATATTTTCTTTTTTCTCTGAAATAGTTGCACTCAGATGCCTTGTTATTCCAGCTCATTTCCCCCAGAGGAAAGGTCAGGCCCTGTCCTTATTAGCTCAGGAAGCTCCAAGAATGGAGTGCCGAGTGAGCCCCGGGGTGGGGTGCCCCGGACACAGGTGATCTGTCAGTGAAGGCTGATTGCCTCCCTGGGGCCCAGGGAGGAGGGGCCCTAGGAGGACGCTGTCCACATTATTATCTCTGCTCTCTGGAAGTGAGGCAGCCTCGAGTAGCTTTTTTCAGCATCTTAAGGGAGCAAGCGTGTTTCCATGGTTTCCTTCTGGGTTCTTTACCTGAGCTTCCAGCTGGAGTGAGAGTGGGGGTCATCCCTCTTCACCCCAAGCCCCCATGGTGGGGGAGCAGACACAGGGCTCCACCGGCTCCCCCAGCCAGGTCTGGCCCCACCAGTGGCCACTCGGGGAGACCCTCACAGTTTTCTCCGTAAGGAGCTCCCCTGGGTCTGCTTGGGACCAGCAGAGAAGCCGGTGGGACTGCCGGTGGCTGATGCTACATCTTGGGGGGACCTGACGCAGACCTGGTCCCTCTCTCCACCTGCCCCTTTTGGAGCTGCCTGTCCCTGTGGGGTCACCTGCATTCTGGGGTCATGGGCGTCCTCGTGATGCCCCCTAACGTCTTCTGACTTCCACTGTGCTTGGCTACCCTGTCTGAGGCTTGATTTGGGGCTATGTATGATTCCACGTTTGGGGTTTGGTTTCTCCTTCTCACTATTCTAGAAAAAGATTACTCTCTCTAAAATATGTCTTTTAAAACTAGAAGTGAAAAGTGACCTCTGAGTTGAGAACTGGAGCCTCATCTAGTCTGGGACTAATTCAGGCAGATCAAGTAGGAGACGGTGGGTGGCAGGGTCCGGAGAGGGTGTGCAAAGGCCCAGGGACCCCTGGACGGGGAGTCTTGCCACAGCGAGGCGTGGAGGGGCTGCTGGCCAGGCCCTGGCTCCCGCTCTTGTCCTCAACAGCTCTGCGGTTGTGGACCAGTTCTCAGTGCTCCGGACCGTCAGTGTCTTCACATGGGAAGTGAAGTCTGGGGAGAGAAAATGTTAACTTTAGTACTGTGCGATGTTCAATCCTATCAATGCCCATCCACAATCACCCAGGTGGTGGGAAGAAGCCTCTGGTTTCTAGAACATGTCCCTCTGGGACATCAGACACCAAGGATCACAGCTGAGGTGAGTCAGGAAGAAGGTGTCAGAGAGCGTAGGTCCAGCCGCTCAGGGCCCAGACTGGGGTGGACGCCCCTCGGGGTAAATCCTCAGCCCCTGAACCTCCCTCCCCTCCTCCTCTGTGAAGTAGGGGTGGTAGCTCTTCCCATCTGTGGGGCCACATGGGGCACAGCCCCGCGGGTCCTAAGCACTTGATAGTTGCCCCCTATGGCTGTCAATCATCGAGTAACTTTAGCCATTGGGTTTTACATCCCTTTGGGGACCAGTTAGGAAAACGTGTCACCTCACAACTATAAACTTTTACGATGAGCCAACTGGACAAATATTGATTCTCTGTAATAAAGGACCAGGTCTTCCGGAACGCTGCGTAGGCGAGGGAGTCAGCTACCCACCCCTCCCTCCTGACCCCTCAGGGCTACAGTGCGGCTTTCTGGGGTGGGGGAGCTAATCTCGTCACAAACGGTTCACACGGGTGCCTGCCAGGTGCTGGGCTGACATGCACATGTACACATGTGTGTACACAATTAGTGTATATGATCAAGAACATATAATATGTGCACATGTGTGTACACAATTAGTATATATGATCAAGAACATATAATGTGTACACATGTGTGTACACAACTAGTATAGATGATTAACAACATATAATTACTTTTACACAGTTGATAGCATATGCTTCTCATCAATGACTGTGTGTTCTGTGGAGTTGGGGTCCTTGGCTCCTCATGGCTCCAGGAAAGGCCGTCCAGTTTCAGTTAGTGGAATGGACGCCCTGCAAGTCTCCTGCCTCCCTCCCTCCCCTCTCCCCTCTTCCCTTCCCCCTCCCCCGACCTTCCTCCTCCCCTCTGCTCCCCTTCCTTCCATAAACAAGCTTCCCTGGTGAAGGGGTGATGAGACACCCTGCAAAGGGCTTGGGGTGCTGAAATGGATCCCAGAGACTGTCCAGAGCTCCCAGCCAAGGAGTGATGGATTCCCAGCACATTTTTGTTTATTCATGAATTATGCTGGCAGCAAATGTCCATGCCACTAATTGTCACAATTAGCGGGCCTAGAGCGTGCAAGGGAAGTTGGAGACTCTGCCTCCAAGCCAGGCTGGGAGCTTTGAGAGCACAGGGACTGGGGGTGTCCCCAAGAAGGGGCTGGAGCAGGTGCTGGGCAGCAGGGACTCCGTGTAAATGACGGAGAAAGACAGAGTTGTTGTTACCGAAAGGGTGCAGGTTGGGCCTGGCTACTCACCGCTCAAAAGCCAATAAACAGGCCAGTTGGTGAAAAAGAAAGTTTGCTTTGTTTCGGATGCCAGCAACTGGGCAGGGGTGGGGGAGGACGTCTGTCCAAAGGCTGACTCCTCCCCGTCTGACAAGCAGCAGGTGAGAGCTTTCATAGACAGAGTGGGCGGGGGTGGGGGTGCTTACATGCAGAAACAGCACAGTCAGCTCCGACAGGCAGCTTCAAGTTGGTCTCCGGGGGTCTGGCCAGCATCATCTTCACTGTTTTAGGTGCAGCTAATCTTCAGTTGCAGGGTCCGTTTGTCCCCACTTCTTTGTGGTCAGACATCAGAATTGCGGCAGCTCGTGTCCTGGGTACAGTCTAGTCATCAGGTAGTTAACCTCTCCACCGGGTGTTTTAATGTCTGTAAGACAGCTCGCAGGCTGTGGCTCGGAACGCTGTCTACAGCTCTCGAGAAAGAACTGCACTCAGTGACTGCGTTATTATTATTTAGTCTCCTTGTGTCTGTTTTCCTTTGTTTCTGCCTTTCTCGGGTCTCTGATTAAACTCATTCTTTGGCTCGTTTTCCGCAGACAGAAGGCACACAGAGATCATGGTGGGGCCAAGGGGCAAGGACCATAGCGCCCTGTTCTGTTTCATTATGACTTCGGGGAGAAAACGGCCAACCTCACGTCGTCCTGTATTTGGACACAGACCCGAATCACAGACTCACCCCTCCCTTGATGCTTGCATTCAGCATGTAGGTGGTGACACATGTGTTTCCCAACCATGTGGAAGACAACCTCAGCCATCAGCAGCTCCTCTGAAGGGTCTGAGGACCACCTTTAAGAAGAGAGACCAGGAGTCTCCGAGGAGGCAGAGCCCACATTCAAATACTGAAACTCAGCTCGTATGAAAAGGGCAGCTTCCCAGCCATGCTGGGTGGAGGTGGGAAAGAAAGACGCAGAGATTTCAAAGGATTCATGGGCTCCCTTCCCACCTTCCTCCCAGCTGAATAAAGGCGCTCAGGAGAAGCGCATCTCTAATCGATGCAACCAGGCTTCCCCGGCTGCCAACGGAAGCTTTGCAGGTCAGTGCCATCCCGCTAACTAGGCCGACCTTTGATTTTATGTCCCCCTTGTTGAGAATCAGGTCAAGAGAGAAACTTCAAGATGAACTCGAAGCTATTTGCGTTATTAGTATATAATTCTCATGGGCAATTATTCTCTATCTTTGGCCATAAACTATCTAATCCTTTTTATCAGAGAGCATCTATTAAGCACCTATGCGGTCCTAGAAGTGTGCTGAGAGGCAGGGGATGAGGAAGAATGGGTAGAATCTGATTAAGTTGCAGACGTGAACACGCCAAAGTGGGAGGGAGGCCCCCGAGAGATGGAGGGAGGAGGCAGGCTGCAGGCTGGCGTTCTCAGGAGTTATGGCACCTGGCTTTGCCCTTCAGTCCATGGGAAGAAGGAAGGGCTTGTGGGGCAGCCAGGCCAGCATGCTGGTGAGCCCCTCCCGTGGGGAGTCTTGGCCCCACTGAACCAGGACTGCCCAGAAAAAGACGACTCCAGGGCCAAGAGCAGGGCCACTGTGCCAGACATAAATTGCAAAGTGCAGACAGATTCCTTCCAGGTGGAGGACAGACAGATGCTTGTAGAAGCTCTGACCGTGTTTCAGCTTGGTCTTAAAAATAGTTTATGTTTTGGAACGTGGAGAAGTGTGAGAGGAGTGTTCCAAGCAAGAAACCGCTTGCAGACATGAACGCACCAAAGTGGAAGGGCGGGTGCGTCACCGGGGGTGTCCTGGCGTGAGAGCACCAGACTCTGATGGATGCTCCTGGATTCGGGTCAGAGGACTCAGCAGAGATGAATGGTGCAGGTGGAGGGCTTGGGGCCACGGGCCAGGGGGGCTGGAGGCTGTCTCAAGGGAAAAGGGACCCATCACAGGTTTGGAAGGAAGACGAGGCTTCCACAGTGATGAGCAGGTGTGTTACCAAGTTCAAGCTCTCTCTGCTTGCCGCGTGTCAGGCCAAGAAATCCAAGAGACAAAGTGTTGAGGCAAGAGGCACAACTTTACTCAGAGAGCCTGCTGACAGAAGATGGCAGACTACTGTCTCAAAATAATCATCTTATGGGGTCTGGATGCCAGGTTCTTTCATAGGACTGAGGTGGGAGGATGAGGTGAGGAGGTAAAGCAAAAGAGCCGTTAATCTTGCAAATATCTCCCGGAATGGCCAGGCTCAGGGAGGGAACACATTAATTTCTTCTTTCCCATAGCCACCCACAGGTGGACAGGGTCCTGAAAAAAGACACTTTGGATTAACATTCAGGCAGAGGGTCACGGTTCCCCAAGGCAGGCCATTAGGTATGGACAGTATCCTTTTAGTGAACAAAAGCAACCAGAAGCAAAGGATGAAGTAACAGATCCAACATACAGTCATAATTGGCTTTTCTCTGCAACAGGTGAATGAAGACCCTGGAAGCAGGGAGGCTCCAGTCCAAGGGGGCGTCACGTGGTCCCACATGGGAGACCCATGATGAAGACTGTGCAGGGAGATCCGCAGGGAGGAGCAGGGGTGGTGGAGAGGCTAACCTGGGCTGGCTAAGAAAATGATGACTTTGTGAAGGAGCCCGCGTCCTGCGGAAAATGCCTACTGGAAGGGAAAGTCATGTAGGGGGCGGTGGGCTCCGTCAGGCGAGGCTTTGGGTGGGGTCCAGCTGCCTCCTTCCCATCCCTCCATCACTTACTAGACCTGGGCAAATTGCTCAGATCATAGAACACTTTGGGGAGATTAAAAAAAAATAGTGCTAATTTTTTCCTAAACACAAAGTAACACACACCCATTGTGAATAAACTGGGAAATACAGAAATGGACTGAATATACTCTGACACTAAAAAAATAGGAATGCTGAGTCTAAGCATCTCCCACGGAGAGCGGGTCCTGTTACATAAAGGTTCTCTCTCTGTTGAGACCAGGCTGCATTCGGGTGGGGCTGGTAGGTGGGAGGGCCGTGCTGTTCTGGGCAGAGGGAGAAGGATCAGAATGTTCTAGGAGCTCGTGTAGGAGTGAAGAGCTGGACAAGAGGCAGAGGGAAGGGTGAGCCAGTGGGGACCGATGCCGCCCTGTTCTGTGCACCCCCTGGCCCCCAGTCACCTTCAGCTGCCAGCAGGATCTTGACATGCGGGGGCAGAGAGGGCTCAGTGAATCAGAGGTGGGGAGGCCAGAACCCAGGATGACAAGGGGCCCTGTCATTGACAGCCACTGTCGGGGAGGCTGAGTGTCTCAGAGGCGATGGAGTTGGGCTTTGATGGGTGTTAGCAGGAAGAGCACTGCATACACTGATCACGACGGAAAACCAAAATTCAACCACGGAGAAGTGACTTACTATATTTTTAGTTAAGTTATCCATATGTAGTTTGATTCAGTTCTATTTACTCAAAATATTATTAAACATCAGTTTATACCATGCCCTACTCCAAGCAGAAGAAACAATTCAGTTCAGTTCAGTCACTCAGTCATGTCCAACTTTCTGTGACCCCATGAACTGCAGCACGCCAGTCCTCCCTGTCCATCACCAACTCCCGGAGTTTACTCAAACTCATGTCTGTTGAGTCAGTGATGCCACCCAAACCATCTCATCCTCTGTCATCCCCTTCTCCTCCTGCCTTCAATCTTTCCCAGCATCAGGGTCTTTTCAAATGAGTCAGCTCTTTGCATCAGGTGGCCAAAGGATTGGAGTTTCAGCTTCAGCATCGGTCCTTCCAATGAACATTCAGGACTGATTTCCTTTAGGATGGACTGGTTGGATCTCCTTGCAGTCCAAGGGACTCTTGAGAATCTTCTCCAACACCACAGATCAAAAGCATCAATTCTTCTGTGCTCAGCTTTCTTTATAGTCCAACTCCCACATCCATACCTGACCACTGGAAAAACCATAGCTTTGACTAGACGGACCTTTGTTGGCAAATAGAGTAAAATAAGTTAAATAAAGTAAAATAAGTTAAAAAAAGAAAAGAAAATAGGTAAAATAGTGAAAAAAAAGAAAAGAAAAAGAGAAGGGATGCCAGTCTTCCCCCATAGAACTTAGACGTTGGGAAAAAATGATACAAATCAAATGCAGGCAAATACGTAAAACTCCTCCCTCACAAGTGCAGTCACGTAGGACACAAGTAATAGGAGTAGGAAGTGGTTCCACCTTCACCCGGCTTCTGTCCCAGGTGGAAAGGAACTGACATTCTCAGCTTCCATAGGCGGGGAGACATGGACCAGCCAGGTGGGGAGGTGGGTGGCAAGCCATCCAGGTGGTGGAGTGGAGCGGTCTTCTCTGGGTCTGAGCCCCCTGTTGGAGCATCTGGGACATTTGCCAACCAGCCAGGACACTCCCAAGACAGCTGCCGCTGGGCAGGAAGGCTGGTGGTCACACGTGATGGTCCGTTGTGTGTGCAGCTTGTCTGGGTCACACGGTGCCCAGGTATCAGGTCAGAATGATTCTGGGTGTTTCTGTGAGGGTAATTTGGGTTGGGATCAGCATTTGAGTCAGTAGACGTTTCCAGATGTGTGTGGGCTTCATCCAATCCTTTGAAGGCCTGAAGAAAACAAAAAAGGCTAACCTTCCCCTAAGGAAGATGGAATCCTTTCTGCCCATGGCCTTTGAACTTGGACATGGGTTTTCCCACCTTCAGGCTGGAACTACACTACTGCCTGTCCTGATTGTCAGGTCTGTCCTGAACTCAGACTGGAATCACACACCCATCGCCCTGGGTGTTCACCTTTCTACGCTCTCTGAAGGTCTTGGGGGCTACCCCTTCCTGTAACCCCGTGAGCCAGTTTCTTACAGTAATTCATATTTTCACATCCTGTTGGTTCTGTTTCCCTGGAGAGCCCTGAGAACACGCTGCAGGGTCCAGGATCATCTCCATTGGCATTGGTGCCACCAGGCAGGCTTCCCTGGTGGTTCCATGGTAAAGAATCCACCTGCAGTGCAGGAGACGTGAGTTTGAGCCCTGGGATGGGAAGATCCCCTGGAGAAAGAAATGGGAATCCACTCCAGTGTTCTTGCCTGAGAAAACCCGTGGACAGAGGAGCCTGATGGGCTACTGTCCATGGGGCCTCAAAGAGCTGGACATGACTGAGTGACTACACGCAGACACCCCAGGGGCCACTAAACTTGGGTGGCATCTGGGAGGACGTGAGTTGTGCAGTCGGACCCCCAGATGCCAAGGTGGCTGTCTGAATGGACCCACCGGCTACCTAGTAAGGCCAGGCCGTCCCAGCACACGACTGGAGCTGCTGGATTTCACCCGTGATGGGTTTCCTCTACTTGGATGTCAGAGGATGACAGACATCCCAGAGGAAAACAAAGCGGGTGGTGTTGGACAGCCTCACTGGTAGAGTAACAGCTTCCTTCCAGTCTCCCTTCACCCACACATGCACACTCTATCTGTGTAGTTTACAGCATGCTGAAGGTCTGATTTCATTTTGTAATGCAATTTATGTAATGTAACTTATAGTGTAATCCAGTTATAATTCACATGTCATAAAAATCACTCTTTTGATGTTTAAGTTCAGTGGGTTTCAGCGTTCTCACAGAGCTGTGTATGACCACCACTGGTCATGAGAGGACATCTTCACAGCCCTGAAAAGGAAATCTGTGTCCTGCACCCACTGGCGGTCATCTGTTCCCTCCTGGAGCCCCTGGAAATCCCTAATCCACACTCTGTCTCTATGGAGTTACCTACTCTAGACATCCTGTGCAAGCAGAACCTTTGGTGATTGGCTTCTTTCAATGAACATAACATGCTCGTGGTTCTTACATGTTGAAGCATGTATCAGTACTTCTTTTCTTAAGGCTGAAAAATATATTCTATGCATATGTTCCTTTTTACTGGCTCTTTACCTGATTGATGTATATATGGTTGTTTTTCAAACTTTGGTTGTTAGGAATAATGCTGCTATGACCATTCATACATAGCTTCTGTTCAGACATATGTTTCAGTTTGGGGCAGTATTTACCAAATAGTGACACTTCAGTTGTATGGTGACCCTATGTCACCAAGTATTTTGAGAAACAGGCCAACTCTTTCCTAAAGTGACTTTATCATTTTAAAATCTCACCGGCAATGTGCAAGTATTACAATTTCTTCACATCCTTGCCAACATTGGCTATTGCCTATCTTTTTTTCCTTTTTTTAATTTTAGCCAACCTAGTGAGTGTGAAGTGGTCTCTCATCATGGTTTGGAATTGCATTTCCCTAATGGCTGATGAAATGGAGCAGTTTTTCACGTGCTCGCCCACCATTCATATATCTTCCGTGGAGAAATATCTATTCAAATTATGCTTCTATCTTTAAATCAATTTAATTATATTTTTATTGTTTTGTTGTAATAGTTGTTTACATACTTTGAATACAAGTATTTTACCTGATATATAGTTTGCAAATATTTTCTCCTATTCCATAGGTTATCATTTAACTTACTTTTGAACCACAAAAGTTTTAAATTTTGCTGCAACCTAATTTGGTGTTTTATCTATGAAACAATTGCCTATAGCAAAACTCAATGTTTTATAGTGATGTTTTCTTCTAAGGCTTCCCTGATAGCTCAGGTGGTAAAGAATCCGCTTGCAATGCAGGAGGCCCAGTTTGATTCCTGGGTCGGGAAGATTCGCTGGAGAAGGGAAAGGTTACCCACTCCAGTATTCTTGGGCTTCTTTGTGGCTCAGCTAATAAAGAATTTGCCCACAATGCGGGAGACGTGGGTTCAATCCCTGGGTTGGGAAGATCCGCTGGAGAAAGGGAAAGGCTACCCACTCCAGTGTTCTGGCCTGGAGGATTCCATGGACTCTACATGGGTTGCAAAGAGTCAGACATGACTGAGCAACTTTCACTTTTTTTCTTCTAGGATTGTTAGCTTTATTTCTAGGAAAAACTGATACTCTTACTTAGAAGAGTCATAATCTAGGGGTAATAATGAGTTAATTTTTGTATACAATGTGAGGTAAAGAGTCTCACATTATTCCTCAACACATGAACGTATTTGTTCCATCGCTGCTTATTGAAATGACTATTTCTTCCCTAGAGGGTAACCTTGGCACCTTTGTCAAGAATCAACTGACCATAATTACAAAGGGTTATTTTTGAAGTCTCAAGTATATTCAATTTATCTATGTTTCTATCTTTACACGAGTATGATAGTACATTGATTACTATAGCTTTGAAGCAAGCTTTGAACTTTAAAAAATGTAAGTCTTTTAACTTTGTTCTTTTTTTCAAGATTGTTTTGACTATTTTGGGTCTATCATATATTCATATGAATTTAATGGTCAGTTTTTAAGTTTCTCCAAAAAAAAAGAAGAATTTGGGATTTTGATAGAAAGTGAAAGTCAGTCAGTTGTGTCCAACTCTTTGCAACTTCATGGACTGTAGCCTGCCAGGCTCCTCTGTCCATGGAATTCTCCAGGCAAGAATACTGGAGTGGTTGCCATTCCCTTCTCCAGGGGATCTTCCTGATCTAGGGATCGAACCCGGGTCTCATGCGTTGCAGGCAGATTCTTTCCCATCTGAGCCACAGAGAAGCCCAGGATTTTGATAAGGATCATATTAAATCTATATATCCACTCTGGGAATGTTATCATCTTAGCAATATTAAGTGTTTCGATCCATAAATACAGGATGTTTTTCCATTTATTTAGATCTTTCCTAATTTTTCAAACAATATTTTGTGGTTTTCAGCGAACATTTTACACTTCCTTTATTAAGTACAGTCCTAAGTATTTTACTCTTTTTAAATGCTGCTGTAAATGGACTTGTTTTTAATTTGAGGGAATTGTTTACTCTCAGTATATAGAAATACAATTTATTTTGTCTATTGATCATGTACCCTGCAGCCTTGCTGAACTCCTTTATTAGTTTTAATAGTTTCTGTGTGTGTGAGGGTTCCTTAGGATTTTCAATATGCGTGATTATGTTATCTGTGAATAGAGACAGTTTTAATTCTTCTATTCCAATTTAAATGCTTTTTATTGCTTTTTCTTGCCTAATTGCCCTGACTAGGCCTCCAGTAAAATGTCTAATAGAACTAGTGGGAAAAGAATCACCATCTTGTTCCTGATCTCAAGCAGTATTTTACCATTAAGTATGATGTCAGCTGTGAGATATATATATATATATATAATATCTTTCATCAAGATGAAGAAATTTCCTCCTGTTCTTAGATTCTTGAGTGTGTCTTTCTCATGAAAGTGTGTTAGAATTTATCACATGTTTTCTCTTCACATATTGGAATCTCATGCTGTCTTGTCCTTTATTCTATGGATGTGATGTATTATAAAGACTGGGTTTTGGACATTTAACTAATATTGAAATCCCATTTGGTAGGGGTATAAAATCCTTCTTGTATATTACTGGATGTATTTCACTGAGAGGACTTGTCCCTGTAGTCATAATACTGATATGCGGTTTTCTTTTCTTGTGATAGCCAATTTAAATTCTGTCTAAAGAGCCTCAAGTCCGGGCTCCTTGGAGAGAGCTTCTATTAACTGCACCCTCACCCCACTTTCGTACATATATTCCTGTTTCTTTGTGTGTCTCAAAATTGTTTTTTTCAGTTTTCTTGAGAAATAATTGACATTGATCATTGTATAGGTTTAAGGCATATAGCACGATGGCTTGATTTCCATATATTGTGACGTGATTACCACAATAGGTTTACCCAACATCCATATTGTCATGTAAATACAATAAAAAGATAAGAAAGAAAAAAGGAAACACTCTTTGTGTGGTGGGAGTTTATGAAATTCACTCTCTTCACCCTCCTCTGTGACGCACAGCAGTGTTAGCTCTGGTCTCCATGTCGCGCATTACATCGTGTTTATCTTGTAATTCGAAGTTGGTACCTTTTGACCACCTTCCTTCAGTTTTCCCCGCCCCCCCCTTCTACCCCTGGTAACCACAAGTCTGACCTCTTTTTCTGACTTTGCTGTTTTTTGTTTTCTGTAAAAACAAACATACATGCAAAATGCCTTCAAGTTCCATCCATGTTGCTGCAAATGGTAGGCTTTTCTAATTTTTAATGACTGAATGATATTATATATAATTTAATTGCATATATGTATTGCAGGAGACCTGGGTTCGATCCCGGGGTTGGGAAGGTCCCCTGGAGGATCGCATGGCAACCCACTCCAGTGCTCTTGCCTGGAAAATCCCATGGACAGAGGAGCCTGGCGGCTACAGTCCACGGGGTCGCAGAGTCGGACACGACTGAGCGACTGAGCACAGCACAGCACAAGATACGTAAGAACATAGACTACGTGTGACACACACACACACACACACACACACACACACACACAACAATACACAGAGTTTTTGTGCGTGTGTCTCACAGTTCTTTTCTGAAAACTGTACAGAACAAATAATATAATGTAACGGTTCTGGAAACCAGACTGCCCCTCAACCTCCTCACGCCTCTGGCTGTTTCTGCGGTTTGTTAGGTTACTTTCTCAAAGTCTCCTGTGAAGTTTGCATTCTTTGTTGTGTGGGGCAAAGAGTCTCCCTTGGTCTCCTGCTGAGAGCTGCCAGGCTGCCGGAGCTCCTGCTCACCATGATCATGAGGCCTTGGTGGTATAGTGGTGAGTGCAGCTGCCTTCCAAGCAGGTGTCCCGGGCTTGATTCCTGACCAGTGCAGCCGTCACTATGGGCCTCCAGGGAGCTCAGTCAGTGGACATCCAGGTTCCATCCCTCATGGGTGTGGCTGTGGAATGTGGAGTTGTGCCAAGACCTTAGAGGTGACTGCAAGGACACTGCCCCCTCCACTGAGGGTCTGCAGGGCAGGGAATCTGAGGACTGGACAGGATTCTGTGTTACCGGTGATGAACTGACACCCACCGAGCCAGCTTGACAAGCAAAGACATTGTGATGGGAATGGTGATCCCTTGGTCTGGAAGATCCCCTGGAGGAGAAACGGCACCCACTCCAGTATTCTTGCCTGGGAAATCCCACAGACAGAGGGGTTTGTCAGAGGGGGTAGAGACAGACTGTACAGACAAGGGGACAGACAGACACAGGAGGGTACAAACAGACTGTACCCCAGAGGCTACAGTCCATGGGCTGCAACAGAGTTGGGCATGACTTAGTGACTAAACCCAAAAACCAGACAGAAAAAGAAGGCTGAGTGAGAGGGATTCCTCCTGCCTGCCTGGCTGAGCTGGGGCCTTGGGCTTTCCCTGGAGGTGGACCGCTGGCTCTCAGCCCATCTCGAACACCATAGGCTCTCCGGTTCTCGGGGCTCTGGGCTTGGACTGCAGCTGGAGCTCCACCATCGCCTCGCCTGGGTCTCCACCTTGCCAACTGCAGCCTCCATAATCATATGAGCCAATTTCTTATCACAGATAACGTATTTTCTATATTTATATACAGAAAATACATTCCAGGACATATGCGCCTGTGTGTGAGTGTGTCCTAAGGGCACCGTTGGCACCGTTTCTCTGGAGAATTCTGACTAATGCACCATGATTGCAGTGCTGAGTAAGGGAAGGGGATGGGGACAGTACAAGTCAGAGGCATGAAGTCTGCTACTTTTACTGAGATCCAGCCCTTTTCCCTGAAAAGACATTTCTTGAGCTGTCACAAGACTTTAATGTACAACATTCTGAAAAGGTTGACTTTGACAAACTTTTCCAGTGTTCTCATTGCTTTAATGGAAGAGAGGATGTTCAGGTCCTTGCCCCATCACCCAGAGTGCCACTCTGCACACCCTGTATCTCGTAGCATTTCCCTGTTATCCATCTGGTTCTCCCAAGAGGATGAACAGTAGAGGTTTTGCCTTGGGTGGATTAACTCAGAAGCTAATGCAGGATCCACAGGAGCAGAGAGAAGTGGGGAGTAGGCTGATCCAAACAGGATTTGGGACATCCAGGAATGTGGTGACTATGCCTCAGTCTGAGTTGCTTTAAGGGAAAATGCAGAAAGAGCCATCAGTAATGGCCTGGACCTTGGGCAGAAGAAGAAGGCAAGGCATGCCTGCAGTTTTGAAAGCGCCTCGTCAGTTGAAAAGGGAAGCTCTACAGATACTAGGTACTGAATCAGCCTGGCGTGCCATGGGCCAGTCAAGAGATGACCTCCTGCGGCCAGATGTGCAGGCCCTGTGCTTGGGGAGGGCAGGGCAGGTAACTGGTCAGAACTGGCGGCTGTGCCGAGACCTTAGAGGTGACTGCAAGGTCACTGCCCCCTCCACTGAGGGTCCGCAGGGTAGGGAGTCCTGGGACCGGACAGGAATCTGTGTCACCGGCGATCAGCCGACAGCAACCGAGCCAGCCTGACAAGCAGAGGCACGGTGTTGGGAACGGAGCACAGAACAGGGGAGACGCAGAGAACACCGGCTGGGGACGCCGGTGTCTGCGACGTGGTTTGGAAGCAGAACAGGCCGCCTGTTGTGAATCCCCTGAAGTCCGTCAGACTCCGAATGGACAAGGGCACTTGCTGTGTAAGCGGGCACAGCAGCTTCCTCCCGTCGTGCCTGCCATCAAGGGTGAGGTCAACGCATGCATCCCCTCGTCTTTCCAGAGGGCCTGCTCCGTGTTCTGGACTTGAGGGAGCAAGGGACCGTAAAGAAAAGAGAAGCCCCCCTCACCCTCCTGGCACCGTGGGGCGAGGCCCCGGGTGTCCGGCCGGCCTGTGCTCGGGGCTGTTGCCACCATTACTCCAGGAGGGGTTTGCCGAGCTCGGCCTGGGCAGTCTCGGTGGCGCCAAGTGGGGACTCCTGGTATTCTGCCTTCAGATCACATCCTCAGACACCCAGGCACCCCAGCCTGTGTGGACTTTTTAGCTGCCCTACTCGGGGCCCATTTCCCTCCAAGAGACATCGCCAAGTGTGTGCTGTGAGGGGCGGTGAGCATGCATTTCTGGCCCCGAGGCAGCCCCCACTGCCCACCCCGCGGCAGAGTGAAGGCACTACAGTAGAACCCTACTGTGGGCACCGAAACCTGCGTCTCACACCATTGCCATGCATCATGAAAAGGTATCGTTCGTAACTTCCTCCAATATTTTAAAGAGGTTAAAAAACAAAATCATTAACCCACAGACCACACAAACAGGCAGCAGCCCACGTTTGGCCACACAAGCCTTCATCTGTCCATCCCTGCCTGGCCAGCTCATAAAGGGACGTGAACACGTGGGCACTCGGGCCCCTGAGATCCCTGAAGGATGACGGCGGGCCCCACCCCGACCCAGGACATGGAAGGAGGTGAGTTAGTGGTGGGAGACCAGCCCAGTGCGGTGAGCGTGGCCCAGCGGGTGTTCCAACCTTGAGCCAGAGGCTGCAGGAAGCTCATTCGAGCCAAGGACAGCCCAGAAAACTCACTCCGTATCTGCCGGTCATCAGGGGCCACTCCTCAGAAGGGCAGCATGTGAACTGGAGCTTTAAGAACTGCAGGGTGGACCCGGGGACGACCATACTCAGTGAACCGAGTCAGAGAGACACGTACCACAGTGTATCATTTACGTGCAAAACCTGCAAATACATAGAAACGAACCTATTAACACAACAAGCAGACCCACAGACACAGATGAGACGGTTACCAAAAGGGAAAGACGGAGGGTAAGTGGGGAGTATGGGATTAATAGATGCCAAGACATCACATATAAGACAGATAAACAACAAGGATTTACTGTCCTGCACAGAAAATTATATTCAATATCTTGTCATAAACTATATGGAAAAGAATAAAAGAACACACACACACACACACACACACACACACACACGGATTTCCCAGGTGGCTCAGCAGTAAAGAATCCACCTGCAATGCAGGGGCTGCAGAGGACATGGGTTCGATCCCTGGGTTGGGAAGTTCTCGTGCAGGAGGGCATGGCAACCCATTCCAGTATTCCTGCCTGGAGAATCCGATGGACAGAGGAGCCTGGCGGGCTACAGTGCATGGGGTCACAAAGAGTTGAACACAACTGAAGTGACTTGGCACGCATGTTCACGTATACACACACACACGCACGCACACACACACACACACACACACACACACATTATGGACTTCTCTGGTGGCTCAGGTGGTAAAGAATCTGCCTGCAAAGCAGGATACCTGGGTTTAATCCCTGGGTCAGGAAGATCCCCTGGAGAAGGGAATGGCTACCCACTCCAGTATTCTTGTCCAGAGAATTCCATGGACAGAGGAGCCTGGAGGGCTACAGTCCATGGGGTCGCGAAGAGTCGGACATGACTGAGCAACTAACACTTTCATATCTGTATGTACAACTGAATCACTTTGCTCTATATCTGAAACTAACAGAGTATTATAAATCAACTGCACTTCATTTAAAAAGAAAAGGCCTCCTGGAGGCCCCAGTGCTAAAGGAATATTTCCGGCTGGGGGAGCGACCAGGGCTGGGCGTGGGGGGAGGCCAGGAAAGCTGTAGCCGCCTGGAGTCTGTGAAGACGCAGCCAGCAGCACCCCGGGACTTGGGTGGGAGCCAGCCGCTGGGCCAGGCAGGCTGCAGGGGAGACTCTGTGAGGACCCCGCTCCGCCGGGAGGGCCGGGCGACAGTAGCGGCAGGTAGCGGCAGAGCGGCCAGCACAAGGCGCGGAGCGTATTGATTAACGGATCAATGTCACGGCGGAGGGAGGCCTCCAGGGGCGCGCCCCGTCCTGCCCAGGCTGGCAGGCATTTCTGTCAATGACGGGGATGAAGGCGTAACAGGCCTGCTTGTCAAATTTGCAGATCAAAGCTCAGAGGGACGGCTAATGTGGTGGAAGAAATACTCTGGGTACAAAAAGCCTCTTGACAAGCTGAAACAATGGACTGAAGTGAACAAGATGGAATTTAGCAAGGTTAAGTGTGAAGTCTTACTCCCTGGTTTAAGAAAGAAAAAACAAAACACACGTCAACCACAAGTGTGGGAGCCATGTGGGAAGGAGAGAGGGCGGGAGGGCCTGGCCGCCAGGAGCCTCCTGCAGGGCCGGCTCAGGCAGAGCTGCAGACGGGCTGCCCTGCCCCCGGGGCTCCGGGACCCCAGCCCAGCAGCTGGGCCTGCCCAGGGAGGAGTGGGCTGTGTCCCTAGCGGCTCAGTCACGGCGGTGCCGGGGGTCCCTGTCTCCCCCCGGGGACTCTTGCTGGAGGAGGGTGCCCAGGGCAGAGGACGAAGGCCAGCGGCCCTGAAGGGTGCGGGCGTCAGCCCTCCAGACCCGCCAGAGCCTCTCCCGGGAGAGAAGACTTGCCTCCCCAGCCCAGCGGCGGCAGGGGAACCGCTGGGGGTGGCGGGGGCAGACTTTGGGCTGGATCTGCTGACAGACATGCTGACCGGAGCTGATGACCACGCAGCGAGCCGCCCCCAGCGCCGGAGCGGAGCTGCCGGCCCCGATGGGCGGAGTCTGAGCGCCGGCCGTCAGGGGTCCCTGGGGCGACCGCGAGCCTGGCCCAGACCCCCGGCCCACAGACTGGATGGCCTAGGCCAGAGGGCCGCGGGGCACCCGGGAAGCCCCCTGACAACTGCTGGGCCTGGTGTCCTCCAGCAGCTTTGAAATTTGCCGTCCGGGCCCAAAGGAGGCCTGTGTAAGACGCAGGAAAGGGCAGCCACAGGAGGGTTGGGGTTTGAGGTGTGCGTCCTGGACCGGGCACAGCCCTCCTCTCTGGGAATCAGGAACTGTGTGGCTCAGGACACAGGCTAGGTCAGGGGACGTGTGTCTGACCCCAGCTTTCCCTCAGTCCAGAGGATTATCTGCAAAGTGGGGTCAGGGCTGCCTGGTCAGGGGAGGCCCGCCTGAGAGCCCAAGGCTGAGCCAAACGTGCATGTTCTAACTCTTCACTCCTTCTCCTGGAGATGTTGGGAAGAGGTGGGGTTCCAACGCCTTCGGGCCAAGAAAGTTCCTGTTTACGCGGGGAGATGGACCGAGCTCTCCCTCTGGTCCCAGTTCAGAGGTGTGTGTTTGGGGGGGGGTCCTAGAAACACCAGGATCAGAGCAGGAGGAGGGGGAGGGGAGCGGGAGGGGCAGGCAGGAGGGCATGGACTCACACTCAGCGTCACCAGAATGCAGGGAGACCGGCCAGAGGGGGCCTAAGGAGGAGTCAGGATCCCCGGCTGTGGTCTCAGAGAGGAGTGGAGAGGGGCAGGGCGGAGGCTTGAGGGACACACTTCTGCTGGGCGGTGGGGGAGGGCAGAAGGCAAGCAGCGTCCGTGCCTGAGCCCAGGCCAGCCACAAGCCTGGAGGGCACCGGGCTCCGCAGAGAGCAGCCCTGGCCCCCTGGAGCGGAGGCCCTGCTGGGGTTCAGCTGGCCTGAGCCCCACAAAGTCCTGGCCCCCAGCAGCAGGGGCTCGGGGCAGGGTGGTCCCGTAACTAGAGGGGGTGGCTTGCAGCTGGGAGCAGCAGGGGCTCGTAGAAAAACCCCCGGGGGGCCAGAGTTCAGAGCTTGGGGCTCAAACCCCCAGTCGTGCTGCTCAGCAGCTCTGGGGACCTGGGAAGTCCTCTGTCTCTGCACCTCGGTTTTCCACCTGGAAAGTGAGGGGACTTCCCTGGAGGCTCAGGGGTAAAGAATCTGCCTTTCAGTGCGGGGGACACAGGTTGGATCCCTGGTCGGAGAGCTTAGATCCCACATGCCTCCAGGCTATGCAGCCGTGACTCCTGAGCCCAGGTGCAGCAATGGAAGATCTCAAATGTTGCAACCAAGACCCAACACAGCCAAATAGATAAATAAGTAAATCAATCTTTTTTAAAAAAATAGAAAAGGAAATGGGAATGCTGACAGCACAGGCCTGGCAGAGACGCCGGGAGGACTGAGCAACTTAATCCAAGAAAAGGGCTGTCTGTGGTCCCCTGCACCCAGGACCTGCCATCCCAGAGCCAGCAGTTCTCAAGTTGCTCATGTTTTAAGCAAATGAGATAAAGACAAACTACACATTTACTTGATTATCTGAACCGGCAGACAGTGTTTACCTTCGCACGGAACATTTTTTTTTACCAGTCTTTTTTTTTTAATTGTAGAAGTAGTAACAGTTGATCATAAAACATCCAGAAAATAAATTCACACCCCTCCTTATACACTTTCCTGGAAGCCATCACTGTTCACAGATTGATGTGCATGCCTTCTTCTCTTCACATATTAACCGTCACAGGCATCTTTTCCTGATGCTAAGCCCTTTATCCTCCCAGCTGCAGGAGACCTGGCGAGATGGTGAGATCCCAGAGCCATCTCCCCCGCAGCCTGTCTCCAGCTGCAGCTGCCTCTCTGCCCCAGGTGACCCGGTGGCTGGTGTCCCTAGATAAGAGCCTTGCAAGCAGTTCAGAGAGCCTGCCTTCACGTCAGGGGATTCCTCACCGAATCTTCCATCCCCACTGGGCAGAGGCTGGGGCTGTTCTTTTCCTTCCTGTTGAATAGGAAGTGTTTGCCTCCAGGGTAAAAACACCCCTTTTGGCTAAAGCCTGCTGGTTTTCTGCTGCTCCTGGAATCACTGAATTCAGAGCTTTTGGCTGTTTTCTCCTGTTTACCGCCCACATCACCGCCGAAGCGCTGCGGGTTCGCGGGGAAGTGGCCCGTTCCCCCAGCCCATCTGTTCTCTTCTCCGGGTACCCACCCCCACAGTCTGCACCCAGCTTGGGATCTTGCTCGTCGACTAGGAGCAGAATGAACGGCTTCACGAGAAGCCAGGAGATGCCCCCCGGCCACTGAGATCTCTGCTTTCTAATTAACCATGGAAATGAATCTGTGCTTCCATTCTCATTAAGAGGATTATTTTGTTTCCGGAAGACAAGACAGCTCAGCGTGGCTTCGGGAAACGGGAGTGAGGCCCCAGTGTCACCCCGAGTCTCTCTCCGCTTCAGATGAGATGAACCCATTGGAGCGGGTCCTGCTGAGAGCGGGCATCGGCAGAAGGCTGCGAGCTCTACCAGCCAAAAGGCTCAGCCTCCTTGGCTTGGCTGTTCATTCTTTCATTCAGCCCGTCAGTCACTGATTCGCTCATCAAACCCTGTGTCAGTTGTTAAGACGCCGGCTTCTTCGGCAGAGTTTTCGTATTACATCCATATGATATTCAAGGAGGAGCCATGGGGTTGTGCAAACTGCTAGGATGTCCGTGTCCCAGATTTGAGTCCCAACTCTGCCATTTGCTTAGAGAGTGACCTCAGGCAACTGGTTAAGTTCACTTGACCATATCCAAATGTCCTTGGTGTCTCAAAGTGTCTTTTTATGTGTGTTTTGCTTGAGTCCAGATTGGCAGAGGCCTGCATTCAGTTATTATGTCTCTTGGGTCTCCTTTCATCTCTCGCAGTTCCTTCCCTATTTTGGGGGCGTTGGGGGTGTTAAAATTTGGTGTGGAAGCATCAGATCATTTGTCCTGAAGAATATTTTAATTTGGTGTATCAATCCTTTTTCTTTTGGTGAATGCTTTTAGGATTCTTGAATTTCCGATAAAGGATAGATCCAGAGCCTCAGTTAGATTTTGGCTTGTGTGGGTATCTGCGCTTTCTTCTGCCAAGATCATGGGCGGGTCAGGTGCAGGAAGCCTGGTCCTCCCTTCTAACCGCCCCATCCATGCCTGGTACAGGTGTAGCCTACTTCAGTGACTGTAGCTGAAGCCCCTCATTCTTTGTTGGTTGCAAAATGATGACTTTGTAATTCTATGATTCCTTCTGAATTTATCACCTGACGTATTCCTATGGAAACATTCTCCATCAACGTTTTTGTTTACCCTGGAACACACTTTATGCAAAAAGAGAAAGATCAATTGTGATTCTTCCCTCCTCCTTTTCTTCAATTTTCAGAGGAATAAGTGGTTACCTTAGCAACCAACAATGACGGCTTTTATTTTGTTTTTGAGTGTCTGTGTCAATTACAAACGCTTTCCATCAATGCTGGCTGTATTCTTTTGATCCAAATCCCCTCTGTCAGCCCCAAGTCCCCAAATCTCCTCTGTCAGCCCCAAGCCCCACAGCCACCATCAGGATCGTCAGCTTGTTCAGGTTCTGGTTCAGAATATTCCCCAGGCTCATCTTGTGAACTTTGTGCCTGAGAACTGGACATAGCTATTTTTCAGAAAAGTCTTGATTCTTTCCAGTTTGGAAGCTGTGTTTAGAGAACATAATCCAGGTTTGAGGGTGCTCATTGCTCTGAGCTGTCAACATTTCTGGCTGTTTTCACTAGACTAAGCTGGAAAATACAGATCAAATACGTGTTTAAAGAGAAATAAAGCATTTGTTTACCCAAGTTCCAATTCAGACTCTAGACTGCTGGGTTCTTCTTGAACATCTTTTGTGTTACGCTTGCATCTGCTCTCTAGTCTGCTGGAAATCTTGGCTCTAAGGACATCAGTGGTGATTACTACTTGTTTCTATCATAAAAATATACAAGAGATAGTTTCAAAGTAGCAATGCATCTTCTACCAACAAGATTTCTGAATGTATTACTTTGTATTCGGATATATTCCTTTAGGGAGGTACAGTCAAAATATCAAATTTAAAGACAATGATAATAATTTTTTTCCTGTGTGTGTATACCAGTGACTTGAAAGACAGTTTGTTTCAGGTTATTTACAGATTTTTGATGGTTTTATTTTCTTTTTGATTTAATCTTTTAGCAGTATTTAAAGATTTACTTGGTTTCAAAATCAAATCTATAATAAAACCTGTTTCTCCCTCTTTATCCTCTGTTCCCCATAGGTAACCATTTAAATTCATTTTGATTCACTGTTTCATCATTTTATTCTACATTTTTCCATTTCTACAGAAAAGAATAACATATTTAGATCATTGTTCTTCTTTGTGGTTTTTTGCGTTTACTAATATATTGGATTGGCCGAAAAAGCTTGTTCGGGTTGAGAAAACCCAAACAAACATTTTGACCGACCCAATACCTTGGCAGTAACTCCCTAACCATATAGAGAGATCTTTCTTATTCCCTCGACCCCTGCCTTGCTCACCGTTGTGTGCACAGGCCAACTTTGATTCAACAAGTTCCTACTGATGAGCATTTAGACTACTCTCAGATTTTCAATATTATTAATAATAACTCCACAAATGATTAGAAGATATTTGTAAGAGATTGCCATGACCTAACATCTCTTCAACTACGCTTCTGCTTGCTGTGGGGTGTCTACCTTGGGGTGAATCAGAAACAGGGAGACCATTGGAGGCTGCTGCTTGAGTCCACGCAGAACGGAGACTTGCACCAGGCTGGTGGCAGTGGAGACAGAGTATTATGTCCTGATCGCTGTGACATTTAGGAGGAAGTGTCAACCGGCTTGGCCATCTGGTGGAAGGATTTCTGTGTAGCAGAGGAAGCCCTACATTTGCTTCTTGCAGCCCCCACTCCTTCACAGGTGTCCAAACCCAAGCTTCTTGGCCTCTTATCCTGGCTTCCAGCCAGCGTCAGTGGACAGTGCCCAGCCGCAGGGCAGAGGCCACCTTGCTCACTTCCGCTCTTCTCTGAGCCCTGACCTTGTATCTTCCAGTTTGTTAGTTCAACCAGAGAAGACGCAGACCAGTTAAGGAGGGGATGCCCTTTGTCTATGCTATTGAACATAACATTTATTTTATTATATTAAACAAAAGTCTTCACATTTCAGTTTGAAGGAGCTGCATTGGTGTTCACCCTGCTAGAGAGGGTTTCCAAGCACTCTGGGTGGGCACTTGCCTTGAGTCTCCTGATTGACAATGTTGCTCTCAGAGCAAAGGGAGGCCCAGGCTGAGGACCATGGTCACATCTGCAGTGGTGGACACAGCTAGCTGGACTGCACTCCCCTATGCCCTCTGGGGCTAGTTCAGTCTATGTGACTAGTTATCACCAATGTACTGACACTGCCAGCCAGCAGAGTTAAGAAGCATCTCTCTTTCTCTCTCTCTATTTCTTTTTACTATGACTGAAAGACCATGATGCTGGGAAAGATTGAGGGCTGGAGGAGGAGGGGGCAACAGAGGATGAGGTGGTTGAATGGCATCACCGACTCAATGGACATGAATTTGAACAAGTTCTGGGAGGTAGCGAAGGACAGGGAAGCCTGGCATGCTGCAGTCCATGGAGTCACAAAGAGCTGGACACGACTGAGCGACTGAAGAACAACAGTGACTGAAAGCAGAGGTGACTGAGGCCCTAGGGGACCACACAGCCTCAGATGTAAGGAGCTTGGTCCCCAAATCACTGCATCAAAGATCACCACATGAGAAAGAAGTTGCTATTACCTTAAGCCATTGATGTTTGGGTTTTATTTTGTAAAAATTAAAAAAAAATGTGTTACCCTTACAAATGCAGAACATGCCTATCAGCATCACAATGAAGGTGAAATTCCCGACACTCTTGAAGCCACATTTTACACAAGAACAAATTCCAGCGCATCACCAGGCCAGCTGTGTTTCCACAGTCTGCTGAATGGGCTCCGTCCCCCACCAGATGATGTCATACCTCGGGGGCAGGGCTGGGTGTCTCCAGCTCCTACACAGCCCATGCATATAGTTGCTACAGGGAAAAAAAAAAATATATATATATATATATATATATACGTATTATAAATTACTTTTAAAATAAATTTACTTTTATTTACTTTGTAAATAAAAATGAACAGAAACAGGCCATTGTGACATAAAGGAATTTTTTTTTAAAAAAAGCTTGGTGAGAACACAGATCTAAACCCCTGGTAGGCAGGATCGGCCAATACCCCCGCTGGGAAGCCTCCAGCCCCTTTCTTGGAAGGAACTGGGGAAGCAGACCTCACGCAGGTTCACCAGGGGCCAGAGAATCTGCCACAGAGGACCAGGTGGGGCATGTGGGCGGCCACGCAGGAGGGCAGTCCCGGTCCTGCAGGGTGAGCTGGGCGTCATTGGAAGAAGGCGGCCGTGGGATTGCCAGGCTGCCAGCCCGGGGCAGCCAGGCACTGCAGACCTGCTCTCTCTCTCCGGCCTTCCCGCTGTGAGCAAGGCTGTGCGGGTCACAGAGCCCACAGCTGTCCACCCACATCCTGGCACCTGTTCTTCCCGCTGAGCCCACAGAAGGGTCCGTGGGCTGGTACCTGGCCTGGTCCCTTCACCGGTGCCCTGTGTGAGTGGGCCTGGGGGTGGTGCTCTCAAGCTCTCTCGTTCCTACAGGTGCAGAACGGGGGCCCTGGGAAGGAAGGACCCACAGTTTGTGGAGGAGACGACTGAGCCCAGGGAGGTCACAGGACTCCCAGGCCGCAGCAGGGCTCCATCCCTGGTGGCCAAAAACTCAGGCACACAGACTGAGAACACGCTGCTTTGGGGACTGGCGAGAGTAATCGGGAGTTTGCCGCACGCACGCTCAGCAGCCCCGAGCAGCAGCAGCTGTTTATACGCCCCTTTCACAGAAGAGGGAACAGAGGCAGGAGTGGTACCCAGGGCCTGAGCATCTGGCTGGCACCCTGCTGCTGCGGCCCGCTGGTCGGGGAAGGACTCTGAATCATCCTGGGCACGTCTGAGTGGGAGGACTCCTCTGCTCACTGCTCCAGACGCGTGACGTGTGAGTCAACAAAACAAAACAAACCAGAGCCCTTAGATTATCTGATTTGTGGTTTAATTATGTGCCTTTGGAGATGATTTAGGGGCTTAGGAACGATGTGGCAGGGCAGGCTTCTCTGTCCACAGCCTCAGGGATGCTGTAGGCATACCCATTATCCCCTTCAGAGGAATGCCAGCCTCCCTCCCAGGAGGGTGGACCATGCAAGATGCAGGTCCCCAGTACTGACCCTACAGGGGTCCCTCGACACAGCCTTGCAGCGGCCATGGCCAAGCCCAGGGCGAAGGCCACATCACCTGCCGCCTTGGCTGTATTGGCCCACACTTAGTCAAAGTTCTTATGTGGGAAAACACAGGCTCGGCAGCTGGAATAGCTGCCGTGGGTGGCTGGGGAAGGTGGGAAAGGGCAGGCTGGTGCTCTGGGATCAGAGGAAATAAACTTAAGGGAGGGGTTTCTGGAGTCTCATCACTTACCTGGGTCCAGCCAACCCTTCGTTCTAAACATCTCTGCTCTCAGGATGGAGAACTTAATCCTCCTAGGATGGGAGTGTTTTACTAACTGAATGAATAATGAGTCTTCTAATGAGTCTCTCATTATTGGCTGGAAAAACCGCCCCCAGGCATCTCAGGCTGCCCAGCCCTGGACATTGCATGTGCTGCCCACCTGCCTGAGGTCCTGTCCTTGTCTCCGCCCCTCCCTGCAGGGGCTCCCCTAGAAACAGCTCAGGCATCTTTCTTGAGGAAGCATCTCAGGCCCACTGTCCTGAATCTGACTGGCTGCAGAGCCGACGCCCAGGCCACGCCCCCTCATGCATCACCTCCCTGACTGCCCACTCACCCCTTCTCATCCATTGTTCCCACCAGCCTGTGTGTGATCACCCGGAGGCTGAGGGCTGAGCTGGGCTGCAGGCAGCACCCAGCTGGAGGTGGCCTCCAGAAGCATACGGAAGCCCCTGGGGGGTGGGTGAAGAGCTGTCCTAGTCTGGAGATGGCCAGGGGAGGGCAGACCTAGGGATGGGAGTGCACCCTGAGGCCATGGCCAGCTGGGAGGCTGCTTCAGAGACCCTGGACCCCTCTCGATGTTGAGGGGTCTTCACAGCGCAGACGCCTGGTTTCCAGCTATGGATGGGGGGCTCCAAAGTCAAGCATAGGAAGAACTCCTCGTGTGGCCTTTCCCACGGCCTGGTTGGCATCTCTGTCTGGCTCTGACCCGTTTCGAGTCAAATGCAGTGAACCTGAGCTCTGCCTCAAAGTCAACTCTGCCCTGCAGAATCAGAACTCCTCACCAGTTCAACCTCAGCTTGCTCTACGCTTGACTTGGGGCAGAAGTTTTCAGCAAGTTGCCTGTCAGTAAAATTGAAATGTGAAACTTGGGTATCTTGGTAAACAGCCAGATCTGCCAAGACCTGGGGCGGGGCGTCTGGATAAGGTCACGAAAAGGACGTCGGTTTTGGCGATAGATCTGGGTCCCCAGTACCATCTGCTGCCATCAGTGCTGACCTGGGCCCACCCTCCTGCTGTTCTGTACCTGTGTCCCCATCTCCCACACACAGGTGCTAACATATGTCTCGGAGGGCAGTCGTGAGACCAGGGTAATTCACATCACGTGTTACAGAATGCTCAGCCCGTGATAGACACCGTCTAACAGTTGTGAAGCATTTGTATTTTAAGGCATACCTTTAAATGCTTCCTATGCCGTGTAGGGCAGATGTGTAATATCTAATGCCAGGCTCATCTTCACCGTCCATTTCAGAGCAGAGAGAGTCAACCCGACGTAGATGCTTTGCTTACTGCTTTTCCCACATGTGTTTGTTTGATGTCTTCTTGTTGAGCAGTCAAGACCCATTTGGTTTAGGGCCAAGTAATAAGTTAGCTCAGCCAGAGCATGCTTTTAACATCCCTCGATGTCCAGTGACACAACTTGAACTCAATTAAGCTGGTCTGGGACAACTTTCCATGTGTGTTTCATAATGGAACGTGGAGTCAATGAAAAAGCAATCAGTGTAAATATGTAAAACGGCCATCCTGATAACCACTGGGTCATTGCTGGAAATTAAAAAGAAGCACACGGGTCCTGCCGCCTCGTGACGCACTGCGGGGCAGCCTGGACTTGAATTGGGGGCTAATTACAGGTATGCAGGAGTGGGATCAATAGCTGTTGATTACCTTGTGAATCTGGAACTGGGAGGGCACTGCCCTCCTGACAAGGGCTAATTTTCTTTGCGGAGTTCAAAGGTAGAGAGACCAGGGCTTTTACTGATAAATTATCGGACGCCTAGGGGCACATTAATTTCCACTGGCCGTCCTGGGCGAGGTGGAATGGATTCATAGCCATGGGAGAATTCAATGCGGTTTTCATCATCTGTGAACCCTGGAAAAGAACAAGGCTTCAGTGACCTTAATAAGGAGGAGATGTTCCCGGCAGCTGTGCATCTGTTGGTCAGCACAGCACAGAGATGGGGTCTTCTCTGGCCCAGCCTTCCTCTGGCCCTGGGGGAGGGAAGTGGCAAGGCATTTCCTGGGGCAGAGGACCCCGGGCGGGCGTGTGGTGAATGCTGTCAGCAGAGAAACCTGCCCCTTACGTCTAAATGGCTCTCGGTAAACGAGACACTGACTCTCTTTGTCTGGTCTGTAGATGCCAGGGAGAGCTGCTTCCTACCGGTCCTCTGAGGACAACACAGGCCCGCAGAGCCTGCAGGGGCCCCGGGGCAGCCCTGGCGCTGTCCGAGGAACAGAAGTGCTGGCCCCCAAGTGTCAGGAGGCCTGAATGTGTCTCCTCTGAACTTCACGGCCTCAGGGAAACAGGTGACCTCCCGCCTCGGAGATGATCACAATGGCCCTACAACTGCGGCTGAAGCGTATGTTCAAAGGTGCTAGCCACACAGATTTCAACGTCTCCACTCACCGAGCATCTCAGGAAAGAGTTGTCATCAAGGCTTGACGTCCATCAGAGAGCTGGCCAGAAATGAATAATGTTTAAGATAGCAGAAGCTAAGCAGGGTCAGACCTGGTTAGTACTTTGGACTTCCCTGGTGGCTCAGATGGTAAAGAATCTGCCTACAATGCAGGAGACCCAGGTTTGATCCCTGGGTCAGGAAGATCCGCTGGAGAAGGGAATAGAAACCCACTCCACTATTCCTGCCTGGAGAATCCCATGGACAGAGGAGCCTGGCGGGCTACAGTCGTGGTGTCTCAAGACTGAGTGGCTATCACTTTCTGTAGGATAGTTAACGTGCAGTTTGCTCACAGGGCGTAGAAGGGTCAGGGGGACTGGGAAGGGAGGGAAGAGTGAGCACCCCGGTGCAGTGGCAGAAGGGGGCTGCCCACTCCTGTGCCCTGGGAGGCCTCCCCTGCAGAGAGTGGCTGCCATGGTGGGGGTGATGGCAGGACACAGGGGCCTGCCGGGACCACCCATAGGAGGGCACAGGCCAGTAAGCCTCGGCCTCAGCCTTCTGCCCTCTGTGCCTTTCCCATCTCCCCTTCAGCTGGGCGCAGCTGGGAAGCAGAGGGCCGAGGGCCTGCGGTGATGAGTCCACAGGTCAGCCTGGGGCCCCGGGCAGCGGGATGTGGAGCCGTGGGCCTCTCTGCTCCATCTCAGCATCAGCACCGGCAGTTGCTGCTTTTTCCCTCACAGGCACGTCCTCGAGAGGACGCCAGGCAGACATTTATGGGGGCTGGGGGCTCAGGCTGACCTCGTTAAGCCCTCCACATCCTTCCACAGACCCTGCCTCCTCCAGAAGGTCCCCAACAGGGGAGCAGGCTTCTTCTTTACCTGCCTGGAATTGATCAAACCTGCAAGGCCTCCTTCCTGATGACCTCACAGGGCTGGGGTGAGACGTCTGGAGCCTCCTGACGGGACGCAGGCACAGAGCCAAGGACAGCACCCGCTGTCTGCGCCCAGGCTCAGCGTCGACGACCGTGCTCTAAGAGGCCTGAGGATGAAGGGAGACGAGGGCTGAGGGGGAAGGGGCTCAGCGGGCTGCTCCGAGGAGTGGGCTTTGCTGCCTGCCTTCATGGGCTGGGGGGTGGGCGGTCTGTGCTCCCGGGGGTTCCTGCCCACAGCAGGTGTGACGGTGTAATTGTCAGAGCGCAGAGTAGCTGTGACTGTGTGAGCACTTAGCTCTGTGTGTGTAGTTGTATGTGTGTGGTTGTGTGTGTGTGTGGTTGTATGTGAGTGGTTGTGTGTCTGTGGTTGTGTGTGTGGTTGTGTGTGTGTGGTTGTGTGTCTGTGGTTGTGTGTGTATTGTTGTATGTGTGTGGTTGTGTGTCTGTGGTTGTGTGTGTGTGGTTGTATGTGTGTGGTTGTGTGTGTGGTTGTGTGGTTGTGTGTGTGTGGTTGTGTGTGTGTGGTTGTGTGTGTATTGTTGTATGTGTGTGGTTGTGTGTGTATTGTTGTGTGTGTGGTTGTGTGTGTGGTTGTGTGTGTGGTTGTGTGTCTGTGGTTGTGTGTGTATTGTTGTATGTGTGTGGTTGTGTGTCTGTGGTTGTGTGTGTATTGTTGTGTGTGTGTGGTTGTATGTGTGTGGTTGTGTGTGTGTGGTTGTGTGTGTGGTTGTGTGTGTGGTTGTATGTGTGTGGTTGTGTGTGTGTGTGGTTGTGTGTGTGTGGTTGTGTGTGTGTGGTTGTGTGTGTGGTTGTATGTGTGTGGTTGTGTGTGTGTGGTTGTGTGTGTGTGTGGTTGTGTGTGTGGTTGTGTGTGTGGGTGTGTGTGTGGTTGTATGTGTGTGGTTGTGTGTGTGTGGTTGTGTGTGTGGTTGTGTGTGTGGTTGTATGTGTGTGGTTGTGTGTGTGTGGTTGTGTGTGTGTGGTTGTGTGTGGTTGTGTGTGTGGTTGTGTGTGTGTGGTTGTGTGTGTGTGTGGTTGTGTGTGTGTTGAACTCGTCCATGTGGGTTGGTTGTGAGTGAATGTTCTCCGCAGTGTGGAATTGTTCCTTGGAGCACAGTCTGTGCCCTGCCGCCCACGTCACGACGAAGGCTCCCATCTGAGCAGCGAATCTGGAATAAGCAGCAGCACACGGTGTCGAGAGAAAGGCCCAGAGCACGAGACCTGGATCATGCGGTCCCTGGCTCCGAGTTCTGCAGGAGCACCTGAAGTTCCCATTCGCATTTGAAACTTAAAACAGAGAAGCGATAAGCAAGCAACGTGCGTGATACTTTTGGTGGGTGCAAGCACGTTTTATTTCACACATGAACAGCTCCATGGAGCTTGGATACCTTGAACATAGACATGCTTTCTTTTTAAATTAATTTTTTCAGATCTGAAGAAATGGATCAAGACTATGACATGATTAAGGCTAAACATGTTTTTGTCATTTAGAGGCAGCAGTTAGCACGGCCCACTCTGCTGTCCATCTGTCAGCCGCTCTGAGCAGCTGGTTTCACTCTGGGGTCAGGGCCTGTGCAGGTTAAAGGGCCTCTCCCTGAAATGGGAAGCCAGCTGTTTATTTCACCCAATTTGTGCTTGGTGTCCACAGCTCTCATCAGACCTGCAAAAGTTTGTTGCTTCAGAACAGGTGGAAGAAACCCGAAGTTCACAGCTGAGCTGGGATTGTCCCAGAGACCGCCCTAAGCTCACCTGCTCCTGTCCAGGCACCGAGGCCGGCCGGACCCACGTGAGCACCGGGCACGCAAAGGGCTGTGTCTTGTGTGCTGGGTCAGCAGGGCTGTGGGCTGAGCGAGCGGGTCTGAGTCAGAGGTCTGAGTCTCTGGCCTAGAGCACCTGCCGAGGAAGTGGGATTTAAGCCAGGGTTGCCGGATCATATGGAGGGCAGCCAGTTACCTTTGAGTTCCAGCTAAGCTGTGCACATTTGCAGTGCAATTTTGTCCCATGGAGTATTTGGGAATCTCATTGTGGACTGAATGACGTCATATAAAATGTAAAGAAGTGGGGCTTCCCTGGTGGTCCAGCGTTAAGACTCTGCCCTCCAATGCGGTGGACACAGGTTTGATCCCCGGTCAGGGAACTAAGATCCCGCTTGCTACAAAACAGCTAAGACTGCTCTCAACAGCCACTGAGCCCACGCACCTCAACGAAGACCCAGCACAGCCAAAAACACTTTCTGAAAAATTAAAGAAGTGATGAAGTTTAAGTGAGGCCAGAGGGCAGGTCCTGGTCTGGCAGGATCCACGTCCTTGTGAGAAGAGGCGCAAAGGCCGCTTGCCCTGTGCCTGCATCCGTGCAAAGGTGACTCTGTGGGAGGGCACAGGAAGCTGGGGGCTGGCTGCCAACCAAGGGAAGACACGTTGGAATTAAATGTGCCTCCCAGCACCTTGACCTTGGACGTCCAGCCTCCAGCCTGTGAGACGATAAATGTCTGTTGTTTAAGCCACTCTGCCCATGGTACGTGTTACTCCCGTAGACTAATACAGGCTTATTTCTGCTAAAAGATTAATGATGCTTTTATCTGAACTTGAACTCGAAGCAGGCATCCCAGCTGGTTTTGTTTCTTTGGATGTGAGCGTCCTCGTCCAGGTTGCTGTCTAGATAGAGATGAGGCTGGGGCTCTGGCAGGGTGGGCGTCCGGGAGCTTTACTCCTGTCCGGCAGGACACTTGTCAGAGCCTGACTTGTCCCATCTGTTGGCGACACCATCGTGTATGTCGCAGCTTCCCTAGGAGTCTAACGGCCGCACCTGGACCGCAGGAAGGCCCCCTCCTCCCCCACGCTCCCTGGATCTTCCTCACCCCTGCTGTGGAAAGGGCATGGGCTTCACATCCTAGATTCAAGCCCTGGGAGCTCCATCAACCCCACCAGCAAGGGCGGGGCTTGCAAAGTTGCAGGACTGTTTTAGAGGCTGTTAAGCATTGACTTGCTTCCCCTACAAAATTTGCACACTGCGGCCCTAACCCCGAAGGTACTAGAGACAGGGCCGTGGAAGAGGTGAGGAAGGTAAAGTGAGGTGGTGCAACGGGTGGACCTAATCCAGTGATCCTTCTAAGAAGAGATTAGAAGACCCAGTGGCACCGAGAGATGACTGTGTGAGGACACAGGAGAAGACAGCTGTGCACGGGCCTAGGAGGGAGGCCTCGGGAGGAACTCGCCCTGCAGACACCTGGCGGGTCCTCTGTTGCGGCCTCGAGCTGGCTAAGCAGAGAGGTGACGGCCCGCCTCGGGAGGACCACAGTGAAGCACAGGCCTCTGGGGCAGCCAGCGATCCCCCTCCTGAGAGTCTCCATGCTCTGCCGCAAAGCAGATTCCCTTTTTAACATGATAATGGTTTCCTCCCCGAAAGAGAATCCATGCAAGCCGGCCAAAGCAAGGAGAAAATCCTGGCGGATCGGGTGCTGATGGTGACCCCTCAAAAGGTCTTCCGCATCCTGACCCCTGAATATGATGGTGATCTTGTTTGGAAGAGGATCTTTGCTGACACAGTGAAGGGTCTGAAGATGAGACCATCCTGGGTTGCAGGGGACCTGAAATGCAATAAGTGTCCCAAGACAGGGGAGGGAATTAGGCTCCGAGGAGGCAGAACAGAGACTGGAAGGATGCGACCACAAGCCGGGAGCCACTGGATCTCGAGGGTGTGGAAGGACCCTCCCCCGGAGACTTCGGAGGGGCATGGCCCCACAGACACCTTGATTTTTGGACTTCTCGCCTCCAGGACTAGGAAAGAATCAGTTTCTGTTGTTTCCGGCCACCAAGCTCATGGCAATTTTTTGCCGCGCTCAAAGGACACTCATACTGATGGCAAATACAGACCTGGGGGACCTGTGTGGCCCCCTTTAAGAAATGGAGGATCTGAACGCTGCAGAGGCATTGAGGGTGGTTCACAACAAGAAGAAACAGGATGGAAAGCAGGGCTTAATGGGCGGTCCTGGAGAGAGCTGCCAGCCAAGGGTAATCGCTTCCCATTCTCGCTCAGCCAGACCTGTCAGGCCCTGCACGAGCGCTTTCTTGCTATTCCAGAAAATATTCAAACATGGACAGAAATAATCACATTTTCAATGAGCTGGAGGTTGAAGCTTCTGTTCCAGATGATTAATCAGACTTTATTTGCCTCCCAGAGTTGGAGTGTCTGTAGTTTTGGAAGTGGCTTCATATTTTATATACCATCTGCTGCATTTTTAATAGTGGACAGATCGAGTTGGCAGCTACTATGGGGAGGTCAGGGGCCCAGAAGGGGGACCCGGGCACTCTGATGTCTGATTCTAGGGGACAGTCTTGTGTGAGCTTCATCACCACACCCCTCATCAGGGAAGGAAGATTCCCCCCTACCTCCCAGGGCTCCTCTGCCCTCCCCGGAGCCGGGCGGCTCTCCCTGGTGGGGTAGCTGCTCAGACACACAGACCGATAATCAAACTTGACATTCACAGTTAGATCATTGCAGATGGATATTAGGATGAGCAGCGATTTTCAAAGACACCCTTTCCTTCTTAAAATGGTAAATATGGCTTCACCGGGAGCCTAAGGGCTTCCCAGGTGGTGCTGGTGGTAAAGAACCTGCCTGCCGATGAAGAAAAACCTAAGAGATGTGGGTTTGATCCCAGGTCAGGAAGATCCCCTGGAGGAGGGCATGGCACCTCACTCCAGGGTTCCTGCATGGAGAGTCCCATGGACAGAGGAGCCTGGTGGGCTGCAGTCCACGAGGTCGCAAAGAGTTGGACACACAGGCTCACATGAACCTAAAGAAATGGCCTGTTTTCTCAAAGAACAAGTTCAAAGACCTAAAGGTCTGGGCACATTTTGATGTGTGTCTAACCACCTGTCTGTCTTTGTGATGACATCAGAGAAGAATATTCCAGTGAACAGAAAATCTGATGGTGCCCAGGAGAAGGGGTGCTAATTACTGAAACAGGACAGGAGCGCTCCGTGGCCTCCTTCTCCAAGGAAACCCGGAGCTCTATTGTCCGTGGTGGTGGTGTCGAGGGGTCGGCCCCCAGCCGAGGTGGAAGGAGTCGGCGCAGGACTGGCCGGTGGACTTGGAGGACCTGCCTCCTGGGCCACACGGGGAACAGGAGGGGAGACGTCAGCACGTCACTCGTAAAATCCTTCAAGTTACATTTTCTTATCCAGTTAAGCAGTTGACTCTCTGTGAGACCTCAGAGAAAATTAATTAACCTCTTTGTTCCTCGATCTCCTCTTTGGTGATGGGGGTAAAGCCCTCATTTGCAAATGCCTTCTCTTTCTTCAGAAATTCCTCAAGGCAGGGTCACCCAGCAGCTCTCTAAATCACTCGGAGGCTACGAGAACTCCAGGACACCCTGTTCAGGGCCCGAGATTTCCAAATGTCAAGGAGACTCCAGAAGAGTCCCCGGGAGCTGGGGGCAGGGACGGGCTCCCACGGGGATCCCCCGTTGCCTCGGTGATGCTGGGCCCCCTCACTCTGTCCGGCTGCCGCTCAAAGCCTCGTCAAGCTCAGCCAACCCTGGTGACAGCCTGCTGTCCTGCCCACGGCGTTCCCTCTGCCTTTTCAAACCCAGGACAGACATTCCTTCCTGTGCCGCTTACCCAGACCTCCTGCGAGGCCCACCATCCATCTGGTCTAACTTTCTTGAGCCTCTGCTGCGCGCCCTGCGCCGTTTCACAGGCAGAGGTTGGCGGCTCAGACTCTGGAGGGGGGTGGGCTCTGTGACCTTGGGCGGCTCACGCCCACCACATTGTCTCCATCTTTCTCTCCCGCAGAAAGGGATAAGAACAGCACTCACCCCATAAGGCTGTTTTGACACCAGTGGTAAAGATCCTACCTGCCAATGCAGAAGATGTGAGAGATACAGGTTCAATCCCTGGGTCAGGAAGATCCCTTGGAGGAGGGCATGGCAACCCACTCCAGTATTCCTGCTCAGAGAATGGACATTCCTGCTCATGGACAGAGGAGCCTGGTGGGCTATAGTCCATGGGGTCTCAAAGAGTTGGACATGACTGAAATGACTCAAAGGGATGTTTTAAAAATTAGGAGATGGATGAAACTGGAGCCCATTATACAGAGTGAAGTAAGCCAGAAAGAAAAACACCGATACAGTATACTAATGCATATATATGGAATTTGAAAGATGGCAATGATAACCCTATAGGCGAGACAGAATAAGAGACACAGATGCATAGAACAGTCTTATGGACTCTGAGAGAGAAGATGAGGGTGGGACGTTCTGAGAGAATAGCATTGAAACATGTATATTATCATATGTGAAACAGAACACCAGTCCAGGTTCAATGCATGAGACAAATGCTCAGGGCTGGGGCAATGGGATGCCCCAGAGGGATGGGATGGGGAGGGAGGGGGGAGGGGGGTTCAGGATGGGGAACACATGTAAACCCATGGCTGATTCATGTCAATGCATGGCAGAAACCACTACAATATTGTAAAGTAATTAGCCCCCAACTAAAATAAATAACTTTATTAAAAAAAAAAAAATTAGTTGCTGATCCTATGAAGCACTTGCCTACTTGACGTGTGCATTTCAGCTCTTCTCTCTTCTCGGCAACCTGTCTGCTTGTTCCCTTCCCAGCCCTGGCTGCTTCACAATCCAGCTACTGTTTATTCTGCTCGAAGTTCAAACCTTTCTGAGTCATGTCATTCCAGAAAGCTGGTCCTGAGTCCAACCCACCGGGCTCCTGGGCTGAATGTCGTAAGGTTGTCTTTTGTGGTGGTTTCCAGGTGACACACTGCTGGCCTTTCTTTAACTCGTCCCTGAATCACGTGCCATCCCAAGGCCCGGCAGTGGTTTACGCCCGCATGTCAGTCTGAGGTCTGGTCAGTGTAGGTAGGGGGTCTGCAGGCATGGGCAGGGCTCAGCTAGCTTCAGCCAAGCTCATGCACATATCTGGGGGGTTGTTGGTCTCAGCAGCGGCTCCATGGACCCCCCAGGAGCGTTCTCCGTGATGGAGGCTGAGCTGGGGCATCCAGACCCTCCCGGCCAGGCTGCCCAGCCTGCTCCCACTGTGGAGTCGGCATTTCAGAACAGAGAATGAGGGCCTGGGTGGGGAGGCTCTTCAGAACTGGCTCTAAGAGTTTTGTCCCTTGGCATCCTGGACGTGGAGGGTAGGACAGCGACTGCTTCTGACGGAGGAGCTGCAAAGTCACAGCAGACAAGGCAGGATCTGGGATGGGAGCTGGGCCTGCTGCCATCAGAGGTGACTCTAATTCTGTACATGTGGTCGTGTGTACATGTATGTGTGTATATGCATGTGTGTATATGTCTGAATCCCCTCCAGTAGCCTTGTCTGGAGAATCCCATGGACAGTGAAGCCTGGGAGGTGGCGGGCGGCTATAGTTCATGGGGTCGCACAGAGTCGGACACAATTGAAGCGACTTAGCACACACGTGTCCTGTGTATACATGTGTGTATGTATGTATGTGCATGTGTGTTTTGTGTGAATGTATATTTATTGTCTTTCCCAACGTGGGCACCCAGCTAACACCAGGCTCCTCTAATGATCTGCGAGGCTCTCTTTCTATTTCTGAGGGGTCTGAAGGGTTGCAGTCGGGGTTCTCGGCTTCTAGGAGAGGCCGAGTCAAAGGACCCTCACACCTCGGTGACCTAAGTGAGCACAGGTCCCCTGGCCCCTGCACAATAGGTCAGCATGGGTCCAGCTGCTCTGCGGGCAGCTCTCCTGTGAGGTGGGAGGTGGACTTTGAGACGAGACATGCAGGTGCTGAGGGAGGAAGGACATCCCCCAACCCTGAGTGCGCGTGCACGAGCTTGTGCACACGTTTTTGTAAATAGTCGTATCTCCCCGGTAAAGGGTGTGTAACCTTAAACCTTAAAGTCGTGGCGTTTCCACCCAAACTGCATGAGTCCCTGGAGAGGACACGAGGAAAGTCCTCTCATGTCCCGCCGTGGGGACGAGGTCAGGGCAGTCAGCTGGGGGGCGGGGGCCAGACTCGTCAGTCGGGAAGCCGAGAGGGCACACGCCCAGGACTCACCACCCCCCTGAGACACCAGCTCCCCATCGGGGCCCAGAGGGGGGCCTGGAGCACAGGAGGCTCAGTAAGAATGAGGGGCAGGGACTTAGGGGGGCAGGAAGGACTGGAGTAGGAAAGGGGGTCCCACTTCCTGAGTCTGCAGGAGTATCTGTGCAGCCCCCCACCAGCTTCCTGGTCTCCAGGGTGGGCCTGGCTGCGGCCACAGCATCCAGCCTGGTTTCTGAGAACCCCCTGACCCCCGCCTGCCGCTTCTCCCTTCCACACCCAGAGAGACATGTCCCCAAACAACAGGGAGCGTCTCAGTCCACACACGTCCTCCACGAATTTGCCGAAACCTCTCTGCTTGGCACTGCCGGCCTCTGTTAGAATCTAGGATAAGAAAGCATGATGTTCATACAAGTTAATAATTTCAGTTTCTCAGGCTTAATATATCACAATGTCTTAGTGGTCTCTTGAGCACATTAAAATTTTCAAACTCCATATTCATTAAAGTTCCTCTTTGCTCCTGATTTCTAGGATTCCAGAGACATATGGCTTTTTCTTCTTTTCTGTCCTTCATTGTAATTCATAAAAGCCCGTGGAGAATGAGTGCCGTGTTATCCATTGTCTTAGAGAAATAGAAACTTCCCAACAAGGAGTATTGCCTGTTAGCACGGAAGGGGTAACGGGCAGGTTTGTATTTTATACCATTTTATAAAGAAATCGTTTCCTCTCGTGGATTCTGTGTGTGCACTCCAGGGTGAGAGAGCTCTAACAATGCAGAAGCAGAAGCAGGAGGTGGAGCCCCCTGTCCGCTGTCCCTGCAGACGTGGCAGGAGACCTCAGGACAGCCTGCGTCCTGCCATCAGGACTGTTGTTTGCAGAGACACAGCCAAGTTTTCAGGCAAAGCATGAAAATTTCATGTTCTAACGACAGATGCAGAGGGAAGGAGGAGGCTTCCGGCCAAGGAAACAGGTGTGCCTCTGAGTGCCCAGTTTAGTAGAGAGTTGACAGCTTTTTTCTTTCCTTCATACATCCCTCCAGCAGTGTGCGTGGTGGTCCTCTCTACCCTTGGCAGATAAGTTGCAAGACCCCCAGTGGATGCCAAAAACCGTGGGTGGTACCCAATCCTATTTATACCATTTTCCCCCATACATGTGTATGCTAATTTATTAATTAGGCACAGTGAGAGATTAATGACAACAATAATGGAATAGAACAGTTGTAACAATGTACTATAACAAAAGTTACGCTGGTATGGTCTTTCTCTCAAAATATCTCATCACGCTGTACCTCCCCTTGTTGAGATGCTGAGCGATGATAATGCCAGGTGAGGGGGCACTGAGGTCAGTGATGGCAGCGTCCTGGTGTAGGGTCAGGCTTCCTACCGCCGACCTCTGGATACATCTGTAGGAGGACCTTCTGCTTCAGGTGACCCTGTGTCTCCTGCCAGGACCACGCTGCTGGCTGGGGATCTGGGGGGACAATGTAGGACGACGCGAGAGTCCATCACCCTCGTCAGCACTTACAATTCAACTCACAATTTAACGCTCATGAGTTATTTATTTCTGGAATTTTTCATTCAGTGTTTACTGAGCTTGGTTTACTGCAGGTCACTGAAGCCTTGGAAAGCCGAGCCGTGGATAAGGGAGGTGACGGGGCTGAGCATTCTCTGCCCATGAACTATTTCTTAGGCATCAGGGCACCAGGAGGAATAGAGGAAACCACTCCTTCCAGAACTCAGGGAGAAGTCACGGGGGTGTGGGGGCTGACCACTGGACACCCAGAGATCCGGCAGCCCCTCGTTCCCATTGGGGACTGCTTGGAGCGGCTGGGAGGGCTGGGCGTGGGGCGAGGGTGCAGGTGGGAGACGGGGCCTGCTTGGACCTGTCCACGGGGATTCAGGCTCACGGTGGCCAGCGCCAGGCTGCTGTGTTTGCCGAGATCTCACTTGATTCACCAGTCGTCAGTCCAGGAGGGGGTCGTGACCACCCCAACCTCGGGGACTGGCTGTCTCGAGGTCCTCCAGGCTCATACAGCCTGTAAGGGAGAGTGGCTGTCCATTCATGCCTGGTGGCCCCCACCCTCCTGCAAGGCCACCTCCTAGGGGGAGTGGATCCTCCCCTCCGGCCACCACCTCTCTCCACGTCAGCACGGAATCCCAGGCTGGAGTGGACCTGTCTGGGGGAGGGAAGGTCTTGATGGACATGCTCCCTGGGGAGGCCGGGCTCCTGGCCCACGGCCCACATTTGAGTAGCAGGTGAGGCTTTGGGTCATCCGGAACACCTCTCAGCTCTGCTGGCCACAGAGCCGGCCCTTGGGGTCTCCTGCGCCCAAAACCCAGAGGCCCCTCCTCCTGAATGGAGCCCGGACCAAGCTCAAGGTCAGCCCCATCTGCCTCTGGGTTCCCTCCTTGGCGGCTGTCTTGCAGGTCAGGGGCCGCCCAGGTCTGGTCTTCTTCCCTCTCCCTCTGGACACTTCCCATACTGGGAGTCCTTCCACACAGGGGCTTCCTCCTGGGGCAGCTGGGAGGGGGGCTTGCGGAGTCCAGAAGGCCTCTAGCTGACCGCTGCTCCCTCCCCCTCCTGTCCTTTGTTGGTTCTTCTGCCCTGGCAGCTCCTCTGGAACTCTCTTCAGAGGAAAGAAAATGGCTTCTTTTTACCTATTTCAAGTTCGACTTCACTCAGCGTCTCTGCAGCCCTCTAGCTGCGCTTGCATCATTTTTCCAGGAACGTTCAAGCGTGGCGCCTGCTCCTGGGGTTTCCTTCCTTGGTTACCCAGTAGCCTCACAGGCTTCTCTGTCTCCTTCCTGACGCCTCTCTCGTTTCACTGGCGGGGTGGGAGGTCAGCGTGGGCTGCTCCCTCTCGTCCAGCTCTGTCTCTGGCTCCAGGGAGACGGTTTGCCGCCTCCTGCTCCACTCCCTCCTCCTGGCTCGGTTTGCCGTCTGGGGGGGAGTTTCTCAGCCAGTGGCGATGCTTGCAGAGCCTTCTTCAAATCTCTGGGGCCCTCCCCGTGGGGCGTCTCCCCCACCCCTGATGTAGCTGGGCTCCACGCAGATGGACACCCCATCAGTAAGCTCCCACCCCGCTGCCCTGCTCCGCCAGCCCTGAGCCCTCCCGGGCTCCCGTGGGGGAGGTGACGCTGTCCCCAGGGGCCCAGGGGAGCCCCGGGTCACCCCCTCTTTCACCTTGCCTCCACGAGCCGTGACTCGGGGGCTCTGTCCCTGCCCCTCGCACGCGTCCTCTCTCAGACACACGTCTGACGTCCCCCCCCTCCCCACAGCCCCCGGGGGCCCGGGGGTCACCCTGGCCTCCCCCCGGGGACTCAGCCGCCTGTGGTCCCAGACATGTGGTCTTTCCTGGTCTCTGCCGGGCGACTCCTGTTTTCCAGAAGGTTGTTCTTGTCTTTCCCTGCCTCCTTCTCCCCTGGGGGTCTCAGCAGGAGCCCCCAGCCCTGTGGGACCCCCAGGCACAGCTTCCTGCAGCTGCCCTCCCCAGCCCGGGGGTCTCCGAGCTCTGCCTGCGCGTGGCCCGAGGCTGGGAGGTGGGGTGGGTGTGAGGGCTCAGTGAGCACTGGTCCATGGAAGGAGACACCCCAGACCCCGTCCTGAGCCTCCCGCACGGGTGCCTGCGCCCCCAGGAAACTCCCTGCAGCTTCTCTGTGTGTTGGCATCAGGCCCCCGTGAGCTCATGAGCAAGGCCCTCCTCCCAGACCCGGGCACCCCTCTCTCACCTCTGAGCGGCCCGCCCTCGCTGTCTGCCGCACTCCCCTCCCCCTCTCTTTGTCTCATCCCAATTTTCCAGCCTCCAGTTGCAGCTGAAAGAGTGTCTTATCACCTGAGATAACTTCCGCGTGACTGTCAGATATGAATGCCTCCGTCCTTGGTGTTGGCGGAGCACATAATTCTAGCAACCTTTGATGTTCCCTTGAAGGTCACGATGGAGGCGCTGGACTTCATCTGAGCCCCGCCAGACGGGGCTGACTCACGGGGGTCCTCCCAGCCGCGCACAGCTGCCGACTCCCCGTGGCCCTCTCTGGAAGGTTCTGAGTGATGGAGGGTGACACGCAGCTCTCGCTCTTCCTAAGGGCTGTGCATCTGTAAGGAGACATGGCACCGCTTTAGGAAGGGCCCAACTCGGAGTCCCAGGGCTTGAGTTCCAATCCTGCCGAGCAAGCCTGGGGAAGACGCTATCAGATGCCAGTCCTCCAGCGGTGAGACGGGGATCCGAACACGCCCTGCTGATAAAAGTGGGAGAGATAAGGGAGCTCGTTTTGGAAGAGCCTGACCCGAGGTTTAGCATCCATCAGGCTCTCAGTCCCGGGAAGGGTACACCCCAGAGGCAGAGTGCCTGCCTGCCCCGCCTCACATCCACTGACAAGCGCAGGCAGGGGAGGACCCTCTCACCTGCCCAGGCGTGCCGTCCAGGTGGGAGCAGAGAGATCTTTGGCGTCAGCAGTTTACTACATCCCAAAGCCATCATAAGTTTAGGACAAAATTCCAAGGGCTGTGTTAAATAGATGGAAAACTTCTTTCTAGGGCAACCTTGGAAAACAGTTTCACGATTTGGCCAGAGAATATTTTACTCATTCATTAAATCCTCAGGTCATCATTAAATGGCCAAGGTCTATCTTGCCCTTCATGCAAAGTCATTTTCGGCATTTTTTTTTAAGAAGCGACGTTGGATTTGAAAGGACCGTGACTGAGGTGAGGCTGGGAATCAGATGGCCTCATCCAGGGCTCTGAACAATCACTCTTATGACATCATGATTAGACCTCATGTTTGCTCCATCAGAGCAAGAGAAGAAATAAGTCCATCGTGGTGTCTGGCTGCTTTCCCAAGTGGTCTGTCTGCTGTGCCAAGAAGCCTCCTCACACATTCACCAAAGGACGAAATGGCCTCAGCTGCAGGCCATGCCCCTGAGCGAAGGAACGCATTGATTCTGCTAAAGACAGTGGCTGTTCCTTGAGCGAAGTGCCTTCTGCTGGCAGCATCTTTCTTGTGTCAGGTAGAAAATGATGTCAGAGGAGCTTCACGTGAGAACTGATGAGCCAGGGAGCCTGGCATCCTGCGATGGGGCTTATGGGCAGAGAAATAAAATGACTAAAATAGAAATAAAGAATGAAAACAGAGGTTTGGTTTCAATCCATGTTCTTCCCCTCTTCTGCTCCAGAGGCCCCCTTATCGTTCAGAGCAATTGGAAGCTGAGCTGTTTTTAACGACAAGAGAAAGCTTCCAGCCCCCATCGCCCCCACCCCCAGCACCCTGGAGATGGCTACTCGGCTGTGCAGGGTTTCAGACACTAGCTCTGTTTGACAGTCTGCCCCTTGGGAGCTTTGCTGGCCTGGGCGTCCTTAGGAAACCCCAGGTCACAGAGAGCAAGGGACTCCCTTGTCTTTCTTCCCCAGAGCTTGGAGCAGCCCGACCCTGGAGCTCAGTCTGGAGAGATTTCTCTGCCGTGTCTGAAAACATCCACAGCGCGTGTGCCTTCCCCGTTTCTGAAACTGTTTCACGCTCTCTTTCAGGAGAATGAACTCAGGTTTTCTGTAAAGGCAGCCTTTCTTCATTCCTGTACAATGCTTGCTTGCTCCCAGTCTCCCCTCCCCGGCTATTTCATGCCGAGTGGTTTTTTCTGCCTTGGTATTTCCTGGATCTTTCTCATGCCTGTGCACTGAGGCCGTGCCTCCTGAGTCAGGCCCTGCATGTTAACACACCTTGTGGTCCAGACCCACAGGCCTGCTACTCCACTCTTCACTGCTGTACCATCCATTCCGCTGCCCCCAGCTGGGGCTCCCACTGCTCATTTATTCACCCATTGTACAATATTTATGAAGGAGCCGCTTGGTGTAGGCCTGAGCCCGGCCAGGGGACACGGCTGTGAACCAGCTCGACGTGGACCCCGCTCCCCTCGGGGAGATCCCTGAGCAGACTCCGAAGAGCCAGGGCAGCAGCCGGGGCCTGGCATCACTCTGAATGCCGAGGGCAGGTCGTGCGTGTAACACCCGGCTGCATCTCAGCAATAGCGCTTACGGCCTGTCTGACCTGAGGAAGGTCACTGAGACTCAAGGACACTCATTTCCTCGGCTGGAGACTCGGAGCTGAAACACCCGCCCTGCCAGCTGGTTGAACAAAGAGAACCTGTGTCTGTGAAGCCATTGGGCTCCCGATCATGGTCGTTATTTATTAATAGTTTGTATTTGCCACCTGTCCTGGGAGCATTAAGGTTGACAGGTTCTATGACCCGAGCCTGTCCCTGAAGGGGCAGCTGCCCATCTGTCCTGGCCAGCGGCTGGCAGCCTTGGACTGAAGGTAGGGTAGGCAAGTGTGGTGTGGACCGGGCGCTGCACATGGCTTTCCGAGAAAGGCCTCAGAGGCATCCACAGCCACGGCATCTGCGATGAGGAGCCTGGGCCTTGGAGACTCAGCTACGTTGCCCAGGGTCTCGTGGGGGAGCTGAGTTGCTATTCACCGTGTCCAGTCAACTGGTGGTGAGTCTCGGGGGGCCCGTTCCTGGCGGGGCAGAGCGGACATCCAAGCTCTTTCTCGGTAAGATACTTCCCTGAACATTTGGCCCCTGGCCCCGGGTTTGCTCCTTAGGGCCCCACGAGACACCTAGAAATGTCCTGCCTTCTTGGGACACAGCGATGCCGTCCCCAGCCTTTCCGCTTGGGCTCTGCGCCTCCGTGCCTGACTTGAGCTCTCTCCCCGCAGTGGCTCCCCTCTGAGTCTGGTGGCACTGTCATTCCACGTGAGTCCCGGAGCCGCCCTCCAGGCAACAGGATGGTGGGCTGTCCCTCCACTCCCAGGACCTCAGGGTCTCCTGACCGGATGCAGCCACACCTCGGCCCAGGAGGACCCTGGGTTTCTCCTGCTGCGTGGCTTTTCCAGCCACGTCCCTCCGAACACACTGAACTACCCCTGGGTCCCAGGGCAGGACTGGAGCATTACAGCTTGGTGTTTTGAACTCTTCCCATGTAACAGGTCCCGTCCAGGCACTTTAGATGGGTCGTTTCATTCATTTCTCTTCACCTTCCTGGGCAGGAAGCACTAATAACATCCCCACTCGCTGCTGTGAAAACTGGTCCAGAGACGGAAGTGACAGGCCCCTGGGTGCCCAGGTGCTTACCACTGGGTCACACGGTCTCCGTACTGTCACGCCCCATCTTTTCAGATTGCCCTTTTATTTCTTTAAAATGTGTTTTATCGAAGTATGGTTCAGTTGCTAAGTCTTGTCCGACTCTAGTGACCACATGGACTGTAGCTCACCAGGCTCTTCTGTCCATGAGATTCTCTGGACAAGAATACTGGAGTGGGTTGCCATTCCCTTCTCCACAGGGTCTTTCCCACCCAGGGGTGGAACTCGGGTCTCCTGCATTGCAGGCAGATTCTTTACCGACTGAGCGACGGGGGAATCCCTTATTGAAGTATAGTTGGCTTAAGTGTTGTCTTAATTTCTACTGTATAACACAGAGATTCAGTTATACATATATATATGTATATACATATTCTTTTTTTGTATTCTTTTCCATTACAGTTTATTCCAGGATGTTGAATATAGATCTCTGTGCTAAACACTAAGACCTTGATATTTACCCATCTCACACATAAAAGCTGGCATCCACTCATCCCAAGCTTCCACTCTGTTCCTCCCCCACCCCCACTACTGCTTGGCAACCACAAGTCTGATCTCTATGTCTGTGATTCTGTTTCTGTTTCACAGATAAGTCCATTTGTATCATTTTCCTTTTTAGATTTCACAGGTAGGTGATGTCGTACGGTGTTTGTCTTTCTCTGACTCACGTCCGTCAGTACGGTAACTCTAGGTCCATCCATGTTGCTGAAAATGGCATTGTTTCATCCTTTTAATGGCCCAGTAGTGTTCCATTGTATGTATGAACTGCATCGTCTTTATCTACTCGTCTGTTGATGAACATTTAAGTTGCTTCCGTTTCTTGGCTGTTGTGGATATCACTGCCGTGAAGATAAGGCTGCATGTATCTTTTAGAATTGGGCACCTACCGACCTGGGGAGTTCATCTTTCAGTGTCCTATATTTTTGCCTTTTCATACTGTTCATGGGGTTCTCAAGGCAAGAATACTGAAGTGGTTTGCCATGCCCTTCTCCAGTGGACCACGTTTTGTCAGAACTCTCCACCATGACCCGTCCGTCTTGGGTGGCCCCACACGGCATGGCTCATAGTTTCACTGAGTTAGACAAGGCTGTGGTCCATGTGATCAGTTTGGTTACTTTTCTGTGATTGTGGTTTTCATTCTGTCTGCTCTCTGATGGAGAAGGATAAGAGGCTTATGGAAGCTTCCCGATGGCAGAGACTGACTGAGGGGGAAACTGGGTCCTGTCCTGATGCACGGGGCCATGCTCAGTAAGTCTTTAATCCAATTTTCTGTTGATGGGTGGAGCTGTGTACCCTCCCTGTTATTTGACCTGAGACCAAACTATGGTGGAGGTAATCAAGATAATGGTGACCTCTTTTAACTTAAAGAGCCTCTTGATGAAAGTGAAAGAGGAGAGTGAAAAAGTTGGTTTAAAACTCAACATTTAGAAAACTAAGATCATGGTATCCTGTCCCATCACTTCATGGAAGATAGATGGGGAAACAGTGGAAACTGAGCACTGAAGAATTGACGCTTTTGAACTGTGGTGTTGGAGAAGACTCTTGAGAGTCCCTTGGACCGCAAGGAGATCCAACCAGTCCATCCTAAAGGAAATCAGTCCTGAGTGTTCATTGGAAGGACTGATGTTGAAGCTGAAACTCCAATACTTTGGCCACCTCATGCGATGAGCTGACTCATTGGAAAAGACCCTGATGCTGGGAAAGATTGAAGGCAGGAGAAGAAGGGGACGACAGAGGATGAGATGGTTGGATGGCATCACCGACTCAATGGACATGACTTTGGGTGGACTCCGGGAGTTGGTGATGGACAGGGAGGCCTGGTGTGCTGCAGTCCATGGGGTCGCAAAGAGTCAGACACAACTGAGCGATTGAACTGACTGATTGTTTTGAATTAGAGTCCAATGTGGATATATGCCCAGGAGTTGAATTGCTGTATCATATGGTAGCTCTATTCTTGTTTTTTGAGTAATCTCCACGCTATTCTCTTTAGTGGCTGTACCAATTCACATTCCCACCAGTGGTGTAGGAGGGTTCCCTTTACTTCACATCTTCTCCAGCATTTGTCTTTTGTAGACTTTCTGATGATGGCCATCCTGACCAGTGTGGGTTGATACCTCAAAACCTATTGTGGTTTTGATTTGAGTTTTTCAGTTCAGTTCAGTTCAGTCGCTCAGTCGTGTCCGACTCTGTGCGACCCCACAGACGGCAGCCCACCAGGCTTCCCCATCCCTGGGATTCTCCAGGCAAGAACACTGGAGTGGGTTGCCATTTCCTTCTCCAGTGCATGAAAGGGAAAAGGGAAAGTGAAGTCGCTCAGTCGTGTCCGACTCTTAGTGACCCCGTGGACTGTAGCCCACCAGGCTCCTCCGTCCATGGGATTTTCCAGGCGAGAGTACCGGAGTGGGTTGCCCGTACCTTCTCCGAATATGCTGTGTAGGTTGGTCATAACTTTCCTTCCAAGGAGTAAGCGTCTTTTAACTTCATGGGTCACCTTTTTGATGTCTGATCCCATCTAATCACTCAGTGTCTCCCATGTTCTCTGCAGCCTTGTCCAGCCTGATGTTTTACAAAGTCCGCTTTCTGAGTCTGGTTGAGCCCTCCATGAAGATGCTGACCGGAAACCAGTAGCTTCTTCCTCCCACGTTTCCGGGCATTGGCATCACCATTCCTTCCCAGTTCTGTGCTCCCAGCCCAGCTCAGCCTGGAATGTCCCTGCACCCTCACTCTGGTCCCCAGGATGGCTGGGTGCATCTCCTGTGTGTGTGAATCTGGCACTAAGTAAGTATTTGTGGACAGGCGTCCCCAGGGCCAGGCATTTTTTCCCAAGCTGAAAACATGTGCGCCCGCCTTTGGTTGAGGACTCGGCGAGCCCTCTGTTCCCCTGAGTGTGGCAATGGCACAGGCTGCTCCTCAGTGATCATGGCCTGCTAGGCAGGTGATGACCACCTTCTGTCCCATCCTGAGGGTCACTTGTGGGCTGGGAGGGTGGAGGAGGGGGCTGTGAGTGAGAGAGGCTAGGGAGGGCCCAAGGTCAGGCAGATCCACTCCCAAACCTGAAGCCTCTTCAAAGATACATCCTCACTCTCGTGCACGGCCAGCTCCTCGCCCTCTGGAGGACCCCGGGGCGCGGTCCCTCCTCTCCTTCACCGGAATCGGGAGAAGTCTTGCAAAGCCTCTCTGGTCCACACCTGCAGAGTCTGTGGGCAGATGGTCTCAGGCCATCAGAAGAGACAGGACAGCCCCTGCATTCTCCCTGGACGGGACCGCTAGAGACACTAAAATTAGAAGCGAAACCAGAGCCAGCAGGAAAGGCAGCAGAGAGCAACCGCAAACCCGCTCCATGACTGCAGGAAGCCGCCTGCGCCCGGCAGCGCGTGGACACTCCCAGCCGTGGGCCTCCGAGGCACAGAGATCCTGCCATATGTCATCTCAGGCAAACGGCCCATCCAGGACCTGTGACTCAGCCAACTCAGCTCTTCATCTGCCTGCGTCTCTGAAGGTGACCCTTGTGCGGGTCCCTGTGCGGGGACATCTCCCTTCCTCCCACTCACTGCAGCCTGGGCAGTTTGGCAGATGGAATGTCAGGCACTTGGGCTTGATCCAGAGTTTGGACCACCAGCCTCACTAGCTGCCCCCAGGCCTGGTGGGGTTGGATCCTTTATCTGGCAAGCCCGTGATGCTAAGCCCTAGGATGTGAGCCAGGATCTGTGGACAGGATGTGGGCCCGGCTCCAAGCTCCACGTGGTTCTGACCCCAGGCTGCTTGTGTTGAGGCAGGACTCCCTGGACCAGCCTCAGACACATCACCCCACCTCTAACACCGACCGCCATCTGCCTGGTGAACCCTGGCCTGGCCTCCTCGGGAGGCCTTCCTGCTTCCTGGGCCTGCTGCTGTCTCTGTCATAGCAAGGATGACCATCCTGCCTGCCCACCCAGGGACACAGGTCCCGGGGGAAGGGGTCTGTGCCCCTCAGCCCTGGCAGAGATGATTGGAATCACTCTAGCACTGCCGTTGCTCTGGTCCAGCCGTCCACCCTCCCTTCCCGCTGGGGGGCCTCACTGTGAAGTGACCCCCTCCTTCTTCCCTCCAGCCTTCCCCAGGCATCTCGGGTATCCCAGTCTGCTCACCCCGTGGCTGCAAGGGAGGTCAGGGAGAGACAGAGAGTCTAGCCACTGACCCCAGTGCCCGCTTCCCTGGCCAGCAGGGCACTGCACTGCCCACCAGGTCTGACTGGGCCTCCTGGGTCTCTGAGCATAAAGAGCCCACTTAGATCAAAACTTTGAAACCTGCAGCATCATTTCCATGAAGCCCTCCTTCTCCTTGACCCTGGGGACCCGGCGTCTGCGGATGAGGCCGGGGAGGGCAGGGGACTCGGGGGCGGGGCCAGCTGGACCCTACCACCTTGCCCTCTCTCCCGATGCTCCACTGCCTCATGGGACAGAATCTTATTTTTTCTCTTGCAAAGTCAACTTCTCAAAGAGAGAAAATGGAAGTGTTACTTTCTCTAGGCAAGGCTCTCCTCGTATTATACATGTTCTCCATAGGCTAGTATAGACCTTTATTTTCTTTTAGAAAAATCGAAGGTGGCTTTCAAATGTCAAATTTTCAGACTGAGGACACACTGCCTTTAAAGCACCACATTTTCTCAAGTGGACCCTTTCTGTCTTGTCTCCATCATCTGCCTCTGATCACAACTGAGTCACAGCAGGGAGGAGCTTCTGAGGAGGGATGTTTTCCACACACATGTGCAATGACAAGTTGTCAAAGGAAGGTATTTGGGATTAAATAAAGGGAAACATTCCTGTAATTGGTGATGATGCTGTAACACACCCTCACGCCTGGGGGAAGAGTCAGAAAGCTCCTGCTCTTCCTGTCCAAACTTGGCACACGCTCTGGGTCCAGCAGGTCACGTGAGCACAGCTCTGAGCCCCCGGGTGACAGGCTGTGACAGTCCGGGACACTGGTGTCGGGGGCATGGGTGACTGTCCAGTCTGCTCCTTCCCAGGGAGTGGCCTCAGCAACGGGTTTCATTTCCTCCTGCCTCGGGGCCTCTGATGACACTGAGCGGAGATCTGCAACATCACTGATTGCTGGGCCGCCAAGAAGATGAGCCCACCAGGGTCTACAGGCTCGCTGTAAGGGCGCCCAGGTGACCCGACAGAATCCACTCTCTTTCCCAGGCAGCAGTCAGCCAGTCTTGGTGGAGGAGCCGGGTGTGATCCTAAACTCAGCCGTCTCCACGTTCACATCTAACACGTCTGGCCCTGAACTAGGGGCTTTGAAGATTTCATTTCATTAAATGTCAGAACTCTCCAAGAGTTTAGGTGGTCCAGACCCACTGGGGACCCCAGCTAAGTCTTGACCTCCTGCACCCCATCTTTTTCACGAGAAGCAAAAGGAGTTCTGTGGTAGTTTCGTTCCATTGCTTTCAATTAACAAAACTCTTGATTTCTCTCTACTTGCGTAATGGTCTAAATACCTGGAAAGAAAGCCTCCCAGAAAGCTCATTGAAAGACCCACTTTACAGGTCAGGAAGCTGTCATGCCAATGGTGCTTGATGCATTTATTCACTGCTTTCATTTGGCATGATCCTTCAGCCTGAGACTCCCAGATAATTAAGACAACAAGTGTCTGAGTGTTCCGGTTTATTCAGTCTCTTACACAAGAATATCATGTTCAGGAGAGGCTGTCCTAAGCATGGTGTCCAACGCTTTCATTTTATAGGAGGTGACACTGAGGTTCTGAGAAGGCCAATGCCTCCCCGAGGCCACAGGGGTGAACGGGAGCCGAGTTGCCATCCCGTCTCGTCCACCTGCCAGGCCCTCGACTGAGCACCCCCAGGGCCTTCTCCTACCCACTGCTCTGCGAGCTGCACAGATGAATAAACTGTTTGCAAAGTTCCGGGAGTTCTTACACGCTCCATGTCACATGAACACTGGGCTGGGGATTGTCACCACTATCAGTTAATCACAATAAAGGGAAACCAGCACTTCACTTTCACGCCAGTGATGCTGTAACTACTAATGTTGCAGCAAACACTCACGGATCAGTGATGCCCCACTATCCCTGCTTTGTTTATTATATGTGCATATTAGCAAGCCAGCTCCCCGAACACAGCTGGTGACGTGTCTGCTCCTTGACCCTGAGACATCAAGGTTACTGGTGGCATCAGGGGGGCTGAAAGTTGAGGTGGGAGTGTTTTAGGAGCTCTGACTTCAGATTCTTCACGGGTGCTACTGAAAAACTAGGTACGTGGATGCATTTTATCTATCTATGAGCAGCGAAGAATTGATGCTTTCGAACTGTGGTGCTGGAGAAGACTCTTCAGAGTCTCTTGGACAGCAAGAAGATCAAACCAGACAATCCTAAGGGAAATCAACCTTGAATATTCATTGGAAGGACTGATGCTGAAGCTGAAGCCCCAATACTTCAGGCACGTAATGCTAAGAGCTGACTCACTGGAAAAGACTCTGATGTTGGGAAAGATTGAAGGCAAGAGGAGAAGGGGATGACAGAGGATGAGATGATTGGATGGCATCACCGACTCGATGGACATGACTTTGAGCAAACTGTATGAGATAGTGAATATAGTGAATAGTAGTGTATACAAGGGCTTCTCTGGTGGCTTAGATGGTAAAGAATCTGCCTGCAATGAGAGACACCTGGGTTTGATCCCTGCGTTGAAAAGATCCCCAGGAGGAGGGCATGGCAACCCACTCCAGTATTCTTGCCTGGAGAATCCCATGGACAGAGGAACATGCATGGACCTGAACTTTAGCAAACTTGGGCAGACAGTGAAGGACAGGGAGGCTTGGCATGCTACAGTCCGTGGGGTCGCAGAGTTGGAGACGACTTAGTGACTGAACAGTAATGAACAATAGTGTCTATCTGTTAATCCCAAACTCCTTGTTTATCCCTTCCCCTAACTTTTCCCCTTTGCTAAACATAAGTTTGTTTTCTATATCTGTGAGCCCAATTTCGTTTTGTAAATAAGTTCATTTATATCATTTTTTTTAGATTCCACATTTAAGTGATATCACATGATATTCACCTTTCTCTCTCTGACTTACTTCATCAAGTATGACAATCTCCAGGTCCATGCATATTACTGAAAATGGCATTATTTTGTGCTTTTTATGGCTGAGTAGTATGCCATTGCATGTATGCACCATGTCATCTTTATGTCATTTCCTTTTAACTGGAGCATCGAGGGGGCTGGGCCCAGATCCATGGGAAACAGGGTCAGGTCACTGCTCCCCTGGGAGCAGGACTAGACCCTCAGATGGACACAGGGCCTACAACGTGAGTCTGGAAGAGTTTGGAACTGCCCCAGGCGGTGGTTGCTTCCTGCTGTCTTCCTCTCTGTGAATGGAAGGGTCTGTCCTGATGACGCCCCCACCCATCCTACGCATCTCAGCGCTGCCTGTGGCAGTGGCCAGGCAGGTGGCTGCCCTTTTCAGTTTGAGGGTGACTGGGGGAAAAGGGCCCACCTGCTGCAGTTGCCCTGGAGGACGCTTCTCTGTGGATGGAGCGGCCGTGTGATTTTGCCAGGACGAAAAGAACGTGGCAGAAGGGATGTGACTGGAGCTCACAGGACCAGCCTCCGGCTTTATGGTTCTCTCTTTCTCTCCTAACCTCTGCCGTCCTGTACGTGTTCGATCTCCACCTCCTAGAGGGTGAGAGGCCGCGAGGAGAGAGAAGGGTAGACCAGTGTCCCCATGGAAACCAGCCCTCAGTTCCACTTGAATGGTCCCAGGTGAGACACACAGGGAGGATCGCTACCCCAAGCTGGGGGTCAAGCATCCTGAGTTGTTCTAGCCGCTGAGATCAGGGTGTGAGTGATGTAAGCCACTGATAGCTGATACAGGCTGAGTGGTGATGTGCCCGGGACGCTGAGCAAGCCTGGGATGAGAAGGGGCCGCCATCGCCCCCTCTGCGCAGGGTCCAAGGCCCCATCTGATGGCTGTAAATCCGGGCAGGGCCGCACGTGGTGAGGCATTGGTCTATCAGGGAGCAGGACCCGGGCTTCCTTTCAATCTCATCTATTTACAAATGTGCCTCCAGGTTCTGGGAAATTTGCCTGAGAATTTATGGCCTCAGCAGATGGACCGTCCCTTGAATCATTCATTTCCCTAAAGCTCACCTCACAACAGGAAGGGAACCCAAACAACTTTCTCCCGAGTGATCCATCAACCTCACGGGCTCCACCATGGACTGATGGACACCCAAAGGCCTTGTATTTGCAATTTCGTGAGTTATGCCTGCGATACTCATAAAGGTGGAAAGAATGCTGAGTATTATTCAGCTGTGAGTCACAGACAGGAAATATCTCACACGGAACAACCTCGGCTTGCGTTTGTTTAGAACTCCATAAATTTCAAACAGCTTTCATATCCAAGAAGATTTTTGCTCTTTTGGGGGCACCTCCCTGAATAAGGAAGGGCTTCCCTGGTGGCTCAGATGGTAAAGAATCTGGCTGCAATGCAGGAGACCTGGGTTCGATCCCTGGGTCTAGAAGATCCCCTGGAGGTGGGAATGGTTACCCATTCCAGTACTCTTGCCTAGAGAATTCCACAGACAGAGGAGCCCGGCAGGCTATAGTCCATGGAGTCTCAAAGAGTGGGACATGGCACAGTGACTTACACTTTCACTTTCACCGAATAAGGAGGAGGACAGGTCCCCATGTTCACTTCTTAGACCAGGAAACTGGGGCGCAGGCCTCACACGTGAAGATTAACATACAGCAAAATTGGGCAAATTGACCACTTCCAAAATGTAAGATTCTGAGTGCTTCTGGCTGAGTTCACCTCCTATCTGTCAATTCAGGCACATCAGAGATGTTCAGTGCACATTTGATAAATATATTTTGTCATAAGAGCACCTTGTCTCACCTGACAACCTGAACCCCAAATAGACAGGCTGGTGCAAAACAGGCACTCAGGTGACGTTCTTCAAGTGGAATTGAGTTAACATCAGAGTAAATTATCTCATAGTTGTTTCCTTTATTGAAATGTTTTTTTTTTTTTTTTTTTTTTTTAGATCATGTGCTAATTTGATTCAACTCATCTACTGGATACTCATGTCCTGGGAAACGTGCCCATAAACGGGCCCCCCTGGAAACGTATAGGCAGACGGTGGAACCCAAATTCAATACTAGAATTCGCCAGCCCATTTGGCAATCTCAAACATATCCCCAGTTGAGCTGCATGACTCTGATGACCACAAACACCCTCTGGACCTCAGCTCTCCACCCAAGAGCCGGTCGTCCTGGGGACGAGGGTGCCAGAGGTAGATGTTCTCAGCAAGCACCCATCACAGGGCAGAGGCCCTTCCTGTTGACAGATGTCAACAGCGCTGCTGTTGCAAGTAACAAAGACTCCAAGTAAGAAACGCTCTAATTAGAGACAAAGGCGCCACGCTATGCCATGGATGCAGACTCAGATCATCTCCTTGTTTGTCAAGATTCAGCTTAACACCACTTGCCCACAGACATCTTTCCTTCTGCAGAGGTAGGGTCCTGGCCCCCCACCGGGACTCCACTCACCCCTCCTCACTCTCCGCTCGCTGAGGCCACATAGACCTTCCCACAGCGGCTGCAGCTTTCCGTCTCTGTGACCGAGTCCTGGGGGGCATGGACCCACCCCTTCACTGCCCCAAACCCTTAGGCCTGGAGCTCCTGGAAAGCTTCTGAGGCTGAGAATCACACTGGGAATTCCTACCTCTGACATCCAGGCGTGGACCCCTGCACCTTCCCCGTCACCCACTCTGCCTGGTCTGAGTCCCTTTCCATCTCCTAATTTCGGAGCCTGGGGTTGGATATTGGGGAGGGGAGGGTCTATCATTTGGGACTCAGAGCTTGAGTCCTTTCTTCACACACCCGCAAATGGAAACGGGTCTCCCCACTCCAACTCAAGATGAGCTCTCACCTTGTCTTCTTGCCTGAAACCCATGGACCCTCTTAGCATGTGCCAGGGAGAGGTGGATGGTCCTCCCATAGAAGGGGAAGAGCCGCGGTCAGAACCACACCTGGGTCTGGTTTGGGGCAGAGGGGGTAGGAGTGGTCCTGGGGAAGGGGCTGAGGTTTTCCATCTCCAGAAATTTTCCTGGTGATGCTGACATTGTTGGTCTTGGGGAACCCGTAGCATCAGTGGTACCTGGTGTGGGCTCCTGGAATTGGGAATAACAGCTGCATGGCTCTGGGCACACGGCTTCTCTACCCACGTCCATGACGGGATGACAGGGGTGTCCCTCTCCTCCGGTTACGAGCAGAATGAAAAGCTCTTCCTGACTGAGCAGTTGTCAAAATGGTGATGGTGTCAGGCAAATCATACAGCTCCTTCACACAGGATAAGATGCAAGAACCTCAACAACGGAAAGAAGAGAGCTCTTGAGACGCAGAAAGGCACGAGAAGACCTTAAAAGCGTGTTGCTAAAGAAACCAGCCTGAAAATGCTACTTACTGTGTGATTGCAAGTCTATGACATTCTGGGAAAGGCAAAACATGGAGACAGTAAAAATCACCAGCAGCTGAAAGGAGAGAGGGAGGGAAGAGCAGTTAGAATGCAGTGGGCTTTTAGGGTAACACAAATCATCCGTGTGAGAGTTCATGGTGGGCTCTTGTCTCTATGAGCAAGTCCAAATGCTCAGCAACGTGAAAATGTTAGCCACTCAGGCACGTCCGACACTTTGTGAGCTCATGGACTGTAGCCCGCCAGGCTCCTCTGTCCATGGGATTCTCCAGGCAAGAATACTGGAGTGGGTTGCCATTTCCTTCTCCAGGGGATCTTCCTGACCCAGGAATTGAACCCAGGTCTCCCTCATTGCAGGCAGATTCTTTATCCTCTGAACCACCCAAAAGGTGAACCTTGCTGTCAGCTGTGGACTTCAGTTACTAATAGTACATCGACAGTTGTTGGTCTGTTGTCACAAACACACCACATTTGTGCAAGATGTTAACAACAGAGAAACTGTGTGAGTAGGTTTATAGGAACCCTGTACTTTCTGCCTAATTTTTCTGCAAACTGAAACTGCTGAAAATGAAGTCTTTTCATTAAAAAAAAACATTAACTGATATTTCAAATCAAAAGAGAGACATAAGAACTTAGAGCTTCCCAGCTGGCTCAGTGGGTAAAGACTCCACCTGCAATGTAGGAGCCACAGGAGACTCGTGTTCGAACCCTGGGTCCAGAAGATTCCCTGGAGGAGGAAATGGCAACCCACTCCAGTATTCTTCCAGGAGAATCCCATGGAGAGAGGAGCCCGGCGGGCTATGGTCTATGGGGTCACAGACTCGGACATGACTGAAGAGACAGAGTATACAGCATATGCACTCAAAAGAAATTAGCTGCTGCCAAGCAGTGACAAGCAGGCTGCAAAGAGCCGGGACCGGCTTCCTTGACCTTCAACCTCTTCCTGCCCTCTCCCCACCCCACAACAAAAAGGAAAAAGAGAAGCCAGTAATGAAGCTACCAGCAGCCCACCAGCCCAGGCTACCGGGTCCACGCAGAGCTGCCCTTCAAGCTTTGGGGCCTCCCCCTTCCCTGGAGCTTAGGACGTGTCAGGCGCTAGTAACTCATGACAGCTCTTCCCTGAACATTTTCTCCAGGGCCGAGCAAGTGGAGTGTGGTCCCAGCAAAGGCATCCTCTAGAGGGTTTGTCCTGCAGAGCTGCGCCCGCCTGAGGCCTGCACCCGGGACCACATCCCGCAGGTGGGCCCCCAGTCTGGGGCCCTTGGATGTCAGGACAGCCCACACAGCCTTGCTCCGCTCTGCTCAGCCCTGGCCCGGAAACTTGGCCTAAACTAGAATTCCCTCTTTACAGTGGAATAGAGAGCACTTGTGCGTGGGAGCAACTGTGAAAAATCTCTTCCTTCCTGTGGTTCCTAATTTAAAGGTAAGGTTATCACATCATTCGTCAGTAAAACTAGGACACGTTTGAGGATAAGTGGTAGGGAACAAGGCAAATAATTTTTTTAAATCATATGTACATGACATTTGTTATTGTTCAGTTGCCCAGTCATATCTGACTCTTTGCGACCCCATGGACCGCTTTTACAAAGAAAATATTTATGTATATGTGTATATACATGTGTATACAAATATGTATGTACTCAATATAAATATGTATATATGGACACAGGTATATACCCATATATACAAATACATGCATACACATATATAAACACAAATTAATTGGTTTTGCTATTATTTTGATATCCCTATAAAATAATTCTATTCAAAAATTATTTTAAAAAATAAAATTCATTTCAAAAAATAGCATATATTTGTGATCGTTAAAGCACAACGTTTGTTTATGTTGGTGATCTTAATTTTAAAATCAAACAGTAGCTTATGTTTAAGTTTGATATGTATCCATGTGCATTGACCTATTTCTTAGCTGTATCCATGTCAAATATACGCTACTAGTATTTTTCTGAAGAATGTATTTTTGGTGTGGTTTAGATTTTAATATTTTTGAAATAGTGTCTATAATTTTTTTCAAAAATGAATTTTATGGGTAACACACTTGAAAGTAACAAAAATTTAAATGACCCTTTTTTTCTAGGCCATAATATTTTATACTGAGAAAATATTTTCTCTATGAGTACTGAGGTATCCACTAAGCTCATATCATCTTTTTTCAAATGTGGATATTCTCGTGTCTAACTTTTTATTGAAATATGTAAATATACCCGTCTGTGTAGTTTCACATGTGTAGTCTATACCGAATTCTTCAGGCTAAACAGAAATACTGTAGAATGGAAACTTGAAACTTTAGGAAAAACTAAGGAGAAAATATGTGGATAAACATATTATTTTCTTCTTTATTTCTTTAACACACATGATGGTTTAAAGCAAATGTTACACTATTGTATTATGGTATTTAAAACATAGGTAGGAAAACATGATAGCTGTAGCACAAAATGTACATGTTACGTTGTTTCAGCCGCGTCTCATTCTTGGCGACCCTGTGGACTGTAGCCCACCAGGCTCCTCTGTCCATGGGATTCTCCAGGCAAGACCACTGCAGCGGGCTATCATTTCTTTCTCCAGGGGATTGTCCCGACCCCGGGGTCAAACCCACGTCTCCTGCAGGTCCCGCACCGGCAGGAGCGTCCTTCCCCACCGTGTACCCGGCGAGCCCTGCAGCTCCCGCACCGGCAGGAGCGTCCTTCCCCACCGTGTACCCGGCGAGCCCTGCAGGTCCCGCACCGGCAGGAGCGTCCTTCCCCACCGTGTACCCGGCGAGCCCTGCAGCTCCCGCACCGGCAGGAGCGTCCTTCCCCACCGTGTACCCGGCGAGCCCTGCAGCTCCCGCACCGGCAGGAGCGTCCTTCCCCACCGTGTACCCGGCGAGCCCTGCAGCTCCCGCACCGGCAGGAGCGTCCTTCCCCACCGTGTACCCGGCGAGCCCTGCAGCTCCCGCACCGGCAGGAGCGTCCTTCCCCACCGTGTACCCGGCGAGCCCTAGAGCAGCCACAGTGCTGTGGTTGCTGTTGTCACTCAGCCTCTCAGTCATATCCAGTCTCTCAGTCGTGATCCCGTGGACCGCAGTACACCAGGCTTCCTTGTCTTTCACCATCTCCTGCAGTCTGCTCAAACTCATGAACATTGAATCGGTGGTACCATCCAACTATCTCATTGTCTGTTGCCCTCTTCTCCTGCCCTCAGCATTAAGATATTTTCTGATGAGTCACTTGGCCAAAGTATTGGAGCTTCAGCTTCGGCATCAGTCCTCCCAATGAATATTCAGAGTTGATTTCCTTTAGGATTGACAGGTTTGATCTTGCTGTCCAAGGGACTCTCAAGAGTCTTCTCCAGCACCACAGTTCAAAAGTATCAATTCTTCAGTGTCCAGTCTTCTTTATGGTCCAACTCTCACATCCATACATGACTACTGGAAAAATCTTAGCGTTGACTATAGGGACCTTTGTCAGCAAAGTGATGTCTCTGCTTTTTAATGCACTGTCTAGGTTGTCATAGCTTTTCTTCCAAGGAGCAAGCGTCTTGCTGTCACACCTATATCTATATACTTTTAACTCAAAATAAGACATGAAAGGCAAGACAGAAGGGGAAAATCAGGTGGAGTAAGCAGCAAATTGATGGACAAAATCAAACACTTCAGTAACTACAGTCATGTAAATTGACTAAAAAAATCCAACAAAGTTCAGGGATTTTTCAGAATAAATAAAAATGTAAGACTTAACTGTACACTTTCTATAGGAAGTGTTCTTGAAATACAATAGTGTAGATGGGCAAATGGATATAAAGGGATAGGAACATATATGTCTTGCAAACAGCATAAAAAGATAGGAATGACTCTTACTGTCAAATAAAGTAAACTTCAAGATGAAGAGGATTAGCAGAGATAAAGAGGATTTCATAATAATAAAACCATAAACTCTTCAGGAAGATAGCAATCAGAGAAGTGAATATGCCTAAGAGGAGCTTAAAACTACAAATTAAAAAACTCACAAATTTAAAGGGAGAGTAGACCTTCATATTTGATGATGTAATGCCTCTCTTTCAGCAATTAATAGATCAGGTAAACCAACCATGAAGATTGACATGGAAGGTCTGAACTACAGTACCAGTCACCTTCACCAAATTGATGCTAATAGAACATTACACACAATGACTTCAAGACTTCTTTTCAAGTACACATGACATGGTCACCAAGATAGACAATATACTGGACCATAAAACAGGTGTCGCTGAAGGTAAACGTTTTAATGCTGTGGAACATGTTCTCTAACTAAAATGGAATTAAGTTAGAAATCAACAACAATGGAATATCTGGAAAAAAACATATATATGTAGAAATTAAATACTACATCCCTAAATAATCACAGGCCAGAAAAGAAATAAAAAAGAGAAACAAAGAAAATAGGAAATCATTTTTACCAGAATGTTAATGAAATATTACAGAATAAAAATCTCTAGGATGTATTATGGCAGCACTTTAAGGAAAAGTGCTTATAGCATTAAAAGCTAATATTAGGAAATAATAGTGCAAATTCCATAATGTAAAGGTCTACCTTTAGTAGCTAAAAATAGAAAGTTAACTCAAAGTAGCAAGGAGAAAAAATAAAGATAAGAACTGAAATCAATAATACAGAGAAAAGAAAAATGACAAAGAAGTGAATGAATCCAGTCGTTTTTGGATTAAAAAATCGATAAGCTTCTAAATGATTCCTGAAAAAGAAAAGGAGAATATAAATTAGGGATAATGTGAATAACAGAGGAGACATAACTGTAGATCCTGAGGATTCTTAGTGGAAATAAGGGATTAATGCAAAGACACTTTAGCTAATATATTTGATAAATTAGGTGAATTTATTGAAACAAAATGTATCAGAATTGACTCAGGATAAAATAGAAAACCTGAAAAGCCCCAAATCTGTAATAAATGGGAGAATGTACTTTTTCCATTCAGGGAGGACCCAATCCATGTGTTCAATATCACTTCTCCCCAAACTGATTTTTAGACCCCATGCAATCCCTGAGACAATTCTACAAGGCATTTTTGTAGTATCTGCCAACTTGGTTTGATACTTTATAAAGAAATGTGCAACATCTAGAATATCAAAAGAAATAATCTTCTAAAAGTAGAGTACTTAGTGAACTCACACTGCCTGACTTCAAAACCTACTATAAAGCTATAGTGATTAAAAACCTATGGTACTGGAATAATGCCAGAAAGGCTGACTGCTGAAGTATAATAGAAAACCCCCGAACAAAGTACATAAATTTTTGAAGAATAGCATCCAGGCAATACAATGTGGGAGGGAAAGTCGTTCCAACAAATGGTGCTTGAACAGGATGTCTTCAGGGAAAAAGGAAACCTCAAATTTGGACCCTCACAATTAAAAAAAAAAAAAAAAAAAAACTGTAATAGTTCTAGAGGAGAACACAAAAGAGTAACTTTGACTTGAAGGTACGTAAAGGTTTCTTTTTTAATATACAGGAGACAATTCACATAGAGGAATAAAAACTAATTAATTTGACTTCATCAATTTACATCTTCTCATGAAAAGACAGTCTTAAGAAAATGAATGAGTAAGCCACATATTGGAAGAAAGTACTTTTATTGAGACCATCTAAAAAAATCCTAAAACTCAATGATGAAAAGACTAAAAATGAGCCAAAGATTTTAAGGAAGACACATGGATGGTCAGTAAGTACATGAAAAAGTGTAAAACATCGTTAGCTATCAGGAAATGTAAGCATAAACCAAAATTAGGTGTACCATTTATCCACAATTAACAAAATAGCTGAGGCAAAAACCACTGGCACCACCAAATGCTGGTGAGGATGTAGATCTGTCAGAACTCGCCTATATTTTTGGTGACAGTTTAGAATGCTACCACCACTCTGGAAAATATTGGGCAGTTTCTTCCAAAAAAAACATATGCCCATGAAGTGAAATCATATGTCTATAAAAAGACTTATTCAAGAATGTTCCTAGCAGTTTTCATAATAGACACAAACTGGAAACAGCCCATGCGTCCATCAATAGTGAAACTGATAGAGAAACCATGGTATATTCACAACATAAACAAACTGTTGTCTATTGAGCAATGAAAAAAAAAAATACTAACTACAGGGATGAATCCCAAAATCACTATGCTGAGTGAAAGAAACCTTTCCCCTAAAGATCTATACCATACAATTCCATTTATATGAGGCTCTAGAACAGATGGAACTAATCTATGGTGAAGTGAATAAAAGAAATGATTGCCTCTTGGGATGGAGATAGGGTGGAAAGAAAAAAAAGGGGAAGTGAATATATTCTGTATCTTTTCTGCTTAGCCAGTGTATTTACCAAAATTTGTCAAATATTACCCTAAAGATAGTGCATTTAACAGCTCACAAATTCTAACTAAAAGAATCATTAACATGTGTAAAACTGAGTTAGTACTCTGCATGCAGAAAAATTTAAGAATGAAATGTATTGATGTCTACAACTCACATTAAAATGAATCCGAAAGATAAAATGGATTGATGAGTGAATAGAAAGATGGATAGATATGTGAAAAACAAGTAAAATAAACTGTTAATGATACAACAAATGTGGTGGGTATATGGATGTTCTCTGTAAAATTCTTACAACTTTTCTATATGTTTGAAACTTCATAATAAAACATTGAGGAAACAAGAGTTTCACCAACCAGAACTTCTCCTCACATGATAGATTCCAAAATGCAATTGCAGAATGTCAGAATTAAATCTTCATTTCAGTTCAGTCGCTCAGCTGAGTCTGACTCTTTGCGACCCCATGGACTTCAGCATGCCAGGCCTCCCTGTCCATCACCAACTCCCAAAGTTTACTCAAACTCATGTCCATTGAATTGGTGTTGCCAAGCAACCATCTCATCCTCTGTCATCCCCTTCTCCTCCCGCCTTCAATCTTTCCCAGCATCAGGGTCTTTTCCAATGAGTCAACTCTTCGCATAAGGTGGCCAAACTATTGGAGTTTCAGCTTCAGCATCAGTCCTTCCAATGAATATTCAGGATTGATCTCCTTTAGGATGGATTGATTGGATCACCTTGCAGTCCAAGGGACTCTTAAGAGTCTTCTCCAACACCACAGTTCAAAGGCATCAATTCTTCAGCTCTCAGCTTTCTTTATGGCCCAAATCTCACATCCATACATGACTCCTGAAAAAACCACAGCCTTGACTAGATGGACCTTTGTTGACAAAGTAATGTCTCTGCTTTTTAATATGCTGTCTAGGTTGGTCATAGCTTTTCTTCCAAGGAGTAAGTGTCTTTCAGTTTCACGGCTGCAGTCACCATCTGCAGTGATTTTGGAGCCCAAGAAAATAAAATCTGTCACTATTTCCTTTGTTTCCCCATCTATTTGCCATGAAGTGATGGGACTGGATGCAATGATCTTAGTTTTTTGAATGTTGAGCTTTAAGCCAACTTTTTCATTCTCTTTCACCTTCATCGAGAGGCTCTTCAGTTCTGGGGATAGAAAATTAATGACATTAAATTAGGAAAGATGTCAGCTGATCAGATTGAACAGTGATGTCTCCCGGAGTGAACTGAAACTCTGTTTTTGCAGCTGCCCAGGACCTGTCTGAGGACGTGCATCTTGAGGTGATGACAGACCTCTGAAGAAGATGCAGACACGCCTTCCTGCCCTGTGTCTTCCGGTTCTCACGTGGTGAACAATACTGGATGTCTTACTCAAGACGCATGTACATCATGTGAATTCCTGGAGAAGCAGAAACTCATTTCTACATTTCTATGCTATGGGTACTTTATTTCTGAATGCCTCAGTGGTGAAAGTTATTGCAAAATAAATTCTCCCCCCCCAAAAAAAATATATAGACTCATACTATATGGCAAAAAATATAAGTATAGCAGGAATGTTCAGACCACTGCTTCATGGCACTACTATCCCGCCCCCAGCCCCCAGCCCCATTTCACAGACATTTCACCCCCCTCTTGCTTATGAAGTCCCAGAAGGGAGGTTCTCGCATTTAATCACGGTCTCAGCTCCGGCGCTAGACAGGAACACAACAGAAGCCAGAAGTGTGGGTGGAAGGCTACCAGCCCACCTGGCTTAAGGCAGTTGTTAATGATGCTTTATTTAAAGATAAAACACCTGGCAGAATGCTGAACTGAACAAGAGCAGGAGGCTGCCTTCAGCAGACGGGAGCGTGTGGCCGTCCTATTAGAGGGGTTCCAGATGGCCCCACAGAACAGGCTAACCTGGTCAGCTTAATCTGCCCACAGACTATCGCAGGTGAGTGCCGCCACGGCCAGTATGAACAAGGTTTGTCCAGACAGATCCTGCCTCCCCAGACGAGGGAGGTGAGCCTAGCTGTGCTCAGGTAAATGACTGATAGGTTTTCCAGGTATGTGTAATTAAATAGCTTTCATGTATAATGAAGACATAAAGCCTCATTTATTTCAGAGCAATCTCCATGGGCTTCATAGAAAGAAGGCATTATCTTGCATTTAGTTTCTGAAGTGTTGGAATATTAGAGATTTCGGATTCTGCTCGTCTGTGAATAATTCCCTGGATCCCTCAGGAGGTGGATGGCTGGTGCTCAGAAGCTGTGGGGGCATATGTAGAGCACAGGATGGGTTGCCTTCCGTAGAGCTTCCCCTAAGGGCCCCGGAGAATATGTTTGCGGGGACTTGGGGACCATCTATACAATGATCAAATTCAAGAGATACTAGCAGATCCTCTCTCTCTCTCTTGTTTTTTTTTTTGGTCTGGCATCATTTTCAAAACCATGATGTTGAGCTTAAAATTAAGTCTTAGACATTATGGATTTTAAGACACATCAACAATTAATTATGGATTTTCTGGTTGTAAAGGGGAGAGGCTTCATGTAGCCTTGCTTATACAACATATCCCATATTAGAAATGATAAAGAAAGAAAGTGAAGTCGCTCAGGCATGTCCGACTCTTTGCAACCCCATGGACTGTAGCCCACCAGGCTCCTCCATCCATGGGATTTTCCAGGCAAGAGTACTGGAATGGGTTGCCATTGCCTTCTCCAGATCTTCCGGATCCAGGGATTGAACCCGAGTCTCCTGCACTGTAGGCAGACGTTTAACATCTGAGCCACCAGGGAAGTGATAAGCTGTGGAGAAAAAAAAAAAACAGCAACACTGACTATTAGAACACAAAATACACCCACATGGACATGTTCCTTTCAGGACAGTCAGCCCTTGGTCACTTTGTGGTCACTAGTTGGTACATGGCTTCCAAGTTGGTACATAATAGCTACACGGGTAGCCTACATACACCCGGACAGGAACTGCCAAGTTCAACCATCTGAAATGCCATTTTTGAATGTCAAAAATACTAGGATATCCAGAACATCATGTGGTTCAGTTCAGTTCATTTCAGTCACTCGGTCGTGTCTGACTCTTTGCAACCCCATGAATCGCAGCACGCCAGGCCTGCCTGTCCATCACCAACTCCCGGAGTTTACCCAAACCCATGTCCATCGAGTCAGTGATGCCATCCAACCATCTCATCCTCTGTTGTTCCCTTCTCCTCCTGCCCCTAATCCTTCCCAGCATTAGGGCCTTTTCCAATGAGTCAACTCTTCACATGAGGTGGCCAAAGTATTGGAGTTTCAGCTTCAACATCAGTCCTTCCAATGAACACCCAGGACTGATCTCCTTTAGGATGGACTGGTTAGATCTCCTTGCAGTCCATGGGACTTGATGAAGCTGGAGCCTATTATACAAAGTGAAGTAAGCCAGAAAGAAAAACACCAATACAGTATACTAGCACATATATATGGTATTTAGTCAATCGATAAAGATAATCCTGTATGTGAGACATCAAAAGAGACACAGATAAACAGAACAGTATTATGACCTCTATGGGAGAGGGCGAGGGTGGGATGATATGGGAGAATGGCATGGAAGCATGTAAATTATCATATGTGAAACGAATCGCCAGTCCAGGTTCAATGCATGATACAGGGTGCTCCGGGCTGGTGCACTGGGATGACCCGGAGGGATGGGATGGGGAGGGAGGTGAAAGGGGGGATCTGGAAGGGGAAAACATTTACACCCATGGTGGATTCATGTCAATCTATGGCAAAACAAATATAATATTGCAAAGTTAAAAAATAGAAAATAAACTAAGTAAAAAAAAAAGAGTCTTCCCCAACACCACAGTTCAAAAGCATCAATTCTTTGGCGCTGAGCTTTCTTCACCGTCCAACTCTCACATCCATACATGACCACTGGAAAAACCATAGCCTTGACTAGATGAACTTTTGTTGGCAAAGTAATGTCTCTGCTTTTCAATATGCTATCTAGGTTGGTCATAACTTTCCTTCCAAGGAGTAAGCGTCTTTCAATTTCATGGCTGAAATCACAATCTGCAGTGATTTTGGAGCCCAAAAAGTAAAGTCTGACACTGTTTCCACTCTTTCCCCATCTATTTCCCATGAACTGATGGGACCAGATGCCATGATCTTAGTTTTCTGAACGTTGAGCTTTAAGCCAACTTTTCCACTCTCCACTTTCACTTTCATCGAGAGGCTCTTTAGTTCTTCTTTGCTCTCTGCCATAAGGGTGGTGTCATCTGCATATCTGAGGTTATTGATATTTCCCCTGGCAATCTTGATTCCAGCTTGTGTTTCTTCCAGCCCAGCGTTTCTCATGATGTACTCTGCATATAAGTTAAATAAGCAGGGTGACAATATACAGCCTTGACGTACTTCTTTTCCTATTTGGAACCAGTCTGTTGTTCCATGTCCAGTTCTAGCTGTTGCTTTCTGACCTGCATACAGGTTTCTCAAGAGGCAGGTCAGATGGTCTGGTATTCCCATCTCTTTCAGAATTTTCCACAGTTTCTTGTGATCCACACAGTCAAAGGCTTTGGCATAGTCAATAAAGCAGAAATAGATGTTTTTCTGGAACTCTCTTGCTTTTTCAATGATCCAGCAGGTGTTGGCAATCTGATCTCTGGTTCCTCTGCCTTTTCTAAAGCCAGCTTGAACATCTGGCAGTTCATGGTTTACGTATTGCTGAAGCCTGGCTTGGAGAATTTTGAGCATTACTTTACTAGCATGTGAGATGAGTGCAATTGCGCGGTAGTTTGAGCATTCTTTGGCATTGCCTTTCTTTGCGATTGGAATGAAAACTGACCTTTTCCAGTCCTGTGGACACTGCTGAGTTTTCCAGATTTGCCTGCATATTGGGTGCAGCACTTTCACAGCACATCTTTGAGGATTTGAAATAGCTCAACTGGAATTCCATCACCTCCACTAGCTTTGTTCTTAGTGACACTTTCTAAGGAACACTTGACTTCACATTCCAGGATGTCTGGCTCTAGGTGAGTGATCACACCATCATGATTATCTGGGTCGTGAAGATCTTTTCTGTACAGTTCTTCTGTGTATTCTTGCCACCTCTTCTTAATATCTTCTGCTTCTGTTAGGTCCATACCATTTCTGTCCTTTATTGAACCCATCTTTGCATGAAATGTTCCCTTGGTATCTCTAATTTTCTTGAAGAGATCTCTAGTCTTTCCCATCCTGTTCTTTTCCTCTATTTCTTTGCATTGATCACTGAGGAAGGCTTTCTTATCTCTCCTTGCTATTCTTTGGAACTCTGCATTCAGATGGGAATATCTTTCCTTTTCTCCTTTGCTTTTCACTTCTCTTCTTTTCCCAACTATTTTTAAGGCCTCTTCAGACAGCCATTTTGCTTTTTTGCATTTCTTTTCCATGAGGATGGTCTTGATCCCTGTCTTCTGTACAATGTCACAAACCTCTGTCCATAGGTTATCAGGCACTCTGTCTATCAGATCTAGTCCCTTAAATCTATTCCTCACCTCCACTGTATAATCATAAGGGATTTGATTTAGGTCATACCTGCATGGTCTAATGGTTTTCCCTACTTTCTTCAATATAAGTCTGAATTGGCAATAAGGAGTTCATGATGTGAGCCACAGTCAGCTCCTGGTCTTGTTTTTGCTGACTGTATAGAGCTTTTCCATCTTTGGCTGCAAAGAATATAATCAATCTGTTTTCAATGTTGACCATCTGGTGATGTCCGTGTGTAGAGTCTTCGCTTGTGTTGTTGGAAGAGGGTGTTTGCTATGACCAGTGTGTTCTCTTGGCAAAACTCTATTAGCCTTTGCCCTGCTTCATTCTGTACTCCAAGGCCAAATTTTCCTGTTACGCCAGGTGTTTCCTGATTTCCTACTTTTGCATTCCAGTCCCCTATAATGAAAAGGACATCTTTTTTGGGTGTTAGTTCTAAAAGGTCTTGTAGATCTTCATAGAACCGTCCAAGTTTAGCTTCTTCAGCATTACTGGTCCGGGTATAGACTTGGATTACTGTGATATTGAATGATTTGCTTTGGAAATGAACAGAGATCATTCTGTCATTTTTGAGATTGCATCCAAGTACTACATTTTGGACTCTTTTGTTGACCATGGTGGCTACTCCATTTCTTCTAAGGCATTCCTGCCCACAGTAGTAGATATAATGGTCATCTGAGTTAAATTCACCCTTTCCAGTCCATCTTAGTTCGCTGATTCCTAGAATGTCGACGTTCACTCTTGCCATCTCCTGTTTGACCACTTCCAATTTGCCCTGATTCATGGACCTAACATTCCAGGTTCCTATGCAATATTGCTCTTTACAGCATCGGACTTTGCTTCTATCACCAGTCACATCCACAGCTGCGTATTGTTTTTGCTTTGGCTCCATCCCATCATTCTTTCTGGAGTTATTTCTCCACTGATCTCCAGTAGCATATTGGGCACCTACCGACCTGGGGAGTTCCTCTTTCAGTGTCCTATCCTTTTGCCTTTTCATACTGTTCATGGGGTTCTCAAGGCAAGAATACTGAAGTGGTTTGCCATGCCCTTCTCCAGTGGACCACATTCTGTCAGACCTCTCCACCATGACCCGTCCATCTTGGGTGGCCCCACACGGCATGGCTTAGTTTCATTGAGTTAGACAAGGCTGTGGTCCGTGTGATCAGATTAGCTAGTTTTCTGTAGTTATAGTTTCAGTGTGTCTGCCCTCTGATGCCCTCTCGCAACACCTACCGTCTTACTTGGGTGTCTCTTACCTTGGACAAGGGGTATCTACTCACGACGGCCCCTCCTGACCTTGAATGATTCAGCCTGATATAATAAAAAGAATAGTGGCTTCTGATTAGGGGGTCTATTTTCATGTGCAACACAGTTTACATAAATTTTGCTAAATCATCACAAACAAAAACATAAGTGAGACATGACTGTCCCAGTTGGCTGGTGAGGAAACTCAGACGCAGAGTGTGTGAGTCCTCACTGGTCATCACTCACCCCTGGGGGAGCCCTCTCCCAGGATACAGGAGCTGGCCCTTCATCTCTCTCTCTTGCATCCCTCCTGGGTCCTCTCCTTGGGCTCCAAGCTGGAGAAAGGTCCCCCAGGTCAGAATGGAGACAACCTGTCCCCTGAGCCGCTTTACCCTTGGTTCTTCTCTGAAGCTGGGCTCTTTCAGCTCCACATTTTCTTCCTTCAAACTTTGAAGATAAGACTAACTATTTGACCATCCTATATCCTATATGTAGAGGTTTTTTTTTTTTTTTTCTTTAAGGATATTATGTACCTGATTAAGACAGTTCCCTTTTAATCTCAGTTTGCTAAGAGTTTCCTTGTTATCAAAAAGAATATTGATTTTGTAAAATCATTTTACTGTACCCATGTTATGACTGGACAGTTTTTCACTGTTCATCTGTTGATAGGGTAAATTAGTTTACCTTGAGTGTTACACTAAACTCGTGCTCTAGGAATAACCCCCATTCTGTCACAATGCGGCTGAGAGGAGCTACCCCTGGCTGGACGTCGGGGGTGGCGGCTGTGCTTTGTTGGAGCAGCCGCGAAGAGAGACCCTGCATCCAAGGTAAGAGAAACCCAGGTAAGACGATGGGCACTGAGAGAGGGGATCAGGGGGCAGACGGGCTGAAACTACAGTCACCGACAACTAGCCAATCTGATCACATGGACCACAGCCTTGTCTAACTCAATGAAACTAAGCCGTGCCGTGTGGGGCCACCCAAGACGGACGGGTCATGGTGGAGAGGTCTGACAGAATGAGGTCGACTGGAGAAGGGCATGGCAAACCACTTCAGTATTCTTGCCTTGAGAACCCCATGAACAGTATGAACAGGCAAAAAGATAGGACACTGAAAGAGGAACTCCCCAGGTCGGTAGGTGCCCAATATGCTACTGGAGATCAGTGGAGAAATAACTCCAGAAAGAATGAAGAGACGGAGCCAAAGGAAAAACTATACTCAGCTGTGGATGGCACTGGTGACAGACGTAAAGTCTGATGCTGTAAACAGCAATATTGCTTAGGAACCTAGAATGTTAGGTCCGTGAATCAGGGCAAATTGGAAGCGGTCAAACTGGAGATGACAAGAGTGAACATTGACATTCTAGGAATTAGCGAACTAAGATGGACTGGAATGGGTGAATTTAACTCAGATGACCATTATATCTACTACTGTGGGCAGGAATCCCTTAGAAGAAATGAAGTAGCCATCATAGTCAACAAAAGAGTCCGAAATGTAGTACTTGGATGCAATCTCAAAAACGACAGAATGATCTCTGTTCATTTCCAAGGCAAACCATTCAATATCACGGTAATTCAAGTCTATGCCCCGACCAGTAACACTGAAGAAGCTGAAGTGGAACAGTTCTATGAAGACCTACAAGACCTTCTAGAACAGTTCTATGAAGACCTACAAGACCTTCTAGAACTAACACCCAAAAAAGATGTCCTTTTCATTATAGGGGACTGGAATGCAAAAGTAGGAATTGAAGAAACACCTGGCGTAACAGGAAAATTTGGCCTTGGAGTACAGAATGAAGCAGGGCAAAGGCTAATAGAGTTTTGCCAAGAGAACGCACTGGTCATAGCAAACACCCTCTTCCAACAACACAAGCGAAGACTCTACACACGGACATCACCAGATGGTCAACATCGAAATCAGATTGATTATATTCTTTGCAGCCAAAGGTGGAGAAGCTCTATACAGTCAGCAAAAACAAGACTGGGAGCAGACTGTGGCTCAGATCATGAAATCCTTATTGCCAAATTCAGACTTAAATTAAAGAAAGTAGGGGAAACCACTAGATCATTCAGTTATGACCTAAATCAAATCCCTTATGACTATACAGTAGAAGTGAGAAATAGATTTAAAGGACTAGATCTGATAGACAGAGTGCCTGATGAACTATGGATGGAGGTTCATGACATTGTACAGCAGACAGGAATCAAGACCACCCCCAGGAACAGGAAATGCAAAAAAGCAAAATGGCTGCCTGAGGAGGCCTTACAAATAGCTGTGAAAAGACAGGAAGTGAAAAGCAAAGGAGAAAAGGAAAGATATACCCATTTGAATTCAGAGTTCCAAAGAATAGCAAGGAGAGATAAGAAAGCCTTCCTCAGCCATCAATGCAAAGAAATAGAGGAAAACAACAGAATGGGAAAGACTAGGGATCTCTTCAAGAAAATTAGAGATAGCAAGGGAACATTTCATGCAAAGATGGGCACAATAAAAGATAGAAATGGTATGGACCTGACAGAAGCAGAAGATATTAAGAAGAGGTGGCAAGAATACACAGAAGAATTGTACAAGAGAGTTCTTCATGACCCAGACAATCACGATGGTGTGATCACTCACCTAGAGCCAGACATCCTGGAATGTGAAGTCAAGTGGGCCTTAGGAAGCGTCACTATGAATAAAGCTAGTGGAGGTGATGGAATTCCAGTTGAGCTATTTCAAATCCTGAAGATGACGCTGTGAAAGTGCTGCACTCAACATACAGGCAAATCTGGAAAACTCAGCAGTGGCCACAGGACTGGAAAAGGTCAGTTTTCATTCCAATCCCAAAGAAAGCCAATGCCAAATAATGCTTAAACTACTGCACAATTGCACTCATCTCACATGCCAGTAAAATGATGCTTTAAATTCTCCAAGCCAGGCTTCAGCAATACATGAACCATGAACTTCCAGATGTTCAAGCTGGTTTTAGAAAAGGCAGAGGAACCAGAGATCAGATTGCCAACACCTGCTGGATCATTGAAAAAGCAAGAGAGTTCCAGAAAATCATCTATTTCTGCTTTATTGACTATGCCAATGTCTTTGACTGTGTGGATTACAATAAACTGTGGAAAATTCTGAAAGAGGTAGGAATACCAGACCATCTGACCTGTCTCTTGAGAAACCTGTATGCAGGTCAGGAAGCAACAGTTAGAACTGGACATGGAACAACAGACTGGTTCCAAATAGGAAAAGAAATACGTCAAGGCTGTATATTGTCACCCTGCTTATTTAACTTTTATGCAGAGTACATCATGAGAAACGCTGGGCTGGAGGAAGCACAAGCTGGAATCAAGATTGCCAGGAGAAGTATCAATAACCTCAGATATGCAGATGACAGCACCCTTATGGCAGAAAGCAAAGAAGAACTAAAGAGCATCTTGATGAAAGTGAAAGTGGAGAGTGGAAAAGTTGGCTTAAAGCTCAACATTCAGAAAACTAAGATCATGGCATCCGGTCCCATCAGTTCATGAAAAATAGATGGGGAAACAGTGGAAACAGTGTCAGACTTTATTTTGGGGGGCTCCAAAATCCCTACAGATGGTGATTGCAGCCATGAAATTAAAAGACGCTTACTCCTTGGAAGGAAAGTTATGACCAACCTTGATAGCATATTAAAAAGCAGAGACATTACTTTGTCAACAAAGTCCGTCTAGTCAAGGCTATGGTTTTTCCATTGGTCATGTATGGATGTGAGAGTTGGACGGTAAAGAAAGCTGAGCACTGAAGAATTGATGCTTTTGAACTGTGGTGCTGGAGAAGACTCTTGAGAGTGAGTCCCTTGGACTGCAAGGAGATCCAGCCAGTCCATCCTAAAGGAGATCAGTCCTGGGTGTTCATTGGAAGGACTGATGTTGAAGCTGAAACTCCTATACTTTGGCCACCTGATGTGAAAAGCTGACTCATTGGAAAGATCCTGATGCTGGGAAAGATTGAGGGCAGGAGGAGATGGGGACGACAGAGGATGAGATGGCTGGATGGGATCACCAACTCAATGGACATGGGTTTGGGTGGACTCAGGGAGTTGGTGATGGACAGGGAGGTCTGACGTGCTGCAGTTCATGGGGTCGCAAAATGTCGGACATGACTGAGCGATTGAACTGAACTGAACTGTCACAACAGACTGGGTGTTTTCATATATTTCAGGCAATTCCAGAAATACTGTATATTTGGTTTCAGACCACTGAAATAAAGCAAATATTTTATTTTGGTTTCCTAGAGTATGTAAAATTTACTTTTACACTATACTGTCATCCGTTAAATGTGGAATAGCATTACTTCTAAACAAAGTACACACCTTAATTTGAAAATACCTTGTTACTAAAAAGTGTTATAACCTCAGCTTTCAGTAGGTCATAGTAGTAGTATCAAAGATCACTGATTACAGATCACATTAACAAATACAATAACAAGGAAAAAATTTGAAATATTGCTAGAATTATCAAAATGTGATAAATCTTTGAGAGTCACAAACTAAGCAAATGCTGTTGAAAGAAATATGGTGTCTTGTTCGACACTCAGTCGCCCATAACTTTGTGAAAAACACAGTATCTGTGAAGTTCAATGAAGTGAAGGGCAAAGAAATGGGGTGAGTCTCACTGGACTGAGTTTACTAATATTTTGTAAATTTTAGTATGTTTACATTTTGTTTATCATTAGCATTAACCTGCAATCTAATTTCTCCTACTATCTGGGAACTTAGTAACAATAGTCTTACAATCTCGTAAAGGAAAAGTTCAAATGTTTTTCTTATTTTATAACATGAAAGAGGTTTGGAAAAAATAAATTTTTCTCTATTTAAAATGGCTGAGTGTTAGTCACTCAGTCATGTCCGACTCTTTCCGACCGCATGGACTGTAGTCCGCCAGGCTCTTCTGTCCGTGGAAATCTCCAGGAAAGAATACTGGAGTGGGTTGCCATTTCCTTCTCTAGGGGATTTTCCCGACCCAGGGATTGAACTGGGGTCTTCTGCATTGCAGGCAGAGTTTTTGCTCTCTGAGCCACCGTAGGCTGAAGTTACTTCTCTAAAATTGACTGGACCGTGAGGAATCTTTACATAGATATTTAAAATTACTGTTTCACGTTCTATAATGGCTTTTTCTTGAGTTGATTTGTAATTAATATTTTCTGATATATCTTGTTAATTTTCATTTTTAAGTAAAAAGCAATTAGTCACATCCTCTTTTTAACATTTTAATCTCTGGCACCAGTGTTCTGCTTACGCTTCATCTTTCTTCCTCTTTGTGCTTCAGTCAGGATATTCTCTGCTGAGTTATATTCCAGTTCACTAATCCCTTCTTTGATGAAGGATTGGCTGCTAAGCTCATTTATTAAGTTCTTAATTTCAGCTGTTAATTTTTAAATTTCCATTTCATTGGTTTCTAGTTTCTGCTATAATAAATACAACAAATTCAATGGCTTCAAACAACGCACATTTATTATCTACAATATTTCAATGTACTGAAACATATTTAAGGACTTGAAGGATAGGGTTGTGAACATCTTTGGGGAGAGGTATAACAGTAAGTCCCCTAAATATGAACCTTCAAGCTGCAGCTTTCAAAGATGCGAATGTGTGTTTGCATGTCTAATCACACAGGTTAGTTCATGTATCTGGCATACTTTTTAAGGTACTGTATTGCAAGATTACAAATGTTTTCTTTATTTTTGTGTTAATTTTTTGCATATTTTGTGCCTGAAAAATATCATAAACCTATTACAGTACAGTACTACAGAGCTGGTTGTGTTAGTTGGGTGCCTACGGCTAACTCTGCTGGACCTACGAACAAATGGGACTGACACACGTGCTTTCAGAACAGGACTTGTTCGTATGTAGGGATCTCGCGTCTGCCTCCGTCTGCTGTCTGGCCTCCAGCAGTTTATGTTTGTCCCACGTGCAAAGTGCATTCATAGCGTTCCAGTGTCCCCAGGAGCCCCACAACTCACTGCAGCATGAAGGCAGAGGCCCGAGTCTTTTAAGTCTCACCAGGTCAAGAGTTCTAACCCTTATCATTTAAACCGTCTAAGATTTCAGATGAAATCTGCGCAGAACCCATCCTCGGGCAGCATCCTCCTCCATCTGTAAACCTGTGAACTCAAGACATAAGTGACCTACTGCAAGATAAAATAATGGGGCAGAAATGGGACGCGAGTGTTAGACATTTCCATTCAGAGAGAGAGAAAATGGAAGGTGATGGGCGTCCTTGGTCCCGTCTAGGGATTCAGCTGAATATCCTAGCAGTTCAGTAAAGACTGTCCTCTTGGGCTGGTTGGGATGTGAATAACCCTGGAAATTGTTTCCCTAGTTCAAGTGTGGAGAATGTGTTTATGAAAAAATATATCGTCTTTCAGGTCTTAGGAGCTCTGTTCTTCAGAAACCAGTATCAAGTGGATGCTAATTTTTGCTTCGCACAAGAAAAATCCTTCCTACTCCCTTCTGGTATCTAGTGTTTCTTAAGATAATTCAGTTGCCATTCATCACTTTTTTGTAGATACTGTCTCTTTTATTTCTAATTGCCTTGAGATCTTTCCTCTGTCCTTGTCTTGCTGAAGCATTTCTTCACTTAATCTAATCACAGCCTTCTTTTCATTTATTTTGTGTGTGCTCAGTTGCTCAGTGGTGGACAACTCTTTGAGACCCCATGGACTGGAGCCCACCAGGCTCCTCTGGCCAAGGAATTCTCCAGGCAACCATACAGGAGTGGGTTGCCATTTCTTTCTCTGGGGATCTTCCCAACTCAAGGATCTAACCTGCGTCTCTTGAGCCTCCTGCATTGGCCAGCAGGTTCTTTACCACTAGAGCCACATGAGGCTAGCTACTTTTAATTGCATATGCAAAAAGAACCAATTTTGCAGTTTCAAAGGAAAAAAAAATCATTTCAACCTGGTTTCTCTGGAGTCTGAAGAATATCACAGTCATCCTGTGTCAAAAAAGTCATCTTTCCTTTCTGTAGTCATAGTTTTATAACTAAAATATAGACCAAACAGTGCTCAAATTGACTGTGATAAAAGGGGCAAAAGGGCAGAAATAAACGTGCTAGAGTGGGCAAAGCCAGGTTATGTCTCTCCCCTGGGAGATAGGGGAGGTTGGAAAGGGGTGAGCTGGTGGAGAGGGAGACAGAGGCAGATTGGGGAGGGTGGTATAAGCCACAAGAGGACAAGGAAAGGAGAGGGGAAGGGGTGTGGGGACACTCTTAGAGCTGTGGGCTGGTTCACGAGAGAGCCGACTGAGAAAGTGAAGATTTGATTAACTAAAGTGTAACTTTGGCGCTATGGCACGGACAATCGTCCTCACAAACCGCATCATTCTTTCTCCAATTGTTAACTTCTCTTCAGACAATTTTAAGTTAGCTTCATGTACCTTACGGTAGGCAGAGAGAAGGATCCAGGCTTAGATTGATTGAGATTTGAGGGGAACTTTATCATTCATTGTTGTGGTTCAGTCACTCCTGTCATGTCCGACCCTTTGAGACCCCATGGATTGCAGCATGCCAGGCTCCCCTGTCTTTCACCATCTTTCAGAGTTTGTTCAAACTCATATCCACTGAATTGCTGATGCCATCCAACCATTTCTTCCTCTGTCACCAGCTTCTCCTGCCCTCAATCTTTTCCAGCATCGGGGTGTTTTCTAATGAGTTGACTCTTCGCATCAGGTGGCCAAAGCAGTGGAGCTTCAGCCTTAGTATCAGTCCTTCCAATGAACACTCAGGACTGATCTCCTTTAGGATGGACTGGTTGGATCTCCTTGCAGTCCAAGGGACTCTCAAGAGTCTTCTCCAACACCACAGTTCAACACTTAGGATTCATAAGTTCTGGGAAATTCTTGGCCAGTCTCTCTTTGGAATATCACTTCTTGTTTTCTTTTCTGGATATAAAAGAATATCCATTTTCCTTGCTCTTGCTTTCTGGAGCTCCAATTAGAGGTATTAGAATTTCTCATTCTATTTTCCAGGTCTCTTAATCTCTCTTTCACACTTGGCTGTCTAAGTTACACTCTTGTAATTTCTTGACATTTATGTTCCAGTTCACTGATGTTAAATTCAATTCAGCATAAATTGTTGCGTAATCCCACACCTGCATTTTTAAATTCAAATATTATGTTTTCATTTCCAAATATCCTATTTGCTGTATTTTGTTTTAACCTCCCTGCTCAGTTTTGATAGTTTCCCATTCCTTCTTGATACTGTCAATGTCTTACTTCTTTAAATGTTTAGTTCAGTTGCTCAGTCGTGTCCTACTCTTTGAGACCCCACGGACTGTAACACACCAGGCCTCTCTGTCTATCACCAACTCCTGGAGCTTGCTCAAACTCATGTCCATCGAGTCAGTGATGCCATCCAACCATCTCATCCTCTGTCGTCCCCTTCTCCTCCTGCCTTCAATCTTTCCCAGCATCAGGGTCTTTTCCAATGAGTCAGTTCTTTGCATCAGGTGGCCAAAGTATTGGACTTGCAGCTTCAGCATCAGTCCTCCCAATGAATATTCAGGACTGATTTCCTTTAGCATGGACTGGTTGGATTTCCTTGCAGTCCAAGGGACTCTCAAGAGTCTTCTCCAACACCACAGTTCAATAGCATCAGTTCTTTGGGGTTCAGCTTTCTTTACAGTCAAACTCTCACATCCATACATGATTACTGGAAAAACCATAGCTTTGACTAGATGGACCTTTGGTGGCAAAATAATGCCTCTGCTTTTTAACATGCTATTGAGGTTTGCCATAGCTTTTCTTCCAAAGAGTAAGTGTCTTTTAATCTCATGGCTGCAGTCACCATCTGCAGTGATTTTGGAGCCCAGGAAAATAAAGTCTGCCACTGTTTCTATTGTTTTTCCATATATTTTCGATGGAGTGATGGGACCAGGTGCCATGATCTTAATTTTCTGAATGTTGAGTTTTAAGCCAACATTTTCACTCTCCTCTTTCACCTTCTTCAAGAAGTTCTTTGGTTCCTCTTCACTTTCTGCCATAAAGCTGGTGTCATCTGTGTTTCTGAGGTTATTGATATTTCTCCCAGCAATCTTGATTCCAGCTTGTGCTTCATCCAGTCCAGCATTTCACATCATGTCCTCTGCACATAATTTAAATAAGCAGGGTGACAATATACAGTCTCGACATACTCCTTTCCCAGTTTGGAACCAGTCTATTGTTCCATGTCTTGTTCTAACTGTTGCTTCTTGACCTGCATACAGATTTCTCAGGAGTCAGAGACATTCTTTAAATGTAGTTAATATTTATTTAACACTCATTGAAAATTCTGTTCTGCCTGCAATGTGGGAGACTTACGTTCAATCCTTGGATTGGGAAGATCTCCTAGAGGAGGTCATGGCAACCCACTCCAGTATTCTTGCCTTGAGAATTCCATGGACAGAGGAGCCTGGCAAGCTACAGTCCATGGGGTTGCAGAGAGTAAGGCATGACTGAGTGACTAACATATATGAGCACATAAAAATTCTGTATTTCATAATTTCTTGTTCTAATTTTGTGCAGATTTCATTCAACGACTGTTGTTCCTACTCACTTGATTCATGGTAGCTAACTTCTTAAAGTGCTTTGCGATTGTATGTGTGAAAGACATTGTCCATGAGAATTCTCCTAGGACTGAATTTAAAGACTGTTCTTCCTGTGAGATTTGTTTTTGTTTCTGGCAGGGGCATTGGGTTATTACAAACTCAAGTTCCTTAAAGTAAATCTTTAATGTGGAATTTTGCAACTCACATAGTTAGTAAAATCTCTCACCGCAAATCTTGCCAGTAAGGCTTATACTAAGAATTCTGGGGTCCAAACTATTTCTTTTCCACCAGAGCTCAGGCAGATACTATTTCTCTCTTGAATTTTTTCTGATCCTCTCACTGAAAATGCCCTGAGGTCCTCTGTGAAGGTTCTCTGATGTAACCCAATGTGACTGTTAATTCTGATGGCCTTGATGAGGCCAAGGGCTACCTTGATAGCTGGTCAAACTTGATTCTGCAGTGTGTCTGTGAGGGAGTTTCCAGGAGAGATCAGCCTTTGAATCAGCTGACTGAGCAATCTCACCCTCGCTTGTGTGGGCCGTTGTCATCTAGTCCACTCAGGAGCAGATGAGAGGAGAAGACCACAGAAGGACCAATTCTCTCTGCTCACACTGGCGTTTCTGCCCTTGGGCATTGCAGCTCTGGGTTCTGGAGCTTCCAGACTCAGGACTTGAGTATGACCTACACCATTGGCCCCAAGTCTGATGCTGTGTGAAATGGTTAGATAGCATCACCAACTCAATGCACATGAATCTGAGCAAAATGCAGGAGATAGGTAAGGACAGAGGATCCTGGCATGTTACAGTCCATGGGGTCACAAAGAGTTGGACACCGCTTAGCGACTGAACAACAGCGATAACAAAGGTTAAATTAAATGATGGAAATTCATTGAATGTCTGGATCATTAGACAAATCTAACTGATACGCAAGTCTGAATTTGCCTACTTTTGTCTTAGTACCAAAAAAAAAACCCAAAAACTAAAGATGTTTGGGTCTCTTAGACATATGTTTCGTGCCACATTAAAAAAAAAGTATAAGCAACAGTTCACAATTGATTGTTTTTTAGTTCTCTCTAGAAATAAAGACTTGTAAGAGTTCAGAGCTTTTTTAAAGGTATAAGAAATAGAAATGTATTTTGCTAAGGGAAAAGAAAAGCTGATTACTCCTAAGTGGGAAGGCATCAAGGAAAAAATAAAATGGACGTAGAAAGTTGTAAAAGTTTTGTGGGGAAATAAAAGGAGTTTTTATCAAGGATTTTTCTGTGTGATCAGGGCCGGCTAAAATTGGAACAAATTTAATTAAGTGAATGAGTTTTAATATCAAAAGAAAGCTGGTACAAGATTAAAATTTGGTTTTTCTCTTTATTAAAAGAACAGACTTTTCCTAATGTTCTACTCTTTATAATAAAAGATTATAAAAGATAGATCTTACGTTTTGTCAAAATAACCACTTATTTCTATGTTGTCTTTATCAGGCCTTTAATCACTGAAGTAATCCTAGTCTTTTTGATATTAAAACAGCTACATTTTGATCAGAACTATATAACCTTCCCAGAGAAGGCAATGGCACCCCACTCCAGTACTCTTGCCTGGAAAATCCCTGGACGGAGGAGCCTGGTAGGCTACAGTCCATGGGGTCGCTAAGAGTCGGACACGACTGAGCGACTTCACTTTCACTTTTCCCTTTCATGCACTGGAGAAGGAAATGGCAACCCACTCCAGTATTCTTGCCTGGAGAATCCCAGGGACGGCGGAGCCCGGTGGGCTGCCGTCTATGGGGTCGCACAGAGTCGGACACGACTGAAGCGACTTAGCAGCAGCAGCAGCATATAACCTTCCATATTTGCCTAGGAAGTCTTTTGTTATTTTGGCTAAATGGGTAACTAAGCATCCTTTCACGGTGAGGCATGACCCTATTTGACCAAGTGTTTTCAAGTCTTTTGATAGTTTTGACAAATTTCCCAAAATGAAACTCTAAATGAAGCCTTTTTGACCTAAAACTAACTTTGAGATATGAAATATTTAAGAGGGCCCCTGAAAATACATCAAAGATTTGTTCTCTCTTATAAAAACGTAGATGTTAAACTAATGAGGCCTATTTAATATGTTAAATTACAAGGAAATATTGTCAGAAAAGAAGTACTACCAAGTCTTGTTTATGCTGTATCTGTATAGCTACAAATAATGTGCTTCAAAAGGTATGTGAAATCTCTGGAAATTTGATATGTTCTGGTATAAGGTTACCAGTCATAATTCTAATTATCTTAAAATGTTTCACATAACAGAAATAGCCTAATTCTCTTATCAATTGTATTGTAATCAGATTTTTAATTACGCCACATTAAAGTTTTTCTCATTTACAAGGTTATTGTTTTACTCTGATGCTTTTACAAATGCTTCATCTTCAGAGATATTCATGACCCTTACTCTAGAGTATAGGTTTCTGATAAACTGTCAGATTATACCACTGAATTGGATAAGAATTTGCAGATCTCTAATGAAGAAACTTGAGTCCCTTGGACAGCAAGGAGATCAAAGCAGACAAGCCTAAAAGAAATCAACCCTGAATATTCATGGAAGGACTGATGTCAAGCTGAAGCTCCAACACTTTGGCCACCTGATGTGAACAGCCAACTCATTGGAAAAGACCCTGATGCTGGGAAATAATAAAAGCAAAAAGAGAAGGGAGCGGCAGAGGATGAGGTGGTTAGATAGCATCACTGACTCTGACAGAATTTGAGCAAACTCAGAGAGATAGTGGAGGATAGGAGAGTCTGGTGTGCTGCAATCCATGGGGTCACAGAGTTGGCACAACTGAATAGCAGCAATGAGAAAACTGATGGTTTCATAAAAGTAACAAAATTCAAAGATCAAGAATTTTTTCCGTGGGACTGAATGAAGTGATGATTATATTTTGATGACTTTTTATTTTAAACATTGCAGGTTCTTTTACGTTTTGCTCTTGCAGATCTAAGGAAAGTGTTGTCTCAAGTTATCTATGACTTGTAACAATTTGATGAAGTGTAATTTTGTAAACAAAAGTGAAACATTTAAGTTTTTCTTCCTACCTGATCCCTCCTGACTTTGGAAATTCTTAGTGAGTTTTCTTATTTTCATAGCAATATAGTTATTTGTATACGTTCACTAAGAATCTGTTCTCCTCATAACAGGCACATTGGAAACATTGGTTATATTACCAAGGCTGAACCTAAAACAACTCGTGACAGTCATCTCCTAAGGATAAACATTTCCTCTCTTGCGTCAGCGCTCAGCCTCATGGCTTTTGCCTTTATAGGCTCTTGACTCTTTCTCTTCCCTGAAACATTCTTTCCATTTTATCCAAATGTGTCCCTTGAATTGCAATTCTCAGGGCACCACATAAGTTCTTTTCTTACTTGTGGCCTTCATTTTTATTTTAAATCGGCACTCACTCCCCGATTTCACAACTGAGAAAGCTCTAGAAGAATAATGGTCGTGTACACCAGTGAGATTGTGTCAGCCCCAGCCCCAACCCCTAATTAATTGAATTTTAGCAATTGTGGGAGCAACCAGAGGGTCATTTAAAATAATGTGGGCTAGGGGCTTGCCCGGAGGAGGAAACGGCAACCCACTCCAGTGTTCTTGCCTGGAAAATCCCATGGACAGACGAGCCTGGCGGGCTACAGTCCGTGGGGTCACAAACAGTCAGACACGACTTAGCGACTAAAGCACCACCACCAAGGCCTTCCCAGGCGGCTCAGCGGTGAGGAAGCCGCCTGCCCGTGCGGGAGACACAGGTTCAGTCCCTGGTCGGGAAAGATCCCACACGCTGTGGAGCAACTAAGCACCACAGCTGATGAGCCTGTGCCTTCAGCCCACGCTCTGCAACAAGAGAAGCCACCGTAGTGAGAGGCCCGTGGCCTCAGCTGGAGAGCGCCCCCGCTCACCGCAGCAGAGAAAAGCCCCAGCCCAGCCAAAAATAGATAAATGATACAGTTAAACATTTCAAGGCTAATCATGTGGGCTAATTTGCACGTTTCTTTAGGAGGCAGAACATTCAGACCCATGAGGGGTACTCTCACCAGCCTTCTGTAGTCTTTCTCTGGCCCGGTGTTTATCACATGCTGGGCGTATTTTCTCTGTGGCTGGGAAGCTGATGAGAAGACTTGCAGACTGAGATGGGAGGGAGCATAACAGAAAATTAATTCTGGAGAGCAGCATTTTCAGGCAACAAGATCTGGATTCAAGCCAAGGACCGAACTCTTCTCCTGCCCCTGGACTTTGACAGTTCACATTACCTCCTTGAACTTGGGGTCTCTGTCTATAAAGTTTCCAGAGAGATGCTGAGTGTGGAAGTGCTGTTCAAATACAAGGGGATACGGAGGAGGGTTGGAATGATCTGATTAGGAGATGTGAACTGAGTGTTGCCCTGTTGGTCAGGTAGGCATCAAGCCCTGGGCACACAGTTGCTGACAAAGGAGGAAAGGCTGCCTGGTCACGTGGCTTTTCTCGTCACTCTTGCAGGACAGGAAGCTGTAGAGGGTCATCTGAAGGATTTTGAAAAATATTTGGATTCAGTTATACTGTCACCTGCTCAGTTGGCATCTGCAAATGGAATCAAGAAATAAAGAAGTCTCAGATATGCAAAGGCTTTGAATATAGAAACCAAGCACCCTGTGTGGACAATTCACCTTATAATGCATTCTGGTCACTTGTGAAATGAGTTAAAAACAAAAAAATGCAACAGAAAATAGAGGCTTCATAGTATAAAAGAGACAACCGTGAACGCTGAAAACATTCAAGCATGCGACTCATACATTTTGTAGATACAGCTCCAAGCTATGTCTCGTTCATAATTCTTAAAACAGAATCTACATAGAGAAAATGCTTAAAAATCAATGAGCTTTGTTTAATTATAGAACTGAGCAATAAAACCTGAAAGTTTGGAAACTAAACTCTGGATGAAACAGTGACGATTTCTGAATCACACAGAGGTGGAAGGGCCACCACAAAACTCAGTGTGTCTTTGCTTGTGTGTGTGTGTGTGTGTGTGTGTTTGTCTGTGTTACTTGCTTAGTCATATCTGACTCTTCGTGACCCTAAAGGCTGTAGCCCCCCAGGCTCCTCTGTCCATGGGACTCTCCAGGCAAGAATGCTGGAGTGGGTTGCCATTTCTTCTCTAACAAAACTTGGAAGACCCTGACAATTAGAGAAATCTGTAAGAGTTAGAAACAGCATTAAAGGTGACCAGGTAAAAAATCGACATTTAAGATGCCCTTAAAATCACTGTTCTCAAAGAGAAAGAACATGTGACAAAGATAAAATAAAGACAACTGTAAGAAATCAAGAGATTAGCAGCACAAAAAAACAATGGAATAAAAACCAGAAAAACACAGTGCAGACACTTTAAAGGGATTACAGTTATTACTAAAGGGAAACGCTGGGACCAGCGCAGAACTGAAGCCCGTCCGCACAGTGTCCAACCAGAGTCCTTCCCGGGGACTGAAGCCCGTCCGCACAGTGTCCAACCAGGGTCCTTCCCGGGGACTGAAGCCCGTCCGCACAGTGTCCAACTAGAGTCCTTCCCGGGGACTGAAGCCTGTCCGCACAGTGTCCGACCAGAGTCCTTTCTGGGGACTGAAGCCTGTCCGCACAGTGTCTAACCAGGGTCCTTCCTGGGGCAGAGAGGTTTGGAAAGATTGAAAGTGAAAGAATAGACAGATGTGTACCAAACAAAGAAAGTACAGGAGACAAAAATAACCTAAGATAGAGTATGAGTCAAAGTAAAAATAAAAGATTAAACACGACAAAGTGGGCGATATTTTATTGAGCTTGTTTTGACACAGTGAGATGACAGTTATGAACTTTATGTACCAAATAGCAGAATCAAAGCAGAAACAGGCAAATCAGATTGAAATATGAAGAGAATGTGTCAGACACCCAATAGAAGCTGAATAAACTTCTTTTATTCTTTGACAGATCAAGTAGGCAAAAGTAAATGGGGTATGTAAGTCCTAATTATTATAAAAAGCATAACGTATATCATAGTTATGAAATGCAATACATTGTCACTATACAATGATATCTATTTCAACACTTATGCGATGTAAGATTAGCCCATACTTAAAATTCACAGTAAGCCTCTTTAACTTACAGAAAGCAGAAATTGCATAAGGTGCCTATTTTCTTTTAAATCATAAACAGCAACATTCATAATCCAACATTTATTAAACAGATATTTATAGAGAGCCTTCTGTGTTCAAGGTCCTGTTCAAAATACTAGAACAAAATTGTGATGTGTGCTCAGTCACTCAGACGTGTCTGACTCTTTGCGACCCCGTGGACGATAGCCCCCCAGGCTCCTCTGTCCATGGGGATTCTCCAGGCAAGAATACTGGAGTGGTCTGCCATGCCAAGCTCCAGGGGATCTTCCCAACCCAGGGATTGAATCCAGGTCTCCCGCATTGCAGGCAGATTCTTTACTGTCTGAGCCACCAAGGAAGCCCCAAATTGTGAGAAAAACAGGCAAAATTCCTGTCTGAATGTTTACACTTTAATAGAGACAGACACAAAATAACCCTATTCTTTGGATATTCTCATTCTTCTGGCTTGAGACCCAGCTGTTCCTTGAAAGAACCGCCATCCCCGTCTCTCTGTTGCTTTGAGACTACTCAACCCGCACACCCGGACTTCAGCCCTGGGATTTGGGCACATCTCCTTTTACGCTTGTGTACAGACTCATTTTTACCTTCTTCCTCAAGCAAAACCCTAGCTTCTCTGAAGTGTGTGTCGTCCTGTGAGCTGTGCAGCCTGTGTGGACATCATCTGAGGCCCAGATCCTTCTCAGGGTTTGTTACGATGCTGGGCCCTGCCCTTCCGCCGTGGTCCCGTGTCCAGCATCCTCCGTGACGTCAGCGTGCCCGAGGAGCCTCTCTGCTCTCTCAGGGACTCGGTCTCCTAATTCCTGGTGCTCTCTTCCGTCACCCCGTCCTCTCCCGTCTCAGAGCCCAGGCAGCCTTGACTCTAGACCTGCACGAGGTGGTCACCAACTCTGTCTCCAGCATCCTGTTTCTGCCGCGCCTGTTCACCAGTCCTCGCCGTCCAGGTGACGCTCGTGTCATCGGGAAGCTGAGTGAGTCGTACCAGCAAGCACCGTTTGAAGCCCCGCCCTCTCCTTGAGTCTTGGCTTCGCCCCTGGCGCAGATTCGGTCCGTCATCCTAAGTCCTATTCCTAATTTCAGCCGCCTTGTCGCTCACTTCCTTGACACCCTGACCCCCTTCCCCACCCACTCTGCACCTCACCCAGGACGCTGAAGGTCGTGGCAGCAAAACCCCCAATGTGGTTGCAGGACTGACAAAATTGCCAGCGATCCTAACATGTTTTGTAAAGCGTTCATTTCTCCTTTGGGCAAGCGAACCGTCCTGTGCCTCCCCCCACCGCTCCAGTCCAGCACCGTCTCACGGCTCACTGAGAAGACAGGCGCTGCCTCCTCCTGCCACCCCCAAATCTGCCAGACCCCACCCCCGTGCCCACCCGCCCTCCTTGCGTCCTGAGGAGCCTCCCACACTCGTCAGACACACTCCTTCTGCTGCCTCCCCCGCCGTCTCAGGACACACTTGTGCATTTGTCAAGTGCCCCCGCCTTGGAAATCGTTGACGTTTCCCCTACTTGTGGGCTCTGGTAGGTGTGTTCAAAACGTTAGTCCCTCACTTGTGCCTGACTCTTTGCGGCCCCAGAGACCAGGCTCCTCTGTCCATGGGATTTCCCAGGCAAGAATGCTGGGGTGGCTTGCCATTCCCATCTCCAGGGGATGTTCCTGACTCAGGGACTGAATCCAGGTTTCCTGCATTACAAATTCTTTACCCTCTGAGCCACCATCTTACAAAAATAAAAAATAAACGCAGGTTCTCTTGGCTTCATATGTCTGTCTAGCTACCGTCTCATTGTTCATCTTTTCTTCCCAGCAGAACGCACTCATGTGTCATCGGTGTCAGAGAAGCTTCACTTCCCACTTCAGCTCCTCTTCTTTTATATATGTAAATAATGTCACACACACACACACACACACACACGTTTATGTAGATGTACACGTATATCCCTTGAGACGGAAGTGGCAGCCCAGTCCAGCATTCTTGCCTGGAGAGTCCCTGGACAGAGGAGGCTGGTGGGCTGCAGTCCGTAGGGTCGCACAGAGTTGGACACGACTGAAGTGACTTAACATGCAGGTACACATAAATACATATAGACTTGGCTATGCTGAATCTTAGTTGAGGCCCTCGGGACCTTCGATCTTGGTCGCAGCGTGTGAGATCTAGTTAGTTCCTTGACCAAGGGTCAAAGGGCCCCTGCATTGAGAGTGCAGAGTCTCAGCCGCTGGAGCACCGGGGAATCCCTTATGTGATCCTCTCACCTCACCTCCCCCTGGCTTCTGCCCTCCACACCCCTGACCCATCCTGTCTCGTGGTCACTAGTGACTTCCCTGTTTTACACAGGAATCTATTGGGCTGACTCCTCCACCGTCTTGGCTTCTGAAACACCAGCTGCTCCTGGCAGCGTCTCTTCTAGTGATGGCTCCCTCTCAGCTGGGGCTCTGAGCCCTGGAGAGCTTTAGCTATCAGCCCTGGGCCTCTTCCTAGAGGACCCCATTCAGTCCCCTGACTGTGAACCCCTCCACCATCTCCCATCTACCCACTATGACTCCCTAAATTCTATCCTTGGCCAGCTGGCTCAGGATTAGTGAATCTAACTGCCTTCTCCCGTGTCTAGCGTGACTTCAGGTCTGTTATGTCCATAATTGAACTCTTCCCTTCCCCTCATAGCACCCCAGTGCCTCTGTAGTCAGCCCACCTCTATAAATGGCATGGCCATCCAGTTGCTCCTGCCAAAACATATAAATCCTGGATCCCTCACGTTCTCCTGTCTTCTCCAACCCCACCCCACACCACCACAGCCAGTATCAGCAGACACTGGTGCCCTTTCTTCCAGAATATCTGAAGTAGGTTCCCTGTTTTCCATGTCAACAGACATCATCTGGTCTAAGCTACAGTCCTCTCCCAGCTGGACAAATGCTACAGCTTTCTAAGTCGCATCTCTCCTTCCACTCCTGGAAATAGACCTAGGTGAAGAAAAACAATGGAAGAAGCGTGGCTTGCTACCTAGCAGGGCATCTCAAAATGAGGCACTGGGGTCCCCAGTGCCATGTCCTCAGTGTGGCGTAGGGCTTCCCAGGGGGCTCCAGTGGCAAAGAATCTGCTTGCTGATGCAAGAGACATAAGAGATGCGGGTTCGACCCCTGGGTTGTGAAGATCCCCTGGAGGAGGTTATGGCTACCCACTCCGATACTCTTGCCTGGGAAATCCCAACAATGGAAAAGCCTGTCAGTCTGCCATCCGTAGGGTTGCAAAGAGCTGCACACGACTGAAGTAGCTTATCAGATACGCAATGTGGCTTACGAAAGCAAGAAGAAGCCTGATTGTCCAGCAATGTTAATCCAAGATGAGGCAGACTTGCAGCAAACTGGGCCAATCTAGATTGGCCCAAAGTCAAGGAGGATCATGAGCAGGAAGTGCGAAAAGCTTCACTGGAATTAGAGACTATTTAGATTGTTTCCAGTGCCAGAAAAGTGCTGGCTTCAAGATGGAGCAGAGAGCAATTTTTATCAAATAAATGACGGGAATGTCACCCCAGAAACATTTAAAAAATCTCCTTGGCATCTGGTTTGAATCGTGCTATCTGTTCACCAGCATCCCCAAGATGGCATTTCTCAAGATTCCAGGATACACTTCCTATTCTATCATTTAACAACATTTGCTAAATGCTGATATTGTAACATGCACTTTCCAAGGTACTTGGCAAAGCAAAGGTGAGTTGGAGACGTGCTGACAAGCGTATATGGTTAGTAGACTTTGTGCCTGAGAATTTTACTCTAAAAAAAGCAAACCAAGTCTTAATGAAGTCATAATAGATTTAAAAATATCCTCAGAGGATCCTGCCTTCCCCTGATTCCGCTCCTAGCACCTTCAGCAGAGGGAGCCCTCCATGGGGATAGTCACCAGCACCTGCTCCCTGACCAGCCATCAATCTCTGCCGTTCCCATCCGGCTGGAGATTGGCAGGGGGGCTTGTTAGATAGATAATCTGGGGGTTGGTTGGAATGAGCAGGCATCAGACACAGTCATGAGTCTGTGGGCTGCAGAGCCACAGAAACCCTGGCTGGGAAATGCTACAGGTATAATGAAAGTCGTGTCTGACTCTTTGAACCCCATGGACTGTAGCCCGCCAGGGTCCTCTGTCCATGGGATTTCTCCAGGCGAGGACACTGGAGTGGGTTGCCATTTCCTCCTCCAGGAGACCTTCCTGACCCAGAAATTGCATTGCAGTCAAATTCTTTACCACCGAGCCACCAGGGAAGCCCGTAGGTATAATACCGCAAGGGAAATGTAGCCCTTGCCAAGGTCTCTCCGCTGGAATTACAGCTGGAGCCATCAGAGAGGATTCCACAGGGGACATTATTCCCGCAAGATGACCTTATGGGAAAAAGAAAAGTGTCTGAGAGAGCGCAGAGGGGAGGAGAAAGCTTTGTGTCTGGGCAATTTGATCCACGGGACTCAGTCAGGAAAATAAAGGTTCTGAGACTTGCAGCAATTGGAAAAAATTGTTTAGCTTTGCTTATCATTTTCCAAACTTATTTGACTGTAGATTTTCTCCCCATGGATCCTCCTTGACCCTCTCTCTTGTGATTCCCACCTGATGTGCTTGTAAGAAAGCCCAGAAATTTACTTGCATAAAAACCAAAGGGAGAAAGCAATCATGGACATAAAGTGAAAAGGGAAATTTGAGGAAGGCATTCGTAATTGAGATAGTAGAGGTCTGTAACTATTTCATCAGAGGCAAACGTGCACCCTTGGTTGGACTCAGGGAGAGGCGTGACTGTGGACTAGGTCTTCTGTCCAAGAGAGGGCACTTGAGAAGAGGGAAGGAGAGCTTCTGCCCCTTGGAGTTCACACCCAGCGTGCAGAGAGCTTAACGTGCAGGCCACTTGCTGGGACAGTTCCAGCCCACAGGAGGAGAGAGGGCAGGAGAGACACGTTGGTGATGAACTGTGTGCTGAGCCAGAGGCAGGAGAGGCAGCTTGTGTGAGCCACACTTACTGAGGCCTGCATCGACCACACAACAGACCATGCCTGCAGGCAGCCGATGCGCGTGACAGCCTCTTAAAGTCCAGATGTCATCTGTAACTTAGAGACCAGGAGTTCAGGGCTCAGACAGCTCTAGCAGCATCTCCAACTCACACAGGAAGGCAAGATCTGTCTGGCTCCTAGCCAAGTCTCCCTTCTGCCTCATGCAGCTCTCAGACCGTGGCCAAGGTGGGAGAGGATGGAGGGGCAGCAGGACAAGGCAATGTGCTGGGAAGAAGGCAGGGACTGAATGTGCCACGTGTCTGCAGGAAGGGCGTGGCAGCTCCTGCAGGGCGCCGAGCTGGCGCCGCTCAGGGTCAAGGCAGCGGCTGGAGAGAAAATGGCTCACAGGCAGGCGGGCTGGGAAAACCAGAGGTGGGCGCCATGGCCATTTCTGGAACATCCAAGGGCTTGGGACAGTTTAAAGGTATAACATACATGTGCAACTGGAAGATGAAAAGGAGAAAAGGTATGGAAGAAGAAAGCATATACATGTAATATATGTATAGATAGCTTACATCTGTGCATGTTACATAACATGTGTATACAACTTACATAATATGTGCATATATTTATATAATGTATGCATATAGAGAGCTTATATGTATAAGCTATATACACTTATACACTCTATATAGTAACAATTTATTGGACGGCTACAGTGTGTAGAAAGTGAATGACAAAAAGGAACAGGAAGAACTGAGAATTTGCAGGTTGTGACCACATAGTATTATTTCAAAGAGGAAATAGTTTAAAATGTTAACATGTCTATTGAAGAGTCTAAGTGATCCACTAATTTTTTAAAATAAATATACACAGTAAGAGAATACAGTCTTATAAGATGCTCTACCGAAGTCAGAGAAGACTAAAAAAGTAACAAAGAATAAGTGTAATCAACAGAGAACTTTTACAAACAGAATAGATATTATTGTATTTTCAATGTAATAATGTGAATGGTCTTTAAACCATTAAAATGTTTAAATGTGAATGGTCTAAATATAGAAATTAAAATATATAGATTGTTAGAGTAGATTTTTTTAAAAAAAGACCCAAGCATATGTTATCAGCAAGACACTCATTTTACATATAATGAGTCTGCTGGGTTAAAAGTACTCAGAAGAAATATAGTATAGCTGAATTTATTTCAGGCAGCTGACTTCTGGAAATATGAGGAAAATTATCAGGGATATAATGATAAAGCAGTCAAATCTTCAAGAAGACATAACAATCCTAAGTATATGTACCAGAGTGTCAGAATTTATCAGGTAGAAAGTTAAAAGAAGAGATGGACAAATCCTCTATTACATGGGAAGACTTCAACACCCCTCTGTCAGTATTGGATAGATCAAGAAGGCAGAAAATCATTAAAGGTATGGTTGACCTGAAAGGGACCATCGATCACCTGGATCTAATTGACATTTATAGAATACTTCATGAATCAACAATGAAACGCACATTCTTTCCAAGTTCACAGTAGACGCTCACCACCATAGACCATTTTCGGAAGCATAAAAACATCTTAAAGATTTGAAATATTTGGAATCATACAAACTCTGTTCTCAGATTTGGAATTAAACTAGAAATTACTGATAGAATGATAGATGCAAGATGCAAATATCCAGAGATTAAATAATACACATCGAAGGGTAAAGGAAGAGATCTTGAAACATTTTTTAGAAACTAAACTAAATAAAAATGAGATGCAACTCATCAAAATCTCAAAAATAGTGTTAAATGCATATCTTAGACTATACAAAAGATCTAAAACCAATCTTCTCTTATCTCACATTAAGAAACTAGAGAGAGAAAAGGCAATTTAAGCTTAAAACAGAAACAAAAATATCATAAAGAAACAGAGCAGAAATCAATGAAATTAAAATCAGGAAACAAAAGAAAAAATGACAAAATTAAAGGTTAGTTTTTTGGAAAAAAAAGATCAATAAAATTGATAATCCCTATGTAACCAAGAAAGAGGTAACAAATTATGAATCAGTTCGGTTCAGTCACTCATTCGTGGCTGACTCTTTGCAACCCTATGCGCTGGGGCACGCCAGGCTTCCCTGTCTATCACCAACTCCCAGAGCTTGCTCAAACTCATGTCCATCAAGTCGGTGATGCCATCCAACCATCTCATCCTCTGTCATCCCCTTCTCCTCCTGCCCTCAATCTTTCCCAGCATCAGGGTCTTTTCTAATGAGTCAGCTCTTTGCATAAAGTGGCCAAAATATTGGAGCTTCAGCCTCAGCATCAGTCCTTCCAATGAATATTCAGGACTGAATTTCTTTTAGGATTGACTGGTTTGATCTATCATGGGTAAAATTAATTATTGGTCAGAACATAAAGTGGTATGGCCACTTTGGAAGACAGTTTAGAAGTTAAGACAAAGTTAAACGCATTGTCTTACCAGATGATCCAGTAAACGTAAATGTATTTGCAGGTGTTTTCTCAACTGATATGAAAATCTATGTCTGTGAAGAAAGAAAGCATTCATGCAAAAGTTTATAGAAGCTTTATTACCCAAAACTGGAAGCAAACAAGATAGTCTTCAATAGATGATTAGGCAAACAAAATGTGATCGATCTATTTAATTAAAACTATCACTCAACAATGAAGATAAATCATCTATCAAGTCACAAATAGACAAGGATAAATTGTAAATGTATATTTCTAAGTGAAGGAAGTCAGTCTGAAGAGGCTCCATACAGTACGATTCCAATTATGTGATATTTTGGTAAAGGTAAAACTGTAGAGACAGGCAATATATCAAAGTTTGCCATGTGTCAGGGAGTAAAGGTGAGGATTGAACAGGTGAAGTACTGGGTATTCTTTTGGGACAATGAAACTATTTTGTATTACATGGTCATGTGGAAAGGTACTAGGTAGGGTTGGAATGACCAGGATGAAATTTTGTTTAGCTTAACAGATGCAAATTGTTACATATAGAATTATATATGTGTGTATATATACATGGATTAGTATACACACATCTATTTCCTTGATCTATCAGAACCAACAGCACCACAGCAGAAACCAGGGCACCTCGCATCCGGATCTGGTTTTCCAAATGCTGTTCTCCATGAAAGGAACCAGGGCTTCTTGGAGAAATGGCCTATGTGAGTGTGGAGGCAGGAGATACAGACGATGTTCGTGAAGCTTCTTGCAGTGCCAGAGAGTAAGTCCTGAACGTGGACAAACCTTGAACCTGCAGGACGTAACAGCAAGTGGAACAAGCCAGAGGGAGAAAGACGGACGCTGCATGGTCTCACTTACAAGTGGAGCCCGGAAACGCCGGACTTGTGGGGACTGAGAGCAGAACTGTGGTTTCCGGAGGCTACGATCCACAGAGTCAGAACTACGGTTTTCCCAGCAGTCATGCACAGATGTGAGAGTTGGACCATAAAGAAGGCTGAGCACTGAAGAACCGATGCTGTCTAATGGTGGTGCTGGAAAAGACTCTTGAAAGTCCTTTTGGCTGAAAGTAGATCCAACCAGTCCATCCTAGAGGAAATCAACCCTGAATATTCATTGGAAGGACTGATGCTGAAGCTGAAGCTCCAGTACTTTGGCCATGTGATGTGAACAGCCAACTCGTTGGAAAAGACCCTGATGCTGGGAAAAATTGAGGGCAGGAGAAGAGGGTGACAGAGGATGAGATGGTTGGATGGCTTTACTGATTCAATGGACGTGAACTTGGGCAAATTCGGAGATGGTGAGGGACAGGGAAGCCTGGTGTGCTGCGGTCCATGGGGTCTTGAAGAAACAGACATGACTTTGTGACCGAACAGCAACAACAAAGAGTGATGGAAACGATTCTGAAACAGCCAGCATCCGTTAAGACTACATAACAAGAGTCGGCGTAAGACTTAACTCGATAATTACACAGATATTTTGAAACCTTATTCAGAATCATTTATTCCCCAAATAAACAAGTTATATTAGTCTATTTTATTGTTATACTAAAATATCTATTACATTATAGTATGCTGTTATACGAAAATGACTAAAGATATTTATAAAATTGTAATCTCTAGCTCCAGGAGTATAATTGGTAAAATATTCCTCATCACAATTACGAAGATTGTTTTTATAACTTGCACAGTCCAAAAATTACAGGACTAGGTACTTGGAAATTAACCTGAAATTTGATTTGTAGATCGAAAGGTCTAGAGCAAGAAGGTATGTCAGTAAAGCAAAGAAATAAGCTGCTGGGAGATGGTTCACAACTCCCGATGGGATAGATGGCTGTGCCCACTGCACAGATGGCACAAAGGGTGCCCGAGCCCAGCAGCTGCTCAGCTCAGATGGGAACCCCACACAGGGCATGGGGACCAGAGGGGGCTCACCGGATCAGGGAATGTCCTTGCCTTTGCTATTGAAGCGTGTCCGGGTGGAAGTCACCTGTGGGCTGGAGCTGAGGAGGTGGTGTCTCCTTGGTGGACCTTTTGTAACTTTTATTGGAGTACACTCATGCATGTTCAGTCAAGCCCGACTCTTTGCAAACCCATGGACTATACCCTCCAGGCTCCTCTGTCCATGGGATTCTCCAGGCAAGAATACTGGAGTGGGTTGTCATTTCCTTCTCCAGGGGATCTTCCTGACCCAGGGATTGAATCTGTATCTCTTGTGTTGCCTGCATTGCAGGCAGATTCTTTACCACTGTGCCACCCAGGAAGCCCTTATTGAAGGGCAGTTAATTTAAAGCAGTTTGTTAGTTTCAGACATCCAGCAGAGTGATTCATTTATAGTTATATAGCTGTCAACACAACAGGCTGGCCTCACTCCCTGGTGCTGGCGGTCACCCAGTCACACATATACATTTAAAGTACGTGTTGTTTTCCATGACAGGTTATCACAAGACACTGAATATAGTTCCTTGTGCTTTACAGCAGGCCTTTGTTGTTTGTCCATTTTGTGTACAGAAGTGTGCATCTGCTCATCACAAATCCTATTTATCCCTCCTCCTCTTTCGCCTTTGGTGACCATGTTTGTTTTGTGTCTGTGAGTCTATTTCTGTTTTGAAAGTTCATTTGTATCATTTTTTTTTTTATATTCCACATGTAAGTGACATCATACAAGTAAATCATACAGCATTTGCTTTCCTCTGTTTGACTTACTTTATCTAGTATGATAATCTCTAGGTCTATCCATGTTGCTGCAAATGGCATTATTTCAACCTTTTTTATGGCTGAGTAATATTCTGTTGTGTGTCTATATATCATATGTACATATCATACCATATTATATCATATGATATATCACATACCCTTTATGCATTCTTCTGCTGATGGACACTTAGATTGCTCCCATGTCTGGCTGTTGTGAATATTGCTGCTGTGAACATAGGGATACATGCATCTTTTCCAGGTAGAGTCTTACCTGGATATGTGCCCAGGCGTGGGACAGCTGGGTCACATGGTAGCTCTATTTCTAGTCTTTTGAGGAACCCCCACACTGTTCTGCATAGCCGCAGTATCAATTTACAATCCCGCCAACAGTGGAGGCGGGTTCCCTTTCCTCCACATCCTCTCTGGCGTTTACTGTTTGTAGACTTTCTGATGGTGACCGTTACAACTGGTGTGAGGTGGTACCATTGTAGTTTTGGTGAGCATTTCTCAGAGTTGTCTTCTCTGATGGACCCGCTGGCAGCTCTGGAATCCCAGTCAGCCTTGGGTGTCTGCCCCAAGGAGCCCCCGGAGGCCCTTTGCCAGCGTGAGGAGGTCAGCCTACAAGAGGCCATCCGCGCCTTGAGCTGCCAGCTCCAGGCTGTGAGGCCAGCCTGTCGCAAAAACCTTCACAGATGAAGAGTTATGTAAAAGTGTGCTGAAAGCCATAAAGTATTAAAGAAACGTGAGGTATTATGAGGTCTGGCATTTAATACAACATCATTAAAGCTGTTACAGTTTATTTTTAATTTTATAAGCTAAGCTAATGCCTGTCTAATTTTGAAATGTTTCCCAAACCACTGTAGTGAGTATATAAAAGGCTAAAATGATGGAAAGTGTGCGCCTTGGAGCTCCGTGGGGGAAGGGGCTGTATAAATCCCGGGGACGGCTTCCCTCCACCAGTGCATGCTGGGAAAATCCCACCTGCAGCAGGAGCCCTGTGAGCTGACAGAGGCTTTCTTTTTCCCACAGTTTAGGGCAGGTAACGACACAGCTTGGGAGACGAAGAGGTTTCTTCTGAGCAGCTGAGTAGGGGGCCCGAGTTCTCACCGCTCCAGAAAAGAGGTCTCGGTTCCTCCCTCTGGGTGGTTAATCCAGTTTTGCATGCAATTTGGTTCCAGAGTTTTTGAGTCCCAGACAAGCCAGAAGAAGGGGCTCCGAGGTGAGGTGTGCTGTGAAGACACGCAGGAGCCGGAGGAGAAACTCAGGACATGACGGAAACAGAACAGAGAACTAGCAGCACCCGTGGGCGGAGCCCCTCCAACCCATGCAGCTTTCAGCTCGCCGAGAGCGTGGGACTAAAGCTGGCTAACTTTGATCCGTCGAATCCTGGACTCTCCAAAGGGTAATTGCACTGGATAAGCTAGGCTTCGGTAGCCTTTAATCCTCGGAAATGCTCTTCTCGCCAGCGTTTGTGGTGAAAATGTCTCGAGTGTGCTGCCTGCATCTTGGTCTTCCCAGAGGCCATGCCCATCTCTAGATGAGACAGTCTCCCATGTGGCTCCGGGAGGCCCAGCCAGAGGGGGAGGACCTGGGGGGCTCTGGCACATCCAGGAGCAGATGGACAACCTGTTCCAGGTGCCAGGAGGAGTGACAGAGCAGGAGCCCAGCCCCAGACACTGTCCTGGGTCCCTGTGCCACTTCTGGGGTGTCTGGAAGCTGGCACTCAGCAGTGAGTCCTTTGCAAGGTCCACCATGGGAACCAACTCCTCCAGGAAGGCCCCCAGGGATGGGAGCATGTGGATGATCAGATTACCTCGGACTGCAAGGGTGCCCTCCAGTTTTCCAAGGAGACAGGGAGGTACTGTGAGTCTCCGTCTCTGAGTCTCTCTGTGGACACACAGGAGGCGGTGTTGCACGTGGCCCTGTTGGAGTGATCTGGAACTAGGGGAGGGGACAGTCACCCAGCACCGTGTCCCCGTTACAGTGACATCAGCTGTCACTCAGTCACTCAGTGGCGATGCTGTCAGCTGGGACGTACAGTGGCGAGCCACCCAGAGCCCTGGCCCCTGGGTCACGGGACCCCCCAAAACAGCCAGCTCCACCCCCCTCCCCATCAAGTCCTGGAGCGTCCACACGCCAGCAGGCGGCCAGCCCCGGCCTTGGCAAGCACTGTGTGTCTCGTCTTCATTACAGAGAAAAAATAGGACTTCCTGGAGATTTGCTGCGAGAACGAAATGAGCTAATCCCCATCAGCCCCTTCGCCCGAGTCTGGCACGGAGTGCTAAATAAATATTAACTAATACTAATGTGGTTCTTGCTGGGTTTATGAAGGAGACACGTGCTGAATAAATAAGGAAAGAAACACATGGCCACACGTCGGCGGAGGCAGGGCGGGGAGAAGCCAAGGAAGGCTCCCGGGGTGAGACCCCGACGGCAGCGTCCCCCTGCCCCTCCCTCTTTCGTGATCCGCGTATCTGTGTTGGCCTGTGCCCCCAGCTCAGGACGGGGGTCTCCAGCTCTCCACCAGCGCTGCCTGGAGCCCAGCAGAGCCCCAGGGGCAGTGGCCGCTCAGCAAGGATTTATGAATGAGCTTGAAAGAGAAGAGGCTGCAGGACAGAGGGGCCCCTGGGCAAGCGGACTCCAGGCTGAGGTGTCCCGCCGGGAACTCAGACCGCAGAGAGCAGGTCTCTAGGGGGGCGTGAAGCCCCCTCCCATGACCTTGTGTCAAGGCCACAGTGACATCGCCATCAGGAGAAGCGGGAAGGGCTCCTGGCCCCAGGTCTGTGGGGGTCCGAGCAGCAGAGTCAGCATTTGCCGTCAAGCAAGAGGGCAGGGCCCCCCAGGCTGGGCTGCTGCGGAGGCCTGGCCAGGAAGAGCGAGGCCCCTGGGGGCTCCCCCCGGTGGGGAGGTGGGCCCAGGCCGCTGCCGGGGCATCAGGATGGAGTGGCCTCTGCAGGACTGTGCCTGGACGTCTACCCCGGACAGCAGGAAAGGGTCTCCCCTCGCAGGAGAGTGGCCAATAAGCTTCCAGTGGGAAGGGGGAGTGGGCATGAGGCCAGGCTGGGGCTGCAAGAACACGGGACACAGCTGAGCCCCACAGGGAGACGTGGGGTCTCGGCACCCCTGGGCGGTGGGTGTCCCATGGTGGGCGGGTGCCCAGTTTAGCATCCGTGTGTCTCAGTGTCGTGGCCCGACAGACGGGGCCCTGGGGGCCCCAGGGCACACGTGTAAAGCACCCCCGGGTGCCTACACACAGTAGGCAGTCAGCCAGTGTTCCTGGAAGCTTGGCAGGAGGCCCACCCTGACCTGCGGTACCAAGCCTGTGGAGGGGCGTCATTGTCCCCAGGAATTTGCACAGATGTTCTGGTTGGCCCCATCCGAGGGTACAGGGAAGCCCCTCGTTTTCAGCACAGAAGGAGGGGATGGTGGGTCACACCCCGCCAGCATCCCTGGCTGCAGAGCAGCCCCCGATGGCTGTTACCTGGCAACTCAGAACACTGAGATGGCAGGAAGGAGTTTAGAAATGATGCCATGAGGTGAGGTAATTCCCAGGCAGGGCAGACTTGGAGACAACAACACGCCCACTCTCCTGCTGGCCGCCACCCCCTGCCCTCAGCGAGTGACCACTGCCGACACTGGCTGCACCGTTTGTGTCAGAAGAACATGCTGCAGTGACCGGAGCCTCGCTGATTCGCACACCCCTCCTTGCCGAGCCACCTGCCCTGGATCGCGCGCCTGCTTCTCAAAGGCCTACTGAGAGCTCCATCACACCTCCCTCCCTCCGTCTGCCATCGACTCCTGCTTCCTGAGCCCTTCCTGCTCTCTGCCAGAAACCAAGAGAGGTCCTCTCTGGTCCTGCTGAGCGACGTCCAGGGACGCTCCCTGTGACCAAGTGCCCAGACCTCAGTGTAGTTTGACAAACCCTTAATGAGCACCTACCGTGTGCCAAACTCAGGGCCAGGCCCACGGATCCAGACTGAGTGGACGGCTGCTCCTCGGGGACACGGCCAGTCTCCTGGGGAGGCAGATGCCCCGGGGCAGGAAGAGACACAGAAGATCCACGTGTGTGATTCGGGGGGCTGCTGCTCCAAAGGGCCACAGAATTCGACGTCTATTCACTTGTGGTCTGGAGGACAGACGTCTGAATCCAGGGGTCAGCAGGGCTGGTTCCTTCTGAGACTCCCAGGGAGACTCTGCCCAGGCCTGTGCCCACCTCTCGGTGCCCCAGGACCTGGACAGCCCTTGGCTTGCAGATGCCTGAACCCCTCTTCTGCTGTGTCCCTGTCTCCTCTCCTGTGGCCTGTAACGACACAGGTGCTTGGATTTAAGATCCAAGTCAAATCCAGGAGGATCTTGTTACAAGACCCCTCCCTGAATGGCATCTGCAAAGACCATGGCTCCGAATAAGATCGCACTCTAGATAGTGTGACATACCTTTTGGGGCCACAATTGAACCCACTATGGGTGTGAGATCATGAGGGGGGTTTGCTGAGCACAGAGTAAATGGGAGAGGGGCAGCCATGTCCCAGGGCAAGGAGGAGCCAGGGGTAGACTCTGGCCAAGCTGAGATCAACACCCCGCCACCTTCACTTCCGGGCCAGCATCCAGTGTGGCCCGGGTTTGGAGCTGGACTGTCCAGGGGTTTGCTCTGGTCCTTGTTTCTCCCAGGATGAGGATGTGTCCCTTAGAGACAGCCCTACACTGCTGGACGGTAAAATTTCCGTTTCCTATGGAGCTATTGGCTGAGAAGAGAAACAAAATCCTACCAGCCTAGCAGGATCCTACAGTGTGATGGGTCCCCAGGACGGGCCCGAGAGGAATATAAACCGGGTGAGAGGCAGTGGGCCTCAGCTCCTCATCTGTGATCAAGCAGAGCTGTTGGAAGCTTCAGGGGACCCAATCTTCTTGAGATTCTTACAGTGGAGGTGACAAATAGACTCAAGGGATTAGATCTGGGAGACAGAATACCTGAAGAACTATGGACAGAGGTTCATAATGTTGTACAGGAGGCAGTGACCAAAACCATCCCCAAGAAAAAGAAAGGCAAGAAAGCAAAGTGGTTGTCTGAGGAGGCTTTACAAGTAGCAGAGAAAAGAAGAGAAGTGAAAGGTGAGGGAGAAAAGGAACCATATACCCATCTGAACGCAGAGTTCCACAGAATAGGAAGGAAGATAAGAAAGCCTTCTTAAGTGAACACTGTACAAAAATAGAGGGGAAAAAAGCAGAATGGGAAAGACTAGAGATCTCCATGAGAAAATGAGAGATACCAAGGGAACATATCATACAAGAACGGGCACAATAAAGAATGGAAATTGTTAGGACCTAACAGAAGCAGAAGATATTAAAAAGGGGTGGGAAGAATACAGATGTGAGAGTTGGACTATAAAGAAAGCTGAGCGCCAAAGAGCTGATGCTTTTGAACTGTGGTGTTGGAGAAGACTCTTGAGAGTCCCTTGGACTGCAAGGAGATCCAGCCAGTCCATCCTAAAGGAGATCAGTCCTGGGTGTTCATTGGAAGGACTGACGTTGAAGCTGAAACTCCAATACTTTGGCCACCTGATGCGAAGAGCTGACTCATTTGAAAAGACCCTGATGCTGGGAAGGATTGAGGCTGGGAGGAGAAGGGGATGACAGAGGATGAGATGATTAGATGGCATCACCGACTCAATGGACATGAGTTTGAGTAAACTCCAGGAGTTGGTGATGGACAGGGAGGCCTGGCATACTTCAGTCCATAGGGTCACAAAGAGTCAGACACAACTGAGCAACTGAATTGAACTGAACTGGCAAAAACACATAGAAGAATTACACACAAAAAAGTCTTAAAGAACCAGATAGCCATGATGGTGTGATCACTCACCTAGAGACAGACATTCTGGAATGTGAAGTCCAGTGGGTCTTAGGAAGCATCACTATGAACAAAGATAGTGGAGGTGATGAAATTCCAGTTGAGCTATTTCAAATCTTAAAAGATGATGCTGTGAAAGTGCTGCACTCAATACGCCAGCAAATTTGGAAAACTCAGCAGTGGCCACAGGACTGGAAAAGGCCAGTTTTCATTCCAATCCCAAAGAAAGTTCAAACTACCACACAATTGCACTCATTTCACCTGGTAATAAGGTTATGCTCAAAATGCTTAAAGCTAGGTTTCAGCAGTACATGAACTGAAAACTTTCAGACATACAAGCTGGGTTTAGAGAAGGCAGAGGAACCAGAGATCAAATTGCTAACATTTGTTCAATCATAGAGAAAGGAAAGGAATTCAAGAAGAACATCTACTTCTGCTTCATTGACTACACTAAAGCTTTTGATCACAATAAACTGTGGAAAATTCTTAAAGAGGTGGGAATATCAGACCATCTTACCTGTCTCCTGAGAAACCTGATTGCAGGTCAAGAGGCAACAGTTAGAACTGAACATGGAATGACTGTTTCAAAATTGGGAAAGGAGTATGACAAAGTGTATGCTGTCACCCTGTTTATTTAACTTCTATGCAGACCACATCATGCTGGAGGAAGCACAAGCTAGAATCAAGATTTCTGGGAGAAATATCAACAACCTCAGGTATGCAGATAATACTGCTCTAATGGCAGAAAGTGAAGAGGAACTAAAGAGCTTCTTGATGAGGGTGAAAGAGGAGAGTGAAAAAACTGGCTTAAAACTCAACATTCAGAAAAACTAAGATCATGGCATCTATCACTTCATGGAAAATGCAAGGGAAAAAGTGGAAGCCGTGACAGATTTTATTTTCTTGGTCTCCAAATTCACTGCAGATAGTGACTGCAGCCAGGAAATTAAAAGATGCTTTCTCCTAGAATAGAGCAAGATGAGAGGATGAGATGGTTGGATGGCATCACCAACTAGATGGACATGAGTTTGAGCAAACTCCAGGAGTTGGTGGTGGACAGGGAAGCCTGGTGTGCTGCAGTCCCTGGGATCGAACAGGGTCAGACGTGCCCGAGCGACTAAACACCGCCAGGGTAGAGCCGTGCTGTCCAGGCCTCTGCATCGCCAGGATGGCCACCCCGGGCCATGGAAGGACGTGTGGAGAAGTGCTGGTCATTGGAAGTGAAGCTGGACCTGTTCTCTGTGCCCCATTAACATGTGAGGCGTTCAGTCGTGTCCGACTCCTTGTGACCCTGTGGACTCGCCAGGCGCCCCTGTCCATGGGAGTCTCCAGGCAAGAACACTGGAACGGGTTGCCGTTCCCTCCTCCAGGGGATCTTCCCCACCCAGGAACTGAACCCACAGCTCCTGTGTCTCCTGCACTGGTTGGCGCGTTCTTTACCACTGGGTCACTGGGGAAGCCTCTGTGCCAGTGCTGAATGAAATCTTGGAGACAGAATTTGGGCTGAGTTAGAAAAGGAAAGCTCTACTTCTTTGCCAGGCAGAGGGGGCCAAAGTTGGCTGGTGCCCTCAAACCTGTGTGTCCTGACCTAGAAAGGGGAGTGAGGCAGTCAAGGTTCAAAGAGGGCGTGGTCAGCTCAGGGACTTTCTTCTGATTGGTTGGTGGTGAGGTCGGCCGGAGTCAGCATCATCAGCCTCCTGGTTCCCCCAGGTCTGGAGTCCATGTGCTGGTGGGCAGCAGACCGTCAACTTCTCAGCCTGGTAGGGGTTTCAGGATCTGCAGAAGAGCTCAAAGCTATTGTTCTGTGTGTCCTTTGAGGAGGAACCAGGCCGTGTCCCCAAGCTGTACCGTTGTTTCCTGACCACCCCCGCCTTGTTTCTGAAGCCCCTCCCGTCCGTGATCGGCTCCTGTTGAACCTGCTGCTGGAACTCAGGGAAGGTCAAGGGGGCTGAACGAACCTATTTCCTATAATGCAGAAACAAGTGACACAGAAAGGCTTTTGCGCCCAGGACTCCCACAGGGCTGTTCTGGGTTTCAAAAGTGCTGTGTAAATGCCAAGAAGTGATGGAAATATTCAGCTCAAAAGGAAGGAGCTCAGAACAGGGTCACACCATGGAGCCTGTGGGTCCCAGGGCCTGGAGGAGGTGTGGGAGGAGGTGCTGTCCTTGAGGACGGTGGAGGGCCATCTGCCCGGGCGGAGAACAGGGACACGGGTGCCCCTGCCCTGCACCCCGACCCTGGCCCCAAGCTCTGACCCTCGCATGGCCTTGCTCATTGCCTCACCCTCTCTCCCCGGGACACCCTTCTCCTCCCCCGGCTCAGGGGGTGGTTCAGGTGGCCCCTCTCTGCCTTTTCTGCCCACAGAGCTGGTATCTGAGATTTTTCCTTGTTGATTCCCATCCAGGATGTGGGGCCTGTCTGTCTCCCCACAAAGGTCCTGGCACAGCAGACACTCAGCAAATACCTGCAGGGTGAAGGGCACAGTTCTGGGACCCTTGTCTTGGTACCACTGAACCACCTTTCATAAGACAAACTTGAATTTTCCAGGGATGCGTGTGGAGGTCTAGGCAGGGTGATGGCCATTCAGGGTCTTGAATGTCCCTTCCTGCGGTCCAAGAGGGAAGGGCGCCAACCCCAGGGCAGGCCCCGGCCCCCTGAGCTCTCAGCAAGGAGGGCGACCACCACACCGACGTCCCCAGGACGGCCCCTGACTCTGCCCGGTGATCCCCTCAGATCCTGGGAGGCCCTGGGGCAGGAGGCATCCACAGGGCGCCCAGCTAGGTCGTTGGAGACCTGAGAAGGGGCGGAGGTGACGTAACGGAGCAGGACTCTGCTGGACCTTCCCAGGACGGACCTTCCGCCTTATCCTCTGCTGTAGCTCCTAGCTGGAGTACCTAACTGGTAGTGGTTGATGCAGTTATTTTGCTTTGCAGACGTGAAAAGCTGCCCTCCCCCAGTGGAAGACGTTAACTACTTGAGGACCCTGAACGCGTAGCCCCAGGTCTCCGGGAGCCTAGAGGCTGATAAAGTTAACCCAACGTGCGTGACCTGATCACAGACTCTGCGATGCCCTCTCCATCATCTGACTTTTAAAAATGTTTTATCGAAACCCTTCTGAGAGCTCGAGGCTTTTTAGGACATAAGCCACCCGTCCCCTTGCAGGGCTCTGCAATAAACCTTCCTCTACTCCAAACTCCGATGTTCCAGTTTGTTTGGCCTCACTGTGCCATGGACACACGAACTTGTTGTTAACAGGAAGCTGTGTCCTCCCGGCTCCCGTGGGCTGAGCCGGTAGCCCTTGGTGATCAGGAGGGTTTGCGGGAGCCCTGAACAAAGTGACACTCCTGTGCTCAGGGGCACCCTTGGGCCCCGCACGGCCAGGGAAGTCTGAAGGCAGATGGGGGCATCCGGCCACCCTGCCTCTGAGGAGGTGAGGCCAGTGAGGTCTCTGTTGCCCAAACTGTCCACTTCCAGCTTCCATCCTTTTCAGCTTGGGCTGCAAGTGGGATGGATTCTAACACAGGAGAGAAGCCACCCACCACACACTGAGTCCTGAGCATTTTCTTTTGCAATTTGTCTGGTTCGTTCATAGGAGGTGGTCATCGTTGTCCTTCATTTGAGACGGGAGCAGACCAGAGTTTAGAGAAGCAGAAGTCGGTGGCTTGTCCAGGGTCTGCTCGGTCCTGCCGCCCCTTCAGAGCTAGCTCTCCCCTCCCCACACCCGGCTTCTTCTCTCTGATCCCCTTGGCAGGTGACCTTGCCGGTCCTTCAGGTGGGGCCGTGCGGGCCGGGATGGGGACCACGTCCCCAGCAAGCTCTCCGTGAGGGCTGGTGCCCTGGCTGGGGAGGGCTCACTTGTCCCCCACCCCCCAGTTCACAGCCAAGCAGAGAGCCTGCTGTGGCTGTGAATGTGGGTTTTGTCTACGCTGCCTTTTCATATTAGAGAAAACTTGTCACATCTCTCACACGTTGTCACTGAAGCCTCATTACTCTAAAATGTCACTTCACTTAGGAGCATCATTATGCAGGAACATATGTTGCCCATGACAGGGATTGCAGGAAATTTGAAAAGATGTGATTTTTTTTTCGAAAGCCGCATTTTAGCAGGGACCGAGTCAACATTTTGACATCTAGGAGAGACTCAGAAGTGGATGGATGTCTTGCTAATCTCCTCGCAGGCTTCAAGAGCGCATTTTAGGCCTGGAGAAGTCACTGCTCTCCAGAAAGATGGTGCTGGATCCATGGATCGCCAGGTGGGAGAAGGGGGCTGGGCCAGCAGCAAGGGTCACTTCCTGTCCAGCAGGGCCCTCAGCCCAGCTTGGTTCCCGGGCTCTTTGGAGGAAACACAGCTTCCTGCAGTGGCATTTGGGTGCCTTATTTCCTCAGGCAGACAAGCTTCTGAAATTGCGTTTTTCATTTCAGGAGCAGAGTTGAGGGGCAGGGGAAGGACACGGCGGGGTCTTTAGTCACTTTGGTTTGGAAAAGAGCTGGTAGTTATCTGACCCCTAATTCACTCCATGGACCACTGTCCATCGTGTGAGAAGCTTGGTTGGCAAGTAACTGAAAGGTGCCTGTGGTCCAGGGCTGCCCATGGCAATGGGGTCACAGGGCCCAGGGGCACCAGGAGAATGGAGCGGGTGTCCTTGCAGGAGCCCCAGGGGGCAATGTCCCCACCCCCACCTGGGAACCGGGATGCAGACCACTGGGTCCCCGCCAAGAAGCACAGGGTCCCCGGAGCCCACGTGAGTGAGGCTGGCGTGGAGGGAGGAGCCACCCTTGAGGGCTGATCTGGGTCAGCGGGAGGAGCAGGCCGGTGCTGCCCTGGGACACCTAGGCCCAAGCACCTGCCCCCCGCGGCCCGCTCTCTCTAACGGGCCCGTCACAGGCACCGCCCTCATCGTCACCCCTTGCTCACACCCCTCCTCCGCTGCCGAGCAATCCTCAGGAGGCCCAGACCGGGTACCTTGTCGATCACTGGAGTACCCAGCGCAGCACCCAGGACACAAGGGTTAATTAACATTTATTAGATACGTGGTCAGGGAGCTTAAGCATTAGAAAAAACCTCATTCAACATGTGTAAATGAACAAGGAATAAAAATGACAAAAAATTAATGACTCTGTGTAAAAGAAAAAGCTAGAAGCAAGGAAAGATGCCAGAGGAAGCCTGTGGGTGGGTGTGGCCAGGGCCCCCGCGTGCCTGGCTGGGCCTGACTGAGGGGGCTCTGGGCCAACGGGTGCTTCTTCTACAAGGCTCCCCACCCACCCTTCACCAGCTTCATGCGATCCAGCTTTAAAACAATCTTTTTTTTTTTAATTTTCTGGGCCATTATTAAAATATAGCTAAATTACAAACTTGTACTCAAGAAGAAAATGTCTCTTTTCATATATAAAATTTATAGAGTCAATTAACAGTTATTTCATTAGTGATCTTAATCATCCAAAATAGCTGTGGGATGTAGACCAGCATCTACGGCAGATCTCTAAACCCTGCTGGTCACTGTCCTCTGCTCTCCAGGCCTCTGAGCCGGCCCATGGGGCTGGCCGTAACTCCCCCCGCTTTGTGGGGAGAAGCGATAAAGCCCTGTGCTCACTTATACATGGAATAGTCACTGTTTAGTCCTTTCTGTAAGGTGTTCTTGTGTGTTTCCATTTTGGCCGCTCCAAAACTTAAAAAAAATTTTTTTTTAATTAAGCTTGTTTATAGGACATGCCAGATCAGAGAAATGTTTTATTTTCTGTAATTGACTTTGCTTCAGGGATCGTGGGAGGAAGAGGATGAAACCTTCTTTTTAGAGACGTCATTCATTAATCCAGGGCTCCCCCAGTGGCTCAGATGGTAAAGAATCTGCCTGCAAAGCAGGACACCCGGGTTCAATCTCTAGGTTGGAATGATCCCCTGGAGAAGAGAACGGCTACCCACTCCAGTATTCTTGCCTGGAGAATTCCATGACCAAAGGAGCCTGGTGGGCTACAGTCCGTGGGGTCGCGAGGAATTGGACATGACTAAGCGACTTACACTTTACTTCTCCGCTTTCGTTTATCCAGAGAGCGTTTGCAGAGGACAGTCTGTGTTCAGCCTGGGGAGTGTGAGGAAGGGAGGGAGGAAGCATCTCCTTATGGCAGGAAGGGCAGGTGGGGTCTGGGACGTGGGGGGCTCATGGTGGGGGTCCCACTGAGGGTCCTGGAAACTGACAGCAACTCTTCCTCAGTGTTTACCTGGACAGACACCATCTAAGGCCTTCATGGGCGTTTTCTCCCATAAGCCTCATCATAGCACTCTGGGTCGTTTCTATCTTTTATGTGCATTTTGAAAACCAGGAAACTAAGGCCCAGAGATGTTCAGAACTCGCCAGTGGGAGCCACGTAGCTGGGGAGGGGTGGGCTCTGGGTTAGAAGCAGGGCAGGTTGTTTGACGGTGATGGCTCATTTCACCTGCCAACCTGGCCACGGGGTGCCCAGATGTTGCACTAGTTCCAGATGAGATTAGTATTTTAACCCTAGACTGAGTAAAGCAGATTATCCTCCCCGGGGGAAGGGAGGGCACTAATCCAGTCTATTGAAGGCCCGGATAAAGCAAAAAGCATGTGAAGTGCTTCATATCAATAGACAGAGGAAAATCAAACCCAGGGAGCGCCGCCTGCCTGGTTTAAGCGCACAAGGGCTGACTGACTTACATCCCACATGCGCTATTCCTCCTGTAAGAAGTCACGTCTCTCCCTTTTCACAGACCTGCCCACTGCGTTTCTCTCTTAAGCAGTCTATACACTTATTTATCCAAAGAAGCCAAGGAAAGTGTTCGGTGTCTCATTTTCAGTTCACAAGCCGTCTTCTGCTGTATTTGGGGTCAGACGACACATTTCCTTTCTCCGTGTCATGTGAAAATAAGATAATTTTTTATGTCCCAACTGTTCTCCGTTCCACTCTGAGATATAGATATCTCAATGGGATTGGCGACAGGGCAGCCGAACTCTGAGCTTATCTTCATTCTGGGACGATGTAATGACATCGGAAAGATGTGGGGGGAGGCACCCAGAGGAGACTGTCATCTTCCCCTGCGCGTGAAATGAAGGGGTGGACATGCCCACCAGAGAGATGCAGGCCACCTGTATTATATATAATAAAAGAGGGTGCTAATCCAGTCTGTTGGAGGCCTGACTAAAACAAAAAGCATATGAAATGTTTAATATCAATAGACAGATGAAAGAGGGCAACTTTTAATCCTTGTAGGCTCTTCAGAGACTCTGTAGCCATTTGTACAAACATATGAATTTTATGATTTTTCAGAATAATACACATCTGATTCTTTGACAAAGCATGGCAACCTTCTAAGCCAAAGTCTCCCTTTAGGAGTTCAGTTTTCCTCAAGTAGAAGCTTCTACGTGCAACATTCTCCCCATGGTTGGGAAAGATATGTGTCTTTGTCCTGGACAGGGTGCTGATCTTCTGTGATCTTCCTATGAACATTAAGTTTCCCAACATTTTTCGATTCATATACCAGATAAGGGTTAATTTTTTAATATATCAAGAGTTCCCTACAAATAAATAAGGACCAACCCATAATAGAAAAAAATGGCCAAAAAGGTATGCATATTTCCCAGAAAAAGGTTAATCTAAATAGATCTTATACAAATTAAAAGATGCCTGAACTTATTTACAAAACAGAAATAGATCTGCAGACATAGGAAAAAAATAATACCTTACAGTTACCAAAGGGGATGGAAGGCAGATGAATTAAGAGTTTGGCTTTAACATATACACACAATTAGTGGAGAAATAACTCCAGAAAGAATGAAGGGATGCAGCCAAAGCAAAAACAACACCCAGTTGTGGATGGAACTGGTGACAGAAGAAAGGTCCGATACTGTAAAGAGCAATATTGCACAGGAACCTGGAATGTTAGGTCCATGAATCAAGGCAAATTGGAAGTGATCAAACAGGAGATGGCAAGAGTGAACATTGAAATTCTAGGAATCAGCGAACTAAGATGGACTGGAATGGGTGAATTTAACTCAGATGACCATTATATCTACTACTGTGGGCAAGAATCCCTTAGAAGAAATGGAGTAGCCATCACAGTCAACAAAAGAGTCCAAAATGTATTACTTGGATGCCATCTCAAAAACTACAGAATGATCTCTGTTCATTTTCAAGGCAAGCCATTCAATATCACGATAATTCAAGTCTATGCCCTGACCAGCAACACTGAAGAAGCTGAAGCTGAACAGTTCTATGAAGACCTACAAGATCTTCTAGAACTAACACCCAAAAAAGATGTCCTTTTCATTATAGGGGACTGGAATGCAAAAGTAGGAAGTCAAGAAACACCTGGAGTAACAGGCAAATTTGGCCTTGGAGTACAGAATGAAGCAGGGCAAAGGCTAATAGAGTTCTGCCAAGAGAACACAGTGGTCATAGCAAACACCCTCTTCCAACAACACAAGAGAAGACTCTACACATGGACATCACCAGATGGTCAACACAAAAATCAGACTGATTATATTCTTTGCAGCCAAAGATGGAAAAGTTCTATACAGTCAGCAAAAACAAGCCCAGAGCTGACTGTGGCTCAGATCATGAACTCCTTATTGCCAAATTCAGACTTAAATTGAAGAAAGTGGAGAAAATCACTAGACCATTCAGGTATGACCTAACTTAAATACCTTATGACTATACAGTGGAAGAGACAAATAGATTTAAGGGACTAGATTTGATAGACAGAGTGCCTGATAAACTATGGACGGAAGTTCATGACATTGTACAGGAGACAGGAATCAAGACCATCTCCAAGAAAAAGAAATGCAAAAAAACAAAATGACTGTTTGAGAAGGACTTACAAATAGCTGTGAAAAGAAGGGACGTGAAAAGCAAAGGAGAAAAGGAAAGATATACCCATTTGAATGCAGAGTTCCAAAGAATAGCAAGGAGAGATAAGAAAACCTTCCTCAGTGATCAATGCAAAGAAATAGAGGAAAACAATAGAATGGAAAAGACTAGAGATCTCTTCAAGAAAATTAGAGATACCAAGGGGACATTTCATGCAAAGATGGGCTCAATAAAGGACAGGAATTGTATGGACCTAACAGAAGCAGAAGATATTAAGAAGAGGTGGCAAGAACACACAGAAGAACTGTACAAAAAAGATCTTCATGACCCAGATAATCACGATGGTGTCATCACTCATCTAGAGGCAGACATCCTAGAATACGAAGTCAAGTGTTCCCTTAGAAAGCATCACTACTAACAAAGCTAGTGGAGGTGATGGAATTCCAGTTGAGCTATTTTCAAATCCTCAAAGATGAAGCTATGAAAGTGCTGCACTTGATATGCCAGCAAACCTGGAAAACTCAGCAGTGGCCACAGGACTGGAAAAGGTCAGTTTTCTTTCCATTCCCAAAGAAAGGCAATACCAAAGAATGTTCAAACTACCGCACAATTGCACTCATCTCAAATGCTAGTAAAGTAATGCTCAAAATTCTCCAAGCCAGGCTTCAGCAATACGTGAACCGTGAACTTCCAGATGTTCAAACTGGTTTTAGAAAAGGCAGAGGAACCAGAGATCAAATTGCCAACATCAGCTGGAGCATCAAAAAAGCAAGAAAGTTCCAGAAAAACATCTATTTCTGCTTTACTGACTATGCCAAAGCCTTTGACTGTGTGGATCACAATGAACTGTGGAAAATTTTGAAAGATATGGGAATACCAGATCAACTGACCTGCCTCTTGAGTATGCAGGTCAGGAAGCAACAGTTAGAACTGGACATGGAACAACAGACTGGTTCCAAATAGGAAAAGGAGTACGTCAAGGCTGTATATTGTCACCCTGCTTATTTAACTTGTATGCAGAGTACATCATGAGAAACGCTGGGCTGGAAGAAACACAAGCTGGAATCAAGATTGCCGGGAGAAATATCAATAACCTCAGATATGCAGATGACACCACCCTTGTGGCAGAAAGTGAAGAAGAACTAAAGAGCCTCTTGATGAAAGTGAAAGAGGAGAGTGAAGAAGTTGGCTTAAATCTCAACATTCAGAAAACTTAGATCATGGCATCCAGTCCTATGACTTCATGGCAAATAGATGGAGAAACAGTGGAAACAGTGGCTGACTTTATTTTGGGGGCTCCAAAATCACTGCAGATGGTGATTGCAGCCATGAAATTAAAAGATGCTTACTCCTTGGAAGGAAGGTTATGACCAACCTAGACAGCATATTAAAAAGCAGAGACATTACCTTTTCAACAAAAGTCCATCTAGTCAAGGCTATGGTGTTTCCAGTGGTCATGTATGGTTGTGAGAGTTGGACTATAAAGAAAGCTGAGCACCGAAGAATTGATGCTCTTGAACTGTGGTGTTGGAGAAGACTCTTGAGAGTCCCTTGGACTGCAAGGAGATCCAACCAGTCCATCCTAAAGGAGATCAGTCCTGGGTGTTCACTGGTAGGACTGATGTTGAAGCTGAAACTCCATTAATTTGGCCACCTGATGTGAAGAGCTGACTCATTTGAAAAGACCCTGATGCTGGGAAAGATTGAGGGCAGGAGGAGAAGGGGACGACAGAGGATGAGATGGTTAGATGGCATCACCAGCTCAAGGGACATCGGTTTGGGTAAACTCTGGGAGTTGGTCATGGACAGGGAGGCCTGGTGTGCTGCAATTCATGGGGTCGCAAAGAGTCGGACACAAGTGAGTGACTGAATTGAACTGAATACTATATATAAAACATGTAAACAGCAAGGACCTACTGTTTAGCACAAGGATCTATATTCAGTATATATAATAACCTATAGTGGAAATAATCTGAAAATTAATATATATATGAATTAATAATATCTGGTATATATATGTGTGTGTGTATATATATATATATATATATGTATCTGAATCAATTTGCTGTACAGTTGAGGCTAGCACAAACTGTAAATTAACTTACTTCAAGAAAAAAATTAGAAATAAAAAGATGCCCAGCCTCATGATAATAAGAGAAATGCATTTTAAATGATAGTGCAATATCACTTTCACATATAGATTGGCAGAGATCAATATATATAGACTCCAAGATTTGGTGATGGATAGTGAGTCCTGGCGTGCTGCGATTCATGGGGTCACAAAGAGTTGGACACGACTGAGTTACTGAACTGAACTGAATGATACATATCTAATAATCTAATCTATCTAATGATATATATGAACTGATAAAAATATAGAAAAGCAGGGGCTCATAAAAAAAAGAGAGAAGAACAAAAAGATATAGCAAGAGGGAATTCAGTCTCCCTGCCTCGCTGGTTTTGAGCTAGGACGCTGGTCTTCTCCTGCCTTTACTGGAACTTATACAGTTGGCTGTCCTGGTGTCCAGCTGGCAGACAGCAGATAAGGAACTCTCAGCTTCTAGGATCATTGGAACCAAATCTCTTTAATGCTTCCTGTTGCTTCTGTTCCTCTGAAGAACCCTGTTAATACATCTCTGGACTCTACACTCTTTCCTTGACACAGGAAGTCCCTAATGCGTGACAAGTATCCAGGACGCACTGGCTGATGGATGGTGTGTCTGATCAGTGGGCATGGACAGTCGTCATACCATAGCAATGACCAAGGGACAATATCAGACTGAACTCAAGAATCCGATGCTCCTTTGCAGACAGCTGTCCTCTGTTTTGTGGGACCACACAAGTTGACCGCATCCTAGATACTTTAACATTTAGTACTTTTCCCCTTCAAGCCATTGCTCTCTCTGCTACACACAGTGTCAAGAGTAGTTCAGTGGAGCAATGAAAACAAAACAGGAGGTTTGTGCTGTCAGTGAAGGTCAACATGTAGACAGGTCCCAGGAGTTGTGACAGAGGTCATAAAGTGCTTCCTAGTAGCAGAGTCCTTAAGCGTCACTTCAGTGTGGATGGAGCCCCACACAACCAGCAGCAGCTTGGATCCTCACAACAGCCTAAACCACGAGGAGGAGTGGCCAGTCCTCTCCCTCGTTGCTGTTGTTCCGTCCCTTAGCCTTGTCTGACTCTTTGTGACCCCATGGACTGCAGCACGCCAGGCTTCCTTGTCCTTCACCATCTCCCAGAGCTTGCTCAAACTCATGTCCGTTGAGTTGGTGATGCCATCCCACCATCTCATCCTCCATTGCCCCTTTCTGCTCCTGCCTTCAATCTTTTCCAGCATCAGGGTCTTTTCCAATGAGTCAGCTCTTCACATCAGGTGGCCAAAGTATTGGAACTTCAGCATCAGTATTTTTAACGAATATTCAGGACTGATTTTCTTTAGGGTGGACTGGTTGGATCTCCTTGCAGTCCAAGGGACTCGCAAGAGTCTTCTCCAACATCACAGTGCAAAAGCATCCATTCCCTTGTACCTGCTCCAAAGAGGAACAGTTTCACTAAGACCCATGCAGTCTCTGGAAGCCTCCTCCTCTCTGTGTCCTGCCCCCTTCCTTCTGTAATCCGTATCTCAGGACTTGGCGGGGGTGCGGGGCACCCCCAGACCCTGGGCCCTGGCCCTCACCCGGGACACTCACCAGCCCCCGTCAGGTCACGGTCCTTGGGGACATTCCTCTTCGGCCTCGGTGAGGCGCCTGCCCTCCCAGCCACGCTGGAGTGCTGCTGACTCAGGGCTCACCTCTAGCCCCACGTCCCTCAGCACCTAACCCAGGGGGACCCGGAAAGCAACCAAATTCCACCTACGGCCGCCTCACAGGTCCGCTCTCACTGCGGGAGCGGAGTCTCCTCCCCGTGAACGAGCCAGCCCAGAGACGCTGACTGGAACAGATGTTCCCCTGTCATCTGACAAGAGCTGCCAGCGGCCTCCTGGCATAATTCTTCACAAACAAAGCCTTCCCCTCAGATGAAAGCAAAGAGCAGCTTGCAACTCTGCTTTCCTCTGTGAAAGTTCATGGTTAAAGTGTGTACAAGGATTAGAGTGTGGGAGCCCAGGTATCCAGTAGACAAGCCCTGAATTCTGGGGAGTTTGCAGTTCCACGTGCTGAATGTGAAAGCGGCAGGAACTGCCAATACTGTGAAGCCAAGCTCGGGGACACAGGCCTTGTTTAAATTCCCATCAGTGGACGCCCGAAAGCCAGCTCCTATCGAGACGCCATATGGCGAAATGAAAAGAGCACAGATTCTATTCCCCGCCGCCCTACTGAACGCCTTGTAATCTCAGGCCAGTTGTTAACCTCATTGAGGTCTAATTGCTCCATATACAAAGTGGTCAAAAAATCTTGTGCCAAAGAGAGCATCTACCTTAGGTGACGAGGTCAGTCAGTTGCATGAGACTCGAAACAAAGCGATGTTAGTGAAAGTATTTTGAATACCATGAAATACCACACAGCTTTCAGACGCTGTCGTGGTTGCTCATCACTGTATGAGCGCAGGTGAAGCCAATGACAAGCGCGAGGCTCGCACTGAGGATCCAAAGGTAACAAGTCGCCAGCTTGCCTATTCCAAGTGTGGGGACCACGAGGGCATTACAGACAAGCTACTGGTGGGTACGATGTGAAGGCCGGCCCGACAGATTTGAGCACTAAGGCTATGAGGGGTCAGGGAGTGGAGGGTGGATTAAGGAATCCACATGAGCTTTTTTGGAACTGAATCTTGAAACGTGTTCAGGAGTTCAGCAGTCAGAAAATGGTTGCGATGGTTGAAACCTGCTTCCAGCTGTACCAGCCAATGATCTCGTGGCAACAGCCTCATCTGAGAGCTGTTTGCAGATCTAGGGATGCAAAGATAACAGGAGCTCTTTACGGAGAAAAGCGCTGTCCCAGGCAGTTAATCCCATACCCTGCATAGCACGCCACCCAGAAGCTGTTTGATATTTACTCAAAGGTTGGCAGGTTAAGGGCGTGTTGGTGGAGAGCAGTTTGGCTGATCGGGGCTGGCCTTGGCTGCTCTTGGCTTCGCCTGGGTGTTGGATTTTTAAGTGGAAACCGGGTCTGAGAAGTTGAACCGAGCTTTTGGAACTTTTCTGTGGCCAGGAGATGTAAATATTTTTTAAAAACACTTCAAGAGAAAAGCCCTAGAAAATAATCCAAATTTTAATTTAGGATTTCTGGAGGGGCTACAGAGAAGTGAGAGCAAGCCAAAACTAGACCAGAATTTGCAAACATTGAAACTCAGCTCCAAATAAATGAATTCATAGCTTGGAACTAGACCCAGCATCAAAGCCTGCCAGAAGCAATACTAAATGCATTTTTAAGGGAAAATAGTAGCATCAAATCATCTATACAATTTTCATATACAATTGCTGACACTAAATTAAAAAAAATTATCAGGCGTATCAACCTGGAAAACAAAGCAGAGGTGATAGAGAAAAGAGAAAAAACAAATATTAGAAAAAGATCCACAAGATTTCTATATAGAAGCTATTTTATATAAACTTTAAAATTTAAAAATATAGATGATAATATAAAAAATTTCAGAAGAGAACTTAAATAGATTTTTTAAATGAAACAATTTAACTATAGTAATAGTAGAAATCAAGATCGCGATAGAGTTTTAAGGAAAACAAAGTTTGAGGGAGGATTAATAGAATGATGAATTTGACATAGCAATGACAAACACCCATAGAGTTAAATAAAGGAAAAGAAAAACTTGAAAAATTGAAAGAAGAAATAACAGACAATTCAACAGCAATAGCTGGCGATGTCAATACCTCCTTTTCAATATTGAACAGAATAACTAGAGAGAAGATTAGCAAGGAAGTAGAATAAACCAACTAGACTTAAATATGTCTGTAGACCACTCCACCCAGCAGCAATAGACACACAATTCCATTTTCAGTAGCATAAAATGTGTACACAAAACATTCTCCAAGATAGACCATATGTTAAGCCATAAAACAACTCTTAATAAATTTAAAAGGATTGAAATCAAACAAAGCAAGTTCTCTGACTACCATGAAATTAGAAGTCAGTAAAATGAAGAAATTTGAAAATTTGATATACATGTGGAAATCAAACAATGTACTAATTAACCAATGGGTCAAAGAAGAAATAAAAAGAAAAATTAGAAGAAAAGCTTTGACATGGATAGGAACACAACTACCAAAATGTAGAGATGCAGAGACAGCAGTGTTCAGAAGCCAATTTCTAGCTGTGATGCTCACAATGGTAAGATCTCAAATCATTTTCCTAAACTTCCACCTTGAGAAACTAGAGACAAAAGAGCAAAAAAACTCAAAACAGATGAAATAAGGAAATAACAAAGATGAAATTATAAATAAACAAAATAAAGAATAGAAAAACAATAGAGAAAATTATTAAATTAAAAAAATTAATAATAAAATTTGCAAAGCAGCCTAGACTGACCAATTAAAAGAAAGAGAAGCCTCCAATTACTAAAATCAGGGATAAAAGTTTTAGAGATTGCAAAAGAAGGAAAACTGTCTCTATGTGCAGATTGCATAATCTTATTTATGAAAACCATCGTAAGAATCTACCCTCCAAAAAAGCAATTAGAACTAATATATGAGTTCATAAAGTTTCAGGATACAAAGTCAATATGCAAAAATCAGTTTTTCTCCTACATACTGCAAAGAGGCATCCAAAAATATAATTAAGAGAATAATTCTGTTTATAACACTATTAAAAAGAAAAAATACTTAAGGATATATTTAATGAAATAAGTGCAAGACTTGTACACTGAAAACTACAAACAATTGTTGAAAAAAATTAAAGAAGAACTAAACAAATGGAAAAATATCCCATGTTAATGAATTAGAAGATCTAATATTGATAAGAAGACAACATTCTCCAAACTGATTAACAGGTTCAACATAATTCCTATAAAAATTTGAACTTACTTAAAAAAAAAAAAAAACAGATAAGCTGATTCTAAAATTCACATGAAATTGCAAGGGAAACAGAACAGCCAAAACAATCTTGAAAAAGGAGAACAAAATTGGAAGATCTGCACTTCCCAATTTCAAAACCTGCTAAAAGTTACAGTAATAAAGGCAGTGTGATGCTGGCATAAGGATAGACATATGGATATGTGGGGTGAACTTGAGAGTCAATTGATTTTCTGTGAGGGATTCTCTAAAACCATTTAGTAAGGAAAGAACAGGCTTTTCAGTGAATGGCCCCATGACAGTTGAATATCCACATGCAAAAAAATGAACTTGAGCCCTTCCACAAACAATTTATCACAATTAACTCAAAATGAACCAAAGATAAAAATGCAAAAGCTAAAAGTAACTTTCTTAAAAGAAAACATAGGTATAAACCTTAACGACGTTGGATTAGGCATTTCCTAGATACGTCATTAAAAAAATAATTAGACCAAATGGGCTTCCTTGAAACTTAAGAATTTTTGTGCATCAAAGGACATTGCCAAGAGTGTCAAGAGACCAGGCCTAGAATGGGAAGAAATATTTGCAAATCATAGATCTCATGAGGTTTTAGCATCGAGAATATATAAAGAACTACAACAACTCAATGACAAAAATATAAATAACTCAGTTCAAAAACGGACAAGGACTTGCATAGACCTTTCTCCAAAGAAACTGCATAAATGGTCAGGCAGCACATGAGAAGATGCACAGCATTAGACATTAGGGAAATGCAAATCAAAACCACAGTGATCACTTCATCACACTCCCCAGGAGAGCTGCAATCCAATAATGGGAAACAAGTACTGCCAAGAATGCGGAGAAATTGGAACATGGGTCCAATGTTCCAATGTAAAATGGTGGGGTTGGAAAATGGTGAAGCTGCAGCTGTACCTTCTCAAAGAGTTAAATACAGAGTTGTAATATGACCCAGCAATCCCATTCCTAAGTATATACCCAAGAGGATTTATAACAGATGTTTAAACAAGAACTTTTACACTAATGTTCCTAGTGGCACTGTTTCCAATTATCAAAAGGTGAAAACAACCCAAATGCCCATCAACAGATGAACGGATAATCAAAATGTCACATATCCATAAAATATGGGATATATGTAATATTCAGCCATTAAAAGTAATGAAATACTGACAGGTATGTAGTACAGCATGGATGGACCTTGAAAACGTTACATGAAAGAACCCAGTCATAAAAGACCATGTATCATGCATTTTTTCTATGCGATGTCCAGAACAGAGACATAAAGCAGAAGAGTGGTTGTTGAAGGCTGGAGGTGAGGGTGGGTTGTGATGAGTGACTGTAAGTGTGCATGAAGGTTCTTTGGGGGTGATGAAAAGCATTTTGGAATTAGAAAATGGGACAGAGGAGCCTGGTGGGCTGCAGTCCACGGGGTCGCAAAGAGTTGGACACGACTGAGGGACTAAGCACACACACACAGTGGTTACACAACTCTGAGGACACACTAAAGCCACTGGAGTATGCGTTTTAAAATAGTGAATTTTAGTACGTAAATTGTATCTTAGTTATAAAAAGGAAAAATATTAACAGAAAACAATGATCATGGAGTTACTCTGTAGCAATCACAAATATGCATCTAGATGTTTAATAAGCAACTCTGCTAAACACTATTAAATTTAATAAATATGATATTAAATACATATTAGAAGGAGGAGGAGAAGGGGGCGACAGAGGACCAGATGGTTGGATGGCATCACCGACTCAATAGACATGAGTTTGAGCGAGCTCCGGGAGCTGGCGACAGGGAAGCCTGGCGTGATGCTCTCCATGGGGTTGCCAAGAGTCGGACACGACTGAGCTGCTGAACCGAACTGAATACTTTGCAAGTGGCTATATGAGGTTTAGAGCAAATCATCACTAATAGTATATTAAACAATTCAAGAAAAATCTGAAAGCAATTTATTTGGAAATAAAGGCAAAGTCCTTTGGAAGACAGTCTTCAATGATTCAAATGTTACTGGAGTTATGACATAGACAGTGATGCTGGGGGAACATGAGTTTAAGTAAAGTCATTTTGTGAGGGGGAGAATGCTTAAAAGCAGTATTTCTAAGTTGCTAGACATTTTATATGTGATCACAAATATGTCTAGATAACCAAATTCATTAATATTGTAATTAAAGAGGATGACTAAATGAAAGGATAGTTTAGCAGAAAATGTCTGAACTTAAGCAACAGACAGAAAAGGATGAGAAGAATTTTAGAAGGGCACAGGAGACATCCAAGTCATGATGAAAATCCAGCATGTAAGTGATCAGAGAATGAGGCAAAGAAAAAAGAAATCATGGAACAGAGTAATATTTGTCTAACATTTTTCCCAAAATGACCCCAAAAATCAAGCTCATGCAGACACTTCGTTGAGGGTCTGCTTTCACTGTTCAAGTAAAAAAGGCAAGGAGAAAAACCCTACAAGTAATCAGAGAAAATAAAATACACTACTTTAAAAAGACCAGTGGTAAGAAAGAAGGGTCAACAAAAATATCAGAGTCCAAAAGACAGTGGTATCTCATGGGCATAGGGCTGAGAGAAAGCAGCTGCCAACTTGGAATTCTAAATGCTGAAAAGATATTCTTCCAAACTGAAGGTAAGACATAATTAGACAATTACTGAAATAATTATACACTAGTCTAACTTTCACTACTGAAACTACAGAAGTTATTCAGGTAACAAGAAGTGATTCCCAGTGGAAGCCTATAAATGCAGGAAGGAAATAAATATTTACATTTTATATATAATTGTTATCATATATAAATATGTATAATCACATATATAGTAATAATTATAGTTACATATTATAATAATTATGGGAGTTTTACATATATACAATCAAAGTATAAGGCGATAATTGTAGAAAAGTAAGGAAGGTGATTAAAGTACTGCACAGATTTTATGTTCAAGTGACGATAAAATATTCTAGACCTTGACAAGTTAAGGATGGAAGAACTCCATAGAAGTTGAATATATAGTAAAAGGAGGTAGAAATAATGAGATAGGAAAGCAGGAAAAACAGCAATAAAAATATTGGAATCAACCAAAAAGGCAAGAAAAAAATAATAGAAATGGATCAGATATGATATATCACAATATTAAGGCAGGAAATTTCAATGCAAAGATATCAGTGATTACATATAAACAGACTAAGTACACGGACCAATTCACAAATTACTAATTTCATAGTAAAGGAAAAATACACCATATACTGTTTACAAAAGTCATGTGACTGAAGACACAAAAGTTGGCATTAAAAGGTGGAGAAATAAATACCAAGCAAAATGTAGCTACTCACATCAGTCACATCACTTGTCATACTAATGACAAAGTGTTATCGCTATGAAATATCAGACAAGGCAGATGTTACAGCAGAAAGGATCTGTAGTGAAAAAAGAAACTTTTCATAGCAATTAAAGCCTTACTCCTCTGGGAAAATAAAACACTCCTACAAACACTATCACTTATGAACATAGTCTGCAAGTAGACATAACTAAAACTGATAGAATATAGAGTATAAATTGACAAACAATCATAATGGGAGAGTCCAACATATCATATTTTGTAACTAAAGTCAAAAGCAAGCAAAAAGATCGTTTATCATACAGAAAATCTTTACAACATGATTAACAGATTTAACATAATTAAAAATGTGGACCACTGCATCCATCAAATGTAGGTTACTCATTTTTTATGTGTATATGGATCATTTACCAAAATTACCCTTACACTGAACCATAAAGCAAGTCTCAAGAAATGGCTGAAGTTATGCATGGCATATATTCTGACCACAGTAGAGTTGATATTTTCAAATAACTGGAAAACAAGCAGTGTATTTCTAAATACATCATGGATCAAAGAAAATAAATCATAAATAGAATTGGGAACTATTTTGTCACATATGGTTATAAAACTACAATGAAAATGTGTGAGATACAGCTGTGTTTATAGGGAAATGTATAGACTTATTAATCAAAGAGATAAAAGGCTCAAAATCAATCTAAACATACTTTCCAGATAGTTGGGTGAAAGAATAATAAATTAAACTTAAAATGATAAGCGTAAAATCAAGCTAAAATTAGAAATTAAAGAGGACAGCAAACGCTTATAATGAAATAAATTAGCAACAGCAAATGTTGGTTTCACCAGGAAGAAATAATACATTAGACAAACACCTGATAGTACTGAATAAGTCCTCTCAAAAGAGAGGGAAAGAGAGAGGAGAGAGAAAGGCGGAGCTTGAAGTATGTCAAAACCACAACTGACTAAAACTCATTCAAGAGGACACAGAAAATTCTAAAAAGCTGCCTATGTATTACAGTAATAACGACATCTGTAATTCAAATTTCTCCATTACCGTCTCCACCCTCACATATCTGTTGAGCCTATATGCCTTTACATTCTTCTAAACATTTACAGATAACAAAATATACAAAACCCTTATGTACAAAATATTCTTCCAGAGAACAGAAAGAGAGCAGACATTTCCCAGTTGTCTTGATGTAGTCAGAACCATCTTGATAACAAGAACTTCCGTGTACTTTACAAATAAACACTGTTTAGGGATTGTGGTAGACTGAATCATATCCCACTCCACAACCAAGAATGTCCACATCTTAATCCCTGGACCTGTGAATATCATATAGTAAAAGGGATGTAGCAGAGGTGATTAGGTTAAGCAACTGAGCAAAATTATCTTGGACTATCCTGGGGAGTTTGATGTAATTACAAGTGCCCTTATTAGGGAGGAGAAGAAGAACAGGGTTCATAGAAGGAGTTGTGATGACTGAAACAAGAAACTGGGATGGTGAGAGGAAGGGACTATGAGCCAAAGAGAGCAGGTGGCCTCTAGAAGTTAAAAAAAAAAAAAGGAAGTACGTTCTCTTCTGAAGAATCAGAAAAGATCCAGCTCTGCTGATGTCTTGACTTTAAACTTCTGATCTTCAGAACTGAAAGACAATAAATTCATGTTTTTTAAAGCAATGAGTTTGTGGAAATTTGTTATAGTAGCAATAGGAAGCCAGTATGAGGACTAATATCTCCAATAAATGTGGACACAAAATTCCCAAAATAAGTATTAGAAAATCAGATCCATGATGTCTAGAAATAGACAGTAGGTTATAGTCAAGTTTATTGCAGGAGTGCCAGTATGCAGGAATCCAAAGGGAACATTTGAACATCAGTCATTTTAAATCACCATTATAACCAAATAAAGTAGAGAAATTGTATTATCATCTAAATAGATATATACACACAAAATTGATGAAATTCAACACTGATTCATGGTTAAAAAAAACAAACAAACAAAAATCTTGCTTGGCAAAGTTGTCATAGAAAAGAGTCTAATGGAAATCATCTAAGATATAAATACAAGTATAAGATTAACAGATAATGAAAAAGCATTAGTGGTAGGCTAGAAAAATGCAAGCTACCCTGACTTCTATTCAGAAACGTACTGGAGGATCTAGCCAGTGAAATAAGGCAGAAAAAGGAAATTACAGTTTTAACACTAGTAAAAAGCATAAAACTGTCATTGTTATAAGCTGATAAGATTTTTAAGTTGAGATTTCTAAGGCATTTACAGATAAACCAAGATAATTAATCAGTAAATTTAACAAGGCCTCTGGGACAGGGTCATTATACACAGCTCAATTTTATTTCTGTTTATGAAAACAAATAAAAAATAAAATAGAGTTTAAAAGGATGCCATTAACCATGACTTGAAAAATCTAAATTCCTAAGAATAAATATGTGGAAAGGGCTCTACACAGGAAGCTATAAAGAATTCTTTGGAGAAATCAGCAAAAATAATGGATTGAACTACATGATAGTTAAATATCAATCATCCAGGCAGTGCCAGTGGTAAGAACCCACCCGCCAACAGAGATGCAGGAGACACAGGTTCGATCCCGGGGCCGGGAAGATCCCCTGGAGGAGGAAATGGCGACTCGCTCCAGTATTCTTGCCTGGGAAGCCCCATGGACAGAGGGGCCTGGCCGGGTACCGTCCACGGGTCGCACGGTCGGACGTGACTGATTAACTGAGCGCGGACACGTAGGTTTAACGGAGCCCTAGATGAAACCTTGGCTAGTGTGTGTTTTTTCAAAACGGTGATTCTAAAAATCATTCTAAGCTGATTCTAAAATTTTTATGACAGTGCGAAAGACCGATAATAGTTAAGACAATCTGAAAGGAGAAGGCAGTTGGAGGAATCACCCTAGCAGAAATAAAGATTTATTTTAAAGCTGCAGTGATTAAGACAATATTGTAATGCAAGGGCAGACAAAGAGACCAGTGGAAGAGAATAGAATCTGGAGGCAGACATTTACTTTACAGACAAATGATTTATTATAGCGGTGCTTCAGAGCAGTGGGAAAATGTCTTTTCAGTAAATGATGCTGAGTCAATGGCAATGCAGATGGAAAAAATAAATCTTGTCCTATTCACATCACACTCAAAATTTGTTTCCAGAGATGTTGTAAATCTGAATGTGAAAAAAGAACACCTTTGGAGAATACCCACAGATTTCTTAAGCAAGACACAAAATGTGTGCACTGTGATAAAGAGTGATAGATTTCTACACTAAAATTAGGAAACAGTGTTCATCTGAAGACACCAAAAAGAGGAAATTCACAAACAACTGAATGAGAGAAGATATTCACGACACCTATGACAAAGGTCTCCAAAATCAGCAAGGAAAAACCAAGCAGAAATACGCAATCAAATATTGGCAAGAGATCTGAACAGTCAGTTCTCAAAAGAAGATGTCTCATAGGCCAAAAATATGGGCAACAGTGTTTCTACCTTCATTACTAGTCAAAAAAATGCAAATAAAAAGTCACAATGAGATATCATGGCTCACATTCTGAACGAATAAAATTGAAGCAATCAGACAACACCCCAGTTGTTGTCAGAAGTGTGAAGCAGCTGAAACACTCCTACTCTGCTGGCGAGAGCTGCACATTTTACAGTTAGCTTTGGAGACATGTTGGACAGCATCCACGGAAGGTAGACATACAGAAAGGGAGGTTCAAGAGGGAGGGACATATGTACACCTGTGGCTGACTCTTGTCGATATAGGGCCGCAACCAGCATAATAGTGCAAAGCAACTATCCTCCAATTAAAAATAAATAACTTTCTAAAAAAAGGGGGACTCCAGCAACTTCACTGTTAGATATATAACCTACAGAGCTACATATATACAGGTACCAAACTCATGTGTAGAATAACCACATGGCATCACACAAGATAGCCTGTCCCTCACTGGAAAAGAATCCCATGTCCATCAGCAGCAGCATGTTTAACTAAACTGTACAATTACACACTGGTGGACTCTACACTAAAAAAGAGGAATTCGTTGTTAATCAACAGGGAAGAATCCCACAGACATAATACTGAGTAAAAGAAATAGGCACAAAAGAATATATACTCTATGATTCCATCTCTGTAAATTCAAAACAGGTAAAACTAATGTGTTAGTAGTCAGAATGAGGTTAACTTTGCAAAGACAGAGGTGGTCTTGGCTAGAAAAAGGCTTGGGGGTGTCTGGGAAACTGGTGATGTGAAAGTCTTGACCTGGGTGGTGGTTTCATGAATGTGTTAAGCTCTACACAGAGTAAATTTATGACTTAGGCAGTTTCCTGTTTGTCTATTTTATGTTATAATTAAAGATGAGTCAAGTAATTTAGCAAAGGAATGTGGGAGAAACTGTGGACATGTGAGCTTGTTTCACGATGAACACGATGAGGCTGAGGTGACTGGGACCCTCCAAGCTGCCATGGCCAGCTGGCTGTTGGGTCTTTTGACTGTGTCAGGAGAGAGGGTCAGGGTGTGGGCAGAAATCTGGATGTTTTCAGCACACCTAAGTAGCTGAAGCTACATGTAAATGAGCCCCACGGACACTGTGCCCAGGGTAAGACGCAGAGACAGCCAGTTTCGGACCTTGTGTTAGGATCAAGCATGGTTCAACAGAGAAATAGAGCAAGTAGGATGTTTTGTGTGGGTTTATTATATAATAAAATAAAAATAAACAGGTTTAATAGAAATGAAAGAGATGTATTGCAAGATAATGGCTCACAAGGAGGTGGGAGCCGGTGACTTCAACACCCACAGAGAGCTCTCGTATGACGCCGAGGCTGCGTTCTTGAGGCAGAATTTCTTCTTCCTCAGGAAACCCCAGTTTATGTGCTGAAAGCCTCCAACAGATTGGATGACCCCTCCCACATACAGCATCAAGGGTCATCTGCTTTCCTTAGAATGAACTGAGATGGCAGTCGTTGACCAGATCTACAACAGATGACCACATCTGTTGACTACATCTACAGAAACAGCTAGATTAGGACTATATTGGAAAACTGGGTACCGTAGCCCAGGCAAGTGGACCCATAGAAGCAACCACTGCAGACCCTGGTGATGAGCACCAAGGTCATCTTCCCAGAGAGGACTTCTCTGGACGATGGCCATCTCTCCTTAACCCCCGTCTGTCTCTCTATCAGAACCCTATCTATTTTCTTTATATTAATTAGAGAGCAGTAAAATTGCATTTGTTTGTCTGTTCTATTACCTACCTGGCCTGCTGGACTCTCCACCAGGAGGACAGGGGCATGCGTGACCCACAGTAGGTTCCGCTACATGTGCAAGTGCCAGCACGTGAGACCACCCTGGCAGATGCTTCCTTCTGTCCGGCACCCTCCACCCACCACCAGAACCACACGTGCCCCTGACTGGCCTGGCTGCTGTCTCTGGTAGTACTGCAGGGCAGCTAAAGGTGGAACCAGCTTATCCAAGCCCTTCCCTTCAGCTGACCACACACAGCTCCTTCTCCAGCTATTGGGTTTTCCTACTCCACTGCCCTCTGCTCTGCCAAGTCACCCTGAAAATCAGAGATCTGAAGCGAGGGCCTCCTGACTACAGTTCTTAGATTAATTGCAAATTTGGAAATTAAATAAAAAACATCCACCACATTTTTCTTAGCAATCATGACTGTTTGAAGAATTAGCTATGAATGAGTCTCTGCTCTGCGGCTTTCTCCCTATCAGTCATTTTCTGAGATGAAACTAGAGAAACAAGGAAAAGATCACAAATCCCTGACATCTGTCTCCAACTGTGTTAGGAAGCGCTCAAGAGCGGAGGCAGGTACACCACGATACCAACGCATAAGCAGAAGAGGCTTATGTAATAACACTCGGGCTCTAGCTTCCCGGGGGATGATGCTATCCCATAAGGAGCCTTGTTGGTTGGCAGTTAGGTCCCTGGGGCCACTCCGTGGTAGGAGCACCAGTGTGAGTTTTCCCTGGCGGGGGCAGGGAAGGCAGCATCCAAGACAGCTGTGTCCCTCTGGGAGCATCGCCCTTGCACTTGATTCAGGAGACAGTACCACCCACTTCTAAGCTAACTCTCCAACCAACTAACAAACTATACAGCACAAGACAGGCTGTTGCTTTGCAAACTCTCCATCCCACAAGAGCAGACCCCGCCCCGTGCCCCACAGGTAGCCCCTCACCCTGCAAGCAGCAGGAGCCAGGGCAGAAAGAGTATGTATATACGGGGTCAACGGTGGAGCAGTGTCCTCACTGTCCCTCAGCTAAAAACGTTCAATGCTGTTTCTGGAGCCACAGCACATGCCGTCCCTGGGTTGGGGCCTGGGATGCAGGGCTGAACCACTGAGCGGCAGCCACCTTCCTGCCCGGGGTGCTCCGGCATCATGGTGCCACGGCAACCTGGGGTGTGTTCCTGCGGGAGGTCCAGGTAGGTCTGGGGAGGCTTGTGCAGGGACTGACTTTTGACCTGTCAAACTTTTGTGAAAGGACAAAGGACAGATTTTATTGAGACTACTGACGCTTGCTCCTTGGAAGAAAAGCTATGACAAACCCAGACAGCATATTAAAAAGCAGAGACATCGCTTTGCAGACAAAGGTCCGTCTAGTGAAAGCTATGGTTTTTCCAGTAGTCATGTATGGAAGTGCGAGCTGGACCATAAAGAAGGCTGAGAGCCAAAGAATTGATGCTTTTGAACTGCGGTGTTGGAGGAGACTCTTGAGAGTCCCTTGGACTGCAAGGAGATCCAACCAGTCCATCCTAAAGGAGATCAGTCCTGAAAATTCACTGGGAGGACTGATGCTGAAGCTGAAACTCCAATACTTTGGCCACCTGATGCAAAGGGTGAACTCATTGGAAAAGACACTGATGCTGGGAAAGATTGAAGGCGGGAGGAGAAGGGGACGACAGAGGATGAGATGGCTGGATGGCATCACCGACTCGATGGACATGAGTTTGGGTAAGCTCCGGGAGTTGGTGATGGACAGGGAGGCCTGACGTGCTGCGGTTCATGGGGTCACAAAGAGTCGGACATGACTTGGTGACTGAACAACAACAACTGCCGTAGGAGAGAGACTAGTTCCAGCTGCACTGGATTCCGACTAACACAGAGATGACTGAGGTTGGTAAAGGGAGGAAAGAGAGGGAAGAAAACGGGGTCATGAGAATGTGAAAAGTGGGGACAGAAAAGGATGGGGAGCTGTGTGGAGAGAACAGGAAGTCACAGAGAGGGGCAAGTGGAGAGTTACGGAGGCTGGCTTGGCCGTGGAGCGGGGCAGTCTGTCTGTGGTTTGGCAGCGCTGTGTTTTCTTGAGCAAAGACTCGACACAGGGGCCGGGGCCCCTCTGAGATACAGCCTAGTGCGGGTGGAAGCCGGGCTACAGGCTGGTCGAGGGGCTTAGCACAGTGTCCGGGGAAGTCCTTCCTGTGGCCTGGGGTGGAGCTCAGTCCTGAACGGTGATTAAGGTTTGCATGGAGCACAGACCTGCAGAGACTGGGAGAGGTGACGGTGGTCTTCGGGTGCCGGTGTTCCTAGTCTGACCTACCTGGAGCCGAAGGATCAATGTGGGATCCTGCAGGTTTAGGGACCCTGGTCTCTCCCAGCAAGTGACAGGGAGGAGGGCCCACTTGGGGGGCTGCTTGGTGGTAGAGGCTGGCACCGTGGCAGGGTCTCAGGAAACCTGGTATCACTGAAAGGGCCACCTTGCCCCTGTGGTTGCTGAGACAGGAAGTAGAATCTCCCGGCCGTTGGGCGTCTGCTCTGAGCCAGGAAGCCCTCTGGAGTCCTGTCTCCCAACTAATCTGAACAGGGACATGCTCTTAGCATTTAAGGGACAGTGACACCCGAAGAACCTTCTGCAGCAGCGGGCATGGTCTCCAGTCCCTGCCATCCAACCTGGAGGGCGTCATCAGAGACGCTGAGCTTCTCCAGAACCGTGTGCTCCTGGGAAACAGAGAAGGTTAAGAAATGCCCCTCACTCTCTTGTTCTGGGAAACAGCTTCCTGCAAAAACCCCCTTTCCTCATACAACTCAGAGAAGACTCCTAGATGTCCCGTGGTTCCCCCAGGACACAGCCAGACACGGCTCTCCAAGGCCCATTCTGCGCCTGGTAAATGGACAGCTGATGGCCTAGTCCCCACTGATCCGTCAGAGCAAGAGGCTTTTAACCAAACTTTGCTTTAAGACTGTCCCCTCCAGGGCTCTGACCTCTGGCCCACCCCTAGCCCAGCCTCCTTCAGACCTGGCTGGCCCCTCTGCTCTGTGACCCAATCATGCCAACCTTTCACCCCACTTCCCACACCAGCTCTTTCTAGACTAGTTCATGCCCTTTAATAAAAGACTGACCCTCCCGCAGAGTATCAGGGCATTACCCCTTCTGTGATAGGTTCCCCCCACCCCAACCCCACCCTTTGTGATGGTCCCCACCCCATGCCAGCGGCAGTCCTTGGGAATGAAGTGCCTCCTTACTAAACCTGGATTCATTTCTCATTTGATGTTGGCCACATGTGGCCCTTGAACTCTTGAAATGTGGCTAGAGATGCTGTGGTTTTATTTTAATACAATTAATAGAAATTTAAGTAGCCTCATGTGGAAAGCAAACTTAGAGGAGAAAATGGGTGGGGGTGGGAGTGGAGTGGCAAAGTGTTCCTGAACCAGGTCCCGGCTGTGCACTGCCCCCGGCCCCCTGCTGAGCTGTGACTCTAACGCCCCACCCCATGCCTGCCCCAGGGGAGGCCTTCAGCAGCGGGCCTCTGGGGCCAAGTGGTCAGCCCTGCAGAGGGAGCCGGGAAGGGCTGCAGGCGTCCTGCTCCCCTGTGCGGGGCTGCCACGTCCCGTCCCGTCTCCTCCAGAGCTGGCGGGCAGGATGACTGTCTGCCTCCCTCCACACCCAGCTCTCGCCCTTTGGTCCCACAAACCAATGCAGATTTTTTTCTTAACCTTTCAGAGAACGGTTTGAGATAAGAACAATTTATGTCTCAAGCACAGTAACCAAATAAAGCCAAGTATTTCCCTGGCTCCTGTCAGGAGGGCCCATTGTCTAGCTCTGAAGCCCCAGGGTGGGTGGTAGGTGGGTAAAACATCCTTTGGAGGAAGAGGCGGCATTGTCTGCAAATTAAATGGATTCCTGGATTAAGTTCCTGGCGGGGCTGAGGGAGGCCTGAGAGAAGCTTCTGCTGTCACACTGCCCGCAGCTGAGAATTTTTCACTGGGTTAGGGGGAGGTGGAGATATCGTCCTGGAGCCAGAGGCTCAGACTCTGGGTCTGACTTTAGCTGACCTGCGGTGCCTCTTGTACAAACTCTTAACTTCGAGTTCAGCTTTCTTATTTGTATAATTGGAGCACAATGGATCTCTCTAACTTAATGCTTGACTGTAAACAGGGTAAACAAAATCAGGATACTTTGAAAATCTAGAAAGTGAAAAGTAGACTTGACGCTGTTCCCCAGAAGCAGACCCTGGGGTCTGTTGAGGGGCTTGGGTTGTGGGGGTGGGGGGCGGGCAGGATGGAGCTTAGAGAAAGCAAAGACGGGGCTGGGCGACAGGACAGGCCTGGAGGGAGGCACAGACTAAGTTAGGCAGAGAGCTGACCAAGAACACATCCTCCAAGGTCAGCTCTAGAGAACAGCTCAACCTCAGAATCCCCTCCCTGGAGGTCAGGGTACCCTGTGCCCACCAGGCTTCGGAAGGGGCCTGCATGAAGGGATGATGGAGGGAAAGATGAGGGTAACCCCGCTCTCCTGTTGGGAAGGGAATCTCAGAGAAGGGAACCCTGGGAGTGTCATTAGCCAGTAAAGAGACTGGGCGGGCCACCACCTGCATTGTGACAGTGTTCCTGGTGAACCTGACTTCTTAAAGGTATTCGGTGAGAGACAAAGTGATAGGTAAGAAGCGGCTTTATTTAGAGAGAATCCACAAAATGTGGGCCATCTCCGAAGGCGAGAGCCTTGAAATATGGCATGGCTAGTTTTTATGGGCTGGGTAATTCCATAGGCTAATGAGTGGGTGGATTATTCCAATTATATGGGGGAAGGGGCAGGGATTTCTAGGACTGGACCACTGATCACTTTTTGAACTTTTATGGTTGGCCTCAGAACTGTCTTGGAACTGGTGGGTGTGACATTTGTGTGTGTGTTAGTCACTCAGTCGTGTCTGACTCTTTGTGACCCCATGGACTGTAGTCCGGCAGGCTCCTCTGTCCATGGGATCCTCCAGGCAAGAGTACTGGTGTGGGTTGCCATTCTTTTATCCAGGGGATTTTCCCGACCCAGGGGTGAAACCCGGGTCTCCTGCATTGCGGGTGGATTCCTTCCCATCTGAGCTGCCAGCGATGTGACATTTAGCATATGCTAATGTATTACAATGAGCGAATAATGAGGCTCAAGAGTCCCTGGAAGTTGAAGCTTCTGCCATCTTGGACCCAGCTGGTTCTAACCAGTTTTTGTCACGGCCTATGGCCATGCGTTTCTTGTAAAGGTTGTGCCCTTTCCCCTTCCTTCCTGTTTCAATAGTTACTTTTCCTTATTTGTGCTGTGTCATTGCAGAGTTAGCACAGCCCTTTCCCACAACAAGGACGTGAATCTATCCAGCATGTGCAACAGTGCCTATCACTCAGTTGGTAGGCAAGAGTGAATAAAAGATGGAAAAGTGGATGGAAAGAAGGGAGAAGAGAGAAAGAAAGGAAGAGAGGGCGGGGGGAGAGAAGGAGGGGGAGGGGAGGAGGGGGAGGGAGGGGAGTGGGAGGGAAGGAGGGGGAGGGGAGGAGGGGGAGGGAAGGAGGGGGAGGGGAGGAGGGGGGAGGGAGGAGGGGGAGGGGAGGAGGGGGGAGGGAGGAGGGGGGAGGGAGGAGGGGGGAGGGAGGGGAATGAAGGATGTGTGGACACAGGGAACATTCATAACCAGCATGTTACATATGCATTTTTAACCTCCTCCTGCCGCCACCAATTCTCACATTAGAGTTGTTGGTAGCTTAGAGATATTCTGTCCCTTTTGCAAGTTTAAACTTAAGGGACTGTGCCTCCTTAAGGGACTGGTGGAGACAGGCCCGTCCAATGCATAGAAAAGGATTCAATAACTGTCTCATCACCTGCCCAAAGCGAATTGGCCAAAGTCAGTGCTGTAAATCAATAGAGTACATTAGGACTATTAAGGTTTCCAGAATTAGCAAAATACAAAGACAATATTTGGGCTATACTTATGGTAGACAAGCATCTCTTGCTTTCCCAAATTTCGAATTTAACCAGGCATGCTGCATTTCATCTGGAAAGCCTACTCTTACAGACACACGGAGATGTCCGGTCAGCGGGAATCCGTGTGGACTCACAGCTGCCTCACTGTTGTTGCCGTTGCGCACTTCAGTCCCTAAGTCGTGTCTGACTCTTTGCGACCCCACGGACTGCAGCACACAAGGCCTCCTTGTCCTTCACTCTCTCCCTGAGTTTCCACACGTGTGTCCATTGAGTTGGTGATGGTATCTAACCATCTCACTGTACTATTTACTTCTCGAGACCATCACCTGTAAGACGGATGCTCATACCAAGGCTGGGGAGGGGTGAGCTTGACAGACACGATTGCTTCGCTCCCGGCACCACCGTGCAAGGCGCTCCATCCAGAAAGAGCTCTCTCCCAGGTAGGAGGCACTTTCAGAGAAACGGAAGCCAACATCTTGACACTGACCTTCATTTAAGCTTGGAGCCTGTGCCGGTCAGGGGCATCACTGTCCTTAATCTTGGTGCCATCTGGCTTCGCCAAGAACAGAAGGACCACTGTGATCTCACCACCAGTCGGAGGCCTCTCGGGGAGTATGTTTTGGGAGTGATTGAAGACACAGCTGGTTTCATTCTCCATATTAAGCAGGATCCTTTTCCAAGGTGCTGTTCTGATGAAAACATCCTCATTGCTTCTCAGAGAAGTGCTCAGTCGCTCAGTCGTGTCTGACTCTTTGCGGCTCCATGGACCATAGTCCATCAGGCTCCTCTATCCATGGGCTTTCCCAGGCATGAATACTGGAGTGGGTAGCCATTCCCTTCTCCATCTCAGGGAAGACTTTTTCCCCATTTGGCTTTCTTTGTTAACAAACTGAGTCTGTCCTTGGCCACCAACTCTGAGAGATAGATGCAGTGTTATCACTGGACACGGTCAGGATGTATTAGGGATTTCACAGAGGAAATGTGCAGCTCTTCGGAAATTCAATTCCATTAAACATAGGAAATATCCATCAGGTGCCCATAACTGCCGATCATTTTGATGAGCAGTAGCTTTTCAGGATTATGTTTCAAAGCAAAATGTTCATTAATCAAGATGTGAGATGTCCAGCAGAAATTTTAGTCCAGAGACTGGACACTTTTTGAACACTTTCTCTATGGCAGTCCCCCGTCAGGGACAGTGGAGGGGGCAGAGGTCTGAGTGACGCAGAGGCTCCATCCAGAGACTGGTGGTCGGTGAGAGAGAGGACCATGGACTGGACTCCAGCAAACCCCAGTAAGAGCTGGGATGGAGGGCCCGGGGTACTGGGAGCGGGGGCAGGAGAGGTGTGCTCCAGGGGATCCGAGTCCAGCTCAACCGGCTCTGTGCTGACTCCCCGGCCCTCCGTCCTGGGCTGAGCATGGGGTGGACAGACCATAAACACTCGCCAACTGGTCACAAGCAAGGAATGAGGTGGAGGAAACGCGCGGGTGCAGACACAGAGGGGGCTCCATGTGAGCAGACAGGGGCTGCACCACTCCCTGCCCTCGGCAAGGCAGCACTGGGAACCGACAAGGTGGAAACCAACGTTCAGTTCCAGCTGTCAGCTGCAGGTGCCAACAAAACTAGAGTGACGGTGTGTGTGTGAGTGTGCATGTAAGTGTGCGTGAGAGTGTGTGAGAGAGTGTGCGTGAGAGTGTATGCGTGTAAGTGTGCGTGAGAGTGTGTGTGAGAGTGTGCGTGTGCGTGAGAGTGTGCGTGAGAGTGTGTGAGAGTGTGTGTGAGAGTGTATGCGTGTAAGTGTGTGTGAGTGTGTGTGAGAGTGTGTGCGAGAGTGTATGCGTGTAAGTGTGCGTGAGTGTGTGTGAGAGTGCATGTGAGTGTGTGTGTGAGTGTGTGTGAGAGTGTGAGTGTGCGTGAGTGTGCGTGTGAGTGTGTGTGAGTGTATGCATGTAAGTGTGCGTGAGAGTGTGTGTGAGAGTGTGCGTGTGCGTGAGAGTGTGCTTGTGAGTGTGCGTGTGAGTGTGCGTGAGAGTGTGTGTGAGAGTGTGCGTGTGCGTGAGAGTGTGCATGTGAGTGTGCGTGAGAATGTGCATGTGAGTGTGCGTGAGAGTGTGCGTGTGAGTGTGCATGAGAGTGTGCGTGAGTGTGCGTGTGCGTGAGAGTGTATGCGTGTAAGTGCATATGCCTATGTGATACGATGTGTGTATGTGTGTGAATGTGAGCATGTTAGGGTTAGGCTGTATGTGTGTGAGTGTGTGAATGTGTGTGTGTTAGGGTTAAGGTGTGTGTGTGAGTGTAAGTGTATACGCATGTGTGAGCATAGGTGTGTATGGGTGTTTGTGTGTTAGTGTGTGTGTGTGTGTGATAGGGTTAGGGTGTATGTACGTATGTGTGTGTGATTTTGCCAGGGCTGCCATAGCAAAGTGCAGAGGACTGAGGATCTTGAACGACAGAAGCAGGCCCTTTAGGGTCTGGAGGCCGGGCGTCTGCAGGGCTCGCCCCACCTAAGCCTGTGTGGGAGAAACGGGATCCGTGCCCGTCTCCTGCCTCGGGTGGTTTTCTGACAAATGTTGGCCCCCTTGATTCTGCTGCCTCCCCTGACCTCTGCCTGCGTTTCACAGGGCGCCTCCCTGGGCATGAATCTCTGGGGGACCTTCCCCTTCACCAGTAGTATGGATTAGGGCCCCGCCTACCCCAGGATGGCCTCGAGTTAAGAAATCATATCTCCAGCAACCTGTTTACAATGAAAGCTACACCCTGAGGTGCTGGAATTAGGACGTCAAAATATGGATTGAGGTGCGGGGAACGCAGTCAACTCCTAATTCCACAGGCGAGTGTGGTCATCGGTGCTTCCTCCTCTTCCCCCGGGGGGGCGAGGCAGGGGCGCTGCCTCCTGCAGACTTGAGTTATAGCCGGAGGGAAGCTGTAATGAGACCCAGCCCTGACGGAGCACTTACTACGTGTCTGGCGCTGCTGCTCTCAGCGTTTTCCAGGCACCAATTCACTTAATCGTCAGCTCTGCCTACAAGACAGATGATCGTACTGTCCTGATTTGGGAGCTGAGGGAACCGGGATGCAGCAGGTAAGTAACTTACCCGGTGTCACAGATAGTGAACGACGTGACTGTGGGAGGACGGGGGGTGGCCGGCTGGTGGTCACCAGCCAAGGTGAGGGGCGCCGTGGTCCCATAGGCTGCAGAGGGGATGCCCGCATTGGAATTTCAAGTGGGTCATGGCCAGACTTCGATGGGTCTGGGCATGGTAAAGTCAAGTCGGAGTTTCTCCCCTGAAATGTCCTTGCCAGGACCACAGGTCGCGGTGGTAACAGCTATGGGTGCTCTAGCAGGCACAGTGACAAGAACCAAGGTCAACACTGGGGGAAAATGTGGTGAGAAATCTCAGCCCAAAGTTGCTGTCAGAGCCGTGAACGTCTGTTAACCCATGAGGAGACAGCATTCGCCTCACCAGCATCTCCTGGACCACCTGCCTCCATCCTCAACCTTTCTGGCACCAGGGACTGGTTTTACAGAGACAATATTTCCCAGACTGGTGCGGGGGGTGGTTTCAGGATGATTCAGGCACATTACATTTATTGTGCAATTTATTTCTATTATTATTACTTCAGCTCCAACTCAGATCATTAGGCATTAGATCCTGGAGGTTGGGGACCCCTGCCCTAGAGCATCTTTCTCACCCACATCCTCTAGGGCATCTCTATGTCCTGCCTCACCCGTACCATCCAGAACCCCTGAAGACCTGCTGCGCCCACACCACCTGCCCCTTCCTCGCCAGGGGAAGACAATAAGACAGCCTTAACAAGAGATTCGGGTTTTGAAATTAGAATTAACACTCGAGAAACCGAGGTAACCCAAAAACACGTCATTACACCAACAGGGCTATCGACTGCTTTTCGCCAAGCTCCTCTCCTCCTCGTTGACCTTGGTCTTCACGTCCTCGCTGCTGGGAAATGGGTGCAGGGGCCAGGTGAGGTTGGACCGGATGCAAACCCAGAAACGGATCTCAAGCCGCCAGACCCTCACATCCTGTGCCAAGGGCCCCGGACACGCTTTATCAGGCCTCACAGATTCGGTTGCTCCTTCGCGCTGTCAGAAGCAGCCTTCAGACATTTGGGAAACTCTTGGGGGGTCAAACGACATGGCGAGATGACACCGGTGCCACTTGACCTCATGCAAGGGTCTCTTCCCAGGGGGAACCCCGAGGGGTCCACGCCCCCTGCTCTGAGACGAGGGAGAGTGGAGCTGGGAACCCGGGACAGGGTGGGGGGGGGTGGCTCATCAGAGAGAGAGACCGTCAGCGGAGAGGACCCAGGATGTGCGGCGGGCAGCGGCCCGGAGGGCTCGCAGGCCGCCTGTGCGAAGGAGCCCGCGCTCTGGCCTTTAGAAAATGGGATCTGCTCACGTGACTGATCAGTACACCTCGCGCGCCAACCGGGAACCAGGTGAGCGTTAGAAGCGGAGGGTCCTGGGAGGGATACGGGCAGGGTGAAGGGTCAGGCTTCCGTGGCAGAAGGCTTTCTGTCCCTGGTGTCGGGGAGGCTGGGAGGGGCAGCCCCCAGGCAAGAAGATGGACTGGGCACCAGCGCAGGGGGCCAAGTCAGAGCAGAGGGACGTGCCACTGGGACGGGAGATGAGGGGGTGAACGAAACTCTCCTTCAGGCCAGCCCCCTCCGGGGGAGCCTTCTGATGCACCAACATCTCCAGCTTCCTCCAGGTCTCTCCACTGCTGCCAGATCCTTGGACAGAAAAGCATTTCCCAGATGATCTCAGTAGGCTGCCTTCCATTGCATAAAACAAATCTCTGATGCTGCACTGACTTTAATAAGAGCGAAATTTGAAGTCAGAGAAAGTGGACTGTGGCTTTTGTGTTCAGGAATTGTATGGTAAATAATTTGCTTTGGGTCACTTCGAGCGTTCCCAAGTGATCCATTAGAGGGGATGTGACTGTGTGCCCCCGTCCATTAATCCAGACTTCCAGATCTGAGTCATCATTCAAAACTTGGGGTAAGAGTTGACATCATTGATCCAACTGTCCGGAAAATTATATTATGGCAGTGCTTTTCCTAATAATCCATCAGGAAAAAAAATCGCTTGGTTTGTCTTGAGTTCTGATGCTCGCAAAGTTCAACATCCCCCGTAACCCTGCCGTTGATCAATACAAAGCTAGATTCTTAAGTGGGTTTTTAATGACTTTTTGCCATTGTTGGGAACAATTGGATGGAACAAATGGAGGCTGTCCTCGCCTGCACTGGCCATCTGTTTCCAGCTCAGGCTGCCGAAGGCTTTTCTTCAGTGGCTTTGTATTAGGCAATTGTTGGAGTCCGTGGAAATGAACTCAAATTGAGGTGTAGATAAATCGAAAGTTTAAAACACAAATCATTGAAGTTGTCTTGGAACTTAATTGCCTGTTTTCCATCTGACATTTCTCCTTTCTGCCAGGCTCCAAGGATATCACTCAAAAAGTTCCAGCTGACTCTGGACATCTGCAAATGAGCGGTGGAGGGGATTCTAATGACCCAAAGATGAGACAACAAGTCAAGAAAAGAGATGAGTGTCAGGCTGTCCAAGGCTTCACCTGGAGGCAAAAGCAATGGAGAGTGGCAGGGACAAGGTGGGGGTCACACAGGCAGAGGACCAAGGCTCCCTGACTCCAGTTCTGTGTCCCCTCCTACCCCGATGCTGTTGGCCAGCCAGCCTCCCAGAAGTATCCCCACGTCTGTAGGAACACGTCCAGGGAGGAGCGTCTGTACCAGAAACAGTTGGGCCATTCTCGACTCCAAGGAGAACGGCAGAATTGCTCCACTTTTGCGTTACCCCCTGAAATCTACCAGGGAGAATGAAGCTTCTAGATAGAAGGCAGGGGCCTAGGCAGAGTGCAGTGAAGATGACCTCCCCCCGGTCTTGGTATGGAAGACAATCCACTCTTACATAGTGTGAAAGCTCAAAAAGTCTCCCCATTTCACCATAAGGGCTGCAACACTGGCCTGGGGCAGGATCCCTGAGTTAAAATGTGAGCCCTGCAGCCATTTACCACGGATACGGGACAAACTCTCCAAAACACCAAACCTCAGTTTCCCCTCCTCTGACATGGCAGCAAGACCAGTGAAGGGACTTTCCAGCCCCGTCGTCCTGTGATCCTGCTCCCCTTGTGTGTTAGTCGCTCAGTCGTGTCCGACTCTGCAGCCCCACGGGTTTTGCCCGCCAGACTCCTCCGTCCATGTGATTTTCCCAGCCAGAATACGAGAGTGGGTTGCCTTTCCTTCCCCAGGACTCCCCTTGATTTCTTTTATTTTTCTATGCAAGAGCTTTTTAGGAGAAAAACAACTGGCACCCTCACCCTTGTCCCCCACCTCCATGGTTGTCAACTCCCAGATGTGGTCCTCCTGGAGCGGATGACTCACGTCCCAGCCACCGCCCTCACCTGTCTGCTTTGATGCTGCCCTAACTGCCTTTCACAATCCCACTTAAACGCAACCCCTCGCCTCTCTGAGGATGCATCTGCCCCTGAATATACAGACCGACCTGGTGCCAGTTTCTCTGGGCAGCCTCCTGTGATCACCCACAATCACACTGGCTTTTCCTCACTGAGCACTTGTAAGCAACAGTGTCTCTGTTCTTGGTGAGTACAAGCCAACACTGATTGGTCGTGTAGCTCATCTTCTCCTACTTTTTTGCATTCCATTATAGGAAAAACTATTGTCTTCTGAGTTCCCTTCCATGGTGACTCATTTGTTCGGTGATCTGCCTTGGCATGTTTTGCATAAAAGGGGAAGACATAGTTAAACAGTAAAACCTCAAGCACAGAGGAAATGACTATTACTGAAGTTATTTTAGGAACTTGTTTCAGAGTCCAGGCTGGTGCAAATGTTGGGAGCATGGCTGTATCAGATTGGATTTGACTGTAATACAGTTATTTCAGTAAAGCTCTGGAGAGATGAAAATCCCGATATTATCTCAGTGGTAGATGGTGAAGGCAGAGAGAATAAATCAGAGAGACAGAAAGCCACAGTTTTGAGCAACAAAGTTGAGTCATCCATCCACCATCCATCCATCCACCCATCCATCTATCACTTATTTCAGTTCAGTTCAGTTCAGTTCAGTCGCTCAGTCATGTCCGACTCTCTGCGACCCCATGAATTGCAGCATGCCAGGCCTCTCTGTCCATCACCAACTCCTGGAGTCTACCCAAACCCATGTTCATCGAGTTGGTGATGCCATCCAACCATCTCATCCTCTGTCGTCCCCTTCTCCTCCCGCCCCCAATCCTACCCAGCATTAGGGTCTTTTCCAATGAGTCAACCCTTCGCATGAGGTGGCCAAAGTATTGGAGCTTCAGCTTCAACATCAGACCTTCCAATGAACACCCAGGATTGATCTCTTTTAGGATGGATTGATTGGATCTCCTTGCAGTCCAAGGGACTCTCAAGAGTCTTCTCCAACACCACAGTTCAAAAGCATCAATTCTGCGGCGCTCAGCTTTCTTCACCGTCCAACTTTCACATCCATACATGACCACTGGAAAAACCATAGCCTTGACTAGACGGACTTTTGTTGGCAAAGTAATGTCTCTGCTTTTAAACATGCTGTCTAGGTTGGCCATAACCTTCCTTCCAAGGAGTAAGCATCTTTTAATTTTATGGCTGCAGTCACCATCAGCAGTGATTCTGGAGCCCAAAAAAGTAAAGTCTGACATTGTTTCCACTGTTTCCCCATCTATTTCCCATGGAGTGATGGGACCAGATGCCATGATCTTAGTTTTCTGAACGTTGAGCTATAAACCAACTTTTTCACTCTCCTCCTTCACCTTCATCAAGAGGCTCTTTAGTTCTTCTTCACTTTCTGCCATAAGGGTGGTGTCATCCGCATATCTGAGGTTATTGATATTTCTCCCGGCAATCTTGATTCCAGCTTGTGTTTCTTCCAGCCCAGGGTTTCTCATGATGTACTCTGCATATAAGTTAAATAAGCAGGGTGACAATATACAGCCTTGACGTACTCCTTTTCCTATTTGGAACCAATCTGTTGTTCCATGTCCAGTTCTAACTGTTGCTTCCTGACCTGCATACAGGTTTCTCAAGAGACAGGTCAGATGGTCTGGATTCCCATCTCTTTCAGAATTTTCCACAGTTTATTGTGATCCACACAGTCAAAGGCTTTGGCATAGTCAATAAAGCAGAAATAGATGTTTTTCTGGAACTTTCTTGCTTTTTTGATGATCCAGCGGATATTGGCAATTTGATCTCTGGTTCCTCTGCCTTTTCTAAAACCAGCTTGAACATCTGGAAGTTCACGGTTCACGTATTGCTGAAGCCTGGCTTGGAGAATTTTGAGCATTACTTTACTAGCATGTGAGATGAGTGCAATTGTGCGGTAGTTTGAGCATTCTTTGCCATTGCCCTTCTTTGGGATTGGAACAAAAACTGACCTTTTCCAGTCCTGTGGCCACTGCTGAGTTTTCCAGATTTGCTGGCATATTGAGTGCAGCACTTTCACAGCATCACCTTTGAGGATTTGAAATAGCTCAACTGGAATTCCATCATCTCCACTAGCTTTGTTCGTAGTGATGCTTTCTAAGGCCCACTTGACTTCACATTCCAGGATGTCTGGCTCTAGGTGAGTGAGCACACCATCGTTATTATCTGGGTCGTGAAGATCTTTTTTGTACAGTTCTTCTGTGTATTCTTGCCACCTTTTCTTAATATCTTCTGCTTCTGTTAGGTCCATACCATTTCTGTCCTTTATCGAGCCTATCTTTGCATGAAATATTCCTTTGGTATCACTTATTTAGTGAACATTTATTAAGCACTTTGTTTTTGCCATCCCTAGGCTTGGTTCTGGTTATGCATAGAATACAATTTGCACCTCACAGACTCCCCATGCGTGATTCTGGCCACCACAGTAACCATGACCCTGACTTCAAACATGGAACCATTTTGTCCTGACCTGTACTTTCTCTTTCTCTCTCTCTATGGGCTTCCTTGGTGGCCCAGCAGTAAAAAATCCATCTCCCAATGCAGGAGACTCAGATTCGATCCCTGGGTATGGAAGATCCCCTGGCAGAGGAAATGGCAACCTACTTCTGTATTCTGGCCTGGAAAATTCCACGGAGGGAGGAGCCTGGTGGGTTACAGTCCATGAGGTCACAGAAGAGCTGGACACGGCTGAGCGGCTGAACAACAGCAACTGCAATGCCCCATCCTTTGCATATGTTCCTTGTGTCTGGATCCTCATTTCTGCGTGGCTGTGAGCCTCACCTCCATTGTTCTGTGTGGCATCCATTGTGTGGATGCACCATAAGCTTTTGGTCCACACTCCTGCTGATGGGTCTCAGGGTTGTTAGCGTTTGGGGGGTGCGATATCCCCACACACTCTTGCTCATAGCATTGATGCACAGGTTTGTGTCTCTTTGCTTTTGATGTCTTCCCAGAAAAGCACTTGCTGGTTCACAGCGGGTGTGTGTGGTTTCAGTGCATAGCTCTAAGTGGCTCAGAAACATTTGTGCCAACTTATACTACCGCCAGCACTACATGAGAGTTCTATTTGTTCCATATCCTTGACAACACTTGGTGTTGTCTGCCATTTTAATTTTACTCATCAGACAGCATCCAAGCATTTTAAAAATTATTAATAGTATTAATCCTTTCCCTGAAACATTATATCCATGCATTGAAGAAAAATGTAAAACCTGAGAACATTTAAAATATATATTTAATGCCTAAAACTCTGTATTTTCCAAAACTTTATTGTCTGTATCCAGACACGAAATAATGGACTGGTTCAAAATTAGGAAAGGAATACATCAAGGTTGTATATTGTCACTCTCCTTATTTAACTTATACACAGATTACATCATGAGAAATGCTGGGCTGGAAGAGTCACAAGCCAGAACCAAAATTGCCGGGAGAAATATCAATAACCTCAGATACACAGATGATACCACTGTAATGACAGAAAATGAACAAAAATTAAAGAACCTCTTGACGAAGGTGAAAGAAGAGAGTGAAAAAGCTGGCCTAAAACTCGTTATTCAAAAAACAAAGATCATGGAATCCAGTCCCATGACTGCATGGCAAATAGATGGGGGAAAAATGGAAACAATGGGAACTTTTATTTTCTTGGACTTCAAAATCACTGCAGATGGTGACTGCCGATGTGAAATTAAAAGACACTTGCTCCTTAGAAGAACAGCTATGACAAACCTAGACAGCATATTAAAAAGCAAAGATATCACTTTGCAGACAAAGGTCTGTATAGTTAAAGCTATGGTATTTCCGGAAGTCATGTACAGATGTGACAGTTGGACCATAAAGAAGGCTGAGCACTGAAGAACTGATGCTTTGGAATTGTGGTGCTGGAGAACACTCCTGAGAGTCCCTTGGACAGCAAGGAGCTCAAACCAGTCAATCCTAACAGAAATCAGTCCTGAATATTCATTGGAAGGACTGATGCTGAAACTGAAACTCCAATACTTTGGCCACCTGATGTGAACAGCTGACTCATTGGAAAAGACCCTGATGCTGGGAAAGATTCAAGGCGAGAAGAGACGGGGTGGGGGTGGGGGGGACAGAGGATGAGATGGTTGGATGGCATCACTGACTCAGTTCAGTTGTTCAGTCTGTCCGACTCTTTGTGACCCCATGAACCGCAGCACACCCAGCCTCCCTGTCCATTACCAACTCCCAGAGTTTACCCAAACTCATGTCCATTGAGTCACTGATGCCATCCAGCCATCTCATCCTCTGTCGTCCCCTTCTCCTCCTGCCCTCAATCATTCCCAGCATCAGGGTATTTTCCAATGAGTCGGCTTTTTGCATCAGGTGGCCAAAGTACTGGAGTTTCAGCTTAAACATCAGTCCTTCCAATGAATACCCAGGACTGATCTCCTTTAGGATGGACTGGTTGGATCTCCTTACAGTCCAAGGGACTCTCAAGAGTCTTCTCCAACACCACAGTTCAAAAGCATCAATTCTTCGGTGCTCAGCTTTCTTTATAGTCCAACTCTCACATCCATGCATGACCACTGGGAAAAACATAGCCTTGACTACATGGACCTTTGTTGACAAAGTAATGCGTTTGCTTTTTAACGTGCTGTCTAGGTTGGTCATAACTTTCCTTCCAAGGAGTAAGCGTCTTTTAATTTCATGGCTGCAATCACCATCAGCAGTGATTTTGGAGCCCCCAAAATAAAGTCAGCCACTGTTTCCACTGTTTCCCCATCTATTTGCCATGAAATGATAGGACTGGATGCCATGATCTTAGTTTTCTGAATGTTGAGCTTTAAGCCAACTTTTTCACTCTCCTCTTTCACTTTCATCAACAGGCTCTTTAGTTCTTCACTTTCTGCCATAAGAGTGGTGTGGCATCTGCATATCTGAGGTTATTGATATTTCTCCCAGCAATCTTGATTCCAGCTTGTGCTTCCTCCAGCCCAGCATTTCTCAATATGTCCTCTGCATAGAATTTAAATAAGCAGGGTGACAATATACAGCCTTGACATACTCCTTTTCCTATTTGGAACCAGTCTGTTGTTCCATGTCCAGTTCTAACTATTACTTCCTGATACAGGTTTCTCAATAGGCAGGTCAGGTGGTCTGGTATTCCCATATCTTTCAGAATTTTCCACCGTTTATTGTGATCCACATAGTCAAAGGCTTTGGCATAGTCAATAAAGCAGAAGTAGATGTTTTTCTGGAACTCTCTTGCTTTATCGATGATCCAGTGGATGTGTGCAACTTGATCTCTGGTGCCTCTGCCTTTTCTAAATCCAGCTTGAATATCAGGAAGTTCACTGTTCACATATTTTTGAAGCCTGGCTTGGAGAATTTTGAGCATTACTTTACTAGCGTGTGAGATGAGTGCATTTGTGCTGTAGTTTGAACATTCTTTGACATTGCTTTTCTTTAAGATTTGAAAGAAAACTGACCTTTTCCAGTCCTGTGGCCACTGTTGAGTTTTCCAAATTTGCTGGCATATTGAGTGCAGCACTTTCACAGCATCATCTTTTAGGATTTGAAATAGCTCAACTAGAATTCCATCACCTCCATTAGCTTTGTTCATAGTGATGCTTCCCAAGGCCCACTTGACTTCATATTCCAGGATGTCTGACTCTAGGGTCAATGGACATGAATTTTAGCAACCTCTGGGAGATAGTGAAGGACAGGGAAGCCTGGCATGCTGCAGTTCATGGGGCTGCAAAGAGTGGGGCACAACTTAGCAACTGAATAACAACAAGATACTTAATTTAAAGTCAAGAGTATTGGGATCTCCTGATACACAATTCTGCAGCCTTCACATTCTGATTTTGCACAACATTATGCACTGATCATGTCCCCAACCCATCACAAAATCCTCGAGGTTCTGACATCCACAGCAGAACATACAGCTCACTGTGTGATGTCGTGTGAAACATAGACAGCAACAGCACAGTGCCCGTGGTGCGACCATGGAGCTCAGAATGCCCCAGGGTGTGTACATGATACGAGGACACGATAATGCCATAGACTCTGCCACTGTGTGCCTGGAGGGCTCTGCCACAATGATGATGCAATCCTCACAAATGTATACGTGTGTCCATGATCACATCACCCATGAGAAAAGGATGGGTTGTCTTACAGATTACATTTGAAAAGAAATAGTATGGAGTAAAGCATAGCTGTACAGAGCAATGTTGCAGAGGAACTGGGAATGTTAGGTCCATGAACCAAGGTAAATTGGAAGTGGTCAAACAGGAGATGGTAAGAGTAAACATCAACATTTTAGGAATCAATGACCTAAAATGGACCAGAATGGGAGAATTTAACTCAGATGACCATAATATCTACTACTGTGGGCAAGAATCCCTTAGAAGAAATGGAGTAGCCCTCATAGTCAGCGAAAGAGTACGCAATGCAGTACTTGGATGCAATCTCTAAATGACAGAATGGTCTCTTCATCACCAAGGCAAACCATTCAATATCACAGTAATCCAAGTCTATATCCCAACAACTAATGCTTAAGAAGCTGAAGTCAAACAGTTCTGTGAAGACCTATGAGACCTTCTAGAACTAACACCCAAAAAAGATGTCCTTTTCATTATAGGGGACTGGAATGCAAAAGTAGGAAGTCAAGAGATACCTAGAGTAACAGGCAAATTTGGCCTTGGAGTACAGAATTTAGCAGGGCAAAGGCTAATAGAGTTTTGCCAAGAGAACGCACTGGTCATAGCAAACACCCTCTTCCAACAACACAAGAGACGATTCTACACATGGACATCACCAGAGGGTTAATACAGAAATCAAATTGATTATATTCTTTGTAGCCAAAGATGGAGAAGCTCTAGACAGTCGGCAAAAGCAAGACCAGGAGCTGACTGTAGCTCAGTTCATAAACTCCTTATTGCAAAATTCAAATTTAAATTGAAGAAAGTAGGGAAAACCACTAAACCATTCAGATATGACCTAAATCAAATCCCTTACAATTACACATAGAAATGACAAATAGATTCAAAGGATTAGATCTGATAGATAGAGTGCCTGGAGAACTATGAACGGAGGTTCATGACATTGTACAGGAGGCGTTGATCAAAACTATCCCCAGGAAGAAGAAATGCAAAAAGGCAAAATGGTTGTCTGAGGAGACCTTACAAACAGCTGAAAAAAGAAGAGAAGTGAAAGGCAAAGGAGAAAAGGAAACATATATTCATCTGAATTCAGAGCTCCAAAAAAAGCAACCAAAGAAAGCCTTTCTCAGTGATCAATGCAAAGAAATAGAGAATACAACAGAATGGGAAAGATTAGAGATCTCTTCAAGAAAATTAGAGATACCAAGGGAACATTTCATGCAAAGATGGGCTCAATAAAGGACAGAAATGGTGTGGACCTGACAGAAGCAGAAGATATTAAGAAGAAGTGGCAGAAATACACAGAAGACCTAAACAAAAAAGGTTTTCATGACCCAGATAACCAGGATGGTTTGATCACTCACCTAGAGCCAGACATCCTGTAATGCTAAGTCAAGTAGGCTTTAGGAAACATCACTATGAACAAAGCTAGTGGAGGTGATGGAATTCTAGTTGAGCTATTTCAAATCCTAAAAGATGATGCATGCAATATGCCAGCAAATTTGGAAAACTCAGCAGTGGCTACAGGACTGGAAAAGATCAGTTTTCATTCCAATCCCAAAGAAAGGCAATGCCAAAGAGTGCTCAAACTACCACACAATTGCACTCATCTCACACACTAGCAAAGTAATGCTCAAAATTCTCCAAGCTAGGCTTCAACAGTACATGAACCAAGGACTTCCAGATGTTTAAGCTGGATTTATAAAAGGCAGAGGTACCAGAGATCAAATTGCCAGCATTCATTGGATCATAGAAAAAGCAAGAGAATTCCATAAAATCATCTAATTCTGCTTCATTGCCTACACTAAACCCTTTGACTGTGTGGATCACAGCAATCTGTGGAAAATTCTTCAAGAGACGGGAATACCAGACCACCTGACCTGCCTCCTGAGAAATCTGTATGCAGGTCAAGAAGCAACAGTTAGAAATGTACATAGAACAACAGACTATTTCCAAATTGGGAAAGGAGTACATCAAGGCTCCTATAATGTCACCCTGCTTATTTAATGTCTATGCAGAGTTCCTAGTGTGAAATGCTGGGCTGAGTAAAGCACAAGCTGGAATCAATAACCTCAGATATGCAGGTGACACCACCCTTAAAGTGAAGAGCAACTAAAGAGCCTCTTGATGAAAGTTAAAGAGGAGAGTGAAAAAGCTGGCTTAAAACTCAACATTCAAAAAATGAAGATCACAGAATCCGGTCCCATCACTTCATGGCAAATAGATGGGGAAACAATGGAAACAGTGACAGACTTTATTTTCTTAGGCTCCAAAATCACTGCAGATAGTGACTGCAGCCAAGAAACTAAAAGGCACTTGCTCCTTGGAACAAAACCTATGACCAACCTAGACAGCATATTAAAAAGCAGATATATTGCTTTGCAGACAAAGTTCCATCTAGTGAAAGCTATTGCTTTTCCAGTAGTCATGTATGGATGTGAGAGTTGGGCCATAAAGAAAGCTGAGCGCCAAAGAGCTGATGCTTTTGAACTGTGGTGTTGGAGAAGACTCTTGAGAGTCCCTTGGACTGAAAGGAGATCCAACCAGTCCATCCTAAAGGAGATCAGTCCTGGGTGTTCATTGGAAGGACCGATGCTGAAGCTGAAGCTCCAATACTTTGGCCACCTGATGCAAAGGGTGGACTCATTGGAAAAGACCCTGATGCTGGGAAAGATTGAAGGCGGGAGGAGAAGGGGACAACAGAGGATGAGATGGCTGGATGGCATCACTGACTCAATGGACATGAGTTTGAGCAAGGTCTGGGGGTTGGTGATGGACAGGGAGGCTTGGCGTGCTGCAGTCCGTGGGGTCACAAAGAGTCGGATACGACTGAACTGAAAGCACAGCTGGATATCTACATTGTGTCATGTTCGCAAGTAAATACTACATAGATTAAAAAAAAAACCTAAATGTAAAATGCATGGGGGAAATTGTGGGACTACCTTTGAAATCTTTTGAAATAGATGGATCCTTATTGAACATCTGAAAACCTCAAATCTCCAGATAAAAAGTGACAGATTGAGAGGACATCAACTTTATATTTTCATTCAAAAATGATGCCTGAGACAAGAAATGAAGACAATTGAAACACTGAAGATAGTTATTTATAGTATCTAAGACTGACAATAGAATCATAAGTTGAGTACAAGTTTCCTCTATAAGTGAAAATGTGAGTCGCTCAGTCATGTCCAAGTCTTTGTGACCCCATGGACTGTAGCCTGTCAGGCTCCTCTGTCCATGAGATTCTCCAGGCAAGAATGCTCGAGTGGATAGCCATTCCCTTCTCCAGGGGATCTTCCTGACTCAGGGATCAAGCCTGTGTCTCCTGCATTGCAGGCAGATTTTTTACCATCTGAGCCACCAGGTTCCTCTGAATACCCGCAATGAAAAAGCCAAGGAAACTAATAGAAATATTGGCAAAGAATGTGGCAGAGAATTCCTACAGAAGCAAAAGTGAATGGCCAAGAAATAGGTGAAGAGATATTGAAATTACCTGAAAACAAGACCTCAGAAAAAGGAAGATGAGTCAAGCTGATCTCGAGGATAGGGGGAAACAGGACTTTCTGTGGAGATCTGGTCATAGTGACCCGCGTGTGGCAGTCATCAGGGGAGTGTGGTTACAAATGCCCTGTGATCCAGAAAGCTCTTCATTTCTGTTCATCTCTGATGACTCTCCCATTCACGAGGCCAGAAATGAGGATGTTTATTGATTACAGCTGTGGAGGCATGGACAAATAAAGTTCACGAAGACGTTCAGTGAACCACTTGGCAGAGTCGGGAGCAGTGAACTGAATATGCACATAGCGGGGGGCAGGGGACACTCAGTGCTCTGTGTGCATTGATTAAACTCTCAAACAAACCTGTGATGTTCATAACCACAGCCCCTTCCCAGACAAAGAAACCGAGGTTTGAGAATTCAAGTGCCACATCACACACTGAGGAAAAAGCTGGTCTGTATGGAGATCAGGATTCTCTCCAGAAGTTGTACTCATTACAACTCACTACTCATGTTGAATTTTATTGTAGAAATGTCAAACAGGTACAAGGAGAGACCGATATGATGAACCGCAGTCTGTGCACCCCCGCTGCTATGAGAGCAAGTTCACAGCTGACCACGGCTCTTCTCTGCCTCCGTGGCCTCACCCCTATCCTGTTTCATATTATTTTTGAAGCAAATTACTTCATTTCATCTTTAAGTATTATCGTGTGCAATTCAGAAATATGTTTCCCCTTCTTGAAAAGATCACAATATTGCAATCTTACTCCACAATTTCAACAATCAATTTTTACTACCATCAAATATGCTGCTGGTGCTCACATTTCCCTGGTTGTTCTAAAAAAGATTTTTAGCCATTTATGTGGTCATAAAATTTGTGTGTATATGTATATACTCACATGCTTCCCAGGTTCTACACACAGAGAACCACATGTCAATGCAGGAGACTTAAGAGACATGACGTTTGAGCCCTGGGTCAGGAAGATTTCCTGGAGGAGGGCACAGCAACCCATGCCAGTATTCTTGCCCGGAGAATCCCATGGACAGAGGAGCCTTGTGGGTTACAGTCTCGCAAAGAGTCAGACACAACTGAAGCGACTTAGCACGCACGCACACATGTATATATCTACACAGCCTTATATTGTAACTGGCTTCCCTATTAACCTCTTAATACTTGGATGGGTTCTCCCTCACAACTTTTTGACCTCTCCGTATGACTTGCTGAAGGAACCAGGATGTGTGTTCTGTAGTTCCCCATAATCTGGATTTTGCTGATCTCATCCTGACGAAACATGTAGGATGTTCAGAGGGCTGCTGGATTTTCTGGAAACTGACGGGTCTAGAAGCTCGACCAGGTTTAGTTTTTTGTTTTTTTTTAATAGGAGTGTTTCATAGATGATATTTTGTGTTTAATTTGAGCAAACTCTGGGAGATGGTGGGGGCCAGCGGGGCCTGGCATGTGGCAGCCCTGAGGTCATGAGATGGACACGACGTAGCGACTGAACAACAACAGCGGCAGCAGAGTGTCCGGCGGCCTCTTCGCTGTGATATCAGCAGCTATTGATGACCACCGCCTCCGTCCACTGAACGATTGATTTTAAAATGTGATGTCCAAATATCTTGATTACTCAATTATTTATTGAAGTGGAACCATTGTATGGGCTTCCCTGGTGGCTCAGCTGATAAAGAATCTGCCTGCAATGCGGGAGACCCGGGTTCAATCCCTGGGTTGGGACGATCCCCTGGAGAAGGAAATGGCCACCCACTCCAGTTTCCTGGCCTGGAGAACCCCATGGACTGTATAGTCCATAGGGTCACAAAGAGATGGACACGACTGAGTGACTTTCACTTTCGCTTTCAACCATTTTATAGAGACTGCCCTTCATAAACTGCTTGGTGACCTTGAGGTAAACTCGAACAAGTCAAGCAAAGCAATTGTGGGTCCTTTCTCAATACTTCCTGGTTTTCAAGTTAAATGCATTTATTTATTCATTATGAACTCACAGATTTCAGCCTATGTGATGTTTTCCAGTGCACGGCAGTTAGTGTCTTCTCTGACCTCAAATGCGTTTTCCGAGTAGGTCTCCTGTGGCCCAGGTGGCCTTTGATAGCTTCCCTGCCGTCAGGGGTGAAGGGGTGACATCGGTAACCTTTTCTGCCCCAGACCAGAAAGTCAGCTGTTTCCCCAGGGGGTTCTGGTTCCTGCCCACGGGGAAGGAGATTTAACCACTGCCCTACCCCATCTCTCTGATTCCCAAACGGCGGGACTGAACAAGAACTTAAGAAACTATAGAACAATACCACCGTGTATATTCAAAAATGTGCAAAAGGTAATATTCTGTATTTCTTAGGTATGATCATGTATCACAGTTAATAGCAAACCTAGCTAACATGACACATCTGAGTGAGTGTCAGTTGAAGGGAAAGAAGGAGTAGGATCTGAGAGGAAATGGATTATTTAAGGGGAAAAAAAGGAAGGAAGAAAGAAAAGTATAGTTTCATGTTTTGTGAACTGAAATATTGATTAATTTAATTTCTGTCACCTGAAAGTCATTAAGTTAATAGAAAAAATTTTCAAAAGGAAAGAAATACAGGCCAATCCAATCAGAAAACAGGTGTGTGACTGGTGGGGGAGACGGGAAATGACTGCTAATGGGTGTGGGGTCTCTTTATAGGGTAATAAAGATGTCCTGGAATTAGACTGTAAGGATGTGCACATACTTGTGAACATACTAAAAACCACTGAATTGTACATTTTATAAGGTTAGACTTTATGGCATGTAAATTATATCTCAATTTAAGAAAAAGAAAGAGATCATATACATGTTCTATTACCCTCCTGTATACAAATCCTGGAGAAATTCACGGAGATTTGGGTCCTTGGAAGTCTCAGGGGTTTCTAGGAAGCCTGCATGTCTATTTCTGGGGCTTGGCTAACTAACATTGCAAGAAACATATCAACATTCTATTCAGCAGCCCGAGCCCATGATTATGAGCTACAGAGCAGCAAAGAAAAGCCTAAACACATGGTGCTTTGTGTAAGATGTACAAGGCCAAATGAGATTTATAGCACACTATTTTACATAAATTTTAGCATATTTTTGTATGTGCATGCATATACACACTGTCTATTTTTCAAAGTTGCACAGCCATATAACTGCATACATTAAACACATCATGCGGATGCCGGACAAGAGGCAAGCACAGTGATGAGACTCAGCCATGGAGGTAAAAGCAACGGAATAAAAATGAAGAGGGAGTCCTACCTGAACCCAGGATGGTAACGAGCCACTCTGAACCAAGGACCTGAGGAACCCTCTGCACTTGAGGTCCAAAAGAAAGGAATGAACAAGAATCTCAATTTTATTCAAGCCCTGGGAGTTATTTCTCTCAAAGAACATCAGAGAGATGGAAGCATATTCTTAATTCACTGCAAAATGCCTTCAGAATGCCCTCTTCCCTTTCGCCCTCAATATTCTCGCCGTAATAGGCGATTAATCTCAACAACCCTCTTCTTCCCTCATCCTCATCTTCCAACTCCAAACTCACTCAGATTCTCTGAGCTCTTGTTTTTCTTCTCTTTGGAGAGCAACTTTCATTCACCTCCTTGGCCAACCACCAACCCTTGCTTCTCTAGTTCTGTTCTCTCCAGTAAAAGTGAAAGTAACAGTCGCTCAGTCGTGTCTGACTCTTTGTGACCCCATGGACTGCAGTCCCCCAGGCTCCTCTGTCCATGAAATTCTCCAGGGAAGAACACTGGGGTGAGTAGCCATTCCCTTCTCCAGGTGATCTTCCCAACCCAGGGATCAAACCCAGGTCTCCCATATTGTAGGCAGATTCTTTACCATCTGAGTCACCAGATACTACACACATAGGTCCAGCAAATGTCGCCTTGTGCTCTGGGGGGTGAGGGGCACAGCCAGAGAGGAGTCTGGGCTCTCTCAGAGGTACGGCAGCTGCTGGAAAGGGCTTAGTGCTCCAAGTTTGATCCCCAGCTCCACGCGCTCCTCAGGGCTCTTGTTGTTGTCCAGTCACTAAGTCACGTCTGTGATCACATGGACTGCAGTTCCCCAGGCTCCTCTGTCCTCCATTATCTCCCTGAGCTTGCTCAAACTCATGTCCATTGAGCCAGTGATGCCATCCAACTATCTTATCCTTGTCACCCCCTTCTCCCACTGCCCTCAATCTTTTTCAGCATCAGGGTCTTTTTGAATGAGTTGGCTCTTCCCATTAGGTGGCCAAAGTGTTAGAACTTCAGCTTCAGCATCAGTCCTTCCAATGAATATTTAGGGTTGATTTTTTTTTAGGATTGACTGGTTTGATCTACTTGCAGTCCAAGAGACCCTCAAGAGTCTTCTCTAGCACCACAATTCAAAAGTATCAATTCTTCGGTTCTCAGTGCTCTTAGGGTCTGATAGCCCAGCCTCTGCCTTGCTGGTCCCCCAGTTCTAGGAGGCGTGTTGTACTTTTTTTAAAACTTTGATTATTATTTAGAGCTTTCAACAGTGTTTCTGTTTGCTCTTTCAAGCCCTCTAAAACCAGTATAGCCAGTTCCTTGTATTAAATCCCACCTGTGAAATGCCTGTGCAGTCTGTGTTGCCCTGATTGAATGCTGGCTGTTTCAACATTTAGTACCAGAAGTAGTGCCAGCTCAGGAAATAGACCCTCGGAGATGGGATTCTGGAGTTGGCTCGGCCATATCCTTGGTCTTGAATGAAATTCTGAGCTCATTAGCACTGGGCAGTTGGGTACGATCACATCCGTGGTGAGTTGTGGCATCACAAGGAGAGCCTCCTGCTGTTGATCATGGCTTGGTGCCTGTAGAACCCAGGGCTGTGGGCATGTGGTGGTTCGGTTCACTTGGCCATCCTCATGGTAAAGATGACACAGGATTATGGGGTGAGAATTCTCCTTTAATTACGTTGTAGAACTTCTGGGAAAAAATGACAAACTCAGGGTTAAAAGGCTCAATTAAAGCCATGGTCAGAGAACCAGAGAGATTCCAGGACAACCCTAAAATGAACTCTTGTTTCTTGGAGCTGCAATGAGGAGCTGGTTAAAAATCAGGAGCAAAATATAATCACACAAGTTGCAGACTTTACGTTGAATTCTGCTGTTGCTATTTAGTCACTGAGTTGTGTCTGACTCTTTGTGACCCCATGGACTGTAGCCCGTCAGGCTCCTCTGTCCACGGAATTTCCCGGGCAAGAATACTGAAGTGGTTGCCATTTCCTTCCTACTAACTCTTTTGTGTAAGTTAAGAATTGACTGGGGGAAAACGGGACTTTGAGGATTGCAGTGAGTGCATCTGGGTGGCGTTAACACAGAGCTGAGAAGCCTGAGCACCTCTGAGGGTCCCTTTCCAGCAGAAGCAGTTCCTCCTCCTGACTCCGAGGAGTCCAGCTAACTCAGCTCTGTGTAAAGACCTTGCGTGTGCTCATCTGAGGGAGGTGACTTGTAAGGAGATGCCTGTTCTCCCCAAAACCACCCTCCTCACCCCTTCCATCTGCAACTAGAGTTGGATCTCTCCAGGTTTCATTGGGAGGCTAGTATAACGTCTGATTTGGAGGAGGGAGTTTATAGTCTGAAAGAATGATAAGAGATTGCTAATTTTCACTGGCAAAAATATGAGGGATTGTGTGGAAATGAATTTGAAGGGTGTCAGACCAAAGAGGAAGGAAGATAAATTGGGATGAGACCAAATTTACCAGTAGCAGGTGTGCTTACCAGAGATTCTAGATAAAATACACGAGCCCAAGAAGCTGAAGGAGTTTCTACCAATTTTCTTGATTGATTGCTTGATTAAAACTCAGTCCACTGACGACCTCATTGGAGATGCCAAATCTTCCCTGGCATAAAGCAGAGAGAGGAAATCGATGGCTGAGAACACCAAGGGTGCTGGAGAGGATTTGTTATGTGTGTCTGCGTTTCTCCACAGCCCTCCCTGAGAGGGCTGCCAAGACACTCACGAAGAAATGCATCTGTTGGAAGGGCAATGGTGTTCTTGAAAAGCTCTTGGTGGGCTTGAGAGGCCAGTGGGGGCCAAGAGGAGTTAAAGTAGGGCTGATGGACTCCTGAGAAGGAGAGATCGGATGGTAACACCCTAGTGGCAGAGATATTACTGCAACGGGCGGGAGGGACAGCGCGCAGACCGCTTTTTATCACAGACTTCTCTTGGGGTGCCTATTCATCATGATGTCTCCAGGACGCAATACAGGGAAAGCTCACTAAATACTATTTGACACACAAAAAATAGAAAAACTCCACATTCTGGCGGGCGGAAACCTGACGCTAGAGACCACAATGGCAGATCATGCTGCCTCATCCAGTTGCCACACTAGACCCCGTTCACAGACTCGGAACTCCTTGGTTGAGGAACCTGGAACGGCTTCCAGTTTTGACTGGACCGGGATGAGCGCCTCCTGGTCAAACAGCCCAACCACTAGCAGCCTTAGCATGGGGGCAGGCGCAGGGGCTGGCAGAATGTTAGGTTGCAATAATGTATTAAACGTTGTGCAGAATAGGCCTGTGATTTTCTAAATCAACACCATGTTTTGTGACTTAGAGGATACAGCCACATCTACTGAGCAGAGAAGTCGTGGGACCTGAGTTGTATTGGGGGAGGCAACATCTGTCGCCCACTGATAATTAAAGGGACAGTGAGGACAAAAGATAAGTTGTGAATTGATCCCTGCATCGAGTCATGCCTCTAGGGAATTGTCTACCCCGGCACTGATGGCCAGTAAAATTGATCATCCGCTTCTTTGCTTCGGCTACATTCTAATTCCTTGAAACAGGGACGCCGTGTGTAACATTCGCTTCTCTGTTCCCAGTAGTTCGCAGGGCTCATGGTGAGTGCTCATGGAAATGAGAGAGAGAGTAAATAAATGACTGTCATAGAAGAGGGAATGAACATCCAAGCAGGAAAGTGATGACCAGGACTGACAGACACAGTGGACTCAGAACTCTGGACATCTTTACAGATCCTCTGCTTAGTATTTTCCCAGCAGATCAAATGGTCCCTCGGCCACCATCTTTTCTAACACAAAAAATAGTAACGAAATCGCTTCCCACTGAGAAAATTTTGCATGCTGATCACCAAACCTCCAAGATGCAGTAAGAAAGCGATGCTGTCCCTTCTTTAAAGGCTTCCCTGGTGGTTCAGATGGTAAAGAATCCACCTGCAGTGCAGGAGACTGGGGCTGGATCCCTGGGTGGGGAGGATCCCTTGCAGCAGGAAGCCAGCGCACAGTCACAGAGCAGGCTGGCTCCTCGCTCACCGCCAGTGAATATGGGCGCCCGAGGAGGAACGCGCAGCTCTAGGGATAAAGGAAAAACTGCCAGGAAGGGAAGGGCTTTGACTTACTCCTGGATGCAGCGCTTCTCCAAGTGGGGTCTGTAGCCGGCGGCCTCAGCGTCCATCTGCGCTTGATGGATGTGTGATGAATCTCCAGGATTGCAGACCTTTCCCTGGGATGTAAACAAGCTCACCGCCGCATTACTATTCCAAACGTACAATCAGAGCACTAGCAAACCCCTTAAAAAACAAACAAACGTTGTGAAAATGATTAAAAAGTATCTACAAGTGGTGTCAACTGAAGTCCCTCATCCACGCGTGGTTTTCTTCCATTTGTAAAGGAAGGCAAACAAGTTTCCCATAAACAGTCCTTCTCCTTACTGACTTTACAATACAATTTGATTTATAAAAATTCAATTTACACAGAACTTTCAAGAGAGACATTTATTGTGGAGAGTGGGGTATTTGACATTTGGTTCTAAGATCGATAAGGCTGGACTGCTCTGAGTTAAGCTGAGCACCTCTATTCCAGCAGCTGGGCTGTGCGCACAGGGCCCTTTGCTCTGAGTCAGCCGAATCACAGGCGTGATTTCCCACCAGGCAGGACACATTCAGTGGTAAGCGATAAATCTACTGGGGGTCAAGCAGTTTCAGGAAGTCTATGAAGTGTGTATTTACAGATTTGTGCCAAATTGTTGGAGGGATTAAAAAAAATCAATCCTCTGATCTGTCTATCCTCAGAGAGTCCATCGTAGAGGAAATAATCAATAAACGCTGTATAAAATCACAATAATGGTAACTGGTACTATCATCATCTTCAGAGCTGTCTTCCCAACAAGAATATGCAAATAAAGATGAAATCAATAACAAAAGGTTTGGTTTCACCCACTCTGCGGTGGTTGTCTACAGGGCCTGATTCTTTAGGTGTTTAATTTCAGATTTATCTCTCTGTTTCCAGATGAGACACTGTATAGGTTTTCTAAAGTTCTGTGAAAATGCTTGTAGAGACATATTTGATCCTTTCCTCCTCCCTCCGATTGTGGGGGTGGGGAATGTAACCCAAAAAACACAGGTAGGTGAAAACCTGCGTAATCTCAATGGCTGAAACACTGAAGCATTTTTTTGCTAAGTACAGGCCAGACGGTCAGGTGGTCTTTTTAAGGCGTGAACTTGCAGAGGAGAGTCTGAACCCCAGACATTCCAGGCCTACGGGGGCAAGGGGCTCGTGGGAGGGTACTTTAGAGGGAGCTCCTCTCTAGGTCCTGGGGATGGACAGGCAGGCAGGGACAGCCCCGGGCTCTGCATGACACTGTGGCTCAGGGCACCATCCAGCTGGTCCTCACCCGGCCACGAGGTGGTCTCGGGTAGAGCTGAGATGCCATCTGAGGCTCAGCTGTGGGTGAACCTGCTTCCAGACTCACCTGCCTGTGGGCAGCGTTGCGCCCCTTCCAGCTGTCCCCCAGGCCTGGGTCCCCCATCGTCTGTCACCCAGAGGCCGTCATCCCCTGTCTGGCCACGTGGCCCTCCCCTTAGAACGACTCACACGCGGCTGCTTCCAGGCTAGTAGGAAGGCCCCCCACAATCTTCAACAGCATCATCACAGGGGTGATGCCCAGCACCTCTGCTGTTTTCTACAGGTTAAGAGCCAGTCACAGGGGTGATGCCCAGCACCTCTGCTGTTTTCTACAGGTTAAGAGCCAGTCAGAGGTTGGCCCACACTCCAGGGGGCTCATAGAGGGAGGGGAGATCACGGGAGCCCCTGGAGAGTGTTCCCACCTCAAACACCAAGCCTGCAGTCGTCTGAGCATCCGCTGAGGGCCTGAGACTGCATCCCGGCAGGAGGCGAGGTGTCGAGGGTGCTCTTCCTTATTAATAGTTGATTTTTTGCAATAGCTAATTTAGAATCCCTCCCTCCGCCCCTCTCTCCCCCTCAACTTTCCCTCCCTCCCTCCATCCTCCAGGAGAGGCTGCCTGGCATGACCACTCTGGCTGCTTGAGAAGGACAGTCCCTTGCCCATGTTGGGAACAAAGGTCCCAGGACCACAGGGAAACCTCCTGGACATCTCGGCAGGTGCTACCCACCGTCCACGCACGCACTCACTTATGCACTGACTCATTCAGCAAACACTGTGTGCCCACCAGACTCCTGAATGGAGGCAGTCACAGCAGAGAGCCAGGGTGGTAGGAGCCAGGGAACTGATACACCAGGAGACACGTGGACAGTTTAATGCCAGCTGGGGGCGAGTCCTCTGAAGGAGTCCTCAGATGAGCAGCAGCGGGTCCTTAAGTTGGCGAAGCTGGAAACCCACTGACTATCCCACGCAGCGACCCTGACAGCAGCGTCTCCTGAGGGAGGTGGGCAAGGCCAGGCTTTGTTAGCAGACTGACTGCCAGAGACAGGAAGGCTGTTGGCTGCCGCGGTGCCCTTGTTGATTAGGTGGGGAGGCAGGAAAACGTGCGGGAACCCCCGGAGAAGAGGGAGCGGCATTCCAAAACCAACCCGGGGCTGTCGGGATTGGAAGATGCCGTGAAACAGGGATTGCTGTTGTTTGGTCGCTCTGTCATTTCCAACTCTGTGCGACCCCATGGATTGCAAACCCTCAGAAGAGCCCAGTGAGACTATATACAGGTGCACATTTCAAAAGAATCCAGAATTACACCCCGTGCAAATGAGGGTTTGGGAAGCCCCCAGAGGAGCCCCCTCACCAGGGAGAGCTGCAGTCCTGTCTGCAGCCCAGCTCAGGTAAAGAGCCCCTGAAGATCATGGGGAGGCCGGCCACCTCCCTGGAGGTCTCAGCAACACAGAGCCCTGGGCCAAGGGACACAGATCCCCGCGCCCAAGATGGGGGGTCAGGGAGACGGGGGGAGGGGACGATGATAAATTCTTAGGAACAAAGGACGAGACCCCATCAGCTACTGGACTGACCCAGGCTGGGAAGACGCGGGGAGGAAGGGCGACTGGAGCTGGGGGTGAGGTGGGCACCCCTTCAGCTAGGATGCTCCGGAAGCTCCAGGGCAGCCGTGGGAGTGGGCGAGCTCCACTTGCTCAGAGAACCCCAGGGCCTTGGCCTGCTGGACGGACAGGCCGGCCTGGAGGTCTCTGGGGAAAGGTGAGGGGTCCGGGGCTGGAGCAGGGGGGCCCAGCCCTGGAGGGCGGGAGGGCCCAGTCTAAGCACCCCGCCAGGCTCAGCGAAGGACCGAGCGGGGGATGGTGGAGTCCATTCTGGTGGCACATGGAGGCCACTGGTTTCAATGGGACATAAACCACCTTCAAAGACACAAATAGATCACTCTCCAAAGCTCGAGAAGTGTCTGAATCTGCATATCAAAAGTGCTCATTAACTATCATGCCGGCTTGATGAAAGAATAGCAGCAGCCAGGTAGACACCATGTGTTGAGAAGCTGAATCTCAGGATCTGACAGCAAACAGGCAGGAGACAGATGACACGTCAGCCTGGCTTCTGACTCTGGCTGCTCAGAGGAGAAGGAGGAGGAGAAGCTTACCCATGGGGAGGAGAGGGGTCCTTTCAGACACCCCGGCCAGGCTGCTGCTCCTTTGAGGAAGTGTCGGGAGAGATGGAGAGAGAATGAGCTATCTGGGAGCCAGCCCAAAGGCCACCCCTAAAGTGAGCCGAGCAGTGGGCTGAGATGGGGGGAGACCAGCCAGGGGCACCCCAGGGAGAGGCTGAGAGATGTCAGGCACCTGCAGAGCCGGGGGAGGTACGAGGGTCCACCAGAGGCGTGGTGAGTCTAAACTCGCCAAGGTCAGGCCAAGGGCAATAGCCGTGGATTCAGGTCAAGACCCTGGGAGCCTCGCTGAGCAGCAGCCAGGTGGGCAGAGGGAGGAATTTCCTCCCCAGCCACTCACTCTGCCCTCCTGGCTGCAGGTCCACATGGGAGCCCCAGTCTGCACCGCCTTCAGGCTTAGGCCCACGGTGACCACGGAATGCTTCTGCAGCCAATCAACAAACTCCTTTCTCCCCAAGGTTGTGGCTAGTCTGGGTTGGGTCCCGGGCCACAGAGGCCCTTGTGCCAGGTGAGCCCACATCCAGGCAGGTGGATTGAAGAGGCTCCAGGTGCGTCTGTATGAAGAACTACCTCCATGGGTGGACTCAGCACAGACCTGGGGCCCCGAGGTCACACTGCTCCTGGAACCCAGATAAAGTCTGGTCCCAACAGGGAGCGCTTTCCTCGATTTGGTGACAGCTGGACAGCAGGTGGGCAGCACTAAGAAGCTGGAGAGGAAGTGGATGACCGCACAGCATCCCCCGGGTGGCCACCTGGTCCCACCACGTCTCTGGACCCAGAGCCCAGGGTCTCCAGTCCACCCTTCTTCTGCAGAGAAAAGGAGGAAAGACACCCAGCGTCACCGTGGACATGACAGGTGGCCTCACGAGTGACAGACAGCCTGAGTGGGTTTTGTGTCACGGATGGGAAGCAGGCTCTTCCCCCAGGCTGGATGCTTCCCAGGAGGGGAAGCCCCCTCAGGAGGCTGCTCTCCCGATGGAGGGGTGGCCACCCTCGCGTCCAGCTGCGCCTGGTGGATGAGGGTGGGTTAGAGCCGGAGGTGGCGTCAGCATGTGCTTTGATCGGCTGCATCCAGAGAAGCCTGAATACAGATGGTAGTTCATCCCGTGGAGGCTACTGTTTCTTTCTTTCTTTCCTTAATTTACTAGAAAATGAAATAGGGTTGATTGGTTCCTCTAACTTTCAATAAGGAGTCAGAAAAGATAAATATGAAAGGCCTTAAATTAATTCCAAAGAGCTTAATTATTTTTTTTTTCCTGGGATGCATTCTTCCTGAAATGAGTGTTCCTATCTTCCGTGTGTTAGAGCAGCCCCCTGGCATGGCAAAAGTTTATTTTGGGCTTGGAGAATGAATTTGCAATGAAAAACTCACTGTCATAATCACCCGTATTTGCATAATATGGGCTCTTCATTAGAGCGCAGAGAATAACATCAGCCTGATCATCGAATCGGATCCTCTGCTACTGGCTGCGAGGTGGTGAGACCCGCAGTGTCTTGGCTGACGGGCAGGAAACAGAGGCAGCGTGGTGGAGGTGGCCGTGAGCCCGGAGCTGGGCTGTCCGTAGAGGTGCTCAGAGACGGAAATCTTGTCTTCTTGACCGTGCAGGGGGCTCCCTCCAGCTCACAGGTAGAGATGCTAGCTCTGACATCCTCCATGTTTTCATGGAGCAGCATAAATTCTGGAAAATAAAACAGCTCTCCTGAAGTCAAAATTTCCCACGGTGGACTTTCTTAGCACCAGGACCACTGGGAGCAAAACTATGCAGCCACTTCCAATTTCCTGGACACACACGACATATACACACTCAGCATACATATTTACCGTGCACATGCACACACCACACACACTCTTGTCTGCAGACATTGCACACGCACACATACATGGCCCGTGGCACACGCCTACCTGCTGGCATTGTGCACACACAGACAAACACACACACATTCTTGTCTGCAGACAATGTGCACACACACATACTTGTCTGCAGGCATTGCACACACATACACACACTCACAATGGTCGTCCTCACCCCTGATTAGTTCCATATAGTGCCAAACGGAAATTCAGGTCCAGCGTGGGCTGGATTCAGAGCCAAGTGCAAAGCACTGAAGCTATACATTGATTTCCAGATAGGGAACTGTAATTAGAAACAACTAGAAATAGAAATAATTGCTCCAAATTCAATTTCTTATAAGAAAGAAATGGATGATCACTAAGGAAGAGAGAGTTTCTGGACCAGACCTCCTGTGTGTGAGGAGGAGTGCTGGGCATGGGGGGAGGTTTCCCCCGGGGGGCTCATCCTGGTCTGAGGGTAGAGGAAGGCCTCTTTCCATCTACGAGGGGGTTGCAGAGTCCAGCGTGGGCCCAGTCCTTCCAACTCCCTTCCCTCCCCTCCCTGACCTATGGCTTCCTCAGCCAGCGATGCCCTCCGTTCAGAGGTGTGGCTGGACCCTCTGCAGAAAAGCCTCTTCCCTGACGTCCCCCGCCACCCTCATGCCCCCAGGACCCTGCTCCGAGGCCACCCATCGGGGGGGCTCCTCCATTTCTGAGGCCAAGACCAGGCTTTGTCCTGTTCCTGATGCCTGGAGAGCTACAGCCATGCTCCGCTAGTATTTCTCGCAGGGCAGAACCAGCAGAGAACGCACTGTTTCCGACATGTTTAAAGATGAGACGTTGAGGAATCTGATTCCTAGAGTGGCTGCCTGGAGGCATAGGGCAGTAAACGCAGAACCCAAGCCTGTTGTACTGTTCGTGGCAGCAAAGCCTTTTGAACCCCTCTGCGCTGGGGATCTGAGTGCTCGAGGAGGATGGGGAAGGATGTGCAGGAGAACAGGAGGGAGGCAGCAAAATAAAGTTATCATTCACTTTTTTATCTACTCTGATAAGTAAAAAAAGTGAAAGCGAAAGTGTTAGTTGCTCAGTCATGTTCCACTCTTTGCAACCCTGTGGACTCTAACCCTCCAGGCTCTTCTGTCCGTGGGATTCTCCAGGCAAAAATACTGGAGTGGGTTGCCATCTTTTCTCCAGAGGATCTTTCTGACCCAGGGATCAAAACTGGGTCTCCTGTCTTGCAGGCAGATTCTTTACTGTCTGAGCCACCAGGGAAATCTTTTAATTGGGGTTTAGATCATTTGCATTTAGCGAAATTATGATATGGTTGTGATTTAACCAACCATAGTTGGACTATAAAGAAGGCCAAGCCCCAAAGAATTGATGCTTTTGAACTGTGGTGTTGGAGAAGACTCTTGAGAGTCCCTCGGACTGCAAGGAGATCCAACCAGTGCATCCTAAAGGAAATCAGTCCTGGGTGTTCATTGGTAGGACTGATGTTGAAGCTGAAACTCGAATACTTTGGCCACCTGATGAGAAAAACTGACTCCTTGGAAAAGACTCTGATGCTGGGAAAGATTGAAGGTGGAAGGAGAAGGGGACGACAGAGGATGAGATGGTTGGATGGCATCACAGACTCAATGGACATGAGTTTGGGTAAGGTCCGGGAGTTGGTGATGGACAGGGAAGCCTGGTGTGCTGCAGTCCATGAGGTCCCAAAGAGTCAGACATGACTGAGCAACTGAACTGAACTGAACTGGGATTTAACCTACCATTTGGCTATCCATTTTCTATTTGTCCTATTTGTGGATTCCTTTACTTCCTATTTTACTACCTTTATTTGGATTAATTGATTATTTTTATGAGTTCATTTATCTCTTCTGTTGACTTCTTACCTATATTTTACAGTCATGTTGTTTTAGTACTTATTTTATGGTTATACTACAGATCTTTCAACTACCTTCAACTTTGTATAGTCCACCCCAGCTGAAGACAAAAGGAGAAGGGGGCGGCAGAGGATGAGATGGTTAGAAAGCATCACTGACTGAAATGGACCTGAAGTTGAGCAAACTCTGGGAGATAGTGGAGATCAGGGGTCCTTGGTATGTGGCAGTCCATGGGGTCACAAAGAGTCGGACACAATTTAGCAACTGGAAGACGACAACGATCTTCAGATATTCCCCTAAGAACCTTACAACAATGTACAGTTGACTCTAACAGCAGAGATTTGGCACTCTGCAAGTTTGTAACTCTGCAGGTCCACTTGTACACAGATTTTTTTCAGTAAATGCCTCCTACATCGCTACATGATCCTCAGTTGGTCGTATCCAAGAATGCAGATCCATAGACACAGAGGGTCAACCGTAAAGTTATACGTGGATTTTCAACTTCTGGGAGGATCAGTTCTCATAACCTCTGCATAGGTCAAGAGTCACAGGTACTTTCATCTTATTCTTTCCAGATTTGCCCTTTTGTTGTCATTTATTTTACTTCTACAAATGTTATAAACCTCATACTACCTCATTACTATTTTTGCTTCCGATAGTAAAGATTTTTTTAAGATATTTAAATAATAAGAAAAGCTTTTCTTTAATATTTCCATGCAGTTTCCATCTCCAGCATTGTGGGATCCTTTATGTAGAGACAGGTTTCCATCTGTATTGCTTCCCATCTGCTGAAGGACCTCCTTTCACATTTCTTGTAGGATGGATTTGCTGGTGCTGAATTCGTTCAGTTTTGCATGCCTAAAAAGTTGAAGGTATTTAATTGGCTAAGAATTGATAATGTTTTTTCTTTCTTTCAGTGCATTAAAGGTGACACTTAACTGTGTCTGATGTGCATTGTTCCTGAAGTCTCCTGTCTTCCTTACCTTTGCCTTTCTATAGGCACTGCGTTACTTTAACCTGGCTATTATTTTCAAACCTTTTATTTTGAAATAATTACAGCTTCACAAGAAGTTTTAAAAATATTACAGAGGTGACAGCTACTCAGAATCCCCCAATGGTTATATCTCACCTGATTTTAGCACAAGGTGAAAGTCTGGACTGAACTCTGTACAATGTATGTGCACAGTTTTGCCTCACTTTACCATGGGTGTGGATTATTGCAACCACGGTCAAATCTGAAATACAGAACTATTCCATCACCGTGAAGACGTTCCTCATGCTTCACTTTTGTCATCGCACCCAACTTCCTGTCTCACACCATCCCCAATCCCTGACAATCATTAATCTTTTTTTTTAAATTTATATGGGATCACACAGCATGTTCCTCTTTGACCCAACTTTTTCATTCATCACAGTGTCCTTGAGATTTGAGATTCATACAAGATTTGTATCTTTAAAAGTCTCATCCTTGTTTTTTATTGAGTAGCATTCCATGGTATGAATGGATCACAGTGTTTTTAAATAGTCAGCTGCCGAGAAACATATGGTTGTTTATAGGTTTTGGATATCATAAACGAAATTGCTATGAACAATTGTTTACAAGTTTTTTGCAGATTAAGGTTTTATTTTTCTGGAACAAATATATAGGCGTGTAATCTCTGGATCAAATGGTATGTTTAATGCATAAAGACACTGACAAATATTTTCCATAATGGCTATACCATTTTTCATGCCACCAGCAACGAATGAGTGGTGGAGTTTCTCTCATCTTTGCCAGTCTTTGATATTATAGTTATTTTTTGCTTTAACTGTTTCCGCTTTAACTGTTCTAATGAGTGTGGGTGATATCTTATCATGGTTTTAATTTGTTATTTCCCTAATGGTAGTGATGTTAAATATCTTTCATGTGTTTACTTGCCATCGTGCATCCTATTCAATGAAATGTCTTCATGTTTTTTGCCCATTTTCTATTGGATTTTTAAGTTGGGGATAGTAATTTTTATTTATTTAGCTTTTTAATGTTGTGTTTTAAGAGTTCTTTACAGTTTTCAGAAACCTGTTTTTTTAATCAGGTCTGCAGCTTGCAAATATTTTTCCCCATCTGCTTCTTGTACTTTCATCCTCTTCACATAGTCTTTTACAGAGCAAATTCTTTACTTTTGAGGAAAATCAATTGACCATATTTTTCCTTTTTGAATCATGTGTTTGATGTCATTGCTAAGAACTACTTACCATGCTGTAGGTTCCGTATATTTTCTCCTATATAGTCTTCTAAAAGTTTAGTGTTCTACATCTCACATTTAAATGAGGATACATTTTGAGTTAATTTCTGTGTAAGCCGTAAGGGTTAAGCTGAGGTTGTGCTTCTTCTCTCCCTTTTGCGTGTGGATGTCCCGCTGCTCTAGCGTCCCTCCCCTCTGTCACACGTCTGCTGACGATGCTTGTGCGGAGCTGCTGCCAGGGTCCGTTCCTCTCATCTGCGTGTCTGTCCTTCTGCCAACACCACGCAGTCTTGACCACGGCTGTCATGCGGTAACTCTTGAAATCAAGGAGAGTGATTCACCCATTTTATTTTTCTTTTCCAAGGTTGTTCGTGTTTTCTAATTTCTTTGCATTTTCATGTAAATTTTCAAATAAACCTGTGTATATCTACAAAAGTATCTTGTTGGAATTCTCATGGAATTAAACTGAACTAACGCACGAGTTGAAGGGAGAATCGCATCGTCACAACGTTGGATCCGTGCTGATGCACGTCTGTCTATTTATTAGATTTTTGATTCTCTTCACCAGCATTTGATCAGTTCACCGTTCAAGTCCTTTACATATTTTGTTACGTTTACAAATACTCAGATGTACAGACACGCCTAAGCACTGATTTTTGACCGATTATAAATGGCACTGTGTATCTTTAAGCTTCAGTGTTCATGGGCGTTGCTGGTGTATGGCAGGGCAGTTAACACTCGCGTGTTGACTTTGTATTCTGTGGCACTGATGGATTTGGTTACTAGAAGGTGATTATTTAGTGTATATACAGTCCTATGGCGTTTCTAGGCAGACGATCTTGTCATCTGTAAATAGCAGCCATTCCGTTTATTTCTTTCCACCTTGTACAGTCTTTATTTCCTCTCATGGCCTTATTTGTCACTGGCTAGCCCTTCCAGCTCTGTGTTGAATAGGAGTGAGGAGAGAAAATAGCCTGGCCGTGTTCCCACGCAGAAGGTCCCTCAGTGTCTCGCCGTTAGGTAGGCCCTTATCTAAAGGGTAGTTTTGTAGGCGCTCTTTATCCAGTTGAGGAAGTTCTCTATTCCTAGTTTTCCAAGAGTGTTGTTTTTTGTTGAATATATCTATATTGAATGGATGGAAAATTTTGTCAGATGTTTTGGTACAACTGTAAATGCTTTTCTTCAGCCTATCACTATGATGTTTCACAGGGGCTTCCCAGATGACTCAGTGGTAAAGAACCCATCTGCCAATGCAGGAGACATAAAAGACACAGGTTTGATCCCTGGTTTGGGAAGATCCCCTGGAGAAGGGCATGGCAACCCACTCCAGCATTCTTGCCTGGAGAATCCCAGGGACAGAGGAGCCTGGCGGGCTATAATCCACAGGGTCACAAAGAGTTGGACACAATTGAAGCAGTTTAGCACACACATGCGAATGATGTGCCTCGTTTACTGATATTTAAATATTGATCTGGTCTTGATCCCTGAACTAAATCTCACTTGGTCACAGTGAGATTCACTGTACATCAATGGTACATCACTGGTACATATAATATATATGTACACTGGTACATATATATAATTCACTGGTACATCAATGTGTTTTGTTAAGAATTTTTGATGGTATTTTGGTAACAATTTTTGCATCCATAGTCATATTTGAATATTAACCTGCAATTTTTATTTTTAAATTTTTCTGGCTTTGGCTTTGGTACAAATAACACTGGCTTCTGAAAATGAGTTAAAAAACACTCTATACTTTTCCATTTTCTGGAAGAGATTATCAAAAATTGGTGCTAATTCTTTAAACGCTTGGGAAATTCTCCAGTAAAAAAACTCAGACCTAGAGGTATCGTTTTTGGTCAGTCTTGCTGTGCTTTGTTCAACTCAATTGAAATCGAATGTTTATGTGTTTCATCAAATCTGGAAGCTGTTTAACCATTATTCTTTTTTTTAATACTTTTCAGTCCCACCCTTTTTCTCCTCTCTCCTGGGACTCCCCTGACACAAGTGTTAAATTCTGTTATACTCCTCCATACCTCTGAGATCCAGCTGATTTTTAGTTAGTTAATCAATTCTTTTGTTATTTTCTCTGTTGTCCACATTGGGTGATTCCTGTTGTTCTCTGTCCAGCTCGCTGATCCTTTCCTCTGTCTTTTTCATTCACCGTTGAACTCATTGAGGATTTTTATTTCCATCATTTTATTTTTCAGTTCTGTAACTTCCACTTTCTGTTCTAAAATTTTCAGTTTTGAACTTTTTTATTTCTTTGTGGAGACTTTATATATTTTTCGTTTGTCTTAAATGATTGAAATTGCTCTTCAGAGTATTTCTGAGATGACTTTTTGAATATCCTTTTCAGACAGTTCTAACATCTGTGTCATCTTAATGTCGGCCATGATTGTCTTTTCTCATTCAAGTTGAGATCATAATGGTTCTTAGTATGATGAGTGAAGCTCAGTTGAAAACTGGGCACTTTGGATGTTATTTTATGAGATTCTGGTTCTTATTTAAATCTCGTGTTTTATTAGGTCTCTCTGTGAGAGCATACGGACCACCCCACCAACTCCACTGGGTTGAAGTCCAGGAACCAAATCGGCCTCCGCTCCAGGAGGGAGCTTCTCATACTGCCGGGGGTGGGAGGGAGTCCAGACTCTCCCTCAGGCCCAGCGGACCCCTCCCTGGCTGCTCGGAGACAGGGTCTACTGCTCCTACTCCCCACACGGCCCTCATCAACACGTGGAGGGAGGTGGTCCCCACTCCACTGGTGACGGTGAAGGTCTGACTGCTCACCAGGCCCTGCATGAAGCCACCTCTTTGGGGAGGGGGAGAGCTTTCTCACCACCACTGGGTGGGTGGGGGCTCCCCGGGTGGGTGGGGGCTCCCCGCTGACGCGGGGAGGTGGGCGCAGGGTTCCCCTACTCAGCCTCTTGGGTGTGACCCCAGGGGCTCAGGAAGTGTTGGAACGCGTTCTTATAACCTGGCGAGAGGAAGTCCCCAGTGTCCACTTGTCCTTTGCTGCCACGGGTGAGGCTGGGGCCACAGCTCTTTCTATGGTGTTGGCTGGAGCAGAGGCTATGTCCTCCTGGTTCTTGGGGCTTTTTGTCCAAGCCTAACGGTGTTTCTGGTTTTCCAGCTTCTCCAGACTGGGACGTATGAGCCAAGACAAAACCCAGGGACACACTGTGGTTCTGTTTTCTCAGTCCCAAGATCCCTAGTCAGCCTGTCTTCTCTCCACCGTTCAGAATTGCATCGTTTGTTTTATATATAATCACTATGATATCTACGTGTTCTCAGCAGGAGGAATATGAACAATTATGTCTACTCCCTGTTTGAAGCTGAATCTCTAATACTTTGGCCACCTTATGTGAACAGCTGACTCATTGGAAAGGACCCTGATGCTGGGAATCATTGAAGGCAGGAGGAGAAGGGGACGACAGAGGATGAGATGGTTGGATGGCATCATCGACTCAAAGGTTGGATGGCATCACCGACTCAATGGTTGGATGGACATGAGTTTGATCAAGCTCTGGGAGATAGTGAAGGACAGGGAAGGCTGGCGTGTTGCCTTCCATGGGGTCACAAAGAGTCAGGCACGACTTAGGGACCGAACAACAAAACAATGAGCAATGACGCTAATGCCAGGGTCATTTTGCCAGGGATCACACCAAGGGCTTCAGGATAGACCTCCTTGGGGGAAATCGTGTTCCCAAAATGATGAGAACACTGGATGCAACAGACGTCTGTGATGGGTTGATTAAGACCTGGTGTCTCCTTGTCTTCTGCAGCTCTGACGCGTCCCAGCCAGCTTCTCCATGGCCATGAGAGTAGGAGATCTTTGCTTACTCCCTGCTCTAAAATATTTGGTGGCTCTTCTTGTCCCCAAACATGAATCCAACCTTAATTTTGGCCTTCAGGTGGCTTTTTCAGTCTGCCTTTCCATCATCACCTCCTAATGCTTTCCTCAGCTCTCTTGCAACTACTTTAATATTGTCCTCAGGGAAAACACGGATAATTTTCTGATCCATCTTCCTTGCCAGCCTGGGCGGCTCCATGGAGTGTTGAACTGTTAGTACACGATGACTCCAGGGCTCCTCCAGCTCTGCACACACTTAATATACCTGTGTGTGTGCTCAGTTGCTTCAGTTCAGTTCAGTTCAGTCGCTCAGTCATGTCTGACTCTTTGTGACCCCATGAATCGCACGCAGCACGCTAGGCCTCCCTGTCCATCACCAACTCCCAGAGTCTACCCAAACCCATGTCCATTGAGTCGGTGATGCCATCCAACCATCTCATCCTCTGTCGTCCCCTTCTCCTCCTGCCCCCAATCCTACCCAGCATTAGGGTCTTTTCCAATGAGTCAACTCTTTGCATGAGGCGGCCAAAGTATTGAAGTTTCAGCTTCAACATCAGTCCTTCCAATGAACAAAGGAGAGAGTTCCAGAAAAACATCTATTTCTGCTTTATTGACTATGCCAAAGCCTTTAGGATTGATCTCCTTTAGGATGGATTGATTGGATCTCCTTGCAGTCCAAGGGACTCTCAAGAGTCTTCTCCAACACCACAGTTCAAAAGCATCAATTGTGGGGCGCTCAGCTTTCTTCACCATCCAACTCTCTCATCCATACATGACCACTGGAAAAACCATAGCCTTGACTAGATGGACTTTTGTTGGCAAAGTAATGTCTCTGCTTTTAAACATGCTATCTAGTTTGACCATAACCTTCCTTCCAAGGAGTAAGCATCTTTTAATTTCATGGCTGCAATCACCATCTGCAGTGATTTTGGAGCCCCCAAAAATAAAGTCTGACACTGTTTCCCCATCTATTTCCCATGAAGTGATGGGACCAGATGCCATGATCTTAGTTTTCTGAATGTTGAGCTTTAAGCCAACTTCTTCACTCTCCTCTTTCACTTTCCTCAAGAGGCTCTTTAGTTCTTCTTCACTTTCTGCCATAAGGGTGGTGTCATCTTCATATCTGAGGTTATTGATATTTCTCTTGGCAATCTTGATTCCAGCTTGTGTTTCTTCCAGCCCAGCATTTCTCATGATGTACTCTGCATATAAGTTAAATAAGCAGGGTGACAATATACAACCTTGACATACTCCTTTTCCTATTTGGAACCAGTCTGTTGTTCCATGTCCAGTTCTAACTGTTTCTTCCTAACCTGCATACAGGTTTCTCAAGAGACAGGTCAGATGGTCTGGATTCCCATCTCTTTCAGAATTTTCCACAATTCATTGTGATCCACACAGTCAAAGGCTTTGGCATAGTCAATGAAGCAGAAATAGATGTTTTTCTGGAACTCGCTTTCTTTTTGATGATCCAGCGGATATCGGCAATTTGATCTCTGGTTCCTCTGCCTTTTCTAAAATCAGCTTGAACATCTGAAAGTTCACGGTTCACGTATTGCTGAAGCCTGGCTTGGAGAATTTTGAGCATTACTTTACTAGCGTGTGAGATGAGTGCAATTGTGCGGTAGTTTGAGCATTCTTTGGCATTGCCCTTCTTTGGGATTGGAACAAAAACTGACCTTTTCCAGTCCTGTGGCCACTGCTGAGTTTTCCAAATTTGCTGGCATATCAAGTGCAGCACTTTCACAGCATCATCTTTGAGGATTTGAAATAGCTCAACTGGAATTCCATCACCTCCACTAGCTTTGTTCATAGTGATGCTTTCTAAGGCCCACTTGACTTCACATTCCAGGATGTCTGGCTCTAGGTGAGTGATCACACCATTGTGATTATCTGGGTCATGAAGATCTTTTTTGTACAGTTCTTCTGTGTATTCTTGCCACCTCTTCTTAATATCTTCTTCTTCTGTTAGGTCCATACCATTTCTGTCCTTTATTGAGCCTATCTTTGCATGAAATGTTCCCTTGGTATCTCTAATTTTCTTGAAGAAATCTCTAGTCTTTCCCAATCTGTTGTTTTCCTCTATTTCTTTGCATTGATCACTGAGGAAGGCTTTCTTATCTCTCCTTGCTATTCTTTGGAACTCTGCATTCAAATGGGAATATCTTTCCTTTTCTCCTTTGCCTTTCGCTTCTCTTCTCTTCCCAGCTATCTGTAAGGCCTCCTCAGACAGCCATTTTGCTTTTTTGCATTTCTTTTCCATGGGGATTATCTTGATCCCTGTCTCCTGTACAATGTCACGAACCTCCATCCATAGTTCGTCAGGCACTCCGTCTATCAGATCAAGTCCCTTAAATCTATTTGTCACTTCTACTGTATACTCATAAGGGATTTGATCTAGGTCATACCTGAATGGACCAGTGGTTTTTCCTACTTTCTTCAATTTAAGTCTGAATTTGGCAATAAGCAGTTCATGATCTGAGCTACAGTCTGCTCCCGGTCTTGTTTTTGCTGACTGTATAGAGCTTCTCCATCTTTGGCTGCAAAGAATATAATCAATCTGATTTCGGTGTTGACCACCTGGTGATGTCCATGTGTAGAGTCTTCTCTTGTGTTGTTGGAAGAGGGTGTTTGCTATTACCAGTGCGCTCTCTTGGCAAAACTCTATTAGCCTTTGCCCTGCTTCATTCTGTACTCCAAGGCCAAATTTGCCTGTTATGCCAGGTGTTTCTTGGCATGTCCAACTCTTTGAAACTATATGGACTGTAGCCTGCCAGGCTCCTCAGTCCATGGGATTCCTCCAAGCAAGACTGGGGTGGATTGCATTGCCCTCTCCAGATCCAGGGATCGAACCTGCATCTCTTCTGTCTCCTTCATAACCAATATCACCCCCTGGGAAGTCCTACATACTTGACAACTGAGGGTAAATACCTAGCTGGTTGGGGTGGGGGTGGGTGGTGCACAGACCTACATTCCGTTGGTGATGGACACGCTGCTGGCTTGAGTGAGGATGCAGTTGGTGCCTGGGAGCTCAGGGTAAGATGAAGAGGTATCTCCATGGCCAGTCCCTGGAACATCTTGCCCACAGCTCACCAATGGCTAGCAGCCCTGCAGGTAAGAGCCAGCTTTCCTTTGAGACAGGGAGCTCTGAGCCTTAGGTCACAGCTGGGAGTCACTGGCCAACCCAGGGTCATTCTAGAGGGGTTTTCAGAGAGAAGGAGATGGTGGACTGTATGCTGAGTGGGTACTTTAGTGGGATGGGGGCACCCCAGAACACAGATAGCAGAATGCATGCCTGGGGTCAAACCCCCAGGGAGAACATGCTCCTGAAGCCTGGCCAGGCTCAGAAGCCACATCCAGCTAGAATCAGTGCACAGAGACACTTAGGGTGATGTTTGTTAAGAGGGGAACAGGGGCCAGGACAGCCGGCATCTTGGTTGACCTCAGTCTCTAGTAATAGTAATAGCAATAGCAATAGTAATAGTAATAGCAACTTTGGCAACAGTTGTAATAATTTCAGCCAAACTTCACTTCCCATTCAGGAGGCACTTTTTTAGACACTCTTTCATTTCATTTCATCCTCTGAGGGTTACCCAGCCATTGCTTTCTTTTTACTCTAAATTTGATTTATTATATACATATTCATGGCTTCCAACATGGCACTAGTGGTAAAGAACCCACCTACCAATGCAGGAGACATAAGAGATGATGAGCTTGACCCCTGGGTCAGGAAGATCCCCTGGAGGAGGGCATGACAATCCACTCCAGTATTCTTGCCTGGAGAATCCCATGAACAGAGGAGCCTGGTGGGCTACAGTCCATGGGGTCGCAGACTTGGACACGACTGAAGCAACTTAGCATGCATGCATACGTAGTCATGTCCATACTTTACAAAAGTGCATAAAAACACATCATTTATTTATATACATGCTTAATTTTTTATTTCTTTTTTTATTACCCTCCCCTTTCACTCTCCTCCTCAAACCCACAATATCCACTGCCTCCCTGAACTTCAGCATTGGGAAACCAATACCATCTAGACTTCTAAATTCAGATATACATATATATAAATATATGTAAATATATACATATGTAACACATATATGTTATATATAACACACACATATATATACTATATCTAAATGTGCATTATAAGTATATATATTTACACACACATGCATGCATTCACACACATCACATGTCTGTCACATGCAAAAATGCACAGTGCATGTATATGCAAATGCACGTCGGTATGAGGACTCTACACCTAATGGGCAGACTTTGTATTGTGTCAGCGTTTTGCAGTGATGAATTTTACTAAACAGCCCTTTCAGCACCTTGCTTTCAAGCTGGCTCGTGTCTTGTCCCATCTTGTGCCATCCCCCCCCCACCCCCGTCACCCGGCAGAGCTCAGCTTTACTCTCCTGAGCGGCTGCTTCCCCTCCACACTGTGAATTCCCACAAAGCTATTTACTTTCAAGTTCATGTTTCAGCTCTTCCATGTGAACGTGAATGTTGTCAAACGTGAACTTTGTAGCAGCTGCACGCGTTTTTCTATTAAAAAAAAGTCACACTTAGGTTTTGTTTTTGCTTTTTAAGGATAAAACTTCAAAGAGCCTTGCTGCAAAAATACAAAATTCATAAACTTCATGATGAGCTCAGAAATCAAGCGGAGTTTGCAAAGGAGCAGCTCAATGAATTGGGAAGAAGTTCCAAATCCCTTTGAAATGCAAGTTTAAAAATTTCAGACCATGCACGGTCTGGGAAAGTTAGTGCTACTTCCTTTTTTTTTTTTTTTGGTCTCTCTCTGTTTCTAAACTTCAAACCATTTTAAGAAGCTGTAAATTATCTTTCCTTTTGGTAATATCAACTTAGCCCTTCTACGTCCTGGACCCGCGTGGATGAGCCTTGTGCCTCAGACCCTGGTGAGGATGCAGGACACGCATCCTCCTTGAGCTCTGGTGGGTCCTGATGGGGAGTCAGCACAGGGGAGAGAAGCGGTCAGGGGGTTGGTGGGTTAATCACCACCGAGGAGCTGCAGCTTCCTAGGGTCCTAGGGACCCAAGCTTCCAAGAACAGATGACAGCCCCGCCCTCAGGAGCATGCTGTCTCCTGAGAAACCGACTCTCCAGTTCTGTGTTGGCACATACAGTTCCAGAAGCACTCGTGGGCCGTTGTTATTTATAAATGTGGATGAAGCAAGGACATGGGTCTCCATTTGGTGGGGACAACATTCACACCTTGGTGGACACCACGGGGTCAGAAAGAGCAAGAAATGGACCACTGCAGGCCCGGCAGGATGGAGTCACACCACTGTTAGCACACTCAGATGCTTCCCAGGGCACTGAGCATAAAGCCCAGAGGGGCTTTACGTGGACGTGGGGCAGAAGGTGCCCACTTCCCGGGCCACCCCCTCCCTTGTTCCCTGGCCTCTTGCTCAGTCACTCGGCCTCCTCTCTTTTGTTCTGAACTGCCAGCCCCTTTGTCTCCACTGCTGCTTGTTGCCCTTTATGTTTGCAGTCAAGCGATGGGAACACGGGAACCCTCCCTGCTCTGCATCCTCACACCACTGTGCAAATAATTCTGGAGGCATGATGTCTGCAAAAGCAAAATGCTGAACTGATAACTGGCTTCACAGTTAGGCTGCATGATCAGGAGCATTGGGGACAGACAGTGACTCTGACACAACATCAAGAAGAGAGGAGATGGAAATCCAGGAGGACAGGTGGAAACTCCTCCATGACATTGTTCACTTTCAGAAAAGCGTCCCGGAACTCTGGCGTGATGATGGTGGTGTTGATGATGATGGTGGTGTTGATGATGATGGTGGTGATGGTGATGGTGTTGGTGATGATGGTGGTGCTGATGGTGTTGATGATGATGGTGGTGATGGTGATGGTGTTGGTGATGATGGTGGTGCTGATGGTGTGATGATGATGATGGTAAGGATGATGATGGTGGTGATGATTATAATGAAAGCAATAATCATTGTGCTCACAGTGACAGTCATATGATGACTTTCTGTGCTTAGTGACAGAGTGAGCGAAGTGCTGGGCACTGTATGCTCTTGGCAGGTTGCCATTTGCTGCTGTTCAGTCTCTGCCATGTCTGACTCTTTGTGACCCCATGGATTGCAGCACGCCAGGCGTCCCTGTCTTTCCTGGGATCTATGTTTAGCCCTCTTGCCAACTCTATGAAGCAGGGACCAGGGTTAACCCAGTTTCATAGATAAGGAAACTGAGGCTCATACAGATTATGTCTGAGCCCAGGTCTCTCTGAACCCCAAGCCCACGCCCTCACCACAGTGTTCTCCTCCCAATAGTGCAGCGAGAGTATGGGATCCATAAAGGAGAACCCTGAAGAATTACAGGCATGATCCAGGTGGGGAGGTTTAGAGAAGGCTTTGAAGGGCAGGCAGAGGATTGGGGCTTAATTAAAGTGGGTGATAGGAAACCAATTTAACATTTCTTTTCCCTGATAACTCAGTTGGTAAAGAATCCACCTGCAATGCAGGAGAACTGGGTTCGATCCCTGGGTTGGGAAGATCCCCTGGAGAAGGGAAAGGCAACCCACTGCAGTATTCGGCCTGGAGAATTCCTTGGACTGTATAGTCAATGGGGTCACAAAGAGTCGGACATGACTGAGGAAAAAAAAAAGAAGCAACCCTAGTGGAATAGGATCTGGATTTCCTAGGATGACAGGCAGAGGGCTGGGAGCCCTGTAGGTATGTGCTCAAGTAGAAGCCGCAGACAGATTTTCAACCTCAGAGACTTCATTGTGTGGGTACATTTTTCACCGAACAAACGCAGTGCGGACTGAACTCTTAGCTGGGGTGGGTGATTTGTACAGTGGGACCCTGTATCCTCAGGTTCCGCCTCTGCAGATTCAACCAACCATGGATGGAAGGATAGAAAAGACTTCCACCCCTAAAATCCAGAAAGTTTCAAAAAGTAGAGTTTGAATTTGCTGCATGAAGGCAACTATTTCCATAACATTTACATTGATTTTACAACAATTTACATAGCATTTACATTGTTTTAAGTATTATAAGTAATCTAGAGATGATTTAAAGTATAGAAGAGAAGGTGCTTAGGTTATAAGCCCTTTTGTAAAAGGGCTTGAGCATCCTTGGTTTGGGTATCTGTGGGGGTCCTGGAACCAAACCCCGTGGACACCAAGGGCTGACTGTGTTTGGTTGTCCACTCTGAGCTCCATGGCCCTGTTCCTGAGGGTCACAGAGCATCCACCCAGGAGGAAACCGTGAACAGAGGCATCTTCTGCGCAGAATATAAGGAAGACTTCAAGACCACTGGGGCAGACAGTCCACAGCGGAGAACGTTGTACCTCCTCGCAGGCATCAGGAACACTGCAGTCACTCTGATGGCCAAGGCTTCCAGCAACATGTGAGTTGAAAACTCTGTGAGGGCAGGAAAAGGAAGACGGGGCCGAAAACGAGTGGGCTGCATTTCCTCTCTGTGGGTGGCCTGAGCTGTGTTCGTCATCCACCGCTGGAGCTCATGCTTCTCTGGGCCAGGTTGGGCTCTGATCCCCCACTCTCAGCCCTGGAATACATCTGTGCTTCTGTTCTTCTAAAGAGCATCCATCGATCCATGTCCACCAGGCTTGCTTCTAGCTATGGCTTCCTGTGGTGCTGGTCAACCTGGAGAGAGCTACCTGCAGCAGGCCAGCTCTACAGCCCCGTCCTCCAGCCCCGCACCGAGGGCTTCCTGCTCGGAGGCTGGGGGCAGGGACTTCACCCACACGAGTCCAAGCCCGGCTTAGACGGGGCAGGCATGAGGACCTCCCGGCACGAACTCGGGAGCCTTTCTCCATAACAAGGAGCAAACAGCCAGCCTCCAAGGCTCCGGGAGCCTAATCTGGATTCCCAGGTGGCTGGGGCCCAGATGGGGCTTTGTACGGAGGTACTCAAGCAGAAAGGCTGCTCAGCCCCTTGTGATCCTATTAGGAGACGAGAAGTTAATGAACAGCGTGTTCTCTCTCGCCCTCCCTGTCTGCCTGCGGCATGTCGTGTTTATCTACTTACTTATGGAAATCCAGGCCTCCTTAGCAGGCAGAGCGGAGAAGCAGCATCTTGTCTTCCCGAGACACTGCCTCGCGTCATTCCGGTTGGGCACAGGCCTTGGTCGGGCTCTTTGAGACTCAATCAGGCACCCTTAACCCTTCCTCCGCCTGGACCCTTGTCGCTTTACGTGGGCTCTTTAAGGATGTGAGAAACAAAGAGCTGCTCAAAGAACAGAGGCGTTCCCGGGGAAGGACTTGTATTAAACTTTATTATAAGCTTCAGGATGCACCGAGCAGGAAGAACAGCTGCAGCCTAAGGAACTCGTCAAGGGCAGTCAAGGTCAAAGCCGCTGTAGCTGAGCTCTCCAGCCGTGTCCTCCAAAGGCACAAAGGCCGGCTCCTACCTGGGAGTGTCCTGAGCACCTCCCTCACCCCAAGGACTCAAGCACCGTGGTTCAGAGCAAGGGGCCGATGGTGCGGACCCATTACCTGGCAGTCTTCTCTTGGGAAGAGCCGCCCTGGAGGGCGCTGTAGATATGGACTGAGCCCAGGGGAAGACGCATCGTGGATAATCTAGGATGACTGTCAGAATACGGAGCTGTCTTTGTGTGACGGTGGCAGCCGTTCCTTCTTTCTGAGCATTAATTTCACCCCAGCACCATGCTGAGCATCAGGTGCAAACACCAAGAGCTGTGACAGGCGGCCCGGTGCTTGCTGACATAGACCCACCGTTAATGGTGCTCACAGGTTCCAGAGCTGCTGGGCAGTTCCTGCTTGAGCCCTCCCATGCAGCTGCAGCCAGGCCATGGTCGTCTGAAGGTCTGACAGTGACCAAAGGAGCCACACGGGCGGCATTTGGTGCTGGCTCTTGGCTCTGTTCCCTTCAAATGAATGCCTGCAGGGGCTGCTTGAGCAACGGCCTGAAACACTGGCCACCTGCCCTCAGGTCGAGCTGTCCGAGCTTCAGGGCCAGGTGGGAGCTGAAATGGCTTTCATAGCCTTGACATTCTGAATTCTGGGGGCCAAGCAACCCTGACTCCACAAGGAAGGGCACCCTCCGAGGATGTGAGCACTGGGAGGCGTGGCTCTCTGGGGGGCCCGGGCGGCGGGTACCACAGTCTTCCCTCTGGCTCCAGTGATCCATCTCTCATGGCAGTCCTGGAACCCCTCATCGCTACGTAACAGAGGCCCTGACTTCCAGTAGAATGCGCCCTTCTCTCTGAGCCCTCACCTTAGCCTCCCAGGCACACCAGCTACGGGGGTGGAGAGAGGTTGTAACAGTCATTATACAGTACAGAACTTTGGGCTCCCAGATGGCACAGTGGGAAAGAACCTGCCTGCCAGCGCAGATAGACCTGAGAGACGTGGCTTCGATCCCTGGGTTGGGCAGACCCTCTGGAAGAGGATGTGGCAGCTCACTGCAGTGTCCTCGCCTGGAGAATCCCGTGGACAGAGGCCTGGTGGACTGCAGCCCACGGGGCCACAGAGAGTCAGACATGACCGAGCACGCGTGAGCACGCGAGCGTGGAATTTAGGAGAAAACGTCTCGATGATACGCTGCTACTGCTGTGGTTGGCGTGGGCGGTGCTGTTGAGGAAATTACACGCTTATTCATGTTTTCGCCATAAGACGCCCAGAGTGGGGTTTCTTGCGGGCCACAGCTCAGGGGAACTCGGACAAGCTCCTGACGAGTTGTGTTCTTATTCTGATAAATGCTGCCTCGCACAACGATCTCCATCTGCTCTGGCAGTCAGGCAACTCGTGCCAAATCCCCAGCCCCTCGTTAGGGCCACGGGAGGGGGCAGATGAGAAGTTCCAGGGCCGGCCCTGACCCTGCTCTCCCAGCACCCGGTCCTCACACGCTCCGCATCAAGTAGTGCTGACGTAAAACCCACCACATGTTCCGCAACCGTCTCTGGCAGTGGGAAGGCGCCGAGTCCAGGGGAAGCCCCGCGCCGTGTCCCACCACCCTAGTGACCTCGGGCCGTGTTTAACCTCAGCACTTGGCCCCGTATCCATCAAATGCATCCTGCTGACGTGGTCTGGCTCAAGAAGCATCTCCTCCCAAAGGCCTTTCTCTCCCACTCCCCTCTGCCTGGGCTGAGTGTGAGTGACCCCTCCCTCCCGGGGACCCTAGAGACGCCCACGTGGAGAGGACCTGAGGCCTCCGGCCCAGAGCCAACCACTAGCCCTGCGTGTGGATCTGGATTCACCTTCTCATGGAAGCACTCACGGAAACTTCCCTGGGAGTCAGGTTGTATGGTGCCCGCCTCACATCCATTGCTTCATTCACTCTGCAATCATTCATTCACTCAGTAAAGTGTCTGCTGTGAACGTCTGCGCTAGTACACGGCTCCTTCCATGCTCCGAAGGCCCAAGGATCAGGAACTTAGATTCGAAGGAGAGAAGACAGCAGACACTGAGGCCAGACAGAGATGAATGGAAATCAGACGTGCTCACAGGTGACGTGGGCTCTCGGTAAAGATGCATCTATGTGGTTTGTGGGGTGACCGGGTGACATCAGAGCTTTGCTTTCAGGGAAGCTTTCCTGAGTCCGTGACCGGCGGGTTGGGATGGGAGTGAATCACAGGGCCGCTTGGGGACATCAGGAAGACACTGACCGGTGGGGGCCAGGTGAGCCAAGGGGGGGCCCTGGCGGCCGAGGGAAGAAGGGAAACCAGAGGAGCCACCAGACATCCGCACTGGGACAGCGTTCTGCTGGTGACGCAGAAAAGGAATAAGGTCCCAAGGATCAGGGGTGAGGCCATCCACACCACAGCCCCGGGAAACCCTCCCCCTGCAGGGGCGAGCCCCGCGCACCCACCCCGGCCCCAGCCTGCCCTTCAGGGGCGCCGTCCTCCAGATGTGCTGCCCGGGGCACGCCGGTCCTGCCTCTTCCTTTCTTTATGTCTGTCTGCACTTGGTACATCATTTCCTTCTTTGTAATACTCTCCACACATGTGTGAATCTTTCTGCAACCTGCTTGCTTTCCCAACACTCTATTTGTGACTATAGACCATCAGACTCCATGTCCATAGAATTCTCCAGGCAACAACAGCAGAGTAGGTGGCCATTCTCTTTTCTAGGGAATCATCCTGACCCAGGGATTGAACCCGGGTCCCCTGCATTACAGGTGGCGTATTCTTTATCATCTGAGCCACCAGGGAAGCCCATATTTGTGAGGATTGTATACGTTGTTACACATAATCCCAGGTCATTTATTTTCTCTGTAAAGTGTTTCTTTGTATGAATATACCACAATTTATCCATTTTCCTCTTGATGGATTTCCTCTGTTTCTGATTTTTTATATATAGCAGACTAATTTGAACAGCAGTAACCAAACCTGTAAGGGGCTCCTTGTCACTCACGTAAAGGCTGAACATGAGACCTTGAGTGAAATTGCTGGCTGGGTGATGGGAACTGCGCATCTCACGCTTACAGGTGGTTGATAAACGTCCCCCTAGAGCAGTGATACGAGCACAGCCTCCTGCCCAGCACAGGTGTGCCTCCTCCTTGCGTCTTCCCGCCCCCAGGAGTGCCCGCCATTCTCACATCCTGGTAGGTGTTGTCTTGGTCTGCTCAGGGGGCTGTAAGAATGTGCTAGAAGAAAGCCACAGTCTGTGTGGCTTATAAACATCAAAGATTAACTTCTCACACTCTGGAAGCTAGAAGTCCAGCCCCGTGGGAGCCCAGTGTGGGCCTGACAACCCTCCTCCAGTTTGCAGAGGCTGAGCCCTTGCTGTGTCCCCGTGCAGTGAAAGGGGTGATGGAGATCTGGGGTCTCTTTATTCATTACTTTTGGCTGCATTGGGTCTTAGCTGCACCATGCAGGACCTTGGCTGTGGCATAGAAGCTCAGTAGTTATGGCACTGGGCTTGGTTGCTCTGAGGTATGTGGAAAAGTAGTTCCCCAACCAGAGATTGAACCCATGTCCCCTGCATTGGATGGCGGATTTTTAACCACTGGATCACCCGGGCAGTTCCTCTGGGCCTCTTTTATAAGGACACTAATCTCATCCACAGGGTCTCCATCCACATGACCTCACCCCCTCTCAAAGGCCCCACCTTCTAACACCATCACATTGGGGGCTAGGAAGGATCTCAAGATATGTATTTGGGGGGGGGGGACACATTCAAGCAGTAGATAGCAGGTATGAAAATGTAACTCACTGAGACTGTAGAATGTGCTTCCTGAATTATCAGTGCTGCTGCTGCTGCTGCTGCTGCTAAGTCTCTTCAGTCATGTCCGACTCTGTGCGACCCCATAGACGGCAGCCCACCAGGCTCCACCGTCCCTGGGATTCTCCAGGCAAGAACACTGGAGTGGGTTGCCATTTCCTTCTCCAGTGCATGAAAGGGAAAAGTGAAAGTGAAGTCGCTCAGTCGTGTCCGACGCTTAACGACCCCATGGACTGCAGCCTACCAGGATCCTCCGTCCATGGGATTTTCCAGGCAAGAGTACTGGAGTGGGGTGCCATTGCCTTCTCCGGAATTATTAGTGAGTTTGGATTTTTGTATATATGTTTACTCAAGATTCTAGTTTCTTTTTCTAGGATCCATTTTTCTCACACTCTGACTTTTGTGCTGTGGTTCTTTGTTCTCCTTGATCGGTGTGAGCTCTCTCTGTGGTCTAGGGTCTGATCTTTCATCAGTAAATATCTTCTTGCAGATGTGGCCTGAGTTTACAGTGTCCTTTTATTAAACAAAGGTTTTGATTTTTAATGCCATTGAATTTATTCATGTTTTCCATTGTCAATTGTGTTAAGACTCATTTAAAAATAAATGATGTGAGATTGGATCATGAAGAAGGCTGAGCACCAAAGAATTGATGCTTTCAAACTGTGGTGCTGGAGAAGACTTTTGAGAGTCCCTTGGATAGCAAGGAGATCAAACCAGTCAATCTTAAAGGACATCAACCCTGAATATTCATTGGAAGGACTGATGCTGAAGCTTAAGCTCCAATTCTTTGGTCACCTGATGTGAACAGCCAACTCACTGGAAAAGATTCTGATGCTGGGAAAGATTGAGGACAGGAGGAGAAGGGGATGACAGAGGATGAGATGGTCAGAGGGCATCACTAACTCAATGGACGTGAGTTTGAGCAGGCTCCGGGAGAGAGTGGAGGACAGGGAAGCCTGATGTGCTGCAGTCCACGGGGTCGCAAGGAATCGGACACAACTGAACGACTGAAAAACAATAACAGAAATTCATTATTTACCCTGTAGTCATAAAGGTAGGTCTCCTCTATTGTCTTCTACTATCTGAAATCCTGCCTCTGTCCTTAGCCGGCCTCACACGGTCTTGCCTGGGTCCCTTTTACAGCGAATCATTTTATCTGCTGTGGCAAAGGGCTCCCTGGTGTTCTGAACCCCTCTTCTTCCCTGTGGAGGTAGAATCAGCTTGACTTAGTCTGACAAGCCCTGGCAGCCTTTGACTGGGCTTCCTTCTACTCTGGGGGTGAGCCTGGAAAAGGGGCCATGTGTTCCACGCTGAGCCTGCTTCTCTGCGCACGTGTGGATGTGTGTGCTCAGTCACTCAGCCGTGTCCGGCTCTTTGTGACCGCATGGACTGCAGCCCGCCAGGCTCCTCTGCCCGTGGAATTTCCCAGGCAAGAGTACTGGAGTGGGTTACCATATCCTCCTCCAGGGGATCTTCCCGACCCAGGGATAGACCCCACATCTCCTGCGTCTCTGCATTAGCAGGCGGGCTCTTTACTACTGAGCCACCTGGGAAGCCCCCTATGTACGTGTATCCCTCTCCGTTTATTTAGTTTTTTAGAAATATTCTTAATCTAGACTCATTTTCCCCCAATAAAGTCTTATACTCCTTTTGCTAAATTTATTCCTTGGTACCTTGTAATTTCTGTCATTTTTGTAATCACCCTTTTTGGTGGTGTTTTCTGTATACAAAAATGTAATTTTTTTATTGCTGTTGTACTTACCATTTCTCATTCATTTTAACAATTTATCTATGGACTCCTTTGATTATCTGTCGGACTCAAAATATTTTCTAGGAATAATAAGAGTTCTGATCCTTTCATTTTTAAATTCTTGTAACATTTATTTCCCTTTGTCTTATGACTTCTTTCCCAGAATTTCTCCTCGGACCTGCCTCCTGGAGACTTGCAGATTTGTATTCAGCCAGTGTCTCAGGGGAACGAACGTCCATGAGGCTTCTGGAGTTTCTTCTCCGAGTAGCCCCCCTTCTCTCTGCGTCCTGTGTGGAAACCCCAGCCGCTGTGACCTCGATGACCCTCTGCTTCTTCTCCTGGCTGTGCTGTTTCCAGTGTGAAGTCTTTCTCATAACTGTTCTGTTTCTGTGATGTGGCAGCCTCCCCAGCCCACTCCCCGTGCTGCCTAGGTTTATGGTTTTCTCTTTGTCTTGGGTTTTCAGCAGTTTGACTGAGAGTCAGTCCCTTAGGTGTCACTGAACTTCTCAGAATGTAGGTTGATTTTCCTTTTTTATCAAATTGGAAAAAAATCATCCAGCATTTCTTGGAATATTTTGCTGCCTCGTTCTTCTTTCCAGTCCTTCTTACACTCCAGTCTCATGTGTTCTGATGCTTTGGTCTATTTCTTATTGACAGTTTTCCCTCTCTGCTTAACTTTGAAACTTTATATTGACTTGTCTTCAACTTTGCTGATGGTTTCTTTTTCAGTCTCTAATGTGCTTTAAACATTTTTTTTTTAATTCAGATGTGTACTTTTTTGTCTAGAATTCTATTTGGTCTTTTTCAGAATTTTTGTTTTCACTCTGAAATACTCTATCCCTTTATCCTTTATATACGTGAAGGATAAATAAGTATATATATAGCTTCCCAGTGGTTCAGACTGTAAAGAATCCACCTGCAATGCGGGAAGCCTGGGTTTGAGTCCTGAGTTGAGAAGATGCCCTGGAGGAGGTCATGGCGTCCCACTCCAGTGTTCTTGCCTGGAGAGTCCCCCTGGCGGGCTGCAGTCCATGGGGTCACAAAGAGTCGGACATGTAAGCACACAGACATACACACAATATATACTTGTATTTATAGTCCTATCTGTAAATATGGGCAAATTCAAAGACTATGTTTTGTTCTTTTGTCTGAAATACTTCAAAGAAAATTGACTGCTAGAAGCAGAAAATAATAGGAAGCACATACAGTGGAATGCATCGCCTATAGTAAAACATATGAAAATAAAACATTATATATAATATCTATATATCAATATCTGTGTATTGGTATCTATATACCATAACAAGCATCCAGTGTACATAGTATTATTTTTCCTTTCAGCTATTAAAGATGTATGAAAGTCACTTGAAAGTCCTTGCTTATTGGCTATAATCCATCAGGCATCTTCCACCCGACTTCTCCACTTAGCTCTCTCACCGTGTTGGAAAACCCTCTGAGACTTTACTTCGGACACTGGGCACTCGCCAGCCTAGCGTGGGAGGTCTTCTGCCCCATCTTGTTCTCTGGGGTCTTTCTGGTTTCTTCCCAGAGAGGTGGTGCTTGGTGAGGGCTGGTACTGGGGCATCAGGTGGGGCTGGCTCTGGCTGCACTGAATCAGGGCAATTTCGCCTGCAGCTTAGCCAGCCCCTGATTTGTGTGGTCACGTGTTTTCTCTTGTCAGTGTCAGGTTTGGACAGGGTGGCCCCACACATTCCCGGCTGTGTACCCGAGGTGGCGCCTCCCACTGTCTGCCAGCCCCCCAGTCCATCTGCTTTCCCAGCAGAACGCTGTGAGGGGAGGAGGCTGGCGGTGGGTGATTACTGGGTCAGGGGACCTCATCTTGGACCTGAGCACTTCCAGAGCCCCTCCATCCTGCCCGCCCACGGGGACACCCAAACCTGGATCACCTGTCCCTCATTCTTCTGTGTCTCTGGGACCCCATCTATGCTCAGAGCGTCCACCCGCCCTAGGTAGGCAGGTATGGAAGCTGATGTGCGCCCACGAAGGACTTAACTTCTCTCTGGAAATCACATCACCGAGACTTCAACCACTGTTCTTGGTTCAGGCTTTTCTTGGCGTCTTTCTGAGAGTTAAGGTTTCTCATGACCTTCTATACCCTAACCGGGCAGAAATCACTGACACACCTGATGCCTGGCTAATTGGCATAGGCGAGCCTCCTATTTCCTTTCGGATCTGTGTAATAAACTGTACATTGGGGGCGGGATCATTCATTTTTGTCTACACTTAAAATTTTATTGACATGAAGTTGATTTTTAAAATTCATCTTATTAACGCTTTTTACTCTATTGGATAATTACTTTTGTCTTCTTTTTAAGGTCAAGTTATTAAAATTGCCCTTTCTTCTTTTCTATAATACATATTCAAGGCTTAAATTTCCCTCTGAGCTTGACTTTAGCTGCATTCCACAAAGTTTGACATGATAGATTTTAATGCTCAATTTTTTCAAATGTGTCCCTTGATTCTACTTTGATTTTTTGACTCATAGATTATTTAGATAGGTAATATTCAAATTCTCTCAATTTAGGGATTTTCTAGTTACTTTTTAGCTGATTCCAAGGGCCTTTAAACTGAAGCTTAAAGAGTTTAAGGAATTCTTTCAAGGCCATAATTTGTGAAAATTGAGACTAGGATTTGAACATATTTTTTGTCAGTTCTAAAGTGAGTGCAACTGCCACCTTTCCAAGGTTACTGTGAGGATTCGTGATTCTGTATGTGAAGGACTGAGTATAGCACTGGACACCACGTAGATGCTCAGAATGCACCTACTATGCATCTGGTTTCCATCCTGTGGAGGTACATAGCCTCCACTTTTCCACGTCATGTTCATGCACATATGATACGTGTGAAAGATCCGCCCTCGGACAGAGGCCATGAGAGCACAAGGAAACCCAGGGAAATTTTCAGAGTGAGATTGGAAGCATTCACCATCCCGTAGCAGAATTCCCAGGAGTTCCGGACGGAAGACCAGCCAGGGCGTCATGAGGCAGCAACACTGGGATTCCCGGGGTCCCCAGGCAGCTGCTACGGCTCTCGGTTAGCGGGTGACCCTCCGCCCGGGGGGGCCCCGGTCCTGCAGGGACACATAGGTGATCAGGACATGAGGCTGAAGTGCTCTGGCCAGTGGACCCAAGGACACAGCCGTCAGGACACACGGAGGTGGAGACTCCCCACTGCTGTTGGGAGCTCAGGGGGCAGAGGTCAGGCCTGGAGGCAGAGCTGGGAATTGCACTCTGGACATGACGGAGGAGGCTCCTGGGTGGGACGGTGATGAGAAAGAGGAAAGGCTTGACAGGCTGATGCTCAGGCGACACCAACATGCGGCAAGAGAAATTTAAGAAGGAAAGGATGACAAGAGAGGTGAAGACCAGAAGGGATCAATAAGGAGAGGTTAGAAAGCAGGGGTCAGCAGGGAGGCTCCAAGGGTCAGTGAGAGGTCCTCCCCCAATGTCCTAGAGCAACATGGACAGCATCAGTAATGCTAGGGGGCAGGCTGGCCTTGGTCCTCGGGTAGCCTCTGGAGGGGACAGGTCAGCAGGATGGGGGCCAAGAGGTGTTCCTTTGATGGGTCAGGCTCTAAGCCTTTACCACCCCCCTCCCCAGCAGCAGCTGGTGGGCATTGGTAGCTATGTGGATGCGGTGGTCCTCCCCACACTATCCATCACTGATGAGAACTCTGGAGCTGGGGAAGGGGCAGGGAGCAAGGTTGTTGTAGGAAATGTTAATCCAGACAAAGATTTTTCTTATAAGAGAAAAAGGGAGGAGAAATAAAGTAGGAAAGTCATATACTTAATTCCTTTGTCTTTTATTATTTTTTATATATTTAACATGATGCATTTTCATTCTTAAAACATTATAGAAATATATGGGGATGGGGGAAAGGAGTAGACTGTCTCTTTCAGCTCATGTGCTCTTCTTACGCACACACGTGGCCAGATGCCATCAAACCAGCCCACGGTGCCACCTTCACGCCGCCTCCCCTCCCCACCCCCACTCCTGTGACATGGGTGTGTGTGCTCTAATATTAGTGGAATCGGGTTATACCCTTTCTGCAACTTGCTTTTTTCCACTTAACTTTTTTCTACTTTTTTCCATCTTATTAATTTTGCAAGTCAGCCTTGAAGAAGATCTACCTCCATGTTTAACTACCTTTTAAGACTCTGTTGATTGGATCTGACACAATTAATTATTTTCCTCTTGATAATTCTTCAATTTATTTTCATGCTTTTGCCATTAAAAATAATGTTATGAATCATTTCCTTTTACATGAATGCATACGTGTCCCATGTACATGAATTGGTTCTTTATTTACATAGATTCCTAAAACGTAGGTACTAGATCAGAGTTGATGCATTTGAAATTCTGCTTGACCAATAAGCTGCCATTTAAAAAGGCTTTATCAATACATGCTCCTTTCAAATTCAAGGATGTTATGATTTTTTAATGTTTTTTCTCTACTATAAGAAGTGAAAGTGAAAGTTGCTCAGTTGTGTCTGACTCTTTGCAACCCCATGGACTGTAGTCCATGGAATTCTCCAGGCCAGGACACTGGAGTGGGTAGCCTTCCCCTTCTCCAAAGGATCTTCCCAACCCAGGGATCAAACCCAGGTCTCTCTCATTGCAGGTGGATTCTTTACCAGCTGAGCCGCAAGGGAAGCCCAAGAACACTGGAGTGGGTAGACTATCCCTTCTCCAGAGGATCTTCCTGACCCAGGAATTGAACTGGGATCTTCTGCATTGCAGGTGGATTCTTTACCGGCTGAGCTATCAGGGAAACCCTAAGAAGTGAAAAGCAATCTTTAGTTTGTATTTGAAAATGTATTTTAATGTTTGTTGGTTATTTTGCTTCATGTTCTTTGAACCTACACTTTGTAATAAAATTGGCTATTTTCTACTGGCTTGCCTTTTTCTCATTAATTTGAATCTTTTCTAAATTCTGAGTATTAATCTTTTGCTATTTCTATTGAAAATATTTTTGTCATTCTGTCAGCTGCCAATTAACTTTGTGCATTATGTCATTTATCACAGGGGGTTTGTCACTTTTTCCCCATGTGGCTTCTAATTCTTTCTATCACTAAGCTCTCCCCTGCTGCAGGTCCTATAGATAGGTTAAGAGGTTTGTAATCAGATTGGAAAGTGTTTACAAATACCACACGTTACGATCCATCTGTAATTTTCTTAGCAAGCAGATTGTGAACCATCCAATATCGTTTATGAGACAGACCCAGAAAGCACAGACTGGAAATGCCCACTTTAACTATCTATTAATTCAACCTTAGGCACAAATTCCCTGGTGTGTCCACTTGCTTTAAGATCGCGTGTTTGAGCTGCATCACTGTCACGATGCTCTTATTACTCCACCTTTTACCTCTTTTATACTTCAGTCGTGTCTGACTCTGTGATCCTATGGACTGTAGCCCGCCAGACTCCTCTGTCCATGGGATTCTCCAGGCAAGAACACTGGAGTGGGTGGCTGTGCCCTCCTCCGGGGCATCTTCCCCACCCAGGGGTCAAACCTGCCTCTCTTACATCTACCTGCGCTAGCAGGCAGGTTCTGTACCACCAGCATCACTTGGGAAGCCACACTGTTAGTCTGTGTGCTGTATGTGCTTCGTCGCTCAGTCGTACCTGACTCTTTGCAACACCATGGACTGTAACCCACCAGGCTCCTCTGTCTGTGAGGACTCTCCAGGCAAGAACACTGGAGTGGGTTGCTATGCCCTCCTCCAGGGGCTCTCCCCAACCCAGGGAACCCAGGTCTCCGCATTGCCGGGGGATTCTTTACTGAACCACTTTTTTCTTCCTCCTGGACCCAGGTGTTGGATGGTTCACGATCTGCTTGCTAAGAAAAGTACAGATGGATCATAACTTGTGGTCTTTGTAAATACTTTCCAATCTGATTACAAACCTCTTAACCTATCTACAGGACCTGCGGCAGGAGAGAGCTTAGGATAGAACGAATTAGAAGCCACAGGGGAAAGAGTGACAAACCCCCCGCGATAAATGACAGAACGCACAAAGCGAATTGGCAGCTGACAGAATGACAAAAGTATTTTCAATAGAAACAGCGAAATGATCATTTGAGCAAGAAAAAAACTTGTCTCATGCGCAGCCCCCGAGGTGTTTGGGTTGTTGCTTACCATGTTGCTCGGCTCTGATGCATCATCTGTGTCTCTCCTATTCAGGCCAGTTTTCACTTTTTCAGCAGGTTAGCATAGTCTGGAGCTTTTGGTAATATTATTTGGGCTGTGAATAAAATGTTTTTATTTCTATTACATTTTCTATTTGGTTGCTGCTGGTTCTAGAAGAACTATTGATTTTCGTCGGTTGATATCTTCAGTCCCAGGTTCCTGAACTCTCGTGACCGGCTGCAGCCATTTATCAGTTCATGCTTCTGCACTCTTGCAGAGAACGTTCTCATATACATACTGTCATATTTCTTAAGTTATTTTTCCATTTTTCCATTGGTTAGAACCTTCAGCACAATATTAAATAGCGATGTACAGCGGGCATCCTTGCTGAACCGATTTTTAGAAAATATCGCTAATGTTTCACTGGTAAGTATGATGCTTGTTTTAGCTTTCTGGTAAATACATTTCATCAAAATAAGAGTGTTTCATTACTGCCTTTGTTTTCTAAGTGCTTTTTATGAGGAATAAGCATTGACTTTTATCAAATGCTTCTCCAGTATCTAATAGAATCATTAAAGTTTCTCCTTTATTATCTTGGTGTAAGAACTGCTTTGGTAGTTTTTTCTAACCACCGTTAAATTCCTGTGATTAACTTTGTGTGCTTGTATTTTAATACCTTGTTATCTTGATATTAGATTTATTTATCTGTTTAAAGTGGACAAGAATATAGATTTTTATTCCTGTGCCTACTTGTCTACTTGTGGTGTCTTACTTAGAGCAGCTATTTTAATGGAATAAGTATCTATCCCTCTTTTCTTATTCTCTGAAAGTTTATGTCTTGTGATTTAATAAATGTGTATGAGCATTTGATGTAAATATATATACTTTTCCTTTTATCTACTACTGTTACATATACACATGTGTGTGTGTGATATAGCTATAGTATTTGTTTCTTAAACATTTACTTTTCACTGAAATTACGTACTATGTGATTTTAAAAACTGTAAAATTCTACAAATCTTTTACACAATCAAAGCAGCCACTGTGTCCCTATCTTCTCTGCCTGTTCCCCCATAATCACTTAATCAGTTTTAGCTGTTTCTTTTAAGAGTTCATATGTTTCAGTTAGGCTTTTACTGCCATTTTTTATTCTTCATCATTGGATATTAACTACTCTCTTCCTATCAAAGAAGTTGGGGATTTATTTTCCTTGGGAGATTATGCTCTCCCTAAAACTGGCATACACACTTTCCCTCCATCTAAGCTCTTTACTGCCTGCATATAATAACTTCAGAATAGGTTTATACTCAATATTTATTTAATTTGAGTATGTAAACATTTTATATATGAGCCATGAACAAAGTCATTTAATGTTTTATATTTTTCACTTTTTCTTACATTAATAATGATGTCTCTCCTTATGTTGAACCAGTGAAGTTGCTCAGTCGTGTCTGACTCTGCAACCCCATGGACTGTAGCCTTCCAGGCTCCTCCATCCATGGAATTTTCCAGGCAAGTGTACTGGAGTGTGTTGCCATTTCCTTCTCCTTCCTGACCCAGGGATCGAACCCAGGTCTCCTGCATTACAGGCAGCCGCCTTACTGTATGAGCCACCAGGGAAGCCCAATGTTGAAAATAGTCCCAAAATTCAGCACCAGATCTGTATAACCATCTCCACACATTTGAGCTCACTAAGTCTTTCTCTACAGAATTATCACACACACTCACACACACGTGCACAAATGTATATGTCATAATATAGCCACCTAATAAATTATCACAAGTAGACATACCCATGTACCCAAACCTCAGGGCAAAAAATAGAACATTATCACTATTCAAAAAAATCTCCTGTGACTTCTTCCCATAAGTATCCCTCCCTTTTGAATGTAACTATTAGCTTGAATTCTGACACTGTAGATAGTTTTGCCATTTCTAACATTCACACACACACACATACACAAGCATGAAAGTGTGTGCATGCAATGTGAGCCTGTGTCTGTATTCTTTCACTCAAAATAATGTTGGTGAGATCCATCCATGTTGTTGTTCCACAAAATCAGTTTGTTATTTCATAATTGCTCTCATAGACCATATACGTTTGCCACTATGTATGAATCTACTTAGCTGTAATGAACATTCAAGGTATTTCCAGTTGTTGATTTACAAAAGCAATGGAATATAGCAGGCATGCTCCCTGGTAATTCCACGCGGGCACATTTCTTTGGGGACATATGCTTTGAGTTTAAGGTGTTTGAACTGTCATCACTATTGTGATAGACTCCATTTTCTCAATATACTCACTAATAGGATTTTCTAGCTTTTAAAATTTTAGCTGTTCTGCGGGGTGTATAGTACTTTGCCTAATGGATTTAGTTTATGTCTCTCTGATGACTAATGAGTTGAGTACTTTTTATGATGTTCATTGGCCCTTTCAAAATTCTTATTTGTGAAGTGTCAGAGGGCTGTGTTATCTTTCGTTAATACAATTTTTATGAATTTAAGTTCTCAATTTTAATTTTAATTGAGCATGATTTACTGATTTATCATTATTTTGTGTTAATGATCTTCACTTCTTTTTAAAGAAATCTCTGCCTCCTTCAAGGTCTGGATTGTTGTTGTTGTTCAGTCACTAAGTCATATCTGACTCTGCGACCCCATGAACTGCAGCACGCCAGGCTTCCCTGTCCTTCACTACCTCCCAGAGTTTGCTCAAACTCATGTCTGTTGAGTCGGTGATGCCATCCAGTCATCTCATTCTGTGTTGTCCCCTTCTCTCTTGCCCTCAATCTTTCCCACCATTAGGGTCTTTTCCATTGAATCAGGTCTTTTCCAATGAATCGGCTCTTCACATCAGGTGGCCAAAGTATTGGAGCTTCAGCTTCAGCATCAGTCCTTCCAAAGACAAAGGGTTAATTTCCCTTAGGGTTGACTGGTTTGATCGCCTTGCAGTCCAAGGGACTCTCAAGAGTCTTCTCCACTACCACAGTTTGAAAGCATTAATTTCTTCAGTGCTCAGCCTTCTTTACGATCCAATTCTCACATACCTACACGACTACTGGAAAAACCTTAGCTTTGGCAATACAGGCCTTCATCTGCAAATTGACTCCTCTGCTTTTTAATACACTGTCTAGTTTTGTCATGGTTTTTCTTCCAAGGAGCAAGTGTCGTTTGATTTTCTGGCTGTAGTTACCGTCTGCAGTGATTTAGCATCATCTATTTCACTCCCAGTTCTGAGTGGGCTTTGGACCCTGATATCTGGATGCTGTCCTCTGGTTTCAGCTGGCAGTTTAAAGCTCTCATCTGCCATCCAGCTTCTCACTTGCTTTTCCCAAATTTGGCAAATGCCTCTAGAGCTGTGCTGACCAGTAGAGCAGCCACTAGTCAATCTAAGTATTTAACTTTAAATTAACTAAAAGTTAAAACATTAATATTCAGCTTCTCAGCCATAATGGTTACTCTTCAAGGGTTCAATGGCCACAAATGGCTCATAGCTACCATTTTAGACACAGGACATGTAGAACTTCTTCACTGTCAGGAAAGCTCTGCTAGACAAGCCGGTCTAGAGAGAACGCTGGCTTCATGTGCCCGGGTCACCTCTGTGAGTCTTTCCTTCTTCCACACGTTGGTTGCCTCATTCTTCTCTTCCTTGGTATCACTCTGATACCTTCAAACTGATTTAAAAATTTTTTTCTGCTCTCTTAGTTGTTTTCAGTAAGAACGCTGGTCCTTGTTATTTGGTCCATCATAACCAGGGCAAAGACACTATATTACTTTCTGCATTTCATTTTTGATGTAGTCTGCTCTTTGCGTTACCCATTTAAGCATATTAAATATTTTTATTGCAGATTTCATCGCAGTCACCTGTTTCTTTACTTTCTTGAGCAGATTTCTGAGCTGGTACTTACTTCTCCTCCTCAGTGGCAGTTGTACATCATCCGAGGTCTCACATCCACTCATCTTGTTTGCCTTTGTTGTCTAGTCCTTGAGTTGCATCTGACTCTTTGCGACCCCATGGACTGTAGCCAATGAGGCTCCTCTGTCCATGGGACATCCCAGGCAGGAATACTGGAGTGGGTAGTCATTTCCTATTCCAGGGTCCTTCCTGACCCAGGGATCAAACCTGTGTCTCCTGCGGTGGCACACAGACTCTTTACCTCTGAGCCTTTGTTTGTCATGGATCCCTGTTAGTTTCACTGTCCTGGGATAAGTGTGTGTGTGTGTTCTGTGTGTGTGTACATGAGCATACTCAGGGTTTCTGCATCACTTTTAACAGAGAACCTATGTCCTGTACCCATTAACATTACAAGTTCAAGTTTTGTTTCATCAAAGATGCTTTGCTTCTATTGATGGCCCAGGGAAGCTGGCTCACTTCTAAGTTGAAAGACTTGGGCCACTAAATGTAAATTTTACAGTCCCCTTTTAACAAAGATGTAGTTCTTTATATAGGAAGCTAATCCCCACTTGGGGTCTTCAACTTCAGACTGATGTCAGTAACAAGTGGTTGACCATGAATCATTTTAATTTGGGGCCAGAAAGTATATCTGTGTTTCAAGCATGTAGTGGATTCTCCTTCTTATGTTCAGTCTGACCTATATTTTTTATATTCAATATACATTTAATCCAAGATTTCTGTGTTTGAAGTAGAATCAGAGGATTCTCTACATCTGTTCAGTCTTCTATCTTGAGCGGAAATCCCACATATTTATTTTTCAAACGTTATCACTTTCCATTCTCACATCGGCCTTAAAGTAGGTATCACAATCATTATTTTCAGGGAAAGGGAAAAAGACTTGGAGCAGTTACTAGCTGTGTGACTTTGAAAAGCTATCTGATATAGGATTCTATTTCCAAAGCCTATCATCTTTCCTGACATGCCATTCTAGAACCATCAAAGCTCCCTACTTCTAAGCCCTGGGAGGCCAGGCATTCACCACCAGTGACAACAATCCCATCAGGAGCTACTGGAAAGCCACAAGTTCAGAAAGAGCAGCTTTGATGGGGAGACTTTATCTGGCCCATGAAATGAAGTCAGTAAATACTGGAGGAACAAGTGCCCAGTTTCCACTAAGAAGACGCTGGGCAGTGGAGGCCAGAGGATGTGGAGCTGTCAACACACACTCAACTATTTATCCCTGCTTCCTCTAAAGACCCAATAATGCTGCTGCGTGCTCTCCTGTGAGTGATTTGGGAGATGAACTCAGAGCAGGGCTCCGGGCTTCTTGAGCAGTGGAAAGACATGAGCAGTTGGCAGTGAAGAGTGTTTGTTTTTGAAGAGCAGCTAGCATGATATGAGCACAGTGTCTGGAACAAGCTGAGCATCTGATAAATAGCCATTGAATGGATGGGTGAATAGATGGATGGACGGATGGATGGACAGATGGATGGATGGATGGATGGATGGATGGATGGGTGGATGGACAGATGGATGGATGGATGGATGGATGGATGGATGGACAGATGGATGGATAGATGGATGGATGGATGGGTGGATGGATAGATGGATGGATGGATGGATGGGTGGATGGACAGATGGATGGATGGATGGATGGACAGATGGACAGATAGATGGATGGATGGATGGATGGGTGGATGGATGGATGGATGGACAGATAGATGGATAGATGGATGGATGGATGGGTGGATGGATGGATGGATGGATGGACGGATGAACAGATAGGTGGATAGATGGATGGATGGATGGGTGGGTGGATGGATGGATGGATGGATGAACAGATGGATGGATAGATGGATGGGTGGATGAAAGATTTGGATACAAAATCAATTACATGAAGCTAAAATGAGAGACCCCTGCTATAATAGCATTTTATGTAAGAATAAGTAAATCTGCTATTTATTGGGCATACCTAGTAGTAGATATTTTTGAATTTTCTGTTAGCTCTGATCTCGATTAGAAATCTCGATTAGAAATAGTATCTCCTGTAAGATATTTTTTCCCAACTCCTGATTGAGAAACTGAGATGAATAATCTCACACACAACCAGTCTTGAAGTTTCGATCTTTCCGATTCTAATATCTGCACAGAACATGAGGTTTCAGTCTGATCATAAGTTCTCTGCTTTACTTTTGAGACTGCATCTAGGAGTGGAGTGGAAGAATGGTGTACAGACCCTGAGATGGGCTGGGGTGTGGAGAGGGCATCAGGCCACAGCGAAGGGCATTTCCTCTCTGTGGTGGGCTGGCTGGACCCCAGCAAAGGCACGATGCTTGTTCAAGGCACAGTGTAACATAAAAGTCATTGGATGGTAACTGGCTGGGGGGGATCTCACTGTCTGAAAGCCCGGCACGTGAGACAGAGGGACAGAGGGACAGAGGGAGGTTTCAGCCACAAGATGAGGCATTTTCTTCCCATGTCAGAGGGCTGTTACAGGGCAAAGGGAATAACCTTCTACCGGGTGAAATATGACATCAGAAGTCTAGTTTCCCGACCTTTCCATCTGCTTCCTCCACGGGAACCAACGGTGTTGACCTCTGTGTTTGTATCACTGTTTGCTCTCACCTGGGAGAAGGCAAGGTGGAGAGACGGTTTCCAAGGGCCTTTGAAAAGCCATTATCTACAATCAGAAACAAGGGCTGGTTTGTTCTGTTCTGGTTCCTTTCTTCCTGAGACAGCAGTCACAGCTCATCTGGCTGGATCTCTTCTGGGCCGGGCCAGTAGGGAGCCCGCGGGCTTGGCAGGAATCAGCAGTAATTGCCCTGCTTGAGCAGATAAGAGTGACATGCAAATTACTCAGTGCAACCCAGAATAACAGAAGACAAGAAAGCTCTTCACAGCAGCATTTCCTGGGAAGGTTGGAATAATCATCAGACTCTTCAATGGCCTGAGTGGTCCCCACGCAGCAGCAGGCCTTGGTCTGGAGTCTCAGGGGCCGATTCCAGCATCGACTCCTGTCAGTTCATTCATGGGAGCTCATCAGATGTCAGTTCAGGGAAGTCGGCTCTGCTGGATAGAAATTTATGTCCCTCTAAACCTGACCACCACAGAAGATCTGTGACCACGTCCATCTCCAAAACAGGAGCAGTGGCCCCTATGGCTCCTGCTATTGGACACTGCAAAGTGGATGTGTGTCTATGGCCTGGCCTGGGGCCTGGGGCCTGGGCAGATGCTGGCTGGTTAATGACAGGCGAGTCTGAATCTGATACAGCAGACCTCACAACAGAAATCTGGATGTGGAGAGGAAAGTCCTAGATTCCCAGATTGGGCAGACCTAGGCTCACTTGGGGCTTTATGGCCTCATAGCCTGGCCAACAAAGACAAGCCAGTCTAGTCAAGCCGGAAGGGCCTCTTTTGAACAGTTTAATAAACTCTGATGCAGGGACATATCAGTAAAAAGTGTGATGAAGTGTTGATGGACATAATAATGTTCACAGGGAGCCTGGTATAGACAAAGCCCTAACCAGCATCCCAACATGACCCTCCTCCACCCTAGTCGCGGTGGCCTGGCCATCTGCAATTCTTACACAGGACCTTCATGGGCCAAGCAGTGGGCTACTGGTCTCCAAGAAAAACTGGCCTCTCGGTGTCCTGGGTTGTCCCCCTCTGGGCCTCTCCTGCCCTGTCTGTAGACAGAGCTGCCCTCTCTGCTCCTGGCTTTTCTGCTCCGTGTCATTTTGACTTGAGAAAGTCCCAGTGTTCCGGGCCCCCAATCCTGCCTGACCCACCCGCAGCAGCTAGGCATCATCTGAGTTCAGCCCTGAGACTATTCCTCAACCTCCTTAGAGATCTTTGCTTGGTTCACTTCTCCTGGTTCACTTCGGGGCATGGAGCGGGAACTCAGTAAATATTTGCTGAATGTAATTCAACTGAAGGGAAAAGCCAAGAGGAAAGTGTTTCTGATGTTTGTTTGTTTGTGACCCAGCTTCTCTGTAAGTGGCACGTAGCACATGTGTTCAGAAGTAGGAGGGGTCCTCTTTGATGATAGAACAACCGTCAAGGAGGCAGAAGGTGACTACGTGTGGTTTCACGTGTACTGAGAGGCCAACCCAAGGGGGAAATGAGCAGGTGAGAAGAGACCTGTGTGTCTGTAGTGCAGACACACAGACCTAGGTCCCTTCTTTCCACCTTGGCTCCTAAGTGTGGAATTGGAACTTTCAGTCCTGGGATGATTACAGACAGAGTCCCAGGATAATCCAGAGAGTGTTCTGAGCCGGCTGCAGGTCTGGATGTATCAGGCATATGTGCAGGGATAAGTGAAGATATTATTCAGCTTGCAACAGACAATGAAAGCTATTTTTATTCTACAACTATTTCAGTTCAGTTCAGTTCAGTCGCTCAGTCGTGTCTGACTCTTTGCAATCCCCCAGCATGCCAGGCCTCCCTGTCCATCACCAACTCACGGAGTTTATTCAAACTCACGTCCATCGAGTTGGTGATGCCATCCAACCATCTCATCCTCTATCACTTCCTTCTCCTCCTGCCTTCAGTATTGTTGTCCAGAGAATTCCATGGACAGAGGAGCCTCGTGTGCTACAGTCCATGGGGTCGCAAAGAGTCAGACACGACTGAAGAGACTTAGCACGCACTCCAGTTCACAGACTGCGTATTGATCAGGGCTTAATAGGAACAGGAAGTGAAAATAAGCATAAGGAAGGAAGTCTGGGGAACTTCTCCCAGGATGGAGAGTAAAAGGAAGATGTAGGAAAGCTCAGAAAACATGAATGACATCGAGGGCACATCCTGTGTCTCCAGCACCAGGAAACGGAGGCGCTGGGGAGCAGCCCAATCAGACGCCACGGAAGCCAGACCTCGACAGGTCACAGAAGGAAACGCCCTGAACTCCGCAAGCCACAAGGCATCTCTCCAAGCAGACAACACAAACACGTGGATACATCTCTGATAAAGGATTCCATTTCAGGAACCAGTAAAAAATAGCCATACTGTGCATTCGACTCAACACGTTAATCCAAGGGAAATAGAAATGTGAGCGTAAACAAAGATACGCCCAGGTCAGAGCAGCACTACATAGTTAACAGCTGAACGATGGCCCCGAAGTGAAATAAATCCATAGGCTGGTTTTCCCTATTAAACACTCAGCGCTGCAGCCTAATTCAGAAAAACAAGAACCAGAAGTCAAAGAAAGAGGCGGTGGCAATAAATAAAGGGAAAATAAAAGGGACGGTGAGATGCCTTTTTGTAGAATCTATGCAATGCAGTTTTAAAATGACAGTTTATTAGGGCATCATAAGCAAACAGACTGAATCAAAAAGGGGTAAAGCATCCAGGCCCCTCATCTCACAGGTTCATCTTTCTGAACCTTCTTCACGCCCAACCAGGGTGACCTGCAGGCCCTCCCCTGCACAGTAACCAGCACTGTCCTTTCAGCTTGGGTCATGCTGACCCATGGCCGGGCCCCTCAGTGGCTACTGTGTCACTCAAAATTGAGTCCACCATCTTCACTGAGGCCAGGAGCCCCCAAAGCCACCCTCACCGCCCTCTCTCTCACCCCATCCCCCTCCACCTCCCCCGGCTCAGTCATCAGCAGTCACCTGGGCCTCCTTGCTGTGTTCCCATCTCATCCACCACCTGCCTGCCCCAGGGCCTTTGCACAGGCCAGAGCCCAACCAGGAAAATACGCTGGGCTTTCTCTCCTCTGTTTGGACTTGATAAACTATCACCTTCCTAGTGAATCCAATACGGCACCCCTCTCACTGACCCTGTGTCTGCATAAATCTCCTTTCATCATCTGATACAGACAAGATTGGGCTTCCCTGGTGGCTCGTGGAAAAGAATCCACCTGCATTCCAGAAGCTGCAGGAGATGCAGTTTCAATCTCTAGGTCAGAAAGATCCCCTGGAGGAGGAAATGGCAACCCATTTCTGTATTCTTGCCTGGGAAATGCCATGGACAGAGAAGCAAGGTGGGCTATAATCTTTGGGATCACAAAGAGTCGGACATTACTGAAGTGATTTAGCATGCACGCACACAGAGACTGGTTCGTTTTTCGTCTTTAAATCAATATCCCCCTCCCTTGCCCTTCTCTCTCCCTGTCTGTCTGTCTGTCTCTCTGTTTGTCTCTGTCTCTCTTTCACACACACACACACACACACACACACACAGTTGGCACAGGTATTTCCATATATAAAGGAGGAAATTCCATCCCTCCAGGACCCCTTCAGCATCAGAACAGGAGGCATGACCACCCTCACTCTGGACCAGAGCAGGATGGCACCCCAGGTGCCCACCTCCAACAGGGTCAGTGTGCGCATGCATTGCATTGCATTACGAGGAGCATCCACTTGACTTCACTGTGGGCCAGAGACAGAGGGGGAAGGGAGGACAGCCACAGGGCTCACGCTCGTCCAGCCAACCGTTCATTTAGTTCCTTTAGTCTGTGGTTTCTGAGCACCTAGACCCCGCCGGGTGGTCTCCTGGGACCTGGGGGCTCGGCAGGGAGGGAGGGGTCAAGACAGATCAGGCTCCTGAGAGGTCCCGGCAGAACCGACATTCAAGGGGCCAACAGCTCATGAACCGGGGACCCTGGATGATGATGATGGTGAGAGATGCTGCGAGGTGAGGGGGCGGGGGGGTGCTTTAGGCACCAGGGCAGGGGGGCCAGGAGGGAGGTCGGGGAGGGGTGGAGATGGGAGCTCAGAGCCAAGGAGAGGACCCAGCCTGAGGAGATGGTCAGGGGCACTCAGGGGCCAGGGCGGTGGACGAAGCGCTGCAGACAGAGGGGCCTTCAACAGGAGCAGAGGTCCGGAGATGGGCAAGCACTGAGGAGAGGCACAGGTGGACTCCAGGTCCCCGGGGGCGCGGGGGGGCTGCCGTCCGGCTTCTGGGCCCCGGGCGTCGGCCTCCCGATTTCGGCTTTCCCACGCTGCTGATCTGCAGCTGGCGCAGAGCCGCGTGTGCATACGGAGGCAGAGCCAGGCTGGGAACTCACAGAATCAAGAAGACCCGACCACTCAGAACCAAGCGCATGGCCTCTAGCGTTCAGGGAGACAGATGTGGGTAAACACAGAACTCGGGCTTGGGAGGCAGGCCGGGGCAAGCTGCAGATTCTCTTCCAGCCAAGCCCGGTCTGTCCTGTCGCTGGAGGAGCACCTGGCCTGTCCCCTCCACAGACGAGGACCAGGGGGGAAGCGGGCGCCCCGACGTTCCCGAGGAACCTCCGTGTGAGATGCCAGACGTGGGCAAAGCCAGTTCACAGGTGGGAAACGCTCACCATCCCCTCAACTTGTACCCGAGCTGATTGGAGGAAGCTTCTAGAAGGGTTCCCCACCCCCTCGTTGAGACCTGGCCTCCAGCCTGGGTGCCAGGCTCTGCCATTAACCTTCAAGGCCCCTCAATTAGCAGCGGTGAGGGGGCCCTGGCAGGTGTCACGATTTAGAGGGATGGACCCAGGGCTGCTTTAAAAGGGTTTAAGTGTTCTGCTGGAGGGAAGCCCAGGAAGCATCGATCCAATGCAGGTGGAGGCCCCCACGAGAGGCGCCCTCCCCAGACCCCACCCTCCCTCGGGAGAAGGTCTGCAGGGGGCCATGGGGACACCGAGACTGCTTCGCTCTCTCTCACCACCTCTGTGAACCATCCCTTACAGGTGGACGGAGCCCCTGCAGCTGAGAGAAGAGCAACTCTGGGCCTGAGGGGAAGACCTCTGTGGGCTCCTGATGGCCACAGCTTTGTGCAAGCGGTGAACTTGAGTCAGGTGGTTCCTGGAAAAGGAGAGCGGCCTGTCATCATCTGCTGCGTGAACATGGACCCAAAGTGCGACGCCCCAGGTCCCAGATCCGCCCCTGACGAGTCACGTGGGCTCTGACCACCTGCCGGCTTCCCCGGGACTCAGCGTCCCCATCTGACAGTGCAGATAAGCCCCAGGGGTTGGGGAGACACTGGTGCAGGAGGACATGGGGCCCCAGGGCAATGGGGATGAACTCCGTGTGAGCTCCCGGTGGTGGGACTTCATGCCTTTGAGGGCTCCAAACCCAGGATGGTGGGTTCCACCCCCAGGCCCCGGCTTCTACGCCCCTCTCCACAGTGTCAGAAATTCCCTTCATTAGAAGCCTATCTCGATTTCTAAAAGCCAGTGTCCAGTAAAAGGAACAGGCTCGTTGGAGAAATGGTTGATTCTCGGGCTTGTGGTGGGGAGAGAATACACACGTAAGTCTGGAGCACATTGTGACACCCCCAAAGTAAGGCGGGCTCACGTCACCCCCGTGACGGCTCTGCGTCAACTGAGAATGTTCCTGAAGGTTGAAGCTGAGACACTGACCAGCAAAATAAAGTGGGATTGTGCTATAACCCAGGGGGTGAAATAAACACCGTTGAGTGTGGACGATGTAGGTAAATGACTGACTGCGTAAGTCGGTGGGGGTGAAGAGACACGTCTCTCTCGCAGAAGAATTCCAAACTGTTTACAAGCACACAGAAAGGGTGAGGGGAGAGGGACTTCACAGAGCGGAAACAGCGAAGGGTAGGCCCCCCGGCCACAGCTAGAGAAAGCCCATGGACAGCAACAAAGACCTAGCCCAGCCAAGAATAAAAAAAAATAATTAAATAAAAAACAAAAACTTTTTCTAAAAACCACTCTATTGTTAGATGTGCCCTTTCACTAAAAAATGTAGAAATTGCAGAAATTTGTAAAATTTGTAAAAAGTAAAATGCAAAAATGTAGAAAAAAGCCAGATCTTCCTGCTCCGGAAACCTGACTCTGCTGTCCCCCTCTGCTGAGGGTCCCTTCCCTGCCAGGGACCCGGAGGGAAGGCCCCGTGGCCGGCACCCCGGCAGGTGTGCGTTCCAGAAAGCCCTGCCTCGCTGCCTTTGAGGGAAGCTTCCGCCCGGGAGAGCGTGACCTGCGGGTGGACTCGTTTTATTGCCCTGAAGACCCAGCCGCCACTAGGGGCCTGCGGTGAGCTCCTTCTGCCCCGGCAAGGAGAACTACGAACTGAAGCGGTGTGCCTGGTGCCTGCTGCCCATTCGGCCGCCCACATGCGGTCTCAGATCTTCCCTGCGGCCCCACAGCCCGGGCCACGGCGGACGGGGCAAGCCGCTCCAGACAGAAAGCCCAACTGCGTCACCAAGGAGATTCTCAAGGTCTCAGATTCTGGACCACCTCTGCCTGCCCAGATATTCGAGGTGTGAAGGGGACCCAGGAGGGTTTTCTGTGGATGGATGTGAGCAGGTGGGAGAGAAGCAGAGACGTCACCTTAGACCCCGCCCCCAGGGAGGTCCAAGTCGCCTTTGCAGGGAGAGCCTGGTGGCAGCAGGGCTTGGAGCTGAGGACGCCTGGACAAGCAGCTGGACTAGATGCCCCCGGGGCCCCCTCCCTGGAGCTGGACTCGAGGGCCCCACCTGTGGAGACGGGAAGTGGACACCACTGAAGGGTCCGCCCCAGGCACGGATGGCCTTTGAAGTCCCCTGCCCCGGCACATCAGAACCTCACTCAGGCAACATATTCTCAGCAAGAGAGGGGGCACTGGAGGGGGGCCAGGAGGCCGAGGGGCAGGTAGGGCTGGCCATGCCCACTGCGCCCTGCACAGGGACTTTACCCAGGACAGCCCCAGCAAGAGGTAGGGGACACCCCCGCTTTGAATCACATTTCAAGTCTAATTATCACACGGGACCGAGAGTACTAATAATTTACTTACACAGCTTTTATTTCCTGGAGCAGGAAATGGCAACCCACTCCAGTATTCTTGCCTGGAGAATCCCATGGACAGAGGGGCCTCACAGGCTACAGTCCAGGGGGTCACAAGAGTCGCACACGACTTAGCGACTAAACCACCACCACCACCATAGCTTTTATTACCTGAGATGACAAAGAACTCTGCAGTCCTTCTGGCATTTTCATCCCAGGCTAGTGACTCCACAGGCTGAACTTAGAGGTCAGAGAGAAAAGAAGAAATCCTGCTGCGTCATGGCATCCTTTGACAAAGCATCCACCTGACGGTTCTCTGCAACACGTGTGCACAGACCGTACCTGTACGTGCAGGCATGTTCCCCAAAACCCTTGAAACCAAAGTGTACACAGAGCTTTGGGACATGATCATACGGTGGGAGGTTTTTAACCTAACTTCCGATCATGGACCTCTCAGCTGCTTCCCTGTTTTTATTAAACAGGGAAGTTGCTGGAATGAGCTTTCCCAGTCTCCTCTCCAGCTGCCGCCAGGAGAGGAAACGCTCCTGAAAGGGGCGCCCCGCCCTCCACCAGCAGGTGCTCAGCTGGGGGCTGACGACCCTCCCCTTCAGCTTGCGCCTGCCTGGATCTTTCCTGGCCGACAGGGGTCTGGTGGTGCCTTGTCCTCCAGCCTGCTTCCTCCACGGCCCTCGGTCTTCCTGGCTCTGACAGCAACAGCCTACGAGCCCTCGGCTCCCAGCCTTCTGGGCTTCAGCACGCAGCTTGTGTGCTCCAGGGGGAAATAAGGCTGGGATGGAGCTGGTTCTCTCCCAGACTCTTAAGTGACATTGTTCCACGAGGAAATAACGATCCGCCTTCTGATGTCCCCAGGAAACGTCTCCCCTGAGAGCTCGGCAGTGTCTGCACCACCCCTGGAGGGCCAGAAAATGAACAGGCAGTGGTAATGACCCTCCCTGGGCCCTGGGCAATTACACACAATATTGGCCTCTTCATTACATCTGCACTCATCACGTCGTGACTGGCGTTATAAACCAACACTTAAACTCTCAGAGAATGAACCTCAGCAAACTTGTACGAAAGCCTATTTGGCCCCAAACATCGAGTGCATTACTTGCATTAGACATCATCCCAGGCCCTGGAGAAATGGTTGTGAATAAAAGACCTTGGGATACAACTCGGTGATCAACAAGTCAGACAGAACCCTGTGAGCCAGGAGAAGCAAAGCGAGTGTGTTTGGAGAGCCAGGACCAGTGGGGACACAGTGTAGAGGGGAGCATGGGGGTCACGGGGGCTTCCCAGGAGGCTCAGGGGTAAAGAATCTGCCTGCCGATACAGGAGACACAGGACACACAGGTTCAGTCCCCGAATCAGGAAGGTGCCCCGGAGGGGGAAACAGCAACCCACTCCAGGATGCTGGCCTGGAACATCCCAGGGACGGAGGAGCCTGGCGAGCTGCAGTCCATGAGGTCGCAAGGAGTCGTGTACGCCTGAGCACACAGACACGCAGGGTCAAGGGCGTTCTCTGCGGTCGGACACCCTTTAGGCTGAGACCTGGATGGTGGGTATAGGTTAGTCAGGGCGGGAAGTGGGTGAGGTGAACCCCAGGCACTGGGGTAAAGGCCAGGGAAAGAAAGTGCGTATAGTTTGTAGGAACAGAAGAAGACCAAAGGACAAGATGGTGCGTGGAGAAGCAGAGGCTGAGGGGCAGGTGTGGTGGGTTGAATCACGTCCCCTGAAGATGCTGAGGTTGTGATGCCCGTACCAGTGAGTACGACCTCACTGGGAAACGGGATCTTTGCAGATGGTGAAGTCAAGGTGAGGTCTTTAGGGGGGACCCCGGTCCAGTGGGACTGGGGTTCTTATAAGCAGAGGGAGATTTGGACCCTGAGACAGGCTTGCCCAGAGGGAGACGGCAGGAAGACAGGGGAGAGGACGGCCGCCCACATGCCAAGGTGGGCCCGGAACAGACCATCCCCCGGAGCCCTCAGGAGGAAGCCACCTCCACCTTCAGGCTCCATCCTCAGAGGGTGACCCGGTGAATGCCGGTTCTCTAAGCCGGGCCTTCTTAACACCCAGCAGGACCCCGAGGGGCCTTCCTTACAACAGGCCTGTCCGTCCATGTCCCCCACCTCTTGTTTGTAGGGAAATATTAGCCTACAAGGCCTTCCCCAAGTTCCGAAGAGCAGGTTTAATCAGAGGAGTGAGAAAATACAGAAGCAAAGGGAAACAGTTAAGCAAAACAAAATAATAGCAGTTTAGCCATAAAACCAAGTCAGGGACCTTTAGTTCCTCCTCAAGGGCTACAGATAATATCCTGAGCATGTCGTTGAGCTGTTTTGCAGATACTGAAACCCCCTTCAGGTGTAGAAGTTAACTGCATGCTGCCCACCAGCACACAGACCCCAGCCCTGGTGGAACCAGCAGGCTGATGCCTGAGACTCCTGAGACATCACCGGTTACCTCTACACCATCCAATCAGAGGACTGGCCAGGAGCTGACCCTCTCCCTCACCTGGTCTTTGAAAGCCTTTCCCTGAAAGCCACGGGGAATCTAGGTCTTTTGAGCATGCGCTGTCTCTATACTTTCCTTCACCACACTCGGTGTCATCGACGGGCTCTGCCGTGCGTTGGGCGAGTGGACGTGAGTTTGGTTCAGTAACAGCCTGTGGTATTTTCATGGCAGCTGAAGCAGATGCCTACCGCTGGTGAAACCTAGTCAAGCGGGGCCTTTCTGTCAATGTCAGGGTTTTACATTGAATCCCCAGGGCAGGAAGGCTGCGTGGCTGCCAAGGAGATGGAAGCACGGGGTGAGGTGAGATGATCAGATTCAGGTTTAAGAAGATGCCCTGGTGGAGGTGCCACCCAGACCACAGGATCGGTGCCCATGATGGGACACACACAAGGTCATCTTCTAGAGCAAGAATCTGCCACTGTCCCTAGAATGCACCACACTGTCCGGAGCAGAATATAAAGACAGGCAGTCATGAGAAGAAATGGAGAAATATCACTCTTAGATAACAGAAAAGCCATCAAGAGAAACCAGTGCAGGGGAATCCAGAGGGAGGGGCAGCAAACGAGAGCTTCTCAATAAGCAGGAAGATGAACTGGGCTACCCTTAAAACTTCTTTTCTTCAAAATGTACCAATTAGAGAGTGAAGTCAATGCACAGGTCTTGTCTTCTGGTCATCACATCATTATAGAGTCACTGGTAAAGAACTTGGTCTTTCCCCCTAAAGAACCACAGAGCAGGTTACAGACTCTGGGCAGACGCAGAGCAGAGCTGTGTCCTGGGAGCAGACGCAGGAGGTGAGCACACGTTGGCCCCTGGCTTTCTGCACGTGGCTAGCTTCCGGGCGGTCGAGCCTGGCCTGAGAGGAGACAAAGGCCAAGAGGACCTGAGAAGGGGGTCCTCAGCCATCAGCAGGGCTGCAAAAGCCAGGGTGAGGGTCAGGCTTGACAGAGAGTACTGCTGGGGACCGAGAGGTGACCAGAGACTCCAGGACTTGCCACACAGAAGTAACCTGGTGTTCTCCAGTGGTCAGGGGAGGTTCAGACGCATCCTTGAGCGTCCTGGGTATCTGGTTGAGAACTCAGAAAGATCTGAGCCAGGAGTAGCAATAATAACACAGGAAGGAACCACACACTCAGACTCAAACCAAAGTTCACTTGTCATAACAACATAAAAGAAATCCTGACAAAATAAAGTAAATCTGCCTTTTAGGAAAACAAACGAAAATGCAACCTTTTAAGGAAGGGAGTATAATCTACTCTCCCTGAAATGTATCACCACAATGTCCAGAGAATACTGAAAATATTATCAGCCATCAGAAGAAATGAAAAAGAATGCCCCTCAGGTAATAGAAAAAGCATCGGGAGAAACTGATGCTGAGTGAGTTAGATGTTGAGATAGTAAACAGGGCTTTTAAACATCTATTTTCAATATGTACAGTGATTTAAAGTGAAGGATGGCTGTAGTGAGTGAACGAATAGTGATCTCAACAGAGAAATAGATACTATAAAAATAACCATATAGAAATTCCATAACCGAAAAGAACGATATATGAATTTTTAAAACTCACTTTAGAGGGATTAAGAGAGATTGCATATTGCAGAAGGAAGTGTGAACCTGAAGACAGAGAAATGAAAATTGCCTAATTTGAAGAGCAAAAAAAGTATGTTAGCTACATACAAAGGACTCACTATTCGACTTTCCATCAGAAACACTGGAGACCAGGAAAAAGCTAAGCAGTGTCTTTTAAGTATGAAAAAAGACAACCTCTTAAACCAGAATTACAGAACCAGCACAATATAATTCAAAACAAATGTGAAAGAAATAAAGACAATTTTTCATAGAAGAAAGATGAGCGAATTAGTCACTGATGAACCACAAGTAAAAGAAATGCCAACAGAGGTTCTTCAAGCAGAAGATAATGATATAGAATGAAAACTCAGATTTGCAGAGAAGATTGAAAAGCATTGGATGAGTGACTATTAAGATAAGTCATATTGTGATAACATTGTACTGTGGAACTGACAATGTATCAAGGCATAAAATATATAAGAACAATAGTGCAAAGTACAGGAGGAGACTAAGAATGAGACTGCTGGAGGTTCTTAAATTTTTGATGAAATCACTTAATATTAACCCCAAGAGACTGATAAGATAAGGACCATATTGTAATACTCAAGCACTTAAAACACACACACCACATAGGCAAATGCACACATGCATGGAAAACTAAAATACTGGTAAAGGAAATAAACAGCTTTCTAAATCATAGTTGGTTAAGAAAGGCAGAAGAGAAATAAGGAAAAAAATCAGCACAAATAACAGAAAGGGTATATTAAACCTAACTATATCAATAATTACGTGAAATGTAAATGGCAAATAATACTCCAAGTAAAAGACAGAGATTATTGGCGTACATCCCAAAGAAAGACTCAAGCATATTCTATTTACAACAGAAAACATTTAAACATTAAAGATACAATTTGAAAGAGAAAAACTGGAGAAAGGTATGCCATGCAAGGACTTCCCAGGTAGTGTTAGTGGTAAAGAACCTGCCTGCCAATGCAGGAGACATAAAAGATGTGGGTTCAGTCCCTGGGTTGGGAAAACTCCCTGGAGGAGGGTACGGCAACCCACTCTAGTATTCTTGCCTGGAGAATCCCACAGACGTAGAAGCCTGGTGGGCTACAGTCCATAGCGTCGCAAAAAGTCAGACATGACTGAAACAACTCAGCACACATACGTACATGCCATGCAAACAGTAAACATGAGAACTCTGATGTGTCTAAAATGATATAAGACAATATAGTATCCAAGACAAGGATTATAGCTAGAGGAAGAAAAAGGGAAATTTCATCAGGATAGGAGAGTCATTGTCCCACAAAGACATGAGTACATATGATATATATGAGTACAGCAAATAACTGCTGCAAAACAAGACAAAAACTGCAGAAAGAAATCAGTAAATACACAATTACAGTTGGAAATATTAAAGTTTTATCTCTCAGTAATTGATAGAACAGATCATAGAAAAACAAATTAAAGACAAACAGGCTATGAAAAGGTATAAAAGATTTGAAGAGCACTGTCGACCTAACTGACCTAACTGTCTTTCCTAGAAAACTGTACCAGGCAACCACGCTGCACACCTTCTTCTCCAGAGCACGGGCAGCAGCCTCCAATACAGATTATTGATCAGCTTAAGAACGTGTCCATAAGGTTTGTAAGCTAAAAATCGTACATTGTATGCTACCTGAATCCAAGAAAATTAGATTGTAATAACAAATAGCTGGAAACTAAACAATACACTTCTTTTTGTTCTTTCCTCCTGCATTTATGAAGCTGTGTGAATACGACTATAATTCAGTTTTAAAGCACAACACGGGGAAACTTCAACACACTTGTTTGCCGTCAATCCCACTCCTACCAGTGCAGGCAGCCCTGGGTGAACACTGGCCTGCTTTCTATCCCTATAAAGTAATCTTTTCTGGACATTTTGTGTAAAAGAAGTTATGCCACGTGTGGTGTTTTGCATCTGTTTCCTTTCATGTACAATAATATTTTTGAGATCCATCTGTCTTACATCATATACTGTACAATAGCTTGTTCCTTTAATCACTGAACAATAGTCCATTGAATGGATATACCACATTTTGTTTATCCATTTACCAGTTGACAGACATTTAAATCATTTCCACTAAAAAGCCTTTTATAAATAATACTGCTTTGATCACTCATGCACATATCTTTGTGTGAACATATATTTTTCATTGTCTTGGGTAGATTTTGAGGAAGTTGGGTTATATATTGAACTTTTTAAGAAATTGCCAATCTGTTTTTCAAAGTAACTGCACCATGTTGCATTTCTGAGTAGCCTACGATGGGTCTGAGTTCTCCACAGCCTCAAACACCCTCAGTCTAGCGGATCTATGCTCCTGCTGTGAAAGAGTGACTGTGAAGTAGCATCTCACTGTGGTTTTAACTTGCATCCCCCCGATGACTACAGATAGCATTCCCTGGTGGCTCAGTGGGAAAGAATCTGCCTGCAATGCAGGAGACGCAAGAGATCCGGGTTTGATCCCTGAATCGGAAGATCCCCTGGAGGAGGAAATGGCAATCCGCTCCAGTATTCTTGCCTGGAGAATTCCATGGACAGAGGAGCCTGGTGGGTTACAGTCCATGGGGTTGCAAGAGAGTCAGACGTGAAACAGCAACACAGCTACAGATAGGGACCGTTTTTCATGTGGTTTTGGCAGGTATATATCTTCCTAGCTGAAATTTCTCTTCAAAGCTTTTGTTTAATTGGATCAAACAACTCTTACTGTTTCTTCTTGCATTCTTCTTACTGAAGTTTGGGGGTCCTTTACATATTCTATATAAAGCTCCTTCGTTAGACATATGATTTGCAAACATTTCTGACTGCTTTACTTTCTTAACAAGGTCTTTTGAAGTGCTAAAGCTTTTAATTTGGTAAAGTCCAATTTATCATTTTTTTCTCTTTTTTATTTCTCATTTGTAAGAATTTTTGCCCAATCTAAAGCTACAAGGGACTTTCATCATGTTTCCTTCTAGAAGATGCTTAGCTTTGGATTTTATAGTTAATTCTATAATGCATTTTGAGTCAATTTTTGTGTATGGTGTGAGGTAAGGATCCTAGTTTATTTTATTCTGTGTATATGGATATCCTGTCATCCCAGAACCATTTATTGAAAAGACTGTTCTTTCCTTCACTGAATTATCTAGGCAGCTTTATCAAAAGATAAGAGATAATAAGCATAGGGATATACTGCTTGACTTTCAAATTTGTCCCATTAACCATATACCTTTCCTTGAATCAACACTACTGATTTCTGAGTGTTATACCAAGTTTCAAAATAGACTTGTGTGCTTCCCCCAACATTACTCTTCTTTTTCCATTTTTGTTCTATTTCTGTATACATTAGGATCTGCTTGTCCATTTCTGCACACAAATTCATTGGAATTTGAAAGAAATTGTGTTGAATTTATAGGTGAATTTTTCATTTGAACAATATTGAATCATCAGATCCATGGCCATGAAATATCCCTCAACTGGTTTTTTTCTTTAATTTCTCTCAGCAATGTATTATGAATATCATTGTACAAGTCATGCTTTTCTGTTGAAATTTATTTCTAAGTATTTGTTCTTTTTGATACTATTGTAAATAAAATTATTTGATTAATTTTATTTTTGGATGTTTTGTTGCTAGTTAATAAAAATGCACTTGATTTTTGCATATTGATTGTGTATCCTGTGACCACCTAAATAAAATGAGTAAAGAAGAAATTATAAGGGACATTAGAAAATGTTTTTCAAACTTAAAATGAAAATGCAACAAAACAAAAGTTTGTGAAACGCAACTAAAAGCTGTGATTAATTGGAAATTTACAGTTTTAAACATATATTAAAAGCAAAAAGATTTAACTTTGATTATCTAAATTTCTCCTAAGAAGCTAGAAAGAGAAAATTGAATCAAAGTAAATAGAATACAGTAGCTAAAGAAAAAAGGAGCAGTGTTAATAAAATAAAAAATACTTAAAATTCAATATGATTTTTTGAAAAGATTAATAAAATTTTAAAACACCTAGCAAGATTGATTAAGAATAAAGAAAACATAAATTAACAATATGAAAATTGAAAGAATAGATATTACTGCAGATCCTATAGGCATTAAGAAGATACAAAAGTTTATGTCAATGACAATTTAAGGAATACAGACAAATCCTTTGGAAAGTACAACTTGACAAAATTGACAAAATACACTACAAAAATAGAAAAATTATAGGTAATGTTCATCACAGATGTAGACAAAATAACCCTTTAAAACCTGGTAGTAAATTGAACCCAGCAATACCTGAATACAAAATATGCTAGAAGCAAGTAGCCATCATAGAAACGCAAAGTTGGTTTAATATTCAGACATCAATCAATTAACATTCACAGAATAAAAGAGAAAAATTTTTCGTAATCTCATTAGATACAAAAAAATATATTTGACCGACATTCAGCAGCTTTTCATAATGAAAATGCTTAGCAAACTAATAACTGAAGAAAAGTTACTCACTCTGTTAAAAGTTCAGTTCAGTTCTGTTCATTCGCTTAGTCGTGTCTGACTCTTTGCGACCCCATGAACCGCAGCACGCCAGGCCTCCCTGTCCATCACTAACTCCCTGAGTTTACCCAAACCCATGTCCATCGAGTCGGTGATGCCATCCAGCCATCTCATCCTCTGTCGCCCCCTTCTCCTCCTGTCCTCAATCTTTCCCAGCATCAGGGTCTTTTCCAATGAGTCAGCTCTTCACATCAGGTGGCCAAAGTATTGGAGTTTCACCTTCAACATCAGTCCTTCCAATGAACACCCAGGACTGATCTCCTTTAGGATGGACTGGTTGGATCTCCTTGCAGTCCAAGGGACTCTCAAGAGTCTTCTCCAACACCACAGTTCAAAAGCGTCAATTCTGCGGTGCTCAGCCTTCTTTATAGTCCAACTCTCACATCCATACATGACCACTGGAAAAACCATAGCCTTGACTAGATGGACATTTGTTGGCAAAGTAATGTCTCTGCTTTTTAATATGCTGTCTAGGTTGGTCATAACTTTCCTTCCAAGGATTGTCTTTTAATTTCATGGCTGCAATCACCATCTGCAGTGATTTTAGAGACCAGAAAAATAAAGTCAGCCACTGTTTCCCCATCTATCTGCCATGAAGTGATGGGACCGGATGCTGTTAAAAGAGTATCTACAAAAATTAGCCACAGATAACATTACTTAATGGTGAAATGTTGAGTGATTTTTTCCTAGAATTTGGGAGTAAGGCAAAGATGTCTACTCTATTTATACTGAATAATGTGTGAAAGATTATATCCAATGTAATGAGGCAAGGATAAGGAATAAGTGGATAGAATTTGAAAGGAAAACCTGCACTTATTTCATTTTAAGAAACAAGTTTCATGTGAGAAAACAAGGAATGTATCAAAACAAAAAACAACTTCTCACCCTGAGCAGTGATTTTAGCAAGGATGAAGAATACAAGGACCGCAAGCAAAACTCAGTTGTGTATCTTTAACGTGGAATCAAGAAGATGAAAATTTTCTATAGTAATAGCATAAAAACAAAAAATATTCAAAAATAAATAAAAGAAAATATCTGCAAAATCACTATACCAAAAACTATAAAACACTGTTGGGGTTAAACTAAGAATATATAACGAACGGATATACATGTGTGTGTGAGTGTCTGTGTGTGTTTCATGGGTTGGAAAGCTTAAATTTCATATCGGGTTCAGTTCTCCCTAATTTAATTATTAATGATAGATTCAAGCAATTCCAATCAAAATTGTAAAAGTGTTTTTGGTAAAAATTAAGAAAAATTGTATCCTAAAGATTCCAGATCTTGAATGGACAGTGATTTCTTAGAGAAGAGCAATGAAGTTCTAAATTTGTTAAAACTTTTACCAAGATGAAAGCTCTGCTTGCTAAAAACGTTAAAATTTTACAAACAAGCCACAGATCATATATATATGTATTATACATATACAAATTCTTTCTCTCTGTATAAATTATACATGCAACTTAAAACCAACCGAGAACCACTTCATCATACCCATAAATATGACCAAGATTAGAAATGCTGACAACAAATATTTTCAAAGATTTACAACAACTTTATCTTTCACATATTTCTAGTGGAAATGCAAAATGAAACCACTACTTGGTAAACTGTTTTGCTAATTTTTTAAGAGTTAAATATATATTTACCCTATTACTCTCCAGTTCCCCTTAGAGGGATAATGGAAATACATGTCCCCAAGCAGATTTTATAAGATTGTTTTCAGCAGTCTTAAACATCATAGTCCAAAACAGGAAGCCATACAGATATCCATGGACAATAGAATGGATAAGCAGATGGTGGTTTATCCGTGCAACGAAGAGCTACCCAGCAACAACGTGCAGCAGGGCCCTAAAGCGCATGACAGTGTAGACGGAAATCAGGACCCGCTGAGGGAAAGAAGCCAGACACACCTGCTGTGAGACTCTTTGCTGCTGTTGTGTTAGTCGCTCAGTCGTGTCCGACTCTTTGCAACCCCGTGGACTGTAGCCTGCCGGGCTCTTCTGTCCATGGGGTTGCCCAGGCAAGAATACTGGAGTGTCTGTAAGACTATCCAGATGAATTTCCAGAACAGGAAAAAATAATCTAGGTGGTGATAGAAGTCAGAAGACTTATTTCCTCGTTAGAGAGTGTACCGGGAACAACTGGACAGGTCTGGGAGACAACCTTCAGCCTAAAGGAAATATTTCACATCTTGATGGGGTATGGGTCACATAGGTACATGACCCATCAAAGCGGCTGGAACTGTGTACTCAGTATCCATGCATTGCATGGTTTGAAGCATATTCCTTAAGGAAATTAAAACCAAAGGCCCCTGCCATACCATAGGAGGATATATTTTAATACAGACATCTAGAATGTAGCAGAGTTTGTACAAAGTAATTTTAAAAAGGAGATAGAGCCTCCCAGAGAACTATGGGGAAAAAAAAGACATGAGCAGGCCCTCCTCAAAAGATGGTCTCCAAATAGACAAGAGAGAAAGGCACGGTCATCAGGAAAATAAAAGCTAAATCAAAACAAGAGAGCTCTCTACTCCCACCGAAACGGCTTAAGTGGAAGCAAAAGACATGGGATGCGGCAAAGTGATTGGAATTCTGATGGAAATTGAAATTCCATCAACCCCTTAGCAAGATTGGGTGGTGGTGTATGCACCTGGCAAATTCACCACACCATCGACCTCGAACCTAGCGACTCTGCGCCTAAGTAAACACCCACATGCTTTTATATGTGCTCCACCAGACGCACTCTTGAAGATCTCCAAGTAGTCATCTGAAAGTGGAAAGAACTGAAAAGCTGTGAACGCTGCCCTGGACCCAGACTGTGCTGTAGTCACGAGGCACTCTGACTGTAGTGCTGAACTCCTACCCCAGCATCGGCAGGTGTGGCTCTCCCAGGCAGCCCCCTGATGATGGAAGTCAGTGCCTCCCAAAAACTTCAGTGCCTCCCAAAAACTTCATAAAATGCAGGACTGCATTATATAGAATTCAGAATTCACGTAGCCGCGTCTAGGAAAACAGAAGACTTGAACTAGTTAGTGTTTTAGGAAAGTGTGGGGTTTAGAGATGGGTGGACTTTTGTAGGGCTTCCCCAGGGGCTCAGTGGTAAAGAATTGGCCTGCAATGCAGGAGACACAGGAGATGTGGGTTTGATCCCTGGGTCGAGAAGATCCTCTAGGAGAGGGTATGGCAATCCACTCCTGTATTCTTGCCAGGAGAATGTCATGGACACAGGAGCCTGCAGGGCTATGGTCCACGGGGTTACAGAATCAGACATGATGGAACAGCTGAGCAGCAGCAGCAGGACTTTTTAATGCGGTGTTTCTGCTTCATTGGGGCCCCTTCCTACCAATTCTTCAGTTAGTAGTTTAAGCCTCGGGCCTAGGGACAAAATACGGTCAGCCTTCCCCACCCTGCCGTGAGTTTGAAGAATGCCGAGGGTGTCTTCTCAGGGGTTATTGGATGGGAGGGCAATCAGGAGACAAGGGGAGCTGGGAGTATTCTGAATCTTGATCTGGACTGAAGCTATGTGCATATTTGTTTGTAAGAGATCCCCGGGCATTAGATTTGTGCAATTTACTTAAGTTTGCAAATACATACATATATGTGTGTGTGTGTGTGTGTATAATATTAAGAAAAAGTCTTCATAAATGAAAAAGATAGTTTTAAATAAAAAGTTAATGTGCATTTAAAAGCAAATTAGAAATAACTTTAAAAAAGAAGAGAAAATAACTATGAATCTAGAATATGAACCTAAAGGATATATATGACGAAATAACCCAAATGCAGCTCAGAGAGATGAGAACACGGGAGGTTTAATAGGCAAGTTAAGAGACGGCATTAATATAAAAGTGAAAAGTGAAAGTGAAGTCGCATCCGACTCTTTGCGACCCCATAGACTGTAGCCCACCAAGCTCCTCCATCCAAGGAATTTTCTAGGCAAGAGTACTGGAGTGGGTTGCCATTTCTTTCTCCAGGGGATCTTCCCGACCCGGGGATCGAACCCTGGTCTCCCGCATTGCGGGCAGACGCTTTACCGTCTGAGCCACCAGGGAATCAGATGTTAATATTAGCAACAACAACAGCTGTAGGCGGGATTTTTATAGTTTTTAAATATGTTAGTGTCATCCGTTTAATCCTCACATCAAAGCTGCAAACTGCTGATTTGTTGTCGTTGTTCAGTCGCTAAGTCATGTCCAACTCTCTGCGACCCCATGGACTGCAGCTCAGCAGGCTTCCCTGTCCATCACCAACTCCCAAAGTTTGCTCAAACTCATGTCCATTGAGTCAGTGATGCCATCCAACCATCTTATCCTCTGTCGTCCCCTTCTCCTCCACCTTCAATCTTTCCCAGCATCAGGGTCTTTTCCAATGAGTCAGCTCTTCGCATCAGGTGGCCAAAGTATTGGAGCTTCAGCTTCAGCTTCAGCATCAGTCCTTCCAAGGAATATTTAGGACTGATTTTCCTGAGAACTGAGTGGTTTGATCTCCTTGCTGTCCAAGGGACTCTCAAGCATCTTCTCCAGCACTGCAGTTCAAAAGCATCAGTTCTTCAGTGCTCAGTCTTCTTTTTACAAGTGCGATTCCAGAAGGACAGAGAGTTTAAGCAGCTTGCCCAAAGTCACACAGTGAGGAATTCTGGGAAACAGGATTCAAATCCTTCCTCAAGCATCATGCACTTTACCGCCATTCAAGATTGCCTCCAGATGAGAGAATGAGAAGGTCTAAGATTTTTTCTTCCCACAAAGAAAGGCAAAGAGAATAGGGAAGAAGACATACCAGCAGAGATAAATTTCCATAACATTCAAATAAATGAATCCACCAGTAAAAGCAGGACTGCGTATCAAAGCCGGATAAAACAAACTCCACACCCGGGTAGATGGTTAGCGGAAGTGCAGTTCAGTGTGAAAAAGACGGCCTCTGAACGGCAGCCAGGAAGAAAAAGAGATAAAGGGAGTGGTTATTTCCACTCCGGGTTTCCCTGGTGGCTCAGTGGTAAAGAATCAGCCTGCAGGGCAGGAGACCCGAGTTCAATCCCTGGATCCAGAAGAAGCCCTAGAGAAGGGAATGGCTACCCGCTCCAGTATTCTTGCCTGGAGAATCCCGTGGGCAAAGGAGCTTGGTGGACTACAGTCCGTGGGGTCACAAAGAGTCGGACGCGACTGAGCGACTAAACAAGTTTCCGCTCCGCGTTGCTCCCTCCTACCTACCTCCCTGGCTGTGATAGCAACAGGCTGTGATTCGGCTCCCCTGCTGCTGGCTTCTGTGGGTTTGGCCAATGGAGGGCCCCGCGGGGGACTGGAGGGTGGGAGGGGGCATCGCCTCCCTGCTCCCTCCACTCCCCGCACCTCTTCTCTGGAAGCCCACCCCTTAGGGCTCTCCCTCCCAAGCTGCACCTCTTACGAGCATCAGATCCCAGGGGGCCCCGGGAACGCGGCATCCTCCCTTGTCTGTTTGGTTCTTGAGGAGCCGAAGTCTTTCTGTCGTTGACTATCCTTGGCTGTCTGGTGGCCCCCGTTTCCTTCCTTCAGCTCCCCCATACTCTTATGAGCTATCATTTCATGCAGGTCTCTCCCCTAAGCCATTCCTGTGAATTCTGTTTTCTGCTAAGATCCCAGCTGTTGCTACCAGGAAGGGATCAGGAGCTAGAACCTTGAAGTGGAGTTTAGAGACTGGGTTTCTCCCCTTGCTGATGGGTGGCCTCCTTGCTGGGGGAGAGCCCTGGGGAGTCATACTCAGCCAGCTGTGACAGCATGCCCACGATGGTAGCAGGGGTTAGAGTGTCCGTGCATGGCAAGGCTCTGAGTAGTGAAGTGACTGCTCCCCTGGGCACCGTGGCAGCAGGGACAATGGCCAAGGTTGTGGTATTCATGGCGTGTGCTGGCTTCTGATCACATCCCCAGAGAGATAACAAGAGCAGGTTAAAATAAGGGTCTTGCACCTACGAGACAAGCCTGGCTGGAGATGCTGAAGGTTTCTGTGGCAGCCATGAAAGCATCCATTAACTCATGTGGCCGGAATGACTGAGGATCAAACCCATCACAGAAGAGGGTGGTTTGCAGGAATTCAAAGATGACATTCTCTGTAACTCACACATTTTCCTGGTCTCCATGCTGAGCTTAAGAACTGCCTGAAAAGAGAGGAGACTTGAGGAGATGGTTGGAAATGCACAAGGGGACTGGGAAGCTTGAACCTCCAAATGCTGGCACAGGTTTCATGCTGATGGAGGTTGCCCGGCTCTTGCTTCGGATGAATTAATCTCCTGCGGCATAAAGACCTCACGATGACCCCACCTGCAGTAGCTGCCTCATAAAGGGATGTCAATTCGTTCATGACTTCTCATTTCTTCCAAGCCTGCAGTGTGGTTAAATCTCAGCTTAGCCCAGAGAGAAAGTTGCCAGATCCGCCCTGGGAGAAGACGGAATGTATACCAAGGCAACTGTAAGATCTTAGCAGTTGTGTCAGTGATGGGATCTGAGAAACCTACTTCGGGATGGATTCTGAGCAGGCTAGACCAAAAAAAGATGGAATCTAAGTTTGGGTCAAGGGACATTTATTGATAAGGATGCATTCCTCTGGGATTTAAAAGACTCCGCTTGAACAGCTTAGGAGCTCTGAGTATTTGCTTTGTTTACATTCAGGTGAGTCCTACATTCAGTAAAGATGACATAGAGAAATCTTTCCCACTATGCTCTCCAGCAAGGAGTCTGAAGTAAAAGGAAACTGTCGTGCCAGTTGGCCTGAGACGTTCTTGGTTTTAAAACTTGAAGAGCTGCATCCTGGGAAACTCCTCAACAGATAGACCAGGCCAGTGGTCACCTTCGTGTAAAATGGGGTTGGTTCTTTTATGTGCAACCAGCTCAGCTACACCGAAACTACATCTCTGAGGTGGTACAGAGGATGTGTCCTTCACCGAAGCATTAAGAAATTTCTGAAAGTGCAGAGGCCACCCTCTGAAGACTGGAGATAAGGTGACAGATTCTGTCACTGGGTTCCAGTTGGTCATTAAGAATAAGGGTGACAGGAGGAGTTGGATCTGTAGGGAACCGTGCTGATGGCTGTTTGATCCTGAGTTCCCTGTACGTGAAATAGACGGGCAGTCTGCCTTCTAAGATAGTAGGTATGACTATTCTGTTCTGGAAACAGCATCTCATTCTGGTGGTAAAAAAAAAAAAAAAAAAAAAACCTGGCTGTTTCCCTCATGACCTCACACCTGTCCCTAGACGTCAGTTAGCTTACAGATCTGAGACCGTTTGGGGGGAAGGTGCGGTCCCTTTGGGGAATGACCTGGTGGCACACTTGTAAGCGTGCATCATTACTGAATCAAAGCCGGGTCTGGTCACCCTGCACACAGCAGAGCCAGTCCACTGACAGCAGGTTGTGGTGAAAGAAATACAGCATTTACTGCAGGGCTCCCAGCAAGGAGAAGGGGCAGCTCATGCTCAGAAGACCCCCAACTCCAGGGTGACTTTCAGGGAAGGGTTTTTTTAAAGACAGAGTGAGAGAAAGGGTCACAGGGTGTGTGATCAGCTCATGCACATTTCTCTGACTGGTAGATGGTGACGTAACAGAGTGATGTTGCAGGGATCTCTGTCCTCTGGTTCCAACAGGTCTGGGGTCCATGTGCTGGTGGTGACCAGGCATAAATTCTTCCACCTGGTAGGAGTTTCAGTACCTACAAGGTGGCTCAGGAACATGGCTCAGGAGTTACCTGTAGCCCTGGAGTAGGAGCTAAATGTCCTTGACTCAGTTTAATGGCTAAACTAGTACTATCTTGCTTGGCTTTTTTCCTTTGTTTCTGCATTTTCTCACTTCTCTGATTAAATCTGCTCTTTGCAACTTGGGGAAGGCCTAGAAGGCTAAAGCTTTTCTATAAACAAGATGCAGGGGACATGGGGGCCTGTCTCCAGGAAGGCCCTGCAGGTTACAGCCCAGTTTCAATACTGAGTGTTCCTAACCCCTCCCCAGAGGGAAATGTGGTCCTTTGCCAGAGTAGCTGTCAAGAAAGGGAAGGCCTCCCATCTTCTGGTTCCACTCAAAACTCTTCAGACTTGATGCTAGTCCTGGAGACCCAGAAGGCCACAGTGGCCAGCCAGGTGGTGGCAGGTCTCCCGGGGTCAGAAAACACAAGAAGTTTGGCTTACAGTTCTCACTCTGGTATCTATGGGCTAGCAGGATCATCCTGTGGGTATGTATCCAGTTTTTGAGTGTAGAGTTGAGATAGACATTCAAAGCAAGTGGCCTAATCCCACAGAGTTTCTTTGATTCACAGGTGAGGACTTTATGTCAGGTCAGGCCAAGTGTAAGTCCTGGTCTATTCTCTCCCATGACCGAAAGGATAAAAGCCACAACATGGTCCTGGGGACTGCAGAGATCCTCACCATCGACTGAGACTGGGGAAGTGCTTCGGCTCACTCACTTAACCCACCGGTCAGAAGGTAGAGAAGGACAGGGAAGCCTGGAATGCTGCAGTCCATGGAGCTGCAAAACGTTGGACATGACTTAACAACTGAACAACAACGACAGAAGCTTAAGGACTGAGGATGATTCTAAACCCAAACACAGATGCTTGCTGGTCTCAGCTGCTGTTCTAGACGCAGTAACACAACTGAGCAAGTTAGCTGAAATGCTGACTCCTAGTTGCTGCTCCTGTTCACCTGGGTCAGGAGAAATGTCCGCCTGGACCCTCCCAGCCTTGGCTGCTGGAACATTCTTGACTTACTAGTTCCCTCCCTCCCACGTGATGCCTCTCCTTCTGAAGTTCATCATCAGGATGTCTGACATCCTGCAGAGATCTAACTTGCCTTCTGTTTCTCTACGCTCTCCCCCAGTTTCCTTTCTGCATTTCTAGCCTCGATTTCCTTGAAATTCTCTTCCAGCTTCTAATGGGGGGACATGTCCTCCTCGTCTAGAATGGGAGCTGTCTCCACAAAAAGCCGTTGCTGGCACCTTCCTCTGCCGTCTCACTTCCCCCATTCCTTTCTAGGTGGCCCCTGATGCTCTGAAGTGGGTCAGTCACAGTGAAGTCTTCGTCTCTCCTGGAAGGCAAACAAGACACGCTGGTCTGCTGAGTTGCCTTCTCGAACCCTCTCCTTTCCCGCTTCCAAAATGACATTGCCGTTATTTGCTCTCTTTGTCAGTGTGGCTTTTGGCAAAGCCCCCTTAGTTGTCACTTGGATGAGTCTGTGAGAGGGAGCAGAGCTAAGTGAAGGTGTTAACATTTGCTGTGTTTGCCCAGCAGACATTTCCTACTCATCACGGTATCAGCAGCATCCTTGCTCAGTCGTCTGCCCATTTATGAAGACGTGAACAAATGCAGTAACACAGACTGAAAACCTTTTCCCTCGGGGGAAAGATGCAATTCTGACCTGTCGTCTATGATTCTTCAAAATTTACTGGAGTCCGAAAGGAGGTCTCCATGCCAAGAGACGGTTAGCTTTGCCCAGGTATGGCTGTATTTCATCGCCGCAGCAGTAAATAAGCTGTGAGCCCATCACTTCGCTGTGGGAAGCCGATGCATGCTCACAGCTGCTGTACCCGCCCCCGCCCCCACCCCCACCAGCCCTTCCATCCCGGGACCGTGAAGCCATCCTCATTAGCGCTAAGCGCGACGCTGCCACCAGCAAGGTCACTCAGAGAGACGGACGCTGCTTGATCGCCACACAACACCAAGAATGATGAAAAGACCAGCTTCCGGATCAGGTTCTGGGAGGCCTGTGGTGCCCCGCTAATGACATTAGGATAGGCTAAATTGTTTTCATCAAAACGCAGCCCGTTAGCGTGGATGAGAACACAGCTCCTCACAAGGGGGATTTCAGACATACGCCTTGTTTCACTGAATTATGGAAAATTAAGGTGCTTATGCCTTTGCTTCCTAAAGGTAATCGTGCTCTCTCAGTTGGAGGACAGAGCCCGCGTGATGAGGGAGCCAGGAGGAGCAGGGCATCTGTCTAATTCCGCTTTCAACAACAACAAAAATAATATCTGTTCATTAAATGCGGAGAAGGAAAGATATTTATATATGAAGCGGGTGCTTTTGATTTGATCCCCGGAGTGAAATGTCATAAATAGCTGTTAATTTGGGTCTGTTTACTAAAAATTTAATGCCTGCAGAAAATCTACTTGACTCATCAGAAATGTAATAATGTCTACCAGGAAGACGGCTGGGAGAGAGGAGCCATCTGGGAGGAAACTTGTGTTCAGGAGCCAGTGTTGGCCGGGGTGCGGGGTAATTAATGCTCCCCGGCTCCCCACCGAGTGGATTCAAACCCAGCAGATCATCAATTAGAGGGACCAGCCCCATCCTCAGGCCTGGCTGCCGCAATAAGTGCCTTTTTTTTCCCCCAGTACTAAATATTAGTGCTATTAATACACGGCCCTTGGATGTTTTCTTAACTCTCCTGATAAAACAGGTTAATTATCACAGCGATTATTTCCTCTGCCTGGGAAAACAAAAGACATTTCCTGGGGCAGGAGGAAGGGTCTCCCCTAAGTGCTGTGTGTAGAC